>NC_056630.2:311367841-312779341 GCF_002870075.4 Lactuca sativa
CAAATGAGAACACCTAAAAAGTTGAGAACGCGATAACAAGTATATTCATTTGTGATTACATGTATTCATTTGTGGAGAAATAATAAATTTTTACGCACAATCAACATGAATATGCTTTTTCTCTTCAATTGAAATTAAAGACGTAAAAATTTATCATTTCTCTACAAATGAATACATGGAATCACAAATGAATATATTTTGTTCTCGCGTTCTCAACCTTTTTGGTGTTCTCATTTGATCATACTCATATATATATATATATATATATATATATATATATATATATATATATATATATATATATATATATATATAGGGAAAAGTTCAATAGAGAACCATTATTATTCAAGGAACCAAGGAAACAATTCAAAGCGTCGGAATTTAAAGCGATCAACAGCAAAAGGAAGGGTTGTAAATTTTTATAATGGACACACATGTACCTGATTATTACAAAACCCACTTCCTTTATTTCATTTAAAAAAAATTTAGGCCAAGTTTTTATCGAAAAAAAATCTGAATATACCGTTGCTCACAATTTTTCGTCCTCTTTCCAAAGAGATCCATAATGATATATAAAAAATAAACTTTATTTTTTTCGAAAAAAACCCACTTAATTTTTTTATTTTTTTCAATATTTAAGCTTTTTTTTTTTAATAAAAAAAATTAATTATACCAAAAATATTAATTTTTGTACTCTATTAATAAACATCAACACCGACACAGTGTAGATTCACACTGTGAATTTAAACTATAAATATTTCAATTTTTAACATTCCCAATATAAAAAAATTTCGAACAGTTTAGATTGACATTGTGAATCTGAGAAGGTTCACAAAAAAAAAAAAAAAAAAAAACTCAATCAGTGGAGATTCACATTGTGAATCTAAACTGTAAATATTTCAAATTTTAATCTTCACAATGTGAAAAAGCTCCAATCAGTTCAGATTCACACTGTGAATCTGATTTATTATTATACACACTGTGAATCTAAGGAGGTTCACAACGTGAATCTGAACAAGTTTACAATATGAATCTGAACAAGTTCACAATATGAATCTGAATTGAAATATCATTTTTTTAATATGAATATGAATCTATGTTTAAAAAGTATAAAAAAATATGAATTTTGATATATTTATTAATTTTTTCTATAAAAAATAGACCTTAACTTTTTTCATTAAAGAAAATGAAGTGAATTTTTTTCGAAAAAAAAAAGTTCGTTTTTTATATATCATCATGGATCTCTATGAAAAGAGGACGAAAAATCGTGAACAACGGTATATTCGGGTTTTTTTTTTTGATAAAAAACATGGCCTAAAAAAAAATTAAACGAAAAAAAGTGGTGGGTTTTTTTTGTAAAGGGTGGACTTTTTGGTATAATCCGGTGTGTATGCGTCCAATGTAAAGATGTACATCTATTTTTTGGTCGTTGATCGTTATGATTTCCGATGCTCACGATTGGTTCCTTAGTTCCTTGGTTAATTATGGTTCTCTATTGAACTTCACCCTATATATATATATATATATATATATATATATATATATATATATATATATATATATATATATATATATATATATATATATATATATATATATATATATTGTCGCAACTAGGAATTTTTATGCTTTGTAACAACAACAATGATAACAAATGTGAACCAAAAATGTCAAAGCATGTATGATGCTTATTCAATAAAAACAAAAATTCCATCAAACACTGCAAATAGTCAATAAAGAATCGGAAACCCTTGAAATCTCGGTTTAAATCCATTTTCGGACTAGGACTTCCTTATTGGGCCTAATGGGCCAATAAGCTTCCAATTTGACTATCTTGGGCTTAGAACTCTTAAATGGGCTCTAATTGGACCCACTCCCATTTATTTTAATATTTTAGGCCATACTAGGCCTAGAATGAAATAAAATACCCTAATGGACCTTATTGTGCCATAACTAACCTAATTAGCCATAATGGGCCATAAAAACTTATACTTGATTTATTAGGGTCGTGAACCCTCTTCCAATGACCAATTGGACCAAAAATCATCTAATTCGATCATAATATGGGCTTAAGAATAAAAAGGCCCAATCTCTTTTCTTTCTTCTCCATCTCTCGGCCCAAACCACAAAACATGAGGAGAAAAGAGTTAACTTTTAAGATTGCCACCTCATTAATACACCACATACTTCCATGCATGGAACAAAATGCATCTATGATGGTCACCTCAACCCTCTCTCTTCTCCTTCTTCTTCTTAATTCTCGGCCGAGAGGAGACACACACACACCCATAAAATTCATTCCAACTCTTTCCAAATTCTCTCAAGAACACTTGCACTCATTCTTCAAAAAATTCGAGATTTAGAGCTTTTCAAGGAGCTTCTTCCATAAAAATCAACATTTAAGGTAAGTTGGTGTTTATATCCATGATCTAACTGATGGATTTTAGCCATAAGAACATCCTATGTGCTCATCCAAACCCTAATGCTTGGATATAGGTTTCTCTATTGTACATGCTATTCATCTAAGACTTTAAACCCTAAATCTAGCATATGATAATCAATATTAACATAATAATGGGTTTAAGATATTACCTTGATTGTTATGTAGCAAAAATCACAATTCCTCCTTGTAATGACTTTAGAAAGCTTAGAGTCACAAATGTCACTCCTCTGATGGTTCACAAACACCAAGAGCAAGAGGATGAAGAATAAGGAGAAAGGAGGCTACCCAAAACGTGTGGAAACCCTAAAGAACAAGTTCACCACGTTTTTGGGGCTTAAGGGTTCTTTAAATAGTGAGGCTATTAGGGTTATCTAACAAGGAAACCCTAATTTTGATGCTTAGGCCCTAAGCAACCCATGAACCCCTTTTTAATAAGCCTTGGACGATTTCTAATGGGTTTCCCCATAGAATTCGTCCAACCTTATATTATAAGGTAATCCATAGCCCAATTGCAATTATCTTATAATTACAATTACAGTCCCTTAAGTTTAATTAATCTCTTTTAGCCACAAACTTAATTCTTATTAATTCTTGACTAATATTAATTAAACAATATGATTTCTCCTTTAATATATTATTCTCATAATATATTAATAAATCATATTTAATCCTTTCTCTCCATAATTCATCCTATCAAGTTGCTTTGGTGAAGGCAACCCAAAAGGACCATGCACCATTGGGTCAAGTACATACCAAAATAGTTATGGACTTAGACACTAATCCAACACTAACTACTTCATTTCATCAAAAATCTCCTCCTAATTCTATTCAAACTCATGATCACCATCTTAGAAACCTCTAAGTTCGAGATCTTCCAAGAAGGCTTGCTAGGACCAAATTTTCTTCATTTCTTCCTTCTAAACAAAAAAAAACAAGTAAAGGTGAGTTCATACCCCTCTCTTTTTCGGTTTTTACAAGTTTTATGGGGGAAAATACAAGTAAAATGTGTAGATCTATGTGTATGTGTGTGTTATGTATGATTTTATGCATGTATGTGTGATTGTAAGTGTTTATGTGGTTAATATTCAACAAAAAAAAGAGAAGAAATCTCGAGATCTATGATATAAGAAGGAAAACAAACATGATCTAAGGTATACCACACTAAACAAGTCAAGAAAAATACCCTCTAAGATTTAAAATAGACATATTGTAACATAAAACAAATTTAGGGCTTAAATTGTCAAATAAACAATAGTTGGGTGAAAAGTTGCTATTCTAGGTTTTCTTGAGGGTCAAAGAGTCAAAACAATTAAGATAAATGTTTTTGTGACAATTATGCTCTTCAAAGGACTTGAAATGTAAATAATAGCTCAATGGGCCAATTTTTGGGCTTTTCGGCCCATTAAGCCCAAAGTTGCGAAAATTCTGATTTTCAAAGGGCTAAAATGCAAAATTTCTCAAAAAAGGGGATAAAAAGGTAAACAAAAATTATTTCAAGGGTTAAAATACATTTCTTTACTAAAAAGGACCAATAATGTAAAGATTTTGGATTTTGGGCCAAAATTGTAAAAGTTGCAACAGTTTGGGCTTTGACCGAAAAATACTTTTCTGGAAGGGCTGAAACTGTCAAAGAGTAAATTTTAGGCTAAAAATTTCAATTGAGTAAGTCTATAGGTCAAATGTGTCAAGAAAATGATTTAAGGACTTAAAATGTCTTTTTTTTTAATAAAAGGGACTAAAATTGTCATCTTTATTAAAGAAGGACTAAAATGAGTCAAACTAATATTTTGAGTCAATTATTTTATTATTAAGATAATTGGGTCAAAATAACAAACTACAACTAATGAAAAATGACAAGATGAATATACATAAATTTCCAAATACCGTTACAAATGACCAACCGGTCTCGTAACGATACAAATTTAACAATTGTTCAATTAAATATTCTGACAACTATACTATACCTAGAACAAGTAAGCACTAAATTTTTTGGGCTTGAAAGTTTCCAAACATGCTTATTGGGCCTTTGTGACCCATTAACATGATTGTTGGGCCCAAGGGGTAATTATAAATGTTAGTGGGTCTTCTATGTCCCAATTTCATATTTAAGGGACCCTCAATGGTTTTTAAGTGCTATTGGGCCTTAGTGGCCCATTAGCATTGCTAGTAAGTGTTGGATTAGTGTCTAAGTCCATAACTATTTTGGTATGTACTTGACCCGATGGTGCATGGTCCTTTTGGGTTGCCTTCACCAAAGCAACTTGATAGGATGAATTATGGAGAGAAAGGATTAATTATGATTTATTAATATTATGAGAATAATATATTAAAGGAGAAATCATATTGTTTAATTAATATTAGTCAAGAATTAATAAGAATTAGGTTTGTGGCTAAAAGACATTAATTAAACTTAAGGGACTAGAACTGTCAATTGTGTGATAGTTGAATATTGAGCTAATGGACTTCTTATTTAAGGGGTGGACGAATTCTATGGGGAAACCCATTAGAAATCATCCAAAGGCCTTTAAGAAAGGGGTACATGGGTTGCTTAGGGCCTAAGCATCCAAATTATGGTTTCCTTGTTAGATAACCCTAATAGCCTCACTATTTAAGGAACCCTTAAGCCCCAAAAACGTGGTGAACTAATTGGTTAGAGTTTCCACATGTTTTGGGCAGCCTCCTTCTCTTCTCTTCTTCATCCTCTTGCTCTTGGTGTTTGTGAACCATTAGAGGAGTGACATTTGTGACTCTAAGCTTTCTAAAGTCATTACAAGGAGGATTTGAGATTATTATTGCTACATAACAATCAAGGTATTATCTAAACCCTAATTTATATGTTATATTGATTATCATATACTAGATCTAGGCTTTATAGTCTTGGATGAATTGCATGTACAATAGTGAAACATAGATCCAAGCATTAGGGTTTGTATGAGCACATAGGATGTTCTTATGGCTAAAACCCATCAGTGGTATCAGAGCGTTGATTGGTTTCTATTGTATTGATGCATGTTTGATCGAAATCAGCACTAAAATTCGAAATTTTTTGATTCTAAGTGTTTGACTCGCCGAGTCAGGTGTACTCGACGAGTCCAGGTCCAGACTCGACGAGTCGAAACGTCTGACAGCTAATATTCATGATTTTCTTCCTGTTTTGGCTTTGGATAATTACCTTAAATATGTTTTTGTTATAAATTCCGAATTTTATCAATATTTGGTGATTATCCTTACATAAATAGAAGATGATTGTCAAAATTTAGATAATCATTTGTTTTATTAGATAAAATTTGATTATTTGTAATTTAGATTTGAATTATCTTGTGAAAAGTTTTAATTTTTCCCCTTTAGGTTTTATAGTTTAAATTTGAACTTAATAGTTTTGTTTTGAAATTTAAATAGTTAAAACCCTAATGTTTTGAAAAGCTTCAAAACTTGCCCTCAAGTTTTGGAATTTAAATTTTTAATTAAAAAGTTTGATTTTGAAATATTTAAATTCAAAACCCTAATGTTTTGAAATTTTTCAAAACTTGCCCTCAAGTTTTGGAATTTAAAAGTTGATTAAAAGTTTAATTTAGGAAGGTTAAATTCTAAAACTCTAGTAATGTTTTGAAAAGTTCAAATCACACCCTTATGGTTTTATTATTTAATTAAAGTGTATAATTAAAAGAGATTATTAAATCCATAAAGTTTTGGTGTACAATTTAATTAAATTAAAAGTATAATTATTAAATTTGAACACCTAGCATTTAAAAAGTGTAAAATACACCCTATACTATATATAACATTAAAAGTCTAACATTATATATATATATATATATGTATGTATGAGTAAAAGTCAGTCTTACCGTTAGCAGGCCTCATTCACGAAGCTGGTCTATAAGGGGTGTTTAAGGAAATTGCCTATAAAATGGCGATTGAATGGGTATCCACTCTTACCCACCGCACTCTTGACTAGTGGAGGGTCGTTAGCCGAACGGGTAGGATAGGACAGAAACCTTCCATTATAAGTATAATGAAGTATAAAAGTAACTAAATGCTTTCATAAAATTCCCAATCTTAGTTACTTTAGGCAAAAGTGAATTAATGCAATTCCATGAAATTACACTTTGTGCCCTTGCGAAGATGTTAGTGGAGCGTGTGTGGTTAACCGGCACACTAAATGGTTCTAAGCAAAGGTAGCAAAGGGTGACTCAATGTTTGTCATAGTTCGGTGGAGCGTGTGTGGTTTAACGGCACATCGAATAGGTGACTGTAACATGTGAGGGCACCATGTAAGTTTGCATGGTTATTCACACCCGCTTTGTGATCCTCGACATCCCAGTCACAAACTAGAAGTGCATATCGAGATTTAAACATGCCATTGAAAAGGTTCAATGAATTTCAAAGGATCTAGGAGTTTTCAATACATTTAAGACTTAATCTGTTTTTCGTTTTTCATGGTGGAAAATTAGTGAATCGTCATTCACTTACCTTCAAATGTTCTGCAATTGGGCTTACGGCATCCCTCTCTCGATTTGTGGAATATTGTGTTGGGTCCTAGCCTTAATATCTCATTTGGGTGATTTATTAAGGACTTAATCGATCAAATAACTTGAAATTGTGTTCTCCTGTTTTGTAGATGTCAAAGTTCTACAACTATGGTCTTCCCAAATCCCGTGGAACAAGCATTCCACATGAAGATGATATTCCACGATTCGATCGAGGAATAAGAGATCATGCTTCACTTCCTCCTCCTCCTCCAATTATTCTCCCCAACCCACAAGATCGAAGAATTGAAAGGTTCAATGTCACTAAATCCCTATTGGAAATGAAACATGAAGATGGTAAACCCGTGTGTGCCCACGTTCTAGGAATGAAATCACACATCGATAGGTTGATAATGTTAGGTGCGTCTTTCCCTGATAAGTTGGCTGTGAACTGGGTTCTGTAGTCACTCCCTGAATCATATAATGAGTTCAAAAGAAAGTATTAATGATGGATCATGACGAAAACCTCAATGACCTAACTTACATGCTCATTGCTGCTGAATCAGAAATGATTTGGCAAAGCAATGGAGCGTATTTGTTGGGAAAGTCAACCAACCATGCTTCCGAGGACGTTCTAGGAGAACCGACCTGCGTTTGCTGCCAAGAGAAAGGGCGTTGGATATAAGTCTACCCTAAGAGCCTGAAGAGTCCAGAAGATGGGAGAGTCAAAGAGTATGGCTGTACTTCAGGTAAAATCCACTATCTAACTCCATTAAGTTCCTATTCGTTGATTCTTAATACATGATGTGATAAGATTGCATTTGAATGTTTTGCAGGATCGGTGAAAAGAGAGGAAGCTTGATGGAAAAGCAAGATGAGTCTAATCACAAAGAAATGGATCTCGATCGCATGGAATTGAAGATTAGATTTTGAGCTTAGAAAGTTATGATAGAGTTGTTAGGAATATTTATTACATAGTTTTTCAGTTGATTTTTCATTGTAAGGACAAAATGTTTTCCGCTGCTTTATAAAATAAATTTTGATTTGACTTAATTGTTTATTTATGTATTTCCTTGCAATGAAATCGTTATGAAAAAATTGATGTTTGCATATTTCTACAACAAATGGATGTGATTCTTAATTGTGTTATTTATGGAAATGTCATGAGTTTACCAAATAGGGAAAATTTCTCATCACCCAAGTTTCAATTGGATAGAGACTTGGAATCATACAACAAGTATTGTATGATGAATGAAAAACTTTCACATTTGGGAAAATTAGACTAATTCGTTGACAAAGTGTCAAGTGAAGGACTAGGAGATCAAGTACACAAGGTTGTGTGTTGATCAAGTCCACCACAAGAGTAACAAAGATATTCGTCATGATTTACTAAGGTTAAGTAAATATGATTACACTTATGAGATTAAGTATAATTCTTAGTTGATTGAAATAGTTTAAATCAATAGCAGAACGAATAAGAAGAATCAAGTAGGTAGAAAGATAAAAGTTTCTCTATTCTAAGAAGAAGGGATAGTACCTTTTATGCTTTATGATAGGTCTTAATGATTAAGAACCATATCTCAATTGATCCTCTAAGTGAGTCTTAGTGCAATTGTATGTCTAAGAAGAGGAATCGAGAATTGAAGAAATGGTTAAATCAAGAAGCCAATCATAATTCATTCCATAACAAGTCTTAAAGTTAAGATTGTGACATTGAGTGACAAGCCTTAAGAAGGTTTATAACATTCATCAAATGTGGAAAGTTGTGATGTCTTGGATAAGACAAAGATCAACTAGGACCAATTTTATGAAGTGTTTTGTCTTGATAAAAGCTACACTAACTCTTGAATATTTGTTTGTCAAGAAATGTTTATTGACAAGAGAATCTTATATGTCAAGGAGTCAGTGGGATTCTTAATGGTCTTGAAAGGTTTCAAGAACAAATCAAGAATAAACCTTAGCAATCATCACTAGCACACGACTTGAGGTTTACAACCAATCGTGTTGACATTATCTTGTTTCTGTGTCATTCCAATTAAGTTAATTATGCATGTGAATTCTATGAGTTCTCATTTGAATGCATAAAAGGCAAGGACCTTGATCAATGAAAGGTACATTGATAGAAAAAGGTGAGCTGCTTGACTACTTGGAAGACGTGGTGGGCAGCCGTGTTACCATAAGGCAAGAAATCAAGATTAAGAAAGTTCGGTCCATATGAGTTCGAATTTGTCGTAAACTTGGTTTTTGACAAATTCAAATGGATAGGAACACATACACCATTAAAATCTAAGTGTCATAAGATTTCCTCCTTCATGAAAATGACTGTGAGGAAATGCTTTCACTAATAGAGATTTTAAAAGGATAGTGATTGTGAAATTGTATTCTCGAATTCGATTATGGTTACGGTATCCCTTTCCATGATTCGAATTGTGACATTTAGCAATTAGTCTAAATTGTTTAAGACACACATATAAACTATCTAAGACAAAGGTGTATAAGTTTAAGAATCCTTGATAAAAGATTATCAAAGCATTGGGTATTAGAAATATGAACTTAAAGAAATTCAATAGGAATTGTTTTTCTGAAAGTTAAGCTGTTTCTGAATACATGTCAAAGCTAGTGGGAGCGTAAGTGTTATGTTTATAATAATCATCGTGATAGTGGGAGCATAAATGTTATGCGTGTATGATTATTAAGGCAAGTATTGCAAGTTAGCAATATTAATTATAGAAAACAAGAGTCATACTTTGCAAAGTTGTAAGAGTTGAATAGTTGTTTTGCTATAATTAAGGGAGAGAATATTATGCTTCATTTCAAATCTAAAGGTTTAGGTTGTGGAATGTTAATAAATATAGTCAAGGATACATAGTGTGTTCTTAAATTTCGATTATGATAACGACATTCCTCTTCATAATCCGAATTATAAGAACGTAGCACATAAAATATTATGGCAGAAGATTGATAAAGTATCAAATCTTTATGTAAGACATTATGCATCGTGTCCCATACGCTTCGGGTATAGGATCGATTGCAAATGCTATAATATTTGACCATTCTAAAATTTTCCAAATGTATACTGCATTTAGAGGGAAAAGGACAAGAATCGGTTTTGACTAAGATAATTAGACAACTATCAAAGGACAATCCAAAGTTCGCCGATGATTGGTCGCTTGTGAGTAGTTGGAAGTATAGTATTGGATGGACCTTATCGACATTATTATGAATAGAAAAGATTCTATTAAGAATGAGTTGTCATATGGAAAATATGGAAACGTTTCCATATTGGGAGTTGGACATTAAGAATCTATGACTAGATTAGAAACTTTTATGCAAAAAGATGTTGAAAGAAATGTACTTTGAGTGAGAGACATCACATCTAAGGAATTGTATTGTAGCAATCTTCGATAGAGGACTTTGTAATATCATTGGCAATAGTCATTGTGACTTTTGTGCTATGACATTACGAAAGGATCTTTGCATAAAATGTTAGAATCTGGCATATTCTATAAGTGGCAAGAATTTGATATTCTTTCACTTGTGATAAGGATTGGGAGTTGTGTAATGAGTATGATTGGAAAGGTGTTCATTTGATCTATTTCACAAAGTAAGGACTGTAGGTTAACATTGTGTGCATGCTAAGAGCATGGAACAAGTATGGTAAGTAATTCAAGTAAGAAGTTGATTACCCGAAACGACAAATAATGAGTAATCGATATGGTATTTATACTCAAAGGTTGAGGCCATATGGGATTAGTATTATTCTTGTGTTTCACTTTGCATGTTTTGACTTCCTGAATAATTTAATTGGTTCAGAACAGTCAAATTATTCGAACGGACCACAGTCATTCATATGTTGGAAGTAGGTATGAATGAAGACTGTCGTGATTTGGTGTGTGGATTGTCTAAAGTGTATTAGACATAAGCAATTGTTTGTTGCAACGTTCATGAGTGCTTATGAATATGATTTGAGAAGTGGATTAAACCCACGCTCACTTGGATCACTTCATGGATTTTATCACAAGTGATTGGTGAGACGATAACATCTTATATTCTTGAAACCGAGATGTGTGAGTTGTATCTTGCGAGTCGGTTGCACATTGATAATATGTAAATGCACCAGTAACTTGGTGTTATAAAACATATTGTTGTGTGTAATTCGGTAAGTGAGTGCAAGCGAGCATTGAGTCAAAGTTTATCTGTTCCTTTTATCCAAAGAAGGATAAAAGCAATATTTGTGGGCCCCTCGATGATTTAGTGATGTCACCTAAGCGCTTGGCCAAGCCGGAACTAAATTGATGTGTTCAATTGTAGTCTGTTGTCGGTCGTCATAAATCTGAATTCGTGAAATAGCACATAGACAAAGAGAATGATTTAGATCCATGTCTCAGTCTATACGATATCTAGAATGGAGGAATATATGATCCCTTATCTGAAGGACATGCGTATCTGATAAGATCAGAGTTGACAGCGACTTTGGAAAGCTACGATTGCAGATCAGGATCTGAAGTCATACGCGAAATAGTTATTAGACTTATCCAAGTGGGAGACTGTTGGATTAGCGTCTAAGTCCATAACTATTTTGGTATGTACTTGACCCGATGGTGCATGGTCCTTTTGGGTTGCCTTCACCAAAGCAACTTGATAGGATGAATTATGGAGAGAAAGGATTAATTATGATTTATTAATATATTATGAGAATAATATATTAAAGGAGAAATCATATTGTTTAACTAATATTAGTCAAGAATTAATAAGAATTAGGGTTGTGGCTAAAAGACATTAATTAAACTTAAGGGACTAGAACTGTCAATTGTGTGATAGTTGAATATTGAGCTAATGGACTTCTTATTTAAGGGGTGGAAGAATTCTATGGGGAAACCCATTAGAAATCATCCAAAGCCCTTTAAGAAAGGGGTACATGGGTTGCTTAGGGCCTAAGCATCCAAATTAGGGTTTCCTTGTTAGATAACCCTAATAGCCTCACTATTTAAGGAACCCTTAAGCCCCAAAACGTGGTGAACTAATTGGTTAGGGTTTCCACACGTTTTGGGCAGCCTCCTTCTCTTCTCTTCTTCATCCTCTTGCTCTTGGTGTTTGTGAACCATTAGAGGAGTGACATTTGTGACTCTAAGCTTTCTAAAGTTATTACAAGGAGGATTTGAGATTGTTATTGCTACATAAAAATCAAGGTATGATCTAAACCCTAATTTATATGTTATATTGATTATCATATACTAGATCTAGGGTTTATAGTCTTGGATGAATTGCATGTACAATAGATAAACCTAGATCCAAGCATTAGGGTTTGTACGAGCACATTGGATGTTCTTATGGCTAAAACCCATCAGTAAGGTCCAAGTAATCAAATGCGAAATGGGCCAACGTGTCCTTCGTATACCCAACAGCCTAAAATAACTCACAAAGGTAGCAGGGCTTGTATTCCTCTTCTCCTCGTTTGTTAGGCCTATGTGTAGTCAAAGTAAACAAATACAGGTCGATAATCAACAGTAATCAAAGTCAATTGGGATATAGTGAGTAATAACGGGTAGCACCAACGTGTGTCGGTCATAGTCTGTAGTTATAATCAAAGTCTCTTGGAGGGAGAGCAAGAGTTTGTGTATAGATCTATACGGGGGTGACTCCCTCACACCTCAGCTGTTCGCTACAGTTAGACTCGGCCAATCTAGGGTGATAAAATCTTAAGATCAATTCCGGCATTCACCAGAATGCCAAGACAGACGAACTAGTCATTATCATGCATGGTTATAATGACTCACATAAATAAATCCAATATAAATCAAGTAATCAAGGTAATTCAAAATCATTCACGTGATGGATAACCATTCAAACCATTATATGATATTTTTATTTTTGAAAACATCGGGTTTTCCGGGGAAGTTCAACATTTCACTTGTACGTTTAATACAAAGTTTTTCAATTATACATATTTTGAAATCATCATGCATATATTTACGGATCTTCACACCTTTTTATAAACAATGGTCTTTTCAGAAAATATCAGATTTTCTGGGTTGTTTTTCGTTCAAACTACACAAAGCATTTTCATATCAAATCTGCTTATGAACTCACCAACATTCCATATGTTGACCGTTTTTCAAAATAACTTGTATTCTTAGGTAATAGGTAAGCTGAGGAATAAGTACCAAGTATGTTAGTGTGTTTTGCTTTTGTAAACTATCAAACAATTTATGTATGGATTTGAATTGTTAAAACAATGTACTTGATGTGAACAATGTCAGTTGTATTATATTGATGCATGGTGATGTTTATGTTATGGTTCATGTATATTATTTGTGATGATATTCAATATAAGTCACGCGAGCCCTCGGACGTTTCCGCCGTCTGGTTCGGGGGTGTGACATATTGTCACATCCCGAAACCGATGGAGGAAACGTTCCGGGGTGGAGGACGTCATGTAAAATATCACAACCAATGTACATAGCAAGCATAGTAAACACAAAACATTACATTACATAGAAATATTTACATTTGTTTGAAAGCAAAGTAATACATGTTTTATATATATACATCAGTACGAACAAAAGTAAAGACGAGGTTTCTATACGCTCCGTCTTCTCCAAAAGAACGCACGATATCTGTCTAACGAGAACCTGAGAATACAAGCAGTTTTAAATATATCAACATAAAGCTGGTGAGTTTATAAGCGGTTTGTTTCTGGTAAAAGAATAAGTTTCCTTTGGTTTTATGAAAAGGTTGTTATCCAAGAAAATCTCAAATTTTCTTATAAAAGAAGTTTAGTTATCCATTTGTTAAACAGCCTGTTTATGAAAAGTTAAATTATCCCAGGAAAAACTCTTATTTTCCTTAAAAGTTGGTGGTTGGTTATCGATTCAGAATGAAGTGTACAAGTATCTACCATACTTGTAGCGTTTAAGTGAAGTATCTTGAAAGCCTGGTTATCCTTGAAAAGTACATTAGTTTTAACACGTATATAAAACAAATAAGTAGGTAGTAAACTAATTCCTAAGGGTATTAATTTACTAAGTTCTTTATTACTTAAAAGTAAATCTCCATTATCTAAGTTTGCGAGTTCTATAACCATACGATAAACTAGATATGGCAAGTAAGAAGGCCAATATCATTTTATGACTTTTGTCACCCGTAGACCTACCGGTCCCACTGTAGCTAGCAGCAAGGTGTGGGGTAGTCAGCCCCGTATAGATCTATACACTCAAGTCACGCTCTCCTTCCAGGAGATTATGGTTACAGGGGCGGTCCTCCACTCGCGTATCTCTGTGGAGTGTTTCTGAGGACGTGTCTCCAATCTTAAAAATAACGAATTTACAAGTAATAATACGGAAAATCCTGTTTTATGAATGGCATGAAATCCTTTGTGAAATATAAAATATAACATTTTATAATGAGTTTAACAATTAGTTTGAAAACTAACTCTGCAAGTTAAACGGTTGGTTAATACGGTTTTCTATGTTAAAAGTATACTGAATACGAAACATTTCATACAAAATAATAAGTTTGAGTACAAGATTTCCTTGTACTTTTACTTGAATTCCCCCTGAAAACATGAAAAACACGGAAAATGGTTTAGGGGTATGAACTCACCAGTCGAGAAATGTGTCGGGTAGGATGCTAAGTGTCAGTTTAGGGCTTGAACACGCGCGAGGATCCTATGTAACATGAGGAGATACATAATTGTATCTAATTAAACATTTAACTACTAATTAAGTAAGATAATACACCCTGAGGCGCGAAAACACTTTATCTCAAGTGTTAGGGATGATACGGGTTGCATCTAAGGGGTGTAGGGCCTAGTTATGGAGTTTGCTCTTCAAGAGTAAACTCTTATGGGAGATTTCGGCCCAATGACCATATCCCCATGAGTTTACGGCCGTAAACTCATGGTTGGTGTGTTCTTGGATGTTTAAAGGTCTTACATTGCACAAGGGAAGGTTCTAGGGTTGATTCAATGGCTTAGGAAGTGATCCGGACTTGAAATGACCTTGGAAATGGAGTTTGCTACTCATGAAGGACACTTGGGGAGTTTACTGTCGTAAGCACATGAGTTTACGGCTGTAAACTTATGCTTGGTCCAAACTTTCATGATTTAAGGTCTCAAATGAAAGAATACAAGGTTCTATGCATTAATCCAAGCCATAGGGGAAGTTAGGGCACCATTTGACCTCCTTAAGGGAGTTTACGGCCAAGGGACCAATCCTTGGGGGGTTTATGGCCGTAATCTCTTAAGTTCTTGGTTTATTTGATGTTTAAGGTCCTTACTTCGATGGTGGTTGATTCTGACATTACCCCACGCCATAGGAGGTGTTTAAGGGGGAATTTAACACCTTAAAAGGTGTTTACGGCCTATGAAGGGGTGTTTACGGTCCAAGAATGTTCTTGGGCCGTAAACTCATGTTTACTCCCCAAATGACAAGATTTTGGTGCTCTAAAATCATACATGCAAGTCCCTAAGTCATAGCTAAGCACTAAAAGTGATTTGGAAGGGTTTTGGGGCTTCAAAACCCCATTTATGGGTGTTTACGGTTTTGGAGTGTTCCAGGGAGATAAACACATGTTTTTGAGAGTTTTGGATGATTTAAACACGAATTTGCATGCTAAAAAAGCTAAACAACAAGCTAGGATAGATTACTTACAAGTTTGGAGCTTGAAAGAGGTGTTTTTGGATCAAAATTTGAGTTGTAGAGAGAGTAGAGAGAGTGTGTTAAGAGGGTGGAAAAGCTTCAAATGGAGGTCCACTCACCCTTATATAGGGTTTGAGTTTGTGGCCTAGTGGAAATCTACCCGATACCGACATTAAACGAAGCTTATGGTCGTACCCGATTAAATGGTCGTAACCCGACGTGGTCGTAAACTAAAAATCTTTCTAAAAGAATTTGAGGGTGTTTCACGTGTTTCTAAATCTTTTGAACACTCATGAAGTCACAATAAAGTCTTAATTTAAATAACCTAATCCAAATGCTAAATGAAAAGTTTGATTTGACCGGTTTTATTAACGGAAAAAGAGGTTACAATGACGGGATAAATTTCGGATTGTCACACACACACACACACACACACATATATATATATATATATATATATATATATATATATATATATATATATATATATAATTTCAAATATACATAATTATACAAATGGTCATTGATGTTTGTAGTATATTGCAAATTTGGTATAAGGATAAAATAGTCTTTTTTATTAAAATATAACAACTGAAAAGTTAAATTTAACGGCAGAAGGACCTTTCATGTAATTTTGCAAACCACATTGACCAATGGTGTGACGTTTTTTTCTTGAAAGTCCTCAAAATGAGATATTTTGCAAACCACATGGACCAATTATGAAATTTTGTCTTTAATATAAAGAAATTGAATTATATTACTTAATCGATATCTAAAAAAGAATAAACCTTAAATGTCTAGGGAAATTAATCAATTAAAACAACATACCATGGTAACTTTTCAAGATGATTCAATAGTGTTGTATCAGTTAACAAGTTTTGTTGTCCCACTCCATGTCCACGAAGGTAACAAACATCTCACTCCACCTACCGTTTCAACTTGTAGATCTTAAGAGACAATTTTGCCATTCTTAGAAAAAATCTGGCACTACCAAAAGCCTTTTTTTAAAGGCCATAGATTTCTAAATAGATGTCCAAAATACCTAAACATCAATAAATCCATAATAATGATAAAAACCATTAGGGTTCTAAGTTTATTAGGCTAGTGGAGTGTCATCACATTTGTCACATCCTTTTTGTTGTAATGTAGGTGTCACCTATGATTTGTCACACCTCTTCAAAAGTTTGCCATTTAAATGGCACAATTTACCACTTTTGCCGTGTAACACATTTTTTTAAAGCAAAAAATATTTTATATAAAAACTAATATATAAAACTAAAATTTTCATTAAAAACCAAAAGCATGTACACTTGAAATTATAAGACAACTAACTTAAAGCGCGCGCACACACACACAAAGACAATTGAAATTAAAACATTTGAAACATTAAAATAAGCTTCAAATTAGAATAAAACACAACATAAGTTCATTGGACATATTGACGTCATTTGTCGCTTCTCTTCACAACCTGCTAAAACTTAAGACACTGAAAATGTCTGTTAGTTTCTTCACGGAAAGCCTCAGGAGTATTGACCAACAAAATTTCTTCATTTTCACCATTTACTACTTCACGCCTCATCCTAAGAAGCAAGGTGTGAAAACTGCAATGTAACTACATTTGCATGTCTCCATTTGGGTGACTCTTGTCCACAAAATAGATGCATCTACAACGTTTATGTTGATTGGCTCTTCAGTTACATCGATCAATACACGAGCCAACATGATCTTTTCATCCATAGTTCAACGATGAGTAATTTTTAGAGATGAATGTTTGAAGATGATGAAAAATAAAAGGTCATGAGAGGTGAATAAAGGAAGTTTGAAAGTTGTAAAAAAAAAGGATGTTGGTATTATATATACTATTAATCCTTAAAACGTTGGTGAACAGGACTGTTTTCTGACTCTCGATTTGGCCACAACTTTATGCAGGTTTAACACAATTGCCACGCCTTTTTGGGATTTTACACTCACCTCCATTCCCTTTCTTTTCTTATTTTACACCACGCCGCCACCGCTATTGTTCTCCAATCAGCTTCTTCTACACCACCAACCTAAACACTTCCCGAACCTTTCCATAACTATCTTGCTTTACCTGCAGAAAACACTTCGTTCTCTCTTGGCCGCTCCATTCATATGAAGAAGGTGGGTCTGCCAGGTTTGTGGTGGTTTCCGTGAAGAGGGTTTATGAAATCGAAGTACACACCTAGAATCAACATGAAGAGGCTGCGGTGGTGACGGGTATCGCTAGTGACGGAGCAGAATTTGGAGTCTGAAATTCAGATTAAGGGTTTAAGGGTAAGGCTAGGGCTCTAAATCAGCAACAACTTTAAGGGTTATGCTTATCATATTAAATCCTGACCCATTTGTTTTAACTGAGGAAAACCACCGCACACCACCATCACCACTATCTATTTCACCCTCTCTTAACAATATCAATAATGGAAGGGAGGACTTTCCTTCTCTTTTCTATCACCACAAGAACTGACGGCGGTGTATGGTAGCTGAATCGTTGGACTCCGGGGTAGCTAGCTGGAATCAGGTAAAAAGATTACTTGGATCTCTTCTTATTTCTTTCATTTTTCCGATACCTTCTGTCACACCCCAAAACCAAGAACGGCGGAAACGTTCTGGGGCGGAGGACGTCATGTATAGTATCAACAACAATGCAAAGTAGTAAACAAGCAACAACATCATCCATTGCATTAACAAAATAAAATAATTATTATACAATTGTATTCTGTCAAATTTTGATAAACACTAAAGCATAAATCAAAATGAAAGATAAGTCTTGAATAAGCTTCATCTTCCTTTCTCCTTGCATCGGTACCTGTCTATGATGACCTGAGGATACAAGTAATTTTGAAAGCGAGTATCAGCTATAAAGCTGGTGAGATCATAAGTATTAATGTGTCTTAATCTGTGAAAACTTATAATTTCTAAGACTTGACATTGCTTTGAAAGAAAGCTAGTTTAAGTATGAAAATGTTTATAACTCAACTGAAAGTGTTTGAAAATCCCTAGAAATCCCTATGATTCCTATTAGTAACAAAATGGAGTCTTCTACCAAGACTTAACTGTTATGTGTGTAGTCTTCTACCAAGACCTAACTGTTCTGAATGTAGTCTTCTACCAAGACCTAACTGTTCTGAATGTAGTCTTCTACCAAGACCTAACTGTTCTGAATATTACCCTTTTGTACTAGGGTAACTATCATTGTTAACTTTAAGCCATCCGTAGATGTACTCTTACCTCTGTTGCTAACAGTTGGGTATAGGAATAGTCAATCCCTTAATTGCGTACCTGTAATGGTACCAACCGTTTGACATCCGTGGATGTACTTTTACCTCTATAGCTAACAGAGATTCTAGGAATGGTCAATCCCTCAATACGTATTCCTTTGGTACTAGGATAATAATCCATTCTACCTCGTCGATTATGTGATTTTATCACAAGGTAAAGGTAAGAACACGGATTTGATAACAGAGTCGATACATATAAAATGTAATAGGACTCCTACTGATATATCTATGCACAAGTACTCCTATAAGTATAATAATGTAAATATTATAGTAGAGTACGGTAAAGTTCTACGTGTGCTAGCTAGAATGTGTGTTCTCCCTATCTAGCAAGTATAGTAATTGTAAACGTTCTAGTATAGATGTATATGTTCTCGTCCTAGTATAATTGTACATGTAATGTATAGTAATGTTCTAGAAAGTATTGACTTATGAATGAACTGACTCATTGTATGATGTCGCGTTCTAGTAATGGTTCTAGTATCTTCCTGAACTACCCCTATGGTAGCTTACTAGTATTCTAAGTGGTACGTATGGACGTGGATGTATACCCTTACTACCCAAGGGCATAGGATGAACTGGAAAGACCCTTTATGACTATATATGTACACATGATATATAACAAATCTTTAAACGACCTTCGGACGAATACCTAATGTCCCACCAGACCACATCTCAAGGCGCGAAAAGGAAATAGGGTGGATAGTCTTCCTAAGTCTTTTAAACATTCCTTATATAACTATACATATAGAGGCATGCAATTTATAATAAAATAAAAGCATAAGTAAGTTTTGTAAAACAGTTGAAACAGAAATATTATTTTAAGAGAAGATCGACTTGATGTCAATCTATAAAACAATTTGAAGGCATAAGTATAATAAAGCAGTTTTTGAGTATAAAGGAACATTTGTTTGAAACACAGTTGTAAATAAGTTTGAAGTATGATAAACAGAGTAAGAAGTACAGTGTAAGAAGTAGTTTGAAAACATATAAAATGTTTATAAAAATCATTTGAAGGAAACTATTTGGTAAAACGGCTAATGAGTAGCCAAATCTTTTGAATGCTGTATATTAATCACATGTGATTGATGTAATAAGTAATAATGTCCTACTTACAAATCACATGTGATTGACATAACAAGTAGCATGATTCTACTTGTATCCCCCCCCCCCCCCCCATAAAACATTTGAAATAGTTTAAAACATTAGTTAAGGGGTATGAACTCACCTGCAGTATGTGACTGGAATCGAACGGCTGTTATCGTATGGAAGGATCGGACAAGTGCTTGGTGTCAAGTGATGACTTAAACACACACAATGATCCTAATTACATATGAAGACATATGTATATAAATAATTAGAGACTAAATCACTAATTATACAAGTATAAGCATTTAAGCGCGAGGACAACACTTTTGGTCAAGTGCTAGGAGGCTAATGGGTTGCAACAACAAAGTGCAATGCCCCTAATGGAAGTTTATGGTCAAAAGACCATATTCATTAGAGTTTACGGCCCAGGGGAGTAGGCTCCTGGCCGTAAACTCTCAAACAAGCCATGAAATGGAGTTTAGAAGTACCACAACTTTAGAGGGGAACTGTTTCAATGCTAGGCAAGAGTTTAAGGCACCATATTGACTCCTAAGGGGAGTTTACGGCCCAAAGACCCTTTTCCCTTGGAGTTTACGGCCGTAAACTCCCTTGGGAGGGTTCTTATTGTCTTTTCAAGTGTCTAACAATTCTAGGAACAAGTCTAGGCTTCAATACTTGGATTAAGGGAGGTTTAAGGCACTAAATGGGACCATTTGATGGAGTTTACGGCCATAGAACTCTTTGGGCCGTAAACTCCCTCACACATGAGGTCCTAAGAATTTTAACTAGTCCATATCTCCTCTAAGTACTTGCCCTAAAAGTTTCTTGGCCTATGGAAGTGTTTAGGGTGTCCTTTGACCCCATTTAAGGAGTTTACGGCCCAAGAAATACTCTTGGCCGTAAACTCTCAAACACTTATGCGTTTTATGTGTTTTCTAGGTCTTAAACACATTAAGGTACATGCCAAAAATGAATACTAAGCCTTAGGAAGAGTTTAAAGGCATTTTGGAACCTAAAACTTGGAGTTTACGGCCCAAGGAGTTTCTTGGCCGTAAACTCCCTTATAGAAATGATTTCTAAGGGTTTTGATGGCATAAATCATGAGTGTAAAGCTTCTAGGTGTTTGTTCTAAGGCTAGGGATCACAAGGCACTCATTTGTGCCCTTTACATTGGAGTTTACGGCCATAGAGGTTGTTCCTTGGCCGTAAACTCATCAAACTAAGTGATTTTGATTTGTTTCAAGCCTCTAATGATCATACACTAAGTCCTTAGATAGATGCCTAACACGGAAATGGGACTATGTGGCCTTTAGGCTTGATTTTGGAGTTTACTCCCCAAGAACGTTCTTGGGCGGTAAACTCCCGGATCTTGTGTTTTGGACATGTAATCAATGTTATAAAGCATATAACAAGTATTAAAACACATTTAGGGAAGTAGACTCACAATCTGGGATGAAAACCCGAAGATCCGTGAGAGAGAAATTGACTTTTCTCTATTTGGAATTCAACTAATGAACCATTTTGGTTCAGAATTCTATTTATAGTCCTGAGATTTTTGGCAGAAAATATTTCTTTTCTCGGAATGGATTCTAATGACCTAGAGTAATGGAATTACAGTGTTGCACAACATCTTAGTGCAACCACTCTCCTAATAACTCCTTTAGGTGTAAAACCCTAAAACTGCCAAACTTATTCCACAAGTTTGAATTTTCACTGTAACTGCACTTAAGTGAAATCGGGCTCCCGGTTAGTATCTCAACGAACCTTCACTAATTGGCGACGGCGTTGCTTCGTCTACTTGACCTCTCGGTCGAGGGTCACTACGGTTCTGATACGAAGGCAAGGATCTCGACGAGTGGACTTGTAAGAGTCCAAACAGAAAGGTATGGTTTCGCGATCGAGATGCGAAGAGTAGAAGGTACGTTACTGAGTTCGCGGAGTAGGTCTAGTTTGTGCGAGGCATAGGACAGATTCCGATAAGAATCTCGGAGGTCCTAACTATATTGGATTTAGATTTTCACGCTTTATGAAGCGTATAAATCCCTTCTCCAAGTGAGTTATCCTAAAGATTTTGGTCACTCACTTGGAATTTCAAAGGTTCCTTTTCTTGCGTAACTTCTCAGTCAAAGGTCACCCCTCGCTGGGCCAAAGTCGTACGAGTTTCTGAAGCTTGCGAGGAGTTCTGAATGAACTAAGGCGGTAGGTCGGTAAGGCCTAGAATTTGGCGATAGCTGTCGGCTTCTCTGTTGTCGATGAATGCTCAAATGTTTTTGGCAAATTGAAAGAGTACTCAAAATTTCTCACATTACTAACAGTGTATCCTAGAAATTTGACTCTTCAATTTCAGAACTCGCGCCTAGAGAACTTCACGAGAAGTTCCTCTGAAGGAATGTTCCCAAGGACTTTCTTTTTACTACGAGGGTAGATAAGTAAGTCATTTCATGGAGAAATAACGAGTCGATCCTAAGTAAGAAAGACGTAACCCTATTCATTTAGCTCATGAAAACCATGGGCGTACTGGTCCTATCCGAAAGGTATCACTACGGACTCGAGGCGTCCGCATCGAATTCGGAAGATAGTCTTCCAGACATCCTTCCCTAACACATCGAACTGGTGATATTCGGATCTTAGGTCTATTCCTAGAAGTAGTTTCTTTCCTTACGTGTGCTCAACCATTTTGTCTATGTGAGGCAGAGATAATGATTTCTATAAAAATCTTGACGGATTCCTCGATAACCGAGGCACATACGATGCGATCCATCGATCTCTGGAAGAATCTGACCGGGGTTCTCTAAGGTGAGAAACCTAGTCTTCTAATTCTATTTCTGTGTAATTCGCCAAGTTGCTCGTGCTGTTCTTGTATCTCCGGGGGTGTTTAAACTATAGGGTGATCTGTTTTCAGGAGTCATACTGGGTTCTAAGTTTATTCACATGACGATGTGATTACTCGTATACTTAGGCAGTTTTTCCGTCCTGAAGTCCATTTTAGAATTCATACATGGATTTACGATCACAATTTCGTGTATACGAGTCGTATATAATTAAGATTGAAAAGGTAGTCGAATAACTGATTCTTCCTTACCCTCATATCCCAAGGAGGAAATGAGTTAAGGCGGAATCATCAATTCTAAACCTGTAGAACCTTGATTATATAACACTCTTATGTATACCTTCCTCAGTGATAGATCATCTGCATGAATCCCTGTATTGAACTTTGACGTACTGCACGAGTGGCACTTCGGGGATTTCTTCGGAAAGAAATTAACTAAGAGGTACCCCGGGGATGAGTACTTCGGCGTTCTGTTATGACGGCTTCGCTGGAAAAGTGATCTAGAAGATAGGGACGTACGTATGAAGCTGTTTTCGTGAGGATCAAATTTTAAATCGAGTCGTATGATAATGTCGGAATCATACAGAAACTTTAAAGACATTAGAATTAACATAAGACGGTTACAGACAAAACACAACTATGCAACCATGAACAGAGTTACAGTACTTTAGGTTTACCACAAGACTATTGCTGCGAATAAGATATACTACAAAAGACAAGTATATGCAGCACGAGAATTCCTATACAGACAGGATCTCACAAAAGGGTAAGACTCTAGTTGCACTAGTTCTAGATAGTTTATAAGTCTGTTACAACGAAACGCCCTAAATATATTAACGTGGTTCCTGAGCAGGCTCTCCTGCAGCTGTGATCCTGAGAATCTTCCCATCAGCGCCAGAATTCTGCGTGATCGGGCAATCCCTCTTGAAGTGCCCTGTCTCACCACATTGGTGACATGACTGGCTAGTACTAGCTTTGGTGACGGGATTTCGGTGCTTAGCTAGTGTTATGTGGACACGAGTGCCTTCCTCGTTACTCCACCTCGAAAATTTCTTCTTGAATCGTTCTGCGCTATAACTCAACTTGTGCGCAGGGTTAGTCTCGATGAAAGGGACTTGAGTGACAGGTCGTTTCGGTGCTCCACAGTCACGAGCATGATGCCCTATTTTCAGGCAATTGCAACATTGCATCTCATGGCAAGTCCCATGATGGTGGGAACTACACTTCTCACACTTAGGGAGTTTTCCCTCATATGATCTGCGCGGTATGGGAACGGCAGGGGTTTCCACTTGCTGTTGTGGTATAGCCAGCTTTTGGGCTCTCTTGCGTTCCTTTCGGGCTTGACGCTTTCGTTTCTTGTTCTCTGCTTTCTGACTTTGCGAGCCCGGAACTGTTACTGCTGGGTGACTTCCTGGATGGATATCACGATTGGGAACTTCATTCCCGTCAGCAGCATTGACCGTGTTGATAGCGCTACGGTGCGTCATGACCGCGGTTACTGCAGCCACTACGGCAGCTGTAAATACCGTTTGAAAGGTAGCGGCGTCCATGGGGAAAGTAGAGGTCTCGTTGCCTGGCTGGTTGTTTCCGGATGACGACATGATTCTGTAACACGAAAAAGTAAAGATTTGTGAGCGATTCTGGTTGACCCTGATGTACTTAGATTGTTCATGAAAAAGAGTAAGTGTATGATCTCGAAAGTTTGACCTACATCCCTATGATGCAGTCCCGGTAAAGAATGAATGTATGTTCGCTAAGGTTTGACCTACATCCCTATGATGCAGTCCTGGTACTGTAGGGTAGTATGTTCGTAGAATGATCTCAAGACATGTGTCGTTCGAGCTGAGGTATCGTGGGTTGGTGAATAACAGATCCAACCACTGAAAGAGACTTGGAAGTGTCTCTTGGAATAACTCATCATAGTCCAATGGCTTGACTAAGGTATGATTCAGATAGACTCCAATGTAAGTAAGATAAAAGTACTTGGATGAAGAATGACGCCAAAAGTTAGCCGGCTGTCAATATCTTTGATATTCACGATGTTAAAGATTCGGGAAAATGACCTTGTAAAGGTCTTACATCATATCCACAGAAGATAGTTCCTGACAGCATAAAGACCTAACTAAAGTACTTACGGAACAAGATAATTTCATAGAAAATGCCACATCGGGCATAGACAGAAAAACATGATTCCCTTTTTATAAGGGAAAATAAAGTAAAGCGTCTACTACGGCGACGGTCATCCCTCTGGTGAACTCTTAGTTCAACCAATTGTCGTTCTACGTCAAGTAGGTGTCTTTCG
Organism: Lactuca sativa; assembly: GCF_002870075.4. Taxonomy (NCBI): domain Eukaryota; kingdom Viridiplantae; phylum Streptophyta; class Magnoliopsida; order Asterales; family Asteraceae; genus Lactuca; species Lactuca sativa. Next base: position 311,392,907 of record NC_056630.2, read on the forward strand.
CACCCCATCTGGCGTACTCGGAGCTCTATGACTACGGCTCGTGATTCAGCCAGTGTTTGCAACAGGATTTCATGGTTTCTCTCTGATCTCTCGTGAGCATCCTCTGGATGAATGGTGTGGAGGGTATGCATTCTAGCATAAGCGACTACTTCTGTAATCTGATGTAGGGCTGTCCTACCTCGAATCTCATTTCTGGCCTCTCTGCGGTCCAAGATTGGCAAGACTATATCTGCTAAGCCCTCATTGCTCAAGTCGTAAAAGCTTCGGTCGCCATTAAATAGCATAAACTAATCTTGTCCTTGGCTCCATGTTTCCAAGCATTCCACTCACTCAGGGTCGGGCCATGAAAAGCCGGAAGAGGGTTAGGAATCGAAACGGGAGCTGCTCGGGGTAGGTTCTCAACCTCTGGCTCGGGGTTAGTATCATACGAAAGGTCTTCATCACGGTGATCATCCAGGGAATAGGATGATCATTCTCTGGTTCTTCTCCAAACCAACCAGTTATGACTTCATTCGGAAGATACTGGTTGTCAAGGGGATGGAGTCCAGTTATGATTTCTATGCGAGAATTTAGGGTAAGAAGATAAGTATTAGACGAACTATCTAGATAATTATTTAGGAAACCTTCATTAGTTACATCGCTATTTGTGAAGTGCATACCAGCTATGTGTAATCTAAACAGGATAGACCTTCGAATAAGTGACCTTAATTCCTTATTCACACAGAATAGGGGTAAGGCAAAATTATCACAGATTCTGAGTCTATAACATCCTAATTACATGTAGCCTCAGTGTATCCACTTAGCAACTATCAACTTAGTAATGAAGATCCCTTTTTAATTCTCAAGTATAAAGTATTTATAGTAACACCAAAATACTCCTATAGTATTTTAAATTTATTTTTATGTTCTATTGTTCTCATTGTGGTAGGGTTGGTAAGATTTTAGCATTGTTGCAACCACACACTTAAACTTAGGCACATGCTAGTCAACCATCGGATAATATAGGTGATCAGGCTATATCTTCCCAGTTTTGACCATATGTCTCTAAGCCCATTTGTGTTGCCCAACAATCGTATTTCTTTTGTATTGTCCTAATGACACTGGTTTTAGTATGAATGCGGCACGTATACTTACTTAAATATTTTACTATTTAAAGTATAAACTCTTGGTCAGAGTATTTTTAATCCCTTATGTATTTATAGTTAGTATATCTTTTATGGGTTGATATACTTAATTCACTATAAACAATGCTCTGATACCAATCTGTCACACCCCAAAACCAAGAACGGCGGAAATGTTCTGGGGCGGAGGACGTCATGTATAGTATCAACAACAATGCAAAGTAGTAAAAAAGCAACAACATCATCCATTGCATTAACAAAATAAAATAATTATTATACAATTGTATTCTGTCAAATTTTGATAAACACTAAAGCATAAATCAAAATGAAAGATAAGTCTTGAATAAGCTTCATCTTCCTTTCTCCTTGCATCGGTACCTGTCTATGATGACCTGAGGATACAAGTAATTTTGAAAGCGAGTATCAGCTATAAAGCTGGTGAGATCATAAGTATTAATGTGTCTTAATCTGTGAAAACTTATAATTTCTAAGACTTGACATTGCTTTGAAAGAAAGCTAGTTTAAGTATGAAAATGTTTATAACTCAACTGAAAGTGTTTGAAAATCCCTAGAAATCCCTATGATTCCTATTAGTAACAAAATGGAGTCTTCTACCAAGACTTAACTGTTATGTGTGTAGTCTTCTACCAAGACCTAACTGTTCTGAATGTAGTCTTCTACCAAGACCTAACTATTCTGAATGTAGTCTTCTACCAAGACCTAACTATTCTGAATGTAGTCTTCTACCAAGACCTAACTGTTCTGAATATTACCCTTTTGTACTAGGGTAACTATCATTGTTAACTTTAAGCCATCCGTAGATGTACTCTTACCTCTGTTTGCTAACAGCTGGGTATAGGAATAGTCAATCCCTTAATTGCGTACCTGTAATGGTACCAACCGTTTGACATCCGTGGATGTACTTTTACCTCTGTAGCTAACAGAGATTCTAGGAATGGTCAATCCCTCAATACGTATTCCTTTGGTACTAGGATAATAATCCATTCTACCTCGTCGATTATGTGATTTTATCACAAGGTAAAGGTAAGAACACTGATTTGATAACAGAGTCGATACATATAAAATGTAATAGGACTCCTACTGATATATCTATGCACAAGTACTCCTATAAGTATAATAATGTAAATATTATAGTAGAGTACGGTAAAGTTCTATGTGTGCTAGCTAGAATGTGTGTTCTCCCTATCTAGCATGTATAGTAATTGTAAACGTTCTAGTATAGATGTATATGTTCTCGTCCTAGTATAATTGTACATGTAATGTATAGTAATGTTCTAGAAAGTATTGACTCATGAATGAACTGACTCATTGTATGATGTCGCGTTCTAGTAATGGTTCTAGTATCTTCCTGAACTACCCCTATGGTAGCTTACTAGTATTCTAAGTGGTACGTATGGACGTGGATGTATACCCTTACTACCCAAGGGCATAGGATGAACTGGAAAGACCCTTTATGACTATATATGTACACATGATATATAACAAATCTTTAAACGACCTTCGGACGAATACCCAATGTCCCACCAGACCACATCTCAAGGCGCGAAAAGGAACTAGGGTGGATAGTCTTCCTAAGTCTTTTAAACATTCCTTATATAACTATACATATAGAGGCATGCAATTTATAATAAAATAAAAGCATAAGTAAGTTTTGTAAAACAATTGAAACAGAAATATTATTTTAAGAGAAGATCGACTTGATGTCAATCTATAAAACAATTTGAAGGCATAAGTATAATAAAGCAGTTTTTGAGTATAAAGGAACATTTGTTTGAAACACAGTTGTAAATAAGTTTGAAGTATGATAAACAGAGTAAGAAGTACAGTGTAAGAAGTAGTTTGAAAACATATAAAATGTTTATAAAAATCATTTGAAGGAAACTGTTTGGTAAAACGGCTAATGAGTAGCCAAATCTTTTGAATGTTGTATATTAATCACATGTGATTGATGTAATAAGTAATAATGTCCTACTTACAAATCACATGTGATTGACATAACAAGTAGCATGATTCTACTTGTATCCCCCCCCCCCATAAAACATTTGAAATAGTTTAAAACATTAGTTAAGGGGTATGAACTTACCTGCAGTATGTGACTGGAATCGAACGGCTGTTATCGTATGGAAGGATCGGACAAGTGCTTGGTGTCAAGTGAAGACTTAAACACACACAATGATCCTAATTACATATGAAGACATATGTATATAAATAATTAGAGACTAAATCACTAATTATACAAGTATAAGCATTTAAGCGCGAGGACAACACTTTTGGTCAAGTGCTAGGAGGCTAATGGGTTGCAACAACAAAGTGCAATGCCCCTAATGGAAGTTTATGGTCAAAATACCATATTCATTAGAGTTTACGGCCCAGGGGAGTAGGCTCCTGGCCGTAAACTCTCAAACAAGCCATGAAATGGAGTTTAGAAGTACCACAACTTTAGAGGGGAACTGTTTCAATGCTAGGCAAGAGTTTAAGGCACCATATTGACTCCTAAGGGGAGTTTACGGCCCAAAGACCCTTTTCCCTTGGAGTTTACGGCCGTAAACTCCCTTGGGAGGGTTCTTATTGTCTTTTCAAGTGTCTAACAATTCTAGGAACAAGTCTAGGCTTCAATACTTGGATTAAGGGAGGTTTAAGGCACTAAATGGGACCATTTGATGGAGTTTACGGCCATAGAACTCTTTGGGCCGTAAACTCCCTCACACATGAGGTCCTAAGAATTTTAACTAGTCCATATCTCCTCTAAGTACTTGCCCTAAAAGTTTCTTGGCCTATGGAAGTGTTTAGGGTGTCCTTTGACCCCATTTAAGGAGTTTACGGCCCAAGAAATACTCTTGGCCGTAAACTCTCAAACACTTATGCTTTTTATGTGTTTTCTAGGTCTTAAACACATTAAGGTACATGCCAAAAATGAATACTAAGCCTTAGGAAGAGTTTAAAGGCATTTTGGAACCTAAAACTTGGAGTTTACGGCCCAAGGAGTTTCTTGGCCGTAAACTCCCTTATAGAAATGATTTCTAAGGGTTTTGATGGCATAAATCATGAGTATAAAGCTTCTAGGTGTTTGTTCTAAGGCTAGGGATCACAAGGCACTCATTTGTGCCCTTTACATTGGAGTTTACGGCCATAGAGGTTGTTCCTTGGCCGTAAACTCATCAAACTAAGTGATTTTGATTTGTTTCAAGCCTCTAATGATCATACACTAAGTCCTTAGATAGATGCCTAACACGGAAATGGGACTATGTGGCCTTTAGGCTTGATTTTGGAGTTTACTCCCCAAGAACGTTCTTGGGCGGTAAACTCCCGGATCTTGTGTTTTGGACATGTAATCAATGTTATAAAGCATATAACAAGTATTAAAACACATTTAGGGAAGTAGACTCACAATCTGGGATGAAAACCCGAAGATCCGTGAGAGAGAAATTGACTTTTCTCTATTTGGAATTCAACTAATGAACCATTTTGGTTCAGAATTCTATTTATAGTCCTGAGATTTTTGGCAGAAAATATTTCTTTTCTCGGAATGGATTCTAATGACCTAGAGTAATGGAATTACAGTGTTGCACAACATCTTAGTGCAACCACTCTCCTAATAACTCCTTTAGGTGTAAAACCCTAAAACTGCCAAACTTATTCCACAAGTTTGAATTTTCACTGTAACTGCTCTACTACTATTGGATTGCAATGGTTCGATTTAGAATAGAAATTTCGGGTTGTCACACCTTCGTCATGCACAGTGGACGTCCCTCCTTCATACACATGAACACGATTTATCGGACCTTGTACACAATCAACACCTTCGTTTCTTGTGATTCCACAATATTAATTTTGGTGTTGTTTATATCTAATGTTATCTATATGCTTTCTATCTTAGGACTATGGCACACAATGGCCATGTGTTTGTAGGTTTTCTGTCGGCTTTCAAAAGGGAAGGAAGAAGGAGAAACAAAAGGTGTCGATGGCCTTTTTGTTTGCTCATGAAAAGAACAAGAACAGAGTCTATTCTGCTAAACATTGTTCTGGAATTTTCGTTTTGGGGATTGTCATTGTTTTAATCGTTAGTGGGTTTCCTCCTCAACGCCTTTTTATTTTTTCCTATTTGGTAAACTGTGATATGAGTCTATGATCTGGTTGTATTGATGTTAAAGTTCCAAAATCACTAGGAGGAATCAATGGACACTCATCAACCTACCTGAAGCTTTGGTACTATCTTGGCCCGAGAAGACAGTGGTGAGAATTTCTTAATATTTTGAAAATATGCGAAAAAAATCTTTCTTTTACTTATATACTTTCTTAAACTACTAGGAAATCGCCTTATGGAAAGTTCTAAAATAGCTAAAAAAAAAAAAGAAAAAAAAACAAAAACAAGAACGGTGAGCAAATGACATAACAGGTTTTGATTATTTCAAACCAGTTAGAAATATACATTGTGATAATTTTTTTTATAATGATTTTGATAGGGCTGCATCATTCAAGGTTTATAAAGAGACTACAGGTGGGAGCTCAATGCAGCAGTAGTCGGAATCATCAAAGCCAGAGTTGAAACACTGGAATAGTTTACGAGGAAGAGCTGAGAGAAATAAAGAGAATAATGTCATTCCTGCAAAGTGGACATTACATAAGGTGTTAATTACTATTATTCTCTTTATTTCAATTTTCGTGACTCTTGATTATATTTATATCTCGTAATCATTCAGTGAATTATATTTCCTTAAAATTTCAGATTCCACAGAGACCTGTTGCTAGAACTACTGCCCCTGTCCTGCCTTGTATTGAAGTTTTTGTGGATGAAGAATGCTTAGGAACCGAATGTTGTTACATATCGGCAGGGATGGTCCTGACGGTGGGCGACCCGGGCGACCGCCTAGGGCCCATGTCTCAGAGGGGCCCAAAATTATTGGGTTAAATAGTGTATGTATATATAAAAAATAATCTAGATACATGTTTTTAAAAAGGGGCCAAGTTAGTTCAAGCGCAGGTAAATATATGGCCTGGAACGAATGTTGAGCATGTCTGGGATACGAAAGAAGAAACTAGCGACAAGAATTAGGGCACCATTTGGAGGGAATGGAATCGCCTCCTCATGAATCGCTAATTCGATGATGCCTCGTGAATCTCAACATCAGAAGACGTTGTAATTTCTCCCTCTCCTTTTCGCATCAACAAAATCATTCTTTCTCTTGCTCTTAAAATAATTCTTTCTCTCATTTCTATCTTGCTCTTATAGTCAATTCATTCTCTGCTTCTCACTCATCTTTCTCAAATTAAAATATCGCATTCTCTTTCTGTGTTGATATGCTGAAGTGCTAATTTCTCCTCAATCTGTGTTGAACTTATGCTTTTGCCTTCCCTTATGTGTCGAGTTGTTGATTTCCGAAGTGATTGGGAGATGTCAAATAAGGTTTGATCAATATTAAAGCTTCTGAATTTTTTTTGTCTTTGATTTGTGTATTGTTTCTCATTCTCAGTTTGTTTGTAAATCAGATTTCTAAAGTTCCTTCAAGTTTCTGTCTAAAACAGTGAAATTCAATGTTTTTCACTCAATCAATAAGTGCTATTTTTGTACATTTACATGATAAGGTAATATTCATTCTTTATTTTTGATAGATTTATGACTTTTGTCATCGATTTTATTTTGCAAACCTCCTTTGATATTAGGCTTCCACAAACACACGAGTTTAAGACATACATATGGTGTAGTACTTTTGTTAAAGTAGTTTGTAGTTATTGGAAATCATATACTATGTGTTTGATGTGGTTTTTAAAGTGTTGCAAATACTTTTCCTCTAATAATATGGTTTTTGTTAAAGCTTTTGATTGTTATCCAAACACTTTTATTTCATATTGCATTTTATTAACCATTATTTTTATGTTGCAGAAAGAAGTTTAATAAAGCTACAGGTATTGAAGTAGTATTAAAGGTTATCAATGTCACAAGAAAGATAGAATGGTTTAACAATAGTATTATGTATACAAAAAAAATATGTAGTGCATCAGAAAAAGATAAGTGTTTTTTTTTTTTTTTTTTTTTTTTTTTTTTTTTTTTTAATAAATTTGATGTTTTTCTAAATTTGATGGTTATATTTGTGTTTATGATAATATTATTAGTGATTTCTTGTAAATAGTGCGTCTATTTTTGAATGGATATGAAAAATTTCAATTTGGGGGCCTTTTTTTTCTAATTCGCTCAGGGCCCAAAATATGTTTGGACCGGCCCTGCATATCGGAATCTAAGGTAAATATGTCCTGATTTTCCTGGTCAAAGGAATTGGATCGGTAATTATGTTAAATGTTTAAATTACCCGATGGGGAAGCCATCCCTTTATGTGTGACATCCCTAATTTCATGGCCAGAAAAGACCGATTTGTTTATACTTTGTTTTTTTAAAATCAGAGTAATCGTTTAAAGAAAATTGTTGCGGAATTTGTCCCCAAAATAAAAAAAAATGTGATAAGAATTTATCAAAGCATTTCTTAAAGAAAAGTATTTTCATTATATAACAAAATCTCGGGATGTCATGTTCCGATACAGACACATAAGCATAAACAGAACTTACATTTATTTACACTAATGATTTACATCTCCTTTATTCTCTCAGTGAAATATGTCTTCGTATTGATACCTGTGATACAAAGAAAACTGAGTGGGTCAGGCTTGGGAGCCTGGTGAGCATATAGGGTTTTCAACCCACAATAATACATTTATAATATTCAATTATCAACAATCAACCCAAATACCCATCCCCATTATCTTTTTTATTTATTAAGGTTTTACCCTAAGAATCGATTATACTTTCTTCATTCATACCTAAGGGTTTACCTAAGGAACTGGCACACGGTCCATTTGCTACCACGGTTTATACAACAGGCACTACGTCGCATAGTCACCAGGGTTCATACAATTGGCACTACGTCTCATAGTCACCAAGGTTTACACAATAGGCACTACGTCTCATAGTCACCTGGGTTTACACCAAAAGGCACGAAGTCACATCGTCACCAAGGTTTATCAAATAGGCACGAAGTCACATCGTCACCAAGGCTTACTCAATAGGCACGAAGTCGCATCGTCACCAACTATTCCATCTACCCATGTTCTACGTGAGTAAGCCACGAAGTCGCATCGTCACCAACTATTCCATCTACCCATGTTCTACCCAACATTTTTGTAGATATAAATACAAACACAATTTAAATCATTTAACACCCGTATAAAAACATCAATTCCAAATCCATCTCAAATAGATAATTAATATATAACACATAGCACGTATTTCATAGCTAATACTTTATATTTATGTATTAGAAGAAAGTAACTATGCACTCACGCATATAAACAACAATATATATATATATATATATATATATATATATATATATATATATATATATATATATATATATATATATATATATATATACACATAACACGTATTTTATCAAATACTTCATATTTATGTGTAAGATGAAAGTGACTATACACTCACTTGATCAGAAGATGATCGGGCAGCACTACGGCTTGTAGAAGTAGTGTTTCTCTATAGATCTGGAAGATCTTCACAAAAACCGGCTCCTCGCGGGCAACGCTTCGGCTCGGGAATAACGCTCTTCGGGATCCTTGGGGCTTCGGATCTTGCTTCGGGGCTCGAGAATAATACCGGGGCTTCGGGATATGATTGGCACACAAATCGAGGCAAAAACTTAGAGAGAAAGTAAGAAAAATCGCAAGGAAATGGCTGATCTTGAGTTCTATTTATAGGCTGTTGGGTCTGGGATTACGCGGGGCGTAATCTCAAATTACGCGGCTAATTTGACGTCATTGCGTGCGTCGACTGGTGGCACTCGAGTATTGGTCAGACAAGTTGCACCCCTTTGAGTACGCTGGGCGTACTCAAATTACACTGGGCGTAATTTGACTCGTCGAACTTCTAAATTGCGTAACTTTCGCATACGAGCTCCGTTTTCGACGTTCTTTATATCCACGCGTAGGTGAGACTACGCTCTACAACTTTCGTTTAGACTCCGTTGGCTAATTTTGAATTTATTTTTATTATATTATTTTTAGTAGGCCGGGACTGGAAAACTCCGTTATAAATTCATAGCTTCTTCATCCGACGTCCGTTTTCGCCTATCTTTTTATCGTTTCACTACAATTGACGAGATCTTCGATTCTCGTTTAGATTGTTTTGGCTAAAAACCGCTCGATCTCAAATTGAGTATCCGGGCTGCATACTGCTAAGCTGAAACTTAGAAAAATCATAACTTCCTCATACGAAGTCAGATTTGGACGTTCTTTTTATGCACGCTCACGGTTTAACGAACTCTACAACTTTCGTTTAGATCACTAAGGCTAAATATCGCTCTAACATAAATTCACTTTTTACGTCGCGCTGTGTCAAGCTGGTTCTGTCGCGAAACTTCGACAGGTCATAACTTCTTCGTTATAACTCGGATTTCGGCGTTCTTTATATGCACGAAAACCTTGTAACATATACTATAACTTAGTTAAGATTATTCATTCTAAATAATATTTCATCAAAAGTTCATTTTTGACGCCTATCGTCTCTAAATTGACTAGCCCTGATCTACGGACGTTACATTATGCTACTTTAAACTGAAATAATGATATTGACCTCTATTTTTATGCTTTTCCCATTGCAGGGAAACTATGAGTCCACGTATAGTGGTGATTTGCATATAAGAGACCATGATAAATGCATAAGTAAGTACATCTTTTTTGGTATGATGAAGTGAAGGAAGGAACGATATTGTTCATTCCGTTGCCAGATGGAATGGAATGGGCCATTCCGATCTTCGTATTTTATTAATTTTTTTTTTTCATTTTATCATGGAATGTAATCAATAATTGCAACGTAAACAAATTCTATTTATATATAACTTTTAATGTATGTCCAGAAAGTTATTTCCAGCTTTTTTTTTTTTCAAACATTATTCAAATCAGCGCCAACGGCGCAACCAGATTCCTTCTAGTTTATAATAGTTTATGAAAAGTTTAAAATTTGAAATTTAGAAGAAAAAAACGGTTATGTTTAAAAAATAAGTTTTTTTTTGAAATATTGTATTTATTTAAAATTGTAAAAAAAATACCTAACATCCCTCTCTCTCTCTCATCGGAAGCTCAATGCCGAATTCCTCCACCAAACTCGGCATGCGGGGGCTAGTGTTTGCCGAGTCCACCTCTCATGTTCTGAGCCATTGCCGAGACTCCCTATTCATTGAAGCCGAGATGTGATCATCTTTGTCTCTTTTCATCACTTTGATCTATCAAAACAAAAGAAACATCCGAAAAATGGGGTTAATATTTGCTTAAATACATACCCCATTAACCAAATTAAACTGATAAGTATCTTCTCCAAGAATACGTATCAAAACAAGATTGTATAAATGATTGACGAAACAAACAAACAAGAAAAGATAAGGTCAATTGTATATTTTAACACAAGTAAACTCTAAATATTTTGTCAATTTACAAACACTAAACAAATTTATACTAAAGGAAATATATTTCAATTTTATTCGAAATCTTAATTCTTGAAATCCTGATTTCCAAATCTTTCGCATATTCTATATCATTAATAAATTCCAAGAAACAATTCTACAACCACGATTCAATTCATCGGCTGTACCCTAAAATCATACCGGTTCCAGGGTTTTGTGTTCTTCCTCTTCCCGTTCTATACTCTGTTCCTGGTAATACATCATGTAAAATTGTAGGCTTCGCTTGAATTATTTATTTTGATTTGTTGGAATCTCTGTTCGTTCGAATGATTTATGTCGTTTAATCTGCATATTTGTTCATGCGTTCTAATTTGTTCACATTAGCTATAAAACGACAACCTTTTGTTTGAAGAACAGAGATTCACTTTGCGTCAGAACTGCACATTGCTTCTTAATTATCCCCATTACTACAACTACTTACGCTTCTTAATCAACAGCAATCTTAACTTTATGATGATTTTTCATGGACCTGTCAATAAAACATTCTTAATTTGTGATGATTTTTCCAATCATTTGTTTGAAAAATGTATCTGAAGAACAGAGTAATCTAATTTTACTTCAAAATTTTTGTTATCAAGTTTGCAACAAGACTTCACCACCTTTGTATTTGAATGGTATTATGAGATTTCTGATATAATGACTTGTTTTGATGCAGTTTTGGCATAAATATTCAGACATGGTGCAGTATAATTTCAAGAAAATCACAAGGGTACCCACAGAGAAAGATTTTGTAGACGTAGTCCTCAGTAGAACCCAAAGACAAACCCCAACAGTTGTTCACAAAGGCTATGCAATCAATCACATTAGGCAATTTTACATGAGAAAAGTGAAGTTCACACAAACGAACTTTCACGAAAAGCTCTCCACCATTGTAGACGAGTTCCCAAGACTCGATGACATTCATCCTTTCTATGGCGACCTTCTTCATGTCCTTTACAACAAAGATCATTACAAACTCGCCCTTGGTCAAATCAACACAGCAAGAAACCTCATTGAGAAAATAGCCAAAGATTATGTCAAGTTGTTGAAATATGGCGACTCGCTTTACAGATGCAAAGCCTTAAAAGTTGCAGCTCTTGGTAGAATGTGCACAGTGACAAAGAGAATTGGGCCAAGTTTGGCTTATCTTGAACAGATCAGACAACACATGGCTAGGCTTCCTTCTATTGACCCAAACACTAGAACCATTTTGATTTGTGGGTATCCGAATGTTGGAAAGAGTTCTTTCATCAACAAGATTACAAGAGCAGATGTCGATGTACAACCTTATGCTTTCACTACAAAGTCTCTGTTTGTTGGACATACTGATTATAAGTATTTAAGGTATCAAGTGATTGATACTCCAGGGATTCTAGATAGACCTTTTGAGGATAGAAATGTCATAGAAATGGTTAGTATAACAGCTTTAGCACATCTTAGAGCTGCTGTTTTATTCTTTCTTGATATCTCTGGTTCTTGTGGATACACTATTGCACAACAAGCTGCTCTTTTTCATTCCATTAAGTCGCTCTTCATGAATAAGCCTTTGATAATTGTCTGTAACAAAACGGATTTGCAATCTTTGGAAGGGATTTCGGAAGATGATAAGAAGTTAGTTGAAGAGATGAAATCAGAAGCAATGAAGACTTTGGTTGTAGATGGTCAACAAGTGTTGTTGACCATGAGTACTTTGACTGAAGAAGGGGTAATCGCGGTAAAAAACGCAGCTTGTGAGAGGTTGTTGGACCAGAGAGTTGAAGTCAAAATGAAGTCAAAGAAGATGAAAGAGTATCTGAATCGGTTCCATGTTGCAATGCCAAAACCACTTGAGGAAAGACCGGTTTGCATATCTGAAGCTGTTGTTGAAGCTAAAGCCATGGAAGCCGAAAAGGTGAAGAGGAAGCTCGAAAGGGATAACGAAAATGAAAATGGTGGAGCTGGTGTTTATTCTGCGAGTTTGAAGAACCATTATCTTTTAGCTGATGACGAATGGAAGGAAGATAACATACCTGAAATACTCGATGGGCATAACGTGTATGATTTTATCGATCAGGATATTTTACAGAGGCTTGAGGAATTGGAGAAAGAAGAAGGGCTTCTTCAAGAACAAGGAGATGGAGAAGATGAAGAAATGGAAGGTGAGGATTTGACTCCAGAACAACAGAAAGAGCTGAATGAAATCAGGAAAAAGAAAAGCATATTAATCCGTGAACATAGAATCAAGAAAAGCACAGCTGAAAGCAGACCGATTGTTCCAAGAAAATTCGATAAAGACAAAAGATTTACATCGGAAAGAATGGGGAGACAGCTGTCATCATTAGGGCTTGATCCATCAAAAGCAATGAAAAGGGTGAGAAGTGAGTCAATGGGTAGAAAGAGGGAGAGATCATCTGATCATGGTGATGGAATGGATGTGGATGATGATGAAGGATCGAATAAGAAGATGAAGATCAGGTCAAAGTCAAAGTCAAGGTCAATGTCAAGGCCACGTGTGCATGAATTGGTTCCAGGTGAAGGGTATAAGGATTCAGCTCAAAAGGTGAAGGCGTTTAAAATGGGAAAGAGTTCGGTTCATAAGAGGAATAAGGCAGCTAAAAAGGGTGAGGGCGATAGAGTCATTCCAACATTGAAGCCAAAACATTTGTTCTCTGGGAAAAGGTCAAATGGGAAGATTAGTAGACGTTAAGCAAATTCAAGGTAAACTTTGGTTTATATATTTTGATTTATTAATGATTCTTAACTATATAGTGTGTTTATATTTTTTGCGTCGGTTTTTTAATTATGATATTCTTTTTTCTGCTTATGTGAAGGTACACGTTAATAATGGTGTTCTTAAATGGATCCTGTTACCAAAATTTTGAAGTTAGATGAGTAATGCACCTTTACCTCGTTTGTTTTGTTTATGGGTTTTGCTTTTTTTGTTTTCTGTTATGATTTTGGTGACAAGTTCATAGTGCTTTAGATTGATGCTCATTAGTCATTACACATATAGATAGTTCACGTAAGCAGTTGGGTTTTGTTAAACATTTGATGTTAACATGAGTTTTTATGTTATTTGTGGATGCTATGTTTACGTTTTTGTATGTGTTTTCCAACCATGCAACATAACAAAATTCTTTTTTGAAGAAGTTTAAATTTTAGTTTAGACAAAAATACAAAAATAATTAATATGACATGTTTTTTTTATAAGTTTTAGTTCAAACCATTTTTTTTTTAAATCATCGGTAGTTTTTTGACCAGGTAGGTGGTTTTGGCGGTTTTGGCCCTTCCAAAAACCCTTATTTATTTATTTTCTATTTTCATTTATTTTTTGGAAAAAAGTAAATTACACAGGAGTGTGTTTGATCCTAACCTTAATTTTTAAATCAGTCCTTATAAATTTGATTTGTTTCGGTTTGATCTTTAATATAGCTTAAAAGATTAATATACCTTTATTATTTTTGTTTGATCTTAACTTTAATTTTTAACTCAGTCCTTATAAATTGGATTTGTTTCAGTTTGATCCTTGATATAGCTTAAAGGACTAATATACCTTTGTTATTTTCGTTTGATCCTAACTTTAATTTTTAACTCAGTCTTTATAAATTGGATTTGTTTCGTTTTGATCTTTGATATAGCTTAAAAGACTAATATACCTTTATTATTTTCGTTTAACATTATTTTATGTATTTATTAATTATATGTAATTATTAATTATGTATATAAATTTATGTATTTATGAAAAGAATATGGCCCACAGATCAGCAAATCCTTTTTACCAGCACACCCTCGCCATCGCCGGCGTCACATTCCACCACAGCCTTCACCATTAAACCTAGGAAGTCGCCGGAGAAGGTGAATCTTACTGAAAGAACACCAACACCCTAAACCCATCTTAAAAAGCTCACTGTCATCTCCAATCTTGAATCAAGTTTCAGCAAAAGGATGGATGAAGTTTTGTATTCCGATTCGAAACAGCAACAAAAACAATGGAATAAGTTGTTCAAGTTTTTCACTGTGACTTTTTCACCATTGTCTGATCACCAACAAAGTTTTGATTTTATTATTTATTATCTATCAAAATATCCCCAAAATCAAAGTCACGATGGTCAAAATTAAAGAACATTGAAACCTTGGTGAACTTAATATTGGTCAAAATCAAATCATACCATTTTCTAATAAAGAAATGAAGGAATTAGAGATTGAAGATGGAGATGCAGATGAAGATATCGATCTAATTACACATGTAGTGATTTCTCTGATTCTCTCGATCAATCTCTATCTCACTCATGAATTTGATAGAGAAAAAAGATAGGGTAGGCTCGGAGGAAGAAGACGAGGCATTGACCACATATGTGCATCAGGTTCCACCAAATCCTAGCCATCTCTCTTTCTTCTCTTCTGCGATGCTGTTGAGGGCTTGAGGCGACATGACCAGAAGCTTCAGTGACGGGATCTGGCAGCAGGCGACGGCATTAGTGTGTATTTTTGGTTACTTGTTTTCTTTCAAGAACGTGGGAGGGAAAGAGGACAAGATAGGGACAGTGGTTGGGTAATTTTTTTATTTCCTTTAAATTTAAACAACAAAATAAATTTAGAAAATAAATAAGGGTATAATAGTCTTTTTAAGTCTAGAAGAGACAAAATAATAGTCTTTTTAATTCTAGAACAAACAAAGGGTTATTGTCACTCTAGCCCAACAAAGTTACGTATAATAGTTTAAATGGTCCCTCGTGATTATTTTTTGCGTTTTAAGGGCTTAAACTTGTTAATGACCGATTGAGAAAGTCACCTTACCCATTTTAGCAGGTTAACCTGCCTCGTCACTTGCCATGTATATGTATGAGGTAACTCACTGAGTCAATACCGAGTTGACTCGATGACACATAAGTTGGCACATGCAGATTAGTAATTATCACCTTTAATGTCCACCAACACCCCAACAACCTTTCACTGTCTATTCGATTACGTCCCAAGCACAAGTCTCGAATTATAAGGGGACATACACATGTGGGGTTTGAAGTAAAACAAATCTGAAACTTGATTACCATTTTTGGGCAAACAATCTTGTGGAAGAACCCTTAAAAAGCAACAATGTCGGCTCCACCACCTTCACCCAACTCTATAAATTCTGGTGAAGACATCAACTACAATGTGCTCCACTCAATCTTTTGTGATTGTGGTCCGAAGATTACAGAAAACCAAACTGAAATGAAAAGGTTGAAGGAGCAGCTAAGACAAGAGTATATCGTTTGCAGGATCGACCACATCAGTCTCCAGCACAAGCTAGATGACCATGATCAGAAGTTTAAAGCCGTTGGTGTTGCTCTGGGTGGCATGATGTTGGGGATGCTCTTGTTGCTGGTTGTTGTGCTCCATTTCCTTGTTAAGCTTTGGTGATGGGTTGATCTGCAACTAAGGTGGTTAATGGTTAAGAAGGTTATTAGTATGTAGTGTTCGTGCGTCTTAATTTTTTTTTCTTTTATTTCTGTTTATTTTGGCTAAATATGTAAAAGTCCTGTCTTAATGACAGACATTTTGTAAGTGAAATCGAATGATTAATGAAAGACCTATCAAAATGATAGGCGTTTTGTAAAGTTGTCTGATGTTCTTTGTCGATTGTTTTTGATCTGAATTAGTTCTTAAGTTTGATAAACGGATCTGTTGAAAGTACAATAGTGGGGGTAATATAGTCTTTTACACAGTGGGGGTAATATAGTCTTTTTTATGCACTGCTCCTTCATATATACCTTCTTGCATTCATTCTAGCACATTGTTTTCTTCTTCAAATACTCTTCACTGTGAAGGTACATAATGAAGAACATGGAATGTGGATGTGGAGCTGAGGCTATTATAAGAACATCTTGTACTACCAATAACCCAGGAAGGCCCTTTTATGCATGCCCGAAAAAGGTAATTTACCAGTTATTCAAATTTTGGTGTTAACCTTACTTTTTTAAGATGTGTTAATTGAAGCAAATACTTGGAATCAGGATGCTCGTTCAGGTTTTATAGCTTGGGTTGATGAAATGGAGTGCAACAATGAAGGTTTAAACATAAATGGGTTGTATAAGTCCAACAAAAAGCTTCAAGCTGAGGTCTTTAAGGTGAAGGTTTACCTAGTATGTAGTTGGGTATTTTTTTTTCTGTTTAATAACGTACAAGTTGTAATGAAGGTCAGTTGGACCAGTTGTCTTGTTATGTATCTTGTAATGCACTTTGATGTCTTTTGAAACTTGTAATGTACTTTATTTCCTTTAAGTTGTTATGTAATCTGTAATGTACTTTATTTAATTGAAGTGGTTATATTTGGGGTTTGATGTGTTTTGTATGTACGAAATATGAACAATCAAATTAAACAAAGTTAACACTTAAATCCAACCAAACACAACAAATTTAAAACATAACAACTTGTCCAATTCCAAACTTAATAACCTACTACATCCCAATACCAAACTTAACACTTAAATCCAACCAAACACAACCAAGTTAAAAGATAACAACTAAAACAAAATAAGATCCTAATCATTAAGCTCCAATGGGTTTTCACTTGTTTCTCCTTTCCCATCTTTGCCCTTCACCCTCTTAGCAAGTTTCATCTTTATGATTCTCTCTGATTTCTTTCTTTTAGATATCCCTCCAGCAGCAACAACTGTTGCTCCTTGACCCTTTTTCCCTTCGTGCACTGATTTTGCTCCTTGACCATTTTTCCCTTCATTGACACCTCCTGCTCCTTCACCTTTCTCTTTTCCATTGACACCTCCTGCTCCTTCACCTTTTTCATTGACCTCTCCTGCTGCTTCACCTTTTCCATTGACACCTGTTTTCCTTTTTTTAACATTTAGTTTGGGCCTCCTGCCAACTTTAGGTTTTTGCACTTGAGGTCTTTTAGCTTGAGGACATGTGACCTTGTTATGCCCCACATTTTTACAAACATTGCATGATATTTTTTTCCTTGCCTTAGACACAGTGTGCCTTGGTAGCTTCTCTGATGCATCTCTTTTTTCTGTTAACCTTTGGTCTACCTGGCATTCTTCTCTTCATTGGTGGAAGAGGTGGTATGAAGTCAGTAGATGGCTACATGTTGCTACCATTCATCCCCTGAATTAGATACTTATAGGTGTTCTTGTAAATTGCTCCATAGAACATTGTATCAACATAACCACCAACATCTCTATTGAGGAATGATATAGTTGCAACTGAATGCACACATCCATACCCATTAAGTTGCCACACTCTACAAGTGCAAGTCTTCTTGTCCAGGTCAACAGCATAGCACTCAGCCATGTTTCTTGTTTCAAATTGGTTAAGACCACTTGGTAAAACCTGCCAATACCTAGTGTAGACATAACATAAGTAATTATATTAATTTATGAGTTTAGAGTTTAGAAATTACCTTTTTGCTTTTTTTAATTGATTCAGAAGGAGTGTAATTGTTGGGCAAGGCTTGTAATCAGGCCATGAACTACCTTTAATTTTTAAATTGTATATTCTCTCCATAACATACAATCTAATCTCCTCTAACATGGTGATGATTGGATTTTTCCTAGCATCTCTTATCACACTGTTGAAGCTCACAGATAACCCATTCTCCACTGCATCACACATCTTTCCCTCTTGAAAAAATGCTCTACTCTAAGATTTGGGGTTGGTGTCCATAAGATAAGCAAAGGCTGCAGGGTTAAGCACTTCAATCTCCTTCATGGCAGCATTGAATAAAGGCTCAGTGGATGCCTTGCTTGCCTTCCAAAACATGTTTTCATAATGCACAACACTGAATCTTTTCCTAAAGTTGGCAAAAATATGCCTTGCACACTGCCTATGTTCAGCAATAGGCAATATTTCCTTCACAGCCTCTAACAGCCCCTGTGCAACAATGGTAACAAATTATATAAAGGGTATGAAACTAGAATTTATTAAATTAGGAAGTAAAACTACTAACCTTATGCTGATTTGACATTAATGTTATACCAAAACCATCATTCAGTTGCAAGTAATCTCTAAGGTTTTCCAGAAACCATTTCCAATTTTCTTTGTTCTCTACACAGACAACTGCCCATGCAATTGGAAATATGTGATTATTGGCATCTCTTCCTACAGCAGATATGAGCTCACCACTACATAAGCCCTTTAAGAAACATCCATCTAAATTTATAACCCTTCTGCAACTCCCTCTCCACCCTTGCTTAAGCCCATCAAAACACAAATAAAGTTTGCTAAAATAGTTCTTACCATCTGGCATAGAATTGACATCAATTTTAACTGTTGATCCTGGATTTGATCTTCTAATCTCCTCACCATATGACCACAACTTTGCATAATGCTCCACTAATGTTCCTTCAATCAGTTCAATTGGATACTACTTTGCTCTTCTACACTGTCCCATACTCACATCTATAGCAAATTTCTCTTTAACCTCATCCCTAAGTAGCCTCACACTAACCTTTTGTTTCTGTAAGAATTGTGTTGTGTAATGGGTACCTATCCATGAATAATTGACAATTGAACCTAACTTGAAGTTTTTTGCACAATTATGCTCATTTATAAGACTCTTTATCTGGAAAGACTTTTCCTCACTCATCCAAGAAGCCCACATCCTAAACTTACACTGCCCAGAACAACATTTCACTAACAGCCTCCTACTATCATTTTTTTTTGTAACACAAACGATAACCATTTGCTACAGCATAGTTACACATCATATGTTTCAGTTGTTTAGGACTCACAAATCTCATACCTAATATAGGTTTTTGCTTTTTCCAATGAACATTCTCATTGTAAAATAGCCTGGTCAGTAGAAATTACGTCAACTTCATCTGGTGGATCATATGTACTTCACGAGGTGGACTGTCTGGGGTGACTTGCTCCTTTGGGCACAACTTACTCAGAAACTCATCCTCCTTT
The DNA here is from genome assembly GCF_002870075.4 of Lactuca sativa. Classification (NCBI taxonomy): domain Eukaryota; kingdom Viridiplantae; phylum Streptophyta; class Magnoliopsida; order Asterales; family Asteraceae; genus Lactuca; species Lactuca sativa. The sequence goes on from NC_056630.2 coordinate 311,412,432, forward strand.
GTCTTGTTCATAGGAATGCACTCATCATCATCACTGTCCCCTTCCATGTGAATGTCATCATCTTGCTCTCCTTGCAAATCCTCGTTTGGACGTGGGATATCATCCATACAACCATGTAAATCTTGCATGTCGATACCATCATCCATATCCATATGACTGTGAACTTCTTCACGATCTTCATTTGCACCAGATAATTGGTCCAAAGAACTGCCAACTTCTGCTTGCTCTTCAAGAATCCATTGATGTACATTAACACCAAGATGGTCCATATATACATCGATTACACAATCAGAAGCATACCCTACTTCGATTAGTTCCATGTAATCCATGTCATTCGCGATTAACCTTAAACCATCAGGAAAAACAATATCGGGCATGAAAAAGTACACATTCACACATATCTCACATGCGAATCTTTCAAGGAACTCGACAAATTCCTTCTTGTCCATTCCAGCAAAATCAACATCATCAAACCGTTGCTCTGCTCCATCTATGTAAGTAATAGAGGGGTACCTGGTAAAAATTCTAGCAAAATGTAGATCAATCTTCATGAAAACGGCCATAGCAACAACAAAGTTCCCCGATTTGAGTGATTAACACTTGAAGAAAAGGATAGGACCGAAGAACAAATCAACAACAAAGTCCGATGCGGAAGTTATAGACGAAAGTGGAAGAAGGGGACAGTTGAGGGGTTTAAACATACAATATCTCTCATTAACTACTGTGCACATGTGGCAATGAAATGACCTTATTGAATATGACGTGGAATGCCAGGTAGGATGGGGTCACCGATTGACCCCTTCATTTTTCCAAGATTGCCCTTTTAAACCCACAAATAACAAGTTTATGCCCTTAAAATGCAAAAAATAGTCACGAGGGGCCATTTAAACCATTATACGGAACTTTGTTGGGCTAGAGTGACAATAACCCAACAAACAAAATACAAAACAAAATCATATTAAAGGGATTTTCCGAGTAAAAAAAATAACTTAGGGACCAAGTATGCAAATCGTGTAATTTACCCTTTTGAAAAAACCCTACTAATTGTTTCAGATTTTTGTTCAAACACATGAATACATGAAAGAATTCGCTTCAGATCTTTGGTTTTTGGTTTTTGATCTTCGTTCATAACTTTCAGAAGGGTTTGTTTATTCATCGTTTTCAGATGAAGAAGCTGAGAACCCTTGAACTTGATCTGATTTTGTTTGCCTGTATTCCTCAGATCTAGGTTCATAAATTTATTCTTGAATATGTTCATCCAAAAACGCTTTACCAGATCTGATTTCATGTGTGTGTGTTCATAAAATATGGGGTTCATGAATTTGAGTGTGTGTGTGTGTGTTTGAGCTATCAAGAGGCTTTTGAGGCTTAGGGATATGGGTGAGATTAACCGCCGAAGGTATGAGTGGTGAAGAAGGAACCAGTTAGGTGAAGCTCTCGTGGAGGGTTTGGTAGCATGGTTCTTATTATTTGAAACATGACTATGAACACACAAGAACAAACCAAGAAAATAGGGAGGGAGAACAGGAACAAACCTAGAAAAAGCACTTGATAAGGATATGAGAGAGAGAGAGAGAGAGAGAGAGAGAGAAAGAGAAAGAGAGAGGTGTGGGCCCTTTATTGTTTTGTAATTATTAAAATAAATAAATAAATATTAAATTTAAAAAAACTGAAAGCAAAATAGAAAGTAAATACACATGGGTGTATTCCAGTAATTTCAATTTTTGGAAGGACCACAATCACATACAAACATGGTCAAAAGGAACACCGATCAAAAAAAAATTGAGATTTGCACCAAAACCCGAAAAAATGCGTACTATAGGGACCATTTTTGCAGTTTTATCTTTAATTTATAGTAGTTCTCGGATAAACAATTATTGATTTTAGCCGAGGGTGGGCAAAGAGTATAATAAACATTTTTTGGTGTTCTATTGAAAATGAAACAGAAAAATTCTATGACATCCTACACGATCAGGAACATTTGATTATTCGAGTCTCTCACAATCATAAGCGATTCTTCAAAAACACACTCATTTTTTATTTTGATATGATTCGAAGGAAGTGCTTTATATCCTAACTTGATATGTTTTTCCATGATCTTGGAATGTTGAGCTTTAAAGTTTAAACCACTACCAACAATTTGCTACTAATGCAAAGTTTTGCGGATCTTAGGCTCCCAATACCTGCACCACTAGAAGCTCGTGTTATTTCCTACCTTAGGAATTTTCTTCTAACTCTATCTTATTATCTTCTTATTGAAAAGTATGAATTTTTTTCTTAAGGGAATACTACGACCATTCCCCTGTTTTGCTTCAGACTAGCTTTACGGATTTTGTCCCTACCCATTTCCGTTTTTTTAACTCTTGGTTGCAATGTGATGGTTTTGATGAAATTTTGTCGTGAATGCCAGGAATAATTTTTATGGAGGAGCGCATGACAGATTCCTTTTTGATAAGTTGCGTTTTTTCAAGGAGGCTATTAGGAGTTAGAGTAGAACTGAATTCGACAAGGAAAACAAAGTGATTTTGGATTTAGAACAGAAAATTGATGATCTCGAGTTTCTAGCCTAAGATAGGACCCTCAATGTGATTGAACTGTCTGAAAGAAGAGAGTGTAAACATCAGGTTCTTGAGATGGAAAATTTGGCGAGACTTGATTCAGTTCCAAAAACTAAGAACAAATGGGTGCGCGATGGAGATGAAAACTCCATCTTTTTCTACAACTATCTTAAAATCAAGAATATGAGAAGTAATATCCTGTTGGTTTTTCTATGCATCAAATACACTCTAAAACTAGGCAGCGGAAAAATCGAAACAACGATATACCTAAGTGTACATGCATCCTATGGATCTATGGCTTCATGCTAATTACATCAACCCTAGAAAACATAAAACATAAGTAAGAAAACATACCTCTTATGTAGCCCTTGATCTTCATGTTTGAGATCTTGAATCTCCATGAAGTTGCTTGGACGAAAGGACCCAAACCAGAATCCCTCTAATGGTATCACACCCAATGACACCAAAGAGTGGAATAAAAATAACTAGGATAAGGGTCAATTTCACAAACCCAAAGGGGTTAGAAATCGTCCTTAAGAGGGGGAGGAAGAAGGGTTGGCGAATACTTCAAACCGAGGTGCAAGGAGGAATGAAATCCCTAAGGCCCTATTTATAGCCTTGGATGCCTCCTAGGGTTTAGTACTCCTTCCCATGTGGGATGGAGGCCTAACCACGAAATTTCACTCCTTTCCCATGTGGGATGGAGTGATTTTCATTCAATCCTAATTCCATAAGGTTCTGGAACATTCCTGATTAACCAACTATCGGTTAATGAACATTCAACCCTTTAATTAATTAAACTATTAATTAATTCCCATAATATATTTCCAAAATATATTTCCAATTAGTTTCTAATTAATTATTAACCATAATAATTAATAAACCAATTTAACCTTTATTTATTCTACTCAATTTGGGTCTTGAGGGCAATCCAAAAGGACCCTGCTATTATTAGAAATATTACCAATATCAATAGAATACTTTTTAGCATTACGTATCTAAATGAAAGTCGTAGATATCATTAAACCGTAAACGTACATAAAAAGAACGTCCAAATCTGACTTCGTATGAGGAAGTTATGATTTTTCTAAGTTTCGGATATAACAGTAGACAACTAAAAACTCGAAATAAAGATTGAGCGACTTTTAGCCGACGCAACCTAAACAAGAATTGAAGATCTCGACAATAGTAGTACAATGGTAAAAAGACAGATGAAAACAGATGTCGGATGAAGAAGTTATGGATTTTTAACGGACTTTTCTAGTCCCGGCCTATTAAAAATAAAATATTAAAAATAAAGTCAAATTTAGCAGACGGAGTCTAAACAAAAGTGGTAGAGCATAATCTCACCCACATATGGATATAAAAAACGTCAAAATCGGAGCTCGTATGCGATAGATATGAATTTATGAAGTTCGAGACACGAATCCCCACGTTGTCAGAGGACTCACGACGTGAGCCAGTAATGGATAGTTTTCAGGCTGTCAGAAGTCGAATAAGCAGATGGATAGGATCGAACTCACGATGTGAGTTCCAAAATTTCTCCCTATATATAGAAATTAAGGCCTTCCGACTTTGGTTGCTGAAATCCATCCTCTCTCCTACTTCTACACACTGTAAAGCCCCTCTAAACCACTCCGAAGCCCTGGTAACACCTCTAGCACACAACGCAAGTCCCAACGCCCCGAATCTCCAGAGAAACTAACTCCTTTCCAAGTCAAAGTGTTGCCCGCGTGAAGCTTGTTTCTTCACCAGAAACTCGCGGTTTCATCAAGAAAGATCATTCCTAGAACAAAACGCTTCCCGATTCACTCTTACTAAGTGTGTGACAACCCGAAATTTCTTTCTTGTACAAGAGACCAACTGAATCCAAGTTAGACTCATTTTGTTAGCTTTCAACACCGTTTAAGGTCTATTGGAGCGTTCTAAACGTAATAAAAATGAGGTAGGAACCTAGAAACATGATAACACAATGTGTGTCAAGCAAAATCGGGCCAAGCACTCCAAAACATGGAGTGTGCGGCCACACACATGAGTGTACGACCACACACAGGAGTGTGCGGCCGCACACTCGTTTCCAGCCACACACTCACCTCTATATATAAGGGAGGACCCCCCTTCATTCATTCTTTCCTTCTTTGGTTGCACTCTACTTCTCTCTCTACTTCCTCTCTAAAAAAAAAAAAAAAAAAAAAAAAAAAAAAAAAAAAAAAAAACTCGTTCAAAGAACACTCTAAGGGCCTCAAGAACGTGAACCACCCCACCAATCAGCTTGTTATACTGGTAAAACACCTGAATCTAAGCTTAAAACTCATAGTGTTCTTAGTGTTCTTCATCCCTTGAAGGAGTGCGGCCGCACACCTTCATATGGTGGCCGCACACACCTTAAAAACGCTCCAAAGCGAAGAGTTTGGCCTTCATTTACTCATAAGACTTAAGAACACCTCAAAAATTGACATTTTGAGCACAAATTAGGAGTGTACGGCCGCACACTCCTGTGTACGACCGCACACACCCACTGTACAGCCGCATACTCATGTGTGCAACCGCACACACACATTTGTTGTGCATTTTGACCATACACTCCCTTGTGTGGTCATATACCACTCATGTACAACCTTATATGATCGTAACATTTCATAATAAGTATTTACTAGTCCCTAAAGCAGTCCCAATGCAATAAATAGTTATTCCAAACTCTAATTACACACATATATATGTCATTATATGGTTAATTGGATCCGTTTGTGCTCAAGTCCACAAGTGACACTCAACCTCCTAAACTGATCCTACTGTCGCATCACTCACTACAGGTGAGTTCATACCCCTTAATCAACCTTTTAAATATTTTTATACGCTTTTATGGGGAGGGGGGAATACAAGTTGAATCAAACACGTTATGGTACTAATCATATGTGATTTATAACTTGTTACCAAAAGGATTTTCTATACTTTCAAGTTACCTTGCCAACAAAATTGTTTTAAATGTTTATCAAACTCATTTTCATGTTTAATTGTTCTAAAACTATTTTTCAATGCTTTTAAACTTATTTTATTTCCAAATCATATCTACACTAATATATTTATATAATTAAGGATTGAAGGACTTAGAACTGATAGCTCACCTTATTTCCTGTTCTTGTTTGATTGTGGACTTAGGTAATTCTGTTATCTATCTGACTGTCGTTGAATTCTTAGTTATATATCATATATATTTGTGCTGGATATAAAAGTTTTCACTTCAGTTCAACACCTTTGTGTATCAAAGGCATTTAAGTAACATCTCTATTTAACTATAATAGGTATAGTTAAGGATTACCACTCATTACTATTGTTACTATGATGCTCACTATGGTCAGTACAATTATGAGTCTCTACATGCTAAATACTATAAGAAGAGAACACTAGACACTATACGACGAGAATACTACATACTATACAATAGAACAAACACTCAATACGTAATACAAAGAAGTACACTATACTCTAAGTACGAGACAATATACTAAAATAGAATGTGATACACTACTTCTTAATACGACACTTCGCTATGCGATCGTCGTGTAGCCAGAGTCTCCTGGAGGGAGAGCGATCACTATGTGTATAGATCTATACGGGACAGACACTCCCACATCCCGACTGCTAGCTACAGTCCGAGCCGACTAGGCCCAGGGATGAAAAAACATCACTATACTACTTGTGACATGGAGGGTCAACTATTATACTACTGTTACTCAGCATGGTTACATACGAGTTCACATTCAGACCTTAATTAACATATTAAGAATTAAAGGTAAAACAGACTTCCCGAGGTGTGTACACATTTAATACCACCTGGAGCTTGCATCTCTACTAATTTCAGCCGGCAATGATACTGCTGGGGTAAAACTCTATTTTTCCCAAATAATTTATATGAATGGAACTCAAAACTATATTTTTACTCTGATAATTTCACTGGAGAAAACTTTTACATTTTCAAAGAGCCAAACTTACAAATAACCGAGTCTTGGTAGAATACTACTTTTGCTGGAAAATATAGGATTTTCTAGTAATCACACTATTTTCGAAACTTGATAACAGTTATTGCATTACTTGGTTTTAAACACTTTTATACAAGCAATGACACAAAATACTTATGAACTCACCGGCTTTATGCTAATCCTCATTTTCAAAATAACTTGTATTCTCATGTCATTAGTAGACAGGTAGAGATGCAGCTTTTGAGAAGATGGAGCATATATACTAGACTCATCTTTTATTTTGATTATACTTTTGGTGTCTAACAAACAGTATAGAACACGCTTGTATCATAAATATATTATACTAATGCAATGGATGTGGTTGCTTGTCTTTACTATTATGCATTGTTATGATACTGTACAAGACGTCCTCCACCCCAGAACGTATTCCGCCGTTCTCGATTTTGGGGTGTGACAGATTGGTGTCAGAGCATTGTTTATAGTGAATCAAGTATATCAACCCATAAAAGATACATGAACTATAAACACTTCGGGGATAAAACACTCTGACCAAGAATATATAATTTTAAGTAATAAAATATTTAATTAAGTATATATAAACGTTCACCCAATACATAGAGTCAGTATCATACTAGAACAGAACAAAAGTATTAAGATTGTTGAACAGCGCAATTAGACTTAGAGACATATAGTCAAATCTAGGTGGATGTAGCCTGATCAACTACATTTTCCTAGGAGTGACTAGCATGTGCCTAAGAATGGTTGTGGTGTTGCAACAAGTCTAAAAACTTACCAACACTACCACAAGAACATTAGAACAAGAATACTATAGGAGTATTTTGCATTTCTGTAAATTGCATATGTAAAAACTAAAAGGTTGTTACTTGTAGAGCAATAGTTTCTAAGTGGATACTTTTCGGTTTCATGTGACTAAGGCGCTATAGATTTAGAATATGTGATCTTTGCTTTATTTCCTGTTCCTTGTTTGGTTGTGGATTTAGAGTTAGGGTCACTTATTCGAAGGTCTATTTTGTTTTAGTTGCATGAAATTAGTATGCACTATGCAAGTATTGGCCTACTCATAACGATCATCTTATAAGTATCTTAGATTAGAGCGCCTATTAACTATTGTTTCCCCATTCTTGCGTAGATAGCATGGCTGGTTTCCACCTTCCCAACGAACCGTACTATCTGAACCAAGGCAATGGAGGATGGCTCGAGGAGGAGTCAGAAGATGATCACCCGATTCCTTTGGATGATCATCATGCAGAAGGCTTCTCGGATGGGTCGGACTCCGAACCCGAAGTTAACAACCAACCTCTTGTGGCTCCAGTCCCGAACCCTAACCCCCGCCAGGCTTTCCAAGGCCCGACGCCTGCATGGGTGGAATGCATAGAGACGTGGAGTGAAGAGCAAAATCAACCCATTCCATTCAATGGTGACCAAAGCTTTTATGACACGAGCGAAGGAGGATCAGTGGACAGAGTCTTGCCCATCCTGGTCCGAAGAGTTTCCCGCAATGAAATCCAAGGCATGACAGCCCTACAGCGTATCGTAGAGGTTGATACAAATGGAGGATTTCACTCCATTCGCACCAGTCGTATGGAGCATGCTAGGGAGAGGTCTACAGTGGACTACGAGGCCTTGCATCAGGCATTAGCTGAGACTCGGGCTGAAGTCATAGAGCTTTGGGTTCGCCAGAGGGTCTACGAGTGACACCTGTTCGACATGGAACGTCAACTGGCAGACCTTAGGGTTCGCCCGAGAAACATCCGCCACCGCCGTTAAAAGATGACTAGCACATATTTTCTTTTTGACTTAGAAATAGCCTTTAGCATCTGCGCTTGAATGAAACACTTGTCTATATAATATTCCTATCTTTCAGTATGCTATGTAGTCTTCTAAACTGTCAATCATTTTCCCTTCATATGGTTTGATGTAAGGCCTACTGTTAGGCCGTTTTTCCCGAACTTATTTACATTAGTAATACCAGCAGTATTGGCAGTTATCTAATCTGTTGGGAAGTCTATAATCACATGTTTCCCTACTCTGTTGCTATAACTCTATCTGATAGTTGGACTATGGTGATTTAATCTGTGAAACATTTTTCATCTTGATTACAATTGTTTCTCACTATGATCATCATCTTTATAAATTTTCAGTAAAAGATGCCTCCCCGTAAGCGTCCGAGCAGGGGCAGACTTGCGAATCAAACTCCACCTCCTCCTCCTCCATCGTTTGATCTGGTGATGTTTCAGATAGCTGTGACTGTAGCTATGGCTCAAGTAAATTCTGGCAATGCAAATGGAGCCGGAATGGGCACCAACTCTAGACATGGTGAAATCCAATCTTGTACACAGGGGTGTACCTATAAGGATTTCATGAGCTGCAAACCCACATTCTTCAATGGGACCGAAGGGATCATTGCACTGTCCCAATGGATAGAAAGAACTGAAGCCGTCTTCGAGATGTGCTTGTGTCCCGAAGAAAGCAAGATTAAGTTCGTTGCTTGCACCTTCATCGAAAGGGCTTTGACATGGTGGAATGGCCTTGTCAAATCACTCTCCTTGGTAACAGCCAATGTCATTGGCTGGGACACACTAAAGGACCTTCTAACAAGGGAGTACTGCCCTAGGAGTGCAGTTCAAAAACTTGAGGAGGAGCTCTGGAACCTCAAGATGAAAGGGACCGACGTGGTGGCTTATAAGGCCAGGTTCTGCGACCTGGTAACTATGTGTCCTAACATGATCCCCGCTGAGGGCAAGAAGATTGAACGATACATCTGGGGTTTAGTACCTCCGTATCGAGGGAACGTTTTAGCATCACGCCCAGCGAACTTTGACAGCGCCAAGGAATTGGCCCAAAGGTTGATTGATCATGAAGCTCCTTCCACTCCATCAATGACAACGGCGATTGCTACTACACCAATCAAGACATCCGACAACAAGAGGAAACGGTGGGACCGGAAGAAGGACAAATCAACCCAATCCTCTTTAAAGAACCAACAAGTGGTAGCTGTCCATGCTGCCACTACTCCTGCTACCCCTGTACCAGCCAAAACATATGCAGGGAACCTACCCAAGTGCACCAAGTGCCCTTTTCATCATAACGGCCCCTGCCGTGAATTGCACTGCACTAACTGTGACCAGAAGGGCCATACCGTCCGGTTTTGCAAGTCTCAACCCAAACCCATTTCTCAGGTCCCCAACACGGGAGTAAGCCATGCCTGCTATGGCTGTGGCGAAGTAGGGCATTTCAAAAGAAACTGTCTGAAAGCTAGGAATACTGGAGGAACAGGAAGACTACTTGCTATTGGCCACAATGAAGCAGTAGCAAACCCTATAGTAGTCACGGGTACATTCCTTCTTGATAACTCTTATGCGTGTATCCTATTCGATAGTGGGGCAGAAAGAAGCTTCGTAAATCAAAACTTTAAGCACCTACTTAAACAATCCCCATAACCGGTAGAAGAAACCTTCATCGTAGAAATGACTAACGGGAAGACAGAGAGTTCTAATGAGATCTACATGGATTGCACCCTCATGCTAGATAATCACTCATTCCCAATCGACCTCATACCAGTATCGATCAAAAGTTTTGATGTCATTGTGGGCATGGACTGGTTGAGTCTCCATCATGCCGATATCCGATATTTCGACAAAGCCATCCGTCTAAATCTGCCGAATAGTGAAACCTTGATGATCTACGGAGACAAGCCCAATATGAGCCTTCGTATCATCTCGAGTATTCAAGCCCAAAAATACCTGCGTAAAGAATATCGTGCATTCCTTACACATGTCGTCGATACGAGCCACAAAACGAAAGGTCTAAAAGACTTCCCCGTAGTATTCAACTTCCCCGACGTCTTTCCAGAAGAGCTACCAGGTTTACCTCCCCAACGTCAAGTTGAGTTCAGGATCGACTTAATCCCAGGAGCTACCACTATAGCCAAATCGCCCTATCGTCTAGCACCTGCTGAAATGAAAGAACTGCCTGGTCAACTTAACGAGCTGCTTAGCAAGGGCTTTATAAGACCAAGCTTTTCACCCTGGGGAGCACCGTTCTTGTTCGTAACAAAGAAAGACGGATCGTTCCGTATGTGCATCAATTACAGAGAACTCAACAAGCTAATGGTCAAGAATCGTTACCCTCTTCCTCGTATAGACGATTTATTGGACCAACTACAAGGGGCGAGTTACTTCTCCAAGATTGATCTGAGGTCCGGGTATCATCAGTTACAAGTGCCTGAGGAGGATATCCCAAAAACAGCCTTCCGAACTCGTTACGGCCACTTTGAGTTCGTAGTGATGCCCTTCGGACTGACCAACACGCCCACAGTATTCATGGACTTAATGAATAGGGTGTGTCGTCCTTACTTAGATCAGTTCGTCATCGTCTTCATTAATGACATACTCGTCTACTCTCGAAGTAAGGAAAAGCATAGCAATCATCTATGACAAGTCCTGGAAACCCTACGATCGGAGAAGCTCTATGCGAAGTTCTCTAAGTGCGAATTTTGGATCCGAAGAGTCGAATTCTTAGGGCACGTGGTTAGCGAAGAAGGAATCCACGTGGACCCATCCAAAGTTAAAGCTATTGAGAACTGGTCAACACCGAAGACGCCTACAGAAATTCGCTAACTTCTAGGTCTTGCTGGCTACTACCGTAGATTCATACAGAACTTCTCTCGAATCGCGAAACCCCTTACAACATTGACCCAGAAAGGCGTGGCCTTTGACTGGGGAGAGAAACAAGAGAAGGCATTCCAAACCCTGAAACGTGCCTTATGCACCGCACCGATACTATTCCTCCCCGAAAGGACATAAGATTTCATAGTATACTGCGATGCATCAAATTAGGGGCTCGGTTGTGTTCTGATGCAACGAGGTAAGGTCATCGCCTATGCCTCAAGACAACTAAAGACACACGAAGTCAACTACACCACACATGACCTCGAATTAGGAGCGGTTGTGTTCGCCCTAAAGATTTGGAGACACTACCTGTACGGTACGAAGAGCACAATATACACCGACCACGAAAGCCTGCAACACATATTCAACCAGAAGGAGATTAATATGAGACAACGACGGTGGATCGAGCTACTCAATGACTACGAATGTGAAATTCGTTATCATTCGGGTAAAGCCAATGTAGTAGCAGACGCCCTAAGTCGGAAAGAATATTTTGGTCGAAGAGTCAAATCATTAACAATGACTATCCCTTCGCATCTATCCGCACAGATTAAGGAGGCTCAGCTCGAAGCCTTGCAACCTGAAAATGTGGCGGGAGAATCCCTGCGAGGAATGGATAAGAATTTGGAAGTCAAGGGTGACGAAGCCTTATATCCCATGGACCGAATCTGGACACCGCAACACGGTGGTTTCAGAGACTTGGTCATCAAGGAAGCCCACAACACTCGATACTCCGTTCACCCACGTTCAGATAAGATGTATCTGGATCTTAAAAAGTCATACTGGTGTCCTAACATGAAAGCAGAGATTGCTACCTTCGTGAGTAAATGCCTTACTTGCGTCAATGTCAAGGTCGAATACCAGAAACCATCAGGTCTACTATAACAACCGGAGATACCTGAATGGAAGTGGGAACGGATCACTATGGATTTCATAACCAAACTACCCAAGACAACGGGTGGGCTTGATACCATATGGGTCATCGTCGACAGATTGACCAAGTCCGCGCACTTCCAGCCCATCAAGGAAACAGACAAGATGGAGAAGCTCACGAGAACATACATTAAGGAGATTGTATGGCTGCATGGTGTTCCAATATTTATTATCTCTGATAGGGATAGCAGATTCACTTCGAGATTTTGGCAGTCACTGCAAAAATCCTTGGGAACGAGGTTGGACATGAGTACAGCCTACCATCCGCAGACCGACGGACAAAGTGAGAGAACTATCCAAACCTTGGAAGACATGCTACGAGCCTGTGTGATTGACTTTGGTAACGCATGGGATACCCACTTACCCCTCGTCGAGTTTTCCTACAACAACAGTTATCACACGAGCATCAAAGCTGCTCCATTAGAAGCTTTCTACGGCCGAAAGTGCAGGTCCCCTCTGTGTTGGGCTGAGGTGGGCGACACTCAGTTAGCTAAAGGACAAATTCCTGATAGTGCTCTCACGGTTCCGGTGATCATTCGAGAAATGACCGAGAAAATCGTTCAGATTCGTGAACGGTTGAAAGCCGCTAGAGACCGACAGAAAAGTTACGCAGACAAACGGAGAAAACCCTTGGAGTTCCAGGTGGGAGACCGAGTCCTTTTGAATGTCTCAGCCTGGAAAGGCCAAATACGCTTCGAAAAGCGTGGAAAGCTGAATCCAAGATACATTGGGCCTTTCGAAATTCTCGTTAGAATCGGCCCCGAAGCTTACAACCTCAATTTACCCCGTGAGCTCAGTAACATACATCCTACCTTCCACGTCTTGAACCTGAGAAAGTGCCTATTTGACGAGACTCTCGTAAACCCACTCGACGAGATCGAAATCAACGAGAGCCTCAATTTCATAGAAGAACCTGTGGAGATTATGGACCGAGAGGTCAAACAAACAAAGCAAAGCCGCATCCCAATTGTGAAGGTTCACTGGAATGCCAAGCGAGGACCTGAATTCACTTGGGAGCGCGAGGATCAAATGAAACTTAAATACCCTCATCTTTTTGTCTAGTTATTTTGTAATAACTTAGTTACTTGAACACTAATTTTGGGACGAAATTCCCTCTAACAGGGGGATGATGTGACAACCCGAAATTTCTTTCTTGTACAAGAGACCAATTGAATCCAAGTTAGACTCATTTTGTTATCTTTCAACACCGTTTGGGGTCTATTGGAGCGTTCTAAATGTAATACAAATGAGGTAGGAACCTAGAAACAGGATAACACAATGCGTGTCAAGCAAAATCGGGCCAAACACTCCAAAACATGGAGTGTGCGGCTACACACTTGAGTGTACGGCCACACACAGGCGTGTGTGGCCGCACACCTGTTTCCAGCCACATACTCACCTCTATATATAAGGGAGGACCCCCCTTCATTCATTATTTCCTTCTTTGGCTGCACTCTACTTTTCTCTCTACTTTCTCTCTGTAAAAAAAAAAAAAAAACTCGTTCAAAGAACACTCTAAGGGCCTCAAGAACGTGAACCACCCCATCAATCAGCTTGTTATATTGGTAAAACACCTGAATCTAAGCTTAAAACTCATAGTGTTCTTAGTGTTCTTCATCCCTTGAAGGAGTGCGGCCGCACACCTTCATATGGTGGCCGCACACACCTTAAAAACGCTCCAAAGCGAAGAGTTTGGCCTTCATTTACTCATAAGACTTAAGAACACCTCAAAAATTGACATTTTGAGCACAAATTAGGAGTGTACGGCCGCACACTCCTGTGTATGGCCGCACACACCCACTGTACGGCCGCACACTCATGTGTGCAACCGCACACACACATTTGTTGTGCATTTTGACCATACACTCCCTTGTGTGGTCATATACCACTCATGTACAATCTTACATGTGATGGGTTTTGTGCATAAGACATCCTATGTGCTCATACAAACCCTAAAGCTCGGATCTAGGTTTCTCTATTGTACATACTTTGAATCCAAGACTTAGAACCCTAATATTAGCATATGGAAATCAGAATTCACATGTAAATAGGTTTAAGAACATACCTTGATTGTTATATAGCAATAACAATCCAATTCCTCCTTGAATTGACCTTGGAAAGCAGAGAGTCACAAGTGTCACTCCTCTAATGGCTTACAAACACCATAAGCAAGTGGAGAAGGTATAAAGAGAGAGGAGGGAGGTTAGAATTCGTCTCTAAGACTTCTTGGGAAGGGATACACGAATTCATGACCTTGGGGTTGTTTATATAGGTGTAGAGATAGGGTTTCAGTCATTATCCTTATCTAGTTGATTATCCATTAAGCAACCAATAAGATAATCCTTGAATCCTTATCATACTCGAATTCTAAGGCTTTCCAACCTTAAATTCGTTCACCATACTTATAAGATAATTCTTACCTTATTTTGTAACTATCACATAATTACAATTCAGCCCCTCTAGTTTAATTAATTACACTTGATCACAAAATTAATTCTCAATTAATTATTGACCAATATTAATTAAACAAATATGATTTCTCCTTTAATATATTATTCTTATAACATATTAATAAATCATAATAACCTCTCTCTCTATTTATTTCTCCAATCAAGTTGCTTTGGTGAAGGCAACCCAAAAGGACCATGCACCATCGGGTCAAGTACATACCAAAATAGTTATGGACTTAGACACTAATCCAACAGTCTCCCACTTGGATAAGTCTAACAACTATTCTACGTATGACTTCGGATCCCGATCTGCAATCGTAGCTTTCCAAAGCCGCTGTCAACTCTGATCATATCAAATACGCGTGTCCTTAGATAAAGGATCACATATTCCTCCATTCTAGATATCATATGAGATATGATTTATAATCATTCTCTTTGTACTATATCTCGATTTCCGATTTATGACGACTGACTAATTGAACAAATCAAATTAGCCCTAGCCCGGCCGAGCATTTACGTTTGTCATCACTAAACCATCGAGGGGCCCAAAGATATCGCTTTTATTCTACTTTGAATATAAGGAACGGATAAACTTTGATACAATGCTTGCTTGTACTCACGCACCGAATCACACACAACAATATGTTTTATAACACCAAGTTACTGGTGCGTTTACATATTATCAATGTGTAACCGATTTGCAAGATACAACTCACACATGTCGGTTTCAAGAATATAAGATGTTATCGTCTCACCAATCACTCGTGATACAATCCATGGAGTGATCCAAGTGAGCGTGGGTCTAATCCAATGCTCAAATCACATTCATAAGCACTCATGAACGTTGCAGCAAACATTTGCTTATGTCTAATACTTTTCTAGACATTCCACACACCAATTCACGACAGTCTTTATTCATATCTACTTCCAACATATGAACGACTGTGGCCCGTTTGAATAATTCGATTATTCTTAATAAACTTAATTATTCTGGAAGTCAAAACATGCAAATGTGAAACACAAGAATAATACTAATCCCATATGGTCTCAAACCTTTGAGTATAAATAAAACACCTTTTATTTATCACCATATTGATTACTCATTATTTGTCGTTTCGGGTAATCAACTTCTTACTTGAATTGTAACACTTGTCTCATGCTCCTAGCATGCACACAATGTTTACCTATGGTTCTTACTTTGTGAAATAGATCACATTGAACACATTTCCAATCCTTCTCATTTCACAACTCCAAATCCTTTTCATAAGTGAAAGAATATCAAATTCTTGCTACTTATAGAATATGCTAGATTCTAACATTCTATGCAACTATCCTTTCGTAATGTCACTGCACCAAAGTCACAAAGACTATTGCCAATGATATTACAAAGTCTTCTATCGGAGATTGTTACAAGACAATTCCATAGATGTGATGTCTCTCACTCAAAGTACCTTCTTTGAACATCCTTTTGCATAGAAGTTTCTAATCTAGTCATAGATTTCTCAATATTCAATTCCCAATATGGACACACTTCCATATGTTCCATATGACAACTCATTCTTAATAGAATCTTATCTATTCATAATGATGTCGATATGGTCCATCCAATATGGAAACATTTCCATATTTTCTAATACTATACTTCCAACTACTCACAAGCGACCAATCCTCGTCGAACTTGGATTGTCCTTTGATAGTTGTTTAATTATTTTAGTCTAAACCGATTCTAGTCCTTTTTCCCTCTAAATGTGCTCGACATTTGGAAAATTTAGAATGGTCAAACATTAAAGCATTTGCAATCGATCCTATACCCGAAGCGTATGGGACACGACGCATAATGTTTTATTTGCTATGTTCTCAAAATTCGAATTGTGAAGAGGGATGCCGTAATCATAATCGAAATTTTAAGAACACACTTTGTACCTTTGACTAATTTTATTAACATTTCTCAACCTAAACCTTTAGATTTGAAATGAAGCATAATATTCTCTCCCTTAATTATAGCAAAACAACTTTTCAACTATTGCGACTTTGCAAAGTATGACTCATGTTTTCTATAATTAATATTGCTAACCTTGCAATACTTTCCTTAATAATCATACAATCATAACTTTTATGCTCCCACTATCTTGATGATTATTATAAAACATAACACTTATGCTCCCACTAGCTTCGACATGTATTCATAAACATCTTAACTTTCAGAAAACAATGCTTATTGAATTTCTTAAGTTCATGTTTCTAATACTTAGTGCTTTGATAATCTTTTATCAAGGATTCTTTATACACCTTTGCCTTCGATAGTTCATATGTGTGTCTAAACAATTAAGACTAATTGCCAAACCTCACAATTCAAATTATGGAAAGGGATGTCGTAACCATAATTGAATTCGAGAATGCAATTTCACTATCTTCTTAAAATCTTTCTTAGTGAAAGCATTTCCTCACAATCATTTTCATGAAGGAGGAAATCTTATGACACTTAGATTTTAAACGGTGTAAATGTTCCTATCCATGTGAATTTGTCAAAACCAACGTTTACGACAAATTCAAACTCTTATGGATTGAACTTTCTTAATCTTGATTACTTGCCTCATGGTAGCACCGCTGCCCACCATGTCTTCCAAGTAGTTAAGTAGCTCACCCTTTCCTATCAATGTACCTTTCATTGATTAAGGTGCTTTGCCTTTTATGCGTTCAAAATGAGTACTCATAGAACTCACATGCATAATTAACTCGATTGGATTGGCACAGAATCAAAATAATGTCAACATGATAGGTTGTAAACCTCAACTCGTGTGGTAGTGATGATTGATAAGGTTTATTTGATTTGTTCTTGAAACCTTTCAAGACCATTAAGACTCCCACTGACTCCTTGACATATAAGCTCTCTTGTCAAAAACCATTTCTTGACAAACAAATATTCAAGAGTTAGTGTAGCTTTTATCAAAACACTTCATAAATTGGTCCTAGTTGGTCTTTGTCTTATCCAAGACATCACAACTTTCCACATTTAATGAAAGTTACAAACCTTCTTAATACCTTTCACTCAATGTCACAATCTTAACTTTAAGATTTGTTATTGGAACGAAGTATGATTGACTTATTGATTTAACCATTTCTTTAATTCTTGATTCCTCTTCTAAGACATACAATTGTACTAAGACTCACTTAGAGGATCAATTGAGATATGGTTCTTAATCATTAAGACCTATCATAAAGCATAAAAGGTACTCTCCCATCTTCTTAGAATGGAGAAACTTTTATCTTTCTGCCTATATGATTCTTCTTATTCGTTCTACTATTGATCTAAACCCTTTAATCAATTTAGAATTGCACTTAATCTTGTAAGTATAATCATATTTACTAAGCCTTTTAGTAAATCATGACGAATATCTTTGTTACTCTTATGGTGAACTTGATCAACACACAACTTTGTGTACTCGATCTCCTAGTCCTTCACTTGACACTTTGTCAATGAATTTGTCTAATTTCCAAATATGAAATTTCTCATTCATCGTGCAACCAAGTTGCATGATTCCAAATTTCTGTCCAATTGAAACTTTGGGCGATGAGAAACTCTCCCTATTTGGTAAATTCTTGACATTTCCATAAATAACATAACTAAGAATCATATCCATTCGTTGTAGAAATATTCGAACATCAATTTTCATAACGATTTCATTGTAAGGAAACAAACAAATAAATAAATAAGTCAAACGAAATTTATTTTTATTTATAAAAGCAGCGGAAAAATTTGTCCTTACAATGCAAAATCCATTGAAAACTATGTACAAAAGAAAATTTCTAACAACTCTATCATAACTATCTAAGCTCAAAATCTAATCTTCAAGTCCATGCGATCAAGATCCATTCCTTGTGATTAGATTCATCTTGTTCTTTCACCAGGCTTCCTTTCTTTTCACCGATCCTGAAGCGCAGCCATACTCTTTGACTCTCCCAGCTTCTGGACTCTTCAGGCTCTTTAGGCAAACTTGTATCCAACGCCCTTTCTTTTGGCAGCAAACGCAGGTCGGTTCTCCTAGAACGTCCTCGGAAGTATGGTCGGTTGACTCTCCCAACAAATACGCTCCATTGCTTCGCCAAATCATTTCTGATTCAGCAGCAATGAGCATGTAAGTTAGGTCAATGAGGTTGTCATCATGATCCATCATATAATACTTTCTTTTGAACTCATTATATGATTCTGGAAGTGACTGCAAAACCCAATTCACAGCCAACTCATTCGAGAATGACACACCCAACATTTTCAACCTATCAATGTGTGATTTCATTCCTAGAACGTGGGCACACACGGGTTTACCATCTTCATGTTTCATTTCCAATAGGGCTTTAGTGATATTGAACCTTTCAATTCTTCGATCTTGTGGGTTGGGGAGAACAATAGGAGGAGGAGGAGGAAGTGAAGTATGATTTCTCGTTCCTCGATTGAATCGTGGAATATCATTTTCATGTGGAATGCTTGTTCCACGGGATTTGAGAAGACCATAGTTGTCGAACTTTGACATCTACAAAACGGGAGAAAATGAATTCAAGTTAGTTGATAGATTGAGTCCTTGGTAGATCACCCAAATGAAATTCCAAGGCTAGGACCCAACACAATACGCTACAACCTAGAAAAGGGATGCCGTAATCTAGTTGCAGAATATTTGAAGGTAAGTGAATGACGATTCACTAATTTCCACCATGAAAAACGAAAAGGAAATTTAAGTTTTAAATCTATGAAAACTCCTAGATCCTTTGAGATACATTGAACTTTCAATGGCATGTTTATATCTCGATATGCCCCTCTTGTTTGTGACTGGGATGCCGAGGATCACAAAGCGGGTGTGAATAACCATGCAAACTTACATGGTGCCCTCACATGTTACAGTCATCTATTCGATGTGCCGGTAAACCACACACGCTCCACCGAACTATGACAAACATTGAGTCACCCTTTGCTACCTTTGCTTAGACCCATTTAGTGTGCCGATTAACCACACACGCTCCACTAACGTCTTCGCAAGGGCACAAAGTGTAATTTCATGGAATTGCATCAATTCACTTTTGCCTAAGTAACTAAGATTGAGAATTTTATAAAACATTTAGTTACTTGATAATTCATTATACTTATAATGGAAGGTTTCGTCCTATCCTACCCGTTCGGCTAACGACCCTCCACTAGTCAAGAGTGCGGTGGGTAAGAGTGAATACCCATTCAATCGCCATTTTATAGGCAATTTCCTTAAACACCCCTTATAGACCAGCTTCGTGAATGAGGCCTACTAACGGTAAGACTGACTTTTACTCATACATATGTATAATGTTAGACTTTTAATGTTATATATAGTATAGGGTGTATTTTACACTTTTAAAATATTAGGTGGTTCAATTTAACAATTATACTTTTAATTCACTTAAATTGTAAACCTAAATTTTAATGGATTTATTAAATCTCTTTTAATTATACACCTTAATTAATTAATAAAACCATAAGGGTGTGATTTGAACTTTTTCAAAACTTCTTAGAGTTTTAGAATTTAACATTCCTAATTAAACTTTCAATCAACTTTTAAATTCCAAAAGTTGAGGGCAAGTTTTGAAACATTTCAACACATTAGGTTTTCGAATTTAAATATACATCAAAATTAAACTATTTAATCAAAATTTAAATTCCAAAACTTGAGGGCAAGTTTTGAAATCTTTTTCAAAACATTAGGGTTTCAACTATTTAAATTTCAAAACAACAAAACTTTTGGGGTTCAAATTTAAACTATAAAACCTAAAGGGCCAAATATGAAACTTTTCACAACAACAAGGATAAAATAAAAAATAATTCAAATTAACATTTAATCATATAATTATCCATATTTGATGATTTCTTGCAAAATAATTTATCAATTTACTTAAAATAATTAATCAATTATCTTATAAGGAAACAATTATCCTATTAATTGATAAATATCTTCAATTAGATTAAAATTATAGTCAAATATATCATATAATCGGATTAATATTAATCTAACATGATAAGGTAATTATCCCAATGCAAAAACAGCAAGAAATCCCGAGATAAGCACTGTCTGACGCACCGACTCGCCGAGTCACCCTCTGGAACTCGCCGTGTAGGGCTGACTTGCCGAGTCAGGTCGAACAGTGAGGCCAAAACACGATTTTCAGTTACATCAAGCATCAATACAATAGAAACCAATCATGGCTCTGATACCACTGATGGGTTTTGTGCATAAGACATCCTATGTGCTCATACAAACCCTAAAGCTCGGATCTAGGTTTCTCTATTGTACATACTTTGAATCCAAGACTTAGAACCCTAATATTAGCATATGGAAATCAGAATTCACATGTAAATAGGTTTAAGAACATACCTTGATTGTTATATAGCAATAACAATCCAATTCCTCCTTGAATTGACCTTGGAAAGCAGAGAGTCACAACTGTCACTCCTCTAATGGCTTACAAACACCATAAGCAAGTGGAGAAGGTATAAAGAGAGAGGAGGGAGGTTAGAATTCGTATCTAAGACTTCTTGGGAAGGGATACACGAATTCATGACCTCGGGGTTGTTTATATAGGTGTAGAGATAGGGTTTCAGTCATTATCCTTATCTAGTTGATTATCCATTAAGCAACCAATAAGATAATCCTTGAATCCTTATCATACTCGAATTCTAAGGCTTTCCAACCTTAAATTCGTTCACCATACTTATAAGATAATTCTTACCTTATTTTGTAACTATCACATAATTACAATTCAGCCCCTCTAGTTTAATTAATTACACTTGATCACAAAATTAATTCTCAATTAATTATTGACCAATATTAATTAAACAAATATGATTTCTCCTTTAATATATTATTCTTATAACATATTAATAAATCATAATAACCTCTCTCTCTATTTATTTCTCCAATCAAGTTGCTTTGGTGAAGGCAACCCAAAAGGACCATGCACCATCGGGTCAAGTACATACCAAAATAGTTATGGTCTTAGACACTAATCCAACAATATGATCGTAACATTTCATAATAAGTATTTACTAGTCCCTAAAGCAGTCCCAATGCAATAAATAGTTATTCCAAACTCTAATTACACACACACATATATATATATATATATATATATATATATATATATATATATATATATGTCATTATATGGTTAATTGGATCCGTTTGTGCTCAAGTCCACAAGTGACACTCAACCTCCTAAACTGATCCTACCGTCGCATCACTCACTACAGGTGAGTTCATACCCCTTAATTGTAACAACTCAAATTTTCAAAGAAAATTTTCATTTTAAAAATATATTTATTTCCATTCATAACAAGGCATAAATAGTTTAAGTGTTCTGTCAAATACAAATAATCAAAATCCCAAGATCATAAAAGCAGTCTTCAGTGTGTATCGATCATGCCGGCGCCTTCCCACGGTCCTCGCTAGTACCTGAAATACATACACAACAACTGTAAGCATAAATGCTTAGTGAGTTCCCCAATATACACTTACACACATACGCCTTTCCAGGCCCTGACCTTCCGGTCCTCAACACAACGCCTTCCGGCCCATAACATATTCGCCTTCCGGCCCATAACATATTGCCTTCCGGCCCACATAACATACATAGCTCACAGATAACACATAACTTACCACATATAGCATACATATCATATATCATATCTGACCTTCCGGTCATACAGTCAAACCCTTCCGGGTACAGTATAGTGAGAAGACTCACCTCGTAAAAGCTGAAAGCTAGCAAATCCCGAAATGACTCGTGCACAACCGACGAGCTACAACCTCCCTATAACATCACATATCTCATTAACACTTATGTATTCTAAGTGTGACTATCCCTAAGAAGTCAGACTTAGGTCAACTCTGGTCAACGGTCAACGGTCAACTCGACCGGACTCGGCGAGTGCCATGGCGACTCGGCGAGTCTAGACGTTCTCCAACTCTCTGAGAGTCCCTACCTACTCGTCGAGTATCCTCCTCGACCTGACGAGTTACTCCTGGAAGAATCGCGGGGCCACCCCGACTCCACTCGCTGAGTCTGAAGAACAGCTCGACGAGTTTCAGTAAATCTCCAAGCTACTCGCCGAGTCGGTTCATCGGACTCGGCGAGTCCACGCCATGCAGTCGATCAAACTGCTTCCTGAGATAAGTCTCGTCCCGAAATACACAAGCATGGGACCCTCTGGACCCCTAAGGTCCTAATGCAAGGTTATAGTCGTTGGGTAACAAGGCACTAATTCATCTAATCACCAAATGGGTTCCATAAACCCTAAATCCATGCACACATCAACATAATAGAAAGGAATCCGAAATATTACCTGGAATATGCCCTCTCTGTGTCTCCAAACCGCAGAACTCGAAACCCTTGCTGTTCCTTTAGCCAAAACCCTTCTCCTCCTTGCACAACAATTTCTTCAAGCCCAAATATCCTCCAATCTTGCTCTAGATGCCCACATCCGTTTAGGTTTCTTCTCAATCGACCAAAAGATGGAAAATGACGGCCTAAGAGGCATTATATACGATCCAAAACCGA
This sequence comes from Lactuca sativa, assembly GCF_002870075.4. Lineage (NCBI taxonomy): Eukaryota > Viridiplantae > Streptophyta > Magnoliopsida > Asterales > Asteraceae > Lactuca > Lactuca sativa. The sequence continues at coordinate 311,435,615 of NC_056630.2, forward strand.
ACGGTTAGGGTTTCTGCTGAACAGCATCGACTCGCCGAGTCCATATCTGGACTCGTCGAGTCCAGTCGCGAACCCGCGACCAAGTCTGCGATCCTACTCGGCGAGTCTAGGCTCCAACTCGCCGAGTCCCCTCTTAAATCACCCCCAAAACATAATTTAGCAATACCTGAGATTCCGGGCTGTTACAACTCTCCCCCGCTAGGATTAGACTTCGCCCTCGAAGTCTCGTTCTGAAAGTAGTTCCGGATGCTGCTCCCGCATCTCACGTTCTGGCTCCCAAGTCATTTCCGATCCCTTACGGTGTTGCCATTGAACCAATACCAGAGGTACCTCCTTGTTCCTCAGAACCTTGATCTTCCGATCCCTGATAGCCACTGGTCTCTCCGCGTAATTCAGGCTCGCATCCACCTGAATATCCTCCAGTGGAACCACTGCCGACTCATCGGCTATGCACTTCCTCAACTGCGACACATGAAAAGTGTCGTGGATCTGTCCCAACTCCGCTGGCAACTCCAACCGATAGGCTACCCGGCCTACCCTTGCGATCACCCGAAATGGCCCAATATACCGGGGCCCCAACTTGCCCCTCTTCCTGAATCGAATCACTCCTTTCCAAGGAGAGACCTTCAGGAGAACGAAGTCGCCGACCTGAAATTCAAGCTCAGATCGGCGCCTGTCTGCATAGCTCTTCTGTCGGCTCTGGGCAGTTAATAACCTTTGTCTCACTTGCTGAATCTGCTCTGTCGTCTGGAGCACGATCTCCGTGCTGCCCATCACTCTTTGTCCCACCTCTCCCCAGCAAATGGGGGTCCGACACCTCCTACCATACAACAGCTCAAAAGGTGGCATACCAATGCTCGAATGATGGCTGTTGTTGTAGGAAAACTCTGCCAATGGTAAATACGCATCCCAACTACCCCCGAAGTCTAACACACACGCTCGGATCATGTCCTCCAGTGTCTGAATCGTCCGCTCGCTCTGACCGTCTGTCTGGGGATGGTATGTGGTACTAAAATGCAATTTAGTACCCAGCTCCTCATGGAATTTCTTCCAGAACCTGGAAGTGAAGCGCACATCTCGGTCTGACACAATCGAGATCGGCACCCCATGCCGAGATACCACTTCTCTCACATATATCTCTGCCAACTTCTCCGCTGAAGAACTCTCGCTGATGGCAAGGAAGTGTGCACTCTTCGTCAACCTATCCACAATCACCCAAATTGCATCAACTCCCCTGGCAGTTCTCGGCAATTTGGTGATGAAATCCATAGTGATCTGTTCCCACTTCCACTCGGGGATCTCCAATGGCTGTAACTTGCCGTGCGGTCTCTGGTGCTCAGCCTTAACCCTACGGCAGGTCAAGCACCTCTCGACGAACCATGCAACGTCCCTCTTCATACAGGGCCGCCAATACTCTTTCCTCAGATCCAAATACATCTTCGTAGCACCGGGATGGATCGAGAATTTCGATCTATGAGCCTCTTCCATCAAGGTAATACGCGTACCGCCCACAAATGGTACCCAAATCCGACCCTGAAACGTCATAAGCCCTCGCCCATCCTTAACGAACTCTGAAATTAACCCCACGACCCGCTCTTTCTTCTGCATTTCTGGTCGCACCGCTTCGGCCTGTGCCCCACGAATAGCATCCAATACAGGAGTCATCACAGTCAGTCTCAAACATACATCTCGCAATGGAGTGCTCTCCGCCTTGCGGCTCAACGCGTCGGCTACCACATTAGCTTTACCTGGGTGGTACAGGATCTCACAATCATAATCCTTGACCACATCCAACCACCTCCTCTGACGCATATTTAGGTTGGGCTGATCCAATAGATACTTCAAGCTCTTATGGTCGTATATATCGTACATCGGACCCCATACAGGTAGTGACGCCAAATCTTGAGAGCGAACACTACTGCCCCCAACTCTAAATCATGCGTGGGATATCTCGCCTCATGAGGCTTCAGCTGCCTCGACGCATACGCTATCACATGACCCCTCTGCATCAACACTGCACCCAGTCCCAAAATCGATGCGTCGCAATACACCACAAAATCCTCCATCCCTTCTGGGAGAGCTAATACAGGGGCTTCGCACAACCTCTAGCGAAGTGTCTCGAAGGAGGTCTGCTGCTCGGGCCCCCATGAGAATGCAACACCCTTCCGGGTCAATCTGGTGAGTGGCACTGCGATCTTGGAGAAATCCTTGATGAATCTCCGATAATACCCTGCCAATCCAAGGAAGCTCCTGATCTCAGAAGGTGACTTCGGCACCTCCCAACTCATCACCGCCTCAACCTTGGCCGGATCGACCAATATCCCTTTCTGATTGACAACATGTCCTAGAAATTGGACCTCTCGCAACCAGAAGTCACATTTGGAGAACTTTGCATAAAGCTTCTCCGACCTCAATACCTCAAGGACCTCCCTCAAATGCTCCTCATGCTGCTCTCTAGATCTCGAATACACCAGAATGTCGTCGATGAATACAATCACTGACCGATCCAACATCGGTCTGCATACCCTGTTCATGAGATCCATGAACCCAGCCGTGGCATTGGTGAGTCCGAAAGGCATCACCACAAACTCATAATGCCCATATCGCGTCCTAAATGCTGTCTTCTGGACATCCTCATCCCGCACTCTCACCTGATGGTACCCTGACCTCAGATCGATCTTGGAAAACCAAGATGCTCCCTGCAACTCATCGAATAAATCATCGATCCTCGGTAACGGGTAACGGTTCTTGACCGTCAACTTGTTCAACTCCCGGTAATCAATGCACATCCGGTGTGAACCATCCTTCTTCTTGACGAACAGAATAGGTGCTCCCCACGGCGAGCTGCTCGGCCGAATGAATCCCTTCCCCAACAACTCCTGGAGCTGCGAGGACAACTCTTGCATCTCTGGAGGTGCAAGACGATAAGGCACTTTAGCAATAGGTGCGGCCCCCGGAACCAGATCGATACCAAACTCTACTTGCCTCTCAGGAGGTACTCCCGGCAGCTCCTCGGGGAAAACATCTGGAAACTCACGCACCACCGGGACCTCCTCAACTGACTTCGGTCTCTCGGAAACCACCCGCGTATCCATCACATACGCCACAAAACCCTTACAGCCCTGCTGTAGACACTGTCTCGCCCTGGCGGCCGAACAAAAAGCTGATCCCGAACGGGTACCCTCGCCGTACACCGAAAGAACTCCCCCACTATGATCTCGTATGGTCACCAACTGACGCTCACAGTCGATGACAGCGCCGAATCGGCTCAACCAGTCCATGCCTACGATGACACAAACATCACCCATCGCGATAGGAATCAGGTCAATCGGGAATTCAACCCCGAAAATCTCCAGTACACATTCCCGAAGAACCTTCGTGGCACAAATCACTTTCTCGTCAGCTATAGAAACCCTCAAGGGTCGACTCAACGACTCACAACTAGCGCTGATATGCTGACTAAAGGCTAAGGACACAAAGGACCTACTCGCACCCGAGTCAAATAACACTAAGGCAGGCACAGAGTTCACAAGGAAAGTACCTACGCATACAATACATAAGCATAACATTTCGACATTAAAAATAAATACATGAATTACAACATACCTGCCACGACATTTGGCGTAGCGCGAACCTCTTCCGCAGTCAGCTGAAAGGCTCTCCCACGAGCCCTCGGGGCCTCGACCTTCACCGGTCGAGTCTCCGTAGTCCTGGCAATAGGTGCAGATCCCTGACGAAGCTGCGGACACTCGGCCTTTCGATGGCCGGTCTGGTTGCAATGAAAGCAAACCATAAACCCCTTGGGGCACTCCCTAGCAATGTGCCCCTCCTTGCCGCACTTGTAGCAAGCACCGGCTCGACACGCCCCATCGTGACCCTTGCCGCACTTTCCGCAAGTGCGGCTCTTCGAACCTCCCGTCCTCGAATCGGCGGACTTGATACGCTTGGATGCCGGCTGAGACTGAGCCGGCCGCCGATCTGCCTGCTGAGACTCGGCCTCCTCCCTGGCCTGAGTCTCCAACTCGATCTCGCGCTTCCTGGCATTCGCCTGAAGCTCAGTAAAAGTATGATAGGTGGAGTTCGCCACAAACTCCCGGATATCCCTCCTCAAGACACCCAAGTACCGGCTCATCCGAGCCTGCTCTGTGGACACCATCTCGGGGCAAAACATTGCCCTCTCATGAAACTTTCGTGTGATCGCCGCCACCGAATCAGTACCCTGCTTGAGGGTCAAGAATTCCTGAACCAATCGTTCCCGTTCCACCGGGGGAACGTACTCATCCCTGAACATGGTAGTAAACCCCTCCCATGTCACCGCTGTAGTCTCTGCCATAGTGAAGTTCGCTGTCACGAACTTCCACCAGTCCTTCGCTCCCAGACGGAGCTGGTTCAAAGCGAACCGTACCCTCAGGTGCTCCGGGCATGAACAAGTGTAGAAGCACCCCTCTATGTCCGCGATCCACCTCATCGCAGCAATCGGATCCTGCGTCCCATCGAACTCCGGTGGCTTCGTGTTGCTGAACTCTCGGAACAGCAACGAGTCACCTCCCTGTGGCCTAGCAGCGGCCACGGCTGCGGTAGCTGCAGCGGTTGCAGCCTCAGTCAACGCGGCGTACCGCTCATCGAACGTCTCCATCAGGGTGGTCTTAATAGACCCAAACATCTCCGGGATCTCAGCCCGGATCGCTGCCGCCACCTCCTCGTGAATCATCTGACGAATATCCTCGTCACTCACACCGCTCGTACTCGCTCCGTGGCGTGGTCTAACCATGATGTCTCTGAAATACAACATAAAACTATCAGAGACTACGCCGAGTATTATCGTACTCGATACGCAACCCTACTCAGTCCCCGATATCCAAGGATTCTTACTTGGGTCTCCCACTGACCCGGTGTCTTCGGTAGTACGGGCCCAATACTACCGACCACACCGCATCAGCATTCATCCCAAGTCTTCCTCCCCAAACCCCGGATAGTGAGTACTCTACTTCTGATATGCCCTATCTACCCGCATACTAGCAAGCATCTCATATCGGCAACCTTCCCTAGACTAAGGCATCACAAATCAGGCCACTCTAGTCCTATCATGAATACCTAGTCTTCTAGCATGCATAACGATTTATATCATATAACATTGTAAGGTATTTTGGGGATCTTTACCGTTCGGGCGCTGACTGATCGTACACACTGCTTCTTTCTTGCTTACCACGAAACCATTTACAAAAGTTTATGCCTTTATTAAAAATTTTCCTCAAATCCTCGGTTTGAGTTCAGTTACTCCCGAAGGTGCACCCGAATCCCTCAAACCAAGGCTCTGATACCAATTGTAACAACTCAAATTTTCAAACAAATTTTTCATTTTAAAAATATATTTATTTCCATTCATAACAAGGCATAAATAGTTTAAGTGTTCTGTCAAATACAAATAATCAAAATCCCAAGATCATAAAAGCAGTCTTCAGTGTGTATCGATCATGCCGGCGCCTTCCCACGGTCCTCGCTAGTACCTGAAATACATACACAACAACTGTAAGCATAAATGCTTAGTGAGTTCCCCAATATACACTTACACACATACGCCTTTCCAGGCCCTGACCTTCCGGTCCTCAACACAACGCCTTCCGGCCCATAACATATTCGCCTTCCGGCCCATAACATATTGCCTTCCGGCCCACATAACATACATAGCTCACAGATAACACATAACTTACCACATATAGCATACATATCACATATCATATCTGACCTTCCGATCATACAGTCAAACCCTTCCGGGTACAGTATAGTGAGAAGACTCACCTCGTAAAAGCTGAAAGCTAGCAAATCCCGAAATGACTCGTGCACAACCGACGAGCTACAACCTCCCTATAACATCACATATCTCATTAACACTTATGTCTTCTAAGTGTGACTATCCCTAAGAAGTCAGACTTAGGTCAACTCTGGTCAACGGTCAACGGTCAACTCGACCGGACTCGGCGAGTGCCATGGCGACTCGGCGAGTCTAGACGTTCTCCAACTCTCTGAGAGTCCCTACCTACTCGTCGAGTATCCTCCTCGACCCGACGAGTTACTCCTGGAAGAATCGCGGGGCCACCCCGACTCCACTCGCCGAGTCTGAAGAACAGCTCGACGAGTTTCAGTAAATCTCCAAGCTACTCGCCGAGTCTGTTCATCGGACTCGGCGAGTCCACGCCATGCAGTCGATCAAACTGCTTCCTGAGATAAGTCTCGTCCCGAAATACACAAGCATGGGACCCTCTGGACCCCTAAGGTCCTAATGCAAGGTTATAGTCGTTGGGTAACAAGGCACTAATTCATCTAATCACCAAATGGGTTCCATAAACCCTAAATCCATGCACACATCAACATAACAGAAAGGAATTCGAAATATTACCTGGAATATGCCCTCTCTGTGTCTCCAAATCGCAGAACTCGAAACCCTTGCTGTTCCTTTAGCCAAAACCCTTCTCCTCCTTGCACAACAATTTCTTCAAGCCCAAATATCCTCCAATCTTGCTCTAGATGCCCACAGCCGTTTAGGGTTCTTCTCAATCGACCAAAAGACGGAAAATGACGGCCTAAGAGGCGTTGTATACGATCCAAAACCGAACGGTTAGGGTTTCTGCTGAACAGCATCGACTCGCCGAGTCCATATCTGGACTCATCGAGTCCAGTCGCGAACCCGCGACCAAGTCTGCGATCCTACTCGGCGAGTCTAGGCTCCAACTCGCCGAGTCCCCTCTTAAATCACCCCCAAAACATAATTTAGCAATACCTGAGATTCCGGGCTGTTACATTAATCAACCTTTTAAATATTTTTATATGCTTTTATGGGGAGGGGGGAATACAAGTTGAATCAAACACGTTATGGTACTAATCATATGTGATTTATAACTTGTTACCAAAAGGATTTTCTATACTTTCAAGTTACCTTGCCAACAAAATTGTTTTAAATGTTTATCAAACTCATTTTCATGTTTAATTGTTCTAAAACTATTTTTCAATGCTTTTAAACTTATTTTATTTCCAAATCATATCTACACTAATATATTTATATAATTAAGGATTGAAGGACTTAGAACTGATAGCTCACCTTATTTCCTGTTCTTGTTTGATTGTGGACTTAGGGAATTCTGTTATCTATCTGACTGTCGTTGAATTCTTAGTTATATATCATATATATTTGTGCTGGATATAAAAGTTTTCACTTCAGTTCAACACCTTTGTGTATCAAAGGCATTTAAGTAACATCTCTATTTAACTATAATAGGTATAGTTAAGGATTACCACTCATTACTATTGTTACTATGATGCTCACTATGGTCAGTACAATTATGAGTCTCTACATGCTAAATACTATAAGAAGAGAACACTAGACACTATACGACGAGAATACTACATACTATACAATAGAACAAACACTCAATACGTAATATAAAGAAGTACACTATACTCTAAGTACGAGACAATATACTAAAATAGAATGTGATACACTACTTCTCAATACGACACTTCGCTATGCCATTGTCGTGTAACCAGAGCCTCCTGGAGGGAGAGCGATCACTATGTGTATAGATCTATACAGGACAGACACTCCCACATCCCGACTGCTAGCTACAGTCTAAGCCGACTAGGCCCAGGGACGACAAAACATCACTATACTACTTGTGACATGGAGGGTCAACTGTTATACTACTGTTACTCAGCATGGTTACATACAAGTTCACATTCAGACCTTAATTAGCACGTTAAGAATTAAAGGTAAAACAGACTTCCCGAGGTGTGTACACATTTAATACCACCTGGAGCTTGCATCTCTACTAATTTCAGCCGGCAGTGATACTACTGGGGTAAAACTCTATTTTTCCCAAATAATTTATATGAATGGAACTCAAAACTATATTTTTACTCTGATAATTTCACTGGAGAAAACTTTTACATTTTCAAAGAGCCAAACTTACAAATAACCGAGTCTTGGTAGAATACTACTTTTGCTGGAAAATATAGGATTTTCTAGTAATCACACTATTTTTTGAAACTTGATAACAATTATTGCATTACTTGGTTTTAAACACTTTTATACAAGCAATGACACCAAATACTTATGAACTCATCGGCTTTATGCTGATACTCGTTTTCAAAATAACTTGTATTCTCAGGTCATCAGTAGACAGGTACAAATGCAGCTTTTGAGAAGATGGAGCATATATACAAGACTCATCTTTTATTTTGATTATACTTTTGGTGTCTAACAAACTATATAGAACACGCTTGTATCACAAATATATTATACTAATGCAATGGATGTGGTTGCTTGTCTTTACTATTATGCATTGTTATGATATTGTACAAGACGTCCTCCACCCCAGAACGTATTCCGCCGTTCTCGGTTTTAGGGTGTGAGAAAGTGAGTTCATACCCCTAACTTATCTTTTAAATGATTTTAAATGCTTTTATGGGGGGAATATAAGTAGAAAACCATATAGTTGTATACTCAATCACATGTGATTTATAACTATCAAACCAAGAGATTTCTTATACTTCAAACTGTGTTATCAAACAAACTATTTCAAATCAATTCAATATCATTGGGTAGCAAAGGTGTTCAAACATACACAATCATTTAAACAACATTACTAGTAAACTATAATAGGTATAGTTTAGAGGACTACTAATCACTATTTCTAGTACAATGAGACATACATGAGTTAGTTCAGAACATACTATAACAAGAAATAGAAAGAACATACTTTAAAGAGAAACAGGGAGGAACATACTATACACTAGAACAGACTGAACATACGATAACAAGAACAAGATAACGATAATGTGAAACCACTACTTCACGGCTTAGTAATATACTTGTTAGGTCGTGTTTTGTAACCAGAGTCTCCTGGAGGGAGAGCATGAGTTTGTGTATAGATCTATAGGGGAGTGACACCCCACACCTTGCTGCTAGCTACAGTGGGACTTGCAAGTCTACAGGTGACAAATGTCACATCAGTTTGGGCGCCTTTAGGTCGTCGTGTTAAACACATGTCATATCAGTATGGTTACAACCAACTCACATTTAACCTTAATTAAAAGACTGGTTTTAAGGTAGTAAGTGCTTCAGTAATTACTTATATAATATTATATAATACTTTCATTTTCCCATTACATTCATATTGTGATCTTCTCACATAAAGGGTAATGCAAACTATTTTCTAGTAAAGATAGTCTTAAACTTCGGAAAACTTGCAAAAGACAAACAATACAGTCGAGTCTTAGTACATTCATTTAGAAAGGGGCCTATAATACTAACTTCATGATTCCTTAGTGCATACACCAGGGACATATATTACTTGGGTCCGGAAGATAGTAGGATGTGTGCTTTCCGCTTCATTTCCTGTTCCTTGTTTAGTTGTGGGCTTAGAGCAGATGCACCCAGTCTACTATCTATCCGATCTTAGTTATATATATATATATATATATATATATATATATATATATATATATATATAGGGTTAGGTTATATTGTTCTAACTATCTATTGTGTGCATGTAGGATTGATTCTGGACCAATTGTTTTAGTTATTTTAAGAAAGTAATTAATACATATTAGATGTTAAAGATATAATGAGCATTAATTAGAACTTCAACATTTAATATGTATTAATTACTTTCTTAAAATAACTAAAATGATTGGTCCAGAATCAATCCTACAAGCACACAATAGATACTAAAAACATTTGAACCTAACTCTCTCTCTCTCTCTCTCTATATATATATATATATATATATATATATATATATATATATATATATATATATATATATATATATATATATATATTCCGTATACACCAAGTAATCATAAGGAGTACTAGGTATGGGTCATGTCATAGCATACAAATTTAATATATCGTTTTCTAGTACAAAAACATACTTTTCAGATAGAACATTTAGTAGGCTAAACTAGAAACTTATTAGTAAAAGGGTTTAATCCATTTTATTAAACCATTATAACTTAAAGGACCTTTAGTGGTTAATTCTATAATACCTTAGTTTATATATCAAGGTTATATATAATTAATATCCGATAGGCATTTGGATGTATGCTTTCTGCCTTACTTCCTGTTCCTTTTTTGGTTATGGGCAAATTCACCCATTTAACTGTCCGTTCGATATTAGATTATATATAGCTTGTATAAACTAAGTGATTATAAAAGGAACTATTGTGGTTACTATTTTTACTAAAGGAAATATATGATTTTCTTAAAGAATGTTTTCATCAAATATAAAGAGCTATTACAGTTAACTCCGTAAGTACCAAATGAATACGCCAAGGTTATATACAATGAAAATCTAACAAACAATGGGATGTGTGACTTCCGACTCATTCCCTGTTCCTTGTTTGGTTGTGGGCTTAGGACAGATTCACACAATCGATTGTCTGTTTACCTAAATTATATATAACTTGTATCCATTTAGTACTCATAGAAGGAATTGTAGAGTCGTTTTTACTCTCATTCATCACATCAGAAGATATAGGATTTTCTGAAGGAATAGGCAAAATTTTCTAAAAAGAACTTTCAACTAACTTTACATCACTAAAATAATTATGAACTCACCAGCTTAAATGTTGATCTACTCTTTCAAAATAACTTGTATTCTCAAGAGAATAGTGGACATGTACGCACTCTGGTATTCAGAAGATGGAGCATAGTGGCTTCATGTCTTGTTTTGTTATTTACTTTTGAGTCAATCATTTGTGAATCACATACTTTGTAAACACTTTAATATGAATACAATGGTTGTTTGTTACTATGATTACTATGATACATGTGTTGTGATACTAAACATGACGTCCTCCGCCCCCGAACTTTTCCATCGTTCTGGTTTGGGGGTGTGACAATAAATTTTAGGAGAACAAGATAAATTTCAGGAGAAGTCAGGGCAACCTTTTTAAATCCGAGTTTTAAGCAGATTACTGGTGGAGATAGGAATTTCATGGAGGTCCTATTCGATCTTATTAAAATAAACCAGGTGATTTGGGTTTGTGTTAGCGACAAAGCCGCCAGACTCGACAGATTTTTGTTTAAGTTCATCAAACACTTTTGGCGTTGAAGCAAGATGACATTATGAGACGCGTTAAACATTTTAAGGAGTTTGGAAGCCTTTATGGAGAGAGTAACTCTTATTTTATTTCGCTCCTCCCAAAAGTCAAGGACCCGTCATCTCTCATTAATTTCCGACCCATTAGTCTCATCGAATATGTCTACAATATCATTGCCAAATTAGTTGCCTCCAAAATAAAACACATCATCGGTTCTGTCATCCATGAAGCCCAATCTGCTTTCATCGAGGGTCAGAATATTCTGGATGGGCTGTTGATCATTAACAAAGTCTATACCCATGCGAAGAAGAGTAAGAGAAAATTGTTTCTTTTTAAAGTTGATTTCGATAAAGCTTTTGATTCCATTAATTGGAGTTATCTTGAGTCCGTGATGTTCCAAATAGGATTCGTTGCTATGTGGTGGTTTTGGATAAAAGGTTGTCTCCCTTCCTATAGTACCTCGGTCCACATTAACGGTTCGACAACTAAGGAATTTTCGATCCCTAAGGGGGCGAGGCAAGGGCACCCGTTGTAGCCTTTCTTATTTATTATCGTCATGGAAGCCCCTAGTGCCCCCTTGAAGTCAGCCTGTCAAAAGTATTTGTTCTGTGGTGTCTCTATCCCCAACGACGGTTCTAAAATCTCCCATCTTTTATATGCAGACGAGGCCTTGTTCGTTGGAGAATGGTTAAACTCCAACTTTGATAATTTGGCAAGAATTTTAAGGTGTTTCGCTGCTTCCTCAGGATTAAAAGTAAACTTTCATAAATCTCAAGTTTACGACATTGCCGTTTCGGAAGGGGAAATCAATGGTTGTACTTACATTTTAGGATGCGAGGCTGCTTCCTTTCCTTTCAAATACTTGGGGGTCTCGGTAGGTGCAAACATGTCACTTGAGAAACTGTCAACCTATTCTTGACCAAGTTGAAAGTCAACTCTCTTCTTGGTCAACTCTCTTTCCTTTAGTGGCCGACTCATCCTTTCTAAATCCGTGCTTGGAAGCCTTGCAATTTATTATTTTTCCCTATTTAAAGCTCCTTCTTCTGTTCTTGAGAAATTGGAAAAGATCCGAAGTCGTTTTCTTTGGGGTGAGAACTAAGAGAAAAATAAAATCTCGTGGGTTGCTTGGAAAACTGTAAGGAGAATGAGGGCCTTGGAATTGGGTCTCTCTTATATCTCAATTTGGCGTTACTTTTCAAATGGTTATTACATTTTAAAATCCTACAGTGCTTTGGAGCTGGATCATAGGCAACTTGCACAATTGCTCGAGAAAATCTTTACATTCTCTTGGGAAAAAAAACGTTGGCATGAACTTGGTTTAAACATTGTTAAAGTTTTAATTCTTTTACACTATTTGGTGATATGAATTTTAGACATTTTAAAGTGTCAAATAAACTTGGGACGCAACACCCTTTTTTAGACCAAAGACTGGACGGGGGAAGGTGCTTTCACTAACCGTTTCCCCTTTTTATGCGGGCTCGACAAGCGTAAGTCTAGTTTTATCTCGGAGAGGATCAGCCCAACACACACCTCATATGGGCTTGGAAAAAGGCCCCCAACAGTGCCTTGGAGTTCGTTGAGCTTAACAGTCTCACCACAGCCATTTCGCAAATTCAGCTCAACAAATGGTGAGGACATATAGAGATGCAAGCTATCCAACAATTGTTGTTTCTATGTGCATGATCGGCCTTAGTTGACTCCAAAATAATAGTCTCGACGAGCAACCCCACTACTTGGATTCATATGGTTCCCTTGAAGATCATGAGGTTTGTTTAGTGTGCTTGTTTGGATCGGATCCCCTTGGCTCTCACCCTCTCTCGTCAATGTATCTCTCTTCCTTCCATGTCTTGTTATTTGTGTGCCACTGGTTTCGACGAGACGAACAACATTTTGGTTGGGTTGTTGTGGAGGCTATAACGTGGATTCTTAATTGGTGCAGTATCCCTCTTCAAAACTTCTCCAGGGTCAATGATCTTGGAGATTTCGCTGCCAAATGGGGTTGCTGTCCCAAAAAACGGAAACTCTTGCTTCCTATTGTTTATGGTTTCATTTGGTGTATTCGGTTGGCAATGAATGATATGGTTTTTAACAAAATGCGGATCTTTCCTTCTAAATTGGTGGATAGTATAATCACAATGATTTTTAGTTGGGTTAAGAATAAGGTTAATTTTGGAGTTTGTAATTGGATTTATTGTTGTCGTAAACTTTTAACATTTTAACATTTTGTAATTTGTTCTTTCCCTTTGTTCGCCTTGCTTTTAGCTTTTTAAAGTAGTGGCTTTTATAAATTTTCCGCCCATTCCAAAAATAGAAAACATGAATAATAGTTTTATTATTATTTAATTCTAGGTTGTGTCTAAAAGAAATTGTGTACAAAAGTGCAGTGTAAATGCCATCGCTTTCGCAATCGAGTTTGATTATTCGATCTTCCACCCTCTCAAATATTTTTCGCAGTCACGCCCTCTCACCCTTTCAGCTTTCGTTTTTACAACTTTGACCCACATTTTAATTTGTTTTACAAGAAAATTGTAATATGAGTATTTTCGTAGCTTTTCTTTATTATAAAATTTACGCAACTTTCAGTTTGTTTTACAAATTTGACACCTTTTATAATATTTTCTCAACTTCTTTTAGTACTGTAGTTTTAATTTTTTTTTTAAACTTAGTTTCATTTTTTTTTAAGAAAAAGAAAATATTTTTACAACTTCTATAACAAGTGAAACGCATGGACTTATATATAACGTTGAGTTTACAAGTGACACACGTCCTGCCTATTCAAGCCGATTTGATGCCCTGAACAAAAAAAAAAAACCTTTAATAGTATTTTTTTTAAGTAAGAAAATGATAAATTGCTTGGATTCCTAAAGAATCTTTCATCTTTAAACCAATCTTTGTGCCAATTATTTTTTCCACTAACTTAATACAAAACGACTTTTTCTTATAAAAAATATAAAGGGATAATGACTTGAAAGGGTAACGAACTTTCAACTTTTTTCACATTTAGTCACTAAATTTTTTTTGTTATCTATTTGCCATTGAACTATTGAAACTGTTCACATTTTATCCTTATGACCGGTTGTTACCGGTCATAAGGGTAAAATGTGAACAGTTTTAATAGTTTAGTGGCAAATAGATAACGAAACAAAATTTAGTGACTAAATCTGAACAAAATCGAAAGTTCGTTTCTCTCTAAAAAGTTCAATGACTAAATGTGAACAAACTTTCTCTTGTATTATATTTTAGCAAATTATTTATTTTTGTTAAATTGTAGAAACATTTGTTGATGAAGAAATCTGTGAAATAAAAAAAAAACCCTGAAAATATATTTAAAATAAAAACAAAAAACTGAAACCGAAATAAAAAACCAATAGTTTGACATTTTCCAAAATAAAAAATCAAAATTTCCAATCTGATTTTGGTTTTACAAAAAAATGAACCATTCTCACCGATGTGAATTATGACCATTGGTTTGGCATGTGGAATTTGTGACATCCCATGAATACGTAGTTACAACATCGTCTGAACTCGTAATTCATAGTAAGGGGTTAGAGTATCATCGCATGAATACGTAGTTACAACATCGCCTGAAAACGTAATTCATCACCTACAGGTTATGGGTCTGCTGGTGTTTCCATTGGGTTGTCTAGAATAGTCCGTGGTCGCCATCTATACTCTGGTAGATGACTACATCGCCACATTGTCGGTTAAGGTTATGGTATCTCATTTCATCATACATCACCTATTCATCATCATCTATTTACCTAATTATCATCACCTATCTCTCATCATTTTATTTCATCACACACCAACTATTTCACTTATGAGAAAGGTAGTCGCAATTAAAGGTCATAAGTGCCTCACCGACTCGTCGAGTCCATTCATTAATCCGAGTCATTAGTCGTGACGTTACTCGGCGAGTTGAGGCGTCAACTCGTCGAGTCTCTCTTCTTAACTCAAAAGAAAAATACTTAAATTATGATACCTGGAAATCTGGATGTTACATTTTGTTTTTTTATTTCATAGATTTCTTCATCAACAAATGTTGCTACAATTAAACAAAAATAAATAATTTACTAAAACATAATACAATAGGAAGTTTGCTCACATTTAGCCATTGAACTTTTTAGAGGGAAACGAACTTTCGATTTTGTTCACATTTAGTCACTAAACTTTTTTGGTTATCTATTTGCCACTAAACTATTGAAACTGTTCACATTTTACCCTTATGACCGGTAGCAGTTGGTCATAAGGGTAAAATGTGGACAGTTTCAATAGTTCAATGGCAAATAGATAACGAAAAAAAGTTTAGTGATTAAATGTGAATAAAGTCGAAAGTTCGTTACCTTTTCAAGTCATTATCCCAAATATAAATAGATACATAAAAAATGGGCCTGCAAATTTTGAGACCTTGGGCTGTCCCACCCTCTGATACGGCCCTTGGACACACTAGGTTGATCGAGTGGTAATGATGTTTTATTTGTGTTCGCGAATCGTAGGCTGATTGATTAGCAGGTCAAAAAGTTCAATCTTACACAACTTATATAAATATTCGTATCATTTTGCTCAATACTAACTTGGATAAGCCAAAACCGGATATTACCCACTTAATCATTTAGTTATTTAGATTTTTGGGTCAAATTTAGGTTTGTGGGCCATACTTGTTTAAATAAGGAAAGTTCTAGAAAACTAAACTGCTAAGCACATCCAATGTCTTGATGGATGTGTTGAGCTTGAGTGGAGTCGTTAACGTTGAACAGTTTGTCCGTTGATGGCTTAAATGTTGATGCATGAGTCTTGAGTCGTAGCTGTAGGCTGTAGCCTGCATGAACGTGATTTAGACGCTTAATCTCTTATGCTGATATTACATAATTACATATTATTCCTTTTCTTCTTTATTTATCCGAAACTAGTTACAACTCAAAATATGGATTTCGTGTCACGTTTATCTCATGTAGAAAATTAAAGCCGTTGGTTTGGTCTTTATTCTCCGACCACAATTTCCTATTTAAATGGAGGCACTACTCTCACAGCTGAGAGGGACACTACAATAAAAGTTGATAAGACACCATAATTACAAATTGAGTGGGACGCCCAACTAATCCAAGGACCATGTAGGACCCTTTCTACATTTTTACCTTCTTTATCTTATCTGTTATAAGATGTCACTTAAAAGAATTCCTAATAATCAATTTTTCTCTTTTGATATATATATATATATATATATATATATATATATATATATATATATATATATATATATATATATATATATATATATATATATATATATATATATATATATATAACACATGTAGGTTCTATTGAGGTTCTAAAAAAAATACAAATCTTGAAATTCAATATCGATATCATATTTTCTCATATGCTTCTCTATCGTAGTAACTCAGCGGTGAAGTAATATTCATAAATGATTATGCAAGATTACCCGTTCAACGTATGAGAATAACTAAGAGAATATATGTTGTTTGATAGTGTTAATGTGTTCAACCTCACATAAATATCATCATTATCATGCAATCTCACTAATTATTACTAACTTTTGTTCTCACACATCGTTTTTCACTCATTCTTATTCTTACAGAATAAGATTATTAAGAACACATTTTTACAGAATGAGAATCATAAAAAAAAAGTCGATTATACCATTATAGATGATTTAATTAACGAAAATACGTGATAATGATAATAGTTATGTGAGGTTGAACGTATTTACATTACTAAACAACAAATTCTCTTAGTCATTCTCACATAATAACACTATCTACATGTTTGCACAATAGATATTCATCCATATATGAACCTAACTATATATATATATATATATATATATATATATATATATATATATATATATATATATATATATATATATATATATATATATATATATATATATGTTTGTATTTGGTAGAACCCAAAAAATTGTAGGAATTATGAGGATAATTCCCGACCATTTATTTCATCAAGAACATAAACATCGAACACAATTTTTAGATTTGTTGTGATTGTAAAATGTGGATTGAAGAATATGAAGAGTATTTAGAAACAAGTTTGAATCAATCAGTTAAGAAAAACAATAAAGAAGAACACATCGATCTAAATAAGATCTATTAGCTCAATATATGTTTGGAATAATACAAAGTGATTTCGAGGACACGAGTATATATGATAAAGTTCTTCCTCTAACCTCTAATTACTTACTTTATTTATAGGGTACTTACATACCAAAAAATACAAGGACTAGACGTTGCATTCGAAACTCTAATATGCCTTATAAATAGATAAAGATAACGAAAGTACTTAAACTTTCACTATTTACAAACGCAAACATAAAGACACTACCTTCGACTCTCACAACTTCCGACTCTACATTCTCCCCCCTTTGTGAGAACAGCCGAAATCTTCAAGCCAGTGTCTTCATTGTCTGTAGTAGTTTCTTTCTGATCTCGATATACCAAAGAATAATTTTTCGAACCTCCGCTCATATCATTCTTTTTGCAGTTGCTGATGCAAAGTAAAATATTCGAAAAATGAGAGTTCGTGTACCTCTCAGTATCATCCGTTCGTAAAAAGAACTTTGTTAAATTCTCTCTTTTATTCTTTCTTTGGAAAACAACACCAAATGGATCATGGATTATTTCTCCATCTTCAAACTTCTCGATGTTGAGCTTCCCTTTTAACAACGATTTTGGTACCTTTGAAGTTTTGTTGACTGCCATGGAAAGATCTATATTTGTTATAGCAATATAATCATAGTAGCAATCAATGAAGGCCTTGATATGAGCATATCCAAGAATGAATGTGTGACGATATTCTTCAACAACTTCAGAAGTATCCACATTACACAAGATCTTCGACATTGTGATGAGATCATTAATATTCATCAACGGAAAATCTGCAATTGTGAACTCGAAAGCCACATTGTTATCTCGAATAACTGAGTATCGAAAGTTTTGCACCAACTCCTCAAAAAGCACATTTTGAACAATCAAAGTAACCTTCACGATTTTTACCAGGGACCAAAATTCTTCTTCACTTTTTCCTAAAACTGCATGGAAGCAAATCTTTAACTTCTTGAATTCTTCCTTGTCCTTGAAACTTTCAGCAAGTTTGAACTGACTGAAAGTAAACATCAGATGATTTATCGAAAAATCAAGCTGATTGAAGTTGGTATTTTCGATGTCATAGCTTTTCTTTGGCTTCTTCATGAATTCTTCCACTTTATCAGGCACAACAATATCGATAATTTCATAACAGTAGGCTTTATTCGGATCACCATTGTTCAAGCCAGGAGGATCATTCAACCTTTGCTTCAGAATGCTATTCATTTGTCTTTGCCTCTCCAATTCTATCTGTTGCAACCTTTTCTTTTCTTCTGTGGAAGGTTCAGCTTGAATGTTTTTCCCTTTATCTTTGGGATTGATTGTTGGTGTCGTATTGACAATTGCAGAACTTAAACCTCCCTCACTAATCAAAATTCCTTTTTTTTTTGTAATTTTGATAAGTCAACATTAACATGAGGAGCATTCTTTATTAATGTTGTTGTTGTTGTTAACATTATTGGTTTCATAGGAATCGATGTGGGTATCTGAGTAGACATAATGCTTCCCACAACCGCACCTTTATCTTTACCAGTTCCCTTTGAAGAACCAACCCCTTCCCCCCCCCCCCCCCCCTTGCAAGACGTGTACAGGACATGGATCATTTGTTGGTAGGCGAAGAACTAGGTCAAGGATAAGAGCCAATTCTGACTTAAAATTAGACTCAACAGTCGAAACCATAGCTGAAACGGATTCTTGAGAAATTGAAGATGGAGACGAGAGAACAACTTTTGACAAATTCTCTTGAAAGTCAGAAAGAGACTTCTCAACCTTCTCAAACACTTTTGCATCTTGTTCATAATTAAACTTGACATCACCAGGATAATCCTTATTTAAAGTTGAATCTCTTCTACCAGTTGAGTTGTTGCATTAGCCAACACATCAACTTTCTTATTCAACGAAACACACAAGTTATCAAGCATCTGAACCTCTTTGGAAAATAGATCACTAAGATCCTTAATTTTCAACTCAACATAGGATTTTGAATCAGACACAATCTTCTCGAAAAGTTCATGACGCTCTTTCGTAACATCTCTCAGTTTTGAAATCTCAAAATCAAAAGTACGAAAATAAGTTGCCAAACTATCGTCGTTTCTTTTATCAACATTTTCAATAATAGTTCGCGTGCAAGACTCTTGAGCCTTTAAAAGGTATTCAACGTCAACGCCACTAATAGAGGAATTTCCACCAATATCGTTCAAGAATTGCAAAAATCAAATTCATCTTTGACTTCAGAATTTTGAATTGATTACTTGACATAATCACATTTTCAGGCACATCATCCTCCTCCGGATTGATCTATAAATCAACAAAAACAACCATTGCATCATCATCATTTTCTTCTTCATCATGAACAAGATCTGTGGATTGTAATGAAAATAAAGCTGCAACTGGATCTTGCATCACTCCTTCAAAAGTTGGAGAAACAATTGCAATAGACATTGGGATAGTAGATGTTTATGGTGGTGAAGTAGGTGGTGGTGGAACAGTAGAAGTATTAATTGTAGTTATCGAAACCCCATCACCCATAGTAACATTTGTGTCCTTATCAGATAACTTCACATTGATGTTTGAAGTTTTGTCCTCCTCCATATTGGACTTGGAATGCAAAACTTCGGGTGGTGTAACTTTCTTTTGCTCAGGAAGTGAGGTACTTGGTTGTTCACCAGAATTGATGTTTGCATCCGTATTAGATACATTTACATTGACATCAGGAATACTTGTCTCATTGAAATTCGATTTGATAGAGGTATCCTTCCTTGATGAGATATGAAAAGAACCATCCATTACATAATTTGCGTCTTCACTATTTGCATCTGTTTCTACCATCACATTCTCCATTTGTTCCTCAACAATAGTAGGCTTAAGCTTCTTCAACCGTTGCATAGCTTTTATAGCTTTTCACTTCCTTGTTTGTGGAGAATCAGGAGTAAAAACACCTTTCATCATTATTCCTCTCCATGTAACCTTCGACTGAATCTTCTTAGATTTCTTAGAAATAGTTATTTGATCGGAAGGTTCACCTTTTTGTGTAGTATTTTCACCAATAGGAGTAGGAATATCCTCAACAGCTTTCTCAACATGTTGATCTGATTATTTCTCATGTTGTTTTCAGGAACAATTTTCTTTGTTTTATTGAGTATCCCCTTTCTTGACTTTGTGGGCACTATCTGCTTAATCACCTTTTCCTCAATTTCTTTTGGTTTTATAGCTTGCTTCTTCTTTCGTGTGCCTTTAGTTGCCTTAGATGAACCCTCAGTAGCATCAATAGTGACCGCTTTAGGAATAATTCTAGTAGGAGTGAGATCCATAGAAGCTTTGTAGGAGACTAACAAATTGTTTTTTTTATGAGAAACCAAGTTGAGCGTCGAATCAGGGACTCGACCAACCATGGGAGAAATTGTAGGATCATCAATATTAGACTTTGGAATAGTTATGGGAGCAAATTGAGGAACATCACCATTAGAAGGAATAGAAATACCTTCTTGAGAATACACCTCTTTCAAAATCAGGCTCCAAAACCTAACACTCGTGAATTTTGTGGTCATCTTCGAATGTGAAATCGAATTCCCAAACTCAGCACAAAGAAAGGATGCAAAATCAACATTCACACCATAATAAAAACCAACCATTACTGAAGAAACATTGAGTTTTTCTTTGTACAATCCTGAAATCATACCTGTCAAATACTGGAGAGTAATTCCAAAAAAAAACTCCAAATACCAGGAAGATTCTTCATGAATTAACTAATAATCAAAAGAGTTGGTGGATGGCCCATATCATTGAACATATAAATCCCTTGGGCATTTGTAACTACAACAAACTCTCGACCAGGTGGAAACTTAAGAATTTGGGAAAACTGATTCTTCGTCAATTTCGTAGTCTTGTTTGATGACAACTGGAACGTAACGAGTCCAGTTGTTCTGTTGTAAATAGCAGCAGAAGCACCCAAGGATAACCACATTGTAGGGATTCCAAACGAGGCAGATAGAGCATGATTAAGAACAAAGTCATTAAGAACTTGAACCAACATTTGTAGTTCGTCTAGATAATTATTGAGCAGAGGATTGAAGCAGATATCGTTACGCTCAATCTTCATTGTGGGTTGTGAGATTTCTTCAACATTGGTGTTACTTTGATCAACAATGTTTGTTTGAGCATCCATGATGCACAAATGAGAGAGAATTTTGTGTTTAAATATGAACAGAACACTTAGGGTTTGTGCGAGAATTCTAGAAACATAAAATTATAATTGAAATGATCATCTTCTTTAAATAACCAACGTCAAATTTGAATTCAAATGTTGCCCAATCGGAGAAAGCCATGTGTAGAGTAGGTTACTTAACCGCCACCACATAAAACTGCCAAGTTTAAAAGTGATGATTCCTTTTTCTCTCGATCCACAAGAAGATACTGAACCGTACCATCCAATGGATATCTCTCCTTTCCCCAAAAAATTAAACCGTCATATGTTTCGACACTAATCAAGAAACATTCGTCGGTATGAAGGCCATGCTTATTCACTTATAGGAATGATAAGCGAAATCATTTCCTAGACTTGTGAAATATAGGTTAGAGTTGACAAGACTCATAACCTCGAGGATTTCAGTTCTTAAGTGTGCCAAAAGAAAAGATAGAATCAATTTAATAAAATTTTGGACATCATGATATCAAAGAAACTTTGATATAAAAGCAGATAGACCTCGGACAAAGATACGCTTCATTCTTCATCAAGAGAGATGACGAATTGCTTGTGTGGTTTCATGTGAATTATAATCGGAAACTCGTTGAGGAGTAACGAAGGGCCTCTTTTAATAAGGTTCATGGGTGGCTTCATTTTTCACACAAATTTGCAACTTTACATCAGTGCAAATAATTGTGAAAAAATACCTGAATGACCAATGTAGTCAAGAACAAGTAAGCTTTGAAAAGATTTTAAGTGACAAAGGAAATAGTGAAATGTTCATATGAAAATCTCATTCCATAAAAAAAAATTTGATCTTTTTAGGAAGAAATGACTTGGGATGAGTACATTTCATTAAGATCACACAAATAAAATGAAAATGAGATTTTGAACATAAAAAATGGTACAGTGAAACAAGTGTTTCGTTAAAATCTTGAAAAAAAAGATGTTCACCGTCAATTCTTTAGTTCTGTAGTGTTGGATCTCACCTTCATCATGGAAAAGCGATTTAGGATCATAAACAAAGATTTGTGATATACCTATATCCTGGTTGGTTTTGAGCAGAGATTTCTTCGACATGTCTCATTGTGTGTGATCGTGTTAGAAATTTTGGGTGAAAGAGATTGGATGCGAAAAATCATTGTACCTCAACAAAAAATTGGACTTAACAGTAATCTCTTTACTCAAAATGAGTATAGAAAGGTAGCACTTTGATTAATGTGAATATAGCTTAATTAGGAAGAAATTTGCATTAAGGCTTCTTACACAGAGTCTATGAGGTTTGTAGAGAACATGCTGCAACATGCTTTTATGGACACTTAACTAGTACAAATTTTTTGTATCATACCAGTTTCCTATTTGATCTTCTTATTTGGCATGCAAAAGTGCAACACTTTGTTACAATGAAGTTCTCCAATCTCAATTAGAAAATAAGGAAAATATTTTTGTATTTTTGATTTTTCAAAGAAAAGACAAAAATAAGAAAATCTTTTTGAATTTTTTAATTTGATTAAGAAAAGGCAAAAATAAGAAAAATTTTTTTGGATTTTTGAATTTGATAAAGAAAAGACAAAAATAACAAAATCTTTTTGGAATTTTGAATTTTATAAATAAAAAGACAAAAATAAGAAAATCTTTTTCGATTTTTGAATTTATAAACAAAAATACAAAAATAAGAAAATTATATCACCAACATTGGTTATTTGTTAGGAGAACGAATATTTCGCATGTGATCCAACACTTTCTCATAATTAAAGAGATTTCCCATAAACCAACGCTCACCAAAACAATGCTCTTCCCATGAGAAACACATCCCATTAGCTAGTCGTGAACATGTGTTAAACGAATTAGAGACAAAGTCGAATGCGAAGCAAGTCGTACGCTTAATGTGAACAGTAACCTCTGAATGAATTTTTTTTGACAAGAAACGAATGTTAGTCCAACGTGACAAAGTTAGTTTAAAAGTTTTGTATATCAAATTCAATAAAAATTAGGAAGAATTAGGAACATAGCAAGCTTCCATCATTCATAACCTATTTAAAATTCTTAAAAATGATTTTTCGTCCAATGGTTTGTAAAAATATCTGCAAGTTGATCAATTGTTTTGATGAAATGAACTTTAATATTCTCATCTTCAACATGATCTTTTATGAAGTGGTATTGAAGTGCAATGTGCTTGGTTTTGGAACGTTGAACTTGATTATGACATATGCAAATTGCGCTGTGTGAATCATAATAAAGTTGAATTTTATTCATGTTAATCACATAGTTACGTAGTTGGCTTTCAATCCAAATCACTTGAGAAGTACAAGCAGCAACAATAATGTATTCAGCCTCAACTGTCGAAATCGATACACACGCCTGCTTTTTCGACTTCCAGGTCAGAAGTTTTCCATCTAAGAATTGGCATCCTCCGATCGTGATTTTTCAATATAATTGACAACCTCCAAGATTCGTATCTCAGAAAGCTTGAGTACAGAATCCAATATTCGATGGATACCATAATCCAAGTGTCGAAGTGCCGTGAAGATAGCGAAAGATATTCTTCACCACTGTAAGATGGGTTCCCTGGGATTCGCTTGATATTTGGCACAATAACACACATAACACATGATATCAGGTCGACTTTAAGTTAAGTATAATAGCGAACCTATCATGCTCCTATATATCTTGAGATCAATAGCATACTTATCTAATAAAGGACCTAAGCGAGTACCAACTACCATGGGAACTTTAGCTTTCGAGCAATTCGTCATTTAAATCTTTCAAGCAGGTTTCGAGTGCAGTTTTCTTGATTGATGAAAATTTCATCCCTACTCTGACAAATGTTTAATCCCAAAAAATGATTGATTTTCCCCATCACTCTCATTTCAAATTGACTCTTCATAAGCTTCTCAAAATCTTTTGACAACAAAGGGCCAGTAGAACCAAATATAATGTCATCGGCATAAATTTGAACAAGAATTAGGTGATCCCCTACTTTATTGCAAAAATAAAGTAGGATCCACTAATCCTTGCTTAAATTTAGCGATTTTCAAAAAATTGGTAAGTGTTGCATACCAAGCACGAGGTGCTTGTTTTAAGCCATAAACTACTTTGTCAAGGATATAGCAATGGTCAGGGTACTTATCATTTACAAATCCAAGTGGCTGTTCCACATAGACTGTCTCTTCAAGAATACCGTTAAGAAATGTGCACTTTACATCCATCTGGTAAATGTCAAAATTCTTATGAGTTGCATAAGCCAGAATAATTTGTACAGCCTCGAGTCTTGCGACATGTGCAAAGATTTTTTCATAATCAATTCCCTTTTGTTGATAATAACCTTTTACAACTAATCTAGCTTTGTTTTGCACAACATTACCTTCTTTGTCTATTTTATTTTTAAAAACCCATTTAAGACCAGCAATTGAAACATAATCAGGTTTGGGAATTAAACTCCAAACATTGTTTCGTTCGAACTCAGCCAACTCAGACTGCAACGTAACAACCCAATCAAGATGTTCTAATGCATTCTTGACTGTTTTTGGTTCGAATTTTGAAATAAATACATTAAACATACATAATTCCAAATGAATGTTTAGAACCTCATTCTTGGCTCGAACCTTTGCTCATATTAATACACCCAAATTTGGATCACCAAGGATTTGTTCTTTGGGATGATCCCTTGTTCATTTATCCATAGGAGGAAATGTAGGATCAAAATCCAAATGTGCATCCTCAAATTTCTCTTCTTCTTCTTCTTCTTCTAATAATTCATTTGAAATATAAATATTATCATTAATATCATGAAATTCATTACCTTAAGCATCATCATCATCATGATTTGTTCCACTTGGCTCCCCCTTGACCAATGGGTTTGTTGTCTGATGCTCCCCTTCAACACTAACTTGAGAAGTCAACAACTCCCCCTCAATATTTGCATGCGATTTCAACAACTCCCCCTCAACTGGGGATTGAAAAGTCCTATTTTGTCTTTCTATATGCGGTGAAGAAATCAAGTTCCCCCTCCACTTGACCATCTATTGAATTTGGTGTTCTTTTGACATTGGCTCTCAAGGTTGATGATAAATTTGCTTCATTTTCTTCATTAGTGATTGACAAATCATCTGAGTGCTTTGACGCCTCTGGAACTTGATTATCTTCAATATTGATTTCAGCATCAATTTCCCTGTTAGGTCGAAAGTAAGCATTTTCTTAGATTCTTTATGTGTTTAAGAAATTATAGGTTTCTTTGATAATTATCTTTTAACTCTCTTGACATAGTAGTCATCAAAAGTGAGATTGAATATTTCCTTAACTTTTCATGTTCTCTTGTTCAACTTCAGTAGGGATTACTGCTTCTGTCCCAAACACCAAGGAATAGGGGGTGTGAACTATGGCCACTTTGGAAGTGGCTCTATTTGCCCATAAAACGAAAGGAAGTTCTTTTTCCATTTTCCCTTCTTTTCGTCCAGCCTTTTATTCAAATTGTTAACTATGATTTTGTTGTTGGACTCCACTAACCATTAGCTTGGGGATGAACAGGAGTGGACATTATCATTTTGATCCCCCGGGTTGTGCAAAAGTCTCTTGTTCTTTTGCTAATAAATTGGGATCCATTGTCGCATATGATCTCAGTCGGGATCCCAAACCTGGTCAAGATATTACGTTTAATGAACGATACCACCTCTTTGTCTCTTACCTGGACGAAAGCTTCAGCTTTGATCCATTTGGAAAAGTAATCAGTCATCACCAACATGAAGACTTTTCCTCCTGGGGCTACTGGCAAATTTCCTACAATATTCATCCCACATTTCATGAATGGCCATGGGGAGATAATATGATGTAGAGGTTCTGCCGGTTTGTGCAGGAAGTTGTCGTGTCTTTGGCAACCATCACATTTTTGAGCATGTAGAATGGAGTCTTTCTTCATGGTTGGCCAGTAGTATCCTGTTCTCAATATTTTAGAGCATAAGGATCTGCCCCCGGTGTGATTGCCACAATCTCCTTCGTGTATATCCTTGAAAACGTCCGCAGCTTCAGGGTCTTCCAAGCATCTTAGGTATGGACCTTCCATAGATTTTTTTTGTAAAGTTTACCTTGGATTAACACGAATCTTGAGACTCTCGTCCTGAATGCTCTTTCACTTTTTTCTCCTGTTGGGATTATGCCATTTTGGAGATATTCCATAATAGGTTGGGTCCATGATTGCAGACTTCTTTGATGATCCTGTTCGTCGGGATCTCTTGGAGGAAAGATCCTAGGGTCAGGATCTTCAATAGCTGCTATGCTTGTCGGACGCTTAGGATCTTCTGACTTGTCGGAGAGGGTTTTTATGGCTAAGGTTATTATGTGAGTTATAAGAATCTTTTTCTCTGGTGGGATCCTAAGGGAGGATCCTAAATTGGCTAGTGCATCTGCTTCTGTGTTTTCCTCTCTGGGAACTTGGGTTAGGCTATAGTTTTCAAAATCAGAAGCTAATTTTTTGAGTATCTCTAGGTATAACGATAATTTTTCACCTTTCACTGCATAAGATCCATTGTAGTGATTGGTTAGTAACAAAGAATCAACAATACTTGAATATCCTTAGCTAATTGTAGTCCCATGATGAGTGCTTCGTATTCTACTTTGTTGTTGGTAGTGTTGAATTCACAACTAATTGCCTGGGGTATGATGTCCCCCTGTGGCGACTTTAGTATGATCCCAAGGCCTGTTCCTTTATGATTTGAAGCTCCATCTGTGAACAACATCCATCTTCCTAGGTGTTCATCTTCTAGGAGTCGCCTGGCTTCCATTTCTACTTCATTTTGTTGATCATTACTAAAGTCAGCCACAAAGTCCGCTAATGCTTGTGATTTTATGGTGGATCTTGGTTCGTATATGATGTCAATGTACTTAACTTCACCGAGTATTTTTCCATCCTTCCTAACATTTCTGGTTTTCTCATGACATTCTTGATAGGTGTAACAACCCATTATTTTAGGTCAATGTAATGACTAAAAGTCGAGTCTTGTAACCTCTTTGTAACGTAATAAGAATATCATCCAAAATGAAATGTTCAAAAAGCTCTGTTTGGGTACACTATGTGCTAGATATCGTGCTAAGGTTTCCAAAAATATATAGAACACTAAAATCTAAGTTATAACGAAGGAGTTATGACCAATCAAAGATTCGTAACACTACCGGTAAAGCATTGTCAGGCATAAAACGAGAAATTTCAATAAAATACTTTTTAGCCTTAGGTATCTACATGAAAGTCGTAGATATCTTTAAACCGCGAACATACATAAATAGAATGCCCCAAATGTGACTCCGTATGAGGAAGTTATGATTTTTCGAAGTTTTTGACCTAGCAGTAGACAGCTAAAAACTCGAAATAGAGATCGAGCGGTCTTTAGCCAACACAACCTAAACGAAAGTTGAAGACCCTTACAATAGGAGTACAACAGTAAAAAGTATGATGAAAATGGACACCAGATGAAGGAGTTATGGAATTTAAACGGACTTTTCCAAGCCCGGCCTGTTAAAAATAATATAATAAAAAAATCAAAATTATCTGACAGAGTCTAAACGAGAGTTGTAGAGCCTTTTCACACCTACGCGTGCATATAAAGAACGTCGAAATCGGAGCTCGTACGCGAAAGTTACAGATTTTACAAGTTCGGGACACAAAACCCGAGGCTGACTCAGCCTCACGACGTGAGGGAACCATGCTCACGACGTGAGTTCGTGTAACACCGAAATTTTCAAAAAAAATTTTCAATTAAAATAGTTTATCTCTTTAACACTTTTCATAAAAATCTCTGTAAGGTCAAACCTTGAAATATGATGATGTTTGAAATAAATCTTTCAGCATCAGCACATATCTCAGTATCAGTATCAGCGTCTCAGCAGCTCAGTGTGTTAAGTTTATTCAGTGTATTGTAACAGATTTTGTATTTATCTTGTTTCCATAGTTAGCGTAAATTAGTTAGCTGGCATATCCCTGATTTGTAGGGATTGTCTAGAATAGCAGTATATAATCTTTTGTATCGGTTTGTGAAAGGTTACGCCTTTCACAAACCCTAATAGCTGCTTTGTGCACACGATAATCTCTTTGTGAGATTATCTTGCTTAGTGAAAGTTTTTCTTTGTGAATTCTTCTTATTCTTATTTACTGTCATTGTTTGATAAATTGATTGATCTAAAGGCTTTTCAATTGGTATCAGAGCAGGTTTCTTTTATCAAACAAATGGCTTCATCTTCTTCTTCGTCGAACTCATCAAATCATCCTTTCGCTAAAGTTCCTCCTTTTGATGAAACAAATTTTGCCATGTGGAAAATAAAGGCTCTATATGCTTTAGAGTCAGTAGATGAAGACACGTTGGACATCGTCAAAAATGGTCCATACGTCCCGATGTATCAGCCTCTGAAAAACAACGTTCCTGATGGTGCTATGAAGAAAACGCCTAGAGAAAACTGGACGGCAGATGACAAAAGAAAACATGGTCTAGATGTTCGTGCTCGTGCTGCAATCAGCTACACTCTGCCATATAATATCTTTGGGTTGGTTCAAAATTGCATCTCAACAAAAGAGATGATGGATACTCTGACTGTATCTTTTGAAGGCACTGAAGAAGTCAAGGCTACTCAAATAAATGATCTTAACAGAAGGTATGAAATTTTTTTTGCAAAGAAAGGTGAAACTTTGACTCAAACCTTTAACAGATTCAATTCTCTTGTTAATGATTTACGGAGATTAGATCAGTTGAAGCATAGAACTGTTCTAGTGCAGAAGTTTTTGGATTCTCTGGGTGCAGGTTGGGAGAACCATGTTGATGTGCTGAAAAATAGTGAGAAGATCAACACTATGGACTTACAAAGTCTCTATGGAAATCTTTGATACTATGAGGAATCCAAGCTTCAAAGAAAGGAGCTGATGAAGGATTCTCAACGTGAATCATCTGTAGCTTTGTTCTCAAACAAAAAGCTAGTGTCAGATTCAGACACTGAAAGCCATTCAGATACTGATTCCTCTAAAACTGACACTGATGATCTTGAAAAGGTTGTGGCTAGTGTAGCTTTGATTGTAAAGACTTTTGAGAAATCAGGCCGAAACTTCTCAAAGTTTCAGAAGAAGATGGGTGGAAAGTGTTCAAAAAGATCAGATGCTGATAAAAAGCATGGTACTGATAAGAAAGGGCAAGCTCAGTGCTTTAACTGTGGGAGCACTGATCATTTTGCAAAGGAATGTAAACAAAAAAAACAAGGCTCGGATGAATACTGGAAGCAGAAGTACAACAAGCTGATTGAGAAACTGAAAGCAGAAAACTTGGAACATAAAGTTCTTGTTGCTGAAGAAGAAAATTGGAAGACTGATGAGGAGTCATCAGATTATGAAGTCAAGTGTCTAATGGTAAAGATAGAAGACACGGATGTTCCTGAAAAAGGCACAAGTACATTTGATGCTGATATGTCTGATGCAGTTGAAAACTCCAAGAAGCACAACACTGACTCTCCTTCAATGTATCAGGTTAAAAACTTTGTTTCCTATTCAATGAATGAAAAAATCAAAATGTTTGAGCATTTGGGTGTTATTAATTCTAAGAAGAATCAAACAATAAGGGATTTGCAAAATCAACTTGATCTTCTTAAAACTGAAATATCCATGAAAAATAACCTTATTGATTCCACTCAGGAAAATCTTAGAATCACTAGTTTGTCAAACTCATCTTTGTCTGCTGAAATTGATAATGTTAAAGATCTTTTGATCAAAGAACAAACTGTGCTTCATACTTGGGCAAAATCTCACAAAAATGCCAATTATATTATTTCTGCTCAAATTCCACATTCATGTGAGAAAATTCTTGGGGGTAATTTTGCAGAAGCTGAAAAAGTTTTTAAATCACAAGAAAAAGAATCTGAATTTTATTCCATGAATGAGATGAAAAACAATTTCAAAAATAAGTTTGTCAGTAACTCTTTTATTAATCAGAGTCTAATTGATGAATACTGTGTTACTAACTCTAATGGTGTTACTGAGTGTAATGTTGAAATTACCGGAATTGATCCAACCTCTTACCCTGCACATCTTGTAAGACCAACTCCTCTCACTGAGAATATTATTGCCTTTCCTATCTAAAATGGAGTGTTTCATGCTGTTCATGAACAACTTAAGCATTTTCCTGATTGCAATGCAATTGTGAATAAGTCCAAATCAGACACTGATGATAGCTCATCGTCTATCACTGATCATAATTTGTCTAACACTGAATTCAGTTGTGATTCAATGATAAACAAAAGGACACAAAGCTCTCTTGGTGAATCTTACAAGTCGAAATGTGTTAAGTCCAAATAATTGCTCACCAAGAGGAACTTTGGTACTAGAGTTTGTTACAGATGTAGTGATACCTCTCATAAGATCAGTGAATGTTCATTTGATAAATCATCTTTAAGAGCTGATAATATTAAAGTTAGAAATGAAAAATGGACTCTTAAGTCAAATTCTTTAAACTGTCTTCCTAAGGAGTGTTATAATCTATTGTCAAATAACTTTGTGAATGACCCATCCTCGAATGGGTCATTGTGTTCTAACTAGTTTCTTAGCATTGCACGGTCAGGAGCATCTTTGGTACCTAGATAGTGGTTGCTCAAGACATATGACAGGATCCAAGTCTCTCCTGGAAGACTATGTCAAGAAAACTGGTCCTGCAGTAACTTATGGAGACAATGGAAAGGGGTTCACTAAAGGATATGGAAATATCAAATGCAATAACGTGGTTTTTCAAAATGTCTCATATGTAAAGGGTCTCAAACACAACCTTATCTCCATCAGCCAATTGTGTGATGCTGACTATGAAGTTCACTTTACAAAGAAGTCTTAGACCAATCTCAGCTGGATTTGGCACAAAAAGTTCAGCAACAAAAATCAGGTATTTCTATTTGCCAAAGTAAATATAGTTCTGACTTGCTTGTTAAGTATTCTCTCAGTGACTGCAAACCAGCCTCTACTCCAGTGTCCAAGACTGATAAGATGCACGCTGATCCAACTGGAACTGATGTCAATCACTCTCTGTATCGAGGAATGATCGGATCTCTTTTATATCTTACGGCAAGTCGTCCTGATATCATGTTTGGAACCATTCTCTGTGCTCGATTCCAAGCTAATCCGAAGGAATCCCATCTCATGGCCGTCAAACGTATCTTTCGATACTTGAAAGGGACTCAAAACTTAGCATTGTGGCATCCTCGCGACTCAGCATTTGAACTTTTTGGATACACTGATTCAGATTATGCAGGATGCAACTTAGACAAAAAGAGTACGTCTGGTGGATGTCATTTCCTTGGAAATTGTCTCATCAGCTGGTCTAGCAAGAAACAAACATCAGTAGCCATCTCGACTGCAGAAGCTGAGTATGTTGCAGCTGGGAGATGTTGTGCTCAGCTCTTATGGATTCAAAATCAGCTTCTAGACTATGGGATCAAGTTCTCAAAGACTCCCATATATTGTGATAACACCAGTGCCATTCAAATCACACAAAACCCTGTTCAGCACTCAAAGACGAAGCATATCGAAATCAGACATCATTTCATCAGAGATAATGTTGAGAAGGGAAAGGTTGTTCTTGAACATGTCAAGACTTCAGAGCAACTTGCTGATATCTTCACCAAGGCACTGGATTCTCAAACAACTGCTTACATTATTGGAGAACTTGGAATGATTACTTTGTAATTAATTTTTGCTGATTAATTTTGCTAATGTTTGATATTGTCTTATAAGCTGATGTACATTGTGCTGATGATGACATGCTGGTGATATTTGCATACTGAGTACTTGGTTTGATCTCCTATCTTTCTCTCTTCTTCAACTCTTCTAAAACTAAAGTTGAATGATTCACTGTATTAAACCATACACTGATAACAACTTGAAACTCTTTGCCGATGGTTAGATCAAAACACCAAGATCTATCACACGCAACTATCTCTTCTTACCAATGTTACACTGATTTCATGATTCAGTGTGACAAAACACACGCTGATGAGAATCTAAAAATCTTTGCCGATGGTTAGATCAAAACACCAAGATCTATCACACGCAACTATCTCTTCTTACCAATCTTACACTGATTCCGTGATTCAGTGTGACAAAACACACGCTGATGAGAATCTAAAAATCTTTGCCGATGGTTAGACCAAAACACCAAGGTTTATCACACGCAACAATCCTTTCTTTACCTTCTTCTCATTCAGTGTCTAATGATTCAGTAAGATAAACCACTCACTGATAAAGACACAACACTCTGTGCCGATGGTTAGATAATACAACTAGTATCTATCACACGCACCAATCTCCTTGCTAGCCCCAATCAAGCAAGTTGTACCTTGAATTGACGGAGAATCATCCTTAGCACGTAACTTTTGTGACACTGATCTCAGCGCTTCCACAGACACTGATTGACGTTTCATCTTCAGTCAACGGCTCTTTTACCCAACGGCTATTTTTCTGATCTGACAGGTTGTTACGATACGCCGTTATTTTTGAAGAAGATAATCATTACCTTTTAAAGTCCCATTTAATTCCATATTTAAACCTCTTTCCACCCTTATTTCAAACTTTCCTTCCATAATTTAAACTTCCTTCACTTATATTCAAAACCCTAGAACCCTAAAAACTCTCTAATGGCGGCATCTCTATTCACTTTCTCCTCTACTTCATTTATATTCAAAACCCTAGAAGTCGTCTGCTCACTTCTTCTCAACAAAAAACTTGATTATGGGGCCTTATTCTTTGATCAACTTGTTCAGCTTCTTCATGCAAATGTACGCGCTGATCACGTTCCCTTCCACGTTGGATTGCTCTTGTGCTCGATAAATTTTTTGCTGCTGATTACTTCTCACACCCTGGAAATCCCATCCAATGTCCTCGCATGTCAATTCGAATGTATCAAGATGATCCACTGGATACTGACATCGGAATCTCTGATAGGATGAGAGAATGGATTGCAAATCCATACACTGTTCCTTCACTCACCGCTGATACTGATGAAGGAGGAGCTGATGGTAACCATGAAGATCCTGCCGGTCAAGAGGATAAACCACATGATGGTGGTCATTTCTCTCCTCAACTTTCTCATCATACAGTCTCTGTTTCTGAGAAAGTGCCCTCAGCTCAAAAGGATTCACTGATTCAGGGGGAGCAACAATCTCAGGGGGAGCACCCATCTAAGGGGGAGCATCCCTCACAGGGGGAGAATCCACCCCAAGGAGACCACTCTCCTCCGGGGATGCCACCACACTCACAAGCAGCTCCAGGTACTTCATTCGTTCAAATTCCGGCCTCAGCATTTAATGAACTTCTAACACTGACTCGGGACATGAGTCAG
This sequence comes from Lactuca sativa, assembly GCF_002870075.4. Lineage (NCBI taxonomy): Eukaryota > Viridiplantae > Streptophyta > Magnoliopsida > Asterales > Asteraceae > Lactuca > Lactuca sativa. The sequence goes on from NC_056630.2 coordinate 311,469,361, forward strand.
CGTCTTCTACGCATTGAGGCTGATGTTCATCAGCTTAAGGAAGTTCTCTTGCATACTCCTTCCTCCAGCCCTCCATCTGATGATGCTCAAAAAGGGGGAGATACCGATACTGATGATGATGATGATGCTGATGATAATGCTGATCATGATAATGCTGATCATGATAATGCTGATGAAAATCCAAAAGAGAAATACACCGAACATGTTGACAACTCCTTAGTTCAGACTAAGCCACCAAAGCAGATGCCCGGTTCTGACTTTGTGAAGCCTAATAGTCTAGCAGATACTGAAAAGCTTGTTGAAGACAGTGAGCATGATGATGAACAAGATGATGAATGTCAAATACTGGATATGAACTTCATTGATCCCTTTATTCCAGTTCAAGAAGAAGATTCAGATGATCTTGATAATGAATCGCAAAGGCCAGACATGAAAGTCGTTGATCCCACTGTTGATCCCATTATTCCTGTCTAAGGAGAAGATTCAGACGTTGCTAGTGAAGATTCTCATCCATTATCTCGCAAGCGAAAGGTAGCAGATTCTGACTTGGGTCCTTCACACACTGATACTTCTTTGTCTTGCAAGAAACCCAAGTCCATAGTCAGTATATCAAATTTGGTGGCTGAATGGAACATGTCTTCTGATCAAGTTAAGCAAATTCTTGATGAAGCTAATCAAGCTCAGCTTCTAAAGAACATTGCTCAAGCTGATGAATCTCTCATTCTGCATAAACTTCAGGCCAAAGGATCTTTTGAAGCTCAGATGCAGAAATTCTTGGAATTTCAGTCCAAATCTCAATCTTCTCAGCCTCCTCCTAGCAGCAGTAAGCTGAAGACTGACAGTGTTCTAGACAGGATTGATCGAAAGAGGTTTGAAGATGTTCTTAAACGACGAGTGTGTGGTGATAAAATCATCAAAGTTAAAGCTTCCAAACCACGCAATGAGAAAATTCTTACGTTGCTAATTACTCGTCAAGGTCCACAACATTCATACACTGAAGTTGTCAAGAGGGATGAGCTGATCAAATATGGATATTCTGAATGGATGGAATTACTCGAATTAGCATCCAAGCAAATCTCAGCTCACTCTTCTGAACTGACATGTGCTCTTCATCTTCTGATCAAGAAAGTTCAGCGTTTGGACCTTGTTCCTAAAGAACGACCTCAGCATCAAGGCCAAAGGTCATCTGTTCCCAGAACTCGAAGAACCAAATTTCAAGTTGATTGTGAAGATGTGTTGGTTCTGGACTTTGGTGCTGGTGGGATTAACAACTCTCTTCCTATCATTGTTGACCCAGTTCAACATAAATTTATCTCAGTTCCTGAACACGGGATGTTCTATCTCGACAAAAACAGAAAAATGTGTTTTCAGCGAACTGCTGAGATTCCAAAGGCTCCAACCACTCATCTCGTTGGCTTAAGGCAAATGTGCATGAGTCATCAAGATCTCTCCGGAGAGTTTCACATCCTTATTGCTATGGAGCTGCTGAATAGAAGACAAGAGTTGCTGGATAGTCCTTACTGGCCAGTAAAAATAGAAGTTGAAGCTGAGTATGAAGAGTTCTTGTCCAGAGGTGTTCTAATTTAGTTGGTTTTGAACATCATCATATTGCAGGAGATTGTAAGGTCAAACCTTGAAATATGATGATGTTTGAAATAAATCTTTCAGCATCAGCACATATCTCAGTATCAATATCAGCGTCTCAGCAGCTCAGTGTGCTAAGTTTATTCAGTGTATTGTAACAGATTTTGTATTTATCTTGTTTCCATAGTTAGCGTAAATTAGTTAGCTGGTATATCCCTGATTTGTAGGGATTGTCTAGAATAGTAGTATATAATCTTTTGTATCGGTTTGTGAAAGGTTACGCCTTTCACAAACCCTAATAGCTGCTTTGTGCACACGATAATCTCTTTGTCAGATTATCTTCGTTAGTGAAAGTTTTTCTTTGTGAATTCTTCTTATTCTTATTTACTGTCATTGTTTGATAAATTGATTGATCTAAAGGCTTTTCAATCTCCTTTTTATTTTAATTACAATACATAACTCTTTTGTTCAATCAATTAATAAACAAGGATCCTCAAAGCAAACGCTTTCTCTGGTGTGTACAATCGAGCCGGTGTCGTCCCGTGATCCTGAGAAAACCTGAAACATATAACACAAAACACTGTAAGCATGAAGCTTAGTGAGTTCCCCAAAATACCACTATAACACATATTATCCACTCAAGGCTATAACTCTGTTGACCCTCTGGTCAGTCTCTCTCAGTGGGACCCTCCAGTCCCAACTCTCTGTGGACCTTCCGGCCTAACTCTATGGACCCAAAGGTCCTAACTCTGATAACTCTAAATCATGCATATCACATATCACAATAAATCTCATAAAATAAATAGCATACAAATACACTAACACATAACTCTAAACCTAACTCTGTGGAACCTCTGGTCCTAGCTCTATGGACCTTCCGGTCCTAACTCTGATATACACACAACATAAATCAAATAGAAATAATGCAGTGCCTCACATCGCATAGATAGCATAAAATAACTCTGTCACATAACTCTGTTACCACTCTAGGTAAAGTATAGTGAGAAGACTCACCTCGGGTATCTCGGATGATCTCGCACACGAATCTACTGATCTAGCCGCCGCCTAATCACATACAAAATATCCTCAACACGTAATGGCTCCCAAAGGCTAGATTAAACCCTCTTCTATAATCCCTTAGAAGGCTAAAAGACCATTTTACCCCTCCTTGACTCAAAAGTCCAACTATTGACCGAAACCCTAAAAGTCAACAAAATTCAATGGTCACAGTTGACCCTACTCGTCGAGTGCACTAAGGTGACTCGGCGAGTACACGCCTGTCCTCTTCGCCCTTGGTCCTCTCTTGACTCACTGAGTCAACCCTATACTCCACGGGTCGTCACAGATCGCGAGTCGCAGGGCAACCCGACTCAACTCGTCGAGTCCTCTCATGGGCTTGGTGAGTACATGCCATGCTCACACTTAAACAGCCTTCTGAGGTCAGATCTGTTCCTCTAATCCACAGATCTGGCCTTTCCAACCACTATAATCATGTAAAGTCTCAATCTTGATGCACGTGCAACATCCATATGACCATATATGATGATTTAGCCCCAAATACCTTAACCCAAGGTCATGACCTCCATTGTTCTTCATAAAGCTTGATGAGTAAGGCTCTATGGACCTCTATGGATCCAGATCCAAAGCCTCATCACCAGAAGGGACTAATTTGACATCAAATCAACTTAGACAAGGGCACAAGAAACCCTAAATCCATATATTCTTCATAAAACAGAAGAAGAGCCGAAGTAATACCTAAAATGCAATGATCATAGCTTCAAATACTTAGAATAACAACCTCCTTTGCTTTCCCTTGGCTAGGAACTCCTTCTTCTTGCTAAACAACACCACAAAGGTCAAGAATGGCTTCCTTTCTCTCTCAAAACGCTCAAGCACTCTAGGGTTTCTCTCTATGGACTGGTAGCCTCAAATGACGGCCATAAGGGTCTTTAAATAGGGCGCACACCCGAGAAGTTAGGGTTTCATTAAGCAACGTGGACTCGCCGAGTCCACATATGGACTCGCCGAGTCCTTCATTAATCGGCCACTCACATCGCGATCCAACTCGGCGAGTCGGGGCTCCTACTCGCCGAGTCTCTCACTAAATTCCAATATAAATGAAATATATAATATACCTGGGAATCCGGATGTTACAATTCTCCCGCACTAGAATCAGACTTCGCCCTCGAAGTCTCACTCCGCAAACAACTCTGGATGCTACTCACGCATCTCTCGCTCTAGTTCCTAAGTCACCTCGGACCCTCTCCGATGTTGCCGCTGGACCTGCACCAGGGGCACTTCCTTGTTCCTCAGAACATTGATGTTTCGATCCATGATCGCAACCGGTCTCTCAATATAGTTCAGGCTCGCATCCACCTTAAAATCTTCCAAGGCACCACCGCCGACTCGTCGGCTATACACTCTCTCACTGAGACACATGAAAGGAATCGTGAATCTGGCTTAACTCCACAGGTAGCTCGAATCGATATGCTACCCTACCCATCCTCGCGATTACCCTAAAAGGACCAATATACCGGGGCCCTAGCTTGCCCCTCTTCCTGAAGCGGATCACTCCTCTTCGAGGAGATACCTTTAGAAGCACAAAATCTCCGACCTGAAACTCGAGCTCGGATTGTCGCCTATCCGCATAACTCTTCTGGTGACTCTGAGCGGTCAACAACCTCTTTCTGACCAGTTGTATCTGCTCTGTCGACTGAAGCACTATCTTTGTGCTACCCATCACACGTTGCCCTACCCCTCCCCAGCAAATGGGAGTCCGACACCTCCTCCCATACAACAGCTCAAAGGGTGGCATACCAATGCTCGAATAATGGCTGTTGATATAGGAAAAACTCGGCCAAGGGTAAATACGTGTCCCAACTCCCTCCGAAATCTAATACACATGCCCGAAGCATGTCCTCGAGCATCTGAATCGTCTGCTCGTGCTGCCCGTCTGTCGGTGGGTGGTATGCGATACTAAAATGCAGCCTCGTACCCAACTCCTCATGAAATTTCTTCCAGAATCTGAAAGAAACACACATCTCAATCTGAGACGATCGAAATCGACACTCCATGCCGTGATACCACCTCCCTCACTTACAACTCTGCCAACCTCTCAGCGGAAGAGCTCTCACTGACTTCCTCTTAGCATCAACTGTCTCGGCCCTGTGACACACGAGTCACAAAATTCTCAAATGAAAAGTACAATCCAACTGAAAATTGACTTAGTCCTGACAGGGACGGAGACCCCAGTCTCACCCCTGGTTCAACCACCAAGCTCCAAAAACTCAATACTAAGGCTACTCAAGCCTAAAACTCTTATGCAACATACACTGATCGGAGAACACTCCATCATCATACTCTCTAGCCGTCTAGTGAGTACTATGGCCCCCTGCAACATCACGACAGCCTTTGACTAGTGAGTACTATGGCTCCCCGTAGCACCACAACACCAATTGACTAGTGAGTACTACGGCTCCCCGTAGTACCACGACTCCCTCTCTCTGACTTGTGAGTACTACGGCTCCCCATAGCATCACAACACCCTCTGACTAGTGAATACTACGGCTCCCCATAGTACTACGACTCCCCGTAGTACTACGACTCCCTCTCTCTGACTTGTGAGTACTACGGCTCCCCGTAGCATCACAACACCCTCTGACTAGTGATTACTACGACTTCCCATAGCTTCACCCCATAGTCTCATTCTCATCCCAACGACACACTACGTCCACTAACTCATGCTCCGTAGACTATCATAGATAGCTACACACACTTGTCCCACATATGCGTCATAGACTCTGGCGGCAACCGCTATAACAAAATACCTACCTCTGCGAAGATCCACTTTCTTAAATAATCCCTTCTGATGCCAAAACCCGAAGGGCTCCCACTGGAACCGAAAATACATGATACACCACTAGTCGTCCCAACTCAAGATTCTAAATAACTCCGAAATCGGGACATTATACCCGGTCACCACGGAACACCATTACAGAACATCGCGATGTCCTGCCTCAATCACTGATCTCCTACTCCCAGCACTATACAGATACAACAGTACATTTCCTCTGAACTCCATAAATAATTCCTCATTTTACCCAATGCGCAACTTCAGTGTATTCAAACACTCAATTGGAATACAAAGAAGGCGTTAACGCTTCAAAACATGTTGATGATCCTCTGAAACCCTTTCCCTACTGCTCAAAATCCAAGCAAGAATACATATACCGGCCCGGGAGTTGGCTGCTCGAAAATCTTCTATCCACCCTAAAAAGGGGCATAAACAATCCATACTTCGACCCAAAAGTTCTCAACTGCCCATACCATCATTACAAGTCTTCCACTTGAAACGGCTCTGACCACCACCAGATTCCTGACCATTGGCCAACTGCCGAGGAGACACCCATCCTTTATCAGACACATACCACATGCATTATCTCGCTCTACACCTTTCCTTGATCACCAATGACCCTGGCCTCATGAATTCGAGCAGCAGCTTCCTGTATCCAACCCCTAGCCGCTCTTGCAAATCTCTGGTTCCCTCAATAAAATACCAAGTTCTCCCCCACTTAGGGTTCAAACCATCACCAATTGACGCATCAACTCTCTACCCCACAGACGGTTTCCTCCAGAAACATCGAACATACACTTGGAAGGTGCCACACAACGCCCAATGATCTCCCCACGTAGAGATCAAGAAACCTCAAATACCCTAAATCTCCGAAGAAATCCTCAGGAACTTCTCATCACGACTGCCTCTAGCCATTCGAAGTCTCATACCATCCCAATACTGAATATCCCAATTGTTCAGTACTATCACTGACTCTTAGACTGAAACAATAAATCATAATACTCCTCATCCTAGACTTCTCAACCCCCGTTCCAACACGTGAATCATCACGAGAATAGGGACTCCACTACCATACTCAATGCCCATCATAGACAGAAGAGCCACCGCTCTGATATACTCGACTGGATTACCCGTTGATACCGCCACCACACGCCCTACTATACTCAATTAGGGTGTAATGTGGTCCTTGATCGTCTCAATCCCCACTGACTACCTGCTCATGGTAGATCATTTCCACGCGGCAGACATGCTGCCTGATACTCTAGTGGAAAAATCGTCATCAATGACCACCCGTAGGGTTTACTCCTAAACCCAAAACCGAAATCTCACACCTCTCCTACTTCCCATAGGAAACATAAATAGCACCCAACAAGTCACAGAAGGTGACATCTCCTCTATCGGCTGATTGGTCACTCAGATTGCAATCCCCCATAAATGCCTTCTCTACTAATCTTGGAGTCATGCGACAACCTCTGACGTCTTACCAAGGTAATCTGAAATGCTCTCGACCTCCCTCTCAAGGGATTCCTTTTCGAACTCAATCATGGCCCTCAAGCCTAAAACCCCATCGCGTCCAAACTCCACCAATCAATCCTGATCGAAAAACCAGAGAATCACAAGCATCAATTGCTAAGAAGCATGGTACTCAGCCCCTGACATCCCTTCTCAGTCTGCTACAATGCGTGGCACTCGAACTCTAACATCACCCCTCAATCTGCTAAGATGCATGGTACTGAACCATGGCATCACTTCCCAATTTGCTTTGATGTATGGTACTTGAACCATAACATCACTCCTCAATATGCTCCGATGTATGGCACTCGAACCATAACATCACTCCCTAATCTGCTACGATGTATGGTACCTGGACCATGACATCACTCCTCAATCTGCAACGATGTATGGTACTCGAACCATGACATCACTTCTCAATCTGCTACGATGTATGGTACTCGAACCATGACATCACTTCTCAATATGCTACTTAGAACCTTCAGAATACTCCCTGTATCGAGTATGGGTCCTCTGCTTTCGGTAGTACAGGCCCATACGACCTGCCACATCTACCCATACTTTCCACACAGACCATTCCAAAGCTCCTAAATAGTTTCTCAACCTTCTCGTTCGCTAATTCTGCCACGCGTGCTCGCTCCTCAGCGAAATGCTCTACTCCGCTAGCGTACTCATCTGGCTAAGGTCACTCCCGCTTCTCCGCCATCAGCTGCTGAAGAGCTCCTAATGATGCCAGTCATCTACCTCTTAAATATCGTCATATTCACTTGGTAGCTGACTCCCATCGTTGAGAGTTCCACAAAGCACGAAGCAAGCAGCATTCGGGTATCGAAGAATACATAGAGCTCACTCTGGATGATAACTCCGCTTGCTCTGCTCATTCTCAAGGTACCACCAAACTCTGCAACTCTGCTCCTCGCGGGTTCTAACTATTCTTCGATAAACACCACAATACTCATCTAGGCGTCTCTCCTAGATTACTCCTCTACTCAAATCCCCTAAAAGGATTCCAACTGAATACTCTCACTCATACTCAAAAGCACATCACATATAACAGCAACTCCTAGGCTAAGGCATCACAAATCAAGCCACTCTAGTCCTAAGATATGAAATACCTAGCCTGTCTCTAGCATGCATAATGTATCATAAATATCTCATAACACAAAAGTAGGGGTATTTTGGGAAATCACCATTCGGGCTCTGGCTGATTGTACACACTGCTCTTTCTTGCTTTCTCTTTGAACTCTTATTCACTTTTAGAAAATCATTTCTTTTGAAGACTTTTCTTACTTCCTTAGTTTGAGTCCAGATTTACCCAAAGGTGCATCTGAATCCCTCAAACCAAGGCTCTTATACCAACTTGTAACACCAAAATTTTCAAAACAAATTTTCAATTAAAATAGTTTATCTCTTTAACACTTTTCATAAAAATCTCCTTTTTATTTTAATTACAATGCATAACTCTTTTGTTCAATCAATTAATAAACCAGGATCCTCAAAACAAACGCTTTCTCTGGTGTGTACAATCGAGCCGGTGCCGTCCCGTGATCCTGAGAAAACCTGAAACATATAACACAAAACACTATAAGCACGAAGCTTAGTGAGTTCCCCAAAATACCACTATATCACATATTAGCCATTCAAGGCTATAACTCTGTTGACCCTCTGGTCAGTGTGTCTCAGTGGGACCCTCCAGTCCCAACTCTCTGTGGACCTTCCGGCCCTAACTCTATGGACCCAAAGGTCCTAACTCTGATAACTCTAAATCATGCATATCACATATCACAATAAATCTCATAAAATAAATAGCACACAAATACACTGGCACATAACTCTAAACCTAACTCTGTGGACCCTCTGGTCCTAGCTCTATGGACCTTCCGGTCCTAACTCTGATATACACACAACATAAATCAAATAGAAATAATGCAGTGCCTCACATTGCATAGATAGCATACAATAACTCTGTCACATAACTCTGTTACCACTCAAGGTAAAGTATTGTGAGAAGACTCACCTCGGGTATCTCGGATGATCTCGCACACGAATCTACTGATCTAGCCCCCGCCTAATCACATACAAAATATCCTCAATAAGTAATGGCTCCCAAAGGCTAGATTAAACCCCCTTCTATGATCCATCAGAAGGGTAAAAGACCATTTTACCCCTCCTTGACTCAAAAGTCGAACTGTTGACTGAAACCCTAAAAGTCAATGAAATTCAATGGTCACAGTTGACCCTACTCGCCGAGTGAACTAAGGTGACTCGGCGAGTACACTCCTGTCCTCTTCGCCCCTGGTCCTCTCTTAGCTCACTGAGTCAACCCTATACTCCACGGGTTGTCACAGATCGCGAGTCGCGGGGCAACCCGACTCAACTCGTCGAGTCGTCTCATGGGCTCGGCGAGTACATGCCATGCTCACACTCAAACGACCTTCTGAGGTTAGATCTATTCCTCTAATCCATGGATCTGGCCATTCCAACCACTATAATCACATAAAGTCTCAATCTTGATGCATGTGCAACATCCATATGACCATATATGATGATTTAGCCCCAAATACCTTAACCCAAGGTCATGAACTCCATTTTTCTTCATAAAGCTTGATGATTAAGGCTCTCTGGACCTCTATGGATCCAGATCCAAAGCCTCATCACCAGAAGGGACTAATTGGACATCAAATCAACTTAGACAAGGGCACAAGAAACCCTAAATCCATATATTCTTCATAAAACAGAAGAAGAGCCGAAGTAATACCTCAAATGCAATGATCTTAGCTTCAAATCCTCAAAATAACAACCTCCTTTGCTTTCCCTTGGCTAGGAACTCCTTCTTCTTGCTAAACAACACCACAAAGGTGAAGAATGGTTTCCTTTCTCTCTCAAAACACTCCAGCACTCTAGGGTTTCTCTCTATGGACTGGTAGCCACAAATGACGGCCACAAGGGTCTTTAAATAGGGTGCAAACCCGAGAAGTTAGGTTTTCATTAAACAGCGTGGACTCGCCGAGTCCTTCATTAATCAGCCACTCACATCGCGATCCAACTCGGCGAGTCGGGGCTCCTACTCGCCGAGTCTCTCACTAAATTCCAATATAAATGAAATATATATTATAACTAGGAATCCGGATGTTACAGTTCGTGATTTATGGATTCCAGAGTGTCAGACACGTCAACTCGTCGAAGAGGATCATGCTGACTAAGCCTCACCACGTGAGCAACCCAAACTCACGACGTGAGACCCCAAATCAGCCCCTATAAATAGAAGCTTAAGGGTCCCGGGTTTGGTGCTCATCTCTTTCCATCTATGTGTTGTTACTCTGCGTGTTTACCTCGATAAGCCTTCCTGAAGCCCCGGTCTTTTCATACTCGAGTCCCGAAGGAAGTTCTACACTCCCGAGATCCCCGAGAATCCCGAGATTTCAACTCTCTCTAGTCGAAGTTCTTCTCGATTCTTCTCTCGACTACTTCAAAACAACCACTTCAATCAAGTGAGTTCATACCCCCTTTTATACACATTCAAATACTTTATAATGTACTTTTAATACATTTCGGGGGAGAATACAAGTAAGCACACAGTTGATCCCGAGTGAAAACGTGAAAACTCTTGTTATACCTTGCATGCATTAGACTTATACAAAATGCATAGTATCCAAGGTGGCCATCCTTGTTAAACCATTTTATGCATTCAAAGAACTTATGATTTATACTTTGTCAAACATTGTGAAAGGGGATAATCATTGCATACAAAACTATTATTTTAATACAGACTTAGTTGAGAATCCGTGAGACGATTACATCTTCAATGCTACCTTTTTGTTAAAAGGTACTACCTAAAGTCCTGTTTATTATAACGAGAGTCTCCCGTTTGGAGAGTGTGTCAAATGTGTATAGATCTATACGGGAAGTCATGATTAGGCCTGGAAATCGTGTCGTGTTAAGGTTTGCGTGTCGCGGGTTGGCGGGTTGGTGGGTTAACGGGTCATAATATGTCAAACCAAACACGACCCATTTAAATATACAGGTCACGGGTTGGTGGGTTTGGAACATAAACCCATATATGACCCACCAACCCATTTATTTAAACGGGTTCACAAGTTGGCGGGTTCGTGGTCAGATTTGGGTTCGTGGGTCAGATTTGGGTCCGAATTGTACATATTTAAGTCTTAAATATCCAAATGAAAATTAAAAACATTCATAGAAACATGTTACAAACTTAGCCTTATAGGTTACGACTTATGATATTAGACCATTCACCACGAGTCATAATGTCAAAACAGTCAAATGGTCTATGAATAAATGGTATATTTTTGTAATACTTATTAAATATTAATACTTGATACATAAATACATTTAAAAGTAAAATAATTTTTTATTAAGAATATAAACGGTTTGGCGGGTCAACCCATTTATTTTTTGAGAAACCCATATATGACCCGTTTAATAAACATGTTGGTGGGTTGGCGGGTTGGTGGGTTGAAAAACTCAACCCAAACTCATTTATTTCGTATCGTGTCGCGGGTCGTGTCACGTGTCGTGTCGAGAATTTCCAGTCATAGTCATGATCCCGCGCCCTGACTGTTAGCTACAGTCCTTTGGGTGACAGTTTGTCATAAACGTTTCGACGTCTGAAGACCGTCGCCACAGGCATATTATGTTTAGTATGGTTATAAAACTCACCGATAGACAATTATCATGGTATTCTGCTTTTATGAATGGGTAGCTATTAAAACTATTCTTCATCTAACGAGTGCGATCTTCTTATAGCTTTATTATATAAAACTATGCCTCAACCTTTTAAGCATGTCAGTTGCTTGCTATTTTCGGTCTTGGACATTAGAGAATGCCTGTTACTTTAGGAAAATAAGGAATTTTCCTATATCCAAAACAATCAACTAATAGGAAAATAAGGGATTTTCCTGGTACAACTATTTAGAATTCACAACGCGAACATTCATATGCATTTCATACTTTTATAAGAAAATAAGGGATTTTCTTGGAAAACGCACGAACTTTGGAATGACATACATTTTCTCAAAACCGCTTATGAACTCACCAACTTAATTGTTGACACTTTTTCTTTGAAATAACTTGTATTCTCAGGGAACCGCTAAGCAGGTTTGGAAACCAAGTTTTGGGGATTAACGCTCTGACGTTAATTACTTCTTTTGAAAGATGTTTATGTAATTATCTTTTGAACGTGTAACAAATACTATTATGTAAACGTTTTGAAACTTTTTTTTTTATATATATGGTGGTGTGTAATTTCCTTATTATGAACTGTTATGATACTGAGTATGACGTCCTCCGCCCCCGATCGTTTCCACCGTTCTGGTTTAGGGCGTGACATATTGGTATCATAGCATTGTTTATAGTGAATTAAGTATATCAAAAGCATTTTTGGTATACAACGATAAACACAACTGGGAAAAAACACTCTGAGTAAGAGTTATACTTTTAAAAAATTAAACTTATTTAATTTTTGTAAAGTAGGCTTGCATTCATTTCATATTAATAACAGTGTCATAAATAGATCAATATAGAAGTATCATAAATAAATTGTGCAGTGCAGGTGTGCCTTGAGACATGTAATCGGAATTGGGATGAATATAGCCTGATCAACTATATTTGTCTGAGAGCCGACTAACGTATGCCAGGGAGTGTCTGCAATGGACAACAAATTTAAAACTTACCAAGAGCATATCATTAAGAATACTATGGGAGTATTTGGGTATCTTCAACCGTCAAACTTAAGGGTAAATTTTACATGCTTTAGCTTATAGTCAATTCTTAACCCTATTCTCGTATAGACTAAATGGCTGGATTCCATCACCCCGGCGACCTCTACTACCCCAATCAAGGTAATGGGGGATGGATTAAAGACGACCCCGAGGAGGAACCCATGGAAGACGAGGAAGAGGAAGATTCAGATAGCTCAGCCTCAGAGCCTGAGGTAATCAATCCGCCAGACGTCCGACCTCCATCCGTTTGACCTCCTTTAAGGATGGGATTTCAAGGACCAACTCCTTTCTGGGGAAGCCACATCCACCATTGGAGCCAACATCAAGGACTGCGTCCTCCTTACGGTATGTGTCAGGACTTCTACAATGTCAGCGGAGGAAGTTCAGCTGATCGAGCACTCCCAGTTCTGGTAGGCAAACTTGCCAATCAGGCTTATCAATCCGGAGTCCAGGCAAACCGGATTCACAAGATTGACATAAGGATGGAGGATAACGCAGCCGATATCCGACGCCTTGACATGCTACAAGAGAATGCTCAACTCCACACCAACTCTCTCAAAGAGCAAATGACTGCAGCTCTCTCCGAAATGAGAGATTTGAGGGAGCAACAAGCTGCCTTTGACTGGCGTCTCAAGGGAGCCAAGCGATCGGATGCGGAATCGAGATTCAAGCGCAATCCGAGCCACGAGTAGTACTCGCCTAACTCCCAAATTTTGATAAAGAATAGAACCATCGGCTAAATGTCTTACTTTCTTTAACTTTCTGTAATTGGAGACCTTTAGAAAGGTCAATTTTGTTCTAACTTCGGATGTAACGCAACCATATGTTTAATATATATAGGGCATGTCTCTTTCGTTTGTTAATTATGTGCATTTCATTCGAGTTCATGAGTTTATCTATTGCTATTCAAACTCCATTTGTGAATCAAACTCAAAGCCCTGTGTAGGTCAAACCAAATTCTTAAACTATTAAAGATAGTTAACTCATTATCATTTAACCCTTAACCACCAAAAGTTATAATCTTTCATTTTTAATTCTTGGCAGCACGATGCCTCCTCGTCCAAACCTAAGACCCAGGCCGGGCACGATACTAACACCACCTCCACCACCAACTTATGATCCGGCCATGGTCCAGGCTGCTATCATAGCAGCAGTAACCACCGCCCTCTCGCAAATAAACTCCAACGGAAATGGAGGGGCAGGAAGCAGCACGAATCATTCCAACCATGGCACTGGGCATGGTCAAGTAAGGGAATGTACTTACAAGGAGTTCTCCAACGCAAAGCCAAAAACTTTTAATGGCACAGGGGGAGTCATTGCACTGATGCAATAGTTCGAAAAGACCGAGACGGTCTTTGAGATCTGCTCTTGCCAATAAGCCAGCAAAGTCAAGTTCGCCTCTTGCACCTCACTGATCGAGCCCTCACTTGGTGGAAAAGCCATGTGAAGTCTGTGACTCACACCGTCGCCACCGCCATAAGTTGGGAGGACTTGAAGGTCCTATTACTGGAGGAATACTACCCAAGGGGCGAGATACAAAAGCTAGAGCAGGAGCTCTGGAATCTAAAGATGACTGGGTCTGACCTAGTAGCCTACACGGCCACGTTCAGCGACCTCGCCGCCTTGTGCCCTGCCATGGTCAACCCAGAACTGAAAAAGGTTGAGAGGTACATTTGGGGGTTGTCACCCTAGATTCAAGGTCACGTCTTGGCCTCCAACCCTATCACTTTCAACAGCGCTAAGCGCCTGGCCCGACGACTCATCGACCACGGGGTCAAACAGGGTACTGTTGCAGCTACTGCCGACCCATCAAAGGAGGTACATGGCCAAGGAAGGCCTTGGGACAAGAGAAGGGGGCAAACCCTATAGGGGAACCCCAAGAAACAACAAGTAGTAGCGGCTCACGCTGTTACTGTTCCTGCCACCACTACACCCACAAGTTCATACAGTGGGAGATTTCCGAAGTGCAACCAATGCAGCTTCCATCACGACGATCCTTGCAGTGACTTCCAATGCACCAGGTGCAATAGGAAGGGGCATACGGTCCGCTTCTGCAAAGAGCCAGCCCAACAAGTCGCCCCCACTGCTAATGCTGGAGTAAGTCGCGCCTGATTTGAGTGCGGAGCCACGGGACACTACCGCAGGGACTGCCCGAACGCAAACAACAGGAATACCGGCGGAAGGGGCCGAGTGTTCGCAATGGGACAGGATGAAGCCGTTGCAGACCCCATTATTGTTACGGGTACGTTTCTTCTCGATAAATCGTATGCATGCATTTTATTTGATAGTGGAGCGGAGAGGAGTTTTGTGAGTCATAATTTTAAAGGCCTGCTGAAACAATCACCCCAATCATTAAGTGAACCGTTTATAGTAGAAAAGGCCAATGGTAAAACAAAGGGCACTAAGGAGATATACTTAAGTCGTACCCTAACTCTAAACGATAATCCCTTTCCAATCTGCCTCATGCCAGTCTCGATTAAGAGTTTCGATGTCATCATAGGCATGGACTGGCTGAGTTCTCATCATGCAGACATTTTATGTTACGATAAGGCCGTTCGCCTTAATCTACCAACCAACGAAACCCTCATAATCTATGGCGACAAACCCGGTACCACTCTTCGTATTATCTCATGTATCCAAGCTCAAAAGTGCCTACGCAAGGAATGTCATGCATTTTTAGCACATGTCGTGGATGTGAAACGCGAAGTCCAGGACATCAAGAGTGTGCCTGATGTATGTGAGTTTCCCGATGTTTTTCCAGAAGATCTTCCAGGAATACCACCCACGACACAAGTCAAATTCAGAATCGATCTGATTCCCGGAGCTACCCCAGTAGCCCAAGCGCCCTATCGATTAGCCCCAGCAGAGATGCAGGAGCTACCCAGCCAACTGAATGAGCTACTCAGCAAAGGATTCATCAGGCCGAGCTTCTCGCCTTGGGGAGCACCAGTGTTGTTTGTGAAAAAGAAGGATGGATTATTTAAAATGTGCATCGACTACCGAGAGCTCAACAAACTTACCATCATGAACTGATATCCCCTACTACGGATCGATGACTTATTCGACCAACTCCAAGGATCCAACTACTTCTCCAAGATTGATCTGAGATCGGGATATCACCAGCTACGAGTCCTGGAGAGTGATATTCCCAAGACGGCCTTCCGAAAAAGATACAAGCATTACGAGTTTGTAGTGATGCCGTTCGGACTAACCAATGCCCCTGTCGTATTCATAGACTTAATGAATCGGGTATGTCGTCCATTCTTGGATAAATTTGTGATAGTATTCATAGATGACATACTCATTTATTCAAAGAGTAAAGAAGAGCATGGCCAACATCTGAGATAAGTCTTAGAGACATTACGAGCTGAGAGACTTTATGCGAAGTTCTCAAAATGCGAGTTTTGGATTAGGAAGGTGGACTTCCTCGGTCACGTGGTCAGCGAAGAAGGAATCCACGTGGACCCATCTAAAATCAAGGCTATCGAAAATTGGTCTGCACCAACTACACCAATGGAGGTTCGCCAATTTCTAGGCCTTGCTGGTTATTATCGAAGGTTCATTCAGAACTTCTCCAGCATCGCAAAGCCTCTTACCTACCTAACTTATAAAGGTGTGACCTATAGCTGGGGAGAAAAGCAAGATGCCGCATTTCGGACTCTAAAACAGGCCCTATGCAGTGCACCCATTCTTTCCCTTCCAGAGGGGATCGAAGATTTTGTGGTGTATTGCGATGCTTCGAATCAATGGTTGGGATGTGTGCTAATGCAGCGGGGAAAGGTTATTGTGTATGCCTCACGACAACTGAAAACACACGAAGTCAACTACACCACTCATGGCTTAGAACTTGGGGTTGTGGTCTTCGCTCAAAAAATCTGGAGGCACTACCTATACGGTACCAAGTGCACCATCTTCACAGACCACAAGAGCCTTCAACACATATTCAACCAGAAGGAGTTGAACATGTGACAACGACGCTGGGTCGAATTGCTCAACGACTACGAATGTGAGATTCGTTACCATCCGGGAAAGACGAATGTAGTGGCTGATGCCCTTAGTCATAAGGAGTACTCTGGTTGAAAAGTGAAGTCATTGACCATGTCAATCCATTCGCATCTTTCGACACAAATCAAGGAAGCTCAAATAGAAGCCTTGAAACCCGAAACGTGACAGGTGAAACCCTTAGAGGAATGGACAAGAATCTCGAGATCAAGAGTGACAGAGTGCGCTACCTCATGAACCGAATCTGGACACCAAAGTTTGGTGGGTTCAGAGAGATAGTTATGAACAAAGCACACAAGACTCCATACTCCGTACACCCAGGTTCAGATAAGATCTATCTGGATCTCAGACAACGCTACTAGTGGCCAAACATGAAAGCAGAAATTGCTATCTATGTGAGCAAGGGCTTGACTTGCGCTAAGATAAAAATAGAACACCAAAAGCCCTCAGGTCTACTCCACCAACCCGAAATACCTTAGTGGAAATAGGAACAGATTTCCATGGACTTCATAACAAAACTACCCAAGACTCAGGGTGGTCACGACACCATTTGGGTGATCGTCGACAGACTAACCAAGTCTGCTAATTTCTTACCGATCAAGGAAACTGATAAGATGGAAAGCTAATGAGAACCTACATCCGAGAGATCGTGCAACTTCATGGAGTGTCGATGTCTATCATCTCGGACAAAGACAGCAGATTCACTTCCAGATTCTGGCTATCGTTGCAAAAATCCATGGGAACAAGGTTGGATATGAGTACAGCCTATCACCTACAAACTGACGGGCAGAGTGAGAGAACGATTCAAACCCTAGAAGAAATGTTGCGATCATGTGTAATCAAATTTGGTAAAGCGTGGTATGTTCACTTACCATTAGCCGAGTTCCCTTATAACAACAGTTATCATACTAGTATCAAGACTGCTCCATTTGAAGCCCTTTACGGGCGTAAGTGTAGATCACTTATGTGCTGGGCGGAAGTAGGCTACACGCAGTTGGCAAAAGTTCTATTCCCTGATAGCACTCTCACTGGTCCGGAGATCATTAGAGAAACAACTGAAAAGATTGTTCAAATTCGAGAACGTCTGAAAGCCTCGAGGGATAGGCAAAAGAGCCATGCCGACAAAAGATGAAAACCCTTGGAATTTTAGGTTGGAGACCGCGTTCTACTGAAGGTCTCACCCTGGAAGGGCATGATACGCCTTGGGAAGCATGGAAAACTAAATCCAAGGTACATTGGACCCTTCAAAATTACTTCAAGGATTGGTCCAGTGGCTTATAGACTTCAACTTTCGATCGAGCTTAACAAAGTACATCCAGTGTTTCACGTATCTAACCTGAAAAAGTGTTTGTCTGGAGAAACTCTTATGATTCCACTCGACGAAATCGAACTTAACGAAAATCTTAACTTTGTGGAAGAACCCGTCGAGGTTATGGATAGGGAAATCAAACGAACTAAACATATTCGCATACCAATAGTGAAGGTCCGCTGGAATGCTAAGCAGGGACCTGAATTCACTTTGGAGCGAGAAGATCAGATGCAACAGAAGTATCCGCATCTCTTCCCTAGTCCCTAAACTTTTATTTTGTAATTAATTTCGGGACGAAATTCCCTCTCACGGGGGGATGATGTAACAACCCGTTATTTTAGGTCAATGTAATGACTAAAAGTCGACTCTTGTAACCTCTTTGTAAAGTAATAAGAATATCATCGAAAATGAAATGTTCTAAAAGCTCTGTTTGGGTACACTATGTGCTAGATATCGTGATAAGGTTTCCAAAAATATAAAAAACACTAAAATCCGAGTTATAACGAACGAGTTATGACCAATCAAAGATTCGTAACACTATCGGTAAAGCGTTGTCAGGCATAAAACGAGAAATTTCAATAAAATACTTTTTAGCCTTAGGTATCTACATGAAAGTCGTAGATATCTTTAAACCGCGAACATACATAAAAAGAATGCCCCAAATTTGACTTCGTATGAGGACGTTATGATTTTTCGAAGTTTTTGACCTAGCAGTAGACAACTAAAAACTCGAAATAGAAATCGAGCGGTCTTTAGCCGACACAACCTAATCGAAAGTTGAAGACCCCGACAATAGGAGTACAACAGTAAAAAGTCTGATGAAAATGGACACAAGATGAAGGAGTTATGGAATTTAAACAGACTTTTCCAGGCCCAGCCTGTTAAAAATAATATAATAAAAATAAAGTCAAAAATAGCCGACGGAGTCTAAACGAGAGTTGTAGAGCCTTTTCACACCTACGCGTAGATAAAAAGAACATTGAAATCCGAGCTCGTACACGAAAGTTACGGATTTTACAAGTTTAGGACACAAAACCTGAGGCTGACTCAGCCTCACGACGTGAGGGAACTATGCTCACGACGTGAGTTCATGATTGATGGGTTCCAGAGTGTTAGACACATCAAATCTTCAAAGAGGATCATGCTGACTAAGCCTCACGACGTGAGCAACCCAAACTCACGATGTGAGACCCTAAATCATCCCCTATAAATAGAAGCTTAAGGGTGTCTGGTTTGGTGCTCATCTCTTTCCATCTAAGTGCTGTTACTCTGCGTGTTTACCTCGAGAAGCCTTCCTGAAGCCCCGGTCTTTTCATACTCGAGTCCCGAAGTAAGTTCTACACTCCCGAGATCCCCGAGAATCCCGAGATTTCAACTCTCTCTAGTCGAAGTTCTGCTCGATTCTTCTCTCGACTACTTCAAAACATCCACTTCAATCAAGTGAGTTCATACCCCCTTTTATACACCTTCAAATACTTTATAATGTACTTTTAATACATTTCGGGGGAGAATACAAGTAAGCACACGGTTGATCCCGAGTGAAAACGTGAAAACTCTTGTTATACTTTGTGTGCATTAGACTTATACAAAATGCATAATATCTAGGGTAGCCATCCATGTTAAACCATTTTATGCATTCAAAGAACTTATGATTTATGCTTTGTCAAACATTGTGAAAGGGGATAAACATTGCATACAAAACTATTATTTTAATACATACTTAGTTGAGAATCCATGAGACGATTACATCTTCAATGCTACCTTCTTGTTAAAAGGTACTACCTAAAGTCCTGTCTATTATAACCAGAGTCTCCCATTTGGAGAGCGTGTCAAATGTGTATAGATCTATATGGGAAGTAATGATCCCGCGCCATGACTGTTAGCTACAGCCCTTTGGGTGACAGTTTGTCATAAACGTTTCGACGCCTGAAGACCGTCGCCACAGGCATATTATGTTTAGTATGGTTATAAAACTCACTGGATAGACGATTATCATGGTGTTCTGCTTTTATGAATGGGTAGCTATTAAAACTATTCTTCATCTAACGAGTGCGGTCTTCTTATAGCTTTATTATATAAAACTATGCCTCAACCTTTTAAGCATGTCAGTTACTTGCTATTTTCGGTCTTGGACATTAGAGACTGCCTGTTACTTGAGCAAAATAAGGAATTTTCTTGTATCCAAAACAATCAACTAATAGGAAAATAAGGGATTTTCCTGGTACAACTATTTACAATTCACAACGCAAACATTCATATGCATTTCATACTTTTATAAGAAAATAAAGGATTTTCTTGGAAAATGCACGAACTTTGGAATGGCATACATTTTCTCAAAACCGCTTATGAACTCACTAACTTAATTGTTGACACTTTTTCTTTGAAATAACTTGTATTCTTAGGGAACTGCTAAGCAGGTTTGGAATCCAACTTTTGGGGATTAACGCTCTGACGTTAATTACTTCTTTTGAAATAAGTTTATGTAATTAGCTTTTGAACATGTAACAAATACTATTATGTAAACATTTTGAAACTTTATATATATATTATGGTGTGTACTTTCCTTATTATGAACTGTTATGATACTGAATATGATGTCCTCCACCCCCGAACGTTTCCACCGTTTTGGTTTAGGGGTGTGACAATAGGATAGTTAGTTTTTACATGTATAGTGTGTGTTTCAAAGTAGTGTCTTAATTTGGTAGAAGCAGTTACTAAGGCAAGAATTAATTTTTTGAGATGAGGGTACCTGGTTTCTGGATCCAAGAGACGTTTACTTACATAGTAGATAGGATATTGCTCCCCATTAAGATCCTTGAACAGAACGACGCTTACCGTGTTTGAGGATACTGAGAGATAGAGAATAAGTGGTTCTCCATCTATAGGTTTCACTATCAGTGGAGCAAATCTTAGATATGTTTTGAGTTCCTAGAAGGCTTTTTCGTGTTCCTCTTTCCACTCAAATTTCTTGTTCTTTTTCAAGATATCGTAAATGGGCTTACACCTTTCTGAGGTTCTTGAAATGAACCTTTTGAGTGCTGCTACCCTTCCGGTTAGCCTCTGGATGTCCTTTGTTGAAGACGGGGATCTTAGTTCCATAATTGCTTTTATTTGTTCTGGGCTTGCTTCTATCCCTCTTTTGGTTACCATGTATCTAAGGAACTTACATGACTTCATTCTGAAGTGAAATTTGAGTGGGTTCAGCTTCATATTGTATTCGTCCATGATGTCAAACACTTCCTCAAGGTCTCTAAGGTGAACTTCCATGGTGTCCCCCAATTTTTCTTTAAACATCTGATTCACTAATCTTTGATATGTCGCACCTGCATTTTTAAGACCAAAAGGTATTGCGGTGTAATAATATATACCTGTTGGTGTAATATATGCAGTATCTTCATGGTCTGATGGTTCCATTTGGATTTGTTGGAATCTTGCTGAAGCATCCATGAAAGTCAGGAGTTCATGGCCAGCTGCCGCATCTATCATAGAGTCAATATGTGGTAGAGGTAAAGGATCCTTAGTGCAAGCCTTGTTGAGATCCACGTAATCGACACACACTCTGCATTTTCCATTTTTCTTTTGTACGAAAACCACATTACCTAGACATCTTGGGAACTTTACTTCCTTGATCATCCCTGTTTTGAGGAGCTTCTATACTTCCTCTTGAATGATTTGATTCCTTTCGGGTGCAAACTTCCTTATCTTTTGGTGTATTGGTCTAAAAGAAGGATCAATATTAAGTTTATGAGTAAAAATATTCTTGTCTATACCTGTCATATCTTCATGTTTCCATGCGAATGTCTTGCTTCTGGTTTTTAAGAAATTCAGTAGATCTTGCTTAATCTGCTCAGGCATTGAGGATCCTATGAGGACTTTGGCTTCTGGATCCTCGATGCCCAGGGGCACTTCCTTTACGTCTTGTTCCTTTGTCTCTAGAACATGTCGGGCCCCCTTCCTTAATTGTATGCTTGTTGTGTTTTGGTCGTAGATTTCATAGAGTTTTTGTAGCTTTCTTTCGATTCTTGTTGATCTCCCATGATCTTCACTGTCCCCCATGGAGTGGGCATCTTCACACACTGATGGTATGTTGATGGAATCGCTTTCATCTCGTGGATCCATGGTCTACCTGGTATCACATTATAAGAAGACAAGGTGTCAATAACACATAAATTTTGTATGGAGTTTAACCCTTCTATTGATATAGGTAGCTTTATTTCTACAACTATGTGTTTTGTTTCCTTGCTAAATCCTACGAGGCATGAGGATCTTTTGACTATATATGATTCTGGGATGTTTATTCTTTTCGGCGCATCTAGGAGTACGAGATTGACCAAGGATCCTCCGTCAACGAGGATTCTTCTGACGAAATGGTTGGACATGTATAGTGTTATTACTAGTCCTTGTGATGAGGATCCTAAATTCCTTCCCTGGTAGTCTCGTCAAATGTAATTTCTTTTTCACTGCTAACCATGGTATTCTTTCGTGGCCTATCCTCCTTTTCTGTTTTGGAGACCTTGGCGTGTCTTTTAGCCTGAGAATAAGAGGTGCCACAGATGTTAGATCCGCCTGAAATAACGTTAATTATCTTAGCGTTAGAGGGCGGAAATCCTGGTTTCTCGGGGATCCTGTGATTGTTATGGCTGTTTTCCTTGGATTTTTCCCTTTTTCTTACAAGGATCTCCATCATGTGGCCAAAGTCTTCATGATAAGCACACCATTTGTACTTGTCTTTCCAAGCGGTGGACTTGTTAGCTCTCTTTGGCCATCTTTCTTTATCTCCAAGATCCTGCATAGCATGGATTACACCTTAAACATCCATAGAAAAACAATAGTCAGTGATTTTAAAAAGTTCTTATTCTTCTCCTCCATCTTCAAGCGTATTAACCATGTGATGATCCGGTTTGGAATATGGCTTTGATTTGTAGGATCTTTGAGTCGAGGATTCGGCCTTCCTTTTGGGGTTCTCATACTAGTTCGAAGGGTTACTTCTCTTCTGGATTTCTCTATCCTCTTCGAGCCTTATGAACATCAATGACTGGCATCTGACTTCTTCCAATCTTTTGCATGGGATCATAAGAAGATCTTCGTAGAAGGGTGAATGGTCAAAGTCAACAACCAGAGTTAGCTTTAGCTGACCACTACATCATGGCCTTCCTTGGCCACGTCTTGGCCTTCACATAACCAACTTACATGAAATTCCCAGTCGCCACGCCGTAATGACCTATAGCCACACAATAGGCAATGGGTTTCCAGCAGCTTAAAGGATTAAGCGACCTTCCTTGATTCCAAGAGCTTCAAAGCTCACATCTGGTCTAAACTATGCTCTAAATGAATAAAGTTTCCAACTTTATCCATTGATCTCAAACCCTAGGTCCAACTAAAACCAAAATCCATAATGTATTAACCATTAAGCCCTTAATCTGAAAAAGTCCTTAACCCCAACTTTTCCAGAAGTTAAAGGGGATACTAAAGTTCTATAAAAATGATTACTTGATGGACTTCCATGTCCCATGCATGTCCTTAACTCAACCTAGGTCAAGTGGCAAGAAATAACCTAAAGCGTATGGGAATCCATAATGTATCTAACCTGTCTTGTAGATCCCATATTCCCTTGTACAGTGATTTCCAAGACTATGCGACGAATTTTGCCCCATTCTTTATGTGTCGACTGCTTCAATCTGCGCTTCGGGTGCGTCTTCTTCTTCCTCTACCTTGATGCTTAAATCCCTAATTTCTCATTGTTTTATCTCAAATTTCATCAATCAATATCTCTCTTTCGTTTGCCTTCAATGCTTCCCCCAAGCCTCAACTGCAAGGATTTTATGATAGCAAATCATAGATAAAGAACAAACCAGGTTATCTTTTGATTTCTACTAGTAGGTATCGATGTTATTTATTGATCTTTAGTTTGTGATTTTGTTTTGTTTTCGATTGGTTGATAGCTTTTATGATCTGGTTTAATCTGCTTAAATTGATAGCTTTTCGATTGGTTGTACTACTGAAGCAAATCATATATAAAGAATAAATTGGGTCATCTTCTGATTTCTATTGGCATGTATCGATGTTATGTTTTGATTTTTAGTTTGTGTCACAACAAGCATTTTTGGCTAGGAAATTCCGTCGTCAGGTAAGCAAGGACTATTGTGAGACTTGTGCTAACACATGTAAGTGTACAAAATGAGTTCCTAATGAGCCATGTAGTGTTAGAATGCAAATATCTCCAAGTATATTAAATCTCTACGAATATGAGAAATCTCTCCAAGTATATGAAATCTCTCCAAGTATATCGAAGCTCTCCCAAATCTCTCCAAGTATGTGAAATATCTCCCAAATCTCTCCAAGTAGATGAAATCTCTTCAAGTATATCGAATCTCTCCAAAGTCTCTCCAAGTATGTGAAATCTCTCCTAAATCTCTCCAAGTATATGAAATCTCTCCAAGTATATCGAATCCCTCCCAAATCTCTCAAAGTATGTAAAATCTCTCCAAGTATGTGAAATCTCTCCCAAATCTCTCCAAGTATGTGAAATCTCTTCCAAATCTCTCTATGTACCTTCCTCAGTCAAAAACAACTCAAAACGTAAGGAGAAAACCCAGAAGGACCCTCTTGGTCCGGAACCCTCTTAGGCCAGAACCCCTCCTTACTTTGAACCCTCTGATGGACTAAGGAGAAGCCTCTCATTCGGACAACCCCATTTCGAAGACGCCAAGTCCAGAAGATCTCGCATGTGCCTGCTTCGCACCTCGGAGCAGACCTGCTGACTCCGCCTCCTGACTTCGGATCCGAGAAAACACTCCGGAACTGAGTGATTGACTCCGGATGTACGATAAGAGCTTCGGAACTCGCCCATTACCTCCGGAACTCCCTTGTACCCACTTTGGACCCTCGCAGGCTTAACCCTCCACTCCGGAAATTGAGATATAGTTCCGAAATTCACCTTTTAGCTCCGGATTTTTGTCCATTTCGGAATTTTTCATCATTTTGAGGTATTTTGACGTTAGGAATTCCTCCAAACTCGTATTTTTCCTAACTTAAACCCCTTAAACCTCTGTTTTAAGCCAAATTTGATTATTTAAGATAATATTTAAAGATTTCAAAAGATATTATTTTAAACCATGAGATGTGAATAAGATAAATGCCTTTGACTTTTTGATGCAACATTTCAACAATTTCCAAGGTGTTCACGAATAAACAAGTAATATCCTCCAGACTTCCAAGCACACATCAAATCAACTCCCATTCCTTTATTCAAAAAAATGACTCCTTCTTACTGAATCTCATTTTTACTCCATTTTCCCTCTGGATGTTCCAACTTCTTCAAGATCTTCAAACTCCTCTCATTTTCTCTCAAGAACTCACCTCTAAAGCAAGAACAAGATCTGGTTGAAAACTAAATTCTCAACTTCTCTCTAGAGTTTTAAGTAAGTTTCTCCACTCATCTAATATTTTATATAATTTTCAAAATGAATCCATATTATTTTACTCATAATAATATGTGATGATCACCTTTAGGACAACATTCCTCCCAGGGAAGTTCCTCATATCAGCCAAAAGTCTAAGCTTGAAATCTTCACTCCATCATTCCAAACAACTCATCAACCAACCCAAGGTGAGCTTCATACCCCCACTTTTTTCTCAAAGTTTTATTGTTTTTGGGGGAGAATACAAGTCAAAGTCTTGCATAAATCATAATCTATTTGCTTATTGTGTATGCATGCCATATTACCTGTGCTTAAGTATGAAACCCCTTATAAATAGTCCAAAAACTCGAGATTTTTGGTTACGCCTCAAGAGTTTGGATAATATCCCACAAATCATGTTTGGAAACAGGAACTAGTGTGTTACCAAGTATAAGTCACAAATTATTATAACTACAACTATAAGGATCTTGCTTCAAGAATTACTTAAACAAGTCGTGGGACAAAATATTTTAAAAGTGATTAGATTATGGAAATAATAATATTTTGGATCACTTTTGGCTAAACATAAATATAAGGGTTATCTTAGAACATTATGTCATACTCATGACTTCTTACCAGATTAACAAACTATTTTTGATTATTTATAAATATTTACTATACATAATTTTATCAAGAAAATATATGAAGACAGAGTTTTCATGACAAAAATATTTGTATGTCATAAACTGCTGTCGTAAAACCTTCAAAAACATAAGTGATGATCTGTATGTCATAAAACAAAAAATGCGTGTCATAACCTGCAGTCATAAATATACCCAAATTATAACTTGACCCTTTTCCTTTTGACTAATATGGACCTGATCCGATAATTTATAGAAGGGAATGACTATTATTACGAACTCTGATAATTTTGGGTCATTTTGATAAATGTTCAAAATGGGTTATTTTTCAGTAAACGAAACGAAACGAACACGAAGCACCCAGTCAACAAGCACAATAAACGATATGAAATGAAAATGATATTTCTATTCAATGAGTACGAGTTTTCATTATTTATCTAACAAATAATGGATCTCAACAATTTCTCAAAAGGTTGTTAATATTATAGTCAGGCAAATCTCAAAAGTACCTAAACATAAAAATATTAGTGTACGTCTAAAATACTGTATGGAGTTATAGCCAGAGTCTCCTGGAGGGAGAGCAGGAATTTGTGTATAGATCTATACGGGTTTGACACCCCGCACCTTCGTTGTTTGCTACAGCTAGACCGGCCAGTCTAGGGTGACAAATGTCTTGGAACAAAACAAGGGCACCTGAGAAACGCCAAAATAGGTCTCGGTCATATTAGTATGGTTATAACGACTCACTAGAATATGTTATGTTATCTACAAATTTATGCATGGAAAACCTCATAAATAAATTTTGGCACGATGTGTCGACTGTCCCTCGCATGGTGGTGATGGTCCACATTTGTTGTGTCGACTGTCCTTCTTCATTACGTAGAATGTCCACAATCATCATGTTGATTTCTCACACCTAACAAGTATTAGAGTCTTAATACTGTTGTTTTACCAATAAGAAAACATAGGATTTTCTGGGGGAAAAGTTTGTAAACGATTTTTCGAAAACGATAAACTAACACGAACATATGCAAGTATACACAATTGGAACCAGAACTTACGAATATTTTATAGCAGAAAATATAGAATTTTCTGGAGAGAACGATTTTATACGATTTCGATAACGATAAACTAGAACGCACTCTCAATTATACCCGATAAGAAAAAACAAGATTTACAACTATATTTTTTTTGAAAATAGGGGATTTCTGGAAATATTGGTGATTACTACTCAAAAGACCTATTCTCGAACATAGATCGCTTTACAAATTACACTACTTTTCAAAAACCACTCCTTATAAGGATGAACAAAAGTAACGACATGCACGCATATATCCATACTTTTCAAAGCAAAACTTCAAACGATTTCATAGAAAATATTGGATTTTCTAAAAGTACAATGAGGACGATTCTAAACAAGTGTGAAACTGTTTATACAAAAATGTTTATGAACTCTCCAACTTTTTAGTTGACGCTTTTCAAAATGACTTGTATTCTCAAGGATCTAGTAAGCAGGTGAAATGAGGTGCGGATGCAGAATTATTTTGTTGTAGTTTGGAATATTTCTGCTTATGTCTTTTGTGTAAATTGAAGGAAAAATACAATATGTAAACAATGTAAGTTTTTTTATCTCCATGTATGATGTTGGGATTACTATGTTTCATTTATATTCAATTGTTATGATACTGCACAATGAAGTCACCCGCCTCGGAACGTTTCCGCCGTCTGGTCCGGGGGTGTGATAGTTTGCGATTGTTTTTTGTTTTTGATTGGTTGATAGCTTTTATGATCTGGTTTACTGTCGCAACTAGGAAATTCTATGCGTTTGTAAACATTAACAAGGATAACATTTATAACTAAAACTTGAAAGCATGCATGACGTTTATTCAATGACAACAAAATTCATTCAAACACTCTATACAAACACTTCAAATGGTCAACAAAAGATTGGAAACCCTAAAAATCCCGGTTTAAATCCATTGAGGACTAGGATTTCCTTACTGGGCCTAATGGACCAATAAGTTTCCAATTTGACTACTTTGCGCTTAGAACCCTTAAATGGGCCCTAATTGGACCCACATTCATGAAACATAACATTTTGGGCCATAATGGGCCTAAAATGGATTAGTTTACCTCTAATGGGCCTTGTTGGGCCATAACAAATCTAATTAGCCCTAATGGGTCATAAATCCATTCTTTTATACAAAAATTGGGCTGTGAACTACCCTAGAGGCCCAATGGGCCGAAATTTTTTCTATGGACTTCAGATTTACGAGCAAGACCAAGAATGGGCCCAAGATGATTCCTTTCCTCTTTCTTTAGCCCATTTCAGCCCAACACCATTTAAAAAAAATGAAACGGAAATGGGGGGGGTTCAATTTGGAGGTGTCACCTCCATATTATCCCCCATGCAACAAGGTAACTATCTCATATACCCATGCAATGTCACCTCACCTCTCTCTCCCCTATCTTCTTCTTCTTCTCGGACGAGAACCAAATACACACACACATCCTTCCAAATCCTCTCCAAACACTCTCAAAGATCATTCTCTTCTTCTTCCAAGATCTTGAAATTTTTCTAGAGTTCTAAGGATCTTCATCAAGTATTTCCAATCTTTGCTTCTAAAGATCATCTTGGATTCAAAACTCTCTTCAAGAAGTAATCAAGGCCAAAACCTCCATATTTTCTTCACAAAAACCAAAACAACAAACCCAAGGTGAGTTCATACCCATTGTTTTCGTTTTTTACATGTTTTTAGGGGAGAATACAAGTACTATGTGTTGATCTATGTGTGTATGCTTGTTATATGTGATTTCTTTGGGTTATGTTGAGAGAACATGATATTATTTACTAAATATTGTAATCTATGGCTAAAGTGTGAAGGTTACATAAAAAAAAATAACATAATAAACAACTTACTTCAAAGATCTAAGGGTCTTTAGGCTTAAGAAGTGAAAACAAAGTCAAAATCCTTATAAGTGTCATTTTTGCAAAAATAACAAAGATTTGGGTAAAATATAATATTTTCGGTCCTATAAGGATAAAATGGTATTATTCACATAAAAATCTGACTTTTATGAAAATAACACTTTTCAAGGGGTCAAAAACATAAATTATAGCTTATTGGGCTTACATTTGGGCCTCACGGGTCTTGGGCCAAAAATTGAAAAAAATGAAGATTTTTGGGGGGCTTAAGTTGTAAATTTATCAAAACATGAGTCTAAAATGTAAATAAACTATTTCAGGGGCAGAAAATGACTTTGATGCAAAAAATTGGACTGAAAATGCAAAGTTTTTGATTTTCGTGTCAAAATTGTAAAACTTATGGAATTTGAGCAAAAAATGTAAACTTTTTACAAATAAAGGCTGGAAATGATAAATACAATAGTTTTAGGCTGAAATTATTATTTAAATAAAGTTTGGGTCAAAAATGTCAAGAAAAATGGTTTAAGGACAAAAAATGTCAATTTTCATAAAAAGGGACTAAAAGTGCATTTTATAGAAAAATGGGCTGCAATGGTCAAACTAAATGTTTTTGGGCCGAATAGACAAATATAAATTCAAGCGTTAAGGTATTTTTTTAACATTGAGAATAAACATTTAGCATACAACAAATACCTACACTATGAACTTAAAAATCGATAACCTATAAATGATTCAATGATTGGCCCAAAATCTTCAGTTCGTGCTTTGGGTCTTTGTGGCCCAATATCATGATTATTGGGCCCAATATATTCAAACATGTTTATTGGGTCTTGGTGATCCAATTACATGCCGAATGGGCCTTTATCAGCTTTAACATGCTATTAGGTCTTAGTGGACCATTTGCATTGCTAATAAGACCCTAAACATTCATAATATGCTTAATGGACTATAACGTGTCCGTAGCATACTCGATAGTCTGTAATAACATACATAATTAGTGGACCACCGTTGTCCTCTTTCATGTCTGTTAGGCTTACTTCATATTCACGTAAACATCATTCGGGTTGTAAAACAAGGTTATTCAGTTTCATGGGATTTATTGAGAAATAATGGGTGGCACCAATAAGTGTCGGTCGTAGACTGTAGTTATAATCAGAGTCTCCTGGATGGAGAGCGGAAGTTTTTGTATAGATCTATACTGGGGTGACTCCCTCACACTTGAGCTGTTCGCTACAGTTAGACTCATCCAATCTAGGGTGACAAAATCTTGGTCAAAACCGGCATTTGGAAAAATTCCAAGACAGACGAATTAGTCATTATTATGCATGGTTATAATGACTCACATAGAGATCCATTACCATTTTATTATTCATGGGAAATCAGATTCATAAACGGTGACGATGCAAAGTGATAAATACAATAGTACAAAACCATCATACCATTTAAATTGGAAAAATCGGGTTTTCTGAGGAAACGCCATTATTCACTTCTACATACAACTATAATACAAGAATCAACATTGAAGAAAAATCACTTTTACATGTTTTGAGATCACATACATATGCACTTATGGGATCATCACATCTTTTTCGCAAACAATTTTTGTTACAGAAAATATAGGATTTTCTAGGTTTTACAAACAATACAAACTAGTTTTATATCAAACATACTTATGAACTCACCAAAATTATACATGTTGACGTTTTCAAAATAACTTGTATTCTCAGGAAATCGTTAGACTAAAGAACCTCCAAGTGTATTTCAGGAAATTTCTTTTGTTAAATGTTAATCATCAGACAATTTATGTTTTGAAATATGACATGTAAACAATGTACTTGATGTGCACAAGGTCAGTTATAATGTATTAATGCATGGTGATGTTTATGTGATGTTTCATGTATATTCATTGTAATGATAATTCAATTTAAGTCACACGAGCCGTCGGACGTTTCCGTCGTCTAGTTCGGGGGTGTGACAGATTGGTATCAGAGCAATGTTTATAGTGAATTAGTATATCTAACCATACATGATATGCTACTATAAACACAATGGGACTAAATAACTCTGAACAAAACAAAACAAAATTTTCACACTTATTTGCGTATATTAGCATAATAACCTAACAATACTTAATAAAAGCTTCTGGAGGAAATTGGGCACTATGATTAAACCTGGGCAGTTATGTAGTTATATTAGGGATAAATATAGCCTGATCAACTATATTTATTCAAAATATGACCAACATGTGTTCAGGAGTAGTCGTATGGAGCAATGAATCCAAAAGCCTACCCCACTCTCAAATAACTCTAGGGATCCAAACACAAAAAATACTATAATAATAATCAAAACATGAGTTGTTCCCGCGCCCCATGCAGTCACCATGGATGGCGATCTACAAGGGGTACACTTCTACCAAGCGCTAGTGGCTCAGGGAGTGCTTGAGGAGGATAATGAGAGGGAGCAAGGGGGAGCCCATGATGTTGGACCCGACGAGTACACCAACACCGACTATGAGTTTGAGGGAGCTGAAGAAGACATGGAGGAAGATAGGAACGTTAATGAAGCCCCTGTCGAACCACCTGCCGATGAGGAACATCAGGACCACCCTGCTCCACCAGCGGATCCCGTTGACAAAGATCGTTCTTTGGAGGCGGAGGTCGCCACACTTCGACAGTAGCTGGTTGCTATGGAGGTGCGAGCCATATAGGTTGAGCAAGAAAGGGATGACGTCAGCGGAGAGATGACCGAGATGGCTCAGTTGTTGGCACAACATTTTGGGATATGACCATGATTAGTAGTGAATCTTAGTATTAGGATTCTCTTAGGTGCACTATACTATGTACTATCGACTCTATGTTTAAGTGATTACACTACTCATAGGGTCGTCATGCTGCCGGATTTTATATTTCCATGTACTGTATGCCTTCTGGAAAATTTTCATATATCAAAACTATTAGTATTAACATTTTGACATAAAGATGCCTCAAAACTATTAGTATTCCAGAAATCTCCTAAAGTGCAACAAATGCAATCTCCATCACAATGGTGAATGCAGGGAGATGCATTGTACCAGTTGCAACCGAAAGGGTCATACGACAAGATACTGTAGGACCTATCCTCCCTAAAATCAGCAATAGGGAACAACAACAACAATCACAACAATAACAACAACAACAACAGAAACAATGTTAGGGCTAGCCACACTTGTTACGGATGTGGATGGACTGGGCACTTCCGGAGAAGCTGCCCCAATGTCAACAATCAAGGAAATGGAGGATTAGGAAGGGTTATGACTCTGGGACAAGGCGAAGCAGTCCAAGAGCCTACCGTTGTCACCGGTACGTTCCTACTTAACAACACATATGCATGCATCTTATTTGATAGTGGAGCAGAGCAAAGATTCGTTAGTAACAAGTTTAAACACTTACTAAATCAACAACCCCAGAAGTTAAATCAAGCCTTCACGGTGGAAATGGCTAATGGGGAAACAGATTCAACTAGGGATATCTATGTAGGGTGCACATTAACATTTAACCACCACATATTCCAAATAAATTTGATGCCCGTAAATATTAGGAGTTTCGATGTGATCGTCGGGATGGATTGGTTGAGCCCCCATCATGTTGATATTATGTGTTACGAGAAGGTCGTTCGCCTTCATCTTCCTAATCATGAAACCCTAATCATCTATGGAGATAAACCTGGAGTCAACCTTCGCCTTATTTTATGCATCAAGGCACAGAAATGCCTGCACAAAAGGAACTACGCCTTCCTTGTTCACATCGTGGATAAGTCGAAGGAAGAAATAAACATTCGAGATATCCCAATGACGTGTGACTTTCCAGACGTATTACCCGAGGACCTTCCGGGAATACCCCGCGATAGACAGGTCGAATTTCGGATCGACCTTGTGCCAGGAGCTACTCCCATCACCAAATCGCCCTATAGGTTGGGTCCTGCGGAACTGCAGGAATTGTCAAGCCAAATCAGCAAACTCTTGAACAAAGGATTTATCAGACCCAACTTCTCACCTTGGGGACCTCCGGTCCTTTTTGTTAAGAAGAAGGATAGATCCTTTAGGACATGCATCGATTATAGAGAGCTGAATAAGCTGACTATCAAGAATCGCTACCCACTTCCATGAATCGACGATGTATTTGACCAGCTTCAAGGAGCAAATTGCTTCTCTAAGATAGAACTACGATCCGGCTACCATCAACTCAAGGTCCGGAAAGAGGATATCCCCAATACCACTTTCCGAACTTGCTATGGACATTATGCATTTGTTGTAATGCCATTCGGACTAACGAATGCCCCTGCTGCATTTATGGACCTGGTGAATTGAGTTTGCCTACCATTCCTAGACAACTTTGTCATCGTTTTCATCAACAATATACTGATCTATTCTCGAATCGAAGAAGAACATGGTCGACATCTCCAAAAAATCTTGGAAACCCTGCGGACAGAAAAGTTATATGCAAAACTCGCTAAGTGTGAGTTCTAGCTCCGTAGCGTAAAACTTTTAGGTCATGTTGTCAGCCAAAAAGGAATACATGTGGATCCTTCTAAGATAAAAGCAATTGAAGGAAGGGTAGTTCCAACAACACCCATAGAAATTCATCAATTTCTTGGTCTCGCAGGCTATTACAGAAGATTCATCCAGAACTTCTCCAGAATAGCCAAGCCACTTACCCTACTTACACAAAAGGGCGTACCATTTGAATGGACAGAAAAGCAGGAGGTTGCCTTCCGAACTCTGAAACGAGCTCTCTGTAGTGCACCAGTACTATCTTTACCAGAGGGAACTGAGGACTTCATAGTTTACTGTGACGCTTCGAAGCAGGTTTTAAGTTGTGTACTCATGCAACGTGGGAAGGTGATAGCTTATGCTTCCCGACAACTAAAGACACATGAGGTGAATTATATCACCCATGATCTCGAATTGGGAGCTGTGGTCTTTGCTTTGAAGATTTGGAGGTGCTACCGTTATGGTATTAAGTGCACCATTTTCACCAACCACAAGAGCCTTTGTAGCACCTAGTTCCCGGTACGTACTTGTAATTTTTAAATTCTTAATTCTTGCATTTTGCCGTGGGCTCGGCGAGTTGAAGGACCAACTCGCCGAGTAGGAGCAGGATGGGACACGGGGTTTGAGCCGTGGACTCGGCGAGTCAGTCTCCCGACTCGGCGAGTAGGCCCTGTTTGGGCAAAAACCCTAACCCGAGCATTGTCACCCTATTTAAGCACATTAACTCGGCCCCTTGTCCTTAACACTTCCAGAGAGCTGTAGTGAGAGTCCCTAGTCCCCCATATTGTGCTTGTGAGTGAGTTCTTGCTTGGTTAAAGGAATTGGAGCTTAGTAGAAGAATAGAAGAGTTTGAAGAGTGCAAGAGAGGGAGTAGATCCGAAATCTACTTTGGGAGAAGCTTTCATTCAGGTAGTAAAGTCTCTACCTTGATCTTTAGTTCATTAGATCCCATTTTGTCCCAATTTAGTGGTTTTCAAGCCCTAAAACACCAAACTCCATGTGTTTGTGCTTAATAATCTGAAAGGACTTCAAATCTAGACTTTATGGATGTGCTAGAAGCATAAAGTTGCTGTGGTTGATGTGATTGAGGACCCCCATGGAGTGCATGACCTTTTAAAGAGCTTAGAATTCCATTTTGAGCTTGTAGGGCCATGCACGTACTTAAAGTTTGCAACTTTACGTGTTAAGCATGTCCTAGGATCATAGATCTGTGGTTTTGAAGAGTTGCATGTCTCAGATTTGGCTCATATGGGAAATGGGTCAAGGGACTCGGCGAGTCCCAAGGTGGAACTCGGCGAGTTCTATGAATATGGCCTTAGACTCGGCGAGTTGGATAAACAACTCGGTGAGTCCTATGAAGATTGTCTGGTACTCGACGAGTTGTTCTTCAAACTTTGTGAGTTGTAGGAACTGTTGTTGCGAACGAAGGGTTTAAGTGTCAGAGGTCCAACCCTTCGTGCTTGCACGTGGGATTAGCAATCTAACGTGTTCCGATAGTCCCTGAAACCCCAGATTCTCATGAAGGGTGTTCGGATAAGGATCTGGAAGCGAGTGGGAAGTTTGCTCGCATGGACTCGGCGACTCGGATCACGAGTCAGTTCCATAGTCCCGAGTAGTTAGTCAAGGGTGACTCAGTGAGTGGAAAGAAGTACTTGGCGAGTAGGACCGGGCTAGTAGGAGAAGGACTCGGCGAGTCTGTGCCACGACTCGGCGAGTTCAGTCAAATGGAAGTTGACTTTGACCAAGGAGTTGACCTTGGACCAGGGATGGGTCAGTCAATTGACCTAAGGGTGTTTATGAGTGGCTAATCTATGTTTATGGGTTTGTAGCCGGGAGATTACTGGTGCAGCAGCCAAACGTCTAGCAGTTAGAATTTCGGTAGCTACTCTTCGAGGTGAGTTTCCTTCCACTAGTAACGGGTCTAAGGCACCAAGGTCGGCTCGTATAGTTGATATGTTAGTATCGGAGTGTGGTCCGAGCCCGTATCTCATAGTTGAGTTGGATTATGATATATGCCAGTATGATAGTATTGTTTATACTCGTTGTCTGTGTGATACTTGTATGTTATGGTTGAACACCTGAGTGTGGGCGAGGCCCGTATCTCTCTGATAGCAGAGTGCAGGTGAGGCCCGTATCTCTCAGATAGCGGAGTGTGGGCATGGCCCGTATCTATCAGATAGCGGAGTGTGGGCGAGGCCCGTATCTCACAGTTAGCGGAGTGTGGGCGAGGCCCATATCTCCCAGCTAGCAGAGTGTGGGCGAGGCCCGTATCTCCGTGAGTGTGGGCGAGGCCCGTATCTCCTAGATGTTCATTGTATGTTTGGATGGTATGAGGTACTATGGGGGAACTCACTAAGATTCGTGCTTACAGTTTTCAGTTTTGGTTTCAGGTACCTCTTCTTCGAAGGGGAAGGAGCTGGCGCGGTAGTGGCCCATCACACACATGCCTCGTATTCCGCACTATGAGATCTTCCTGGGGATTTGTACTCTGTCATTTGTAATGTTTTATGAAAATGCTTTCTAGACATGCGATATCTTTTATGAAATGTTATGATCAGTGAACGTTTTACTGCTAATGTTTTACTAAGAATATGTTTTTCAAAAATGAAATTTTTGGCTCGAATTTTTGGGATGTTACAAGTTGGTATCAGAGCCCTGGTTTGAGGGATTCGGACACACCTTTGGGGGTGTCTGAACTCAAATCGAGGGATTAAAAGATTTTAAAGAATAAAATGTTTTCTAAAAGCTAAGTAAAGAGTTTTAAGAAGGAACGAAGTGTGTGATGTGCACGACCGGCCGAGCTCAAGTAAGTATTCCCCAAAGTACCCATACAAGTTTATGTTATGTAGAACAGCATGCTAGAATAGGACTAAGGATCTAGGAGTGATGCCTTATGTGCCTGCTGTATGTGCTTCAGTGTATGAAAACTGCATGCTAGAATTGAGTAGACAGCAGTAGGATAGCCTGTTAGGGTTATGCCTGATAGTATGAGTTTAGCACTGTATGCTAGTTCAGTTTCTCTCTATGAGAACGGATTGCTTGAGATTGTTCCCTTTTGTCTGAATGCTGCTTGCTTTGTGCTTTGTGGGTTTCTGAGTGATGGAAGTTAGTCATTAGGTGAATACGTCACGTCACATGTGATCAAGGTTGAATAATCTTAGAGTGTTGGATTTGGCCCTATTGCGCAACTCTCGTTTGAGTCTAACCATTATAGGGACGAGTCTGTTACTCGAAGGATTATCTGAGCCTCACCACATGTGATGGTATTCAGGTAATGACTAATTGGCATTACAAGGAGTCCTTTAGCAGCTGAGGACCGGATAGGGTGGAGTTAGAGATTTCCCTAGTGCAAGCCTAGGATGGGCATAACAGTGATCAGTAGTAGTGAAAGGGACCTGGTGGAGTCAAGGCAGTCCTTGGAGAAGGTACGGATAGATGTGGAAGGTAATATGACCTGGTCGGACTTTGTGACTAGGATCAGGGCAGACTTTGCACCGACTGTCGAGCTTCAGCAGCTGGCCAGAGTGTTTTTAGACATGAGGCAGACTACGGAGACTGTGGCGGAGATCACCGCCAAGTTCCGAGATAGGGCATTGCTGGTGCCCTAGTATGCGGGAGATGAGGATTTGAGGAGGACCCGTTATCATGACATACTATGGGCTGACATCCGGGAGCATTTTAGCTTTTCAGCTTGCCTTACCCTGGAGTCCATGATTTCCAGGGCAAGGGAAAGGGAGATTGATTTAGAGCACATTCGGAAGAGAAAGGCAGAGACGGGGCAGGTGGTTAGGGCTTCGGGGAAGAAGCCCAAGGGATCAGATGGGAGGCCGAAAGGCCAAGGAGGGCCGGGCCGCTGCGCGAAATGTGGCAGGTCGCATGAGGGAGCATGTAGATTGGGATCATTAGGCTGTTACAAGTGCGGCAAGGCGGGGAACTTTAGTAAGGATTGTACTGCCCCTGTCTCGATTGTTCAGACATCCGAGTTGCTGTGTTTCCACTGCAACCAGAGGGGCCACAAGAGGGCCAATTGCCCCCAGTTGACAGCATCAGCACCGGTCAAGGCGCCAACCCCAGCTACCCTGCGGATTACAGATGGTCGGCAGGGCAGGGCAGAGGCTCCAGTGGTGAGGAGTCGGGCGTTTCAGCTGACGACAAAGGAGGCACGCGCCGCACCCGATGTGGTGACGGGTATGATTCTTTCCCTTTATCTTATTTTTATGATGTTATGATATTGATATGTGCTCTGTATATATGCAATAAGATCGTTCCATGTGAACGGTATTCCTGTTCAGGTGTTGTTTGACTCGGGTGCCACCCGGTCATTTGTTTCCCTTACGCTTAGCAAGAGGTTTATTGAGTCTTCGGGCATGTTGGATTGCCCTTTAGAGGTGGAGATTGCCGATGATCGATCAGTGCGAGCATCAGAAGTGTTCAGAGATTGTGTTCTAAGGTTGTTTGAGGAGCGCTACTTGGTGGATTTAGTTCCCATTCCGTTACGTGGGAACAAGATGATTATAGGCATGGATTGGTTGAGCCCTAATGGGGCGGTGATAGATTGCGCACAGCAGCTGGTGCGGATCAGGACCCCAAGTAGGGGAGAGTTGGTGATCCACGGCGAGAGGCCACAGCATGGACCCACAGTATGTTCAGCAACAAGGGCTAGGCGCTACCTTCAGCAGGGCTGCGCGGGATATGTCGCGTACGTTATGGATGCCCGGGAGGTGGGTAAGGCGACAGTGAGCGAGGTCCCAGTGGTGCGGGACTACGCTGATGTGTTACTGGAGGAGCTTCCTGGAATACCTACGGAGCGCCAGGTAGAGTTCCTGATCGACCTAGTTCCTGGTGCGGCTCCAATAGCCAAGGCACCCTATCGGTTGGCTCATCTCGAGATGCAGAAGTTGTCTACGTAGCTGCAGGAGCTGCTAGACAAGGGATTTATTCGACCGAGCAGTTCACCCTGGCGAGCCCCGATCCTCTTTGTGAAGAAGAAGGACGAGTCGCATCGGATCTGTATAGATTACCGGGAGCTGAATAAGGTAACGGCGAAGAACCGTTACCCACTTCTGAGGATTGATGACCTCTTTGATCAGTTACAGGGAGCATCTTGGTTCTCCAAGATCGATTTGTGTTCAGGTTATCATCAGATGAGGGTCAGAGAGGAGGATGTACAGAAGACCGTGTTTCGGACGCGTTATGGCCATTATGAGTTCGTGGTGATGCCGTTTGGGCTCACCAATGCTCCTGCCGCATTCATGGACCTCATGAACCGCGTGTGTAGACCGATGCTGGATCAGTCTGTGATAGTTTTTATTGATGACATCTTGGTTTATTCCAAGACGTAGGAGGAGCACGGGGAGCATCTGAGAGAGGTTTTGGAGACCTTGAGGAGGGAGAGCTTGTACGCCAAGTTCTCCAAATGTGAGTTTTGGTTGCACGAGGTGCAGTTTCTTGGGCACCTCGTCAACCAAAATGGGATTTCAGTAGACCCGGCCAAGGTTGAGGCCGTGATGAGATGGGAGGTTCTGAAGTCTCCATCCGAGATTCGGAGTTTCCTAGGATTGGCAGGTTACTATTGGAGATTCATTCAGGATTTCTCCAAGATAGTCGTACCCCTGACACGGTTGACTAGGAAGGCCGTGGTCTTTCAATGGGGACCTGAGCAGTAGGCAGCGTTCGAGATTCTGAGGCAGAGATTGTGCGAGGCGCCAATCTTAGCCCTACCTGAGGGCGTAGAGGATTTTGTGGTATACTGTGATGCATTTATCTTGGGCTTAGGCGCAGTATTGATGCAGAGGGGACATGTCATTGCTTACGCCTCGAGGCAACTAAATCCTCACGAGGCGAACTACCCGACGCATGATTTAGAGTTGGGGGCGTTGGTTTTCGCCCTCAAGATTTGGCGGCATTACCTTTACGGGGTTCGGTGTACCATTTACACGGACCACAAGAGCTTGAGGTACCTCATGGATCAGCCGAATTTGAACATGAGGCAGCGTCGGTGGTTGGACGTGGTGAAGGATTATGATTGCGAAATCCTTTATCACCCGAGGAAAGCCAATGTGGTGTCCAATGCGCTTAGCCGCAAGGCGACGCCGATCAGGGGTATTTGCATGAGGATGACTGTGGTGACTCCCATGTTAGAGCAGATTCGGCAAGCTCAGCAGGAGGCTATGAAGGAGGAACATCGGAAGAGTGAGCGAATAGTGGGTCAAGTCACCTCCTTCGATGATGATAGCCGAGGGATATTGACACGACACCATAGGGTGTGGGTGCCGTACCACGGAGGCATGCGCCAGATCTTGATGGAGGAGGTGCACAAATTCCGATTCTCTATTCATCCAGGGGCGACGAAGATGTATAGGGATCTTCGTCTAGACTATTGGTGGCCCTGCATGAAGCGGGATGTGGCGTGGTACGCTGAGTGGTGCTTGACCTGCAGGAA
Source organism: Lactuca sativa (assembly GCF_002870075.4). Taxonomy (NCBI): domain Eukaryota; kingdom Viridiplantae; phylum Streptophyta; class Magnoliopsida; order Asterales; family Asteraceae; genus Lactuca; species Lactuca sativa. The sequence goes on from NC_056630.2 coordinate 311,509,299, forward strand.
GGTCAAGGCCGAGCATCAGAGACCACACGGCAAGATGCAGCCGTTGGACATCCCGTTTTGGAAATGGGAAGATATTACGATGGATTTTATCACGAAACTTCCCAGGACTGCGCGAGGACTAGATTCGATTTGGGTCATCGTGGATCGATTGAACAAGAGCGTGTTCGATTAGTGTCTAAGTCCATAACTACTTTGGTATGTACTTGACCCGATGGTGCATGGTCCTTTTGGGTTGCCTTCACCAAAGCAACTTGATAGGATGAATAATGGAGAGAAAGGATTAAATATGATCTATTAATATATTATGAGAATAATATATTAAAGGAGAAATCATAGTATTTAATTAATATTAGTCAAGAATTAATTGGTAATTAGTTTTGTGACTAAAAGAGATTAATTAAACTAAGGGACTAGAACTGTCAATTGTATGATAGTTGAATATTGAGCTAATGCACTCAATATTAAGGGGGTGGACGAATTCTATGGGGAAACCCATTAGAAATCGTCCAAGGCCTTTGAAGAAAAGAGTCCATGGGTTGCTTAGGGCTTAAGCATCCAAATTAGGGTTTCCTTGTTAGATAACCCTAATAGCCTCACTATTTAAGGAACCCTTATGCCCCAAAAATGTGGACAAGACTTCTTCTAGGGTTTCCACATGTTTTGGGCAGCCTCCTTCTCTTCTCCTCTTCATCCTCTTACTCTTGGTGTTTGTGAACCATTAGAGGAGTAACATTTGTGACTCTAAGCTTTCTAAAGTCAATACAAGAAGAATTTTGGATTGTTATTGCTATATAACAATCAAGGTAGCATCTTAAACCCATTCTTATGTTAATATGATTACTTGTATGCTAGAATTAGGGTTTATAGTCTTGGATGAATTGCATGTACAATAAAGAAACCTAGATCCAAGCATTAGGGTTTGTATGAGCACATAGGATGTTCTTATAGCTAAAATCCATCAGTGGTATCAGAGCCTTGATTGGTTTCTATTGTATTGATGCCTTGTATGTTTGTTCAAGTTAATAAATTCGATTTTTGTGAAACTGTCTGATGAACTCGGCGAGTCCCATTGTGGACTCGGCGAGTTCGAGCGTCAGAAAGAGGGGATTTCGGGATTTCTTGCTGTTTTTCTCAAGGATACTTGCCTTATCTGTTTTAGATCATTAAAATCCGATTTTATTCATATTTTTGAGTATATCCTTGATTAAACAAAAGATAATTACCAATTGATTAGATAATAACTTCCTTATATGATTAAAGTTGATTATTTGTATTAATTGGGTAACTTATTTTGCAAGAAATTGAAAATTAGGTCAAATATAGATAATGATAAAATTAATTTGTTAATTTATATTATTTGTTATTTGATCCTTGTGTTATGAAAAGTTTCAATTTTCCCCTTTGAGTTTTATAGTTTAAGTTTAAAATTAAAAGTTTTGTTTTGAAATTTAAATAGTTGAAACCCTAATGTTTTGAAAAGGTTTCAAAACTTGCCCTCAAGTTTTGGAATTTAAATTTTTGATTAAAAGTTTAATTTTGATGTATATTTAAATTCTAAACCTAAATGTTTTGAAATGTTTCAAAACTTGCCCTCAAGTTTTGGAATTTAAAAGTTGATTAAAAGGTTTAATTTAGGAATGTTAAATTCTAAAACCCTAGTATTGTTTTGAAAAGTTCAAATCACACCCTTATGGTTTTATTAATTAATTAAGGTGTATAATTAAAAGAGGTTTAATAAATCCATAAAAGTTTGGTTTACATTTAATTGAATTAAAAGTATAATCGTTAAATTTGACCACCTAGTATTTTAAAAGTGTAAAATACACCCTATACTATATATAACATTAAAAGTCTAACATTATGTGTATGTATGAGTAAAAGTCAGTCTTATCGTTAGTAGAACTCATTCACGAAGCTGGTCTATAAGGGGTGTTTAAGGGAATTGCCTATAAAATGGCGATTGAATGGGTATCCACTCTAACCCACCGCACTCTTGACTAGTGGAGGGTCGTTAGCCGAACGAGTAGGATAGGACAAAACCTTCCATTATAAGTATAATGAAGTACAAAAGTAACTAAATGTTTTACAAATTACCAATCTTAGTTACTTAGGTAAAAGTGAATTGATGCAATTCCGTGAAATTACACTTTGTGCCCTTGCGAAGACGTTAGTGGAGCGTGTGTGGTTTACCGGCACACTAAATGGTTCTAAGCAAAGGTAGCAAAGGGTGACTCAATGTTTGTCATAGTTCGGTGGAGCATGTGTGGTTTACCGGCACATCGAATAGGTGACTGTAACATGTGAGGGCACCATGTAAATTTGCATGGTTATTCACACCCGCTTTGTGATCCTCGACATCCCAGTCACAAACTAGAGGGGCATATCGAGATTTAAACATGCCATTGAAATTTTCAATGAATCTCAAAAGATCTAGGAGTTTTCATAGATTTAAAACTTAAATTTCTTTTTCTTTTTTCATGGTGGAAATTAGTGAATCGTCATTCACTTACCTTCAAATATTCTGCAACTAGATTACGGCATGCCTTTTCTAGGTTGTAGCGTATTGTGTTCCTAGCCTTAGTATCTCATTTGGGTGATTTACTAAGGACTCAATCAATCAACAAACTTGAATTCGTTTTCTACCATTTTGTAGATGTCAAAGTTCGACAACTATGGTCTTCCCAAATCCCGTGGAACAAGAATTCCACATGAAGATGATATTCCAAGATTCGATCGAGGAACAAGAGATCATGTTTCACTTCCTCCTCCTCCTCCAATTATTCTCCCTAACCCACAAGTTCGAAGGCTTGAAAAGTTGAAGGTCACTCAAGCCCTTTTGGCAAGTAAACATAAAGAAGTAAAGTCGGTGTGTGCACACGTCCTAGGGATGATGTCACACATTGATAGGTTAACAATGTTGGGATCCGTTGTCTGTGAGGAGATGGCTGTTGATTGGGTTCTTCAGTCACTTCCTAACTCATATAGTGAGTTCGTAAGAGAGTACTATATGATGAACTGCGACGTGACCCTTATAGATCTCACCTATATGCTTATTGCTGCTGAATCAGCAATGGTTTGGCGCAATAGAAAAGCAAAGTTGATTGGTGAATCTGCCTTCAAGGCCTCTATGGAGATAGACAATGGCAACGAAAGACATGCTATGATCGAAAAGTTTGATCGTAAGAGAAAGGCAATGTCTGAAGTAGTTCCATGTCCTGTTCCAAAAGAGTCAATTTGCTTTTATTGCCAAGAGAAGGGGCATTGGAGACGAAGCTGCCCTATTTACCTAAGAGATCTAAGAGATGGGAGAGTCAAAACGTATGGCTCTGCTTTAGGTAAAATCCATTGACTAACTCTTTTAAGCTTCTATTCTAGATTCTTAATACATAATGTGATAAGATTACAATTGATGTTTTGTAGGATCAAAGAAAGGAAAGGAAGCTTAAGGGAAGAAGTGAGCAGAATCTAACCGTGAAGGAATGGATTTCGATCGCATTACTTGAAGATTAGATTCTTGAGCTACTACTTAGAGTTAGAATAAGATTGCTAAGAAAGATGTATTAGCATAGTTTTTCAAAGAATTGCATTGTAAGGACAAATTTTTTCCGCAATAAAATAAATTTTGATTTTATATTATTTATTTATCCTTGCAATGGCGTGTATGAAAAATTGATGTTAGAATGTTTCTATTATTAGCAATAATGGATTTGATTCTTAATTATGGAAATGTCGAAAATTTACCAAATAAGGAGAGTTTCTCATCACCCAAGTTTCAGTTGGACAGAAATTTGGAATCACGCAACTTGGTTGTATGATGAATGGGAAATTTCGTATTTGGAAATTAGACTAATTCGTTGACAAAGTGTCAAGTGAAAGGACTAGGAAATCGAGTACACAAGTTGCGTGTCGATCAAGTCCACCATAAGAGTAACAAAGATATTCGTCATGATTTACTAAAGGTTTAGTAAATATGATTATACTTATAAGATTAAGTGTAATTCTGAATTGATTGAAAAAGTTTAAATCAATAGCAGAACAAATAAGAAGAATCAAGTAGGTAGAAAGATAAAAGTTTCTCCATTCTAAGAAGAAGGGAGAGTACCTTTTATGCTTTATGATAGGTCTTAATGATTAAGAACCATATCTCAATTGATCCTCTAAGTGAGTCTTGGTACAATTGTATGTCTAAGAAGAGGATTCAAGAATTGAAGAAATGGTTAAACAAGAAGTTAATCATACTTCGTTCCAAAACAAGTATTAGAGTTAAGATTGTGAAATTGAGTGATAAGTATTAAGAAGGTTTATAACATTCATCAAATGTTGAAAGTTGTGATGTCTTGGATAAGACAAAGACGAACTAGGACCAATTTATGAAGTGTTTTGATAAAAACTACACTAACTCTTCAATATTTGTTTGTCAAGAAATGTTTATTTACAAGAGAATCTCATATGTCGAGGAGTCAGTGGGAGTCTTAATGGTCTTGAAAGGTTTCAAGAACAAATCAAAATATACCTTATTGATCACCACTAGCACACGAGTTGAGGTTTACAACCTATCGTGTTGACACTATTTTGTTTCTGTGCCATTCCAATTGAGTTAATTATGCATGTGAGTTCTATGAGTTCTTATTTGAAGGCATAAAAGGTAGGCACCTTGACCAATGGAAAGTACATTGATAGGAAAGGGCGAGCTGCTTAACTACTTGGAAGACGTGGTGGGTAGTTGTGTTACCATAAGGCAAGAAATCAAGATTAAGAAAGTTTGGTCCATATGAGTTAGAATTTGTCGTAAACTTTGGTTTTGACAAATTCACATGGATAGGAACACATACACCATTAAAATCTAAGTGTCATAAGATTCCCTCCTTCATGAAAATGACTGTGAGGAAATGCTTTCACTAAGAGAGATTTTAAAAAGATAATGATTGTGAAATTGAATTCTCGAATTCGATTATGGTTACGGTATCCCTTTCCATGATTCGAATTGTGAGATTTGGCAATTAGTATGAATTGTTTAGACATACATATGAACTATCTAAGGTAATGGTGTATAAATTTAAGAAGCCTTGATAAAAGATTATCAAAGCATTGGGTATTAGAAACATGAACTTAAGAAATTCAATAAGTATTGTTTTTCTGGAAGTTAAGCTAGTTTCTGAATACATGTCAAAGCTAGTGGGAGCATAAGTGTTATGTTTATAATAATCATCATGATAGTGGGAGCACAAATGTTATGATTATATGATTATTATGGAAAGTATTGCAAGTTAGCAATATTAATTATAGAAAAACAAAAGTCATACTTTGCAAAGTTGTAAAGGTTAAAAAGTTGTTTTGCTATAATTAAGGGAGAGAATATTATGCTTCATTTCAAATTTAAAGGTTTAGGTTGTGAAATGTTAATAAATTTAGTCAAGGAAATATAGTGTGTTCTCAAATTTCGATTATGATTACGGCATTCCTCTTCATAGTTCCAATTTTGAGAACGTAGCACATAAAATATTATGGCAGAAGATTGATAAAGTATCGAATCTTCATGTAAGACATTATGCATCGTGTCCCATACGCTTCGGGTATAGGATTGATTGCAAATGCTATAATATTTAACCATTCTAAAATTTTCCAAATGTCTAGCGCATTTAGAGAGAAAAGGACAAGAATCGGTTTTGACTAAAATAATTAAACAACTATCAAAGGACAATCCAAAGTTTGCCGAGGATTGGTCGCTTGTGAGTAGTTGGAAGTATAGTATTGGATGGAACATATCGACATTATTATGAATATACCAGATTCTATTGAGAATGAGTTGTCATATGACAAATATGGAAAGGTTTCCATATTGGGAGTTAGATATTAAGAGCCTATGTCTAGATTAGAAATTTTATGCAAAAGGATGTTCAAAGGCATGTACTTTGAGTGAGAGACATCATATCTAAGGAACTGTCTTGTAACAATCTCCGATAGAGGAATTTGTAATTTCATTGGCAATAGTCAATGTGACTTTTGTGCTATGACATTATGAAAAGGATCATTGCATAAAATGTTAGAATCTAGCATAGTCTATAAGTGGCAAGAATTTGATATTCTTTCACTTGTGAAAAAGGATTCGGAGTTGTTAAATGAGTATGATTGGAAATGTGTTCATTTGATCTATTTCACAAAGTAAGAACCATAGGTAAACATTATGTGCATGATAAGAGCATGGTACAAGTGTAATAATTCAAGTAAGAAGTTGATTACCCGAAACAACAAATAATGAGTAATCGATATGGTGATAAATAAAAGGTTTTTATTTATGCTCAAAGGTTTGAGGCCATATGGGATTAGTATTATTCTTGTGTTTCACTTTGCATGTTTTGACTTCCTGAATAATTTAATTGGTTGAGAACAGTCAAATTATTCGAACGGGCCACAGTCATTCATATGTTGGAAGTAGGTATGAATAAAGACTGTCGTGAATTGGTATGTGGATTGTCTAAAGAGTATTAGACATAAGCAAATGTTTGCTGCAACGTTCATGAGTGCTTATGAATATGATTTGAGCATTAGATTAAACCCACGCTCATTTGGATCACTCCCTGAATTGTATCACAAGTGATTGGTGAGACGATAATATCTTATATTCTTGAAACCGAGATGTGTGAGTTGTATCTTGCAAATCGGTTGCACATTGATAATATGTAAACGCACCACTAACTTGGTGTCATAAAACATATTATTGTGTGTGATTCGGTGAGTGAGTGCAAGCGAGCATTGAATCAAAGTTTATTCGTTCCTTTTATCCAAAGTAGGATAAAAGCGATATCTTTGGGCCCCTCGATGATTTAATGATGACAAACGTAAATGCTCGGCCGGGCTAGGGCTAATTTGATTTGTTCAATTAGTCAGTCGTCATAAATCGGAAGTCGAGAAATAGTACAAAGAGAATGATTAGAAATCATGTCTCATACGATATCTAGAATGGAGGAATATATGATCCCTTATCTAAAGGACACGCATATCTGATAGGATCAGAGTTGACAGCGGCTTTGGAAAGCTACGATTGCAGATCAGGATCTGAAGTCATACGCATAATAGTTATTAGACTTATCCAAGTGGGAGACTGTTGGATTAGTGTCTAAGTCCATAACTACTTTGGTATGTACTTGACCCGATGATGCATGGTCCTTTTGGGTTGCCTTCACCAAAGCAACTTGATAGGATGAATAATGGAGAGAAAGGATTAAATATGATTTATTAATATATTATGAGAATAATATATTAAAGGAGAAATCATATTATTTAAGTAATATTAGTCAAGAATTAATTGGTAATTAGTTTTGTGACTAAAAGAGATTAATTAAACTTAAGGGACTATAACTGTCAATTGTATGATAGTTGAATATCGAACTAATGGACTCCATATTAAGGGGGTGGACGAATTCTATGGGGAAACCCATTAGAAATCGTCCAAGGCCTTTAAGGAAAGGAGTCCATAGGTTGCTTAGGGCTTAAGCATCCAAATTAGGGTTTCCTTGTTAGATAACCCTAATAGCCTCACTATTTAAGGAACCCTTATGCCCCAAAAACGTGGACAAGACTTCTTCTAGGGTTTCCACATGTTTTGGGCAGCCTCCTTCTCTTCTCCTTTTCATCCTCTTGCTCTTGGTGTTTGTGAACCATTAGAGGAGTGACATTTGTGACTCTAAGCTTTCTAAAGTCAATACAAGAAGGATTTGGGATTGTTATTGCTATATAACAATCAAGGTAATATCTTAAAACCATTCTTATGTTAATATGATTACTTGTATGCTAAAATTAGGGTTTATAGTCTTGGATGAATTGCTTGTACAATAGAGAAACCTAGATCCAAGCATTACGGTTTGTATGAGCACACATGATGTTCTTATAGCTAAAACCCATGAGAGCGCCCATTTTATTCCGATCCAGGAGGGTATCTCGGCCGAAAAGTTGGCCGATATCTATATCAGGGAGATAGTGGCGCAGCACGGGGTGCTAGTGTCAGTGATATCAGACCGATATGTGCGGTTCACTTCCAGGTTTTGGAAGAAGTTTCATGACGAGTTGGGCACTCGTCTGCATTTTAGCAGCGCCTTTCACCGCAGACAGATGGTCAGAGCGAGCGGACCATCCAGACCTTGGAGGATATGTTGCGGGCATGCGTGCTAGATTTCGGTGGTAGCTGGGATACTTATCTTCCCTTGGCTAAGTTCTCGTACAACAACAACTACCACGCGAGTATTGACCATCCTCCATTCGAGATGTTGTACGGTCGGAGGTGCAGGACCCCGATATGTTGGGGTGAAGTTGGCCAGAGGGTCATGGGGAGCACCGAGGTGGTGCTCAAGACGACCGAGAGGATCCAACAGGTTTGAAGCAGGCTTCAAACTGCGCAGAGTCGGCAGAAAAGTTACGCCGACAAGCGTCGATCAGACCTGGAGTTCCAGGTCGGGGATATGGTTCTCCTGAATGTGTCGCCTTGGAAAGGCGTCATTCGATTCAGGAAGCGGGGCAAGTTGGGCCCGAGATACATTGGTCCGTTCAGGGTTGTAGCCCGGGTGGGCAAGGTGGCATATAGGCTGGACCTGCCAGCTGAGCTCAGTCAGATCGACAGCACTTTCCATGTCTCCCAGCTGCGGAAGTGCCTATTGGATGATTCAGCGGTGGTACCGCTAGAGGATATACAAGTTGATGATAGCCTGAATTACATTGAGCGCCCAGTCGCAATCCTCGACCGGAAGTCGAAGGATCTTAGGAACAAGAGGGTGGAACTCGTAAAGGTGCAATGGCAACATCGGAAGGGATTAGAGTGGACTTGGGAACCGGTGGAAGAGATGATGGAGCACTACCCCGAGCTATTTCAGGATCGAGCAGTAGACTTCGAGGACGAAGTCTAAAATAAGTGGGGGAGATTTGTAGCACCTGGTTCCCGGTACGTACTTCTTGTAATTTTTAAATTCTTAATTCATGCATTTTGCCTTGGACTCGGCGAGTCGAAGGACCAACTCGCCGAGTAGGAGCGGGATGGGACACAGGGTTCGAGCCGTGGACTTGGCAAGTCGGTCTCCCGACTCGGCGAGTAGGCCCTGTTTGGGCAAAAACCCTAACCCGAGCATTGTCACCCTATTTAAGCACATTAACTCGGCCCCTTGTCCTTAACACTTCCAGAGAGATGTAGTGAGAGTCCCTAGTCCCCCATATTGTGCTTGTGAGTGATTTCTTGCTTGGTGAAGGGATTTGGAGCTTAGTAGAAGAAAAGAAGAGTTTGAAGTGTGCAAGAGAGGGAGTAGATCTGAAATCTACTTTGGGAGAAGCTTTCATTCAGGTAGTAAAGTCTCTACCTTGATCTTTAGTTAATAAATCCCATTTTGTCCCAATTTAGTGGTTTTCAAGCCCTAAAACGCCAAACTCCATGTGTTTCTGCTTAATAATCTGAAAGGACTTCAGATCTAGACTTTATGAACGTGCTAGAAGCATAAAGTTGTTGTGGTTGAAGTGATTGAGGACCCCCATGGACTGCATGACCTTTTAAAGAGCTTAGAATTCCATTTTGAGCTTGTAGGGCCATGCATGCACGTAAAGTTTGCAACTTTACGTGTTAAGCATGCCCTAGGATCATAGATCTGTGGTTTTGAAGAGTTGCATGTCTCAGATTTGGCTCATATGGGAAATGGGTGAAGGGACTCGGCGACTTCTATGAATATGGCCTCAGACTCGGCGAGTTGGATGAACAACTCGTCAAGTCCTATGAAGATTGTCTGGTACTCGACGAGTTGTTCTTCAAACTCGGCGAGTTGTAGGAACTGTTGTTGTGAACGAAGGGTTTAAGTGTCAGAGGTCCAACCCTTCGTGTTTGCACGTGGGATTAGCAATCTAACGTGTTCCGATAGTCCCAGAAACCCTAGATTCTCATGAAGAGTGTTCGGATAAGGATCTGGAAGCGAGTGGGAAGTCTGCTCGCATGGACTCGGCGAGTTGTTCATGGACTCGACGAGTCGGATCACGAGTCAGTTCCATAGTCCCGAGTAGTGAGTCAAGGGTGACTCAGTGAGTGGAAAGAGGGACTTGGTGAGTAGGACCGGGCTAGTAGGAGAAGGACTCGGCGAGTCTGTGCCACGACTCGGCGAGTTCAGTCAACTGGAAGTTGACTTTGACCAAGGAGTTGACCTTGGACCAGGGATGGGTCAGTCAATTGACCTAAGGGTGTTTATGAGTGGCTAATCTATGTTTATGGGTTTGTAGCCGGGAGATTACCGGTGCAGCAGCCAGATGTCTAGCAGTCAGACTTTCGGTAGCTACTCTTTGAGGTGAGTTTCCTTCCAGTAGTAACGGGTCTAAGGCACCAAGGCCGACCCGTATAGTTGATATGTTAGTATCGGAGTGTGGGCCGAGCCCGTATCTCATAGTTGAGTTGGATTATGATATATGCCAGTATGATAGAATTGTTTATACTTGTTGTCTGTGTGATACTTGTATGTTATGGTTGAGCAGCTGAGTGTGGGCGAGGCCCATATCTCTCTGATAGCAGAGTGTGGGCGAGGCCCGTGTCTCTCTGATAGCGGATTGTGGGTGTGGCCCGTATCTCTCAGATAGCAGAGTGTGGGTGAGGCCCGTATCTCCCAGTTAGCGGAGTGTGGGCGAGGCTTGTATCTCCCAGCTAGCAGAGTGTGGGCGAGGCCCGTATCTCCTAGCTGTTCATTGTATGTTTGGATGGTATGAGGTACTATGGGGGAACTCACTAAGCTTCGTGCTTACAGTTTTCAGTTTTGGTTTCAGGTACCTCTTCTTCGAAGGGGAAGGAGTTGGCGCGGTAGCGGCCCATCACACACATGCCTCGTATTCCGCACTATGAGATCTTCCTGGGGATTTGTACTCTCACATTTATTATGTTTTATGAAAATGCTTTCCATACATGCGATATCTTTTATGAAATGTTATGATCAGTGAACGTTTTACTGCTAATGTTTTACTAAGAATATGTTTTTCAAAAATGAAATTTTTGGCTCGAATTTTTGGGATGTTACAGCCTCCAACACATTTTAAATCAAAAAGAGTTAAACATGAGGCAGCGAAGATGGGTTAAACTGCTAAATGATTATGAGTGCGAAATCAAGTACCACCCAGGCAAGGCTAACGTGGTATTTGATGTTGGATTAATGTCTAAGTCCATAACTATAATTGGTCAGACTTGACCCGACCCGGCATGGTCCATTTGGGTTGCATGGCATCATACATTTGGATAGACTATAACGAGAGAAATAACACTTAAGGTTTGTTAATATATTATAAGTTCTAATATATTAAGAAGGTTATTTAATTAGTATTGATCAAGAATTAATTTGGAATTAATTAAGTGATCAAAAAGGAGACTAATTAAATATATGGGTTGATTGTGTAAATCATTCATTCTTATATATGTGGGCTTGTGATCTAAGATTCCTTATGTTGGACTAAGTCCATGGGGTGCCCATGGATACTCCATGGAGGTTAAAATCCATGGAGCATAAGGAATAGGTAAAGTTATGAGTTATATGGTGTAATCCTAATAGCCACCAGATAAAAGAATTCCATGGCTCAAGAAATCGGCCACTATGTGTGAGAATGAAGGGCTAGCCGATTTCATGAAGTGTGTATGTTCTCTCAAGTTATTCCAAGTGTATTTGGTGTTGTGGGAACGATTTGAGGTGTCACACTTGGGGCCTTAGGCACTCAAGCTTCATGAAGACAATCTACATCAAAGAGGTATGTAATTCTAACTTGATATATTCGTTTGAATCAATGTTATTATGCTAGTTAGGATGAATACCTTGGAAAGTTCATATTTGTATGTATAATAGAGAAAATATAGATCCAAGGTATTTAGGGTTGCATGTACACTTAGGAGTGTTAGAATGCTCAAAACCCAACAGTTGATGCCTTGAGTCGGAAAGAATACTCAAATCGTCGTGTGAAAACTCTTTCAATAACCATTTAATCCCATCTATTCTCGCAAATCAAGGAAGCCCAGTTTGATGCAATGAAGATAGAAAACAGAACAAGCGAAGCATTACGGGGAATGAAAAAGAACTTTGAGGTCAAGGAGGATGGAACATATTATTTCATGAATCGAATTTGGGTCCCTAAACTTGGGGGATTCAGAGAGGTAGTCATGAATGAGGCCCGTAAGGCAGGATATTCCATCCATCCAGGTTCAGATAAAATGTACCTGGATATCAATCAACATTATTGGTGACCTAACATGAAGGCAGAAATTGCCAATTACGTTAGCAAGTGCCTCACTTGCGCTAAAGTCAAGGTAGAATATCAAAAGCCCTCAGGACTATTACAACAGCCGGTAATACCTGAGTGGAAATGGGAAAGGATTTCCATGGACTTTGTGACCAAATTACCCAAGACAACTAATGGATTGGATGCCAGATGGGTAATAGTCGATAGGTTGACGAAATCCGCCCATTTCCTACCAATAAAGGAAACATACAAGATAGAGCGATTGACGAGAATATACATTAAAGAGATTATGAGACTCCATGGAGTACCAATATCTATCATCTCAGACCGAGACAGTAGATTCACTTCACGCTTTTGGCAATCACTTCAAAAGGCTATGGGAACATAACTCGACATGAGCACTGCTTACCACCCACATACGGATGGTCAAAGTGAGCGAACCATTCAGACGCTTGAAGATATGCTTCGAGCATGTGTGATAGACTTCGGAAGGTCGTGGGATACCCACTTGCCTTTGATTGAATTTTCTTATACTAGTAGTTATCACAGGAGCATTAAAGTTGCTCCCTTTGAAGCATTATATGGGCGTAAATGTAGATCACCGTTGTGTTGGGCTGAGGTAGGTGACACTCAGCTAGCAAGAGGACAGACACCAAACAATGAATTAACAGGGCCAGAAATCATACGCGAAACGACAAAGAAGATAGTTCAAATAAGAGCTCGACTCCAAGCATCACGAGACCGACAGAAGTGCTATGCTGATAAACGGCGAAAGACCTTGGAATTTCAGGTCGGGGATCGGGTGTTGGTAAAGGTCTCTCCCTGGAAAGGGGTGATTCATTTCAAGAAACGGGGAAACTTAAACCCATGATACATTGGCCCATTCAAGATTCTTGCCCGAATTAGCCCAATGGCCTACAAGCTGCAACTGCTTGTTGAGCTCAGCAGCGTATACCCTGTGTTCCATGTTTCCAATCTGAAAAAGTTCTTCTCCGATGAAACTCTTGTCATCCCACTGGAATAAATCGAAATCAATGAGAACCTCCTGTTCATCGAGGAACCAGTTGAAATCATGGACACGGAAGTGAAGCGTACTAAGCAAAGTCGCATTTCGATTGTGAAGGTTCGATGAAATGCAAAGCGTGGACCGGAATTCACATGGGAACGGGAAGAACAGATGAAACAAAAGTACCCTCACTCATTCTCGCATTCTCAAATCTAGTTTGTAAAAGAATTTTTGGACGAAATTCTCTATAACAGGGGGATGATGTCGCAACTAAGAAATTCTATGCGTTTGTAAACATTAACAAGGATAACATTTGTAAATAAAACTTGAAAGCATGCATGACGTTTATTCAATGAAAACAAAATTTCATCAAACACTCTATAGAAACACTTTAAATGGTCAACAAAAGATTGGAAACCCTAAAAATCTCAGTTTAAATCCATTGAGGACTACGATTTACTTATTGGGCCTAATGGACCAATAGGCTTCTAATTTGACTACATTGGGCCTAGAACCCTTGAATGGGCCCTAATTGGACCCACTTTCATGAAACTTGACATTTTGGGCCATAATGGGCCTAAAATGGATTAGTTTACCTTTAATGGGCCTTGTTGGGCCATAACAAATCTAATTAGCTCTAATGGGTCATAAATCCATTCTTTTATACAAAAATTGGGCCATGAACTACCCTAAAGGCCCAATGGGCCAAAAAAATTTCTATGGACTTCACATTTACTAGCAAGACCAAGAATGGGCCCAAGATGATTCCTTTCCTCTTTCTTTAGCCCATTTCGTCCCAACACCATTTAAAAAAAATGAAATGGAAAGGGGGTTGACTTTGGAGGTGTCACCTCTATATTATCCCCCATGCAACAAGGTAACTATCTCATATACCCATGCAATGTCACCTCACCTCCTTCCCCCCTCTCTTCTTCTTCTTCTTCTTCTCAACCATGAACCAAATACACACACACATCCTTCCAAATCCTCTCCAAACACTCTCAAAGATCATTCTCTTCTTTTTCCAAGATCTTGAAATTTTTCTAGAGTTCTAAGGATCTTAATCAAGTATTTCCAATCTTTGCTTCTAAAGATCATCTTGGATTCAAAACTCTCTTCAAGAAGTAATCAAGGTCGAAACCTCCATATTTTCTTCACAAAAACCAAAACAACAAACCCAAGGTGAGTTCATACCCCTTGTTTTCGTTTTTTACATGTTTTTAGGGGTGAATACAAATATTATGTGTTGATCTATGTGTGTATGCTTGTTATATGTGATTTATTTTGGTTATGTTGAGAGAACAAGATATTATTTACTAAATCTTGTAATCTATGGCTAAACTGTGAAGGATACATAAACAAATAACATAATAAACGATGTACTTCAAAGATCTAAGGATCTTTAGGCTGAAGAAGTGAAAACAAAGTGAAATTCCTTATAAGTGTCATTTTTGCAAAAATAACAAAGATTTGGGTAAAATATAATATTTTTGGTCCTGTAAGGATAAAATGGTATTATTCACATAAAAATATGACTTTTATGAAAATAACACTTTTCAAGAGGTCAAAAACATAAATTATAGCTTATTGGGCTTACATTTGGGCCTCACGGGTCTTGGGCCCAAAATTGCGAAAAATGAAGAATTTTGGGGGCTGAAGTTGTAAATTTATCAAAATAAGAGTCTAAAATGTAAATAAACTATTTCAGGGGCAGAAAATGACTTTGATGCAAAAAATTGGACTAAAAATGCAAAGTTTTTAATTTTCGGGTGAAAATTGTTAAACTTATGGAATTTGAGCCAAAAATGTAAACTTTTTACAAATAAAGGCTGGAAATGATAATTACAATAGTTTTAGGCTGAAATTATTATTTAAATAAAGTTTGGGTAAAAAGTGTCAAGAAAAATGATTTAAGGACCAAAAATGTCAATTTTCATAAAAAGGAAATAAAAGTGCCATTTTTATAGAAAAATGGTCTGCAATGGTCTAACTAAATGTTTTTGGGCCGAATAGACAAATATAAATTTTTGGGTTAAAAATATCAAGTTTATAACGCATGGTTATATATATATATATAACCATGGTTATATATATATATATATATATATATATATATATATATATATATATATATATATATATATATATATAACCAAAGCTTCGTTATAAATCAAGTGTTAAGGTATTTTTTTAACATTGTGAATAAAATTTAGCATACTACAAATACGTACACTACGAACTTAAAAATCGATAACCTATAAATGATTCAATGATTGGGCCCAAAATCTTATGTTCGTGCTATTGGGTCTTTGTGGCCCAATATCAGGATTATTGGGCCCAAGATATTCAAACATGTTTATTAGGTCTTGGTGATCCAATTACATGTCAAATGGACCTTTATCGGCTTTAACATGCTATTGGGGCTTAGTGGACCATTTGCATTGCTAATAAGACCCTAAACATTCATAATATGCTTAATGGGCTATAACGTGTCCGTAGCATACTCGACAGTCTATAATAACATACATAATTAGTGGACCACCGTTGTCCTCTTTCATGTCTGTTAGGCTTACTTAATATTCACGTAAGCATCATTCGGGTTGTAAAACAAGGTTATTCAGTATCATGGGATTTAGTGAGAAATAACGGGTGGCACCAATAAGTGTCGGCCATAGCCTATAGTTATAATCAGAGTCTCCTGGAGAGAGAGCGGGATCTTGTGTATAGATCTATACGGGGGTGACTCCCCCACACCTGAGCTGTTCGCTACAGTTCGACTCAGCCGGTCTAGGGTGACAAAATCTTGATCAAAACCGTCGTTTGGAAAAATGCCAAGGCAGGCGAATTAGTCATTATTATGCATGGTTATAACGACTCACATAGAGATCCATTATTATTTTAGTATTCATGGGAAATCAGATTCATACACGGTGACGATGCAAAGTGATACATACAATAGCACGAAACCATCATACCATTTAAATTGGAAAACATCTGGTTTTCTGGGGACACGACATTATTCACTTTTACTTACAACAACTATAATACAAAAATCAACTTTGAAGAACAATCACTTTTACATGTTTTGAAATCACATACATATGCACTTATGGGATCATCACATCTTTTTCGCAAACAGTTTTTGCTAAAGAAAATATCGGACTTTCTGGGTTTTACGAACAATACAAACTAGTTTTATATCAAACATACTTATGAACTCACCAACATTATATATGTTGACGTTTTCAAAATAACTTGTATTCTCAGGAAATCGTTAGACTGAAGAACCTCCAAGTGTATTTCAGGAAATTTTTTCTGTGAAATGTTAAACATCAGACAATTTATGTTTTGGAATATGTCCTGTAAACAATGTACTTGATGTGAACAAGGTCAGTTGTAATGTATTAATTCATGGTGAAGTATATGTGATGTTTCATGTATATTCATTGTAATGATAATTCAATTTAAGTTACACGAGCCCTCAGACGTTTCCGCCGTCTGATTCGTGGGTGTGACATTTACTCTGCTTAAATTGAAGGGTTGGGTGTAAACAGGGGAACAATGGTCGAGTAGTATCGATTGTACAGTAAGGGAATTCAAGATTTCGAGGGAAAGCATAAGCTTTTTAGCTGTGTTACAATGACGGAAAGAGAAGAGGGAGTGGTGGTGAAAAGAGAGAGAACCCATTATGATCAGAAAATAGACTAAGAAGTATCAAAGAGTGTACATGTGGCACACTAAACCCTATAAGTTTGACTATTTGGCTGACTATGTACATGTCAACCCTAGAAAGTACGTAGGGTATTTGTGTCATTTTCCCTAGAAAAAATAACCAATATTTTAAAAACCGGTTTTTTAATTGAATCAATATGATGACCGGTTCCAGGTTTAGCTGGTTCGACTGCTGGTTCAACTCATTTCTATAATTTTCATTTTATTTCTATTTTCCTACACACATAGACATCCAAAAAATATTAAAAATACATAAGTACAAGTTGGAGATCAATCCAAATAAATTAAAAAAGTCATAACCGTAAGTGTTACATCAATCTACATACATCAAAAAGAAAATAAAGTATAATAGCGAAACAAAATATAATTTCAAATGAAAACAAACACATTAAAAAACTTAATGACATTTACCATATGTTTTAATTAACAAAAATAAAAATAAAAAAGCTAAAGACCTGAAAAAACACCAAAGTCTTTTTATGCAAAATGATTCATTCTCATGTGTTTTAAGTTATGTAACGCCCGTAGATTAAGGCTAGTCAATTTAGAGATGATAAGCGTCAAAAACGACTTTTTGATAGAAGATTATTTAGAATGAATAATCTTAACAAAAGTTGTAGTATGTGTCACAAGGTTTCCGTGCATATAAAGAACACTGAAATCCAAGGTATAACGAAGAAGTTATGACCTGTCGAAGTTTCGCGACAAAACTGACACGACGCTGAATGACATAAAAGGTGAATTTACGTTAGATTGATATTTAGCCTTATCAATCTAAACAAAAGTCATAGAGTTCGTTAAACCGTGAGCGTGCATAAAAAGAACGTCCAAATCTGACTTCGTATGAGGAAATTATGATTTTTCTAAGTTTCGACTTAGCGGTATGTAGGCCGAATACTCGATTTGAGATCGAGCGGTTTTTTGCCGAAACAATCTAAATGAGAATCGAAGATCTCGTCATTAGTAGTGCAACGGTAAAAAGACAGACGAAAACGGACGTCGGATGAAGAAGTTATGATTCTATAACGAAGTTTTCCTGTCCCGGCTTACTAAAAATAATATAATAAAAATAAATTCAAAATTAGCCGACGAAGTCTAAATGAAAGTTGTAGAGCATAATCTCACCTTCGCGGGGATATAAAGAACGTCGAAAACGGAGCTTGTATGCCAAAGTTACGCAATTTAGAAGTTTAACGAGTCAAATTACGCCGAGCGTAATTTGAGTACGCCCAGCGTACTCAGAGGGGTGCAAGTTGTCTGACCAATACTCGAGTGCCACCAAATGACGCATGCAGTGACGTCAAAGTACGCCCATCGTAACCAAATTACGCCCAGCGTACTTGGAAATTACGCCCAACGTAATCCCAGACCCAGCAGCCTATAAATAGAATGTGAGAGCTGCCGATTTCTTTTGTTCAAACTCTTTCTTCTCTCTAGTTTTTGCCTCGATTTGCATGCCAATTATATCCCGAAGCCACGGTATCATTCCCGAGCCTCGAAGTAAGTTCTGAAGCCCTGAGGATCCCGAGAAGTGAGATTCCCGAGCCGAAGCCCTGCCCCGCGAGGAGCCCGGTTTTTGTAAAGATCTTCCAGATCTACAGAGGAATACTACTTCTGCAAGTCGTAGTACTGTCCGATCATCTTCTGATCAGGTGAGTCTATAGTCACTTTAATATTACACATAGATATGAAGTATTTTATAAAATACATGTTATGTGTGTGTGTGTGTATATATATATATATATATATATATATATATATATATATATATATATATATATTGTTGTTGTTGTTTATATGCATGAGTGCATAGTTACTTTCTTCTAACACATAAATATAAAGATGGACTTGGAATTGATATTTTTATACGGGTGTTAAATGATTTAAATTGTGTTTGTATGTATATCTAAAAAAATGTTGGGTAGAATATGGGTAGATGGAATAGTTGGTGACGATGCGACTTCGTGCCTATTGAGTAAGCCTTGGTGACGATGCGACTTCGTGCCTATTTGATAAACCTTGGTGACGATGTGACTTCGTGCCTTTTGTGTAAACCCAGGTGACTATGAGACGTAGTGCCTATTGTGTAAACCTTGGTGACTATGAGACGTAGTGTCAATTGTATGAACCCTGGTGACTATGCGACGTAGTGCCTGTTGTATAAACCGTGGTAGCAAATGGACTTTGTGCCAGTTCCTTAGGTAAATCCTTAGGAATGAATGAGGAAAGTATAATCGATTCTTAGGGTAAAACCTTAAGAAATAAAGAAGATAATGGGGATGGGTAATTGGGTTGATTTTTGATGATTGAATATAATAAATATATTATTGTGGGTTGAAAACCCTATATGCTCACCAGGCTCCCAAGCCTGACCTACTCAGTTTTTTTTGCATTACAGGTAATGGCACAAGAGTATAAGTTGGTGGACTTGACGAGAGATTTTGGATTGTAGATCAGTGGTTATAAATGACTGTTGTAAGGTCTATTTTATATTGTTTATGCTTTTGATCTGTATCGGAACATGACATCCCGAGGTTTTATTATTTAATAAAAATACCTTCTTTTTGAGAAATATTTTGATAAATGGTTATCATATTTTGTTTTTGGGACAAATTTCCGCAACTGTTTTCTTTAAAAGATAACATTGATTTTAAAACAAAGCATAAACAAATCGGTCTTTTCTGGCCGAAAAATTTGTGGATGTCAGAGTTGGTATCAGAGCATTAGTTTAAGCGAACTAGGAATATGGATTTATTTCTAGACTTAAACTTAGAATGCTAAGAGATGATTGCAAGTTGAGTGTGTCCATTATATTTTAGGTAGTACACCTAAATTGACACAGGCACTAGTTTATTTTAGGAAAGATTCCTGAAATGCCTTTAAGTGCTAAATGTTATATGTTTTCCATATATGATGTTATTTGTTCGGATCTATGGTCTGTTGCCGACCGGGTCTGGAAACCTTACGTGCTTAGGATTCTAAGCGTACGTCTACAATATTAGAACTAGCATGTAACGTTTTGGAGTGATAAGGATGATTTTGAATATCTATCATGAATGAGGATCTAATTTCACCTTATTCGGTGTATAGATCAAAAATGGTTAGAACGAGGAGTGGAGTTGGAAATGCTGATGAAAACAGGAATCAAATACCAGTGATTGAGCAAATACCTGTTGTAGCAGCAGCACCCGAACCAATGACAATGGCCGGAGTTCAAGTGATGATCTAGGCAATGTTGGATCATCAGATGGAAGAAACCAGAAGTCTGATTAGGCAAAATCGCGAAGAATTGTCAATTCAAGTTGAAAAGCCCGAAGTAAATGGAGGGCAGTCTGAAGGAGGAAACTACAGTGGGACCATTGGTCAAGCCAATCCACCAATAGTTCGCCAAAACAACCAGGATGGAGGAAATGATGGACGTGGGTGCAAGTACAAGGATTTCATGGCATCCAAACCACCATGTCTTTCTGGGAACCCGACACCGGTGCAAGTCATGGACTGGATCTCCATGATGGAGACAATGTTTGAAAGTTACGAGTGTACCAACCGACAGAAGAACGCTCTTGCAATTCCTCTGTTAAAATCTGGAGTACTGAGCTGGTGGAAGTTACTGGCTGGTTTGATGCCCAACGGGGAAGCTAGCAAAATGTCTTGGGAATAATTTGTGGTGCAACTGAAAATGCAATACTGCTCTAAGCAGGATCTTCTGGAAATCAACAATGAGTTCCAGAATCTGAAGAAGGGAAAATTGAGTGTCACTGAATACGCCACAAGCTTTACCGAAAAGATGAATCTTATTCCATACCTACTTCCAACTGAACTTTCCAATGTCAACAAGTTTGCCAATGGATTACCAGCGGACTTTGGTCTGATAGTCAAGCAAGTAACCACTTTGAAAGCCGCCATATGGGCAGCCAAAAATGTTGAGACCCAAATAAAAGAAAAAGGTCTAGAAAGAGCTGAAGTTAGAGAGAAGAGGAAACATGAAGGATCTTCAATAATCAACAAAGAAACCAAATTCTCGAAATCTGGAGGAAGAGATGAAGCTAAGTGGTGCGAGAAGTGCAAAAAGAAACACTTCGGGAAGTGTAGCGAGGATATGACCTTCTACAAATGTGGGAAGACGGGGCATTACACCAACAAGTGCGCATCCAACAAAAAGGTGTGCTACGGATGTAACGAGGAAGGGCATATTTCTAGAGACTGCCCAAAGAAAAACGAACCGCCACAGCCAAGGGCATTCCACATGATCCTCGACGAAGCGAATCAAGGATGAAGAATTTATATCCAAGGATCAACTTATGATGTAGCCAATTAAAGGCATAGTATAGGTTGAACTTGAACTTTTGTGTAATCATTTCAAGTTATAATGTAAACCCTGGTTTTGAGATTTATGTGATATTTATGGTTTTAATACCTAATGTGTTAAATGATTATGTGATTTTTGTATAGTGACTTGGTTCGACTGAGAGACAATACTTGGGACGAGTATGAGTAGGTGTGAAAGGTAGTAGATGCATATACTACCGGAAGCACAGGACTCACACTTGGATCAGGGAAAGTCACAAAGTTACCAATAAGCTAGTTATTGGTCTCGTTTTATTCAAGTATGTCATTACCATTGTTTTGGTAATGACTAGTAAGATGGTTGATATTCCGACCCTAGTGGTCATATCAAATTGAGTCTGACTACGATGAGTTTGTTACATGAGAACCAAGTTCGATGTAACATCTGACGTAAGTCGGAAGATTGGAATCCTTTTATAGGTCCAATTTGGTTGATGATTCCGGGACGTAATCATCCTAAGGGGGTGATAATTGTAATGCCCGTAGATTATGGCTAGTCAATTTAGAGACAATAAGCGTCAAAAACGACTTTTTGATAGAAGATTATTTAAAATGAATAATCTTAACAAAAGTTTTAGTATATATCACAAGGTTTCCGTGCATATAAAGAACGCCGAAATCCAAGTTATAACGAATAAGTTATGACCTGTCGAAGTTTCGCGACAGAACCGGCTCGACGCTGAATGACGTAAAAAGTGAATTACCGTTAGATTGATATTTAGCCTTAGCAATCTAAACAAAAGTCGCAGAGTTCGTTAAACCATGAGCGTGCATAAAAAGAACGTCCAAATCTGACTTCGTATGAGGAAGTTATGATTTTTCTAAGTTTCGACTTAGCGGTATGCTGCCCGAATACACGATTTGAGATCGAGCGGTTTTTAGCCGAAACAATCTAAATGAGAGTCGAAGATCTCATCATTAGTAGTGCAACGGTAAAAAGAAAGACGAAAACGGACGTCGGATGAAGAAGTTATGATTTTATAACGAAGTTTTCCTGTCCCGGCCTACTAAAAATAATATAATAAAAATAAAGTCAAAATTAGCTGACGGAGTCTAAATTAAAGTTGTAGAGCATAATCTCACCTTCGCGTGGATATAAATAACGTTGAAAACGGAATTCGTATGCCAAAGTTACGCAATTTAGAAGTTTGACGAGTCAAATTACGCCGAGCGTAATTTGAGTACGCCCAACGTACTCAGAGGGGTGCAAGTTGCCTGACCAATACTCGAGTGCCAACAAATGACGCATGCAGTGATGTCAAAGTACGCCCAACGTAACCAAATTACGCCCAACGTACTTGGAAATTACGCCCAACGGAATCCCAGACCCAGCAACCTATAAATAGAATGCGAGAGCTACCGATTTCTTTTGTTCAAACTCTTTCTTCTCTCTAGTTTTTGCCTCGATTTGCATGCCAATTATATCCCGAAGCCCCGGTATCATGCTCGAGCCCCGACACAAGTTTCGAAGCCCCTAGGATCCCGAGAAGTGAGATTCCCGAGCCGAAGCCCTGCCCACGAGGAGCCCGGTTTTTGTAAAGATCTTCCAGATCTACGGAGGAATACTAATTCTGCAAGTCGTAGTACTGCCCGATCATCTTCTGATCAGGTGAGTGTATAGTCACTTTCATCTTACACATAGATATGAAGTATTTTATAAAATACGTGTTATGTGTGTGTGTGTATATATATATATATATATATATATATATATATATATATATATATATATATATATATATATATTGTTGTTGTTGTTGTTGTTGTTTATAAGCGTGAATGCATAGTTACTTTCTTGTAACACATAAATATAAAGTATTAACTATGAAATACGTGATGTGTGTTATATATTAATTATCTATTTGAGATGGACTTGGATTTGATATTTTTATACAGGTGTTAAATGATTTAAATTGTGTTTGTATTTATACCTACAAAAATGTTGGGTAGAACATGGGTAGATGGAATAGTTGGTGACGATGCGACTTCGTGCCTATTGAGTAAGCCTTGGTGACGATGCGACTTCGTACCAATTTGATAAACCTTGGTGACGATGTGACTTCGTTCCTTTTGTGTAAACCCAGGTGACAATGAGACGTAGTGCCTATTGTGTAAACCTTGGTGACTATGAGACGTAGTGCTAATTGTATGAACCCTGGTGACTATGCGATGTAGTGCCTGTTGTATAAACCGTGGTAGCAAATGGACTTTGTGCCAGTTCCTTAGGTAAATCCTTAGGAATGAATGAGGAAAGTATAATCGATTCTTAGGGTAAAACCTTAAGAAATAAAGAAGATAATGGGGATGGGTAATTGGGTTGATTGTTTGATGATTGAATATAATAAATATATTATTGTGGGTTGAAAACCCTATATGCTCACCAGGCTCCTAAGCCTAACCTACTCAGTTTTCTTTGCATTACAGGTAATGGCACAAGAGTATAAGTTGGTGGACTTGACGAGAGATTTTGGATTGTAGATCAGTGGTTATAAATGACTGTTGTAAGGTCTATTTTATATTGTTTATGTTTTTGATCTGTATCGGAACATGAGATCCCGAGGTTTTATTGTTTAATAAAAATACCTTCTTTTTGAGAAATATTTTGATAAATGTTTATCATATTTTGTTTTTGGGACAAATTTCCACAACTGTTATCTTTAAAATATAACTCTGATTTTAAAACAAAGCATAAACAAATCGGTCTTTTTAAAGCATAAAAGTGACCCTCTTGAACTAAGGTACCACAATCATCTATCAACTGCAACTGTTCTCCATCAGCAAGCATCTCAGCACCCGGAGTCAACACATCTTCAGCATCCGCAGTCTTTGTTATTTCTTTTACTTATCTTTATGTAATGTACTCTATTATCCAACATGCCTTGCACGGCTGCTTATAGAGTAGTTGTTTATTTCTGTGACTCTATAAATAGAGACTCTTTCTAATATATTTTGTGTGAACTCTTAACTTCTTAATACACAAGATTTCTTCTTCAAACATCTCTCTTATCACTCGATGACTTGTGAATTATTCTGAATATATTTCTAAGTTATCTTCTTCACTTCTCTATCTTACTACTCTTCACACTCGAAACTGCTACTGAAACATAACCTCTCTTCGGAGCAAGTCTTCTAGACTTAATAACTAAACTTGATCTTCCTTACTAACTCGGAGTGAATGCATTCCTTGTTATGAATCAGTTTAAGTGTATTCTTGATATAACAATTGTTGTCATTTATATTTCTTTACTTTCCACAACTAACTATCTAACTATCTAACTATATTATTGTTGAGCTTTTAGATCCTTTGAGATTAAGTTTTCTGCAATATACTTGTTCTAACATTTGTTCAAGTGTGTATCTATGTTTTTCTATCAACAATTGGTATCAGAGCCAAAGTGGTTGCTTTTTGAATATCGGAACTCTGATTTTCTCATTAAGCCTTTTGTACCACTAAAGCTCATTTCTAAATAAAAAAAAACAAAATGGCACAATCGTTATCTCTGAATGTCTCCAATAGTGTTGGTGGTTCTAACAGAGCTCCAATACTGGTAGCAAATGAATATCATCACTGGTCACAAAGAATGGAGAGGTACTTAAGAAGACTAGGTAGAGATGTATGGCGATCCGTGGAAGAAGGACCACACGTTCCAGTCCTCACACCAGTCCAAACTGACGGCGCGGCAACCAGGCTAGGAGGAGGTCAACCAACCATGAGCCGTCCCACCAAGGATGATCTCGATAAAATGGAAAATGATGTTGTTGCTTTTTATGAAATTTCATGTGGTGTTGCTCCTGAAAACTTTGATATTATCATAAACTGCAAGTCAGCAAAAGAGATCTGGGATGTACTCAAAAACCTGTATGAAGGCTCAGAACAAGCACAAGATAAGAAGCTCACTACCGCACTTAACGACTTCAACAACTTCAAAGCTCATGCGGGTGAAAGTTTGGAAGACTCCTTCAAGAGATTCAACCTGATAGTCACAAAGTTATCAAATGCTGGTACCATACGCAGCAACCATGAAACCAATCTCCAATTCCTTAATGGCTTAGGACAACATTGGACTACGGCTAAGATGATAGTCCAAGGTGACAGGAAGATTCACTGTTTATCACTCTACAAACTCTATGGAGAACTCCAAGCACAAGAATGCACTGTACTCAAAGACTGTGCTGACTTCGGAGGACCGCTTGCTCCTATAGCACAAGCTCCACCGCAGTCACCCTACTCTTCATCGTATGATACCCCACCACAGTCATACGAAGCAGATTCTGAGTATGATGATGAAGAAGAATTTCAGAAGGCTATTGCTCTGGTTAGCCAACAGTTCAACCGCATAACACCTTCTTCTTTCCGCAAGAATCAACAATTCAACAAACCTCCATTCAACCGTAACTTCGGTCCTCGAAACAACCACTCTCAATATCCTAAAGGCGCTCAGAACAATCAACCAAAGGAGGTACCGCAGTCTCCTCAGAACAATGACTCCGGTACTCAATCAGAAGGCAAGACTGATGTTGTGATTTTTCACAAATGCAATAAAGAAAATCACTTCGCAAAAGACTGTAAGGCCATTGTAGTCAAGGACAGAGCATTCTATCTGAGAATGGCTCAAGAGTTGGAAGAAAAAGAAAAGGCAAGGGCATATGTGGCTCAAGTTAAAAGAAACCATCAAGTCTGGTCATCAGGGGATGAAGAAGAAACCATCAGTAGTGTTAAAGGAAAAGGAAAAATATGCATGATGGCCACTACGGATGATGATGGGTCAGCAATGTTGAACAAAAACTACTGCTACATGGCAAAGGAGGGGACTCTAAGCATCGTTGAACAGGTAAAACTCATGATCCAAACTTTAAACTATAGCATGCATGACTGTCAACCCTACATAGATGATCTTAATGACACTTGTGCTGCCGTCCTTACAGACTATAACAAAGCCCTAGATGAGAAGAACACTGCGTCCCAAGAGATGTTCCATGTGAGAGGAAGACTGGATAACAAGAGACTTAAGATGGCAATGTTAGAAAAGGATCTAGAGTTAGAGAAAGATGCTAGAATGTTAAGTGAAACCTAATTAGAGATAGCTTTTAACCAGAGAGATTTAGCTCAGAGAGAAACTGTACGCTTAAATCTCTTAATTGAAAAATTGTTTAATGAAAGTGAGGCTATTGAAAATTTGGTAAACAACGGAACTGTGGACAATACATATAATTGGGGTTGGTCAAATGGGTATCCTACTGCAATGGATTCCTCGCCCCGGTTCAACAAACACAGAGTGTATGTCACTCCTGATAGATAATTTCATTTCCCTGTCAATGACAAGACTTTTCCCGAAGATATCAAAAGTCACTTCGGTAGATTACGCAATTTGAGCAATAATTGTGTCATTGAGGAAATTGTGCCCGAGGATTCTAGTTACACATGTGATCAAACTCCCATCAGTGGCACCACCCATTCAAACTCTCAAACTTCATCCATAGTTGATGAAGAAATTGTTTTTGAAGGCCCCGAAGTCTCAAAGGACTTTCCATCTTTGTCCTCACACCACAGTGTTCCACGATGTAGTCAAATGTCCCAGAAGTGTCCCACCGCAGTTTCATCTATAACCTACTATGCGGTAGTCAAATCATCTTTACCAAAACCATCAGTTCAAGGAACTACAACTCTTCAGCCGATTTTTCACGAATTACCTATACAAAATTTTGAAGTAGGTTAATGCTCTCAAATTCCAGAATCCTCAAGTTCTGATGATTCTAGCCCACGTTTTCAAAATCGTTTAAAAAGTACCAGGAAACCGCAGTTGAATAACAATGACTGCGGTTCACCAAAATCTTTGGCAAAAATTGCTTTCAAAGAAGAAATTAGATCTCGAAACAAAAGCAGACAAAGTTTTTCTCTCAACATGAGAATTCCAAAATCCAAGAGTCCAGAAAAATTTGTTTTCACAAATTATATTTCAAAAAACTCTTCTTTCATGAAAACAAGCAAAAAGGGAAGTTCAGTTTCAAAAGTCATTCCTGCTACTTCTAACACAACCCAAAAAGGTGTCAAACTTGTAAGAAACTACGTTTTTCAGGTCTATTCCTCAAATGACCCTAATTGGAAAGGAATTTTACCCACTCTAACACCTTTAAAATCACATCAAAACAAGTGGAAAGGAATCTTACCAAATCCACCTAAAGGGACTCAAAGATTTACACATGCTAAACCTTGGTCAAAACAAACTTTTCAGAAATCAAATGTCAAATCTTTTAGAAGTTACCCACCTTGGACCAATACCAAGTCCAATTCACCCTATAAACCGTTGACCAAGCATAATGTCAGATTCAATGATAAATCCTCTTTTTGTAAATGTCAGTGCAACTGTCAAAAGTTTTTATCTCATGTCATGTCAAATCAAAGTCAGAAACCTCGTACTTTTTAAAAAACTCGTAACAATCCAAATCTGAACAAACACCCAAGACTAGGTCTAGAAGATGACAAAAGACCTGTCCATGCAACCTCGGACCATGCATCATTTAAGAATACATCAATCGTCCTTGGCTCCAAACTTGTTTGGATGCCTAAACTAACCGTGTAATTCTCAGGCTTTGTGCAAGGAGGAACAAGAAGAAGAATGGTTAATTGACAGTGCCTGCTCCTTGCACATGACCGGAAGGTTAGAGTACCTTCGGGATTTCAGGCCTATATGCAATGGTGGAAATGTCACGTTTGGCAACAATGCAAATGGTGTCATATGAGGTTACGGTGTTCTCACTACGGGGAACTTTTCCATTCAGAAGGTTGCTTATGTAGAAAGTCTTAAACACAATCTTATCAGTGTTGGCCAACTATGTAAAGTAGGACATCGCGTTGAATTTGACAATCAATTCTGTTACATAATGACGAGTGATCACAACACTTGCTTAATCAAATCTCGCTCCAAAGGCACGATGTATCCTCTGGATGTTTCTCTCATCATTGGTAAACCACAGTTGTGCTTTCTGTCCAAAGTTGTATCCGAAGTCTGCTGGCTATGGCATCGCAAGCTAGCTCATCTCAACTTTCGTTACATCAACAACCTCATCACTAGAGAACTAGTCCGTGGTCTCCCCATTCTCAAATTCAGCAACGATACCCTTTGTCCAGCTTGTGAATGCAGTAAACAATCAAAAGCAAGCCATCCTATGATAATGGATTCTTCTATCTCTGAACCACTAGAGCTATTACACATTGATTTCTACGGTCCCTCAACCGTAGCCAGTCTTCACCACAAAAAGTATATACTGGTTATTGTTGATGACTATACACGCTTCACATGGGTCTTCTTTCTCAGACTCAAATCAGAGACACCGCAAATCTTCATTAACTTCATCAAAGAAATCGAACTTCAGATCAAGCTTCCAGTCAGACGCGTTCGCAGTGATAATGGAACTGAGTTTAATAATCATCTTCTGAACAGTTTCCTAGTTTCCAAAGGCATCTCTCACAATTTTTCAGCACCATATACACCACAACAAAATGGTGTAGTAGAGAGAAGGAACCGCACACTCGTTGAAGCAGCCAGATCCATGCTTAACTTCGCCCAACTTCCTCTCTACTTCTGGGCCGAAGCAGTAGCAACCGCATGCTTTTTCAAAACCGAAGTATTATGTGCAAGCATCTCAATAAAACACCATATGAAGGTTTCAACAATCGCAAACCCAATGTTCGTTTCTTTCATATCTTTGGATGTAGATGCTTCGTGATCAACAATAAAGACCAACTCAACAAGTTTGCACCAAAGTCTGATGAAGGTATCTTCCTTGGTTATTCCACTAACAAGGTTGCATATCGAGTGCTCATCAGAAGAAAAAGGTTGATCATTGAAAGCTTTGATGTGAAATTTGATGACTCTCACATCCGCATTGCACCTTCGTCCACCGAAACCACTGCGATCATGGAAAGTGACATTCCAGCCGCTTCCAGACCTCTGAATCTAGTTGAAATCAACTATGATGATCTTTTTGATCCCATTGAAATGGCAAAACTATCCGAAGTTCTAGTGTCACCCGCAGCTCAACAACGACATGCCGACGTATCTGGACCATCTCTATCTGAAGTAATATCGCTCACTACTTCCACCTCTCCAGTTGAGGGGGGAAGCTCTACTCTGGATCTTGTTGCAACCGTTGAGGTTCCAGTACCTGATGCTGCTTACATTCCTGCCCGAAGTGAAGCTTCACCATCAAACGAACCTTCGAAGGACTCAGATGACGAATTCATAGAGAATATTGACACTAGATCCGATCCTAGAATTGTCACTCTCCCATCTGTAATCCAGGGGGAACTTTCTCAGGTTCCAGAGGAACTCCCATCCGCAATCCAGGGGGAACCTCAACCTCTGCCAATTCCTCGAGTAAATTCTGCTCCAATAGATCAAGATGATTCAGCAGGATGCTCTCAAATCTAGGGGGAACTGCCATCCCCAACCGCAAATTCCTCTGACATACAAGATATCCCTTCTACCGCAACTGCTGATCATCTAATGCCACGTCTTCATGTATGGACAAAAGACCACCCACCAGGTCAAATTATTGGCAACCCATCCGCAGGTATCCAAACTCGGTCTTCCAAGGACCTATCTGATCACTGCCATTATGCAGCATTTATGTCTTCGGTTGAACCTAGAACGATCAAAGAAGCATTGCTTGAACCAGACTGGATAGCCGCAATGCAAGAAGAATTCGAAGAATTTGAAAGAAACAAAGTATGGCAACTTGTTCCTCTTCCACAAGGTCATACTATTGTTGGTACAAGATGGGTTTTCAAGAATAAGCTAGACAAATCTGGCTCAGTCATCAGAAACAAGGCAAGACTTGTTGCCAAGGGATACAATCAACTAGAAGGAATTGACTACGATGAAACGTATGCTCCGGTAGCACGCATGGAAGCCATCCGGATCTTTCTAGCATACACAACCCACAAAAATGTCAAGGTACACCAAATGGACGTTAAGAGTGCTTTTCTCAATGGTGAACTAAAAGAAGAGGTTTATCTTCAGCAACCTCCAGGATTTGAAAATATTGAATTTCTAGACCACTGCTACAAGCTTGAAAAAGCAGTCTATGACCTGAAACAAGCCCCAAGAGCTTGGTATGAGACACTCTCTGATTTTCTTGTCTCATCCGGGTACAAAAGAGGAGTGATTGATCCCACATTATTCAGAAAAGAATATAGTGACCACCTTATGATGGTACAAATATATGTGGACGAGATGAATAGATGAATTTGCAACGCTCATGACCAACAAATTCAAAATGAGCATGAATAGAGAGATTAATTTCTTTCTAGGTCTTCAATTCAAACAAATTCTGGAAGGAATTTTTATTCATCAAGAAAAATACACCACCGAACTTCTAAAGAAATATTCAATGGACAACTACTCTTCTGCTAAGGTCCCTATGGCCTTCGGTTATAAGATCTCTACTGATCCCTCTGGTGAATATGTGGATCACAAGACTTATAGAGGTATCATTGGTTCACTAATGTACCTCACCGCAAGCAGACCTGACATTGTCTTCGCAACTGGTGTATGTGCAAGATACCAGGCTGATCCAAAAGTGTCTCATATGACCGCAGCCAAAAAAATTCTTCGGTATCTTAAAGGAAGCAAATCAATGGGTTTATGGTATCCCACATGCAACGAATTCACTCTTCAAGCCTTCACCGATGCGGATCATGTAGGTTGTAAGCTCGATAGAAAAAGTACATCAGGTGGATGCCAATTCCTAGGAGGAAGACTTGTAAGCTGGTCTTCAAGAAAACAAACGTGTGTATCCCTATCTACTGCAGAAGCAGAATATGTGGCCGCAGCCAGCTGCTGTTCCCAAGTTCTTTGGATGAAGACACAGTTGCTAGATTACGGGTACAGAATGCTGCATATACCAATTTATTGTGACCCTGAAAGTGCTATAGCGATCTCTCATAATCCTATTCAGCACTCCAAGACAAAACATATTGAGTTACGGTATAATTTCATTAAAGATCATATTCTGAAAGGTAATATTGAACTCATCGTTGTTCCTACACATGAAGAGATTGCTAATGCTTTTACAAAAGCTCTTGACTCTACAAAACTCAATGCATTCTTACAAATTTTGGGAATGATGAATCCGGACACGCAATTCTTTATGAAGTGTTAGCTACCGCAGACCATCATTGGTCTCCATTGCAGTTCTAACTGAGAATTACATATGATAGATGGTTTTGGTACTGCAATCTAGGTACCGCAACCATATGTCATACGTACCTCTCATGGGTTTTAATGATCTTTTATTTCTAACCTTTGTACAAGTGTTTTCTCACAGATTCTCTATGAAATCTTTCTTTGCTCATCCATGATGAAGTTTCTCAACCGCAATAATGATTTCATCCGCAATCTTCTTAAATAAATTCCAACAGATTCATTAACTCTCGAATCTTTATGTGCTATTTAATGATCCTTCATTAAATAAAATACAAACATTCCCTTTAGAAACTATCACATTACCTTTCTGAATAAACCCCATATCAGACCTATTTTGGGGATGATGACAAAAAGAACGATTCCCAAATAAATCCATCCTCAACTTGTCCTTTCCTCTCCTAACCACGTCCCATAAAATACAACTTTCTCTCTCATTACCCCACGTTTACCTGACGTATTACCATGCGTCTAATCCACCATTAAATGCAAACCCCTTTTTAAGATCTCTCAAAATCTCTCCAAAACCCGTTTCATCTTCGTGTGGCTGAGATTCAATCCTAGAATTAGTGATTCCCCCCAAAAACCCCATTCAACTTCTTACCCCTTCTATCTTTTACCTAGGGTCAAAATCTTTTTACCTCCTTTATAAACCCATCTTCTTCTCTAAAATCATTTACGTTCTCTGTTTAATCGATTGTTTTCTCTCAACTCTCCAAAACTCCCATAAACTCTCAAGAACTCCAATTTCTCATCTCTCAATGGCGAAATCAGGTGCATCAAAAAAGCAATCCAAGGCTTCAGGCTCCATGAATCCAACTGGTTCCACATCTCTAATGATAGCTTCAAGCAACTTTAGAGCAGTGTTTGAAGATCATCAGTCGTACAATGCCCCAACCAAACTGATGATCAAGTATCTCAAGAACCATATCTTGTTTGGCCTATTTGACGCATTCACTGACATCATTCATGTTTCTACACTCTTCAAGTGTGCTCTTTCTACATACAGACCACTGGAAAACCCACAAGAAGTTCATCTTAACCTCGTCAATGATTCTTTGGTCATCTTGACCAAAGAGAAGTTCTTGACTGCCATAAATCTTTTGATTCATCCCTCCATCAAGATGTTCACACCATCCTTATCTGACATCACCACCGCAATCTACCAAATGGGTTATCAGAAACCGATCCGAGGGATTGGTGAGCTTAAGAAGAACCAACTGCCTGCGGTTTGGCAGTTCGTATGCCACTTCGTCATCCGCTGTCTGTCTGGCAGGACCGGAGGCATCAACAACATGGGTTTAAAGCTTCTTGAACTAGTGTGGAGCATCTACACGGGCCACGATGTCAATTATGGCCAGATTCTTTGGGATGATTTCCTCCAATACATCCCCAAAGAGCACCCAAGGGAGAACCCAACCGAGATCACCTTTGCTCGATTCTGGTCTTTGTGCATTTCTGATCTACATGCGGACGCTGGTATCAACATGGGCAGTGACATCAACTTCTTTGTCACTAAGGATCTCAAAAGGTACAATCCTTCTTCTGATCAAACTTTATTTGGACCTAACCGCAGGCTCCCCATTCACATTCTTACCTTGCTTGGTCTTGAGACTGCTGATGTCTCAGATCATATAGAGGCCACAGAGGGTATTATCACATACCCTTCTACCCCACCTCTTCCTTCTACAACCATTCTTCCTGAGGGTACCGCAGCCCCCTCTGCTACTACACTATCTAACCTTTCTCAACGGAGAAAAACGGTGGCATCTAAAAAGACAACTAGCACACCTAAGAAGAGCGCCCCAAAACAAACCGCACCCTCAAAGAAACGAAAAACCAAACCCACCACTGTATCGAGCAGTGACTCTGAGGAAGATATGCAACCAATATCTATCCTCAAGAAAAGAAAAACAACCGAAACCTCTGGCCAAATGCATGACCGGACTGATATTGTAGCCTCTCAACAGGCTCTGGTAGTCCTTGGGATGGCTGCACATCCATTCAATACCACACTCGAATACCACTCAACCTCATCATGTGAGATTGTTTCATCCTCTTCATCATTCGAACGTGGAGACAGCCCCCAGTTATATCACAAGTAGATAAAATTGAACATCGCCCTAAGGTCTCCAGGGCTTCCCGGCTGCATACTTTTTCTTCTGAGGAGTTAGACTCCATCCTTTTGCATGTATCCCAAACACTTCAAACACCACTCCATCCGCAGGGCATCTCTTTCGCCCATGCCAAAACTGGGTCGAGGCCAGACTTGACCACGGGCCAAGGCGACCAAGGAAGCCCAGGAAATCCTACTCTGCTTCCATTTCTTTCAGGTGGTTTAGGCACGGTGAGCACCAATGTGCAAGGATCCGTGAACCCAAGGGACACCTTGGTGCGAACACAACGAACTGACGACGAAGATTCAAGTGACTCTTGGAGTCGGTATCAGCCAACTACTGATGCCGAAATCAAGAAATATGTTGCTTTTAAATGAGCATTCCAAGCCCGCAAAGAGCAACAGGTCAAACAACAACAAAAGAAGGAACAAGAAATATTATCTGTGGCCAAGTATTGGGCAAATGCCATCAGCAATGCCCATACTGCTGCCACAATCCAAAAGGTTCAAAACTGGATGGATCAAATGGCAGAAACTCTAATGAAAGCTCAAGCCTCAGCCGTAGTCGCAGGCACCTCTAAAGTTCTTCCTACTCTAACTCCCGTTCCATCTCCCGCAGTCAACCCATCTCAAGACAAAGAGCCAGCAATTGAACTCAGCTCAGCCCCTACCTTCGGTTTTGATGATGAAGACATCCAAGAGGTCAACAAACCCAATCCTTCAGATGACGACCTTATGATGTTCGAAGAAGAAGAAGAATCCAGCGACTCTCAACATTCCACTTCTAAGCCTAAGGAAAAGAAAAAGAAGAAGAAGAAGGATGTTGTCACTAGGAAGGAATTCCTCAATCTCCAAGCCAAAGTTGATCAAATCTTGGCTGCGGTTAAACCCACTCAACCTCCATCTGAAGATATTCCAGGACCGCAGTCCTTAATTGAACGAGTTGAAAGACTTGAGACGAGAGAGCGTATGACTGCTAAGCGCATCTCTCTCAAAGTCGAAATTGGGATCCGATCTCTTGATAACAACCGCAGGGCCGATCATCAAGAATTTATGGCTGCAGCGGAACGCCTCATTACTGAGGTGACCGCAATCAGACAAGATCTACAAACAGCCGTTGCGGACCAAGCTTCTCTATCTCAAAGGGTGATAGATAAGACTCATACTGCCTATGAGTCCACTATCTCTGTTCTTCATGCCACAATCAACAGAATGCAGAAATCCCTATCTTCTAACTTCCATGGCCCTGAGATCCTCTAGCTTACCAAGGATATACACAACCTGCTCTTCAACTCCTCCACCCCCAAACAATTCACAGTTGGCCGAGACAATGAAAGCTCACTTTGCAGAAGTCTGTGCCAAAGTTGATGGCCTTAAACAATGGCTTGAGGAAGCACCTACGTTGCATCCCTCAAGAGGGGGAAGTGATGAAGAAGTCCACCGCTCGGATACCTCCATTCATCAGACTCCTCCAATCACCACAAAGAAAATTCCCACACCGCAGCCCTCACCTCCACCATCCCAAAATATTCCATCTCCTCACTCTTCACCCAAAAACAACACCCTCAATAGGCCTGAGACTCCTCCTCACCTCAAAAATCTTGAGGAAAATATGTCATCAGCAAGTTCCACAGACTCTCCTGCCACAGCCCAAAGGAAACACGATTGGAAAGCGGCCAAGCTTGCTGAAATCATATGGAGAGAATGCGGATTTGATGCAATGATAGATGAGTCGCTGATTAACTCATGGGTCAATCCGCTCCGTAGGCTATTGGATGAATACTACACTCCACATCTCACCTATGCTGAACCCCCCTCCGATGGTTATTGGAATATTCCAATTTCTCCCAATGCCAAGTATTTCGCAGTTCTTGAGTCCTTTGACTGCAGTGTCCCTGATCAAAACGACTGCCTATGGAATTTGAAAGACTCAATCGCTTTTATGAGAAGCATGGCTCATCTGTGGAAAACATATGGTCTAACGATAGACCATCCGCAGTTAAAAATTACAAGATGCGGAAGTTCATGAAGGCTGACTTTGTTCAATACACTCTTACCAGAAGAGAGCATGACTACAAACGTACTCAGGCAGATTTTCCTAGCATGAATCCAGAAGAAATATTCCTCATTGCCAGAGTATTCCAAAACAAGGCAGAGAAGCATCCAAAGATGCAAATGGCGCTCGACAAAGCCAAATCCTTTCCAAGGGACACAGTTTGTGACTTCGCCAAGATCGATGCAGATATCCACCCCACCATCATCAGGAAGTTTGATCTCCCCCCACTAGAACCTGTGCCAATGCCCACCGAAGGATTTGAAGAAAGATCATTAGTCGCAACAAACTTTCCTGAACTTGGGATCATTTTCAAACGGAAGATGGACAACGTCAAATACTTCATTCCGATGAATGCTATGCACCGCCTGCCCAAGAAACAACTTGACATCTGCAAGACCGTAGTAGAAAGATCAAAGCACACTACTGCTGAAGTCAAGTTTGAAATTTCTAGAAGAATCACTTGGCTTGAAAATGTCAGAAAATTCTGGTGGATTTTGATCAAGTTCCTCAAACTTGACACCTGAACCGAAGTTAAAGAGGTCACTTAGGGGAAATTGTTAAAACATAAAAGTGACCCTCTTGAACTAAGGTACCGAATCATCTATCAACCACAACTGTTCTCCATCAGCAATCATCTCAGCACCCAGAGTCAACACGTCTTCAGCATCCACAGTCTTTGTTATTTCCTTTACTTATCTTTATGTAATATACTCTATTATCCAACATGCCTTGCACGGTTGCTTACAGAGTAGTTGTTTATTTCTGAGACTTTATAAATAGAGACTCTTTCTAATGTATTCTGTGTGAAATCTTAACTTCTTAATACACAAGATTTCTTCTTCAACCATCTCTCTTATCACTCGATGACTTGTGAATTATTCTGAATATATTTCTAAGTTATCTTCTTCACTTCTCTATCTTACTACTCTTCACACTCTAAACTGCTACTGAAACATAACCTCTCTTCGGAGCAAGTCTTCTAGACTTAATAACTAAACTTGATCTTCCTTACTAACTCGGAGTGAACGCATTCCTTGTTATGAATCAGTTTAAGTGTATTCTTGATATAACAATTGTTGTCATTTATATTTCTTTACTTTCTGCAACTAACTATCTAACTATCTAACTATATTATTGTTGAGCTTTTAGATCCTTTGAGATTAACTATTCCGCAATATACTTGCTCTAACGTTTGTTCAAGTGTGTCTACAAGTTTTTCTCTCAACAGGTCTTTTCTGGCGGAAAAATTTGGGGATGTCACAAGTTAATTTAACTGGTTCAACTGGTTTATTTTAACCGGTTCAATCAGATTTTTGTAAAACCAACTGCTTCATTGAAAATGATCACTTGATCCGGAACAGAAATTCCAGACCAAGAAATTTTTTTTGACAAAAAAGTATATTTCGGACTGATATTCTGCATTTTGGACTTAAATTTCGGATTTTGAAAAAAAAAAAAAAAAAAAAAAAAAACCTCCTGAACTTCAAGAACAAACTCGAAATCCAATTAACAATTTCTAAGTTTTGAGAAAAAAAAAATGTTGTTTTTTACTTAAATCTAACAAAAAGTTAAACAAACATAGTAATTACAGTATATATACAATATTATTGAATAATATCAGACATTTTATTGAATAACGATGACATTAAACACTTCGAAATGGAAATTTCTGACATAGTTGAGATATTTCTTTCAAAAAAACCAAAAAATAACATTGGAATTTGAAGATCAAACTCGAGATAGATTGTTCTTTGAAAATTAAAAAATAAAAAGAGGATTCAAGAATATTAACAATATCACACCCCCGTCTGGTGACGGAAATGCTGGTTCGTGCGATGTTAGGATGTTGGATCTTGGAGGCAGGTATATTGGACACTACGCAGAAATATAACACAAACTTTTCTTTTATTTGTTAATAATAATGGATCACATTGTTTGATAGCCAAGCACACTTCCTAATCATAAACTAAATAAATAAGACTTCCTTCAGCCACTTGTTGACTAACTTCAACACTCGATTGCCTCAGATCTCATTTCCATGAGAATACATGAGTTTTGTAAACGTCAAAGTAATGTCGGTAAGTTCACAGGTTTTTATGTTCTTACAATTTACAATAGTTTTATCATTTTTCTTTTAAAAGATTCATATTCTTTATATCTTATTTTCCTATCATAAATTACTCCTTTCATACTAATCCTATAACTTTTTCTTTATAGATTTTTATCCCTTTTCTTATCATCTTTATACTATGACTACTTTCAATGTCTTCCCCTCTAGGTAGCTAAATTAATTAAGTTTGATGGATAATGTTATAATAAGTTCCTATAATCGAGCTATCTGACTTGATATTTATCCTGTCACGACGCTTTATTGGACGTTGAAAGATGATAAAGTTATGTCTTCTGGGGTTGTACCTAGCAATCGCAGGTATGGGTGTCAATCACATATAAATGTATACATAAATTTAATGCTCACTTAAAATTAATGATTATAGGCTTGAGGTTAACAGAACATAATCGACTAAAGGATGAATAATAATTGTCATTTAACAATTTGTTTATTTAACCTTTATAGTATGATTATTTATGTTTATTAGTCTTCCCTTTAGTATTATTTCCTTAACTATATAACTATATATATATATATATATATATATATATATATATATATATATATATATATATATATATATATATATATATATATATATATAATAATTAATTTGTGTTGATATTCTTTGATAGGAAATTAAGGAAGAGTACGACTAAGTATATTTTTTATCCGTAAGTTTCTCTTTAATATAGTTTTCTTACATAATTTTATATATATATATATATATATATATATATATATATATATATATATATATATATATATATATATTATGATTTGATGTTGATAGGATATTAGGGAGAGTAACCACTAGGTACTATATTATCCTAAGGAATTAGCAAGCATAACAACTAGGTATAATAATATAGTTTAATTTTAGGAATTACAACGACCAGACATAACATTTTTCTTCAAGTTTAGGTAGGGTAACTACCGGTTATAATATTATCATAATGTATCACGTATTGTATAAACTAACGATATATTACATATAATAATATTTTTATAAAATCGTTGTTATAGTCTTATAAGATGTATTTCCCCCGTAAAATATTTTAAAATAGTAAAAATTGGGTCATGAATGCACCTTTATGTAATGTGGATTAGGCACTCAGAACTTCGAAGACCGCATCAGGATGGACTGGTGTGTGTGTGTGTATATATATATATATATATATATATATATATATATATATATATATATATATATATATATATAGACAGAGAGAGAGAGAGAGGGTGTTTGAGAGGTGTGCATAAGGGTTCTGTGGACACTTCTATTAATAGCAAGATTTTTAGGTGAACACCACACAAATACTTGTGTGCATCACACATTAGCATCGTGGATCCATCCGAGAGTCATCACGCGTCACTCTTTTATTGGGCCACATCACCCGCAATCTTCTCGACTCCGGGGTTAGAGTGCACGTCGTGCATGGAGCGCACGACACGCGTATATAAATGATTTTGGAAAATCATATCTCCTGTGCACGAGCTCTGATCTTTACTCTCTTTATCTCTATGCAATGATCTAGATGAGTACTACAACTTATATTTAGATTGTTTTTGATAGTTTTGACTTTTACCTTTTGGCCTAACGAGGGTATAACTAAAAGATTTTCTAAAAATCATATCTTCTTCATATAGTCTCCGTTTTTGGCGTTCTTGATGGGTTTTAGTCATAAGAACATCCTATGTGCTCATACAAACCCTAATGCTTGGATCTAGGTTTCTCTATTGTACATGCAATTCATCCAAGACTATAAACCATAGATCTAGCATATGATAAACAATATAACATATAAATTAGGGTTTAGATCATACCTTGATTGTTATGTAGCAATAACAATCTCAAATCCTTCTTGTATTGACTTTAGAAAGCTTAGAGTCACAAATGTCACTCCTCTAATGGTTCACAAACACCAAGAGCAAGAGGATGAAGAGGAGAAGAGAAGGAGGCTGCCCAAAACATGTAAAAACCCTAGAAAGAGTCTTCACCACGTTTTTGGGGCTTAAGGGTTCTTTAAATAGAGAGGCTATTAGGGTTAACTAACAAGGAAACCCTAATTTGGATGCTTAAGCCCTAAGCAACCCATGGGCTCCTTCCTTAAAGGCCTTAGACGATTTCTATTGGGTTTCCCCATAGAATTCGGCCACCCCTTTAATATGGAGTCCATTAGCTCAATATTCAACAATCGTACAATTGACAGTTCTAGTCCCTTAGTTTAATTAATGTCTTTTAGTCACAAAATTAATTCTTATTAATTCTTGACTAATATTAATTAAACAATATGTTTTCTCCTTTAATATATTATTCTCATAATATATTAATAAATCATATTTAATCCTTTATCTCCATAATTCATCCTATCATGTTGCTTTGATGAAGGCAACCCAAAAGGACCATGCACCATTGGGACAAGTACATACCAAAATAGTTATGGACTTAGACACTAATCCAACAGTCTCCCACTTGGATAAGTCTAATAACTATTATGCGTATGACTTCAGATCCTGATCTGCAATCATAGCTTTCCAAAGCCGCTGTCAACTCTGATCTTATCAGATACGCGTGTCCTTAAGATAATGGATCATATATTCCTCCATTCTAGATATCGTATAGACT
Organism: Lactuca sativa; assembly: GCF_002870075.4. NCBI lineage: Eukaryota > Viridiplantae > Streptophyta > Magnoliopsida > Asterales > Asteraceae > Lactuca > Lactuca sativa. The sequence continues at coordinate 311,549,728 of NC_056630.2, forward strand.
GAGACATGGATCTAAATCATTCTCTCTGTCTATGTGCTGTTTCCCGAATTCAGATTTATGATGATTGACAACAGACTACAATTGAACACATCAATTTAGTCCCGGCTTGGCCAAGCACTTAGGTGCCATCACTAAATCATCGAGGGGCCCACACATATCGCTTTTATCCTACTTTGAATAAAAGGAATGGATAAACTTTGACTCAATGCTCGCTTGCACTCACTTACCAAATCACACACAACAATATGTTTTATAACACCAAGTTACTGGTGCGTTTACATATTATCAATGTGCAACCGACTCGCAAGATACAACTCACACATCTCGGTTTCAAGAATATAAGATGTTATCATCTCACCAATCACTCGTGATAAAATCCATGAAGTGATCCAAGTGAGCGTGGGTTTAATCCAATGCTCAAATCATATTCATAAGCACTCATGAACGTTGCAGCAATCATTTGCTTATGTTTAATACTCTTTAGACAATTCACACACCAATTCATGACAGTCTTCATTAATATCTACTTCCAACATATGAACGACTATGGCCCGTTCGAATAATTTGACTGTTCTCAACCAATTAAATTATTCAGGAAGTCAAAACATGCAAAGTGAAACACAAGAATAATACTAATCCCATATGGCCCCAAACCTTTGAGTATAAATAAAACACCTTTTATTTATCACCATATCGATTACTCATTATTTGTTGTTTCAGATAATCAACTTCTTACTTGAATTATAACTACATTTGTCCCATGCTCTTAGCATGCACACAATGTTTACCTATGGTTCTTACTTTGTGAAATAGATCAAATGAACACATTTCCAATCATACTCATTTCACAACTTCTAATCCTTTTCACAAGTAGAAGAATATCAAATTCTTGCCACTTATAGAATATGTTAGATTCTAACATTTTATGCAATGATCCTTTCGTAATGTCACTGCACTAAAGTCACAATGACTATTGCCAATGAAATTACAAAGTCCTCTATCGGAGATTGTTACAAGACAATTCCATAGATGTGATGTCTCTCACTCATAGTACATTCCTTTGAACATCCTTTTGCATAAAAGTTTCTAATCTAAACATAGATATTCTTAATGCCCAACTCCCAATATGGAAACCTTTCCGTACTTACCATATGACAACTCATTCTCAATAGAATCTTATCTATTCATAGTAATGTCGATATGGTCCATCCAATACTATACTTCCAACTACTCACAAGCGACCAATCCTCGACGAACTTTGGATTGTCCTTTGATAGTTGTTTAATTATTTTAGTCAAAAACCGATTCTTGTCCTTTTTCCCTCTAAATGCGCTAGACATTTGGAAAATTTTAGAATGGTCAAATATTATAGCATTTGCAATCGATCCTATACCCAAAGCGTATGGGACACGATGCATAATGTCTTACATGAAGATTTGATACTTTATCAATCTTCTGTCATAATATTTTATGTGCTACGTTCTTATAATTCGAATTATGAAGAGGAATGCCGTAATCATAATCGAAATTTAAGAACACACTATGTATCCTTGACTAAAAATATTAATATTCCACAACCTAAGCCTTTAGTTTTGAGATGAAGCATAATATTCTCTTCCTTAATTATAGAAAAACAACTATTCAACCCTTACAACTTTGCGAGGTATGACTCTTGTTTTTTATAATTAATATTGCTAACTTGCAATACTTGCCTTAATAATCATGTAATCATAGCATTTTTGCTCCCACTATCACGATGATTATTACAAACATAACACTTATGCTCCCACTAGCTTTGACATGTATTTTGAAACAGCTTAACTTCAGAAAAACAATGCCTATTGAATTTCTGTAAGCTCATATTTCTAATACCCAATGCTTTGATAATCTTTTATCAAGGCTTCTTGAACTTATACACCTTTGTCTTAGATAGCTCATATGTGTGTCTAAACAATTTAGACTAATTACCAAATCTCATAATTCTAATCATGTAAAGGGATACTGTAACCATAATCGAATTCGAGAATCCAATTTTCACAATCACTATCTTCTTAAAATCTCTCTTAGTGAAAGCATTTCCTCACAGTCATTTTCATGAAGGAGGGAATCTTATGACACTTAGATTTTAATGGTGTATTTGTTCTTATCCATGTTAATTTGTTAAAACCAAAGTTTGCGACAAACTCAAACTCATATGGACCGAACTTTCTCAATCTTGATTTCCTGCCTTATGGTAACACGGCTGCCCACCATGTCTTCTAAGTAGTTAAGCAGCTCACCCTTTCCTATCAATGTACTTTCAATTGATCAAGGTCCTTGCCTTTTATGCATTCAAATGAGAACTCATATGGCTCACATGCATAATTAACTCAATTGGAATGGCACAAAAACAAGTTAATGTCAACACGATAGGTTGTAAACCTCTACTCGTGTGCTAGTGATGATCAATAAGGTTTATTCTTGATTTGTTCTTGAAACCTTTCAAGACCATTAAGACTCCCACTGACTCCTTGACATATAAGATTCTCTTGTCAATAAACATTTCTTGACAAACAAATATTCAAGAGTTAGTGTAGCCTTTATCAAGACAAAATATTTCATAAAATTGGTCCTAGTTGTTCTTTGTCTTATCCAAGACATCACAACTTTCAAATTTCAAATGTGCAAGAATAGGAAAGCCTTTTTCCAAATTCTACATTTGATGAATTTTTTAAACCTTCTTAAGACTTGTCACTCAATATTACAATCTTAACTCTAAGACTTGTTTTTGGAACAAAGTATGATTGACTTCTTCATTTAACCATTTCTTCAATTCTTGATTCCTCTTCTTATACATACACTTGTACTAAGACTTATTTTAGAGGATCAATTGAAATATGGTTCTTAATCATTAATACATATCATAAAGTATAAAAGGTACTCTCCCTTCTTCTTAGAATAGAGAAACTTTTATCTTTCTGCCTACTTGATTCTTTTATTCGTTCTGCTATTGATTTAAACCTTTTTCAATCAATTCAGAATTACACTTAATCTTATAAGTATAATCATATTTACTAATCCTTTAGTAAATCATGACGAATATCTTTGTTACCCTTGTGGTGGACTTGATCAACACACAACTTTGTGTACTCGATCTCCTAGTCCTTCACTTGACACTTTGTCAACGAATTAGTCTAATTTCCAAATATGAAATTTCTCATTCATCGTGCAACCAAGTTGCATGATTCCAAGTTTCTGTCCAATTGAAACTTGGGTGATGAGAAACTCTCCCTATTTGGTAAATTCTTGACATTTCCACTATTAACATAATTAAGAATCTTATCCATTCGTTGTAGAAATATGCAAACATCAATTTTTCATAACGATTTCATTGCAAGGAAATAAATAAATAAATAAATAAGTCAAATCAAAATTTTATTTTATTCATAAAAGCAGCAGAAAACATTTGTCCTTACAATGCAAAATCAACTAAAAAACTATGTAGTCAAATATTCCTAACAATTCTATCATAACTTTCTAAGCTCAAAATCTAATCTTCAAGTCCATGCGATCGAGATCCATTTCGTTGTGATTAGACTCATCTTGCTCTTTCATCAAGCTTCCTCTCTTTTCACTGATCCTGCAAAACATTCAAATGTAATCTTATCACATCATGTATTAAGAATCAACGAATAGGAACTTAATCGAGTTAGATAGTGGATTTTACCTAAAGCACAACCATACTCTTTGACTCTCCCATCTTCTGGACTCTTCAGGCTCTTAGGGTAGACTTGTATCCAACGCCCTTTCTCTTGGCAGCAAACGCAGGTCGGTTCTCCTAGAACGTCCTTGGAAGCATGGTTAGTTGACTTTCCCAACAAATATGCTCAATTGCCTTGCCAAATCATTTCTTATTCAACAGTAATGAGCATGTAAGTTAGGTCAATGAGGCTTTCGTCATGATCCATCATATAATACTTCCTTTTGAACTCATTATATGATTCAGGAAGTGACTGCAGAACCCAGTTCACAGCCAACTTTTCGGGGAATGACGCACCCAACATTATCAACCTATCGATGTGTGCTTTCATTCCTAGAATGTGGGCACACACGGGTTTACCATCTTCATGTTTCATTTCCAATAGGGCTTTAGTGACATTGAACCTTTCAATTCTTCGATCTTGTGGGTTAGCGAGAACAACGGGAGGATGAGGAGGAAGTGAAGCATGATTTCTTGTTCCTCGATTGAATCGTGGAATATCATCTTCATGTGGAATGCTTGTTTCACGGGATTTGGAAATACCATAGTTGTCGTACTTTGACATCTACAAAATGGGAGAAAATAAATTCAAGTTAGTTGATTGATTGAGTCCTTAATAAATCACCCAAATGAGATATTAAGGCTAGGACCCAACACAATACGCTACAACCTAGAAAAGGGATGTCGTAATCTAGTTGCAGAATATTTGAAGGTAAGTGAATGACGATTCACTAATTTCCACCATTAAAAATGAAAAAGAAATTTAAGTTTTAAATCTACGAAAACTCCTAGATCCTTTGAGATTCATTGAACATTTCAATGGCATGTTTAAATCTCGATATGCCCCTCTAGTTTGTGACTGGGATGCCGAGGATCACAAAGCGGGTGTGAATAACCATGCAAACTTACATGGTGCCCTCACATGTTACAGTCACCTATTCAATGTGCCAGTAAACCACACACGCTCCACCGAACTATGACAAACATTGAGTCACCCTTTGCTACCTTTGCTTAGAACCATTTAGTGTGCCGGTAAACCACACATGCTCCACTAACGTCTTCGCAAGGGTACAAGGCGTAATTTCATGGAATTGCATCAATTCACTTTTTCCTAAAGTAACTAAGAATGGGAATTTGTAAAACATTTAGTTACTTTTGTACTTCATTATACTTATAATGGAAGGTTTCTGTCCCATCCTACCCGTTCAGCTAACGACCCTCCACTAGTCAAGAGTGCTGTGGGTAAGAGTGGATACCCATTCAATCGCCATTTTATAGGCAATTTCCTTAAACACCCCTTATAGACCAGCTTCGTGAATGAGGCGTACTAACGGTAAGACTGACTTTTACTCATACAAATATATAATGTAAGAATTTTAATGTTATATATAGTATAGGGTGTATTTTACACTTTTAAAATACTAGGTGGTCAAATTATACTTTTAATTCAATTAATTTGTAAACCAAAACTTTTATGGATTTATTAAACCTCTTTTAATTATACACCTTAATTAATTAATAAAACCATAAGGGTGTGATATGAACTTTTCAAAACAATACTAGGGTTTTAGAATTTAACATTCCTAAATTAAACTTCAATCAACTTTTAAATTCCAAAACTTGAGGGCAAGTTTTGAAAAATTTCAAAACATTAGGGTTTAGAATTTAAATATACATCAAAATTAAACTTTTAATCAAAATTTAAATTCCAAAACTTGAGGGAAAGTTTTGAAACCTTTTCAAAACATTAGTGTTTCAACTATTTAAATTTCAAGACAAAAACTTTTGAGTTCAAATTTAAATTATAAAACCTAAAGGGGAAAATTTAAACTTTTCATAACACAAGGATCAAATAACAAATAATATAAATTAAACAATTAATTTTATCATTATCTATATTAGACCTAATTTCACTTTCTTGCAAAATAAGTTACCCAATTAATACAAATAATCAACTATAATCATATAAGGAAGTTATTATCTAATCAATTGGTAATTATCTTTTGTTTAATCAAGGATATACTCATAAATATGTATAAAATCAGATTTTAATGATCTAAAATAGATAAGGCAAGTATCCATGAGTAAAACAGCAAGAAATCTCGAGAATAGCTCCATCTGACGCTCAAACTCGTCGAGTACCACACTGGACTCGCCGAGTACACTGTGGTACTCACAGAGTTCATCAGGCAGGGAGCTCAAAACTTGATTTTGCAACTTGAACAAACATACGAGGCATCAATACAATAGAAACCAATCAAGGCTCTGATACCACTGATGGGTTTTAGTCATAAGAACATCCTATGTGCTCATACAAACCCTAATGCTTGGATCTAGGTTTCTCTATTGTACATGCAATTCATCCAAGACTATAAACCCTAGATCTAGCATATGATAAACAATATAACATATAAATTAGGGTTTAGATCATACATTCATTGTTATGTAGCAATAACAATCTCAAATCCTTCTTGTATTGACTTTAGAAAGCTTAGAGTCACAAATGTCACTCCTCTAATGGTTCACAAACACCAAGAGCAAGAGGATGAAGAGGAGAAGAGAAGGAGGGTGCCCAAAATGTGTACAAACCCTAGAAAGAGTCTTCACCACGTTTTTGGGGCTTAAGGGTTCTTTAAATAGAGAGGCTATTAGGGTTAACTAACAAGGAAACCCTAATTTGGATGTTTAAGCCCTAAGCAACCCATGGGCTCCTTCCTTAAAGGCCTTAGATGATTTCTATTGGGTTTCTCCATAGAATTCGTCCACCCCTTTAATATGGAGTCCATTAGCTCAATATTCAACTATCATACAATTGACAATTCTAGTCCCTTAGTTTAATTAATGTCTTTTAGTCACAAACTTAATTCTTATTAATTCTTGACTAATATTAATTAAACAATATGATTTATCCTTTAATATATTATTCTCATAATATATTAATAAATCATATTTAATCATTTCTCTCCATAATTCATCCTATCAAGTTGCTTTGATGAAGACAACCCAAAAGGACCATGCACCATCGGGTCAAGTACATACCAAAATAGTTATGGACTTAGACACTAATCCAACAGTTCTTTGTTCTAAAGTTCTTATCTGGGGTAGTACTATGACTCTCATGTTAGTGACACTAGCCAAAATTTGACCGATCTCTTAATACTATTTTGACGTTAATAATTTTAATTACGCTGTTGGTGTTACCTTTTACAAAAATCATAACTCCTCCAATCGAAGTTAGATTCTTACAAATCTTAGATCCCTAGAATCATGTCGGCATGTACTTTCCGAATATAATAACCAGTTTAGGAGACATTACAAATTTTTAGACACTCATTTTCGAGCCTATAAGTCGTTTTATCTTTATATGTATGAGTATACTCAATCATATTTATTTATAAAATGAAATATTACATTGATACTCTATTAAATTTATTTGTCTATACTAATTTCTAACGGTGGTCAATGAAGAAGTTTTTCCAGTTGTCACATTCTACCCCATTTAAAGGAATTTCGTCCCAAAATTTAGCTTGTGGTCGGGATCTGATATGGGCATATTTAGTTACAAAATTCATGCATTATCTTAATACTTTATGTTGATTTTATCTAATTTAATGAAAAAAAGGTGCTTAATTAGTTTATAATTTCATTTTCAGCAACAATTACATGTTCAGATGAAAAAAGGAAGCGGAACTAGCGATTGGAAGCTTGGATCTTGGATTTTGAAGAAAGAAGGATGTTGCTGGACAGCTTGACCCCTTGTCAGTGTTTTGGCAATATCTCATGAACCGTAACTCCGATTGACAAGATTCAAAATGTTCTGAAAACTACACACAATTGCAGACGACTTTCGTGTTTTGAGAAAATGCTCATTCAAAACGGACTCGGCGAGTAGGCCATAAACTCGCCGAGTTAGTCAGAAGTTTCGCGAATCTTGACTTTGCCTTGTCGTACACAGGATTTTAAGTGATGAACTCGGCAAGTAGGTCACTGGAGGCCAGAAGGGGGAGTTTAGGACGCTTATCATTCGAACCCTAACGAATGGGGGAAGTTTAGGATGATTTTTGGCCAGAAGGGTTCTTAGAAGCTGCGGTTTTCGAGATTTCAACCTAGATATCAACTTGGAAGAAGATCAAAGGCAATAACACATTACTTTTATCTTAATCTTTTGCATAAACCATGTTTCAATCATTAGATTATGTTTTTAGTTTGTTATTTTCTGTAGATATGAGCTAAAAACTCATAACTTCTGCTTAGGATAGATGGTTTTGTGATTATGGTTTGATTTATGGTAGGATTGATTTAATATTGGTGATTTTGTTGATTCTAGCTTGTTAAAGAACCTTATGTGTGAATGATAACTATGTTTCGGTTAATAGGAAGATAATTGAGCTGCATGAAAATCCCTTAGTTGTTAACCTCATATGTTTATGTGACCACTTTATCATATGTCTAGGATTAATGAACATGAAACTAGAATTAATAAGAAAAATAGGTAAATTCATGTGTGAGCTTGTGTGATGACCATCAACAAGAGGTTAACTAAAGGACCAAATTAGTTAACCATTACAAGTCTAAATTAACCCGAATAAATAACCTAGTGAATTGAATTAAATTAGACAACTGGCCACTGTTTGAGTTAATTTGTTCTCTAAGGATTAGTGCAGCGAACGTGAATATAATCACTTGAATCGGTAGCCAATAAAAGAATTAATCCATTGCACTATTACCATAATATCAACCATAGGATCAATTGAGTTGAACTAAACAGGAGTTCCCTTCGTTATTGAATTTAGTTGAATCTTTGCTTATCTAGTTTTTAGTTAAGTAGTCTAAGTATTAGTTGGTAAGTTTCTAGTCTTGCAAAACTAGAGAAACCCCCTTTCTATTACTTGTTTTATTTAGATAATATTAACATTTCTTTTAATTTTTTACCGTTCCCTGTGTTGGATACCCTACTTACCTGAACTAAACTGCTAATCGATAGGTACACTGAATTTTGTGTGTTCTTCTTTGTGTCTAAGTTAGTAGGATTAAAACTAGTTGGTTTACACACATCAAGTTTTTGGTGCCATTGCCGGGGAACGGTTCTAAATATTTACTTTTATTTTTCTAATTGTTGTCATATATTTTTTATTTTTAAATTATTTTTTAGTTTAATTTTTATTTATTATGTATTTTCCAAATCCCGATGCTTTTGATGCTTTTCTTGAGGCAGTAGTACTGGAAATTGAGCAAGAAGATGAGGAATGTGGATCGGATGAAGATTTGAAGAAATTTGATAGATGGTTAGATAACATCTTGTCTAACGATCAAGAACAATTTGAGTCACAAGAGCTAGAGTTAAAATATGAAGAATTTAATCCAGAAAGAGATTTGGAGGAACTGGAAAGATTGCTAGTAGAGGGGTCAGATGAAGAAAAAGAAAAACCTGAGTTGCAGGAACCAAGTTGTGGTTTGACCATTACCATGACGTGGCCCCCTGTTCTTTCGGTTTGTGTTTCGAAGTGTGGGGTGACGACTCCAACTTTGGAGAAAGTTCCGAGGAACGATCCATTTTTTATTAGTACCCGACCGGTCCCAACCCTTGTCAGAATTCTTGGGTTTTATGTATTCAAGCTCGTTTGGCCAATTTTAGAAGAAAAGAGCCAAATTTTACAAATTGGTCCAAAGAAAATATTAAATGCAATGGATGGATGGGCATCGAATTTATTAGAAGTTTATTAATTTGGGAGTCCAGCTAAAGACTCGCACAAAAAGAAGCGCTTGCGGGAGGCAACCCGTCATTAGAGTTTGCTTTTCTTTTTCTTTTTAAACTTCTAGTATTTAGGGATAATTTAGGATTTTTATTTTGATGTTTTTTTCCTTTTTATTACATGGTTTTGTCTTTGATATTTTTAGAAGTTAGGGCGAGATTAGAGCGAATTCTTAAAGCGTGATGGAATTAAAGTGAGGGGTCGAGTCGTAGACGAGAAGATTAGAGGATTTTAGTGATAATGGTTAAAAAGGAGTTTCGTCATTGAAGAATATAAGGAGGTGTATTACCTTAATACCCTATTTGACCTCAAAAACAGACCTGAAGCAGAAAGAAGAAATTTGCACGATCAGAGCCGAAAACTCGTCGAGTGCACCCTTATAACTCGACGAGTTCCAGCGAAATTTCACGATTTTTGCCCATATGACAATTCAACTCGGCGAGTCTCCACATGCAACTCGACGAGTTGCTCATTCTTTTATCTTTGAGTCGACGATTTCATTCAATTCAAGGCGGCAATTGGCTATATTTTTTAAGACCATTTCTAGGAGATTCCAAGATGCTTTTTCCCACATATTTAAAGTTGTCAACCACACGAGATTTGACGCCCAAGGTGTGGATGAGCTGTTCATATGCCTAAAGTCAGCTGAAGATGGAGCTAAATTGAAGAAGATTACCCTTGTCACTACTATCCCAGGGAAGTTTGTTCCAATTCTCTTTTTACTTTTATGTTATTTAATTGTTTTAATATGCAATGGGGACATTGCATAAATTAAGTGTGGGGTAGGGGGTTGGTTACATTAGTTAAAATTTTAGTTAATTTTTGAAAATTTCGAAATTTTTTCATTAAAATTGCTAGGGCTAAATTAGAAAATTTTGGTAAAAGCAATTAGGGTTCATGCTAGTATTATGTTTGATGATTTTATGAAGATCCAAATGTTTAGTTGAGCCAATACACGTTATAATGCATTTGTGGCTTCCCTTATTCTAGTGAAATCATGGGACAAAAACACAACCTCGCTTAGTTTGAGGATCACAACATGTTTAGCATCGTGTACCAGAAATGTATCCAGGAAAGCTTAAGTAGTCTTTGCACACTAGACTAATGCCTTTAACCAATAAAGGATGAAGTTAAATTCTCTTGCTTAAGCAAATGTTTTTCTAGGTTTTTAGTTTTGAATGGAAAAAGTGTGTTGAAATAAAACAGAAAAAAAAGAGGAAAAAAAAAAAGAAAAAAAAATTGAAAAAAAGAGTGATGAAATGTTTGAATAAAGAATCTACAAAGCTATGAAGACAAAGAAGAATATCATGAAGAAAAGCTACAAAGTATAAAAGATTCAATCAAAAGTTGTATTTGTAATTTTCTTTTCTAGGTTATTTTATCGTATGTATGCTTGGGGATTTAACCAAAAATGACTTGAGGTTAAGAAAGTTTTCTGGGGATGGATTCGGAGGGATGCATAAAATGAGCGTTGTTTAAAAGAAGTGGGCGAGTGTTTATGAGGATTGTAAGTATTTAGAATTGAGGGAGGTCCTTAGGAAAAAAATTTAGACACAAATGCATGCGTTGAGGTCTTGGCATAATGGATGGGTTCGATTGGGATTGTCTTATGTAATATTAGTGTACTAAAATTCAGTTTTGCTTGGGGGCAAGCAAAAGTCAAGTGTGGGGTATTTTGATATGGGCATATTTAGTTACAAAATTCATGCATTATCTTAATACTTTATGTTGATTTTATCTCATTTAATGAACAAAAGGTGCTTAATTGGTTTATAATTTCATTTTCAGCAACAATTACATGTTCGGATGGAAAAGGAAGCAGAACTAGCGATTGGAAGCTTGGATCTTGGATTTTGAAGAAAGAAGGATGTTGTTGGACAGTTTGACCCCTCGTCAGTGGTTTGGCCATATCTCATGAACCGTAACTCCGATTGACAAGATTCAAAATGTTCTGAAAACTAGACACAATTTCGGACGACTTTAGTGTTTTGAGAAACTGCTGATTCAAAACGGACTCAGCGAGTAGGCCATAAAATCGCCGAGTTAGTCAGAAGTTTCGCGATTCTTGACTTTGCCTTGTCGTACACAGAATTTTAAGTGATGAACTCGGCGAGTAGGTCACTGGACTCGCCGAGTAGCCCCTGTTTTCATAATATATATATATATATATATATATATATATATATATATATATATATATATATATATATATATATATATATATATATATATAGAAACGCTTATCATTCGAACCCTAACGAATGGGGGAAGTTTAGGACGATTTTTGGAGGCCAGAAGGGTTCTTAGAAGCTGTGGTTTTCGAGATTTCAACCTATATATCAACTTGGAAGAAGATCAAAGGCAATAACACACTACTTTTATCTTAATCTTTTGCATAAACCATGTTTCAATCATTAGATTATGTTTTTAGTTTGTTATTTGCTGTAGATATGAGCTAAAAACTCATAACTTCTGTTTAGGATAGATGCTTTTGTGATTATGGTTTGATTTATGGTAGGATTGATTTAATATTGGTGATTTTGTTGATTCTAGCTTGTTAAAGAACCTTATGTGTGAATGATAACTATTTTTCTGTTAATAGGAAGATAATTGAGCTGCATGAACATCTCTTAGTTGTTAACCTCATATGTTTATGTGACCACTTTATCATATGTCTAGGATTAATGAACATGAAACTAGAATTAATAAGAAAAAAAGGTAAATTCATGTGTGAGCTTGTGTGATGACCATCAACAAGAGGTTATGTAACAGCCCAAAATCTCAAGTATTATCTAATTGCATTTTGGGGTGTTTTAAGGGGAGACTCGGCGAGTTGGAGCCAGACTCGCCGAGTGGGGTCGCAGCTTGGGTCGCGGGTTCGCGACTGGACTCGACGAGTCCAGGTAGGGACTCGACGAGTCGACGCTGTTCAGTGGAAAACCCTAGCCGTTCAGTTTGGGACGTATATAAGGGATCTCATGTTGTCATTGTTCGTCTTTTGGCCGATTGAAGAGAACCCTAAACGGCTGTGGCATCTAGAGCAAGCTTGAAGGCCATTATTGACTTTGAAGGAATTGTGGTGCAAGAAGAGGAAGGATTTTGGCCAAAGGTAGATCAAGGGGATCTAGTTCTGAGGTTTGGGGACGCAGAGAGTACGTTTTCAGGTAATAATTCGGATTACATTCTCCTGTGACTGATGTGTATATAGATTTAGGGTTTATGGAACCCATTTGGAGTCTAGATGGATTGTTGTGTTGTTATTCAACGTTTATAACCTTGTATTAGGACCCTTAGAGGTCCAGAAGGTCCCATGTTTGTATATTCGGGAAATATGTATCTCAGGAAGCAGTTTGATCGACTGCATGGCGTGGACTCGCCGAGTCGGATGAGCAGACTCGGCGAGTAGCTTGAAGATTTACTGGGACTCGCCGAGTTGGTTCTTCAGACTCGGCGAGTAGAGTCGGGGTGGCCCCGCGATTCTTCCAGGAGCAACTCGTCGAGTCAAAGAGGATACTCGACGAGTAGAAGGGGACTCTGAGAGGATTGAAGGACGACCAGACTCGTCGAGTCGCCAGGGAACTCGCCGAGTCCAGTCGAGCTGACAATGGGCTGTTGACCAGAGTTGACCGGTGTGATCTCTTGGGGTCAGTTAACGTGGAAGATAGAAGTATTACTAAGGGATATATGGTGTTACAGGGAGCTTGTAGCTCGGAGGATCGAGTGCAAGGGATTTCAGGAGTTGCTATTTTCCAGTGTCCGCGAGGTGAGTCTTCTCACTATACTGTACCCGGAAGGGTTTGACTGTGTGACCGAAGGGTCGTATATGTTATGTGATATGTATGCTATATGTGGTAAGCTAATTGTTATGTGTGCTATGTATGATATGTGGGCCGGAAGGCAATATGTTATGGGCCGGAAGGCGATTATGTTATGAGGACCGGAAGGTCAGGGCCTGGAAAGGCGTATGTGCGTAAGGTATATTGGGGAACTCACTAAGCTTCGTGCTTACGTTGATTATGTTATGATGTTCCAGGTTCTTACGGTAACGCGGGATGGCAACGGTTCGATTGTACACACCGAGGAAAGAATTGTATTCTGGAGGATCCTGGTTGTCAATTCAAATGAAAATGGAACTATGATTTGTAATTCGAATATTAATAAGATTTTAAACAAGTGTTTTAATATTAAATTGATTATTTAAATGAAAATTTTGTTTTTGGAAATCACGGTGTTACAGGTTAACTAAAGGACCAAATTAGTTAACCATTACAAGTCTAAATTAACCCGAATAAATAACCTAGTGAATTGAATTAAATTAGACAACTGGCCACTGTTTGAGTTAGTTTGTTCTCTAAGGATTAGTGTAGCGAACGTGAATATAATCACTTGAATCGGTAGCCAATAAAAGAATTAATCCATTGCACTATTACCATAATATCAACCATAGGATCAATTGAGTTGAACTAAACAGAAGTTCCCTTCGTTATTGAATTTAGTTGAATCTTTGCTTATCTAGTTTTTAGTTAAGTAGTCTAAGTATTAGTTGGTAAGTTTCTAGTCTTGCAAAACTAAAGAAACCCCCTTTCTATTACTTGTTTTATTTAGATAATATTAGCATTTCTTTTAATTGTCTACCGTTCCCTGTGTTCGATACCCTACTTACCTGAACTAAACTGCTAATCGATAGGTACACTGCCTTTTGTGTGTTCTTCTTTGTGTCTAAGTTAGTAGGATTAAAACTAGCTGGTTTACACACATCAGGATCCCTTCAAACAAATGACGTTACTTGCTCTTCATTTGATCTTCCCATTCCTAAGTGTACTCTTGTCCTTTCTTAGAGTTCCATCATACCTTACTACGGGGATGCGACTTTGCTTAAGCCTTTTCACTTCCCGTTCCATAATCTCTATCTGTTCCTCGATGAAGTTCAGTTTGATATTAACTTGAATGTCATTGAGAGGAACGATAACTATATCATCAGAGAAACACTTCTTGAGATTTGAAATGTAAACGACGTCATGCATCTTGCTGACTTCGTGGGAAAATTTGAGTTGCTATGCTCCTGGACCAAGAAAAAACTTTTTTTCTGATAAAAAAATATATTTCGGACTGATATTCTAGATTTCAAACATAAATTTCGGATTTCAAAAAACAAAATCTTGAATTTCAAGAACTTCGAAATTCGATGAAAAATTTTTGAGTTTCGAGAAAAAATATTGTCTTTTAATTAAATCTAACAAAAATTTAAACAAACATAGTAATTACAATATATACAATATTATTGCATAATATCATACATTTTATTGAATAATGGTGACATTAAACACTTTGAAATCGAGATTTCGAACATAATTGAGATATATCTTTAAAAAAAAATAGAAAAAAAGAATCAAAAAATAACCTTGGAATTTGAAGATCAAACTCGCGATTGAGCATTCTTTGAAAATTAAAAAATAAAAAAGGATTCAGGAATTTTAACAATGTACACCCCCGGCCGGTGATGGAAATGTCGGGCCATGCGACGTTAAGATGTTGGATCTTGGAGGCAAATATATTGAACAATACATACAAATATAACACACTAGGCGAATGCCCGCTCGTTACCCAAAAACACCTATATTGTTGAAGTCTTTACAAATATATGTTTTTTCTAAATATACCAATAACGTTGTTGTTAAATTTGATATAATAATTCATATATATTAAATTGATATATAATATATTAATTATTTTGAATTATATAATAATATATACATCTATTATAGCTGCATAATCTCAATCATTTAAATGACTTCTATCCGTGAGTTACACATGAATAAAATTAAATATAATATACGGTTTAATATTATTTATAGTTGTTCTTATTGTTAATTAAGTTTTTAAATTTTTTTTGCTTAATGTTTGTTTTAATTTCTATCACTATAATTATTTAAAACATGAAACATTGTTTTTTTATTTTAAAGTTAACAATATAATCATTTATATAGAGTTATTTTTAACTATTATTATTGTAATTTATTTTAAGCTGCTTATTTGAACACTTTTAACGATTATAAAAATATCTTTAGGAAATACTTTAGTTAAATTGAGATTACAATTTAGTTTTTACATTTATCACTTTTAACTATTTGCAAAATATTCTTTGGTTTCTGAAATGCATATTTAAGTTGATATTGTAATGTTATATTTAAATTAACAATTAAAGTATTTTGTCCAAACTGTTCAAAAGTTGTAACTTTAAACTGATAATTGTTTACGTACAAAAACATATTAAATCTGATAAATTAATTATAATATGTTAGAATTTAAAGACATAAGTTTATAAGTAGAAGTAAAAACATTATTTTAAAATTTAAATTTTGTATATATATGATTACACTTTAGGTTTCATTTTTATTTAACCTTATTAACCAACTTATAATCATTATTAGAACGACACTACAATTAATTACTTTTAACTATTTACAAAATATTATTTTGGTTGTTTAAGTTAAACTAAATTTTATATTTAAGTTGACCCTGTAATGTTATATTTAAATTAATAATTTTAATACTTTATATAAATTGTTCCAAAATTGTATCTTTAAAATGATAATGGTTTACATCCAAAAATATACTAAAACTAATAAATTAAATATAATATGTTAAATGTTAACAAAACGTAAGTATATAAGTAGAAGTAAAGACATTATTTTAATATTAAAATTTAGTTTATATATGATTACACTTTAGGTTTGATATTTATTTAACCTTATTTACCAACTTATAATTATTATTAGAAAAAAATTGAAAAGTCATGGGAGTTTCAAATGAATGTGATGAAAGGAAAAATGCATGGGAGTTTCAAATGAATGTGGTGAAAGGAAAAATGTTTCCTTTATAATATAGTATGATATGATATGATATGATATGATGATATGATACATTTCTTTTATTTAGTAATAATAATAGGTTACATTGTTTGATAGCCAAGCACACTTCCAATTCATAAACTAAAAAAATAAGACTTCCATCAGCCACTTCTTAACTTCCTTCAATACTCCACTGCTTCTAATACTGATTTCCCGGAGAATACATGGGTTTTCAAAGCATCAATGTAATGTTCGTGAGTTGATAGGTTTTTATGGTTTTATACTTTTAGAATAGTTTCATCATTTAAAAGATTCATATTATTTATATCTTATTTTCCTAGGATAAATTACTCATTTCATACTAATCCTATAATTTTTTCTTTTATAGTTTTTTATCCTTTTCATACTATGACTACTTTCAAGGTGTTCCTCTCTAGGTAGTTTAATTAATTATGTTTAATGGAATGAGTTCCTATAATCAAGCTATTTGACTTGATATATACCCCGCTGCAACACTTCATCGGACGTTGAAAGACTATAAAGATATGTTTGTAGGGTTTGTAACTAGCAACCACCGGTAGGGGTGCCAATCCCGTATAGATCTATACTTACGTTTAATGCTCACTTAAGATTAACGATTATAAGCTCGGGGTTAGCTTAATTTAATCGGCTAAAGGATGAATCATAATACTCATTTAACAACTATTTTATTTAACGTTTATAGTATGCTTATTTTTCTTAATTATTCTTCCCTTTAGCTTTTCCTTTAGTATGATTTCCTTACATAATTATACATATATATACTTAAACATATATATAAAATAATTATCTTTGTGTTGTTATTCTTTGATAGGATATTAGGGCAGAATACGACAAAGTATATTGTTTATCCTTAAGTTGCCCTTTAATATAGTTTTCTTACATAATTATTCTGATACATATAGATCTAGACACCTTAGGCCTCCTTGGGCCTAAAGATTCAAGCTTTAACAAGCTTTAGCCTTTCTCCATGCCATAAACCCCTTCATAAGCTTAGTTTTGAGTGTTTTACCCTCTTAAGGCCTTGCATGCATGTAAAGTTGGAAATTTTACATGGTAACTACACCCTAGGGGACTGGATTTGTAGTTTGGAACTTTGGATTCAACTGGAGAGGAATGAACATGAAAAGGGTTGAATGAAATCGACGAGTTGCATAGCCAACTCGACGAGTTGGACTGGGTTTACCCTCCTTTTTGGATTCTGAGTGAACTCGACGAGTGGGTGAGATGACTCTATGAGTTGATGGGAGTTTTTGGTCTCCTAGACACTGAAGAACTCGAAGAGCTACTAAGGTAACCCGACGAGTTGACTGGAGTTTTCGGTTTTCTGGACTCTGAAGAAACTCGACGAGTTGCTAGATGCACTCGACGAGTTGGGGTCAACATGGACTGCTGACCTTGACTTTGACTATGGTTGACCAAGTTGGACCTTAAGGATATTTCTGTGACAACCCAAGTTGTTCCGTTACATTTCCCCGTTACCGTTAACGGAATATTCTAGTTTATAAAGTTCCGTTAATTAGAGGTTGTCAAATTTAAAAAACATTCCATTTGTTTACATTTAATATGTCGTTAAGTCGTGATAAAAAGAAATAAAAACACATAACACCCATTTCCATTTATTTGGAAAATGTTAAGTTTTATTATTACGACCCTTAAATCGGGTGCGACCAAAAGCCCCGTTTAACGGCAGTATCGGGTAAAATTCCACTGAGCCTCGACTTGGAAACCTATATAAAGGTGAGTGGAGTCCATTGGAGACTTTTTACACTCTCTCTCTCTCTATACTCTCTCTCTAGACCCGTTTGCGCCCCAAATCCGCAACCAAACGCTTCCAAATTGTAAGTCCGCTTACCCTAGCTTACACAAAACATATTGATTCATGTTTATAGACCAAAAATCGGACTTAGAAGCAATGGAAAAGGAGTTTACGGCCTAAGCTCCTCCTTAGGCCGTAAACACCTAAAATGAGGCCAAAATGACCCCCAAAAGTCCCTAAAATCTTGGAAATAAATTGGGGAATTAGCCTAGGAGTTTTTGCACATTTAAAACAATCATTTTGAGGCCTAAAAGATAGTTTACGGCCCAGGCATATGCCAAGGCCGTAAACACCTCTAAACTATGTCAAAATGCCTCCAAAACACTCCCAAACCACCCTAGGGCTTAACACATAAATTAGGGGCATATTCTCTTGGGATTAGATCACTTAAACATCAAGAATTGGAGGATTAAAAGGAGTTTAGGGCCCAGACATGTGTCAAGGCCGTAAACTCCCCAAACCAAGCCAAAATGTTGGTTTTTGTCCCCCAAATGGCCTTAGACATTTACCATAAAATACTAGGATTGAAACAAGGGCTTAAACTCAAAGAATGGCGGGTGTATGAGAGTTCACGGCCAAGCCATAGAGCTTACGGCCATAAATTCTCAAGGATTGGTCTTTTGGACCATAAACACTAAAAGAGTGCCCTTTTGGAACCCCAAACACCCCTATAGCCTTGAATGATTTCTAGAAGTGAGTTAAGGGCTTAAAACTTCATTAAATCCATGATATGAGAGTTTACGGCCGTAAATTCCCTTAGGAGTTGTCCCTAGGCCGTAAACTCCAATATGATGCCCTTTGAAGCCTTAAACCCACTCATGCATTTTTGGAAAAGTACTTAGAATAATCCCATGAACAAGTAGAAGCCTTAAAACACACTAGATACCCTCACCATGAGTTTACGGCCGTAAACTCACGGTGAGATGTCCCTGGGCCGTAAACACAACTTTGGGAGTTTACTCTTGGATAATAAACTCCATTACTAAGCCATACACACCTTTAGACGCTACCCGGGACACCCAAACACTTATCTAAAGTGTTTTCCGCTCCTGTGAGTGCGTATATTTGTTTAATTAGTATTAAATATACTAATTGTATGTGAACATATGTTAACATATGTTAAATAGGTCATTGTGTGTATAGATCTATACGGGATTGACAACCCCGCACCCAGACTGCTAGCTATAGTCCCGGCTTACCAAGCCAACGGGTGACAAATGTCACATTATAGACGCTTGTAGGGCGTCTGGTACTCTAGTCAGTATGGTTACGAGTATCCCTGGTAATTCATTTTTAGAGTCACACTGTTTTGACCTTACAAGACGTATCTTTCATTTGATACTGACTGGGGTCTGTCTCCTATGTTTTGACCTTACAAGACGTATCTCTCATTTGATGCTGTCTGGGGTCTGTATCCACTGTATTCACTGTATTCATTGTATTCACTGTTTTAGACCTTGCTAGACATATCTTTCATTTGATATTGTCTGCGGTCTGTATTCACTGTGTTGGACCTTATCAGCTGTACCTTTCATTTGGTACCTTCTGGGGTCTGTGTCTTTATTTGTTAGACTGAACCAGGCGTGTCGTTCGTTCGATACTCTCCTGGACTCTATGATTCCTTTGCCTTAGTCAGCAGTCCTCACTGCTAAGGCATATGTTATTTCCCTGTTGTCTCTTGCTTTCTTTAATAATCAAATTCAGTATTTTGATAATGATAGCAATTAAGGGAAAACCACTTTTTACCACATAACACTGACTTGTCTTGGTAGAAGGCTGCTTTGATTAAAGAACTTATAGGATTTTCTGGAAAGAACTCTAATACACTGTAAACACTTAAACTATTACTTTTATTAAAGTTATTTGAACGAAAACATCACTAAATGCTTATGAACTCACCAGCATTTGTAAAAATGCTGATACTCGCTTTTCAAATAACTTGTATTCTCAGGTTAGCATTAGACAGGTACATCCCCGGAGCAGTTGATGAAGATGGCTTAGTGCCTCGTTGTACTTACATATATTTGTCTGTATTACTTGTATTACTTTGATGTATTAATGTAACCATGTAAAACTATTACTATTAATGCAATGTTTTGTTGTACTTTGATTACTATAATGCATGTGTTGTGATACTTGACATGACGTCATCCACCCCAGAACATTTCCGCCATTCCGGTTTTGGGGTGTGACAGATTGGTATCAGAGCATTGTTTATAGTGAGCTAAGTATATCAATTCATAAAAGATATATAACCTATAAACACAAAGGGATAAAACACTCTGACCAAGAATTATACTTTAAAATATAACCATATTTTACCAAAGTATAATAACATCCAGAATCTAAACACTCGAACAATAGTATCACAAGAAGAACAAGAATAAAAGTCTTCGGATGTTGAGGATTACCGTCAAACCTGGGTAGTTATGTAATCGTAAGCTAGGATAAATGTAACCTGATCAACTACATTTATCCGAGATGCGATGAACGTGTGCTCGGGAGTGATAGTGGTGTGCAGCAGGTCTAAAACTTACCAACTAGGATTGCTAGAGCCAAACATAAAGTTAAAATACTATAGGAGTATTTTAGAACACTAAAAGATCCACACTAATCCCATAATGAAACTCAGAAGATAAGAATCAAACAAGAATTAAAATACCATAGGGGTATTTTAGAATCCATTAACAACCTTGTGTGAATAACTAAAAAGATCCTTATTGATATACCTACAACTACAGAGGGTGTACTCCCAAGGTTATATATAATAAGGATCCCATAGGCTAAGAATATGTGGTTTCTCTCTACTTCCTTTTCCTTGTTTGGATGTAGATCCTGAGTAGTATCACATATTCGAAGGCCTATCAGATCTAAGTTATATATAATTTGTATACCCTGTGTAATCGTAGCAGGACTCGATATGGATCATACAGTGAAATGTTAATAATCTCTTAGGATTCTTTAGACATTTCCATTCTCGCACGAACCCTGTAGACAACCCTATCCACTTCAGTGCTCGGCAGATGAGTTGATACAGACCCAGAGAAGGTTCATTGAGAAGATTTCCTGTTCGGAAATAAATGAACTGGGTTGAGACTATTGAATTCACCAGGTGCCTATATTCTTTTAGGGACATTGGTGAGAGATTCGCCTAAAACTTCCGAGATTCCAGTCATCCATCATGAAGCGGTGACACCCAGAGTTGGAATCAGAAGGAAGGCGGGGTAGAAATTCAATGTGTCTTCACAAGAAAAGAACCCTAGGTAACTACCCGAAGGAAACCAACGCCGATTCCAGTCAAAGATACGAGGCAGACCGAGGGAGCCAGTACATGGAACCCGAGAAGTGTCTGTTCCTCGTGTTCGTCACACTAATAAACCCTTAAAATAATACAATTTAGTGAGTTAGTAGTTACACTACTCACGCTATGTGTTAGGTAAATCGTCGATTCCCGTTGCCAGATACACGATTAGGGCGGATCCCCGCACCTTTATTGAGAGTGCTTAGCCATGAGCTTTCATGAGGCTCTCTTTCCGCAGTTTCGTTCCGAACCGTTCTCAAATCTCTCCAGGTCGGAGAGTGAAACCTTTCCCAGTATAAAAGGTAACTTAGTAGGAACGGCTTGCATTTTATGGCCTTTTTCCGATACTCATACACCCACATCGATTACCAGGACTACATCATAGGGATGTAGGTCGACACTCAGACGACCAGTGCCCGAGGCACGGGAAAATTTATGCCTAATACGTTCAGGACAGAAATGTCCAGGGTTAACCATCGTCTCTCATTACCTTGTATTCATTTCCATGTGGGAAAATCATGCCACCGAAGAAGCGTAACCAATCCACAAGCAAGAAACTTGCTCTCTTATTCGATGAAGTTACGTTCCAAGCTGCAGTCTCAGCAGCCGTAGCAGCTGTCATGGCTCACCGGAATGCTAACACCGCCAATGTTAGCAAGGGCCCTGTCGGGATTTCCAATCCTGGCAATGCACAGCAGCAACCAACACTTCCATACTCAGCCACCCAAGAACCTCACTCAAACCCACTAAAGAGAAAACTCAACATTGAGGAGGGAAGTACCTCGGCTCAAGGACCTTCCGAAGGGCAACGAGCTGAGACAGTCTATACCCCTGTCAATCCTTCCCTCCCGACTCTAAGAAGACCATACCTAGGAGACCTTCCCCACTGCAGCAAGTGCAGCTACCATCATCATGGTGTCTGCCGAGAGCTCTATTGTGCTAGGTGCCACATGTTGGGGCATACTGCTCGCGTCTGCAGAACCCCGGTTGAGTTCATTACATCAACCACCAATGTGGCGACCCGCACAGTTTGCCATCTATGTGGTGCGATCGGACACTTCAAAAGGGGATTGCCCAGCTAAAGGAAACAACAAAGACACAGGAGGAGCCTAACTCTACTGCTTAGGGAGAAGCATCAAGACACTCGTTAGATTTTGGTATGTCTCTCGATCTCAGATAACTAAACTAAATACATTAAAAGACTAATTCAAATGTAAATTCTTCCCAGTAAGGCGAAAGTCGCAGCACTGTTATAAAATTTAAAATTCATTAGGTAAAACTATAATGGCTAAACATATAGGTTACAACCATGTATATTTAAGATGGACAGACCTAGAGTGAGCGAATGCCGCCTCATTTCCTGTTCCACGTTTGGTTGTGGATTTAGGGTGGGGTCGCTTAGTCAACAGTCCTCCCCACCTTAAATATACATGACTAGTATATGTGAGGCGATTATAGAAATGCCTCATGAGAATCCACTCATGAAAAGGTATTCTATTCGGAAACACTTAGAACTCTCTATAGTTCCGCGTCGACTCTATCGGTCCAAGTATCTGCGGTAGTGATACACAGGACGAAACCCAAGACGCCTAGAACTTGTGTGCCTGTTCGGCACATGACTCTATCGATCTTCATTATACGTCATGTCGGAGTGTGCCAACTTCGACGACTCTATTGATCATGGTTCGACTTCGTGCAACCATGTGTACATTCTTAGTGATGTGTAAAAAGAACTTTCTCCATAGCCATGTCGGCGAATGAAGGTTCTTCCGAACCTGAACATAACACAAATAATCTAACCTAATGCGATCCGTCAATCGTCCCTCTTATCTCAAACCTTCCGAAGTACCCAAGAGAGGGTACCGTGCGCCTTTGACCGACCCCTCGTAGTCAGATGAACACCGAAGTGAACGACACTGTAGATACTCCAGAAGACGACAACCATCCGAAGCATACTCAGAAGAATCCCTAGAAAGACCCTTCGCACCTCGCACGTCAGGTTCGTAAGCATAGAGATTAGAACTCATGAGACTGACCACTATAACTAGGTATATGCATAAAGGTGGCATATAATTGAGATCAAAAAGATTTAACGTGTGTGTTTCCTCCCTATTTCCTGTTCCGCGTTGGGTTGTGGGTTTGGGGTGGAGTCGCACAGCTGAACATCCTGCCGACCTCAATTATATACTGCTTGCATACACCTGGTATTTGTAGTTAGGCTAAGCATGAGCTCTACCACGAACCTCTTAGAAAATCCCTTCACCCTATTCAATAACATAGGAGCCGGAATCAAGAGAATCACTGCAGGTTGAGCTAGTAAAAGTTCCGAGTGATGAGACCCTATACCCACTAGATTTGACCTAGACCGAGAAAACTCAGAACTTTCGGAAGAGTAGTTGCAGTATATGCTCGCACTACTCAGGCACTTCGCCCACCCTGTTATAGACAGGTAGTGCCTATCATCATCCACCCTCTCGTATGGAGGAAATCGTCGTCGCCCTGTAGACAATAGACTTCATTCTCCAAAGTGAACACTAGGATACCGAGAACCACGGGATAACCTCCACAGCCAAGAATACTCGATCAAAGTGCGAAAGTAGTTGCATTAAGCCTTATGACCCTGATCCCGAAGAGGTTATAGACTTGACACCATTCCTGGTGTTAGTCGAAGGGTTATGCAGGAACGTACACTTTCCACACTAGAATAAACCACAGTCTTAGAGATTCATTGGACTATTAGGTGTTCCACGAATACTATCTAACGCAGAGATATTAGAACCACCTCCCGAGATAGTCCAACACTCATCTGGTGAAACCTTATATTCCCGACCTCCAGGGTTTCCGCATATCAAGTTCGTTAGTGCAGATTCCTTTTGCACAAGCTTGAGATAGACACTATACAGCAAACCGATAACCATAGTCACGCA
This sequence comes from Lactuca sativa, assembly GCF_002870075.4. NCBI lineage: Eukaryota > Viridiplantae > Streptophyta > Magnoliopsida > Asterales > Asteraceae > Lactuca > Lactuca sativa. The sequence continues at coordinate 311,574,157 of NC_056630.2, forward strand.
ACCCACTCGACGATCTAGAAAGTCTCTATCTGCCAAATGACAGGAAACGCAAGACCAAAGACCACCCGAGCTTTCTAAGAACCAACCTGAAGGACTACACTACCAGTACGGGAGAGAACGTTAGGAACTTCGGAATGGCGCTCACGCCAGTGATGATCTTGTCATAGAAGTACACTATGTTCTAAGTACTGAAAAACTTTACCATTCTGAGACCTTAGGACCATATCAGGATTCCCATGGAGATTTGGTCCAACCCTATTCAGGCCGCTACTACCTTCGGATATACCACAAGATGCACACCGGGTCAATCCACTTCTTAGACTTGATATGTGATTTCCCAACAACACTCTTCGTGCCTCACTCATCTTGATAGAATCCATTGAGAACTCTAACCCTGTAGATACAGCAGTTGGAAACCCACTAGCTACACTAGACGGAATCCGCCTCCCGTACGTGAGGGTCTGTTGGAAGTACCCTCTTACCTCTATTTGGCCATTCATAACTACTTCTTTGCCTAGACCTGAATTTCGGGATGAAATTCCCTCTAACGGGGGGATGATGTGACAAGCCAAGTTGTCCCGTTACATTTCCCCGTTACCGTTAACGGAATATTCCAGTTTATAAAGTTCCGTTAATTAGAGGTCGTCAAATTTAATAAACATTCCATTTGTTTACATTTAATATGCTGTTAAGTCGTGATAAAAAGAAATAAAAACACATAACACCCATTTCCATTTATTTGGAAAATGTTAAGTTTTATTATTACGACCCCTAAATCGGGTGCGACCAAAAGCCCCGTTTAACGGCAGTATCGGGTAAAATTCCACTGAGCCTCGACTTGGAAACCTATATAAAGGTGAGTGGAGTCCATTGGAGACTTTTTACACTCTCTCTCTATACTCTCTCTCTCTCTAGACCCGTTTTCGCCCCAAATCCGCAACCAAACGCTTCCAAATTGTAAGTCCGCTTACCCTAGCTTACACTAAACATATTGATTCATGTTTATAGCCCAAAAATCGGACATAGAAGCAATGGAAAAGGAGTTTACGGCCTAAGCACCTCCTTAGGCCGTAAACACCTAAAATGAGGCCAAAATGACCCCCAAAAGTCCCTAAAAGCTTGGAAATAAATTGGGGAATTAGCCTAGGAGTTTTTACACATTTAAAACAATCATTTTGAGGCCTAAAAGAGAGTTTACAGCCCAGGCATATGCCAAGGCCGTAAACACCTCTAAACTATGTCAAAATGCCTCCAAAACACTCCCAAACCACCCTAGGGCTTAACACATAAATTAGGGGCATATTCTCTTGGGATTAGATCAATTAAACATCAAGAATTGGAGGATTAAAAGGAGTTTAGGGCCCAGACATGTGTCAAGGCCGTAAACTCCCCAAACCAAGCCAAAATGTTGGTTTTTGTCCCCCAAATGGCCTTAGACATTTACCATAAAATACTAGGATTGAAACAAGGGCTTAAACTCAAAGAATGGCGGGTGTATGAGAGTTCACGGCCAAGCCATAGAGCTTACGGCCGTAAACTCTCAAGGATTGGTCTTTTGGACCATCAACACTAAAGGAGTGCCCTTTTGGAACCCCAAACACCCCCTATAGCCTTGAATGATTTCTAGAAGTGAGTTAAGGGCTTAAAACTTCATTAAATCCATGATATGAGAGTTTACGGCCGTAAACTCCCTTAGGAGTTGTCCCTAGGCCGTAAACTCCAATATGATGCCCTTTGAAGCCTTAAACCCACTCATGCATTTTTGGAAAAGTACTTAGAATAATCCCATGAACAAGTAGAAGCCTTAAAACACACTAGATACCCTCACCATGAGTTTACGGCCGTAAACTCATGGTGAGATGTCCCTGGGCCGTAAACACAACTTTGGGAGTTTACTCTTGGATAATAAACTCCATTACTAAGCCATACACACCTTTAGACGCTACCCGGGACACCCAAACACTTATCTAAAGTGTTTTCCGCTCCTGTGAGTGCGTATATTTGTTTAATTAGTATTAAATATACTAATTGTATGTGAACATATGTTAACATATGTTAAATAGGTTATTGTGTGTGTTCGAGTCCTTGCGTGACACCGAGCACCCAACCGGCGCCTTCGTCGGACCTACTTACACCAGGTGAGTTCATACTCCTGAATGAACCTTTTAAATGTTTTTACATGTTTTATAGGGGGGGAATACAAGTTAAACATGCCAGTTATCATATCAATCACATGTGATTGATAACCCGCATGCACAAGATTTTACCACTGTACACTGTTTTACCGAGTAGGACACTATAATGGTTTTCAATTGTATCAAAACTCTTACTTATATTGTTTTATCTAAATTCATTCTAAACTGGTTTATGAAAGATTTTCTAAGGTTTTCAAACATATTTTACAAAAGAATACAAATTATGATTTTCTCCGGATATAAAGGTTTTTCATCAAAGTTTCCTTTTTTTCGACATATACTTTTACTTGTTAAATACGGCTGCTTCGCTTATACTTATTTTATACTCCTACTCTGTAATGCTTTCACTTATACATGAAGTCACTTATACCTGATGGACGCTTATACTTATTCACACTCTTACTTAGTGATACGATTCTACTTCGCTTATACTTGATATCGACTCTACTTCACTTATAGTCGATGCGCTCATACTTCACTTATTGTCGTCTCTACTTCGTGATACGCTTATACTTGTTCGACACTCTTACTTCACTTGTGATCACTCCTACTTCACTTGTTAGACACTCCTACTTCACAAAGATCACTCCTACTTGATACACACTCAGTCGTGGTTAGATGTATGTTTGTGCTTGTATAGATGCATATAAATAATGATTGAAGGACTTAGGAAGGTTTGTCCGCCCTATTTCCTTTTCTTCGTTAAGATGTGGTCTGGTGGGATCGGATGTCCATCGAAGGTCATTTGATTCATTACTTATATATTATGTACACAAGCATAGACATACGGGTTTACTTCAGTCAATTCAGTTAAGAGTCTCTACCTCTAGTTCAACACTTACATTAGAAACCCACTAGTTGGAAGTCTCTACCCACTATTTGGGATGCATCTTCAGGACAAGGACTTCTCCGTCGTCTAGTTGGTAACCAGAGTCTCCTGTAGGGAGAGCGGACATTGTGTGTATAGATCTATACGGGATTGACAACCCCGCACCCAGACTGCTAGCTACAGTCCCGGCGTACCAAGCCAACGGGTGACAAATGTCACATTAAAGACGCTTGTAGGGCGTCTGGTACTCTAGTCAGTATGGTTACGAGTATCCCGGGTTACCTTATAATTCATTGGCTTTAAGGTAACGGTATTTTGCCAGCAATTTACACTGTATGCTGGTAATTCAATTTCAGAGTCACACTGTTTTGACCTTACAAGACGTATCTTTCATTTGATACTGTCTGGGGTCTGTCTCCTATGTTTTGACCTTACAAGACGTATCTCTCATTTGATGTTGTCTGGGGTCTGTATCCACTATATTCACAGTATCCACTGTATTCACTGTATTCATTGTATTCACTGTTCTAGACCTTGTTAGACATATCTTTCATTTGATATTGTCTGCGGTCTGTATTCACTGTGTTGGACCTTACCAGCTGTACCTTTCATTTGGTACCTTCTGGGGTCTGTGTCTTTATTTGTTAGACTGAACCAGGCGTGTCGTTCGTTCGATACTCTCCTGGAGTCTATGATTCCTTTGCCTTAGTCAGCGGTCCTCACTGCTGAGGCATATGTTATTTCCCTGTTGTCTCTTGCTTTCTTTAATAATCAAATTCAGTATTTTGATAATGATAACAATTAAGGGAAAACCACTTTTTACCACATAACACTGACCAGTCTTGGTAGAAGGCTGCTTTGATTAAAGAAAATATAGGATTTTCTGGAAAGAACTCTAATACACTGTAAACACTTAAACCATTACTTTTATTAAAGTTATTTGAACGAAAACGTCACTAAAAGCTTATGAACTCACTAGCATTTGTAAAAATGTTGATACTCGCTTTTCAAATAACTTGTATTCTCAGGTTAGCATTAGACAGGTACATCCCCAGAGCAGTTGATGAAGATGGCTTAGTGCCTCGCTGTACTTACATATATCTGTTTGTATTACTTGTATTACTTTGATGTATTAATGTAACCATGTAAAACTATTACTATTAATGCAATGTTTTGTTGTACTTTGATTACTATAATGCATGTGTTGTGATACTTGACATGACGTCATCCACCCCAGAACGTTTCCGCCGTTCCGGTTTTGGGGAGTGACAATTTCTGGTATTTTGGGATTTGAAAAAGTTAGTCACATGATGATTGTAGGCAATTGAGTTGGAGCTGCAAGTTGGGATTGACTTTATCAGTTCCGCATTTCTTAAGAGGTGAGTCTCCTCACCATACCAATGGGTTGAAGGCACCAAGGTCGGCCCATTATGTGTTGCATAATATATTAAGTTGGTATGAAATATGTGATATGCTAAGTATGGAAGACCCCAGGGGAGCCTGTGGCAGTCGGATATCAGACCATGCGGAGGAGCCCATGGCATTCCAGATAAAGACCATGTGGGGGAGCCCATGGCAAGAAGCTAAGACAATGTGGGGGAGCCAATGGCACATAGGTCTAAGACCCTGGGGGAGCCCACGACATCTTGGAGTAAGACCCTGGAGGGAGTCCACGACATCCCTATATGTTTATATATGTGTTATGTAGTATGATAAATATTTCTGTGATATATGGTATGCTAGTTGACTTTGTGTCATTGTACGGAAGACCTCGGGGCCTGTGACAGTCGGATATCAGACCATGTGGGGGAGCCCATGGCAAGTAGGTATAAGACCCTGGGGGAGCCCATGACATCCTTATATGTTTGTATGCATGGCTTATGTGGTATATGTAGTTGTTATAGCTTATATGCCTTATGTGATTATGTGGATTGTGTGGGGTGTGCTCTGGAGAACTCACTAAGCATTAGCTTACAGTTTTTTGATTGTTTCAGGTACTTTAGAGCCTAAGGGAAAGGGAAAGGTCTGATTGTGCGGCGTGCACTCTCTGGCATTTTATATGGGGACACTCTAATATTTGAAATAAATTGTTGATGTTATGGATTTTGAAAACAGTTGTCATTGATATTTATATTTTATGGGAATGTTTGATTAATTAAAAATGAAATTTTTATTTGGAAATTTGGGTCGTTACAGATAACCCACCACCTCAGTAGGTCGAAAACTTCCTAATCTCACCATCACTCCTTCATTTCGATCCAAAACATTCTGATTATGTTTTGTCTGTCTTCAACCAGTTGCCACCCACGACTTCATCATTGGTGTCACCACCCGCCATGGTTGTGATGGTTGGGGTCACTGTTTCCTAAACCAACACTCAAAATGTTCCCCGTTGCTCGAATAACCATATTTATTCAAAGTGAAGACACAACCATTTGCTCCGGTTGTCGACGTTCAAGTAAGCTTTCAGCCTTTCACCAAGCTTTTAATCATCTTCTTTCTTTGTATCCTCTCCGTTTGTCTATAAAAATACTTGGTATTTTGGGGGATTACGATTTCTAATATCAAGTTAAGATAGTGGTCGGTCTTCCGTTAGCTGATTATTACTTCTGTGCACCAAACTACCGATGATGGAGTCGTCAGTTGGTTCAAACCAAAGTTGTTAATTTTTTTCATCAACCTGGTAATTATTTGTTTTTCATTATGTTGGTTTTCTGATCTAGGGCAGCAAACTAATATATTTGTTTGAATCTATTGTAAATGAGTTGCCTTGGGATGCTTGAAGAACGAGGATTTAGGGTTTCAATCAGGTTTTGTTTCTTCACCAAGTGACGATTGACTAAACTGTTGGATTAGTGTCTAAGTCCATAACTATTTTGGTATGTACTTGACCCGATTATGAGCATGGTCCTTTTGGGTTTCCTTCACCATAGAAACTTGTAGGATCAATTATGGAAAGAGAAAGGTTTAATTATGATTGATTAATATATTATAAGAATAATATATTAAAGGAGAAATCATATTGTTTAATTAATATTAGTCAAAAATTAATTAAGAATTAATTTTGTGGCTAAAAGAGATTAATTAAACTTAGGGGATCGGATTTCTAATTATAAGATAATTGCAATTGGGCTATGGATCACCTAATAATATAGGTTGGACGAATTCTATGGGAAGCCCATAAGGAATTCATCCAATAGATATAATTAAAGGAGTCCATGGACTGCTTAGGGCCTAAGCAATCAAATTAGGGTTTCCTAAGTTCAAAACCCTAATAGCTTAAGTATATAAAGATCCCTAAGACCCCAAAAACGTGGTGAATGAATCCTTTAGGGTTCCTAGTCGTTTTTGGTGCCTCCTCTCTCTTTCTTCTTCATCTTGTTGCTTAGTAGTGTTTGTGGCTCCATTAGAGGTGCAACACTTGAGACACTAAGCTTTCTGAAGCCAAGGAGTTTATTTTTATTGCTATATAGCAATTAAAGGTAATCTCTAAACCTTATTTCAGTTCACAATATGTTAGATCTAGGGTTTATGGCTTTTGATATTCAATTGCATGTTCATTAGACAAACTAGATCCAAAAGCTATTAGGGTTTGCATGTACACCATAGGAATGATGTATTGCTCGAAACTCATCAGTGGTATGAGAGCCTAGGGCTGTTTGTTTGATGTATTTGATGCTATAGTTGATTATTCATGCTTAAAATCGAAATTTTTTGGTTTCTGGGTGCTAGAATCGCCGAGTCCACTGGGAACCCGATGAGTCCAGTGCTGACTTGACGAGTCAGAGTTGCAGATACCTGATTTTGCGGGATTTTGACCTATTTTGGCTGTGGATAATTACCTAAAACAATTTTTATTAATAAAATCCGAATTTTTTCAATATTTGGAGATTATCCTTGCCAAAATAGAAGATAATTGTCAAAATTTAGATAATCTTTTGTTTTATTAGATAAAGATTGATTATTTGTAATTTAGATTTGAATTTTCTTGTCAAAAAGTTTCAATTTTCCCCTTTAGGTTTTATAGTTTAAATTTTGAACTTAAAAGTTTTGTTTTTGAAATTTAAATAGTTAAACCTAAATGTTTTGAAAAGTTTCAAAACTTGTCCTCAAGTTTTGGAATTTAAATTTTGATTAAAAGCTTAATTTTGAAATATTTAAATTCTAAACCTTAAGTTTGAAAAAGTTTCAAAACTTGCCCTCAAGTTTTGGATTTTAAAATTTACTTAAAAGTCTTAATTTGAAATTCTAAATTCTAAAACCCATGTAATTTGAAAGGTTCAATTTACACCCTTATGGTTTTATTAATTAGTTAAAGTGTATAATTAAAAGAGAGTTAACAATTCCATAAAGTTTTAGTTTACATTTAATTAAATTAAAAGTATAATTTATTAAATTAGACCACCTAGTATTTTAAAAGTGTAAAATACACCCTATACTATATATAACATTAAAAGTCTAATATTATACATATGTATGAGTATAAAGTCAGTCTTACCGTTAGTAGGCCTCATTCACGAAGCTGGTCTATAAGGGGTGTTTAAGGAAATTGCCTATAAAATGACAATTGAATAGGTATCCACTCTTACCCACGGCACTCTTGACTAGTGGAGGGTCATTAACTGAATAGGTAGGATAGGACGATACCTTCCATTATAAGTATAATTAAGTACAAAGTAACTAAATGTTTTTACAAATTCCCAAATCATAGTTACTTTAGGCAAAATGTGAAATTGTATGCTAATCCAAGGAATGACACTTTGTACCCTTGCTGTCACACCCCAAAACCGAGAACGGCGGAAACGTTCTGGGGCGGAGGACGTCATGTAATGTATCACAACAATGCAAAGTAGTAATCAAGCAACAACATCATCCATTGCATTAATACTATAATTTTAATTACATTTGAGTTCTTTCATAGTATAATTCTACAAAAATGAATATTCAAAAATAAAAGACGAGTCTTGATCGCTCCGTCTTCACAGAACCTGGTAGTCGTACCTGTCTATCCGTGTCCTGGGAATACAAGTTATTTGAAATAGAGTATCAGCAATAATGCTAGTGAATTCATAAGTATTTATGTGACTTTGATTTGTAAAACTGTAAAGAAAGACCTGTAAATGTTTGAAGGAAAGTTTGTACCAACGAACATGTTTGTAAGTAATTGTAAACGTTTGAAAACCCTAGAAAATCCCATATTTTCTACTAGTATAAAATGTAGCCTTCTACCAAGACCCGACTGTTTTGAATGTTTGCTTCAGAAATCCAATATTTGTTTATAAGTGGGTGGTAGTTTAAAAGTCCCAAAAATGAACTACCATGGTGTTTTTCTTGTCTAAAATAGTAGATTTGTGTACATATATAAAATCGCTAAGGTATTTGATAACCCCGTAAATCAACGTGTTTTTAATACTCCATGTGAGTTTTATAACCATGCTAATGACCCAGACTGCCTATAACAACGTTCTTCAGGCGTTGGAATGTTATGACATTTGTCACCCCAAACCTGCCGGTCTAACTGTAGCTAACAGTTTAGGTGCGGGATTATCAATCTCGTATAGATCTATACACAAGTATCACGCTCCCCCAACAAGGGATTATGGTATATAATACAGGACTTAATAATGCATACTCGAAAGTACGTGAAGCGTCTCACAAAACCTAGTATAAAACAGATTTACGTATGAAATTGTCTATTTGTTCTTGTATATGAAAATATCTCTTTGATATGGTACTTGTAATATGTAAAATTTCATGAATATCAAGTACACTATCTTATGTAATCGTATCTCTTGAAATTGTATATTCTTGAAATTGTATGCCTTGTAATTGTATGTAATCGTATCTCTTCATATAATATGTAATGTATTAGTATAGACTCATAAATAAACCGACTCTTGTGTGATTTGCTTGTACTTGGAATGGTAAGTAGTATCTCCTAACTATACCTATTATATTTACTAGTATTGTACGTGTATAACCGAAGTGTGTCTTTGTTACCCAAAGGTATTGAATCAACGGATGGAAACTTTTATGTCTATATATGTATACATGCTATATATACTTATATATATATATATATATATATATATATATATATATATATATATATATATATATATATATATACTCATATATTGGCGTGCATTTGACAATAAAAATATAAAAAGAAGTTTTGTAAAACCTTTGAAAAGTTTGATAAATAAAAAAAATTGAGGACTTGATGTCAGTTTTTAAGACGCTTTGAAAGTAGTTTGTTTGATAAAAACAATTTTTAAGTATAAGAAGACCTTTGTTTGAAACACGATTCTAACAGCGTTTGAAAGGAAATATAAAATATGTAAGGCAGTTGGATAAAGAGTTTTTAACATGTAAAAATGTTTGTCGTGAACTATTATAGTTTTTACAAAAGTTTGTTTCGTTTGTATAATAAACCCTAGTGAAATGCTCACTTGTTATGTAAAGTGTAACCTTTGTACTGACATAAATGACCACATTTACTCAAAGTATTGATAAAGTGTTTGATTTGTATGTTTTTATCCACACATTTAATTTAAAAAGACAAGATGTTATCTTGATATATTTTGTGTACTAAAGTTTCCATGTAGTAGATATGAATCACATATGGTTTGCTTGAATAAGAGAGTATATAATAAAACTTTAGGTTACACATGATAATAACCGTGTGTTTACTTGTATCCCCCCCCCCCCTGAAAACGTATAAAAAGCATTGATAACATATTTGAAAAGGTATTTTATAGGGGTGTGAACTCACTTGTTCGGTTTGAAGAGAGTGGGACTAGAGTCGAGCATAACTTCAACCGCGGAAAGCTGCGTCTTCGAGCTTCTCGGGGATCTCGGTAGCGTAGATCTTTCGTCGGGGCTCGGGTGCGGAAACCGAGGGCGTCGGGATGGTCTCTGGAGCTCTAGGGTGTGTGAAAGTGAGAGAGGATATGAGAGATTTGTGTCAAAACCTGTAGCTCAAACCCTCTATTTATAGTGCTGGAGGATCGCGTACGCGGGGCGTACCACCGGAGTACGCTGGGCGTACGTGTTACGCGGGGCGTACTTTGGTTACGCAGGGCGTAAAAATGCATCACAGCTTACGAATCTGTTCTAGCTAGTGTAGAGCACTCGAGCCGATGGGACTTGACACTGGGTCTAGTACGCTGGGCGTAATCTTGGATTACGCTGAGCGTAATCCAGTCTCCGATCTTCTAAATTCCGTAACTTTCGCGTACGGGCTCCGTTTTTCGCGTTATTTATATCCACGCGTAGGTGAGATTATTCTCCACAACTTTCATTTAGACTTCGTCGGCTATTTTTGACTTTATTTTTAATGATATATTTTTAATAGTCCGAGACTGCTAAAGTCCGTTAAAAATTCATAGTTTCTTTATTCGACGTCGGTTTTCGTTTGTCTTTTTATCATTTTACTCCTATTGTGGAGATCTTCAACTTTCGTTTAGGTGGCGATAGCTAACTAACACTCGACCTTCAATTCGAGTTTTTAGATGTCTACTGCTATATATGGATCTTGGAAAAATCATAACTTCCTCATACGAAGTCAGATTTGGACGTTCTTTTTATGTACGCTCGCGGTTTAATGGTATCTACGACTTTCGTTTAGATACCTAAGGCTAAAAATTATTGTATCGAAACATTGCGTTTAACGTCTATCAGCGTTGCCGGTTTTTGCCGCGAATCTTAGATTGGTCATAACTTCTTCGTTATAACTCGGATTTTAGTGTTCTTTATATGTACTGAAACCTTGATATGATTTCTACTACTTTATTTAACCCAAATATGATTTTTAGGAAAGTTATATTTTGACCTATATTTGACTGGTGATACATTTTATTGTTTCAAAATATCGGGTTGTCACATCATCCCCCTGTTAGAGGGAATTTCGTCCCGAAATTCGAGTTTAAGCAGTATTAATAATCATACTACGGACAGAAGTTTTTATTCGCTACTCGTGTTCTTAAGTGAACCTTGGTCTTCGCCTGGCATTCCAACGAACCTTTTTACTATCGGGATACGACTTTGCTTCTTTCGTTTGACTTCATTGGTATGATAACTTTTCTTTGTCGAATGTGCATTGAGTGTTTTTGTGGTCTGTGGGAGTATTACACCTTGTACCCTACAAGTAGTGTCTCCAGATCTTTAGAGCAATTACCGCTGCTCATGATTCAAGATCACATGTTGAATAGTTAACTTCCTGTGTCTTAGGCTGTCTTGAGGTATGGGCAGTGACTTTTCCTCTTGCTTAAGAACACAACCAAACCCTTGGTTGGATGTATCGCATTACACCACGAAATTTTCTATCCCCTTTTGGGAGGGATAATGTTGGTGCGATGCATCAAACTTACTTTAACATTTGGAACGCTCTTTCTTGTTTATAGACAATTGCGGTGCTCTTCCAAGTGAGAAACTTGTCCTAAAGAATCCCCTTCGGAGGATTTTGTTAAGCTTGCTAGGAAGTTCTCGCATCTCGGTTGGAGCTAGACAATAATGTGATTTGGCTACTGGGGTAGTCCCTGGAACTAAGTCGATTCTGAATTCGACTTAGCGTTGTGTTGGTAGTCTCCGTTGTCCTTCTGGAAAGGTGTCGGGAAAAGCCGCGTACTTCTTGGATGTTCTAAATGTCCTTCACCTCTCGGCACGTCTCGGCGATGTGCGCAAGGTATGCATGATATTTCTTTTGTAAGCATTTCTGAGCATGCATACACGAAATGATGAGAGGGTTCGTACTTGGTTCGTCGCTGTAAATAACTAGAGCTTCGTTGTTTAGGGAGGTTAGGATGAATTACTTTATCAAAGCATCTGATGTCGGCTCGATGTAGACTTAACCAACTCCTACTGATTATGATGTCAAAACCTTGGGGTGGATTAGCTGTCGTGAAGAAAGTATGACTACTCATGAATTAGGGAAAAGGATAGGTATTCCTAAGTTTATTCTTACGGAAGCACGATCACTCGCAGTCTTGGGCGGTCTCTGTCTTGAAGTTCATAGTAGAATTCATAACTGGTTCATCAATCACAGTCTCGGGTATACGAGTCCTATATAATTAAGATTGAAAAGGTGGGTCTTTGGATTGAACTTGACATACCGCACGAGTGGTACTTCGGGGAGGTTTGCTGAGGTTTCTTTGGAAAGGATAAGAAACATGAGGTATTTTATGCATGAGTACTTTAGTGCTCTGGAATGACGGCTTTGCTAGAATGGCGTTTTCGGAGAAGGAGAAATACGCACGAAACTGGTATTGCGAGGATCGAATTGAGTCAATTTGTATGATGATATCGGACTTACTTAGAAGTAAATGAAATTAGATTTGAACATAAAGCATTACAGATAAAACACAATGGTGCAACTCTTAACAGGGTTACAGTACTTTAGAGTAACTATAGGAATACTGCTACGAACCAAGTATACTACAAAAGACTAGTATACGTAGCACGAGGGTCCCTTAACCAACGGGATCTCGCAAAAGATAAGACTCTAGTTGCACTAGTTTTAAACAGTTTATAAGTCTATTACAATGAAAGCCTTAATTACTTTCACGTGGGTCCGGAGTAGTTTCTCCTGCAGCAGTGATCCTTAGTATTTTCCCGTCTATGCCGGAGTTCTTTGTTATAGGACAATCCTTCTTGAAGTGCCTATTTCACCGCATTGGTGGCATGACTGGCTAGTACTAGAATTGGTGGTGGGAGTGAGGTGTTTAGTCAGAGTTACATGGATACGGGTGCCTTCCTCATTACTCCACTTTGAAAATTTCCTCTTAAAGAGTCCGGATTTATCACTACTTTTGGGTGTAGGGTTGGTCCCGATGCCAGGGACTGGAGGAATGGGTCGTGCCGGTGTTGAAGGGGCAGGAGTTGTCACTTGCTATTGTTGCACGGCAAGTCTTTGGAATCGCTTTCGCTCACTTCTGGCTTGGCGATATCGTCTCCTCTTTTCGGTCTTACGGCTTCGCAAGTCCGTGATTGTTGTCATTTGTTGACTTCCTGGGTTGGTACTACAACTAGAACTCTCGACTCCTTTGTTAGTCTTGTTTGTGTTGCCGGAGTTGATGTGTATAAGGAAGGTTGCCACAGCAGCTGCTACTGCAGCTTGTAATGTAGCGGCGTCAATATGGATGATAGGGGTTTCGTTGCTCGGTTGATTGTTTCCGGATGACGACATGATTCTGTAACTCGAAAGAAAAAGAATTTTGTGAGCGATTTTGGTTGACCCTAAATGTATTTCTATTGCTTAAGTAAAGAGTAAGAGTATGTTCTCGAAAGTTTGACCTACATCCCTATGATGCAGTCCTAGTACAGATTGGAAGTATGTTCATGATGGTTTGACCTACATCCCTATGATGCAGTCCTAGTACAGAGTAGAAGTATGTTTGTAGAATGGTCTTAAGACGTTTGTCGTTCAAGCCGAGGTATCGTTGGTTGGTGAATAACATGATCTTACCACTAAGAGACACTTTGGAAATGTCTCCGGAGTTAAATTACTATAGTCCAATGACTTGACTAAAGCATGTTTCGGATAGACTCCAACAAAGGTATGATGAGGGTTTTTGAACAAGGAGTGACACGGAAGTTAGCCGACTGTCAATATCATCGATGTTTAAGATGTAATAAGTTTAGGAAATTTTTATCTTGAAGAAGGTCTTACATCATATCAGGAGTAGAAAGGTTTTGGCCGCATAAAGGCCTAACTAACAGTACTTGCAGTACAAGATAGTTACATAGAAAAATGCTACATAGGGCATACACAGGAAAACGATTCCTTTAAACAAGGAAGGGAAATGAAGCATTTCTTACTGGCGGCGGTCATCCTTCTGGTGAACTCTTAGTTCAACCAATTGACGTTCCATTATCAAGAAGGTGTCTTTCGTACACTCTCTAGCGTACTCGTAGCTCTATGACTTCGGCTCGTGTTTTAGTTAATGCTTGAAGCAGGGTATCATGGTCTCTCTCAGATCTCTCACGAGTGTTTTCAAGACAATTGGTGCGGATGGTATGCATTCTTGTATTGGCATTTACCCTCTTCGATATAATGGAGAGTCGTCTTGCCCTGAATTTCGTTTCGAGCAACTCTACGGATCAGGATTTGTAGAACTTTGTCTGCTAAGCTTCCTTTGCTTAAGTTGTAGCAGCTTCGGTCTCCTTTAGACGGCATAGGTTGATCTTGCTCTTCGCTCCATGTTTCTAAGCTTTCTACCCAAGGAAGCGTCGAGCCATGAAGAGCTGGACGAGGGTTAGGGTTTGAATTGGGAGCTGCCGGGGGTAGGTTCTCATCCTCGAGTTCGGAGTTATCATCATCCGAAAGGTCTTCAACATGGTGATCATTCAAAAGGGATTGGATGATCATTCTCTCGTTCTTCTCTGAACCATCTAGCATTGCCTTCGTTCGGGAAGTACGGGTCGTCGTGGGGATGGGGTCCAGCTATGTTATCTATGCGATAATTAGGGGTATAAGAATCTAACACATAAGTAGTTTTATAGTAATACACAAAATATTCCTATAGTATTTTAGGTTTATGTTCTATTGTTCTCATTGTGGTATTATGGGTAAGTTTTAGACTTGTTGCAACTCACAGCCACACTTAGGCATAGGGATGAGCTTTGGAACCAGACCGGTTCGGAACCGGAACCGGTTTTCGTATATTATAAGAACTGGGAACCGGACCGCCGGTTCTAGCGCCGGTTCCGGTTCCGGTCCCGGTTTTTCAGTTATTTTTCAAAGTAGAACCGGTTGAAATACTATAGATTATATGCTATCTTCTGGAACTTGTAAATGATTCAATATTTAACCAAATTATGACTTTTTACATTCTAAATTGAAGTGCAAATACTAAATTACATGATGAAAAAAGAATCAAGTAATTCCGACTTCATATGAGTGAGTTATGCGCATTTTAAAAGCGGGGACAGATTCCAAAAAAATAAAAAATGCTGAAACAGAAAAAACGCAGCATTGATATGTTATCTTCCGGGGTCTATAACTGATTCAATATCTAACCAAAATATGTGTTTTTATAGTCTAAAATGAACTAAAAACATCAAATTACATGCTGGAAAAAAAAATTAAGTAATTTCAACGTCATATGAATGAGTTATACACATTAAAAAATGGGACATATTCAAAAAAACAAAAAAATAATGCTGAAATAAAAAACGCAACATCGATATGCTTTCTTTCGGGGCATGTGTCTGATTCAATATCTAATCAAAACATATGTTTGTACCGTAAAAAATGAATTACAAACTCCAAATTACATGTTGGAAAAAAATCAAATAACTTCGACTTCACATGAGCGAGTTATGTGCATTTTAAAAAATGAAAAAAATGTCAAACCGGTTCCGATTCTTAGAACCGGGACCGGTTTTCATAAAAATGGAGAACCGGTAACCGGACCTATTACCAATTCCGGTTCCGGTTCTGCTCCGGTTCCGGTCCGGTTCCGGTTCCGGCGGTTCTAATGCTCATCCCTACTTAGGCACATGCTAGTCAACACTCGAAAAATATAGTTGATCAGGCTATATCATCCCAGTTTTGACTATATGTCTCTAAGTCTACTTGTGCTGCCCAACAATCGTAATACTTTTGTTCTGTCCTAGTGACACTGATTTTAGTATAAATGTAGGCATGTATACTCAATTAGATATTATTTTAAAAGTAGGCTCTTTATCAGAGTATTTTAATCCCTATTGTATTTATAGTTTGTATATCTTTTATGGGTTGATATACTCAATTCACTATAAACAATGCTCTGATACCAATCTGTCACACCCCAAAACCGAGAACGGCGGAAACGTTCTGGGGCGGAGTACGTCATGTAATGTATCACAACAATGCAAAGTAGTAATCAAGCAACAACATCATCCATTTCATTAATAGTATAATTTTAATTACATTTGAGTTATTTCATAGTATAATTCTACAAAAATGAATATTCAAAAATAAAAGACGAGTCTTGATCGCTCCGTCTTCACAGAACCTGGTAGTCGTACCTGTCTATCCGTGTCCTGGGAATACAAGTTATTTTGAAATAGAGTATCAGCAATAATGCTGGTGAATTCATAAGTATTTATGTGACTTTGATTTGTAAAACTGTAAAGAAAGGCCTGTAAATGTTTGAAGGAAAGTTTGTACCAACGAACATGTTTGTAAGTAATTGTAAACGTTTAAAAACCTAGAAAATCCCATATTTTCTACTAGTATAAAATGTAGCCTTCGACCAAGACCCGACTGTTTTGAATGTTTGCTTCAGAAATCCAATATTTGTTTATAAGTGGGTGGTAGTTTAAAAGTCCCAAAAATGAACTACCATGGTGTTTTTCTTGTCTAAAATAGTAGATTTGTGTACATATATAAAATCGCCAAGGTCTTTGTTAACCCCGTAAATCAACGTGTTTTTAATACTCCATGTGAGTTTTATAACCATGCTAATAACCCAGACTGCCTGTAACAACGTTCTTCAGGCGTTGGAATGTTATGACATTTGTCACCCCAGACCTGCCGGTCTAACTGTAGCTAACAGTTTAGGTTCGGGATTGTCAATCTCGTATAGATCTATACACAAGTATCACGCTCCCCCAACAAGGGATTATGGTATATAATACAGGACTTAATAATGCATACTCGAAAGTACGTGAAGCGTCTCACAAAACCTAGTATAAAACAGATTTACGTATGAAATTGTCTATTTGTTCTTGTATATGAAAATATCTCTTTGATATGGTACTTGTAATATGTAAAATTTCATGAATATCAAGTACACTATCTTATGTAATCGTATCTCTTGAAATTGTATATTCTTGAAATTGTATGCCTTGTAATTGTATGTAATCGTATCTCTTCATATAATATGTAATGTATTATTATAGACTCATAAATAAACCTACTCTTGTGTGATTTGCTTGTACTTGGAATGGTAAGTAGTATCTCCTAACTATACCTATTATAGTTACTAGTATTGTACGTGTATAACCGAAGTGTGTCTTTGTTACCCAAAGGTATTGAATCAACGGATGGAAACTTTTATGTCTATATATGTATACATGCTATATATACTTATATATATATATATATATATATATATATATATATATATATATATATATATATACATATATATATATACTCATATATTGGCGTGCATTTGACAATAAAAATATAAAAAGAAGTTTTGTAAAACCTTTGAAAAGTTTGATAAATAAAAAAAATTGAGGACTTGATGTCAGTTTTTAAGACGCTTTGAAAGTAGTTTGTTTGATAAAAACAATTTTTAAGTATAAGAAGACCTTTGTTTGAAACACGATTCTAACAGCGTTTGAAAGGAAATATAAAATATGTAAGGCAGTTGGATAAAGAGTTTTTAACATGTAAAAATGTTTGTCGTGAACTATTATAGTTTTTACAAAAGTTTGTTTCGTTTGTATAATAAACCCTAGTGAAATGTTCACTTGTTATGTAAAGTGTAACCTTTGTAGTGACATAAATGACCACATTTACTCAAAGTATTGATAAAGTGTTTGATTTGTATGTTTTTATACACACATTTAATTTAAAAAGACAAGATGTTATCTTGATATATTTTGTGTACTAAAGTTTCCATGTAGTTATGAATCACATATGGTTTGCTTGAATAAGAGAGTATATAATGAAACTTTAGGTTACACACGATAATAACCGTGTGTTTACTTGTATCCCCCCCCCCCCCCTTGAAAGCGTATAAAAAGCATTGATAACATATTTGAAAAGGTAGTTTATAGGGGTATGAACTCACTTGTTCGGTTTGAAGAGAGTGGGACTAGAGTCGAGCAGAACTTCAACTGCGGAAAGCTGCGTCTTCGAGCTTCTCGGGGATCTCGGTAGCGTAGATCTTTCGTCGGGGCTCGGGTGCAGAAACCGAGGGCGTCGGGATGGTCTCTGGAGCTCTAGGGTGTGTGAAAGTGAGAGAGGATATGAGAGATTTGTGTCAAAACCTATAGCTCAAACCCTCTATTTATAGTGATGGAGGATCGCGTACGCGGGGCGTACCATCGGAGTACGCTGGGCGTACGCATTACGCGGGGCGTACTTCGGTTACGCGGGGTGTAAAAATGCATCACGGCTTACGACTCCGGTCTAGCTAGCGTAGAGCACTCGAGCCGATGGGACTTGACACTGGGTCTAGTACGCTGGGCGTAATCCAGTCTCCCATCTTCTAAATTCCGTAACTTTCGCGTACGGGCTCCTTTTTTGCGTTCTTTATATCCACGCGTAGGTGAGATTATGCTCTATAACTTTCATTTAGACTCCGTCGGCTAGTTTTGACTTTATTTTTAATGATATATTTTTAATAGGCCGGGACTGCTAAAGTCCGTTAAAAATTCATAGTTTCTTTATTCGACGTCGGTTTTCGTTTGTCTTTTTATCATTTTACTCCTATTGTGGAGGTCTTCAACTTTCGTTTAGGTGGCGATAGCTAACTAACACTCGATCTTGAATTCGAGTTTTTAGCTGTCTACTGTTGTATCTGGATCTTGGAAAAATCATAACTTCCTCATACGAAGTCAGATTTGGACGTTCTTTTTATGTACGCTCGCGGTTTAATGATATCTACGACTTTCGTTTAGATACCTAAGGCTAAAAATTATTGTATCGAAACTTTGCGTTTAACGTCTATCAGCGTTGCCGGTTTTTGCCGCGAATCTTAGATTGGTCATAACTTCTTCGTTATAACTCGGATTTTAGTGTTCTTTATATGTACTGAAACCTTGATATGATTTCTACTACTTTATTTAACCTAAATAAGATTTTTAGGAAAGTTATATTTTGACCTGTATTTGACTAGTGATACATTTTATTGTTTCAAAATATCGGGTTGTCACACTTGCCGAGACATTAGTGGAGCGTGTGTGGTTAACCGGCACACTAATTTGGGTTTGGCATTGGTGGCGAAGGGTGACTCGATGTTTATCGTAGATCAATGGAGCATGTGTGGCTAACCGGGACATTGATTAGGTGATAGTAGCATTGAGTGCACCAAGTAGATTTGTATGGTTATTCTCACCTTGTTTTTGTGATCCTCGGCATCCTAGTCGCAAACTTGAAGGGTTTAATCGAGATTAAACATGCCATTGAAAGGTTCAATGAATCTCAAAAGATCTAGGAATTTCAATTCATTTAAAACTTAAACTTCTTTTTTGTTTTTCATGGTGGAAATTAGTAAATCGTCATTTACCTACCTTCAAATATTTTGCAACTAGATTATGGCATCCCTCTTCTAGGTTGTAGAGTATTGTTTTGGATCCTAGCCTTAATATCACATTTGGGTGTTTTATTAAGGACTCAATCAATTTAACTTGAATTTTCTCCTGTTTTGTAGATGTCTAGTTCTGAGAATCATGGTCTTCCTGAATTCTTTGAAGATAATATTCCTTGATATGATCGAGGAACAAGAAATCATGCTTCACTTCCTACACCTCCTCCAATTATTCTCCCTAACCCAGAAGTTCGAAAGCTTGAAAAGTTCAAGCTCACTCAAGCCCTTTTGGCAAGTAAACACGAAGATGGGAAATCTGTGTGTGCACACGTCTTAGAGATGAAGTCACACATTGACAGGTTAAGGATGTTAGGTGTAGAGATTTTAGGTGAGTTGACTGTTGACTGGGTTATTCAGTCACTTCCTAAATCATATAGTGAGTTCGTAAGAGAGTACTATATGATGGAACACGACGTGACCCTAATTGATCTTCCCTATTTGCTTATAGCTACTGAATCAACAATGATTTGGCGTACTGATCAAGCAAATTTGTTTGGTGAATCAAACTCACATGATCCAATGGACACTGGCAACATTGGAAATCCAGAAAGGACTAAGTATGAGATTTTCCCATGTAATGTGCCAAAGGAGTCCATTTACTCTTATTTCCAAGAGAAGGGGAATTGGAGACGAAGCTGCCCAAACTACCTAAGAGATTTAAGAGATGGGAGAGTCATGGCATATAGCTCTACTTCAGGTAAAACCCACTATCTAACTCCTTTTAAGTTCCTATTCTAGATTCTTAATACATGATGTGATAAGATTACATTTTGATGTTTTACAGGATCGAAGAAAAGAAAGGAAGCTTAAGAAAGAAGTGTGTTGAAACTAATCATGAAGAAATGGATTTCAATCGCATAGATTCAAAGATCAGATTTTTGAGCTGCTACTTTAGAGTTAGAATAAATTGCTTAGGAATGAGTAATAGCATAGTTTTCAGTTGAATTGCACTATAAGGACAAGTTTTTCCGCAATAAAATAAATTTTGAGTTTTATCTTATTTATTTATCCTTGCAATGGCATGTGTCAAATGGATGTTTGTATTTTAGCAATGTTGAGTTGGATATGATTCTTTTTTTGTTGTTTGTGGAAATGTCGAGAATTTGCCAAATAAAAAAAAGATTCTCATTGCCCAAGTTTCAATTAGACAGAAACTTGGATTCATGCGACATGTATTGTATGATGAATGAAAAACTTTCATATTTGGAAATTAGACTAATTCTTTGACAAAGTGTCAAGTGAAGGACTAGGAGATCAAGTACACTAGGTTGTGCGTTGATCAAGTTCACCACAAGAGTGATAAAGATATTCATCATGATTTACTAAAGTTTAGTAAATATGATTATACTTATAAGAATAAGTGTAATTTTGAGTTGATTGGAAGAGTTTCAATGAATAGCAGAACGAATAAGAAGAATCAAGTAGGCAGAAAGATAAAAGTTTCTCTATTCTAAGAAGAAGGGAGAGTACCTTTTATTGTCTTTTATGATCGTCTTAAGGATTGAGAACCATATCACAATTGAACCTCTAAGTGAGTCTTAGTGCATTTGTATGTCTAAGAATAGGAATCGAGAATTATGGAAATGGTTAAATCAAGAAGTCAATCATATTTCGTTCCAAAATCAAGTCTTAGAGTTATACTCCAAGAATGTGACTTGAGTGACAAGTCTTAAGTAGGTTTGTAACACTTATCAAATGTAAAATAAGAAAGTTTCTTATTCTTGCACATTTGAAATTGGTAAGTTGTGATGTCTTGGATAAGACAAAGACAAACTAAGACCAATTAAGTGAAGTGTTAAACTTGATAAGAAGCTACACTAACTCTTGAATATTTGTTTTGTCAAGGAATGTTTCTTGACAAGAGAATCTTATATGTCAAGGAGTCAGTGGGAGTCTTAATGGTCTTGAAAAAGGTTCAGGAACAAATCAAGAGTAAACCTAGTTGATCATCACTAGCACGTGACTTGAGGTTTATAACCTGTCATACTCTTATTTCTGTGCCATTCCAGTTGAGTTAATTATGCATGTGAGTTCTATGAGTTCTCATTTGAAGGCATAAAGACAATGCACCTTGATCAATGGAAAGTACATTGATATGTAAGGGTGAGTTGCTTGGAAGACATAGTGGGCATTCATGCTACCATGAGGCAAGGAATCAAATTGAACAAGTTCAATCCATATGAGCTTGAATTTGTCGCAAACCTTGGTTTTGGAAAAATTCATATGGATAGGAACACATACACTATAAAATCTAAGTGACATAAGGTTTCCCTCCTCCATGAAAATGATTATGAGGAAATGCTTTCACTAAGAGAGATTTTAAGCAGATAGCAGTTGTGTAAATTGTATTCTCAAATTCAATTATGATTACGGCATCCCTCTTCATAGTTCGAATTGTGAGATATGGCAATTAGTCTGAACATTTGGGACTTAGTAACATAAGTTCTGAATTTGTTTAGACACACATGTGAGCTTTCTAAGACAAAGGTCTATGAGTTTAAGAAGCTTAGATAAAGGCTTATCAAAGCATCAGGTATTAGAAATATGAACTTAAGAAATTCAATAAGCATTTCCTTCTGGAAGTTCAATTGTTTTCTGAATACATGTCAAAGCTAGTGGGAGCATAAGTGTTATGCTAATAAGGAAATAATCATTGTGTTAGTGGGAGCATGATTATTATTTTAAGTATTGAAAGTTAGCAATATTAATTATAGAAAAACAAAGATTCAATTTGCAAAGTTACAAGGGTTGAAAAGTTGTTTTGCTATAATTAAGGGAGAGAATATTATACTTCGTTTGAAAAATCTAAAGCTTAGATCGAGAAATGTTAATAAAATTTAGTCAAGAATACATAGCACGTTCTCAAATTTGATTATGATTACGGCATCCTTCTTCATCGTTCGAATTGTGAGAACATGACTAACAAAATATTATGGCAAAAGACTGGCAAAGTATCACATCTTTATGTAAGACATTATGCATCGTGTTCCATACGTTTCGAGTATAGGATCGATTGTGTGTGCTATAATATTTGACCGTTCTAAAATCTACCAAATGCCTAGTGCATTAAGATGGAAAAGGGACTAGAATCGGTTTTGACTAAAATAATTAAACAACTATCAAAGGACGATCCAAAGTTCGTTGAGGATTGGTCGCATGTGAGTAATTGGAAGTATAGTACTGGATGGATCATATCGACATTATTATCAATGTATAAGATTCTATTAAGAATGAGTTGTCATATGGAAAATATGGAAATGTTTCCATATTGGGAATTGGAAATTAAGAATTTATGTCTAGATTAGAAAATTTTATGCAAAAGGATGTTCAAAGGAATGTACTTTGAGTGAGAGACATCACATCTATAAAATTGTTTTGTAACAATTTCTGATAGAGAACCTTGTAATTTCATTGGCCAAGTCTTGGTGACTTTTGTGCTGTGACTTTACAAAAGGATCATTGCATAAAATATTAGAATCTAACATATTCTACTAGTGGCAAGGACCTTGTGATCTTAGACTAACGATGAGGATTAGGAATTGTGAAATGAGCATCATTGGAAAAGTTTTCAATTTATCTATTTCACATGGTCCATAGGAAACATAGTGTTCATGCTTGGTGCATGGGACAACTATTGTTATAATTCAAGTAATAAGTTGATTTTCTGAAACAGTAAACAATATATAATAAGTAATCAATATGATGGTTAAATAAAAGTGTTTTATTTACACTCAAAAGTTTGGGGGCCATATAGGATTAAGTATTATTATTGTGTTTAAATTTTGCATGTTTTGACCTCCAGAATAACTGGGTTATTCGAACCTCCAAAGTCAGTCATACATTGGAAGTAGGTATGAAGGAAGACTGTCATAAATCTGTCTGTAGATTGTCTAGAGTGTTTAGACATAGCACAAGTTTGTTGCAGAGTTCATGAGTGATTTGATAAGATTAGAGTATTGGATTAAACCCACGCTCGCTTGAATCACTTCATGGTTTTTATCACGAGTGATTGTGAGACGATAATATTGTATATTCTTGAAACCAAGACGTGTAAGTTGTAATTACAATTCGGTTGCACATTGATAATATGTAAACGCACTAGGAACTTGGTGTTATAAAACATATTGTTGTGTGTGATTTGATGAGTAAGAGCAAGCGAGCATTTGAGTTAAAGATTATCCATTCCTTTTACCTAATGTGGGATAAAAGCAATATATGTGGGCCCCTCAATGATTTAGTGGTGATACCTAAGCGCTTGGCCAAGCCGAGACTAAGTTGATGTGTTCAATTGTAGTCTGTTGTCAGACGTCATAAATCGGATGTCAGGAAACAATATAGAGAGAATGATTAAAATCCATGTCTCAGTCTATACGGTATCTAGAATGGAGGAATATATGATCCCTTATCTAAAGGACACACATATCTAATAAGATCAAAGTTGAAAGCGGCTTTTGAAAGCTACGATTGCTGATCAGGTTCTGAAGTTATGCAAAATAGTTATTAGACTTATCCAAGTGGGAGACTGTTGGATTAGTGTCTAAGTCCATAACTATTTTGGTATGTACTTGACCCGATTAAGAGCATGGTCCTTTTGGGTTGCCTTCACCATAGCAACTTGTAGGATGAATTATGGAAAGAGAAAGGTTTAATTATGATTTATTAATATATTATAAGAATAATATATTAAAGGAGAAATCATATTGTTTAATTAATATTAGTCAAGAATTAATTAAGAATTAATTTTGTGGCTAAAAGAGATTAATTAAACTTAGGGGACTGGATTTGTAATTATAAGATAATGGCAATTGGGCTATGGATCACCTATGTAACGACCCAATTTTTACCAAGAGTTTTTTTTTTCATTTTTAATTAATCAAACACATCCCATAATCCATAAGTTTCCAAACCATTTGTTTCTCAATTCACAATTATTACAAATTCATTGTACTTTTTTAAAACATCAGAGAGTCCCCAAACACACAAAAGAGAGGTAGAGTGCACGCCTCGTCATCACGCCTTGCCCTTGCCCTTAGGCTCTGAAGTACCTGAAACAATCAACAACCTGTAGGTGAAATGCTTAGTGAGTTTCCCAGAGCATACCACAAACACACAAACCACATATCATATATCCTGTTAGCTATAAAAGCTACACACATATCACGTAAGCCATGCATACATGAAACCTGTGAGAATGCCATGGGCTACCCCACATGTTCTTTACCTAGGACTGTCATGGGCTCCCTCACATGGCCTTACATCCAATGTCTTCACCTAGGACTACCATGGGCTACCCCACATGGTCTTACATCCAATGCCACGGGCTCCCCCCGGGATCCTCATACAAAACATGCAATCACATAACAGAACACAGAATGTCTACCATGTATGTCATAATCACATAATGGGCCGGCCTTGGTGCCTTAGACCCATAACTGACACTTTGCGACCAAAGGTATCCCACGGGCTGCTCCACGCAACTGCCTAAAAAGTTTCATACAATATCCAGTCATTTCCCCAAAGTACATCCTGGTCAACTACAGCCAAGATCAACTCAACGGTCCATGATGACCCTAACTCGCCGAGTACAACTAGTGACTCGCCGAGTTTCCCGGGATAACATCTACTCGCCGAGTCATTGAGGTGACTCGTCGAGTTCATGCGGTCTTGATTGATAATCTAAGGTCGTTTGTCGAGTTTCCTTTCTTGCCACTCGACACGTCTACGAACATCCAACCATTGGGGAAATCTTACTCGACTCGCCGAGTTGTTCCTTCAACTTGCCGAGTTCTAGGTAATCTTCATCCGACTCGCCGAGTTGTTCATCCAACTCGTCGAGTCCGAGACAATATTCATCGGGCTCGCCGAGTTGTTCATCCAACTCGTCGAGTCCATGCCTGCCTTCATATGACTCGCCGAGTCGCCCCCTGTGACTCACCGAGTCCTATCAGATCTCAAGCTATACAGACCCTTTTTGAGCCATGCAATGCTTGCAAACTACAGATCTAGGCTCCTGAGGCATGCTTTCCACGTAAAGTTGCAAACTTTACGTGCATGCAAGGCTTTAAGACCCTAAAATAGCAAATCTAAGCTTGGAATGAAGTCATACACTTTTGGGGAGGCACATGCTAAGCTCAACTGATAACTTTATGCATCTCAAGTCCAAAAGGTGTCCAGATCTGAAGTTACAACTTCAGATCTTGGCTTAAACACAAAAACCCCTTTCTTAGAATCCATGCACAAGAGGGTTTTGGGTGGAAATGAGCCAAGGAACAGCTTAATACCTTCAGAAAGTGCTCAACAAGAGTAGATCTTGAATCCCCACGAGCCCTTTGCTTCCTCTAGCTTGTTTCCTCAAGTGCTTCCTTCACTAAATCCCTCCTTCAAGCTTAAAATCACCAAGAAACACACTCACACTCGAATCAGGGTTTTTGGGAGGTATAGAGCAGTAAAAGGGGGCTTGGGGAGGCTAATGACCCTTTAAATAGGGTGCAAGGCCCTGAAATCTAGGGTTTCATCTGCCAGCATCTACTCGTTGAGTACTATAACGGACTCGGCGAGTAGATCATTAAACTTCACGCCCAAACCCGCTACTACTCGATGAGTACGGAGGCCAACTCGCCGAGTAGGTTTTCAAAAATCCCAAACCAAAATGTCATTATTAATACCTGAGGATCAGGGTGTTAAAACTCTCCCCCACTTGAATTAGGCTTCGTCCTCGAAGCCTGCTGGTCCAAACAACTCTGGATAGAAACCTCGCATCTCACCTTCCGGTTCCCAGGTCCATTCGGAACCCTTTCGGTGCTGCCATTGCACCTTTACCAACTTCACTTCTTTATTACGGAGCTTCTTCGTCTTCTTGTCTAGGATCACAACTGGTCTCTCGACATAATTCAGGCTCCCATCCAACTGAATGTCGTCCAAGGATATGAATGAAGACTCGTCGGCAACACACTTCCGGAGCTGAGACATATGGAAGGCGTTGTGAATCCGACTAAGCTCCTCTGGGAGCTCTAAATGATATGCCACCTTGCCCACCCGGGCTATGATCCTGAACGGACCTATGAACCGAGGCCCCAATTTTCCCCTCTTGCGGAACCGAATAATCCCTTTCTAGGGTGATACCTTCAGTAAGACAAAGTCTCCTTCCTGAAATTCGAGGTCTGATCATCGTCGGTCCGCATAACTTTTCTGACGACTCTGCGCGACTCACAATCTGTCGCGCACCTGTTGAATCAGTCCGGTGGTCTCGAGTACCACCTCCGTGCTCCCCAAAACCCGATGCCCAACCTCATCCCAGCATACTGGGGTCCTGCACCTCCGTCCATGTAACATCTCAAATGGTGCTCGGTCAATACTGGCATGATAACTGTTATTGTACGAAAACTCTGCCAGTGGGAGGTACGTATCCCAACTCCCTCCGAAATCCAGCACACATGCTCGCAGCATATCCTCCAGTGTCTGGATCGTCCTCTCACTTTGGCCGTCGGTCTGGGGGTGATATGCCATACTAAAATGCAGCTGGGTACCCAGTTCCTCGTGGAACTTCTTCCAAAACCTGGATGTAAACCGAATATCCCTATCTGAAACCACTGATACCGGCACTCCGTTCCTAGCCACCACCTCTCGAACATAAATTTCCGCCAACTTCTCTGCAGATATACTCTCGGAGATCGGAATGAAGTGAGCACTCTTCGTCAGTCTATCCACGATCATCCATATGGCATCGACTCCACTCGATGTCCGTGGTAGCTTCGTGATGAAGTCCATAGTGATCTCTTCCTACTTCCTCATGGGAATGGGTAGTGGCTGAACCTTACCATGAGATCGCTAGTGCTCGGCCTTGACCTTCCTGCAGGTCAAGCGTCGCTCCACATACCCGGCGATCTCCCGCTTCATGCAGGGCCACCAATAGCTCATCCTCAAATCCCTATACATTTTTGTTGCACCTGGGTGTATAGAAAATTTGAACTTATGCGCCTCCTCTAAGAATCTTTGCCTCACTCCCCCTGACATCGGCACCCATACTCGGCCACACTACGTCAACAAGCCACGACTATCCTTAACAAACAAAGGATACTGCCCCTGAATTCTTTCCAATTTCCAGTTCTCCTTCTTCACCCCCCTCGACCTGAGCCTCTCGAATCATGTCTATCAAGGGTGGGCTTGCCGTCACCCTCATACAAATACCCCTGATCGGCAACCCCGTCGCTTTGCGACTCAAAGCATCGGCCACCAATTTGTCCTTCCCTAGATGGTATAGGATCTCGCAGTCATAGTCCTTTAGCACGTCCAACCATCTCCTCTGACGCATATTCATGTTTTGCTGGTCCATCAAATACTTCAAACTCTTGTGATCGGTATACACAACGAATTTCACCCCATATAAATAGTGCCTCCAAATCTTGAGGGCAAACACCACTGCCCCCAACTCCAGGTCATGCGTGGGGTAATTTGCCTCGTGAGGCTTCAACTGCCTCGAGGCATATACAATCACACGTCCCCTCTGCATCAGTACCGCACCCAGTCCTGAAATTGATGCATCACAATATACCACGAAATCGTCCAATCCCTCGGGCAATACTAGGATCGGAGCCTCGCATAACTTCTGCCTCAGGGTCTCAAAAGCCCTCTACTGATCCTCACCCCATCGAAAAGCCACATTCTTCTTGGTTAAACGGGTCAATGTCACCGCAGTCTTGGAGAAATCTTGGATAAATCTCCGATAATAACCCGCTAAGCCCAGGAAGCTACGAATCTCTGAGACATTCCTCGGTACTTCCCAACGCATCACAGCCTCCACCTTCGCTAGG
Organism: Lactuca sativa; assembly: GCF_002870075.4. Taxonomy (NCBI): domain Eukaryota; kingdom Viridiplantae; phylum Streptophyta; class Magnoliopsida; order Asterales; family Asteraceae; genus Lactuca; species Lactuca sativa. The sequence goes on from NC_056630.2 coordinate 311,602,301, forward strand.
TCAACCGAAATACCCTCTTGATTAATGACATGACCCAAAAACTGTACTTCCCGCAACCAAAAGTCACACTTGGAGAACTTCGCATACAGCTTCTCTGTCCCCAAGGTCTCCAATAGCTCTCTCAAATGCTGCTCATGTTGTTCCCTAGTCTTGGAGTAGACCAAGATATCAACAACAAAAACAATCACCGACTGATCCAACATCGGCCTGCACACCCGGTTCATGAGATCCATGAACGCGGCCGGAGCATTGATGAGCCCAAATGGCATCACCACGAACTCGTAATGCCCATAACGAGTCCTGAAAGTTGTTTTTGGTATATCCTCATCCCGAATCCTCATCTGATGATACCCTGACCGGAGGTCAATCTTAGAGAACCACGATGCTCCCTGAAGCTGAGCAAACAGGTCGTCAATCCTAGGCAAGGGATAATGGTTCTTCACCGTCAGTTTATTCAGCTCTCTGTAATCGATGCACATCCTGTGAGACCCGTCCTTCTTTTTCACGAAAAGGATCGGAGTTCCCCATGGAGAACTACTCGGACGGATGAACCCTCGGTCTAGTAGCTCTTGAAGTTGTGCAGATAATTCCTGCATCTCGGGTGGCGCCAATCGATATGGTGCCTTTGCTACCGGGGCGGCACTGGGTACCAGATCAATACGAAACTCCACCTGCCTCTTCGGAGGCACCCCAGGTAATTCTTCAGGAAAAACGTCTCGAAAATCCCGCACCACTGGTACACTATCGATATCTGTCACTACCTCCGCTCGCATATCTGAAACATAGGCCAAAAATCCCATGCAACCCTGCTGTAAAAACCTCCTCGCCCTCGCGGTTGAACAAAGGGTTGGGCCTTGCGTAGTCCTCTCGCCGTAGATAACCAGTTCTCCCCCTTGGGGTTTGAACCCGAACTAGCTGCCGCTCACAGTCGATCATGTCCCCATTGGCCCCCAGCTAGTCCATCCCAATAGTCACCTTCAATCCTCGCAATGGTATGGGAACCAAATCAACGCGAAACCTTTCGCCGTACACATTCAGGGCGCAGTCCTGACACACCCTCGCAGCACTCACGGTGCGATCATCTGCAATCTCCACCTCGAGCGGGGTATCCAGAGTCCCCGGTGCATCTCGGAATTTCTTGCTAAGCGCAAGAGACACAAAAGATCGGGTAGCCCCCGAATCAAATAAGACATGGGCCGTCATACCATTGACCAGAAAGGTCCCTATACAAAGCATAATAAGCATACATACAAGCATTTAATGTAAAAGAGACAGATGATAATGAACACATACTAGCCACAACGTCTGGCGCAGCCCGGGCCTCCTCGGTAGCCAGGTGGAATGTGCGGCTCTTCACCGTTGGAGCTTCCGCCTTAGGGCGGCCATCAGTAATCCTCATAGTGGTAGGCGCGGGCGCTGCCACAGATCCTCCTCCTCCTCCTCCTCCTTGCAACCTCGGGCAATCGGCCTTTTTATGGCCTGTCTGGTTGCAATGAAAACATATCAAGCCCTTCTTGGGGCAATCCTTACTCAAGTGACCCTGCTGACCACATGAGTAGCATCCCGTCATCCCAGCTGTTCGAAAAGTCCCACTATGAAATCTCTCGCACTTGGCGTATCGGCCCCGGCCCTGCTGGCCCTTACTCGAAGAATCGGAGGTCTTAGGCTACTTAGCCTGAGCCCCCGCTGCCTGAACCTGCTCAGTCTTCCGCTTCGTGCGGGACTCCAACTCCAACTCCCTCTCACAGGCCTTATCAACCATCTCATTCAGGGTTTTGCACCCTGTAAAGCTCACAAATTCCCATATGTCCTCTCTCAACATAGAGTGGTATAGGGTCCTCCTCAAGTCCTCATCTGCCGCATACTGAGGGATCAACAAAGCTCGCTCTCAAAACTTGGCGGTGATCTCCGCCACAGTCTCAGTAGTCTGCTGTAAATCATGAAACTCCCTCACCATCCGTTGCACCTCAATAGGTGGTGCAAACTCCTGATCGAATTGTCGTACAAACTCGGCCCACGACATGTCAGCCACACCGGCTGCTCCCACCTGACTAGTAATCTCGCCCCACCAATCTCGGGCCCTGTCCCTCAGCATACAGGAGGCAAATCCAACTTGTGCCTCCTCCGGGCAAGAACTCGTGCGCTGGGCATTCTCAATGTCCGCCACCCAGCGTCTGCTCACAATGGGGTCCCTGACCCCTGAAAACTCCGGAGCTCCACATACAATGAACTCCCTAAATGAGGGGGTTCAAGCTCCACCCTGGCCCGCAGAAATATCGGCCCTGAATGCTCTAAGCCTCTCTTCCATGATCTCCATCATACCTTCCTTGACCGTCCCAAAGATGACTGGGGTAGCGTCAAGGATGCCCCTCGTAACCTTGGCGACAATCAGCTCATGCAGCCTCTCATCAATACCATCAGTGGGGCCACCTGACCTAGCCTCGGATCCGATCCCGAACCTGATCCCGGTCCTGATCCCAATCGCGTAACCACCATGTTGGACTGTCATTTCACAAAACATAATGATCAGGATACCCATAACGAGGTTACTTCCATACCGTTTTCCTTTGGAATTCCCAGGTAGAACATGGGTTTGGGTACGGGTCCTGTGCTTCAAGTAGTACGGGCCCAATACTACCTTCCACGCCTACTCATACCTTACCCCGCTACTTTACCTGGTACTTCCAAAGCTATCCACACAAACAATGACTCACAACCCTCACATGAATCAAACCCGGACACCCTATGGTTGCCCTAAGTTTCCAAACCATTTGTTTCTCAATTCACAATTATTACAAATTCATTGTACTTTTTGAAAACATCAGAGAGTCCCCAAACACACAAAAGAGAGGTAGAGTGCACGCCTCGTCATCACGCCTTGCCCTTGCCCTTAGGCTCTAAAGTACCTGAAACAATCAACAACCTGTAAGTGAAATGCTTAGGGAGTTTCCCAGAGCATACCACACACACACAAACTACATATCATATATCATGTTAGCTATAAAAGCTACACACATATCACATAAGCCATGCATACATGAAACCTGTGAGAATGCCATGGGCTACCCCACATGATCTTTACCTAGGAATACCATGGGCTCCCCCACATGGCCTTACATCCAATGCCATGGGCTACCCCACATGGTCTTACATCCAATGCCACGGGCTCCCCCCGGGGGTCTTCATACAAAACATGCAATCACATAACAAACACAGAATGTCTACCACGTATGTCATAATCACATAATGGGCCGGCCTTGGTGCCTTACACCCATAGGTATGGTGAGAAGACCCATTGGATTAGTGTCTAAGTCCATAACTATTTTGGTGTGTACTTGACCCGATGGTGCATGGTCCTTTTGGGTTGCCTTCACCAAAGCAACTTGATAGGATGAATTATGGAGAGATTAATTATGATTTATTAATATATTATGAGAATAATATATTAAAGGAGAAATCATATTGTTTAATTAATATTAGTCAAGAATTAATAAGAATTAAGTTTGTTAAACTTAAGGGACTAGAACTGTCAATTGTGTGATAGTTGAATATTGAGCTAATGGACTCTATATTAGAGGGGTGGACGAATTCTATGGGGAAATCCATTAGAAATCGTCCTAGGCCTCTAAGGAGGGAGTCCATGGGTTTCTTAGGGCTTAAGCATCCAAATTAGGGTTTCCTTGTTAGATAACCCTAATAGCCTCACTATTTAAAGGACCCTTGAGGCTCAAAAACGTGGTGAACTTGTTCTTTAGGGTTTCCACACATTTTGGGCAACCTCCACTCTCCTTATTCTTCATCCTCTTGCTCTTGGTGTTTGTGAACCATTAGAGGAGTGACACTTGTGACTCTAAGCTTTCTAAAGTCATTACAAGGAGGATTTGAGATTGTTATTGCTACATAACAATCAAGGTAAGATCTAAACCCCATTCATAAGTTAATTTGATTAATTGTATGCTAGATCTAGGGTTTAAAGTCTTGGATGAATTGCATGTACAATAGAGAAACCTAGATCCAAGCATTAGGGTTTGTATGAGCACATAGGATGTTCTTATGGCTAAAACCCATCAGTGGTATCAGAGCCTTGATTGGTTTCTATTGTATTGATGCCTTGTATGTTTGTTCAAGCTGTAAAATCGATTTTTAGCCCCCCTGCCTGCTGAACTCGGCGAGTTCCAATGTGGACTCGGCGAGTTGGCTCCTACTCGGCGAGTCCATAGAGGAACTCGGTGAGTTCGAGCGTCAGAAGGAGGCAGTTTCGGGATTTCTTGCTGTTTTGCTTAAGGATACTTGCGTTAATTGTTTTGGGTCTTTAATATTCGAATTTTATCTTATATTTGAGTATATCCTTAATTAAACAGAAGATATTTATCGATTGATTAGATAATTACTTCCTTATATGATTAAAGATTGATTATTTGTATTAATTGGGTAACTTATCTTGCAAGAAATTGATTTTAGGTCAAATTAGATAATAATTAGATTATTTGTTTAATTTAAGTTATTTTCTATTTGATCCTTGTGTTTTGAAAAGTTTCAAGACTTGCCCTCAAGTTTTGGAATTTAAATTTTGATTAAAAGGTTTGATTTTGAAATATTTAAATTCTAAACCCTAATGTTTTGAAATGTTTCAAAACTTGCCCTCAAGTTTTGGAATTTAAAAGTTGATTAAAAGTTTAATTTAGAAATGTTAAATTCTAAAACCCTAGTATTGTTTTGAAAAGTTCAATTCTCACCCTTATGGTTTTATTAATTAATTAAAGTGTATAATTAAAAGAGATTTAATAAATCTATAAAGTTTTGGTTCACAATTTAATTGAATTAAAAGTATAATTATTGAATTTGACCACCTAGTATTTTAAAAGTGTAAAATACACCCTATACTATATATAACATTAAAATTCTAAACATTATATATATATATATATATATATATATATATATATATATATATATATATATATATATATATATATATATATATATATATATATGAGTAAAAGTCAGTCTTACCATTTGTAGGCCTCATTCACGAAGCTGGTCTATAAGGGGTGTTTAAGGAAATTGCCTATAAAATTGCGATTGAATGGGTATCCACTCTTACCCACCGCACTCTTGACTAGTGGAGGGTCGTTAGCCGAACGGGTAGGATAGGACAGAAACCTTCCATTATAAGCAATAATGAAGTACAAAAGTAACTAAATGTTTTAAAAATTCCCAATCTTAGTTACTTAAGGCAAAAGTGAATTGATGCAATTCCATGAAATTACACTTTGTACCCTTGCGGAGACGTTAGTGGAGCGTGTGTGGTTAACCGACACACTAAATGGTTCTAAACAAAGGTAGCAAAGGGTGACTCAATGTTTGTCATAGTTCGGTGGAGCGTGTGTGGTTAACCGGCATATCGAATAGATGACTGTAACATGTGAGAGCACCATGTAAGTTTGCATGGTTATTCACACCCGCTTTGTGATCCTCGGCATCCCAGTCACAAACTAGAGCGGCATATCGAGATTTAAACATGCCATTGAAAAGTTCAATGAATCTCAAAACATCTAGGAGTTTTCATAGATTTAAAGCTTAAATTTCTTTTTCGTTTTTCATGGTGGAAATTGGTAAATCGTCATTTACCTACCTTCAAATGTTCTGCAATTTGGGTTACGGCATCCCTCTCCCAAGTTGTAGAGTATTGTGTTGGGTCCTAGCCTTAATATCTCATTTGGGTGATTTATTAAGGACTCAATCAATCAACTAACTTGAATTTGTTTTCTCCCGTTTTGTAGATGTCAAAGTATGACAACTATGGTATTCCCAAATCCCGTGGAACAAGCTTTCCATATGAAAATGATATTCCACGATTCGATCGAGGAACAAGAGATCATGCTTCACTTCCTCCACCACCTCCAATTATTCTCCCTAACCCACAAGTTCGAAGGCTTGAAAAGTTCAAGCTCACTCAAGCCCTTTTGGCAAGTAAACATGAAGAAGGAAAGTCGGTGTGTGCACACGTCCTAGAGATGAAGTCACACATTGATAGGTTAAGAATGTTGGGATCTGTTGTCTGTGAGGAGCTGGCTGTTGACTGGGTTCTTCAGTCACTTCCTAACTCGTATAGTGAGTTCGTAAGAGAGTACTATATGATGAACCACGACGTGACCCTTATAGATCTCACCTACATGCTTATTGTTGCTGAATCAGCAATGATTTGGCGCACTGGAAAAGCAAAGTTGATTGGCGAATCTGCCTTCCAGACCTCTATGGATATAGGCAATGGCAACGAAAGACGTGCCATGATCGAAGAGTTTGATCATAAGATAGAGGCAAAGTCAGAAGTAGTTCCTTGTGCTGTTCCAAAAGAGTCGATTTGCATTTATTGCCAAGAGAAGGGGCATTAGAGACGAAGCTGCCCCATTTACCTTAGAGATCTAAGAGATGGGAGAGTCAAAACGTATGGCTCTATCTTAGGTAAAATCCATTAACTAACTCTTTTAAGCTCCTATTATAGATTCTTAATACATAATGTGATAAGATTACAATTGATGTTTTGTAGGATCGAAGAAAATAGAGGAAGCTTAAGGGAAGAAGTGAGCGGAATCTAATCGTGAAGAAATGGATTTCGATCGCATTACTTGAAGATTAGAATCTTGAGCTACTACTTAGAGTTAGAATAGATTGCTAAGAAATATGTATTAGCATAGTTTTTCAATGAATTGCATTGTAAGGACAAATTTTTCAGCAATAAAATAAATTTTGATTTTATGTTATTTATTTATCCTTGCAATGGCGTGTATGAAAAATTGATGTTTGAATGTTTCTATTATTAGCAATAATGGTTTTGATTCTTAATTATATTATTTGTGGAAATGTCGAGAATTTACCAAATAGGGAGAGTTTCTCATCGACCAAGTTTCAATTGGACAGAAACTTGGAATCATGCAACTTGGTTGCACGATGAATAAGAAATTTCATATTTAAAAATTAGACTAATTCGTTGACAAAGTGTCAAGTGAAGGACCAGGAGATCTGTAACACCGTAAGTTTCAGAACAATTTTTCACATTTTATAAAAACATAATTCATTTAATATTCATAAAAACATCAGTGTTTGAAACTCAATCCATGACATATAAAAATCCCAAGATCTCATAACATAAAAATCTCGTGTGTGTACTGATCAAGCGGGCGCTTTCCCACGGTCGTCACTAGTACCTGAAACAAATAACACCAAACACTGTAAGCACAAAGCTTAGTGATTTCCCCAAAATACCACACATAGCACATATTAGCCACTCGAGGCTATAACTCTGTGGGTCCGTAGACCCTGCTCTGTGAACCCTTTGGTTCTAACTCTGTGAACCTTCCGGTTCCAACTCTATAGGCATGCACAGCATAAATCACATAGAAATAATGCAGTACAACACATAACATACGTATAGCATACAAATACTCTATCACATAACTCTGATTACCTACTCAATGTAAAGTATAGTGAGAAGACTCACCTCGCGTATCTCGATAACTCACAAATCCCTGAAATCACTAGCGTTCGATATCCCGAGCTATAGTCCTCCTATAACATAATATATCTCTAATTAACACTTTCACAACTAAGGTTGACTAACCCTATCAAGTCAACACTAGTCAACTCTGGTCAATGGTCAACGGTCAACTTTGACCGGACTCGGCGAGTGCACTAGAGCGACTCGGCGAGTCTATACGTGTTCACTGACTCCCTTGGATCCTCTCTTGACACGTCGAGTACTTCCCTAACTCGACGAGTTCCACCTGGCATGAATTGTGGGGCCACCACGACTCAACTCGCTGAGTCTCAAGAACAACTCGGCGAGTTCCGGCTTGACTCAGCCCCCTATTGACTCTCCCTGACTAACTGGGTCATCCCCCAACACGGCGAGTCTACTCGCTGAACAATTTACGTGAAACCCCAACCCTACTCGTCGAGTCTCAAGAACAACTCGGCGAGTTCATGCCATGCACAAACTCTATTGACCTTTTGAGGTCAGATCTGCTTCCCCAAACCATAGATCTGGCCTTCCCAAGCATGAATGTCACGTAAAGTTCGAAACTTGATGCTTGTATAACCCCCACAAGACATCAAAAGGAGATTTGGTCCCAAAAATGACAACCTAGGTCCAATAACTCCATAATAACCTAAAAAGCTCCAAGGGTTAGGGTCTCTGGACCTCTTTGAGTCCAGATCCAAGGCACAAACTCGAAAAGGAACCATTTGCTTCACATAATCACTCTCCAAAGGGGTTAGAAAACCCTAACTCTAAAGATCAACCCTAAAACTGAAGGAGGTTCGAACTATTACCTTAAAATGAAGCCTCTGGACTCTGGATCTGCTGTAATCTCACCTCCTCCTTGCTCTTGCCACCTTCTTCTTGCTAAACAAGGAATACAAAGGCCCAAAAGTGACTTCCTCTCTCCCAAAATGATTTAGCTCTCTTAGGGTTCTCTCAAGGGACTGGTAGCTGCAATGGGAGGCTATAAGTGCCCTTAAATAGGCTCCAAACCCGGGGAATTAGGGTTTCATTAAACAGCGTGGACTCGCCGAGTCCAGACGCGAACCCGTGCCCATAGCCGCGATCATACTCGACGAGTTTGAGCTCCAACTCGCCGAGTCTCCTTACAAATCACCAAAATTATAAGAATGAATAATACCTGGGAATCCGGGCTGTTACAAGATCGAATACACAAAATTGTGTGTTGATCAAGTCCACCACAAGAGTAACAAAGATATTCGTCATGATTTACTAAAGGTTTAGTAAATATGATTATACTTATAAGATTAAGTATAATTCTGAATTGATTGAAAGAGTTTAAATCAATGGCAGAACGAATAAGAAGAATCAAGTAGGCAGAAAGATAAAAGTTTCTCTATTCTAAAAAGAAGGGAGAGTATCTTTTATTATGTTTTATGATAGGTCTTAATGATTAAGAACCATACCTCAATTGATCCTCTTAATGAGTCTTAGTACAATTGTATGTCTGAGAAGAGAAATCAAGAATTGAAGAAATGGTTAAATCGAGAAGTCAATCATACTTCGTTCCAAAAACAAGTCTTAGAGTTGAGATTGTGACATTGAGTGACAAGTCTTAAGAAGGTTTATAACATTCATCAAATGTGGAAGGTTGTGATGTCTTGGATAAGACAAAGACCAACTAGGACCAAATTTTGTGAAGTGTTTTTTGTCTTGATAAAAGCTACACTAACTCTTGAATATTTGTTTGTCAAGAAATGTTTATTGACAAGAGAATCTTATATGTCAAGGAGTCAGTGGGAGTCTTAATGTTCTTGAAAGGTTTCAAGAAAAAATCAAAATAAACCTTATCGATCATCACTTCCACGCGACTTGAGGTTCACAACCTATCGTGTTGACATTATCTTGTTTATGTGCTGTTCCAAGTGAATTAATTATGCATGTGAGTTCTATGAGTTCTCATTTGAACGCATAAAAGGCAAGCACCTTGATCAATGGAAAGTACATTGATAGGAAAGGGTGAGCTGCTTAACTACTTGGAAGACATGATGGGCACTCGTGTTGCCATAAGGCAAGAAATCAAGATTGAGAAGGTTCGGTCCATGTAAGTTTGGATTTGTTGCAAACTTTGGTTTTGACAAATTCGCATGGATAGGAACACATACATCATTAAAATCTAAGTGTCATAAGATTTCCTCCTTCATGAAGATGACCGTGAGGAAATGCTTTCACTAAGAGAGATTTTAAGAAGATAGTGATTGTGAAAATTGTATTCTCAAATCCAATCATGGTTACGGTATCTCTTTCCATGATTTGAATTGTGAGATTTGGCAATTAGTCTGAATTGTTTAGACACACATATGAACTATCTAAGACAAAGGTGTATAATTATGAGAATCTTAGATAAAAGATTATCAAAGCATTAAGTATTAGAAATATAAACTTAAGAAATTCCATAAGTATTGTTTTTCTGGAAGTTTAGCTGATTTCTGATTACATGTCAAAGCTGGTAGGAGCATAAGTGTTATGCTTATGTGGTAATAATCATCATAGTGGGAGCATAAATGTTGTGCTTGTATGATTATTATGGCAAGTATTGCAATTTAGCAATATTAATTATAGAAAACAAGAGTTATACTTAGCAAAGTCGTAAGGATTGAATAGTTGTTTTGCTATAATTAAGGGAGAGAATATTATGCTTCATTTCAAATCTAAAGGCTTAGGTTGTGGAATGTTAATAAATTTAGTCAAGGATACATAGTGCGTTCTCGAATTTCGATTATGATCATGACATCCCTCTTCATAGTTCGAATTTGAGAATGTGACACATAAAATATTATGGCAAAAGATTGATAAAGTATCATATCTTTATGTAAGACATTATGTATCGTGTCCCATACGCTTCGGGTATAGGATTGATTGCAAATGCTATAATATTTGACCATTCTAAAATTTTCCAAATGTCTAGCGCATTAAGCGGAAAAAGGAAAAGAATTTGTTTTGACTAAGATAATTAAACAACTATCAAAGGACAACCCAAAGCTCGCTGAGGATTGGTCGCTTGTGAGTAGTTGGAAGTATGATATTGGATGGACCATATCGACATTATTATGAATAGATAAGATTCTATTAAGAATGAGTTGTCATATGGCAAATATGGAAATGTTTCCATATTGGGAGTTGGATATTGAGAGTCTATGTCTAGATTAGAAATTTTATGCAAAAGGATGTTCAAAGGAATGTACTTTAAGTGAGAGACATCACGTCTATGGAATTTTACTGTAACAATCTCAAATAGAGGACTTTGTAATTTCATTGGCAATAGTCATTATGACTTTTGTGCTATGACATTACGAAAGGATCATTGCATAAAATGTTAGAATCTAGCATATTCTATAAGTGGCAAGAATTTGATATTCTTACACTTGTGATAAGGATTGGGAGTTGTGAAATGCGTATGATTGGAAATGTGTTCATTTGATCCATTTCACAAAGTAAGGACCGTAGGATAGCATTGTGTGCATGCTAAGAGCATGGGACAAGTGTAGTTATAATTCAAGTAAGAAGTTGATTACCCGAAACGACAAAATAATGAGTAATCGATATGGTGATAAATAAAAGGTGTTTTATTTATACTCAAAGGTTTGAGGCCATATGGGATTAGTATTATTCATGTGTTTCACTTTGCATGTTTTGACTTCCTGAATAATTTAATTGGTTCAGAACAGTTAAATTAGTCGAACGGGCCACAGTCGTTCATATGTTGGAAGTAGGTATGAATGAAAACTGTCGTGAATTGGTGTGTGGATTGTCTAAAGTGTATTAGAAATAAGCAATTGTTTGTTGCAACATTCACGAGTGCTTATTAATATGATTTGAGCATTGGATTAAACCCACGCTCACTTGGATCACTTCATGAATTATATCACGAGTGATTGGTGAGACGATAACATCTTATATTCTTGAAACCGAGATGTGTGAGTTGTATCTTGCGAGTCGGTTGCACATTGATAATATGTAAACGCACCAGTAACTTGGTGTTATAAAACATATTGTCGTGTGTAATTTGGTAAGTGAGTGCAAGCAAGAATTGAGTCAAAGTTTATCCGTTCCTTTTATCCAAAGTAGGATAAAAGCGATATATTTGGGCCCCTCGATGATTTAGTGATGGCACCTAAGCGCTTGGCCAAGCCGGGACTAATTTGATGTGATCAATTGTAGTCTGATGTCAGTTGTCATAAATCAGAAGTCGGGAAATAGTATAGAGAGAATGATTAAGTTCATGTCTCATATCTATACGATATCTAGAATGGAGGAATATATGATCCCTTATCTAAAGGACACGTGTATCTGATAAGATCAGAGTTGACAGCGGCTTTTGAAAGCTACGATTGCAGATCAGGATCTGAAGTCATACGCAGAATAGTTATTAGACTTATCCAAGTGGGAGACTGTTGGATTAGTGTCTAAGTCCATAACTATTTTGGTGTGTACTTGACCCGATGGTGCATGGTCCTTTTGGGTTGCCTTCACCAAAGCAACTTGATAGGATGAATTATGGAGAGAGAGGATTAATTATGATTTATTAATATATTATGAGAATAATATATTAAAGGAGAAATCATATTGTTTAATTAATATTAGTCAAGAATTTATAAGAATTAAGTTTGTGGCTAAAAGACATTAATTAAACTTAAGGGACTAGAACTGTCAATTGTGTGATAGTTGAATATTGAGCTAATGGACTCCATATTAGAGGGGTGGACGAATTCTATGGGGAAACCCATTAGAAATCGTCCTAGGCCTCTAAGGAGGGAGTCCATGGGTTGCTTAGGGCTTAAGCATCCAAATTAGGGTTTCCTTGTTAGATAACCCTAATAGCCTCACTATTTAAAGGACCCTTGAGGCTCAAAAACGTGGTGAACTTGTTCTTTAGGGTTTCCACACGTTTTGGGCAGCCTCCACTCTCCTTATTCTTCATCCTCTTGCTCTTTGTGTTTGTGAACCATTAAAGGAGTGACACTTGTGACTCTAAGCTTTCTAAAGTCATTACAAGGAGGATTTGAGATTGTTATTGCTACATAACAATCAAGGTAAGATCTAAACCCCATTCATAAGTTAATTTTATTAATTGTATGCTAGATCTAGGGTTTAAAGTCTTGGATGAATTGCATGTACAATAGAGAAACCTAGATCCAAGCATTAGGGTTTGTATAAGCACATAGGATGTTCTTATGGCTAAAAACCATCATTCTAGTCGTTTTTGGTGCCTCCTCTCTCCTTCTTCTTCATCTTGTTGCTTAGTGGTGTTTTTGACTCCATTAGAGGTGCAACACTTGAGGCACTAAGCTTTCTGAAGCCAAGGAATTGATTGTTATTGCTATATAACAATCAAAGGTAATCTCTAAACCTTATTTCAGTTTATAATATGTTAGATCTAGGGTTTATGGCTTTGGATATTCAATTGCATGTTCATCAGACAAGCTAGATCCAAAAGCTATTCGGGTTTGCATGTACACCATAGGAATGATGTATTGCTCGAAACCCATCATAAACATGTTAAAAGATGGAGCATTTGATCTTGTATCGGGAATCGGTGGGAAAATTAAGAAAGTTGACGTCTTTTTCGTAGTCGATAAGTATACACCTCCAAATTTCTCTTTATAAATTGTTGAATTTATCCAACTTTTAAAATCGATGTTGTAAGCTATATATGTAATTCTGTCAACATCTGTACAACATAAGTTAATGATGTTTCACAACTGAAATTGATTTTTTCCCCTGTTCAACTAAAAACTCAAAGTTTATGAATGTTGCTTTAAATTTACAACAAAATTATAGAAACCAACAAGTATAATGATTTTTCTCAAATTTATCAACTCTGTTCAAATATAGGTTTCATTCGTTCACATTTAGGTGGTCAATTTAGTAATTTTCTTGGGTCTAAAATAGGTTTGAGAAGTATCATGCAAGTTTTGGAGGTGCGTAACAATAAAGAGAGGCTAACGGACTGATATGGTAAAAAATTCTTTCTGATTTTGTAAGATTGCTTCCATGGATCCAAGTATATAATCTCTCTTATAGGAATTAATTGTTGTTAAGGTGGGATGCTCTAAAAGTTTATTGCTATATGAATGAGAACCTTTCCTTCTAAATTGATGGATGTGATTTTGTAGGTAGGTCCTGAAAGTTGGGGATGATAAACTGAAGAGGGTCAGAGTTGGGCTGTATATGTTGCTACTGTTGTTTTACCACTGTTTTACCAGGTAAGAATTTTAGGTTAACAGTTATTTGAATTGGTTGCTACTGATATTACACTCAAAGAATCACACTACTAATGCATCATCTATTACTTTTATGTAGCTACACAAAGATAATGTGTTGATGTGCTATGGTGGGTAACAAGCTTTATTACTACAAGTTATAGTTTGACAAGTCCTATGGCTAAGCAGATAGTTCAATAATTTTCCATACTATGTTGAGGTAGCTGCAAAGAGAAGGGCAAAAAGGTCCAAACAAAATAAGGGAATAAATAAACCAATTTATGAAAAATGGACAAAAAAAAAATCAAACCCGGAAAAGATAACAGAAAAGTGAAAGAGAGTTGTTCGTTATCAATATTTCTTTAGATAAAATATAATAACATTTTCATGTACAATATAAATATAAAATAAGATTATTGTTTGATTGTTATTCTTTTTTCAAGTGGTTGTTGGTGTCATTACGTGTCAAATGTTTGTGGGCTATCCATATTGATACTCATATGATTCATTCTCATTTTGAAGGAAGGTAATATATATTTTCAATCAACGAAATCATATATATTAAGATTCATATACATGTCATGTGAAGTTTTAGTTTTTCATTATTTACTATTTATGGTTGTATATTGTACATCGATAATCACATTTGAAATGCCTGCATGAACCATATCTCTATTTTGACACCAAAGATGTTATTAAAAAGTTACTATTTTATATCAGGCACAAACTAGGTTTAAAGGGGGATATGGAGTAAAGGTTTTGTATGACGAGTTGTGTTCTATCTTAGACAAATTATTTATGTAACAACGTAAAATTTCCAATTTAATTTTTCATTTTTAAACCACAAATTGTATATCATATCATAATCTCAAATCCAAAACAACAGTGTTTTCAAAACAAATCCCAAGATCTCTCTAATGTGAACTCCATCGGTGTGGGTGTGTACGAGTCAAGCCGTCGCCTTCCCACGGTCCTCGTTGGTACCTGAGACATCAAACACAACAACTGTAAGCATAAATGCATAGTGAGTTCCCCAAAATACCACATACCATAAATACGCCACTCGAGGCTAAACCCGACCCTCCGGTCAAGATGTCCCAGCGGGACCCTCCAGTCCCGCAGCTCTTCGGACCCTCCGGTCTTGTCATCGCTCATTGGGCCCTCTGGCCCGGTCTGAATCGTTGGACCCTCCGGTTCGGTCTATATAATCATACAGCATACAAATAACACATAGCATGTAATCTCTAATATAACACATAATCTCATACATAGCACATAAGACCCTCCGGTCAACTCAGAATACCACTCAAGGTAACGTATAGTGAGAAGACTCACCTCGCGTAACTCGGTAACTCGGAAAACCTCGAACTCGGTGAATAGGACCTAGCCTCCGCCTAATCATATGAAATATACACTCGTCATCAACATAATTTCCCAAGGCTAGACCAAACTCTCTAAACACTCTTAGGAAGGGTAAAAGACCATTTTACCCCCTACTTGGCTCAAATACACTAGAGTTGACCAAACCCTAAAAGTCAACAAAAGTCAACCCTATCCGGGTTACGCTGCGCGTACCAACATGTACGCTGGGCGTACCCGGAGCTTCCACAGAATCGGGGTACGCGACACTCTACGCCGCGCGTACTGGGATTACGCCCAGCGTAACGCCCAGTTCCCTTATCCCATTCATTCATACCTTAATCTGTTAAGACTTTCGTCCAAACTCCAAATTCGACTCCTTTTATACGACTTAACCCATAAAGTCGAGACCTTTATGCCTTTGCATGGTTGTAGAGGTCACTTTGTGCTCAAAACACCATTTTTCTTTCCATAATGGGACTATAACTCATGCATGACACTAGATCCACGACCAAGACTGGATTTTTATGAATCATTAACATCAAACACACTAGAAGAGGCCAGATCCATGCTCATGGAGACTATTTGCATACAAAGTCTCAAACTTTGGACCCAAAAACCCTAAAATGGTCCAAAAAAGCAAAACTTAAGAAGAACAAGGAAAGCTTTGAGCTTTTTACCTCAAAAGAGATCTCCAACCACTGTAGAGCATGGATCTACACTTGTTCTTCCACTTCTAGTACCAATAATGGCTCCTCCTTCCCTTCTTCACCTTGAAAAGTTAGCTCCAAGCTCAAAACATACACACACAGGCTAAGGCACGGATCTCAGCTCTCAAGGGACTCACTCAAGGAATATAGTGGCTAGGGCAAAGGGCCACATGTTCCTTTTATAGTGCACAAGCCAGAAATTAGGGTTTGCATCTGGGCTCACTACGCCCAGCGTACCCCTGAGTACGCCCAGCGTACTCAGTCAAGTCCGCGTCCAAATTAAGCGCGTGAGTACGCGCGGCGTACACCCCAGTACGCCCAGCGTACTCACCAATTCAACATACAACTCAAGGGACTAATCTTGCCAACTTCCAAAATAGAAGGGCCATAAAGCTTACCTGGATTTTGGGCTGTTACAATTTAAGAAAACAATAATATGACTCAATTTTTTTTAAATATATTTTAGGTTCAAACATGTTTTTAAAGTAGTGACAGACACAAAATTGGATAATCAAATCTTCGTAAAGTTCGAATAGGCATTTAATTATTTATTTATGTTTATTGTTTTAATAGTAACCAAGTTTATATTTAGCTTAATGTATTTTTTGGTTTTATTTAAAATTTCAGTTCGAACACCAAATTAAGAATTCGTATAGATCTGGACCATGTAGAAGGGTGAACGTTCATTCTGAACACTCAATCTCATTGAAGTAATAGACGGTTAAATCAACCTAATTTTCTGTCATTTCATCCTTTTTTTTTAACTTTTATCACATATTTCACACATTGATTATTCCAGGTTTGCCAAGGTTTAAGGTTGATTTATACAAATTCGGGACTTGCAATATTGGCTATGGCACAACCTTTACCACCTCTCTACTCACGCGCTTTATAAAATCAAATGATGTTTCGTTGTCATTATTCAAGATTGAAACAAAGGTACAAGGAGATATGTAGTCCACGATTTACATAATTTCTTTTTATTTACGATTTTCTTTTATTTCTGATCAATCACGTCAAAGAAAAAAAATAAAACAACTTTTTTTGTTCATTTTATAAGAGAGGAAGGGCATATAAAAATAAATTGAAATAATTGGATTTTCCTAAAATGAAAAAAAGAAAAAAAAAAAAGATCTCCATTGATTATCTTTTTGAAGACCGATATATCTGACAATGTTGTCAACTGTGATGCTATCATCAAGGTAGTAACATGAAATACATTGATTATTTCTTTAAACATTTATGTTCATCCCAGACCGGTATGCATTGTCGTCTAATATTGCATCTAACTTCAATTTATATTTATTAATTTTTTATATTTACTTTAATAGCAAATATAGCAACTTACCATCACTTTGCAATGAAAATGCAATGCTATTTCTAGCTCTTTCAAAATAAGATGATATATTAGTCAATAAAATGAAAATTCATTGCTATTTCCGCATTTTGCCCATTAAAGTAATAAATAAAAAACTAAACAATAAAAAAAATATTTTTTTAAACATTAAAGTGCAAAAACATTGCTATATAAATTGTTTTCTGCAAATAATTACAAAACATATTTTATTATAATCTTATTTGCGAATTCAATTAGCTTTTGTAACATATTTTTTATCAACATATATTTTTGGAAAAATTGTTCCTTTTTCCCTTATGGGTAGTTTACAAGAAACTATTGCTATGTGATTTCAATTAGTTTTACATTACGTTTCAATAAGTATTAGCATATAAATGATTCTTTAAGTCTCTCACTGACCAATCTCCCAAAATTGAGTAGAATTGGTATATGTGCACTTAGAATCTTTGGATTAAACAATATACAGTCCATGAGTTGGTGTCAACTGAAGGCTTCCAACTAGTAAAACCCACACATTTGTTCTCTAGGAAATGGTAAAATGAGAAGACTACTAGGCGTTAAGTAAAATCAAGGTAAATTTTGGTTTATATATTTTGATGTATTAAAGATTATTTACTTATACTCTGTTCCTTGTTTTTGCATTTGTTTTCTAATTAGGATATTTTTCTCCTTATGTAATGGTACACATTATGACATTAATGATGTTCTTAATCGGATATTGTTAACATTTTTTTGAAGTTAGATAAATATGCACATTTACCTGGTTTGTTTGTTTATGTATTTTGCCTATTTTCTTTGGTATTTTTTGTGAAAAGTTCATAGTTCTTTAGATTGACGCACATTACACTAGGGGTGAGCATGGTGCGGTTCGGTGCGGTTTTTGGCTAAAACCGAACCGAAAACCGCAACTTCGGTTTTTTAAAATTTAGAAACCGCACCGTTCGGTTTTTATGCGGTTTTTATTGCGGTTCGGTTTTTTTTGCAGTTTTTTGTTAGTTTTTTTTTTATTTTTTTATTTTTTTTTATTTTGCCTTTTTACTAAAACTCAAGTAACTCGGCGAGTTACTTTGACTCAAATGAGGTGTGCTAATCATTTTTTGAAGATGAACCGATATCACCACCTCTTAGTTTGAAATCAAATTAATCCAACATGTTTCTAACGCTTGAAGATAATACAAATTTAATATAATATTTGTTTCACATATGCATACAATAATATCAATTAATGTATTCATAAAACAATAATATCATCATTAGTACTTTTCACATTTAAATGTTAAAAACTATCATAAATGATACTATCATCATTTATAGAAATTTTAATTGTCATAAGTTCTTGGTTCTTACAAATATCAACATTTAGTGTATATATATATATATATATATATATATATATATATATATATATATATATATATATACATACACAGGGGTGGACCCAGAATTTTTTCGAAGAAGGGGCAAAAAATATTTCAATTTCTTTTATGGGGGCAAAAAAAATTTAAAGAGTAAAAATATATTATTTTAAAAGGTTAATATATATATATATATATATATATATATATATATATATATATATATATATATATATATATTTAAAAAAATACCTACTTTTAATTTTATTTTTTTGTTGTGGGGGCAGGTGCCCCCCACTGCCCCCATTGTAGGTCCACCCCTGTGTATTTTCGGTTTTTTGCGGTTTTTGCGAGACTAGAAACCGCACCGCACCGAGTATTTTCGGTTTTTGCAAAACTAAAAACCGCACCATCGGTTTTCATTTTGGTTTCGGTTTATGCGGTTTTTTTGGTTTTTTTGGTTTGCAGTTCGGTTTTTGCTCACCCCTACATTACACAAATAGATGGTTCATGTAAGCAATTTCGTTTTTTAAGCATTGATGTGAACATGAGTTTTTATGTTATTTGTTGATGCTATGTTTGCATTTTTGTATGTGTTTTTGTTTCAACCATGCAGCATAACAAAATTCTTTTGGAAAAATGAATACTAGTTTACAATTTTTATTTATGGTAGTTATCAAATAAACAATTATTAATTTTAACCCAAAGTAAAAGTAAAATAAACATTTTTTCCTATTTGATTGGACATGAAACAGAAAAAAGACTATGACATGTCATTCTACACAATCTACTATAATAAATGAAGATTTATTTTGTCATATGTCAATCTCTTATGAGTTTTGACATTTGTTATTTTATGATATTTTTAAATAAATAATATTCATGTGTGATTTTTTTTTAATTTTTAAAATTAAAAAGCCACGTTAATATTTATAAATATGATAGTAAATTGAAATTAATAACTTTCTTTATTTCTTATTTCGAAATTTTATTTTAAAAAATACTTATTGTTTATATTTGTCATTTAATATTTTTTTAATCATCCCTTATAATATATGAATCTTACACCTAATTAAAAATATTTGATTATTCGCGTCTCACACTATTAAGATGATTTCGTTGGATTTGGCCGAAATTAGATTGTTATTTTAGTTGTTTGAATGTTCCTAAAATATTTTAATGTCTTACATATAATGTTAAAATGGTTTAGTCTTAATGCCTTAAGAGTTGTGATTAACAATGTACTTATATTTTAACCAATAATATCATTGTACTTATCTCTTTAACCAATAAAACACTCTATATGATGCTATAAAAGAGAGTAGCATCAGTCCATTATGTCTACGGTTTGAATACATTATACTTGAAAAAGCCCAATCATAGCATGGTAGTTTATTTTCTTAACAAAACATTATACTTTGCACAAAAGTCACTATATTTTTTTTTAAAAAAAAATTTAAAAAAAAAAAAAAAAAAAAAAAAAAAAAAAAAAGATTTGAACACTACTTTATTTTTGTTACATTTTAGTTGTTAAGAGTGAGTTTGGTTGCAGAAAATTTCTAGTTTTCCATGAAAATTTTCAAATGAAAATGAAAATTTTAAAAACGCATTTGGTTGAAGTCATCACTACCACCACCCCCATCCGGTCGCGACCGCCACTACTACTACCACCATACCGCCACCACAACTGTCGCCATCATCGCCACCATTGCCGCCTCCAACACCACACGTGACCATCGTCATAATCCACACCACCACCTCCGTCGTCCTTAGCATGTCGCCACCACCACATCCACAACCACCCCACACACCCTACCACTATTATCGTTTTCTAAAAATGAAAGCCGCTAGAAAAATACACATCTAAACACGTTTTCTAATTTTATGAAACCGAAACCGAAAATGAAAATTGAATAAATTTTAACTAAACGCGTTATCTAAATTTTCCAATGAAAGCTGAAAACAGAAAACGAGAATTGAAAACGGAAAACGGAAAATGGGAAATGAAAATTGTTTTTCCGTAACTAAACACAACCTTATGTTTTTCAAATTGTATGTAAATTATAAAAGTGATTTTTACAGTTTTCCAAATTTCTAAGATGGAAAATGAAATTTTCAATCGTTCCAACCAAACACGCTTCCTAAGATTTTCATAGAAAACTAAAATTTAAAACTCAACTCTGTTTTCTGAAAATATTTTATTGGAAAATGAAAACAGTTTACCACAACCATATGCATACTAAATTTTCTAATTTTTTTGCAATGTTGACGAGTTGAACGGTCAACCCAGTTACCCGCTGTCGTTGCATGATGATGTGTCAGTCTTTGGTGACAAGTTTTCTGGCTATTTAGTGCTGACATGGCATGATGACTTATCAAATCCGAACAAACATACATTATACTATATATGAAAAGCAAAAGTAATTAGTTTTCTTATAGATTTGACCAAGAAAACATGGGAAATGTTCAAAAGAATGATATAAAGAACATGCTAACAAATACACACTAAAAGGCAAAGCATATAGAGACTACTAAATCAATAGATACAACCAAATATCATTAGAATCCTAAAGGAGTTGAATGTAGCTGGTATTTTATCAAACACCTAATAGGCACAAAAAAAAACTCCTAATCAAATTGATGTATAATATTGGATGTGAGAACAAAATTCGATACATAATGAAATGAACTGGCAATCGTTTTGTATTTATCCCAGTAATCATCAAAATTCAGATGAAGAATTGAATTTTAAGAGGGGTGTTAATATGAAGCTTCCAATCTCAGCGATTCAGGTGGTGCTTCCAAAGCATATTTTAATTTAATGACTAAGCCAAATATGTATATATGATGTAAGCAACTGAGAAACGACAACGATCTGATCAACAGGTGGCGTTTCTTCGAGCATAAGGAGCTTGCTTCGATTAAAGAAGCAGAATCAGGTCTCCATCCAGATCGTATCCCATGTCCAACAAACGGACAAGAGACGGCAGCATGACGTCACTGAAGGTGTCATGGAAGGCCGGAAGAGATGAAAAACCCTTTCTTTAAACGGCCGGCTTTCAATTTATCCGGAATCAGGTATAGAATAAAACCCTTCAAAACAGGCGCCATATAGTATGATATAATTATAATTAGAAATAGATAGATAAAGCCGGATTTATAAATTTAAACATTTTTTTTATTGACTTTTTTATTTAATAGCTAAAAATTAATATTTTTCAAAATATATACATGGAAAATGCAGATGAGGCTATGTGGTTTCCTCACCTCAGTCTTCGGTTTCGTATTTTCCAATATAAAAAAAAAACAAAAAATCATTTTTTTAGTTGAAATTGCAGGTGAAGCTACCTCAATCGATGTTCCCTCTCTATTTCTCTTCGTTTTTGTGCATTGTTCTTGGGTTTCAATGATGAACTTTGTATATGACTCATTTTCATTTTCATAGAATCGTCTTCGGTTTCGTTCTTCGTGTTGATTTTTTAAGACAAATTAACTTGGTAATTATAATCAAGTTAAAATTATGTTGATTTAAGTTCATTTAATATAAACGTTATATATTTTCTAGTAAAATCAAGTTAGTGCATCCACAATCCATTGAACTCTAAGGAGTTTAATGATTTGCCACATCAGTGTCATATCATTATTTTACTTTTTATTCAACTATACTCTTTAACATCCACACTTCATTAAACCCTACAAAGTTCAATGGATTTCTATATTTGATTTGAAATTTAACTGAAAAATAAAAGATTAAATCCATTAAACCGCTTAATGATCATTCAACTTTTATCCTTCAATCTTTTATATATATATATATATATATATATATATATATATATATATATATATATATATATATATATATATATATATATATATATATATATAAAGAGAAAAAAAACATCACATCACCATAGAGGTGGATATTAATTGCAAAGTGGAGGGGCTGAATATTGGGAGCAGCCATTGTTCAATCCAAATTATTGTTTGGAACAAGTAGAGGTTCAAAATGTAAGTTAAAAATAGTCGTTGAAATGAGGGACAATCAATGACACACCATCAGTATAATTTATTAGTTATTAATACTAATCAAGACTAATATTTTCCTATATAAGCCATCCTTTTTGCTATCATGCTCCACATCCAAATTTTCTATACATCTAACAATATTTAGCTTCTCTTTCACTACTCTAACAATGGATTCTTGTGGAATTCTCTCAGTGGACGTGAAGCAAACGGACGTCATCGTGGCTGCATTGCCAGTGCAAGACCACTGGCTACCGATGTCAAACCTTGACCTTCTTCTTCCGCCATTAGACGTCGGAGTTTTTCTCTGCTACAAGGAATCACTTCCCCATGAAGAAAGCATCAAAATAATTAAAAAATCACTCGCACAAGTGTTAGCTCCGTTTTACCCGTTTGCCGGAGAAATTCTTCACAACAACGATGGTGAACCTGAGCTCCTCTGTAACAACCGTGGTGTGGATTTCATTCATGCCCATGTTGATATGGAGCTTAAAAATATCGATTTCTATCACCCCGATGATTCTGTAGAAGGAAAACTTGTTCCAGTTAAAAAACAAGGTGTTCTTTCTGTTCAGGTATAATTAATAGTATTTCTTTATACTTAAAAAAGGTCATCTGGTCAACGTTATTTATCATAATTAATCTCGTCTAATCGCATGAAATAGGTCACAGAGCTGAAGTGTGGAGGTTTAGTAGTTGGATGCGCATTTGATCATCGAATAGCCGATGCATACTCGATAAACATGTTCTTGACTACATGGGCTGAAATTGCTCAATCGAAAAAAATCTCTTGTCTTCCATCTTTCAGACGTTCAGTTGTTAACCCTAGGCGTCCACCTGTAATGAACACGTTCTACAATACCCTATTTCACCCTATATCATCTATCCCTCCACAAACATCTCATTTGCCACTTGATCCTCTCATAAGTCGCATATACTACATCCATGCAAAAGATATCAATCACCTTCAATCGATTTCAAGTTCAAATGGAACCCCTAAAAGAAGCAAGCTTGTGTCATTCATTTCCTTTCTATGGAAGATAATAGCAGAGTCTGATGATGAGTTTACCACATGCAAGATGGGTGTTGTAGTTGATGGGAGAGAAAGGCTAAATACGAAATCTTTTTCAATGCAAAACTACTTTGGAAATGTTCTTTCTGTCCCTTATGGTGAGGCGAAGTGTGATGAGCTTAAGAAAATGTCACTAAGTCGAGTTGCTGACGTGGTGCATGAGTTTATGAGTCCTGCAATGACTGAGGAACACTTTAGGGGACTAATTGATTGGGTTGAATTGCATCGACCTGAGCCAATATGTGCAAGGATATACGTGAAAATGGAAGAGAATGAAGGTGAAGCTATAGTCGTGTCATCTGGTCAACGGTTTCCTGTGGAAAACATTGACTTTGGATGGGGTAAGCCACATTTTGGGTCGTATCATTTTCCATGGGGTGGGCAAACTGGATATGTTATGCCGATGCCGAGTGTAAAAAAGAATGGCGATTGGATAGTTTATATGCATTTGCTTCAAAAGCATTTAGACTTGGTGGAAACTAAGGGAAGAGAGGTGTTTAAACCGTTAACTCCATTGTATCTTGACTTGTAATCATCATCCACTATGATTATCATATGCCATTCTACATTATATATATTTTTGTGTTATATTTAAGGTGTTTTTTGTACTAGAAGAACATACATTAAAGGATCTAGAGGTTTAAAAACACACATTTAAGAGTATCTTTGAGGTCCAAAATAAGGTTTAGATATTAGTTTATTTTGTAATATTGGAAACGGCGAAATATGTTAAAACAAACATTACGACTATTACTACTAGCAAGTAACTAGTTTCGTGTATTTAGGCTGGCAAAATTAACATTTCATGCCATTCACAGAGCAAAAATTCATCAATTAAATAGACATTTCGTGTCCATTATGCTATCTAGTGGTTTCTTACTTTCTTATAAATAGCCAAAAGGCCCAAAAATACTGATTTTCACGGCCCAAAACATAAGAAAAGATGCTGCTCTTTAGCCCACTTCAGTAGCCCAACATATTAAAAAAGGAACTCAAAAAAAGAGAACCCGATTTGTAGCTGAATGTAGCAAGTACAAAAAGAGAACCAAATGTACGAGCTGTGATACAAAGTAGATTTTAGGATTGAAAACTCTAATTCAAGCTATAAAAGATTGATCATATTAGGAGATAGTCTCTTGACAAAGTAATTTCATGCTTACATTTGTTAATTATTTATTCATCATTATATATATTATATATATTGTAATCATATTATTGATTATTGGTATATTAATGTCATTAAAAAGATTTTCCTAAAGATTGAATGTTGTGAACAAAAGATTTATGGAATATTTTTCCAACCATATAACATTTCATCTATAATTAGGTTATTTATTAATAACCTAATTATAGATGGAATGTTATATGTTCAAAGGGCTTCTAGCCTAGCGGTATCCGGTGTTGCCCTCCCTCCTTGAGATTGAGGGTTCAAGTCTCATGAGAGACATAGGTAGAGATTTAAAAGTAGTGTAGGAATAGATTAGATTTGTCGTTCCAAAAAAAAAAAAAAATAGGTTATTTATTATTGTGAACCAAACACGACATAATGTGTTGTTTTTTATACATATAAAAAGAATACACCATGACATACTATATCTTTATATCTTTTATTCGGACAACTTTTATTTTAAAATTATTATAGATGTCAAATTTGAATTTTTCTATTTATAATTAGATAATTTTGAGTAAAATTTTTTGTCACTTTGACAAGTCAATCAAATAATACCAATAACTTTACTAAAACATTCACCAAAAAAAGAATAG
The DNA here is from genome assembly GCF_002870075.4 of Lactuca sativa. Classification (NCBI taxonomy): domain Eukaryota; kingdom Viridiplantae; phylum Streptophyta; class Magnoliopsida; order Asterales; family Asteraceae; genus Lactuca; species Lactuca sativa. The sequence continues at coordinate 311,627,708 of NC_056630.2, forward strand.
AATTCTTTTTACGGTTTAAATTTTTTTAGCACAAAGCTAGACTAGAAACAAAAAGATTACATGAGATTTTCTAACCAATCAGACAAGTAACACAACAACTATCAATCCAACACACAAGTATATTAAAATGACAACGAAAGGAATATATATATATATATATATATATATATATATATATATATATATATATATATATATATATATATATATATATATATATATATACTAGCAGTGTACCCGCGCAAAGCTGCGGGGCACATAGGTTCTTTCCGTGATATTTTTCCTTTACAAAAATATTATGTTCCAAAAGAAATTACATGTTGAAGACAATATAATCAAACTATGGTGTTATTTGTTACATGATATATCAAATAACCAATAAAAAGAAACCAGTCAAAACGGCACAAAATATTAATCGTGCAATACTTCTTATACACCACATTTGCTGTATAAACTCCATCACCTTTAGAATTTTCGTTAGGTTTCACTAATACTTTTGTATTGTAACGTGAAACCCCTCTCGACAATGCAACATAAATTTGTCCATGCGAGAATACTGGGCCTGGAAGATTGATACCTACATTTGGAATTGTTTATCCATGAGCTTTATTGATTATCATTGCAAAGCACAATCGAATACGAAACTATTTCCTCTTCGGCTTGAATGGGAACTAATATCGTATATAATTTACACGTACTTAATTTATTAATATTTATAGATTTAAGTTAAAAATGATTTTTTTTTCAAAATTTCAAAATTTTTTATCGGATTTCGAACTTGTTCTTGAGGGTTCATAGTTTTTATCTTACAAAATCCGAAATTTAGTTTGAAATTCTAGAATGTCAGTCCGAAATGTCTATTTTTTGTTAGAAAAAAATCACTTTTTTCTTGTCTCGTTCTGTACTAAGTGATATATATTTGTTAGAAAAAAGTCACTTTTTTCTTGTCTCGTTCTGTACTAAGTGATATATATTTGTGATTACATAATCATTTTCTAGTGATATATACTTGTGAATTATCATCCTAACTTTGGATATTGAAATTATGTTTGAGTTACCTTTTTTTATATTACCATTAAAGTTACAATGGTATATCTTCAAGGAAATATATCTACTAAGGGGCAAAATCTTATCTCTGAGTGATTAGTTTTTCTTAAACATTTATATTGAAATAGAGTTTACACGCAATGGGCAGCAATGGGTAGTAGACTTATTACATTTTATATATTAGGAGTGTTCAAAATTCCAAAACGGAAACACTACTGAACCACGCCGATTTTCAAGTTAAGAATTTGGTCTTTTTTTTAGGATTGGTTAATCGAACTAAGAAAGTACTTGGTTTTTAGTTTTGGTTAGAGTTATTGTTTTTTATCAAGCACAATTAGTTTCCTTTCAAAAACATGTAATATTTTAATGAACATGCAATGCATTGGTAGCAGGATAAATTGACAATCTAGAGTGTTCTTTTAGAAACCTATTATATTTCAAATAACATGCATTTATGGTTTACAATTTAAGGTTTTAGATTTAATGTTTAGCTATCAAGTTTAAGGCTTTAAGATATGAGATTTGTGATTTAGGGTTTAAGATTCAGGAAGTGGGGTTGGGGTTTAGTGTTTACAGTTTAGAGTTATGACATTTGTTTTAGTCAAAAATTATTTAGGACTTTATTAGCTGATAAAACATAGATTCTAAAAGATGACACATCAAGACCACTTCAATCAAAGATCTAAGGGATCACAACTTATTGGATCAACTCAAATATAGATTGGGTTGATGGTTATGCGACAATACTTGCTTAAGTGGTATTGCAATGACCAAACAACTCTCCATAATCCCGTACTACTCTGTCTCAACGTAATAAAACCATATAAAAATTTATTTATCACCAATCTTAAGCGATCATGAATTAATATCACTTACTTCAAGGAAAAACATGAACCAATTGTTCTATACAGAAATCCAGCAAAATAATAAAAAATGATGTCACCAGAAGGTTAATCAGCCTAATATATCTAGTGCCACCAGGTTCACCATAATAAAGGTGTCTGGTCTCTAGATTACAAAGCATATGTCGATGGTTATGGAATGAAAGTAGTAAATTGGAGCCCCACCAGTTGTAAAGAGGCATACACTTGGCATTATGAACCTGATAATAACAGACCTGATCATAAAATAGAACCCTAAATTACTGCTCTCGCAATCTGTTATCCTCCTTTGCTGCACTCCCAAATTATCCATCCATCATCAAATATGATGATCAAGAAGATATCCATAGCTTATATCAAATTTCCAAACATTATGACATATAGTAAGAAATATCTAGCTTTAAATATAGTAAATATATTAGACAAGAACTGAATAAGAAAATCATAAAACATACCTTTGGACTGAATCCAAACAAATTTAAGGAGTCTTGTCCTTAAAAAATGACAGTTAATTAAAAAACGTAACAAACAAATAAGAAAAGATTAAGATCAGTTAAGTTCTTACCCATAGCCTCACGGATTAAGCAATTTAACTATGATCACAAGCAATTCAAAAACAAAGCCAAGAACTTCTTCATAAACCTAAATAGGGTGTATCTTTCTATATATGAAACCTTAATCGGTATTTTTATTTCCCAATTGTTCTTTGCTAGCGTCTTACTAATAATCCTGCAATTCTATAAAAATATCAGTACAAGTAATAGCAACATAGATACAACTTACCGCATCTATTTTATGATCAGGTCTGCTACATGAGTAAAGAATGTCTGACACCTCACATGTACGAATCATCTCAACAAGGTCATCAGATTCACATAATTCTTCCTAAAATACAAAGTTTACATATTAGCAAAACGAAAACACCAACAAAAAATTTTAAGCCATAAGAAAACTTATAGGTTCTATCAATGATGCCCAATTATTTTACCATCCTACACACAAAAAGAACCATCTGACACTTCCCATAAATAAGCACTTGTTTAGATAACACTCTCTTTCAACTTCGGTTGTATCACATGCCCTGCAAACCTTAAATGTGAATCCATAGATGTCGCTCAAACACATAACACTCTTAATGAACAACTATTTAACACATAAACCATAAAAAATACATCAATTGTTTTATTTAAGTGATATTATTATTATATTATGACAAAACATGAAACTGCCATATAAAAAAATGACCTGTTGCAGATGATATTTTTTCAATATCGGTTTTCCGATTTGCATAACAAGTACATTTTTCTCTGTAACTACAAAAAAGAAAAAGAACATAATAAGCATGATAGTTAATGTAAATCTTAATAGAACAAAAATGCCAAAAAAAAAATAAGCAGAGCACATCGATCTAAATAGTGAAGTCTGAATCATAAAACATGAGAAAGGTAAAAACTTACAAATGTGGATTTTCGCACCTTTCCGATTCATTCATTTCCAAGCACCAAACACATCTAGAAGATGAGCATTATGTTGAATAAGAAGGATGCACCTATAAACCCTAGATAAAGTCATAATATTCACGTAAAGGTAAAATCTTCAACAAAAAACACACCGAATGGAGGTTTTTTTATTTATTTTATACTGGGGAAAAGAAAAGAAAAATAACCTCATCTATTTCTTTAAAAATACTTGAGAAGAAAACCTATAAATCAAACCAAGTAAACAAAAACCAGAACCTTTATCTTGTTTGTTCGATACACTCTTGGAAGACTTCAAGAACATTTGATACCTAGGACATGAAATCGTGGGGTATTAAATAGAGAAGTATGGAGAAGGAGGTATTATAGACAATGCGATTGAGTAAACAAAATGAAAGAAAATCACATCTTAAGAAAAAAATACACGAAAAGAAATTGAGTCGTTACATGTGAACCGTGAGAGTTATGTATCGTGGCGGCTGTAGGTGACAACAAACTTGGTGGTGAAGGTCATGATGGAAAATCATGAGATAGTGGTGACGGTGGCTCTAGGTGATGTCGGTTGTGGTCGACGCAGCAGGTTGTAACATCGGCAGCTTGTACTAACATCCGTGGTGACGCTAATGGTAGGAGGTAGGGTTTTTGGAGAGATTATGATGATAGAGACTATATTAGGGGAGGGTGGCTTAAAGAGATCAGGTAAGCGTAAATTTCAATTTAAATTTGTATTGTGTGTTAAATTAGGGAGCGTGTGATAAGAAACGGTCAAAAGCTTTCTAAAGATATGGGCAACATTGAAGCCTAATTTGACGACATTTGAATTTGAGATTTCAAACAAACGTAAACTTGATCTAAGAAGGTTTGGGTTTAAAAGTTTAATATTCTTTTATTATTGTTTACTTGTACTATTAGTTTGATGGTTTGGACGTCTTAAAAAAATTATATTATTATAATGAATCTATTTTTACAAATAGTGAGATTTCTTTTATAAGATAGTAAAGATATATAGGTAGAGGTTCATTTGAGTACACCTATATTTTGTGAGACATAAAGACTAAATCTTAGCCTTTGATCAAATTTGATTTTGTGGTTCAAAAAAAACCCTGATTAAGCCGTTTAATTAAACACTCAAGGGTAGATTAGTCAGGTTTTAATAATATAATCGAATCCCCTGATTTACATGATCGTTCCTTAATCAACATAACAAAATCAGATTCGCTCTTTCATCCGGTGATTTCCTCGAATGGTTTTCTCAATCGCAACACTTTTAGATTGAATGAGAAGCAAAAAACTTGAGTTTTTTTACGTTAATTATTACTCACGTTGTGATGATTTTTGATTTTATAGGCTTACTGAAAGAGACTTCAACAATTGATCATTAGCTCACATCGATTCCAAGCTTTCATGCACGACTGGTCATCAATTGATTTCTTCGATTCAGATCGTTTTCAGCAATTGGAAGTTTTATCGAGATCAGATCTTATCCCCTTCATTTGATGATTTTCAACTTCACAACTAGATTGAAATCGATTTTCACCAAAATACGCTTTCATCAAGTTACATAAATCAATGTTAGCAATTGATCAAAAGATGCATATCGTTTTCAGCATTTTCAAGCTTTCGATTTTGCTTCCAGGTAAGTGCTTTCAACTATTCATCATCATCGTCATCAGATTGAGATCGATTTTCAGCCCCTTCAAGCTTTGATTTTTACTCCTAGATCTTAAATTTCAACAATTGATTATTATTTAAGATCAATTATCAGTTAAAAGTTTTGATTTCAGGATTCGATTATCTATTTCAAAGTTTGATTTTCATTTTTCATTCAACCAATTTGGTTTTTAGCACTAGAACACCATAATAATATATATTTTTATTTGATATTATATTTACCAATTGTAATCTTTGATTTTTGTTATTCATTAAGTAATTTGTTTTTTATGAATACAAGTTCATCTTTATGAGATTATATATCACATCATGTTATATATCAGATTAATTTTTAGCTTGTCTAATAAGTGAAAGATATTACTAAAATTTCACATCAATTAAATAATATTATTTTCAGTAGAATACTATACATACATAAATTAACATCAACTTATGATAATAGGTAATGTATAACATCAACTTATGTTAAGCAATCTCAACAATTATTATCATCATCAATCGATCATGAGGTTAGGATTAAATTCTTTTCACCTTCAAACTTTGATTTTTACTCTCACAGGCTTATTTTGATAATTCATCATAATATAATCTCAGTTATCGATTGGGGCTTTGATATCAATAATCAGTCATTATTTCAAGGTTTGGTTCTCGTTTTACATTCAAGCAATATGTTTTTTAGCAATAGAACATCATATTAATCATTTTTCTATTTGATATTATATTTTACAAAATGACATCTTTTATTTTCACGGTGCAGACCATACATATTAAGATATGGATTCAACATATGGCTCTTGTGATTCTAAAAAACTCGATGATGTAGATCATAAACAACATAGACATGTTATACTTGATTACCAAAGACAAATGCTTTAGTGGTCAAGAGAAATTAAAGAGGGATTCATCAAAATCTAAATGAACAAGTCGAGGAATCTGCTAAACATAATGCTCACAGGGATCTTTTTGAAATACTATCGTTCTGTACAAACAATTCTTTATCAAATGTAATACCAGATTTCTTATCTTCAGATCTTATAAAATTAGTTAGCCATGAAATGTGATTTTCAAATTATCAGGATTTTATATGGTATAAAAATACTTATGATAGATTTTTTATGGTACAAACATGAAATATGATGTTCAAACCATCATGATTTTAGAATACCTAGAATTACAGAAAAAGGAACATACGTTAACTTTCATACCAATATAAACAATGTATTATAACTATATTCGATTTCTAACCAATCAACTGTATTATGTAGTATAAAAAATTTATAATAAAGTTCAAACTGCTACAACATTCTAAAACATGTAAAATCATAATACCTAAAATTACCTAGAATATCATCTATGAACCATAAGCATGTCATGTCATAATACCTAAAATTACGGAAAAGTAGAAACATGATTTACTCTAAATACTAATATGGAAATTGCTTTATTTTTCACTCGTTGTAACAACCTACTTTTACTTATTAACCAATATAAGAAATATGTAACTTGAACCTTTGTAAATTGATCACGTGTATTAGATTAAAGTTAATACAAACAGTTACATAATATTAACATTATAAACTGTAAAGAAATGATAAACATATAGAATTCAATGTTACAAAATCCTAAATCATCTAAATAGAATCAATGACAATCAAGTTATGCAGTAACATATGATTTATCTTATTAGAATACCTAAAATATCAATTATGTAACCATAAGTTTGTCATATCAAAATACTTAGAATTATGTAAAATAACAACGTACTTAATCTTGCTACCAAAATTATGTTTTCTATAAATTACTTTGGTTTCCTATAAATTATTCTAATTTTAATTAAAAAAGATTCTATTAGAATGTTCTATATATAACTTAGAGTATCCTAGAACATTATTCTATAAGAGTATAAAAAAATCTAATTTTAATTAAGAGATATTCTATTAGAATATTCTATATATAACTTAAAATATTTGAGATATTATATTAGAATCTTCTAAATATACACATTATTTACATGTAGTAAATCAACTTATTCAATTGAAAACGTAGAACATTATTCTATTAGAATATTCTACATATAACTTAGAATATTCTAGAAATTATATAAGAGTATAAAAAACCTAATTTTAATAAAAGAATATTCTATTAGAATATTCTACATATAACTTAAAATATCTGATAACGTTATTCTATCATAATGGTCATATACAACATTATTATATTAGAATATTTTATATGTACACATTTTTCACATGTAGTAAATAGATTATTCAATTGAAAACGTAGAACATTATTTTATTAGAATATTCTACATATAACTTAGAATATCCTAGAACATTATTCTATAAGAGTACAAAACCTAATTTTAACAAAATGTTATACATACATGGTTTAAATATAAACTCATGTAATATGAAAAAGATGTCACTGACATTACATGGCATAAACTAAAACATTACAAGTACTATTCTTCTAAATACATAACTGAATATCAACATTATACATCATATATTCTAAAATTACAACTATAATGTCACACCCCAAACCAAGGATGGCGGAAACGTTCGGGGTGGAGGACTTCATGTATAGTATCACAACAACGAGTATAATAGTGCTCAAAGTAAATACAACCAATCATAAATATAATCAGAAAAGAATTTCATGGTTTCAAGTATTACATATTTCAATGATTGATCATGACATGATATAAAAATAGTTATTCAACGCCACAGCGTTCCATCCTCAAAAGCTTGTGGTTACCTGGTTTCGTTGACTTCCTGAGAATACAAGTAGTTTTGAAAGAGTGTCAACAATTAAGTTGGTGAGTTCATAAGCTTTTTAGATAAAGAGTTTGGAAACCGTTCTTTGTAATGTATTATGTGTTACCAAGAAAAATCCAATATTTTCCTTATAAAAGTTATGTGGTCCTAAATCCCAGGACCGAGAATAAACAAGTATTTGCCATACTTAAAGATATAAAAGTGGTTTTAAATCGGCATAAAACCCTTTTTGATTTGAGGAAAATCCCGTAATGAATGATGTGTAGGCTTAAATACCAAGACCGAAAGTGTACAGTAATATCCGTACTTATTGATATATATATAAAAAAAAGTGATTTTAAATCGACACAAAACCCCTTTTGATTTATAAAAATCCCCGTAAACTTTATGTGTTGTTAACTCCCTATGTGAGTCGCTATAACCATACTATGACTGAATGAACCTGCCACGACGTTTCTCAGGCGTCGAAAATGTTATGACACTTGTCACCCGTAGACCTGCAAGTCCCACTGTAGCTAGCAGCAAGGTGTGGGGTGTCAAACCCAACATAGATCTATACACAACTATCACGTTCTCCCTACAAGAGACTCTGGTTATAACTACCAGGAATTTTAACCCGTACTCTAGGAGTATTGAGAAGAATGTCTCACAATTTAAGTTAACAAGTTTACGAGTGGTGTGCGTGAGTGTAAAACCTTTTTTTGTGGGAATAAAAGCTTCCGAAGTGTGTTTGTTCTGTTAATGGAAACATAAATCATACCTATTATAGTTTATCAAAACGTTTAAATGTAATAGTTATAACTTTGTTTACTATGGTTAACTACTGTATTTGTGAAGGTAAAAACCCTTTTGTTTACCGTTGTGTATATATACCTTTTACTAAAGTGAAATAACATGCAATATAACAACTAATTAATTACCATACTTATGAAGGTAAAAATCCATTTGTTTTCTGATGTATGCCAATACACCAAGACAAAATGACATGTAATGTAAAAACATATATTCATATAACGATACACACCTTGCTCAACAAGTTCCAAGGTGCAAATGAAGTTGATAGCATTTTTCTAGTGTTAACATTTCTATTACTATTCTTAGAAAATTTATAGAAAAGTCATCAAAGGTCCAAATTAGAATCCGTAAATTCTGAGAGTTTGGGAAATGAGTCTAGTTTGTTCATATATTTTATTATGATTTTTAATGTCCTCCAACTTGTGTGAAAAAGTCCATAATCACAGACTGGTCCGGATTTGCTTTTGAAATGATAGACAGTTTTGTAAAAATTACCATAAATTGTAGAAAAATCGTATGGAGGTGTGCAAGTAGTCATTTTAAAGGTATAAACCTGAACTACTTGCACCTAATACAGTTTTGAAAACTAAAATGTTTAAGTTGGCCAAAACAGTCCGTGAATGGAGTTAAACTTTTCTGATGAAAGCTATTGGATGAGTTTAGTTATGTTCTTGGTGTTTTAACTTGTATTCCCCCCCTTAAAACTTAAGAAAAACATGAAAAGATAGGGGTATGAACTCACCTTATGTGATTTTAGGGGATGGATGTTGAAGGAGAGAAGTGTTCAACTCAAGAACACTTGGGAGGTGTTTGAAGATTTGAAGATCTAACATAAATATGACGATATTTGTGTAAGCAATCTATGATTTGGGAGGAAGATACTTACCAAATGTGGAGGAAAACCCCAAGACCAGCCTTTGAATCTCGAATTTTTAGAGAGAGAAAGTGGAAGAGAGGTGTTTGTTCTTTTTAAGAAAGAGTGAATAAAGTAGGAGGGGAGAGGAGGATATCTCCAGCTTTTGTTCAACATTTTGGCTGAAAAGGAGTGGGAAAAGGACAATTATTGACTAGGTATGGGTGAATAGTGACTAGGGGTTGTACTATGAAGGTATGTGGAGGTTGCTTGTGTCATACACTAAGGCAAAGTCAACACTCCACTCATAAATCTTACCTACTAGATTTTATTCTTAGGCAAGATTTTCACAAAATATAATCAAAACGCTAAAAATATTGAAAACCGGACAAAAATTGCCAAATTCCGAAATTTGGGGCCGGAGGTTCGGTCCTAGTCCTTAGAACCGAAAGTAGGAGAAGAAACCGAGAGAGAAGGGTTCGGCTGTGCGGGTTGCCTCTCGGACCGAAGGTGAGGCTCGGTTGTGCATAGGAACAAAGAGGTCTCGCAGGCATGCTCATCAGAAGGGACCGAGGGTTAGGATCTAGGACCGAAGGCAAGAAGGGTAGAGCCGAAAGTCAGGTCTCGGTTCTGATTAGTCAGGGGACCGAAATAGACCGAGCGCTCGGTCCATTTCGGTTGAGAGGGTTTCGGTTCTCAGGAGGTTCGACTCTAAGAGGTTCGGCTCTTAAGAGGAGTTTCGGCTCCTTAAGGCTGTTTTTCGCGTAGACTTCCGTTTTCGAGCTGTTTTCGTCAAATTCAAGGGTCGGGATGCCCCGAGTGATTATAAAAAGTTGAGAGAGATTTTGAAAGAGATTTGGGAGAGATTTGCTATACTTGGAGAGATTTGGCATACTTAGAGAGAATTGGGAGAGATTTGACATTCTTGGAGAGATTTCTCCTACAGAGAGAGATTTGAGAGAGATTTCACATACTTGGAGAGATTTGGGAGACATTTAACATTCTTGAAGAGATTTCTCATACAGAGAGATTTAGGAGAGATTGCACATACTTGGAGAGATTTAGGAGAGATTTGACATTCTTGGAGAGATTTCTCATACAGAGAGAGATTTGGGAGAGATTTGACATTCTTGGAGAGATTTCTCATATAGGGAGAGATTTCACATACTTGGAGATATTTGGGAGAGATTTGACATTCTTGGAGAGATTTCTCATATAGAGAGAGAGGTTTAGGAGAGATTTCTCATACTTGGAGAGATTTGGGAGAGATTCTAAATAGAGAGAGATAGAGTGAAAACGATTGAGAGAAGTTTCGTGTGTGACATTTGTGAGTGTCCGGCTTCGCAACGCAAGGTCCGTAAACCCCGGTAAGCTATGTTTAAGGATCTTACACACTCCCGATGAGTATGCAACATAGTTTTATCGGTTTGGTTCATTACTTAACGCAGTTTTAGGCTAATGAAATCTAGATATACGAACTTTTCAATTGATGATTTCTCATTAGTATAGCGAGTTTTATAGTAATTACCTAATGTAAGCCCTGGTACACATGGGTTAGTTGAGTTGACCGGTTTGGCTTGTTGAGTTTGTTTGACTTTGACTTGACCATAATTTGACTGTTGTCACATATAATGTCATATGTACTTGTTCATATTCTGTTGACGCATCTTGATCAGATGACGAGCTATCAGACGAGGTATCATGAAGTATGACTTTTTTGCCTTTATCTATTTCTGATGATAGAAATTGTTCAACATTCTTTCTTTTAGGATCAAAAACTCGTTTTCCCTTGATTTAGTAGTTTCTTCATTTCAACTGTATCAAAACATAAATTGTACTTTCATTAAAACAATAAAACTATGATATAAATAAACAATTTATACTAGAATATTCTAACATTCTGACAATAATTAACAGTATGAAAATTGTTTAATAAATAATTTACAATTAGAGAATTTTTTTCACATTTAATTTTACACAGATCTAATATAATCAAGGCATTATTAACAATACACAAAGTAGAATCTGAGATAAAATAACAAAAAAACATAATTGTCCACATGGTACTGACTCCGAATAAAGTTTATATTCCTTTAATTTCGATTAGTAATATCTAGTATAATTCGAACAAGGGATTTAATATTATATAAAATACAAAAGATCAGATAACCTAATCACCTAATGAGACCTTTATGTTAATAGAGGTAGTTCTAAATGATATGTTATATAGTACTATATTACATTACGTCGTGGGTTTCATAGATAACTATACAGTGAGATATCTTGATTATAATACATCGTCGAAGTCTCAAAGATACAATGAGATAACTTGATTATTCTATTATAGAGTATTATATTCTATTTTCAAAAAAATGTATTCCATTGTAGAGTATCAATATGCTCTTAATAATAGAGTTCAAAGAGTTTCAACATTATAAAACATTAACAAGTAATATATTCACTTAGAAAATACCTTAAATTAACAAAAAACATCAATCATTCATAATTACAACCCAACAATGAATATAAACATAGTTGTTGTTAACAAGTTTAACAATAAAAAAACATAGCTACAGTAAAACAAGTTCATTCTAAACTATGGCTATAGCAAACATGTAAATTGCAAAAATACACAAATTCACAAAAATGTTTAATAAATAATAATCATAGAATAATTAGAATCAAAATCAAGAATATGCAAGAGCACTTAGTACAAAACTTCTTAATTTGGTGCAGATTTATAAAAAAAATAATTATATCAGTTCAAAATTACCAGATTTTGATGAACGATCCATTTTATTGATGATCACAATCTGAATCATTAGCTGCAAAATTAGAATCTAAAACAATATACATATAGACATCAAGATATTTAATAAGTACCATGTTGTTAAAATCAACAAAGTATCATGTAATAAATCTGTAAACTCTTAAACCATGCAACTACAAACATAAAACTAGAATATTTAACAAGTATAATTTCAACCAACAAATCAGAATACCTAGAATTAAACTATATCATGTAATAAAATCAACACATAATCAACATATATAAATTAAATCAGCCTAGCATATACATAATGAAATAAAAAACAAACTAAATGAGATATTGGTTCGACCTTACCAAATTTTAATGAACTATCTATTTTTTATGATAACTGTAATCATTAGCTCCAACATCAAAATCAAAAATAGTTATATGGGTTTTTTTATGATAAATACAATGGAGTATGGATCAAAATAAGAATTGGAAGTTGAATTCGAAAGATATGTGTTCTATTCAAGTTAGTTTAAGAATCAATTTCTTATGTTTTTCCTCGAGAGATTTTAGAATGAAATTTTAATCAGAATCAAAGTGTAATAAGTTTGAACATAAAACACATGAAATCAATGAATCAGGATAGAGATTTTGGAAATAAGAATCAGAATATGTTTTTATGGTTTTATCAAGAGATTAGCGAACGAACTCCAATCAAAGATGTATTCGATTTTGGAATCTAAATGAAATCTAAACAAACTATTACAAGAATATATAGATTAATCACTGGTTGAACAAAAAAAATCAAACTTGAATATAAATACTATGTTTTTACAAGTGATTCAAACTTAATCCATGGATTCATAGAAGTCATAATCGTATAAAAAAAACTAAAAGACATATTAGTTTCATCTTACCAGATTGTGTTGAGCTACCAGTTTTTGATGACTAGAATCAGAATCAGTAGCTTCATAACCAGAATCCAAATAGGTTTTCTAGGGTTTTACATGAAAGATTAAATATTGTGGAGAACAAATAAAATTCTGAATCAAAATCCAAACCTGAAGGGGATATATTCAATTTTTGGATCAGACGAAGATTCAAAATCAGTTTCTTAGGGCTTTTTTGGAGAAATTTGGGAAAATGCCTTTAATCAAACGAGCTTGGTTAAAAAAAGATGAAACCTTGATGTAATAAGGAGCTCGAATCAGAAGATCAACTTAGATTTATGGTTAATCTGAAACAAATTTGCGAAGGAAGCAGAAGATGTCGACGATCGAGATTTGGATCAAATGGGGTTTAGTGTTCGTATCTAGGGTTTTTAGGAAGAATACCGAATGTTTTTGTGTGCTGAACGAAAGAGAATGCAAAAAATCCCATTCTTACCCTCCCTGTCTTGATCTAATCCCAAAATTCCGTTAATTTACAAAAAATACTGCCGCCTATTTTATGGTTTAAGCTAAATTAATATCACTCTTTGATTATTCAAGATGAGTGGTCAAGATTTGGTCTCCCTGTCTCACAAAATATAGCGGTCTCACATGAACCCAACCCTATATATATATATATATATATATATATATATATATATATATATATATATAATCTGCAATATCATTCTTCCTCAAACTTTCAGCATCAAAGAACACCAAATTCCTAAATCTCCATAACATCCAACACGTAACAATACCCAGTTACCCACCACTTCTAATTTGGACTTCTACGAATTATCCAAATTACTATCATCCACCCAAGAGAGTCATTCAAAGATAGACAAAGCTATCAACACCAAAACACCACACCTGTAACATCCCGAAATTAAAGCCCAAAAATTTCATTTTTGATTAGTTAATTCATAAAACATTCATTAGGAAACATTGTATCAACACGTCATCTCAAAACCAAGTAACATATTTAAAACCCACAACCGTGAACAAATGTCATATCAGAGTACAATCCCAGAAAACACCATGCGGAAAATCATATGTGTGTGTGCGATGCCATGTTACACCGTTGGCTCCCCTTGGATGAAGAGGTACCTGAAACCAAAAACTGAAATCGTAAGCAAAAAGCTTAGTGAGTTCCCCCATCATCGGTATCTTTCAACCGGTAATCGTCATCGGTATCTTTCAACCGGTAACTGGGGACTATTCCACCCCATACCACTAGCATACAATAGCAAGATATAAGCACACATTCAGACATATCCGGGTACTGACCAACCCCTTGGTCCTAAGGACCACTATCAGGGAAACCATCCCTATCATGTAACATATCATACAGATATAACTCATAACCAAATGCATACCAGACCAAGATAAATTATCACAAAGACAATTATCTTCTAAATACTCCTCAATGGTGGGCCGACATTGTGGCCTTATACCCACCCCTACTAGAACGTAACTCACCTCGTAGCTACTGTACTGTGCGGGAATCCTGTGACTGATGCCGCTGCTGCTTCGGAAATCCTCCGGCTATAATCCCCACAAACCACTTAGTCAGAAACTGGCATCTAACTTTAGGCTAAAATGACCATTTTACCCCTTGACCAAATCAAAGTCAAAGTCATCTTCCAGTTGACCTGACTTGTCGAGTCCCTATCCTTCCATCAAACCTCATACCCGTCTCTACTCATCGAGTTAGGCGATGACTCGACGAGGTTTCCTTCTAAAAGAACATCGACTGAATCGACATCTGACTCGCTGAGTTGTATGAACAACTCGTCGAGTTCATCATCAACCGATACTCATGTCCTGCCCTGACTCGCCAAGTTGTCTGAACAACTCGTCGAGTTCATCATCAATCGATGAACACGTTCTGTCCTTGACTCGCCGAGTTGTATGAACAACTTGTTGGATTAATGTGTAAGTCCATAACTATAATTGGTAAGACTTGACCCGACCCGGCATGGTCCATTTGGGTTGCATGGCATCATGCATTTGGATAGACTATAATGAGAGAAATAAGACACTTATGGTTATTAATATATTATAAGTTCTAGTAGATTAATAATAAGAATAATAAGATTATTTAATTAGTATTGATCAAGAATTAATCTAGGATTAATTAAGTGATCAAAAGAAGACTAATTAAATATATGGGTTGATTGTGTAAATCATCCATACTTGTATAGTGGGCTAATGCTTCATGGATAATCAAGTTGGGCTAAAACCCATAGGATGGTCCATGGATGCTCCATGGTGTATTTGAACTCATGGATCCAAGGAAATGGAAAGTCATGACAATTAGGGTTTACCCTAATTGTAACACTATATAAAGATCTTATTCTTGACAAAATTGGCGACTAGTATTATTCTAGAGAGGGCTAGCCGATTTCATGAAGTGTAGAATTCTCTCAAGTTATTCCAAGTGTATTTGGTGTTGTGTGAACCATTTGAGGTGTCACACTTGGGGCACTAGGCACTCAAGCTTTATGAAGACTTTCTACATCAAAGAGGTATGTATTCTATCTTGTTATATTTATTGTTTTGTATGCTAGATTAGGATAATACCTTGGAAAGTTCATATTTGCATGTATAATAGAGAAAACATAGATCCAAGGTATTTAGGGTTGCATGTACACTTAGGAGTGTTAGAATGCTCAAAACCCAACACAACTCGCCGAGTACCATGAAGATTGTCTTGGACTCGCCGAGTCCGTTCATGCACTCGCCGAGTTCCATGAATTCCCAAAACACTTTGCTTAGTCCAGAACGTTGGGTCACTCCTCGGGACTCCTAAAACCCTTCCACACTCAACTGGCCCTTAAGACCCTCACTGATATGGGACCAAAACCCTTGGACTCGCCGAGTCCAGGAATGGACTCGTCGAGTCTACCACATTCCTTACTAAGAACTTCGATTTCTGATGTACAACACTTAACCAAATGATAGATTCAGGCCCCTAGACTCGATCTAGCACGTAAAGTTACAAACTTTACGTGCATGCATGGGACATTAGAGCTTAAAAGGCTCCAAAATGGTTCTTTTGTTGCATGGGGCCTTCCTTGGTGAAAAAAGCAACCTAGATCTGACTTGAGGCTCATAAAAATACATGATACAGAAGCCCAAACCCTCAACCATGTTTTCAAACATGGTTGGCCACCAAAAATGGCTTATAAAAGCCCTAAATCACCCCAAAGAGGGATCTAACAAAAGAATGAGCAAGGTTCAGACTTTATACCTTCCAAAGACTATAAATGATGAACCAAACTCGAATCCCTCAGTCCCCTCTTGACCCTTCTATGCTCTTCCTTCTTCCTTGAGATCCAAATTCACAAGAATCACTCAAAAAGCCTTAGCTTTTCACAAAAACGGCTAGGGTTTGCTATGAGGAGTGTTTGGGAGCATAAAGGGGAAAAGGAGGCTGCATAAGGTTGTTTAAATAGGGTGAGAACCCCTGGATTAGGGTTTTGCCCAAACAGCGGCTACTCGCCGAGTCCAGGACTCGACTCGCCGAGTCCGCGACTTAAACCCCGCGCCTCATCCCACTTCTACTCGGCGAGTCAGTCCTTCGACTTGCCGAGTCCAAGGCCAAAAGTGCAAAAATAATAAAGATTTAATAACATAACACATACCAAGAACCAGGTGCTACAAATCTCCCTCACTTATTTTAGACTTCGTCCTCGAAGTCTGCCGCTCGATCCTGAAACAGCTCGGGGTAGTGCTCCATCATCTCACTCACCAGCTCCCAAGTCCACTCCAACCCCTTCCGGTGCTGCCACAGCACCTTCACGAGTTCTACTCTTTTGTTCCTCATATCCTTCGACTTCTGGTCAAGGATCGCCACAGGTCGCTCAATATAATTCAGGCCGCCATCAACCTGAATGTCCTCCAAGGGTACCACTGCCGTATCGTCCACTAGGCACTTCCGCAGCTGAGAGACATGGAAGGTGTTGTGGATATGATTGAGTTCGGCTGGCAGATCCAGCCGATACGCCACCTTGCCCACCCGGGCTACAACCCTGAACTGTCCGATATACCTTGGGCCCAACTTGCCCCGCTTCCTGGATCAGATGACGCCCTTCCAGTGCGACACCTTCAGGAGAACCATATCCCCAACCTGGAATTCCAAGTCTGATCGACGCTTATTGGCGTAACTTTTCTGCCGACTCTGAGCAGTCTGAAGCCTGCTCCGGACCTGCTGAATCTTCTCTGTTGTCGCGAGCACTACTTCGGTGCTCCCCATGAATCTCTGGCCAACCTCGCCCCAACATATCGGGGTCCTGCACCTCCTCCCATACAACATCTCGAAGGGAGGACGGTCGATACTCGCATGATAGTTGTTATTATACGAGAACTCTGCCAACGGGAGGTAGGTATCCTAACTACCTCCGAAATCTAAAACACATGCCCGCAGCATATCCTCCAGAGTTTGGATGGTCCGCTCGCTCTGGCCATCCGTCTGCGGGTGGAAGGCGGTGCTAAAATACAGACGAGTACCTAGCTCGTCATGAAACCTCTTCTAGAACGTGGAAGTAAACCGCACGTCTCTGTCCGAAATCACCAAAACTGGCACTCCGTGCCGCGCCACCACCTCCCTGATATAGATATCGGCCAATTTCTCGGCCGAGATACTCTCCTGAATCAGAATAAAGTGGGCGCTCTAGGTCAATCAATCCACGATGAACCATAGCGAATCCATCCCCTGCGGGGTCCTGGGAAGTTTCGTGATAAAACCCATTGTAATATCTTCCCATTTCCACAGCGGAATATCTAACGGCTACATCTTGTCATGTGGTCTCTGATGCTCGGCCTTGACCTTCCTGCAGGTCAAGCACCGCTCCACGTACCATGCCACATCCCGCTTCATGCAGGGCCACCAATAGTCCAGACGAAGATCCCTATACATCTTCGTCGCCCCGGGATGAATGGAGAATCGAGATTTGTGCGCCTCCTCCATCAGGACCTGGCGCACTCCTCCATGATAAGGGACCCGCACCCTATGGTGAAGAGTTAATAACCTTCGGCTATCATAATCGAAGGAGGAAAACTGCCCCACAATTCGCTCACTCTTTCGATGTTCCTCCTTCATGGCCTCCTACTGAGCCTCCCGGATCCGCTCCAGAAGCGGATTCATCACCGTCATCCTCAGACAGATATCCCTGATCGGTGCTGCCTTGCGGCTAAGCGCATCGGCCACGACATTGTCCTTCCCCGGATGGTAGAGGATCTCACAATCGTAATCCTTCACCACATCAAGCCACCAACGCTACCTCATATTCAGATTTGGCTGGTCCATGAGATACCTCAAACTCTTGTGGTCCGTGTAAATCGTACAACGAACCCCATAGAGGTAATGACGCCAAATCTTGAGGGCGAACACAACAGCCCCCAACTCCAAATCATGCGTCGGGTAGTTCGCCTCGTGAAGCTTCAGCTGCCTCGACGCATAGGCGATGACATGCCCTCTCTGCATCAATACCGCGCCCAATCCTGCGATGGATGCATCGCAGTACACAACAAAAATCCTCCATGCCCTCTGGCAGGGCCAAAATTGGCGCCTCGCATAATCTCTGTCTCAGCGTCTCAAATGCGGCTTGCTGCTCAGGCCCCCAGCGATACACCACCGACTTCTTAGTCAGTCGGGTGAGCGGAACCGCTATCTTGGAGAAGTCCTGAACGAATCTCCAATAGTAGCCTGCCAATCCTAGAAAGCTCCGGATCTCAGATGGAGACCTTGGAACCTCCCAATTCATCACGACCTCCACCTTGGCCGGATCCACCGAAATCCCATTCTGGTTGACAAGGTGCCTAAGAAACTGCACCTCGCACAACCAGAACTCACACTTGGGGAACTTAGCATACAAGTTCTCCCTCCTCAAAGTCTCCAGAACCTCCCGTAGATGCTCCTCATGTTGCTCCCACGTCTTGGAATAAATCAAGATGTCATCAATAAATACTATCACAAACCGATCCAACATCGGTCTACACATGTGGTTCATGAGATTCATGAACGTGGCAAGAGCATTGGTGAGCCCGAAAGGCATCACCACAAACTCATAATGACCATAACGCGTCCGAAATGCAGTCTTTTGCACATCCTCCTCTCTGACCCTCATCTGATGATACCCTGAACGCAAATCAATCTTGGAGAACCAAGATGCTCCCTGAAGCTAGTCAAAGAGGTCATCAATCCTCGGGAGTGGGTAGCGGTTCTACACCGTTACCTTGTTCAGCTCCCGATAATCTATACACATCTGATACGACCCGTCCTTCTTCCTCACAAATAGAATCGGGGCTCCCCAGCATGAACTGCTCGGTCTAATGAAACCCTTGTCTAACAGCTCCTGCAGCTGTGTAGGCAACTCCTGCATCTCAGGAGGAGCCAACCGATACGGCGCCTTGGCTATCGGAGCCGCACCAAGGACCAGGTCGATCCTGAATTCCACCTGTCGTTACGGAGGTATCCCAAGCAACTCCTCGGGGAATACGTCCGCGAACTCCCATACCACAAGTACATCATCCACCTTCGTCCTACCCGTTTCCCGGGTATCCATAACATACGCGACATAACCTGCGCAACCCTGCTGGAGGTGGCGCCTAGCTCTCGCTGCTAAACATAAACCTGGTCCTCGTTGTGGCCTCTCACCCTGAATCACCAGCTCTCCCCCAATTGGGGTCCTGAACCGCACCAACTGCTGCACGCAGTCGATCACTGCCCCATTAGGGCTGAGCCAATCCATGCCTATAATCACCTTGTTCCCATGCAATGGAATGGGAACCAAGTCTACCAAGTAGCGCTCCTCAAATAACCTCAGCACACAATCTCGAAATACCGCCGATGCCCGTACTGAACGGTCGTCTGCAATCTCTACCTCTAGAGGGAAATCCAACATGCCCGAAGACTCAGAAAATCTCTTGCTAAGCGCAAGGGACACAAATGATCGGGTAGCGCCCGAGTCAAACAATACCTGAACCGGGATGCCGTTCACATGGAACGATCCTAAACAGAGCACATATCAATATCACAACACAAAAAAAGAAGATCAGAGGGAAAGAATCATACCCGTCACCACATCAGGTGCAGTGCATGCCTCCTCGGCTGTCAGCTGAAATGCTCGGCTCCGCACCACTGGAGCCTCTGCCTTGACCTTTCGGCCATTTATAACCCGCGTCGTCGCTGAGACCGGCGCTGCCGCTAGCACTGTTGCTGACGCTACTGTCAGTCTCAGGCAATTGGCCCTTTTGTGTCCCCTCTGATTGCAATGGAAGCAAATCAGGTCTGTCATCTGTACCGCAGGGGCGGGGGTAGTACAATCCCTACCAAAATGCCCCACCTTGCCACACTTACAGCAGCCCGAACCCGGCCCAGTGCGACAAGCTCCCTCGTGTGACCGACCGCATTTCCCACAGCGGTCCCGTCCTGCCTGGCCTTTCGGCCTACCATCAGATCCCTTGGGCTTCTTCCCCAAAGCTCCAGACGTCAGCCCCTCCACTGCCTTCCTCTTCTGGACGTGCTCCAGATCAATCTCCCTCTCCCTAGCCCTGGCAGTCATGGAATCCAAGGTAAGGCAAGCCGAGAAACTAACATGCTCCCGAATGTCAGCTCGTAACATGTCATGGAAGCGGGTCCTCCTCATATCCTCATCACCCGCATACTGGGGCACCAACAATGCCCTCTCCCGGAACATGGCGGTGATCTCCGCCACAGTCTCCGTAGTCTGCCTCATATCCAAAAACTCTCTGGCCAGCCACTGAAGCTCCACATCTGGCGCAAACTCCGCCCTGAATCTGGTCACAAACTCCAACCAAGTCATAGCCTCGACAGCCGAGGCTCCTAATGAGTCACCAACAGACTCCCACCAATCTCTAGCCCTGTCTCGCAAGCATCCTTCTGCATATCTCACCTTCGACCCCTCTGGGCAGAAGCTCGTCAGCTACGCAGACTCTATGTCTGCGATCCATCTCCTAGCAACAATGGGGTCTTTCACCCCATGGAAATCCGACGCACCATTCCCACGAAAGTCCTTAAAGGATAGTGTGCGCGTACCCATCTGGCTAGACGCCACATCACTCCTGAATGATTGGAGACGATCCTCCATCAGCTCAACAATCCCCTCCTTGATTGACCCGAAGACGATAGGGGTCGACTCAAGGATGCCTCTCGTGATCTCAGACGCGATGAACTCGCGTAGCCCGTTATCAACCTGCTCGGATCCCGAACCCGAGCCCGATCTTGATCCTGATCCAGAACCTCCTGCTCCCAATCGAGTGGTCACCATACTGAAAATACACGCATAAAGGTCAAGATCATACATATACTCGAGAGATCTAACACACTTCCCAAGGTTCCCGATTTCGTCTAGGCCCTCCTTGATTCGAGTGCGCGTCCTCTGCTTTCAGTAGTACGGGCCCATACTACCTTCCACATCTACCCGTGCTTTCCTCAAGGATTGCTTCAACTTTACCAGGTCCCTTTATCGATACCCCTTTCCAATAACCTCATCCTAGGCTTCCCTAGGGCACTCTCCGACCTACTCTCCGCCATCAGCTGCACAGGAGCCCCTACCATTTCCCCCTAACTAACTTGCAGGTACTGTTACATCTCTGCTCCTTAGTTAATTGGAAATAGCCAGAACCCCCTAGCACAAAGCAAGCAGCATTCGTGCATCGAGTAACCAAATCAGGCATAATCTATACAGGCCATCCTACAGCTAACTAAACAGCCCTATCATACAGCTCATACAATAGGCATATAAGGCATCCTCCTAGATCCTTAGCCCTAACTAGCATGCGATTATCAGAATCATATATCAGGTACACAAGGCATCTTCCTAGATCCTTAGTCCTATTCTAGCATGCAATTCTGAATCAAGCCACATAGCATAACATAACATGTATGGGTATCTTGGGGAAAACTTACTTGAGCCCGGCTGGTCGCATGCATCACACACCTTGTCTTTCGTAAAATCCTTTCGCTTAGATTTTTAGAAAACCATTTTATTGAAAAAATCTTTTAGCCCCTCAGTTTGAGTCCAGACACCCCCGAGGGCGTGTCCGAATCCCTCAAACCAGGGCTCTGATACCAACTTGTAACATCCCAAAATTCAAGCCCAAAACTTTCATTTTTGATTTGTGACAACCCAAAAATTTCCGTTAGTTTTAACGTCGAAATTAATTACGTCAAAAATTAGCCAAATTTATCCCGAAAATATTTTTGACCGAATTTAAACCCGTTAGAATATTTTAAATAATATTCGTCTAGCGAACCAAAATTTAGGCGGTATAATTTTAAAATTTTCCGTGATTAATAATTGTTGTGAAAAACCCCGTTCGCGGTTGGTGTCAGGAGAACCCCAACTAGGCCACAAACTCCACCCTATATAAGGGTTGAGTGGGTTTCATTCCCACCTTTTTCCCCACCTTAGACTCTCTCTCTCTCTCTCTCTCTACTTTCTCTCTCTACAAAACGGGTTTTAGTCAAAAATCGCCCCTTCGAGCTTCAAATCGGTAAGTAAACCTTCCTAGCTTGTTGTTTATCTTATCTAGCTTGCGGATTCGTGGCTTAAACACCCAAAACCCTCAAGAACATGAATTTACGGTCCAAGAACACCTTCATGGACCGTAAACACTCATAATGGGGTTTTAATGCTCAAAAAACCTTCCAGACCACTTCTAATGCTTAGCAATGACTTAGAGGCTTACACGAAAGGACTTAGAACACCAAAATCGGGAAAAATGGGGAGTAAACATGAGTTTACGGTCTAGGAACATCCTTAGACCGTAAACCCATCTCCATGGATCATAAACACTTGTTTAAGTGTTAAACTACCCCTCAAACACCTACAAGAGCTTCCATGAACTTCCTTGAGTGCATAGAACCTTATTTTCCTCCATGTTATGCACCAAAGCATACAAAAATATGTCACACTTGAATTTAAGGTCCAAGAAGGTTCTTAGACCGTAAACACCCATTCTTAGACCATAAACACCCCCAAAGGGTGTTAAAGTGCCCTTAACACTTTGTATGGCTTGGAATTGGACCTAGAACTTCGTATGCTTAACCTACAACCACCAAAACACATGATTTATGGACTAACATGAGTTTACTGCCATAAACTCATGTGTTTAAGGTAGTAAACTCCCCAAGAACATCTTCTTAGACCGTAAACACCTTTCCAAGGTGTTTAAGTGCCTTTAACACCTTCCTATGCTCATACAAGTGACTAGAACCTTACATGCGTGACTTAGAACCACCAAACAACATAAGGAATGGGCTAATATGAGTTTACGACCGTAAACTCATGTGTTTACGGCTGTAAACTCCTCAAGGAGTGTCAATGGACCGTAAACTCCTCAAATAGTCCATTTTGAGGCCTTAAACCCTTCATAAGCCCTAGAATTGAACCTAGCCTAGTTCCACAAGTGTTATAAGACCTTAATGCATCAAAGAACACACCACCCATGAGTTTACAGCCGTAAAATCATGAGGATAAGATCTTAGGGCCGTAAACTCATGAGGATAAGGTCTTAGGGCCGTAAACTCTATAAAGAGTTTACTCTTGAAGAGTAAACTCCCTATTTAGGCCATACACACCCTTAGATATTACCCGGGACACTCCTAGCACTTGACCAAAGTGTTTTCCGCATTTTAGGATGCGTATATGTGTTTAAATTAGTATTATATTTACTAATTGTATGTACATATATGTCATCACATGTTAATAGGTCACTAAGTGTGTTCAAGTCTTAACTTGACACCGAGCACCCAATCGGCATCTCCATCCGATCCACTTACAACAGGTGAGTTCATACCCCTGAATTAACCTTTTAAATGTTTTTACATGCTTTTATGGGGGGATACAAGTTAAAACATGCCAGTTATCATATCAATCACATGTGATTGATAACCCGCATGCACAAGGAGTTATTACACTGTCAACTGTTTTACCAAGTATGATATGTAAATGGTTTTTCCAAAACGTCTTTACTTGTTCAAAGCTTTTCTCCAATTGTCTCTCGCGCTGTATGTTTTACTTCAAATTCAATTACAGCGGCATTTGAAACAAAGGTTTTCTTCACTTATATTGTTTTATCAGAAGTTTCATTTAAAACTTGTTTATGAAAGGTTTTCAAAGGATTTCTAAAGGTTTTCAAACTTATTTTACAAGGGATACCAAGTCAGGATTTTCTTAAGTGTAAGGGTTTTCAAAAGTTTTCATCAAAGTTTTCTCCCATGTTTTTATACTCCTACTTTGTTAGATACTACTGCTTCGTTATGCTTCCACATTAGTTAATACTCCTACTTAGTTAAATGCTACTACTTTGATAACGCTTCTACTTCGCGAATCGCTTCTACTTTGTTAAACGCTCCTACTTATTAACGCTTCTACTTTGTTAACGCTTCTACTTCGTGAAACGCTCCTACTTATTAACGCTTCTACTTTGTTAACGCTTCTACTTCGTGAAACGCTCCTACTTATTAACGCTTCTACTTCGTTAAACACTTCAACTTCGTTAAATGTTTCTACTTAGTTAAATGTATGCTTGTACTTGTATAGATATATAAATAATGTTTAAAGGACTTAGGAAGGCTAGTTCGCCCTATTTCCTTTTCCTCGTTGGGATGTGGTCTGGTGGGATCGGATATCCGTTCGAAGGTCGTTTGATCATTAATTATATATTATGTATACATGTATAGACATATAGGTTTACATCAATCGGTTCAGTTATGAGTCTCTACTGCTAGTCTAGCACTTACATCGGAATTCACTGTTCGAGATACATCTTCAAGACACGGATCTCTCCGTCGTCGAGTTGGTAACCAGAGTCTCTTATAGGGAGAGCGGACATTGTGTGTATAGATCTATATGGGATTGACACCCCCGCACCCTGACTGCTAGCTACAGTCCACGGCCTACCAAGCCAAGGGGTGACAAATGTCATATTTACACCGACGCTTGCAGAGCGTCAAGTACTCTAGTGTTGATTAGTATGGTTACGAGTATCTCCATGCTTACCTTATAATTCATGGCCTTAAGGTAACGATGTTTAACATTGTATGCTGGAAACACACTCTTAGAATTACACTTTGTTTTAGACCTTGCTAGCTATATCTTTCATTTGATACTGTCTGGGGTCTGTGTTCACTGTTTTAGACCTTGCTAGCTGTATCTTTCATTTGATACTGTCTGGGGTCTGTGTTCACTGTTTTAGACCTTGCTAGCTGTATCTTTCATTTGATACTGTCTGGGGTCTGTGTTTCTTCGTTTTAGACCTTGCTAGCCATATCGTACATTTGATATCGTCTGGGGTTTGTGTCTCATTTTGTTAGACTGAACCAGGCGTGTCGTTCATTCGATACTCTCCTGGAGTCTATGATTTCCTTGCCTTAGTCAGCAGTATCTTCTGCTGAGGCATATGTTATTTTCCCTTAGTACTTTTACTAGTAATATTCTCCTACTTTCTTTAAAGTCAAATACCGTATTTTGGTAATGATAATATTTCAGGGAAATTCTCTTTAAAACATAACTCTGTCGGGTCTTGGTAGAAGACTGCTTTTATTTAGAAAATATAGGATTTTCCGAAAAGGACTCTAATACAATGTTGATTCTAAACTACTACTTTTATAAAGTTATTTGAATAAAATGACGCTAAATACTTATGAACTCACCAGCATTTGTAAAAATGTTGATACTCGCTTTCAAATAACTTGTATTCTCAGGTCAGCAATAGACAGGTACATCCCAGGAGCTTTTGGTGCAGACAGCCTTGTACCGAGCTGCACCTATATTATTACTTGTATTACTTTGATGTTTTTATGCAATGTAAACTATGTAAAACTATTACTATTAATGCAATGGTTGTTGTACTTTGATTACTATACTGCATATGTTGTGATACTTGACATGACATCATCCACCCCAGAACGTTTCCGCCGTTCCGGTTTTGGGGTGTGACATGATTAGTTAATTCATAAAACATTCATTAGAAAATATGGTATCAACATGTCATCTCAAAACCAAGTAACATATTTAAAACCCACAACCGTGAACAAATGTCATATCAGAGTACAATCCCAGAAAACACCATGCGGAAAATCATATGTGTGTGTGCGATGCCATGTTACGTCGTCGGCTCCCCTTGGATGAAGAGGTACCTGAAACCAAAAACTGAAACCGTAAGCACAAAGCTTAGTGAGTTACCCCATCATACCCCATACCATACAATATCATCGGTATCTTTCAATCGGTAATCGTCATCGGTATCTTTCAACCGGTAACCATCATCGGTATCTTTCAACCGGTAATCGTCATCGGTATCTTTCAACTGGTAACAGTCATCGGTATCTTTCAACCGGTAACTTTTATCAGTATCTTTCAACCGGTAACTGGGGACTATTCCACCCCATACCACTAGCATACAATAGCAAGATATAAGCACACATTCAGACATATCCGGGTACCGACCTACCCCTTGGTCCTAAGGACCACTATTAGGGAAACCATCCCTATCATGTAACATATCATACAGATATAACTCATAACCAAACGCATACCAGACCAAGATAAATTATCACAAAGACAATTATCTTCTAAATACTCCTCAATGGTGGGCCGGCATTGTGGCCTTAGACCCACCCCTACTGGAAGGTAACTCACCTCGTAGCTGCTGAACTGTGCGGGAATCCTATGACTGATGCCGCTGCTGCTCCGGAAATCCTCCGACTATAATCCCCACAAAACACTTAGTCAGAAACTGGCATCTAACTTTAGGGTAAAATGACCATTTTACCCCTTGACCAAGTCAAAGTCAAAGTCATCTTCCAGTTGACCTGACTCGCCGAGTTGGCTTGCCAACTCGCCGAGTCCCTATCCTTCCATCAAACCTCTTACACGTCTCTACTCGTCGAGTTAGGCGATGACTCGATGAGTTTTCCTTCTAAAAGAACACCGACTGAATCCACATCCGACTCGCCGAGTTGTATGAACAACTCGTCGAGTTCATCATCAACTGATACTCATGTCCTGCCCTGACTCGCCGAGTTGTCTGAACAACTCGTCAAGTTCATCATCAACCGATGAACACGTTCTTTCCTTGACTCGCCGAGTTGTATGAACAACTCGCCGAGTACCATGAAGATTGTATTGGACTCGCCGAGTCCGTTCGTGAACTCGTCGAGTTCCATGAATTACCAAAACACTTTGCTTAGTCCAGAACGTTGGGTCACTCCCCTGGACTCCTAAAACCCTTCCACACTCAACTGGCCCTTAAGACCCTCACTGATATGCGACCAAAACCCTTGGACTCACCGAGTCCAGGAATGGACTCGCCGAGTCTACCACATTCCTTACTAAGAACTTCGATTTCTGATGTACAACACTTAACCAAATGACAGATCCAGGCCCCTAGACTCGATCTAGCACGTAAAGTTACAAACTTTACGTGCATGCATGGGACATTAGCGCTTAAAAGGCTCTAAAATGGTTCTTTTGTTGCATGGGTCCTTCCTTGGTGCAAAAAGCAACCTAGATCTGACTTGAGGCTCATATAAAGACATGATACAGAAGCCCAAACCCCCAACCATGTTTGAAAACATGGTTGGCCACCAAAAATGGATTATAAAAGCCCTAAATCACCCCAAAGAGGGATCTAACAAAAGAATGAGCAAGGTTCAGACTTTATACCTTCCGAAGACTGCTAATGATGAACCAAACTCGAATCCCTCAGTCCCGTCTTGATCCTTCTATGCTCTTCCTTCTTCCTTGAGATCCAAATTCACAAGAATCACTCAAAAAGCCTTAGCTCTTCACAAAAACGGCTAGGGTTTGCTATGAGGAGTGTTTGGGAGCATAAAGGGGAAAAGGAGGCTGCATAAGGTTGTTTAAATAGGGTGCAAACCCCTGGATTAGAGTTTTGCCCATACAGCGGCTACTCGCCGAGTCCGCGACTTAAACCCCGTGCCTTATCCCACTTCTACTCGGTGAGTCAGTCCTTCGACTCGCCGAGTCCAAGGCCAAAAGTGCAAAAATAAAGAAGATTAAATAACAGAACACATACCAAGAACCAGGTGCTACAACACCACTTTTGAATAGAAATCTAAACCTCCACCACAACTAAACAAGTGAAAAACGAATGAGATGAGGAGTCTACTCCATTACCACACATGTGGCATTGAATATTAGTTAAATATATATTTCTCTTAAAATAATTTAATCGAGACGGTAACTTGTCACGACTCGCCCTCCAAAGGAAGACGTTAACCTTTTGACGAACATTAGAATAACACCAAGTAGTCGGGACAGCTCTAGGCAACCAAACATCATCTATATGCCTACGTGTCGAACTGTTGGTGCATGAAGATGCTCTACAATGATGAGTGATTTATTAGGTTAGAATATTCCCTTATATGAGAGTATACTCCCTCCACTAGTATACAAAGTGGATGTGAGTGGTCATTTGTGTATGAGTGCACCATGTAGAATTTTAGAGAAAGAGTGTGTGTGTGTGTGTGTGTGTGTGTTTGGTTAGGGATTCTCCATAGCCTTGAGATTTATTATTGTAACATGTTGATTCTCTCTATCTATTCATTACAGTTTACTCACATATTTTGTTCTTCATGTTCCTACACGATTATCTTCTTAATATTATCTTTCCGCACCAATTCAATCGATAAATGAGAACCTATAGGTGGTATCAGAGCAAGACCTTGAAGATCTAACCGGTTATTTCAAGGGAATAATCCCGATTGATTTATTATCTTGAAGATTTTCGTCATTCTTGAGGAATTTTTCATCCTTCACAATTGGAAAATTTTCTTTGAGTTATTTACTATTTTTGTTGGTGATACTGCTTGAAATATAAATATTATGTTGCTACTATTCATGCATTTTGCTACTGTTAAATCTGGTTTATGAAGAAATTTATTTTATGCTGAAGAAGATGAATCTTTTTGTGTAAAATGTGGTGTTTGATCCTTTTATCTCATGCAAAAAATGTGTTTTGAAAAAAGACAAAAATATGGATTTTTGTGTGTTTGGACACTTATTTTCCGAGGGTACAAATTTGATGTGTTGATGGTACAAGTCGGTGTAGCTTAGTGTGTATGGTCTGATTTTCTGAGATAGTATGCTGTTATGTTTGGGTATTTGTTTGCATGTGTATTGGAGTACAAGTCTCAAAGTTGCAATTGTATGTGTCACAACTAGGAATTTTGATGCTTGTAACAACAACAATGACAACCTTTGTGAACCAAAAATGTGAAAGCATGTATGATGCTTATTCAATAACAACAAATTGTCCATCAAACACTCTATGCAAGTACTTCAAATAGTCAACAAAGAATTGGAAACCCTAGAAATCCTGGTTTAAGTCCATTATGGAGTAGGATTTCCTTATTTGGCCTAATGGGCCAATAAGCTTCCAATTTGACTACTTTAGGCTTAGAACTCTTAAATGGGCTCTAATTGGACCCACTTCCAGTTATTTTAACATTTTGGGCCATATTGGGCCTAGAATGAAATAAAATACCCTAATGGACCATATTGGTCCATAACTAACCTAATTAGCTTTAATTGGGCTATGAAACCCATTATTTTTGCCAAATTGGGCTGTAATTCATCATAGGAGCCCAATGGGCCAAAAATCATCAAAAATGGGACCATAAGATGGAATTAAGCACCAAAGGCCCAAAACTCTCTTCTTTCTTCCTATTTCTTGGCCCAAAAAGAAAAAAAGGGAAATAAGAGAAGGGTTGACTTTAGGAGGTGCCATCTCCTTATTGCACACCATGCACCCATGCATGGACCAACATGTATCTAGACTAGTCATCTCACCCTCTCACTACCCCCTCTCTTTTTTCCTTCGGCCGAAGACACCAAGCACACACACACACCTCACAAATTCTCTCTAAACCACTCTCAAGATCATCCTCTTCTTCTTTGAAGATCTCAAAAATTTAGCTAGAAATCTAAGGATTTTCATCAAGTAGTTCACATCCTTGGTAAGTTATTGCTTTGATTCATAACATATCTTCTTCATTTCATCAACAATCTACCTTA
Source organism: Lactuca sativa (assembly GCF_002870075.4). NCBI lineage: Eukaryota > Viridiplantae > Streptophyta > Magnoliopsida > Asterales > Asteraceae > Lactuca > Lactuca sativa. The sequence goes on from NC_056630.2 coordinate 311,657,972, forward strand.
TCTCATACAAAATCCGTGATCTTGCCTCTTAGAACATATCTAAGTCAAAAGTCCTCCAAGAAGCTTGCTAGGCCGAGAATAGCATCAAACTTCGTCTAGTCTTCATCAAAACCGAAACCACAAACTCAAGGTGAGTTCATACCCCTCTCTTTTCGGTTTTTACAAGTTTTATGGGGGAGAATACAAGTAAGATGTGTAGATCTATGTGTATGTGTATGCTATGTATGATTTTATGCATGTATGTGTGATTGTATGTGTTTATGTGGTAAATATGCAACAAAAAGAGTAGAAATCTCGATATCTATGGCATAATAAGTAAAACAAACATGATCTAAGTTATACCACCCTAAACAAGTCAAGAAAAATACCCTCTAAGATTTAAAATAGACACATTGTAACATAAAACAAATTTTTGGGGCTTAACTTGTCAAATAAACGAAAGTTGGTGGAAAGGTTGCTATTAACGGTTTTCTTAAGGGGAAAAAGGGTCAAAACAGTTAAAATAAATGTTTTTGTGACAATTATGCTCTTCAAAGGACTTGAAATGTAAATAATAGCTCAATGGGCCAATTTTTGGGTTTTTCGGCCCATTAAGCCCAAGGTTACGAAAAATATGATTTTCAAAGGACTAAAATGAAAAATTTCTCAACAGGGGATAAAAAGGGTAAACAAAATCATTTCAGGGGTTAAAATGCTTTTCTTTACCAAAAAGGATAAAAAAATGTAAAGTTTTTGGATTTTGGGCCAAAATTGTAAAAGTTGCAAAAAGTTTGGACTTTAGCCGTAAAATACTTTTCTGGAAGGTCTGGAACTGATAAAAGTAAATTTTTAGCTAAAACCACCACATAAACAAATTCTATGGGTCAAAAATGATACTAAAATGGTTTTAAGGCCTAAAATGTCTTTTTTTATATATATAAGGGACTAAAATTGTCATTTTTATCCAAGAAGGGCTGAAATGGTCAAACCAATATTTTGAGTCAATTTTTTTATTATTAAGATATTTGGGGCAAAAATACCAAACCACAACTTATGACAAATGGCAAGATGAATATACATAAATTCCGAATATCGGACTCGTATCGATACAAATTTTACAATTGTTCAATTGAACATTCCGACAACTGTACTACACCCACAACAAGTAAACATTAAATTCTTTGGGCTTGAAAGTTCCATACATGCTTATTGGGCATTTGTGACCCATTAACATGATTTTGGGCCCAAGGGGTAATTATAAATGTTTTGGGCCATCTATGATCCAATTTCATATTTAAGGGACCCTCAATGGCTTCTAAGTGCTATTGGGCCTTAGTGGCCCCTTTAGCATTGCTAGTAAGGTCTAAGTAATCAAATGCGAATTGGGCTAACGTGTCTTTCGAATACCCAACAGCCTAAAATAACTCACGAAAGTAGTAGGGCTTTGTATTTCCCCTTCTTCTCGTTTGTTAGGCTTATGTGTAATCAAAGTAAACAAATACAGGTCGATAAACAATAGTAATCAAAGTCAATTGGGATTTAGTGAGTAATAACGGGTGACACCAACGTGTGTCGTTCGTAGTCTGTAGTTATAATCAAAGTCTCCTAGAAGGAGAGCGAGAGTTTGTGTATAGATCTATACGGGGGTGACTCCCCCACACCTCAGCTGTTCGCTATAGTTAGACTCGGCCAGTCTAGGGTGACAAAATCTTAAGATCAATTCCGGCGTTCACCAGAGTGCCAAGACAGACGAAGTAGTCATTATCATGCATGGTTATAACGACTCACACAAATATATCCAATGTAAACCAAGTAAACAAGGTAATTCAAAATCATTCACGTGATGAGTAACCATTCAAACCGTTATATGATATTTTTATTTGGGAAAACATCGGGTTTTCCGGGGAAGTTCAACATTTTCAGTTGTACGTTAATACAAAGTTTTTCAGTTATACATGTTTTGAAATCATCATGCATATATTTACGGATCTTCACACCTTTTTATAAACAATGGTCTTTTCAGAAAATATCGGATTTTCTGGGTTGTTGTCATTCAAACTACACAAAACATTTTCATACCAAACATGCTTATGAACTCACCAACATTCCATATGTTGACCGTTTTCAAAATAACTTGTGTCACACCCCCAAACCAAGGATGGCGGAAACGTCCGAGGGTGGAGGACTTCATGTAGAGTATCACAACAACGAGTATAATAGTGCTCAAAGTAAATACAACCTTCATAAATATAATTGAAAAAGTTACACCAAAGTATATGTTTACATGATTCGAATCAATTACATTATGGTACAAAATGAACTGTTTGACGATTTATCGTCCCATCCTCAAAACGTGGTTGAGTTCCTGTTTTCACTGAATTCCTGAGAATACAAGTAGTTTTGAAAAGTGTCAACACAAAGGTTGGTGAGTTCATAAGATTTTGACAGTAAGAGTTTGAAAATCGATCTTTGTAAAGAGATGTATGTTACCAGGAAAATCCAATATTTTCCTTACAAAAGTTATGTAGTCCTAAATACCAGGACCGAAAATGAACAAATATTTGTCATACTTAAAAATATAAAGGTGGTTTTAAATTGGCATAAAACCCTTTCTGATGTGAGAAAAATTCCGTAATGAATGATGTGTAGTCTTAGATACCAAGACCAAAAGTATACAATAAAGTATGTAATTGTTGATGTAAAAAGTGATTTTAAATCGACATAAAACCCTTTATTTTTTTGATATGAAGGCGTACAAGTACTTTTCCATACTTAAAGTAATTTCAATGAGCTAAATAGACCTAACTCGCTAATTTAAAGTTAGAACCCGTAAATCTTATGATTGTTAATACCACATGTGAGCTATCATAACCATACTTGACATAGACGGCCTCGTAATGCGACATTCTTCAGGCGTCGCCGTTAAATGACACTTGTCACCACAGACCTGCCGGTCTAGCTGTTGCAAGCAGCTCTGGTGTGGGTTTGTCAAACCCAATATAGATCTATACACAACTATCACGTTCTCCCTACAAGAGACTCTGGTTACAATTTACAGGACTTTTTGACTTTGTTACTTTGGAAGTAACCCGAAGGGAATGACTCACAAATTTATTCATTAACAGATTTACGTGAACTAAACGGAAAACCTTTGGTAAATAAGTTTGAGAAGTAAATGATACACAAATTTATCCAAAACGTTTGTAATGTATAAGAATTCTTTTATGAATGCTTTAATGCTATGAATCCATAAACTATGCTCATTATAGCTTAATATACGTGTTCTAAATGAATGAATAATCTTATCATGAATGACTATATTTCAGTTTATGATGATAAACTAACATGGAAACACATTCAATATTTGGAACTTATCTTTATACACTTTGCTCAACATAATACAAAGTGTTATGAAAGTTATAAGCTGTTAACAAATTTTCAACCTTTCTATACTGTTTTTGAAAATTCATAGAGAAATCATATGAAGCTGAAAACTAAATCCGTAAATTCTGAGAGTTCCCAAAATATGTCTAGTTTACTCATAATTTTTATCATGATTTTTAATGACCTCCAACTTGGGTGAAAAAGTCCATAATCACAGACTGGTCCGGATTGGTGTTTGAAATGATAGGCAGTTTTGTAAAAATCACCATAAATTGTAGAAAAATCGTATGGAGATGTGCAAGTAGTCATTTTAAAGCTAAGAACTGGAACTACTTACACCTAAAACAGTTTTGAAAACTAAAATGTTTAAGTGGTCCAAAACAGTCCGTGAATGGAGTTGAACTTTTCTGATGAAGGCTGTTAGAAAAGTGTAGTTATGTTCTTAGTGTTTTAACTTGTATCCCCCCCCCCCCCTAAAAACTTGAGAAAACATGAAAATATGGGGGTATGAACTCACCTTAAGTGTTTTCAGTAGATGATTGTTGAAGAATGGAGGTGTTTAACTCAAGAACACTTGGAGATGCCTTGAAGATTTTTGAGAATCTAGCATCATAGTTATGGAGTTTGTATAAGCTATCAATGATTTGAGTAGAAGGAAGTGTAAAAATCACATGGAGGATGAATTACACTTACCAAGAGTGGAAGAACACTTGATGATCAGCCTTGGGATTCTTGAATTAGAGAGAAAAGTTGGAGAGAAAAATTGGAGTTGGATCTTTGGTGGAATGAAAGTGATTGAAAGAAAATGAGGAGAGAGGTTGAGTGACCAGCCCTAGAACGTGGGGATGGCTTGTGAGAGGGGTAAAAAGTACAAGGAAGTGACAAGGTATGGTGGGGAGGAGTGTGGGTTAATCATGGAGTGGGTATGGGGTTGCTTGTGTCATAAAATAAGGCAAAGTCAACACTCCACCTCTTTGTACTTTACCCACTTGCTTTTATTATTTAAATAAAGATTTTTATGAAAATATGATTAAATTGTGAAAATTTAGGGTTTATTATGTTAAAATATGATTTTGGGTGAAAATCCCGCGTTAAAATAATTAAAAACGGGCCTTAAACGCAAAACTATGCGAAAACCGGGAGAAAATGAGTTCCCAGCGAGACCTCTCGGTCCTAGGCCGAGGTTCGGTCCCTAGGCCGACGCTCGGTCCATGCTGATGCTGAGTCGGAAACGAAAGGCGCGAGCCAGAAGCGAGATGCGAAGGGCGAGGGTTCGGTCCGAAGAGTAGTCAGAACCGAAGGAACAGTAGTGAACAGTACCTTCGGTTCGGTTCTTCCTTTTAAGCGAGGTTCGGCTAGTGTGAACAGTACCTTCGGTTCGGCTCTTCCTTTTAAGCGAGGTTCGGCTAGTGTGAACAGTACCTTCGGTTCCTAAGAGGACTTTCGGGTCCTAAGAGGGGTTTCGGTTCCTTAAGTCCGTTTTTCGCGTAGACTTCCGTTTTTGGGCTGTTTTCGCCAAATTCGAGGGTCGGGATGCCCCGAGTGATTATAGAAAGTTGGGAGAGATTTCGAGAGAGATTTGAGAGAGATTTCACATACTTAGAGAGATTTGGGAGAGATTTGACATACTTGGAGAGATTTCACATACAGAGGGATATTTGGGAGAGATTACATATTCTTAGAGAGATTTGGGAGAGATTTGACATACTTGGAGAGATTTCACATACAGAGAGATATTTGGGAGAGATTTCACATACTTAGAGAGATTTGGGAGAGATTTGACATACTTGGAGAGATTTCACATACAGAGAGATATTTGGGAGAGATTTCACATACTTAGAGAGATTTGGGAGAGATTTGACATACTTGGAGAGATTTCACATACAGAGAGATATTTGGGAGAGATTTCAAATACTTAGAGAGATTTGGGAGAGATTTGACATACTTGGAGATAGAGTGAAAACGATTTAGAGCGGTTTCATGTGTAACGAATGTGAGTGTCCGGCTTCGTAATGCAAGGTCCGTAGACCCCGTTATGCCATGTTTTAGGATCTTACACACTCCCTATGAGTATGCAACATTGTTTTATTGTTCTTGTTCATTGTTTAGCACTAAGGTTAAAGAAATTTAAACACACGAATTCTCCAAGTGGTGTTTTCTCATTAAGATATTGAGGTATACAGAAATTACATAATGCAAACCCTATTATACAAGGTTTAATTGAGTTGACCGGTTTGACTTGTTGACTTTAGTTGACTTTGACTTGACCGAAAATTGATGGTTGTCACAACTTGTATTCTCAGGTAACAAGTAAGATGAGGAATAAGTGCCAAGTATATCAATGTATTTTGCTTTTGAAAACTATCAAACAATTTATGTGTGGATTTGTAATGTTAAAACAATGTACTTGATGTGAACAGTGTCAGTTGTAATATATTGATGCATGGTGATGTTTATGTTATGATTCATGTATATTCATTGTGATGATATTCAATTTAAGTCACGCGAGCCCTCGGACGTTTCCGGCGTCTGGTTCGGGGGTGTGACAGGTTGGTATCAGAGCTCTGTTTATAGTGAACTAGCATATCTAACCACACATTGATATGCAACTATAAACCAAAGAGGGACAAAACAACTCTGAACAAAACAAAACAAATAAAAAACAACGATAAAAACTGTAACATCCCAAAAATACAGGCCAAAAATTTCATTTTTAAATACATCATTATAAAACCAACAGTGTAATAAAACATTTGTAATATCATGTCATGTCAAAAACAAAGTAGAAATAATCAAACACGTTATCATAAAACAATATCAGAGTGTAATCCCAAAGATCTCATGTGCGGAAAACCATAGTGTGATGCGCTGCGATCTAGCCGACTCCTTTCCTTTAAACACGAAGTACCTGAAACCAAAACTGAAAATCGTAAGCACGAAGCTTAGTGAGTTCCCCCATCATGCCACATACCATATAATCACATATCATACATATATTTTCAGGCATATCTGGGTGCCCGACCTACCCCTTCGGTCCTCTCGACCGAATACTGGCTAGCATATCTGGGTGCTGGCCTCCCCTTCGGTCCTCTTGACCGGATACTGACTAGCATATCTGGGTGCTGGCCTCCCCTTCGGTCCTCTCGACCGGATACTGACTAGCATATCTGGGTGCTGGTCTCCCCTTCAGTCCTCTCGACCGGATACTGGGGACTATTTCACCCCTGCTACTACCACATAACACATATCACATAATCTATCTAGCATGGTTGGGCATGACTACCCCTTCGGCCCTATCGACCGGTAATCTGGGGACTATCTCCCCTACTGTCACTAGCACATAGCATCATATCATACTAGCACATAAACATATCAGGTAGTAGCAAACCTAGATGAATATCACATAGACAATCATCTAATCATACAACTCCGACATTGTGGTCGTAGACCCACCGCTACTGGAAGGTAACTCACCTCACACTGCTGAAGTCCCGAAGACACAATCCCACACTTGCTGAAGTCCCGCAGACTCGACCCCAGCTGCTGGCTGACAGATTCCCGAACTGTCAACACCAAAATAACACCCAATTAATAATTGGGTCCCAATATATAACCATAAGTACATTCTTTGGGTAATTACTACATTACCCCAAGCTTGGCTTATTCAAGCCCAAGGCCCAATCCATAGGCCCAAAGTCAATTAGGAATCAAAGCCCAACACATGGCCCAATTTTCCAAATTGGGCCTAGGCCTATACATGGTCTCATTCTAAGGCCCAACATCATATACTCATTAAGGCCCAAACTATGGCCCATCTATGGCCCAATTTCCAAATTGGGCCCAATCCCCTTACATGGGCCTTACCCTAGGCCCATTAAATTACTCTAGACCATTTGCTTGATCTTGGATAGTCCATTTAATAACCCAATCATCAAGGCCCAATAGAAAGGTCCAACAATAAACCCATGTGAAATTAGGGTTTCACATAAAATGATGATTAGGGTTAAGTTTCCTACTTAACCCATTAAGGACTTAATCCATTAAGTCCAATATTGCTTAGATTAATTTCCGCCAATAATTATTATTTAATATTCCAAGTTGTTAAATAATTCTCGTGTCCTAATTAATTTCCCAAAATTAGGGTTTTGATTGCATTAGGGTTTCCAACCCCAAATACTATCCCATTTATTAATTTGTTGGACTTTTAGGTTATTTAGGGCTTTATTGGGCCTATCAAGCCCACTAGAATGTCATCAAGCCCATTAGGGTTTTATTGGGCCAATTAGAGTCCATTAGACTCATTAGGGATTTCACTAAGCCCATTTAGCTTCATTGGGCCCATTAGGCTAACAAGGCCCATTAGGGTTTCAAGCATCCCCAACCGAGTCACTCACAAGACAAGCACACCGCCACTCGACTCGGAGGCTGGTGGCGGTAGGAGGCGGCAGCCACCACCCTAAGGTGGTGGTTTTCAATTTCTTTTATCATTCCAAGCTGTAATTTACACTTTACAATGTTGAAGCTCAAAATAAACACCTACACTAAACAACATAAACACACACACAACCACCCTATGGTGGCCGGTGGTGGTAGATGGTGGCAGCGGCTTTTTCGGCCGATCTGGACTATACACACAAACACACCAAAGAAAACAGAAACACACCCACCCAAACTTCTGTTTGCAAACCTCCAACCACCCTCCTGGTGGCGGCAAAGGCTGCTTCACGATGGCAACCACCACCTCGCGGTGGTGGCGATGGTCCCTTTTTGGTTTCCAGTCAATCAACACGCACATCAAGCCCTTGTTTGAGATTCAGAACACCACCATACACAACAAACACATCCTTTGGCTCGGACTAATAAACCCAACACCCTCCTAAGGCGGGTGGTGGCGGCAGCAACATGAGATGGCGACGGGTTGCGGTGGTCGCAGCATCGACGAAGTGGCGGCTACTCGCGGTTCATTTCCTGCAAAAGAAACAATGGCGCTCAACGGTCATGCGACCCATAGAAATGGCATCACGAGCGGCCACGAGCACTGTGATGGCGAAACAGTGGCGTTTGGGGGTGGCGATAAGTCTTGACAGGGCGGCGGGAGGCTCTAACATAGCGGCTGGAATAAGAGAAGGAGAAGAAGGCATTCGATCGGCCGTTCCAATCTCCACGGTGGTGAAGGTGCGATACCGGAAGTGAAGAAGCAGGTGGCGGCCGGTGGGAGGCATAAGGGAGAGGGGTAAGGGAGTGACGGTTGCATACCAGGTCCTTAGGGTTATGAGCATGGTGACGGGTTATAAGCCCCCGTCCCATTTCAAACTTAACTCCTTTTGTCCGCGTTCAGTCCCTCCTCCACAGAATTTTCTTCAAATTAAATCCAACATTCACCCTTTAGCCCCTAATACCATAATTTCCTTTCATTTTAGGTCCAAAACTTACCAAATAGCCCTCCACTTGAGAATCTTTTACGAAGCAAATCTAGCAATTACCTTTTTAACCCTGCCTCCTGAAATCCTTTACATATTAAGTCTAATACTTACCAAAATATCCAACTTATACTTTAGCACCCAAAATATCCAACTTAAGGCATTTTGCTTCCCGAAACCATCACCTTGGTATATAATTATTAATTTTAGGGCCACTATTCATTCATTATATTACTTATTTATTTAATAATTAAACGGGTGTTACAAAAACACTCCTGATGAGAATTAAATTCTAGATCGATTAGATCTTTCACAGGTATGATTATGAAAATCAAACAAGACAAAAACAGTAAGAGAATGAACACAGAATGGAATCAAATGTATGCTTATGATTCAATAAAGTCACGCCTCAGCAGAGCTCGATGAAGAACTCCCGCTGTAGAGGCGAACTAGGGTTTACAAACTTAGAGAAAAATTAATAAAATCAATAACATCTAAGACTGCATGCATGCAGCTTATATACTAAACCCTAATATAAAAATATGCACGGTTGGACAGGCCCAATACCGGCAATCAAAACTGGGCTAAGGACCGAGCTCATAACGCAGGAAAAATAACATAATACCAAATCAAACAAGATAATGCTAGCATCTCGGTTAAGCCGGGAATGTTCATAGTCGTATTAAGGAGTGAATGTAGCCTGATCAACTACATTTCCTCTGAGGTACAACTATCACATTCCCCGAGGAAATCGCGATGTTAGGTAAACCTACCCCTTATTACCAAGAAGTGAACATCAACTCAATTTATGCAATAGTTAAAACATCTTAGGAGTGATAATAGTTTATTCATATACCTCCTCTCAGTCGCTATGGAAGGGGAGCAGCTGGGCATTCCGTTTTATCAAGCCCCAGTGGCCCACGGGATGATTGAGAATGAGCCCGAGGGAGAAGCACACGACATTGGGCCTGACGAGTACACAGACATTGACTACGAGTTTGATGAGACCGATGATGACATGGAGGAAGGACAAGACTCCGGCGACGACTCTGCCACATCACCTGTCAGGGTGGCGCAGCACGACCACCCCGCCCCACTAGGAAATACCGTAAGGGAGAATCGCTCTCCGGAAGCTGAGATTGCTGCTCTGCAGCAATAGCTATTCGCCATGGAAGCACGAGCAGTGCAAGATGAGCAAGAGAGGGATGAAGTCATTGGAGAAATGATTGAGATGGCCCAGTTGTTGGCACAACACTTTGGTATATGACCTCCCTACAGTCATAGGGAGCCTATAGAGTGTTAGGAGTAGACTTACCTTACTAATACTATGATCTATGCTATGTACCATTGACTCTATGTTTAAGTGATTACACTACTCATAGAGACGTTATGCTGCCGAACTTGCACCACTTATGTATGCTCTTTCGAGCAAAATTTTCATGTATCAAAGTGCGGATAATATTAATGGAAAATTTTATGTGTTCTACTGTGATGTTGTAATTTTCTATGTGTTATATATCCACGATTGTATGCTAATTTGTGAAATTACTTAAGTTTGTGCCACACACCTAGTTTATAGGACCTCAATCTCACAAAAACCTCAGGCACTCAACATCTTTCTGTTCCATGACAGAAAGATGCCTCAAAGACCAACCCACGAAAACCCTAGGCCAACCCCACCCGAAGTCAACTCAGCTGCATTCCAAGCGGCTGTATCTACTACGGTCACTGCAGCTATGGCACAAATTCACCAAGGGAACAATGGAGGAGTCAATGGACAAGTGGCTGGAAGTTAAAACAACGGGATGAATCAAGGACCTACCAAGGCATGCTCCTACAAAGACTTCACCAACTCCAAGCCACGAACCTTTAATGGCACTGGGGGAATGTTAACTCTGAAATGTAACACCTGTTTATTTATTAGTTAAATAAATAAATTAATGGGTGAATGGTAGCTGAAAATAAATAATTATATATGTAGGGTGTTGGGTTCAGGGAGTTAATTGCCACATTTTTAGAAGTCAGGGGTTAAAAGCGTGATTTTGGGACTCATTTTATAAATATTTATGAAGACAGGGGCTCCGTGGTAATTAATTGAATTTAATTTAAAAGGAAATGAGGTGGAAGGGTTGATTATGTCATAATTAAGAGATTGGGGGCTGTTTGATAATTTATGGGACATAAATTGTAAGGGATCTCCATGGATTGGGTTGAAAGTGTAAATATTGGATCACATTTTTAAAGAATGAAAAGGAGGGGCTGAACTTGCCATTATGGAGACAAGTTTGGGGGATCGGGGTATATAAACCCGTCACCCCCGGTTTTAACCCTAACCCTAGCGGCTCTCAACAGCCGCCATCTCTCCACCTTATATCCCCTAACCACCAGCCGCCACTCCCGCTCCTTCACCTCCAGTCGCCACTATCTCCGCTGCTGCATCGCCGACTTTGAGGCTGTGAACCGCCGTTGTTACATTCCGTTGGCGAGAACTCCATATCCATTTCCTCCGCCAAGAACCACCAGAAAACGCCGCCGATGCATTCCTTCCTTTGCCGACCAAGACTGCTCCTTGGTCGTCAGGGCCGTGGGCAGTTGGGGAACGTGAGTTGTTGCTATTTCCGTTCACTAGTCGGAGTCGTGACTCCCTTTCCTTCCTCGTTCTTCTTCTGTTACGTTGTCACAGGTCCGCCGCCGCCGCCTGTGCGACGCGTTGCTGCTCCAGTCACCGTTTGCCACCCGAGAGGTGGTCGAGTTCGTGTCTCACGTGGGTTCAAGGACGCTGATGTTTCAGATTCGTGTGGTGTGGTTGTTATCGCGATATGCTTCCTACCATCGTCGCTGTCACGCTACTGCTGCCGTTAGGGTGCTGCTGCCGTCGCCACCCACCACAGGTGGGTGTTGGATTCACTTTGCAAGTAGGAACGTGTGGGTGTATGTGTTCCGATTGTAGTGTGTAACTTTTTGGCCGGAAATTGTGGGAAGAGCCACCACCGCCCGTGTGTGTGTTTATTTTGTTAGTGTGTGTTTATTTTGAGAGTTAGCATTGTAAACTGTAACCATCACGAAATAATGAAAAGGAAAAGTCAAACCACCACTGTATGGTGGTGGCTGCCGCCTCCTGCCGCCACCAGCCGTCGTGTCGGGTGGCGGTGTACTTAGTTGTGTTGGGATTGCTAATTTAGGGATGTTTGGACAAGGGACTAAAACCCTAATGGGCCCAATGAGGCTTAATGGACATAAAAGCCCAAATATGTGATCAATGGGCTTAAGGAGACCCTAATTGACTCTAATGGACCCAATAAAATCCTAATGGGCTTAATATGCCCAATAAACCCCTAATTGATTTAAAAGCCCAACAAATTAATAAATGGGCTAGTATTTGGGTTGGAAACCCTAATTAGGGTTTGGAAAACCCTAATGCCATCAAAACCCTAATTTTGGGGAATTAATCGAGACTCACGGGACTTATTAATAACTTGGAGTATTAAATAATAATCATTGGCGGAAATTAATCTAAGCAATATTTGACTTAATGGGTTAAGTAGGAAACTTAACCCTAATCATCATTTTATGTGAAACCCTAATTTCACTTGGGTTTATTGTTGGGCCTTTCTATCGGGCCTTGATGATTGGGTTATTAAATGGGCTATCCAAGATCATGCAAATGGTCTAGAGTAATTTAATGGGCCTAGGGTAAGGCCCATGTAAGGGACTTGGGCCCAATTTGGAAAATTAGGCCAGAGATGGGCCATAGTTTGGGCCTTAATGATTATATGATGTTGGGCCTTAGAATGAGACCATGTATATGCCTAGGCCCAATTTGGAAAATTGGGCCATGTGTTGGGCTTTGATTCCTAGTTGACTTTGGGCCTACGGATTGGGCCTTGGGCTTGAATAAGCCAAGCTAAGGGTAATGTAGTAATTACCCAAAGAATGTACTTATGGTTATGTATTGGGACCCAATTATTAATTGGGTGTTATTTTGGTGTTGAAAGTTTGGGAATTTGTCAGCCAACAGTTGGGATCGAGTCAGCGGGACTTCAGCAAGTGTGGGATTGTGTCTTTGGGACTTCAGCAAAGTGAGGTGAGTTACCTTCTAGTAGGGGTGGGTCTACGGCCACAATGTCGGCCCACCAGTAGGAGTTGTATGTTAGATGATAGTCTTTGTGATATTCATCTAGGTTTGCTACTACCTGACGTGTTTATGTGCTAGTATGTTATGATGTTATGTGATAGTGGTAGTAGGGGTGAAATAGTCCCCAGTTACCGGTCGATAGGACCGAAGGGGTAGTTTAGTACCCAACCACGCTAGCTAGATTATGATATATGTGATATGATATTATGTGGTAGTAGTAGGGGTGAAATAGTCCCTGGTTACCGGTCAAAAGGACCGAAGGGGTAGGCCAGCACCCAGATATGCTAGGAAGTATGTGAGTTATGTTTATATGCTAGGGTTTTATGTGGTAGGGGTAGGGGTGAAATAGTCCCCAATATCCGGTCGAGAGGACCGAAGGGGAGACCAGCACCCAGATATGCTAGTTAGTATTCGGTTGAGAGGACCGAAGGGGAGGCCAGCACCGAGGTATGCTAGGTAGTATCCGGTCGAGAGTACCGAAGGGGTAGGTCGGGCACCCAGATATGCCTGACAGTATGTGTATGTTATGTGATTATATTGTATGTGGTATGATAGGGGAACTCACTAAGCTTCGTGCTTACGGTTTTCAGTTTTGGTTTTAGGTACTTCGTGTTTAAAGGAAAGGAGTCGGCTTGATCGCAACGCATCACACTATGGTTTTCCGCACATGAGATTTTTGGGATTACACTCTGATATTGTTTCATGATAACATGTTTGATTATTTCTACTTTGGTTTTGACATGACATGATATTAGAAATGTTTTATTACACTGTTGGTTTTATAATGACGTATTTTTGGGATGTTACAGAAAAGATGGATCGAGAAGATGGAATCGGTGTTTGAGATATGCGAATTCCCTGAGGAAATGAAGGTGAAGTTTGCCACATGCACTTTCGTTGATCAAGCTCTCACTTGGTGGAACGGACACGTAGAAGCCATGACTTTTCCCGTAGCCAACTCTATGCCATGGGTGGAGATGAAAGAAATGTTGATGGCCGAGTACTGCCCGCGAGGCGAAATCCAGAAGATGGAACAAGAGTTGTGGAATCTAACCGTCTGAAATTCCGACATTGACGCATACATATCAAGGTTTAGTGAACTGTCTCTGTTGTGCCATGGCATGATTACTTTGGAAGGAAAGAAAATCGAACGATTCATTTGGGGATTAACCTCCCCAATCCAAGGAAATATGATAGCTGCAAATCCTGAAACCTTCGACAGTGCCAAGAGATTGGCCAAGAAACTGTACGACCACAACAACAAGAAGGGTGAGAAGCCGGTGGAGGTTGAAGGCAAGAAGGAAAGTGACAACAAGAAAGGAAAGAACAACAAGAGGAAAGGACGTCAGGTCTCGGAATCGTCCAAGAAGCAACAAACAGTGATAGTCAATGCTGCAACCACCCAAGTTCCCTCCGTGCCACATGCTCCAGCCTCAGCTGCTCCAAGTGCTCCTAGGCAGTATTCTGGAATTCTTCCAAATTGCAACAAGTGCAGTCTCCATCATAATGGAGAATGCAGAGAGATGCATTGCACCAGCTGCAATTGAAAGGGTCACACGGAAAAATATTATGGGACCTATCCTCCCCATAATCAACAGCAAGGAAACAACAACAGCAACAACCGCAACAACAACAACAACACCAACAACAGCGGAAACAATGTAGGACCAAGCCCTACCTGCTATGGATGTGGAAAGATTGGGCATTACTGTCGAAACTGCCCCAACAACAACAACCTTGGGAATGGAGGAACAGGAAGAGTGCTGACCATGGGACAGGGAGAAGCGGTTCAGGATCCCGCTGTTGTCACCGATACGTTTCTCCTAAATCACACTTATGCATGCATCCTATTTGATACCGGGGCAGAACGAAGCTTTGTGAGCAATTAATTGAAACACTTTTTAAAACAACAACCCCAGAAGCTTAATGAAACCTTTACGGTGGAAATGGCCAATGGAAAAATAGAATCCACTGGGGAAATCTATATCGGATGTACCCTAGCCTTAAACCAACACGTCTTTCGAATAAACTTAATGCCTGTTTCCATTAGGAGTTTTGATGTGATTATTGACATGGATTGGTTAAGCCCCCACCATGCTGAAATTATATGTCACGAGAAGGACGTTCACCTTCACCTTCCGAATCGCGAAACCCTAATTATATACGGAGACAAACCTAGCACGAACCTTCGTCTTATATCGTGCATTAAGGCACAAAAGTATCTGCAAAAGAAGGACTTGACGTTCCTGGCTCATATAGTGGATAAATCCAAGGAAGAGGTCAACATTCAAGACATTCCAGTAGCTTGTGAGTTCCCAGATGTCTTTCCTGAAGATCTTCTGGGGATACCCCCAGAAAGACAAGTCGAGTTTCGAATTGGTCTTGTGCTAGCAGCTACTCCCATTGCCAAATCGCCTTACAGATTGGCTCATGCGGAGATGCAAGAATTGTCCAGCCAACTCAGTGAACTTTTGGACAAAGGATTCATCCGACCCAGTTTCTCACCATGGGGAGCTCCAGTTCTCTTTGTTAAGAAGAAAGACAAATCTTTTAGGATGTGCATCAACTATAGGGAACTAAATAAGCTCACCGTCAGAAATCGCTATCCACTCCCGCGAATCGACGATCTATTTGACCAACTTCAAGGCGTAAGCTATTTCTCTAAGATAGATCTGCGATCTGGGTACCATCAACTCAAAGTCCGGGAAGAGGACATCCCCAAAACTGCTTTCCGAACTTGTTATGGACATTATGATTTTGTCGTAATGCCCTTCGGTCTAACGAATGCCCCTGTCGCATTCATGGACCTAATGAATCGAATCTGCCGACCATTCCTCGACAACTTTGTCATCGTCTACATTGACGACATTCTAGTTTACTCTAGAAGCGAAGAAGAGCATGGCCAACATCTCCGACAAATCCTGGAAACCCTGCGAACTGAGAAGCTATACGGAAAACTCTCTAAGTGTGAGTTCTGGCTCCGTTGTGGGAACTTTTTGGGTCATGTTGTTAGTCAAGAAGGGATACACGTGGATCCTTCTAAGGTCAAAACCATCGAAGGATGGGCAGTCCCAACAACACCCACAGAAGTTTGCCAATTTTTAGGTCTCGCAGGCTATTACAGAAGGTTCATCCAGAACTTCTCTAAGACAGACAAGCCACTCACCATGCTTACACAAAAAGGCGTACTCTTTGAATGGAAAGATAAGCAAGAAGCTGCATTTCGAACTCTGAAGCAAGCACTCTACAGTGCACCAGTACTACGCTACCAGAGGGAACAGAAGACTTCGTAGTTTACTCCGATACGTCGAATCGGAGTCTAGGTTGCGTACTGATGCAGCGTGGGAAGGTGATAGCTTATACATCCCGACAACTAAAGACACATGAGGTGAATTATACAACCCACGATCTGGAATTGGGAGTTGTGGTCTTCGCCTTGAAAATTTGGAGGCACTACCTTTATGGTACAAAGTGCACCATTTTCATGGACCACAAGAGCCTCCAACACATCCTAAATCAAAAAGAGTTGAACATGAGACAACGAAGGTGGGTTGAGTTACTAAACGATTATGAGAGTGAAATCAAGTACCACCCAGGCAAGGCTAACGTGGTAGCTGATGCCTTGAGTCGGAAAGGATACTCGAATCGTCGTGTGAAAACTCTCTCGATAACCATCCAAACCCACCTGACCTCGCAAATCAGAACGGCCCAGTCAGATGCCATGAAGGCGGAAAACAGAACGAGCGAAGCGTTACGTGGAATGGAAAAGAATCTCGAAGTGAAAGAGGGCGGAGCATATTGTTTCATGAACCGCATTTGAGTCCCTAAACTTGGGGGTTTCAAAGAAGTAGTCATGAATGAAGCCCACATGACACGATACTCTATCCATCCGGGTTCAGACAAAATGTACTTGGATATTAAGCAACACTATTGGTGGCCCAACATGAAGGAAGAAATTGCCACCTATGTTAGCAAATGCCTTACTTGCGCTAAAGTAAAGGTGGAATATCAGAAGCCCACAGGATTATTACAGCAACCAGTAATTCCCGAGTGGAAATGGGAAAGGATTACTATGGACTTTGTGACCAAACTACCCAAGTCAACAGATGGATTGGACACCATATGGGTAATAGTCGACAGATTGACGAAATCCGCTCATTTCATGTCAATAAAAGAATCCTACAAGATGGAGAGGTTGAAGAGGATATACATCAAGGAAATTGTGAGACTCCACGAAGTGCCAGTGTCTATCATCTCATATAGAGATAGTAGATTCACTTCATGTTTTTGGCAATCACTTCAGAAAGCACTGGGAACACATCTCGACATGAGCACTGCTTATCATCCACAAACGGATGGTCAAAGTGAACGAACCATTCAGACACTTGAAGACATGCTTCGCGCATGTGTGATAGACTTTGGGAAGTCATGGGATACCCACTTACCCTTCATCGAATTCTCGTACAACAACAGTTATCACAAGAGCATCAAAGTTGCTCCTTTCAAGGCGTTGTATGGACGCAAATGTAGATCACCATTGTGTTGGGCTGAGGTAGGTGACGCCCAGCTAGCAAGAGGACAAACACCAGGCGATGCGTTAACAGGAGCGGAGATCATTCGCGAAACAACAAAGAAAATAGTTCAAATCAGGGCTCGACTACAAGCATCAAGCGACCGACAGAAGAGCTACGTTGATAAACGGCGAAAGCCCTTGGAGTTTCAAGTCGGGGATCGGGTGTTGTTAAAAGTCTCTCCCTGGAAAGGGGTTATTCATTTTGGAAAACGGGGAAAGCTGAATCCACGATAAATTGGACCTTTCGAGATTCTTACCCGAATCGGTCCAGTGGCGTATAGACTGCAGCTGTCCGCTGAGCTCAGCAGTGTGCACACTATATTCCATGTTTCAAACTTGAAAAGTGCTTATCCGATGAGACCCTCATCATTCCCCTTGAAGAAATAGAAATCAACGAGAATCTCCTATTAGTCAAATAACCAGTCGAAATCATGGACAGGGAGGTGAAGTATACTAAGCAAAGTCGCATTCCGTTTATGAAGGTACGGTGGAACGCGAAGCGTGGGCCAGGGTTCACATGGGAACGCGAAGACTAAATGGAGCGGAAGTACCCTCACCTATTCTCTCATTCTTGAACCTACCTTTAGAAAGAATTTCGGGACGAAATTCCCTCTAACCGGGGGGGGGGGGGGGGGGGATGATGTCACAATTAGAAATTTTGATGCTTGTAACAACAACAATGACAACCTTTGTGAACCAAAAATGTGAAAGAATGTATGATGCTTATTCAACAACAACAAATTGTCCATCAAACACTCTATGCAAGCACTTCAAATAGTCAACAAAGAATTGGAAACCCTAGAAATCCCAGTTTAAGTCCATTATGGAGTAGGATTTCCGTATTGGGCCTAATGGGCCAATAAGCTTCCAATTTGACTATTTTGGGCTTAGAATTCTTAAATGGGCTCTAATTAGACCCACTTCCAGTTATTTTAACATTTTGGGCCATATTGGGCCTAGAATGAAATAAAATACCCTAATGGACCATATTGGTCCATAACTAACCTAATTAGCTTTAATTGGGCTATGAAACCCATTATTTTTGCCAAATTGGGCTGTAATTCATCATAGGAGCCCAATGGGCCAAAAATCATAAAAAAAATGGGCCCATAAGATGGAATTAAGCACCAAAGGCCCAAAACTGTCTTCTTTCTTCCTATTTCTCGGCCCAAAAAGAAAAAAAGGGAAATAAGAGAAGGGTTGACTTTAGGAGGTGCCACCTCCTTATTGCACACCATGCACCCATGCATGAACCAACATGTATCTAGACTAGTCATCTCACCCTCTCTCTCCCCCCTCTCTCTTTTCCTTCGGCCGAAGACACCAAGCGCGCACACACACACACCTCACAAATTCTCTCCAAACCACTCTCAAGATCATCCTCTTCTTCTTTGAAGATCTCGAAAATTTGGCTAGAAATCTAAGGATTTTCATCAAGTAGTTCACATCCTTGGTAAGTTATTGCTTTGATTCATAACATATCTTCTTCATTTCATCAACAATCTCCCTTATCTCATACAAAATCCATGATCTTGCCTCTTAGAACACATCTAAGTCAAAAATCCTCCAAGAAGCTTGCTAGGCCGAGAATAGCATCAAACTTCTTCTAGTATTCATCAAAACCGAAACCACAAACTCAAGGTGAGTTCATACCCCCCCTCTTTTTGGTTTTTACAAGTTTTATGGGGGGAGAATACAAGTAAGATGTGTAGATCTATGTGTATATGTATGCTATGTATGATTTTATGCATGTATGTGTTTATGTGGTAAATATGCAACAAAAAGAGTATAAATCTTGATATCTATGGCATAAGAAGTAAAACAAACATGATCTAAGTTATACCACACTAAACAAGTCAAGAAAAATACCCTCTAAGATTTAAAATAGACACATTGTAACATAAAACAAATTTTTGGGGCTTAACTTGTCAAATAAACAAAAGTTGGTGGAAAGGTTGCTATTAACAGTTTTCTTAAGGGAAAAAGGGTCAAAACAGTTAAAATAAATGTTTTTGTGACAATTATGCTCTTCAAAGGACTTGAAATGTAAATAATAGCTCAATGGGCCAATTTTTGGGCTTTTCGGCCCATTAAGCCCAAGGTTACGAAAAATCTGATTTTCAAAGGACTAAAATGAAAATTTTTCTCAACAGGGGATAAAAAGGGTAAACAAAATCATTTCAGGGGTTAAAATGCTTTTCTTTACCAAAAAGGATAAAAAATGTAAAGTTTTTGGATTTTGGGCCAAAATTCCAAAAGTTGCAAAAAGTTTGGACTTTAGCCGTAAAATACTTTTCTGGAAGGTCTGGAACTGATAAAAGTAAATTTTTAGCTAAAACCACCACATAAACAACGTCTATAGGTCAAAAATGATACTAAAATGGTTTTAGGGCCTAAAATGTCTTTATATATATATAAGGGACTAAAATTGTCATTGTTGGGTCCATTATGTGTTGCGTCTTGGGCTCGGTCCTTAGCCCAGTTTTGTATCCGGATTGGGCCTGTCCATCCGTGATTTAATTATTAGGGTTTAGTATTTATAGATGCTTGCATGTATCTTTGTACGTAGCTGTTTAGTCGATCATTCAAAGCGATCATTTTTTTTATCGATTGTAACCCTAAAAGCCTCTACAGTGGAAGTTCTTCATCGAGCTCTACTGAGGCGTGAATCAATTGAATCATTCAGCTCATTATTGATTCATTCTCTTGTTTGTTATTTTGTTTGCATTATTCTGATTAACCTGTGTAAGATCTAAACAATCAAAGAGAATTTCAACTCTTCAATTGGTATCAGAGCAGGAGGCTATGTAATTCATACACATCTCTTCTGTCAAAGAAGTGATTCGGGTTCATTTTGCATTCATTGATATATATTGAGCCGTCACTCCATAATTGACGTATCTCATTAATTATTAATCTTTCCCTAATATTACGTATTACAAAGTCTGATCTTATAACAGGTTAAACGATCAAGCATGGACGATTCTCAATCCAATCCCATCAACATCTGTAATAGGATCGGATCAACAACCAAGATCCCAATCCTCTACACTCAAGACTATGAAGTGTGGACGCACCATTTTGAAGATTACGTTTTTGGATCGGAAGATAACGGGTATCTGATATGGGAAGCTATCACAGTTGGCCCCTTTGCTCACTCAAACACTTCAAGAATCATTAAAACTCAGAAGGAGTACAATGATCTATTAAAAGATGTGAAGGACGTCGCTCAAGACGAAAAGGAGAAGTTCCAATGCAACATTAAGGCATTGAGACTAATTCAATTCGCCCTTCAATTCGACACGTTTCGGTTAGTAAGTTCATGTGGTACAGCAAAGGAAATCTGGGATCGGCTGCGAGAGCTATATTCCACAGATGAAGATTTGGAGCACTCGATTCAGACCCTACTTCTCTCCGAATTTGGAGAGTTCAAGCAAAAGCCAGAGGAGGTTGTTACACAAACGTTCGATCGGTTCAATCATCTTCTTAGTAAGATGATCAAACATGACATAGAAAAAAGCTCATCGAATAGAAGGTCACTTTCTTAAATGGCCTAAGACCCGAATGGAGGGCGGTTGTGTCGACGTTTAAAGCACATGAGCAGTTCAAATCATATTCTTTGGCGAAACTTGTGGGGATTCTAAAATCCCAGGAAAAGATTGTGCTGCAAGAGAAGAGTGTGGTTTCAAACTTGGGGTCTTTGGCCCTTCTTTCTAAAGTTAAGAGCGCAGCAGAAGAAGAAGAAGATCTGAATCTGGGAGACTACGATCTGACATCTGAAGATTATGCAATGATGGTGTCAAATCCCAGGAGGTTCATCAAGAAGAAGTTACCTACCAACAAGAACCGAAATTGGCAGGGAAGCTACAACTCTGAAAAAGCGAAAGAGGAGCCGAAGGTTGAAGAACCAAAGAAAGAAGCGAAGAGTGAAGCTGATTCTGGTGTCAGCTGTTTTTACTATGCAGGGAAAAATCACTACGCAAAAGATTGCATGTTGAAGAAAATGGCGGAGAAAGATGAGGAGAAGGATGAAGAAGCAAATCTCCTAAAAATACTGGAGGAGATTAAAAGGAAGAAAGCTGCTACTAATCCCTCTATGAATGCTCTAGTTGTGCAGGGTTCGGTAGATGATGATGAGTTCGGTGGTGTACAGGTGTGGTCGAACGACTCAGAAGATGATGAAGTGAGAAAGCCTACTCATGGAAAGGCTTATGTGGCGAAGAGTGGTGATGCTAGTGGAAGATGTTTGATGGTGACAGATGTATCCCAGATGAGGGGATACAACACTGATGGTGGAAACGAAGTGGCTAAGGAGCGAGAGGACGTGTGCTTTGCAGCGAAGCCTCTCATTGTGCAGATCAATGAACTTGATGAACTGATCAAGAAGGTACAATCCATTTTTGTTTTGTTTAAAATTCCACAAACATCATATGAAAAAGAATTAAATAACTTGAATTCAAGAATTTCAAATCTAGATAGTTGTTTAACTCAAACACAAGTCACGAATTCTAATCTGACTAACCAAATGAGTAGGGTGTCATCCAAGAGTGAGGAGCGAAGAATGTGGATTGAGCAGAAGGAGTTGGAGTTGGTTAAGTCTAGGGATGAAAATATCTATTTGCAAAGAGACAATCTTAAGTTGTTAAAACAGAGAAATTTTTTTTGTTTGATTGCAAAAAGACTTTATACTAACATTACACAACTGCATTTAGACTGTTAAATAGGCCAGAAAATACATCGCATGATTTTGCCATTCCTTGAGCTAAGGAGGATGAAATCGATGCCGAAG
The DNA here is from genome assembly GCF_002870075.4 of Lactuca sativa. NCBI lineage: Eukaryota > Viridiplantae > Streptophyta > Magnoliopsida > Asterales > Asteraceae > Lactuca > Lactuca sativa. The sequence continues at coordinate 311,680,252 of NC_056630.2, forward strand.
CATACAACTGTGAAAGTGTTGTATCTTCAGATGATGTAAATCCCACTTATAAGTTTGGTCTGGACAAAATTGAATCGTTTATAAAGTCCAAAGGCCATAAGGACATGCTTAAGAACCTTTTGGATGAAAATGATAGGTTGAAACTCAGAGCCGAAACTATACAAAAATTTGACTCATTGAGTAGCAAATTAAGTTCAGAAAATAAAATTGATGTTGAAAATGCATCTGAACTTAATGAGGACGATGACATGAGTGAAATCTCTGTAGAGGATGAGGTTGACTGCTCAGAGTTTATTAGGAGCGAACCTGAAAACCACAAAAACTTGATTTCTGAAAATTATGTGGAATTTGCTCGTCTGTCCAAAAATAAGTCCCCAATCCTTAAAGAAAAGGGCGTTGTATACCAAAAGGTAAGAACCACTCCCAATCAGGTTTATAAGGTCACAGGAGTAACCGAACATCAGACAGCCGAACTCACTGCATTGGTGAATGAAGATAATGCAGATGGTTGTGATGAGTTTTTCTGGTCTGCACCAATAGACAATGCAGATGAAACAATTGGTTTATCGGAGCGAACATCATGGAAGGTCAAAGGTGGATATGTGGCAGAACCACTTAATAAACCTACCAACTTTGACGTGCCCAGTACCATTGGCACAAAAGAGGTTCCAGTGGAATATGTCTCCTTAACAAGCGAAACCTCTTCCATGGAAAGTGAACCTGTTGTTCAGAAGCCGAAACAGAAGGCAAATATTCACAAACAACCGAAACAGGTGAACAATCAAAAGCAGCAGAGGAATCTGAGATACAAGAAAAATCTCTCAGAGCGAAAGCAATTTTGGCGCTGCCAAAATCCTCACTATACTCACTTTGATAGAAAACTCCAAGCCAAAAGGAGAAGAGAATAAGGATAAAAGGAGCTTCGGTCCATTTGATCAAAAGAACCAAAAGAAGACTTTCGGGCCACAGAAAGAACAAGACCGGAAGGATAGGTTCGGTCCTGAAAGTAACAACAACCGAAAGCCTGGTTTCGGTCCACCAAACAACAACAGACAAAGACCAGGGTTCAGTCCATCAAGCTTTTACAGCAGAAGACCCAGTTTCGGTCCAGCAACCCACAACAACCGAAAATCCAGTTTCGGTCCATCAACAAATAGCAACCGAAGGTCCAGGTTCGGTCCCTCAAATGATCACAACCGAAAGGGTCATTTCGAACCTCAAGTCAGGAAAGTTTCTCATTCTAATTTCTATTCCTCCAATTCTTCTCGTTCTCATTCTTCTTCTAAGCCTAATTCTCGTCCTACACCAAGCTCACAATCGACGAAGGATTTGAAAGGAAAAAGTAAGATTTCCTCAGCAAATGAAGACCGAAAGCAAGCTAAAGTCCAAACTCCTAAACCTAAATCCAAAACACTTGAATCTAACTCCAATAAAATCAAAGTGTTTACTATTAAGAGGAAAGATAAAACAACATTAACAAAATGAACTTATCTTGTTGATGCTTCTCTTACTATTCCTGTTTCTGTAAAAGGCTCACGAGGACCCAAGAAACTTTGGGTTCCTAAATCTACTTAATTTTTGCAGGTTATAAGTGACGAGCAGTTCGACGAAGAATGGTACATAGACAGTGGCTGCTCACGTCACATGACAGGAAGGAAGGAAGAGCTAAGGGAGTTTTGGTCCCTTCAAAATGGTGGTAACGTCAAGTTTGGTAACAACTCCTATGGAATGATAAAGGGTTATGGGATGATAACCAATGGAGACTTTACAATCAGGAAGGTGGCTTATGTAGAGGGGTTGCAGCATAACCTCATCAGTGTGTCTCAACTGGTGGGAGGTACAGGTCTCAAAGTCTCGTTCGATGACGAAGGTTCAGAGATAATAGAGAAGAAATCCAACAAGTTTATTCTCAAGTCAGAACGAAAAGGTGAAATTTTCCCTCTGAATCTCAACCTAATCAAAGGGAATCCAGCCATATGTCTATTGTCTAAAGCCCATTCAGACGAAAGTTGGCTGTGGCACCGAAGGCTCTCACACCTCAACTTCAAAGACATCAACAAGCTAGTCATCGGTGATCATGTTCGGGGTCTTCCACTGCTTAAGTTCGATCGAGAACACTTATGTGCTACTTGTGAAATGGGGAAACAAAGTCGCCAAAGTCACCCAACAACCATAAACACCAAAGTTGTTGAACCACTTGAGTTGCTTCACATCAACTTATGTGGTCCATCATCAATCGAGAGCATTGGCGGTAACAAGTATATCCTTGTTATTGTTGATGACTTCTCACGGTTTACTTGGGTGTTCTTTCTAAAGCACAAATCTGAGGCGACTCCCAAGCTGAAGATCTTTATCAAGCAGGTCGAAGTGCAACTGAGAAAAGTCGTTTGAAACATCAGGAGCGACAATGGACTGGAATTCAAGAACAAAGAATCCAAAGATTTCTTAGCAGAAAAAGGCACCAGTCACAATTTCTCAGCCCTCTATACACCTCAACAAAACGGAATTGTCGAAAGGCGAAACCGATCCCTGTGTGAGGCGGCCCGAACCATGCTGAGTTTTGCCTCCCTTCCTCTATATTTCTGGGCAGACGCCATTGCTGCAGCTTGTTTCACTCAAAACAGATCTTATCTCAACAAGCGTTTCTCTCTCACCCCTATGAGATTCTTAACAACAGGAAGCCGAATGTCAAGTTCTTTCATGTGTTCGGCTCGAGGTGCTTCATTTTCAACTCCAAAGAGCATCACAACAAATTCGATGTCAAAGCCGATGAAGGCATCTTTCTGGGATATTCTATTACTTCAAAGGCGTACAGGGTTCTGAATAAGCGTTCTAAACAAATTGAAGAAACCTATTATGTAACGTTCGATGACAATTACGTCAAGAAGTTGAAGTCTACCGAAGGGGCAATTGGAGAGATTTTCTCTCAAACCGGTCAGGTCACAACCTCAATCGCCAATTTTTTTGACCAATTCATGGATTTATTTGATGAACCTGAGAAGGCTATTCACTATGAAGCAAAGGCTGCAGACAACAAGGTGGATCAACTTAAGAAGATTATCGAAGACGCAGCCAAACAAATGGTAGAAGAAGAACCGGTTAGAAACGAACCTCCTCAGAGCAATACTTCAGTCGAGGGGGAGAATCAATTCTCTTCAGATCGACAGGACTCACATATCCAGGGGGAGGGTCCATCATTTTCATTCAACGATAATGCTCATGGCCAGGGGTAGAATCCAATCTTTGACGAAACCAAAAGCCCAGCCAGAACCGAAAGCCCGATTGCACCCGAAAGTCCTGTAGCAACCGAAAGTCCGAAACATCCCGAAAGCCTAGTAGAAGAAGGATTTTTTGGTTCACATCCAAATGTTTCATCATCTGTCGAGGGGGAGAATTCCAATATGCATTATGATGATGATATTCAATCAGAGTTGGAAGAAGTGGTAAATGCTGAATTGGATCCCTCTTATGATCCAAATTATCCTCCTCTCACCAAATGGACCAGAGATCATCTTGTATCTCAAATAGTGGGTGAGGCATCATAAAAGGTTCTAACTCGATCACAACTAAAGGCGAAGCAAACAGCTCTATTCTCCAAAGTAGAATTCTGCATGTTTAATTCATTCATCTCCAAAATAGAGCCGAAGACCATCAATACTGCTCTCGATCATTCTGATTGGGTTCAGGAAATGCAAGACAAACTCAATGAGCTCGAAAGAAATAAGGTCTGGAGACTTATTCCAACACCAAAAGATGCCTCGGTTGTCGGTCTCAAATGGGTGTTCAGAAACAAAATGGACAAGGAGGGAAATGTGATCCGGAATAAGGCTCGGCTAGTGGTGAAAGGATATTTCCAGGAAGAAGGAATCGATTACGAAGAGACATTCGCTCCGGTTGCAAGGTTGGAATCCGTTCGAATATTTCTTGCCTATGCTGCACATAAGAACTTTGAGGTCTACCAGATGGATGTGAAGTGTGTCTTTCTGAATGGGGAACTTGAAGAAACCGTGTACGTGGAGCAACCTCCTGGTTGTAAATGAAAAGCATCCAAATCACTGCTACATCTTGGATAAGGCAGTGTATGGTCTGAAACAAGCTCCTAGGGCATGGTATGAAACATTAACTAAGTTTTTACAGATGTCTAAATTCAAACAAGGTTCGGTTGACCCAACCTTCTTTTGTAAAAAGGAAGGTAACCACCTTATGATCGTTCAAATCTATGTCGACGATATCATCTTCGGCTCCACGAATCCTAGCTTAACAGCTAAATTCAGGAAGTTGATGGAGACTAAATTTGAAATGAGCTCAATGGGTCCGATTAACTTTTTCCTTGGTTTAAATATTAGACAGGTACCCGAAGGCATCTTTATCCACCAGGAAGCATACACAAAGACTCTCTTTGCCAAATTCGGCATGATGGGAGACTCAAAGGTCAAAGTCCCTATGGCGTTCGGCACCAAGCTCACACCATCTTTGGAAAAACCGACAGTCGACATAACGCTATATCGCCAAATGATTGGTTCCCTAATGTACCTCACAGCTAGCAGGCCCGATATAATGTTTTCAGTATGCTATTGTGTCAGGTTTCAAGCAAATCCTCGTGAACCACACATGCTGGCAGTGAAGAATATATTCCGGTATTTGAAGCGAACCACCTATCTCGGTCTCTGGTATCCCTCAAACTCAGGTTTCTTCGTTCAAGCCTACTCAGATGCAGACTTAGGAGGATGTGGTCTAGACCGAAAAAGCACCACAGGAGGCTGCCAATTCCTAGACGGGAAGTTGGTTAGCTGGAAATTGAAGAAACAAACATGTGTTTCTCTATCTACAGCCGAAGCAGAGTACATTGCAGCCGCCTCCTGCACATCACAAGTGATTTGGATCCAAATCCAACTCCGGGATTATGGACTCAATATGAAAAAGATCCCACTATATTGCGACTCAGAAAGTGCAATTAGGATCTGTCATAACCCAGTACAACATTCCAAGACCAAGCATATAGCGCTGAGGTATCACTTTATTAAAGATCATGTGGAAGATGGAAACGTCGAAATTCACTTTGTTCGAACCACTGATCAACTGGCCGACGTCTTCACCAAAGCCCTTCCTGAAGCAAGTTTCAATAAAATCCTACAAGGCCTAGGTATGATGGAATCGGAGTCAGTACCAAAAACACCTTCTCAAAACTAAAAGTTGGAAGCGAAATGAACCGAACGCTCGATCTATTTCGGGTTCGGTTCACATGGGAACCGAAATGAACCGAACTCTCGGTCTATTTCGGGTTCGGTCCCACTGCACTTGTTTTCGCTTATCTCAAAAAGGTGATGTCTTTGGTTGTATACTTTTGTACAATTGTTTTCCAAAAATCCAAAAATATTTCTTTTTAAGGAACCGAAATGAACCGAGCGTCCGGTCCATTTCTGGTTCGGTTAAAAAAAAATTTGTTTGTTTTTTTTTTGTTTTTCTCTTTACAAAAATATCAAAATTCCAATAATATTTTATTTCTTTTGTCTCTACTTCTGCTGATGTTAACAGTTTCTGGAATATCGATGGGGCAGGTATCATTCTCACACTTTATACTAGCTAAGTGTCCCTAGAAGCATGCTGCTGCATGTTGTCCAAAGCCTCAACTGATTTCGAATAAAGCCTTATTGACTGGGTATATACAAACCTCGTCTTCCCAATTAGGCTACTAAATTTATTCTAATCATGAGCTACCTTACTCTTTTCTCATATGAGTTAAGAGTCTTCTGCTTGGTCATTCTTTTTATAGCAAAGGTACTTTGGTTTCTTTACAACACCTCAAACATTTTTCTCCATCATATTTCGGTTCATAAATGTAACCCTTAAGACTCTCAGAAATAACCTTTGAGGTTTATGATTACACAATCTCTGTGTTTATGATCTTAGCTTTGTGTCACTACGTGCTAAGTGAAACCCAAAATTCAATACCCACTATGAATTGACGGTGAACAGTTAAATTTGCTCTAGCTTTCACCCATGAATTAACGAAACCACCTAAGTGGTTGTACCATGAAATCTCTATTTTTCTTTTTGTGTGATTCTTATGAAATTGTTATACACACCATAACATTTCTTCCCATAGAATCCAGGTTTAATTTTTTTTTTGAGATTTCACACCAAACATTTCCAACAAGTCACTGAATATTGTCCAAACCTACTTGTTCAACAGACCACATCGGTCTCACAGGTACTTCGTTCGGTTTCGGTCTTATGTCAAGATCCAGAATTCTGAAATGAAGCGAAAGCCACCCTTCTAAGCCTCATCAAAAGATGCCTTTCAACACTTCTTAACAAGTGCTTGATCGTAATTCAACGGGAAACCACACAGACACTTTAAAGTCTCTCTTGACTTTGAAGGAAGAGATTCGTGCCCGGGATCCACTGTTTCGTGTCTATATTTTCCCACATAGATGTTGCTTTATTTCTTTATCTTTGAAACTCTATGCATGAAAATCTTTTTGATTTTCCAAAAGTCTGGTTTGGTTCTCTACAAGCTACTTTCCTTTATGTAGCTTCGGTTCTTAATGATATACTCAACAAGGGACTGCTGTGGTTTTTCTAAGTCTTTGATTTTTGTAAATCCCTAATCTGCCCGTGTATCAGTCAGATCCGTTTGATGGTGCGGAATCCCAATCAAACGGATGATGTTAAATAAAATAGAAGAGAAGAAGAAGAAGAATATGATGAATCATGATTGTATTAATGATATGAATGAAATTCCTTACACAAGATTCACACACAAATAAAAGCTCCTGTCTCTCTGGCCGTAAACTACTAGTGTTCATCAATCATCAATCTCTACTCCTCACCCTAACACCTCTATTTATACATGTTGGATATGGGCCGGAAACAAATGGGCCGTAAAAGAGTTTACGGCCGTAAGGTGTTTACGGCCGTAAACTCAGCCGTAAACTAGACCGAAAATTCCACAATTATTACACAAAAATACAATGCCCAGAAAAGTAAAGTATAAACCATATTTTGACCCAACAATCTCCCCCTTGGTTTATAGCTTTCTTTTCTTAATGACCCAACAAGCTCCCCCTAAAAAGTAGTTGACTTTCTTGATAATCTTCATTGGGAACTTGGCTTCAGCATTAACCTTCGATTTCTTCACAGCATCAGGATGAACATATGAATCTTCAATGAATGACTTCATCTTGAGCACTTGAGGTTTTCTTCAGAATTTGGCATTGAACGCACATTGGGTGAGGAGGCTTGACGTACTGATTCTTGAAAGATAACGCTTTCAGCTTGAGAATCTTCAGAGAGAACATCAGAGAGAACAAATCTTCTAGATCACTTCAGCAAGTTCATAGATAGCAGCAGACTGATTGAGGAGGCTTCAATGCAATCCGTCACATATTCTTCAATTGCAGCTTCACCTTGCTTCTGGGGTTGAAGGATTGAATGTTGAAAGAATAATCTTCATTTCTTGCTCCTTCGAATGAGAATTCTTCGATGCTCACGGATGAGGCTTTGGCTCAGAAATCTTCAACACAAACTCCATGAGTCTTATCTATACCTAAAATCATTTTTCAAGACAAAAACAAAACTAAAAGAAAACTTAGCACACAAATTAAAATAGAAACAAAAATATTTTTGGATTTTTGATTTTTCTGAACAAGAAATAAAACAGAAATAACACTATTTTTGGATTTTTAATTTTTTTTCTTTGATTTTTGAATTTTTCTGATTTTTTTTAATTGTTTTTAATTTTTAATTCTCCCATAATATTTAAATTAGAAGAAACTATGACAAATTTAACAAAAATAAAAATGATATCTAACTTTAAGAGTGATTTGGGATCAAAGTTTTTAGACAGCCTTTATCCACTTATCGGTACCTTTCATATTCACATCTTTGTCTGGTCGATCGTCGGTATTGTTGTCCACTTAAACACGAAAAATTGTGACAAATTTAGGACATACTATTTGTTACAAGACAAGATGAACTTAAAATCCTAAAATTTATCTGATCCTAATTTCTTAGATACTATATCTTAAGGACCATTCAACTGACGACGACCAGGGATATTGTTGTCCACCTAAATTGAGCAACGAGATCTATAGACAATCTTTGAGTGTTCAATTTTAAGTGTACTGGAACGTGTTTCCCGCTTCCTGATATGCCCCAGCCATCAAGAACTTCCAGAGTACTCCTTACACCGGGTGAGCAGACAACCATTCAGAGAGAGAAGAGATTCATAATTCTATTGCTAACTACTTCAGAGGGGTTGAGAAGAAGAAGGTTGCATATGCTGTGTACCAGGTCGGATTAGAAGTCACGCAAAGGAGACAGCATATGGCTAACAAATGAGAAGTTTTTCACACATATATTTCACGCACATATATATTTCCTACAGAGAAACGGAGTTGCATATGTTGTGTACCAGGTCGGATTGGAAGTCACGTAAAGGAGACAACATATGACTAACAGACAGAAAGAAAGAAAATGATATTCTACAGACCTAATTTATTGGAATTTACCAGTCGCCCCATCCAACCGGAATTAAGGACAGAATCCGCACATCGAGGAAAAGTTAAACCACGGTTCCAAGTACGGGTTCAATTAATGTGACGAGTAGATTCCCATATATATCTCCCTGCTCAACCTATCCGAGCGTCGTATTGTCAGGCTGAACGTATCTAACTAGGTCAAGATTTGTCAAGTCTATAAATTTCCTAAGTTCAACTCTCCCTAGTCAAGTCCATTTAAAATTTTTCGTGCCTACCGACACATCAAGTCAGAGCATAGACCCTTCAACTTCGGGTACGTTACGCAGACTCAGGATGCCTGTTATCACTTAATAATATCACTTCCCAAAACAACTCCCTCAAGCAGATTTCATAACCAACATTTTCTTTTTCTGATTTTCTAATGTTTTTGGATTTTTGGATTTTTTTTTTTTTTTAAATTTCTAATTTTTTGTTTTGTTTTTATTTCTCCCCCTAAATTTGTGCATAGGAGAGAAACAAAAGTAAATGCGCAAATTTGAACTATCCTAAAACAAAAATTAGTCTTTAAAGCGAATCGGATTAAGCAAAACTTAGGAGTATAGAGAAGAAAACGCAAACCGTAATTCATCGATTGAATCTGCATCCAGAAGGTCTGAGAACAGCTCATGTAATCTCAGAATAGATCCGAAAATTCTTCACATCGTTAAGCACTAACCCCGTGTGATCTCTTCCTTTCCCGCAAAAGGACACATACTCTCAAACAAAGATCTGAATGTTGTACGGTTGAGAGATGTCCCCAATCATATGCCAGGAGCAGCCACTACCAACAAACCAAAGTCTGATGATATGCCTCCATAGCTGCTCCGACACAGAGCGGAATTAGTTGGTCTTTGGAACCCAATCCATTTTAAAACTGGGTCGACCTTTATCATCAACGCACGATACTCTCTCCCATGACATATCCTGTTTATCACAAACAAAAGATGTAGAAACGTTAGAAGCATTAGGAATTTTGGGAGTTTGGGCCTTCGGAACCCATTTGTAGTTGGGTTTAACCCATTTCTTTTTCGATCCGATGGGTGCCTCGGCACTTGATTTGGCACTTGAAGCCGATCTTCGAGATGACTTTGACCTAGCCGGTCTTGGTTTTGTTGGGGCATCTCTTGGATTGGACTTCTTGGTCGACATTTCCTTCTTGCCCTTAGGATTCGAATTCTTGGCCTTGGGAGTTGAATTCTTGGCCTTCTGCGCATTCCAGTCGTCAATATCTGAACGTGACCTTGAGGGGTTTCTTTTGAAAAATCTCCCTTTTGGCGCGTTCTGCCAACCTTGTGCATAGTAGGGAACATATGCGCGATTAGAACAATTTCTGGCAATGTGTCCAGGTGTTCCACAGTGAAAGCAAGTCTTTTTCTTCACTGTGAAGTTATCTCTTCCTGCCCCTAGTGGCGTATCCTTGCCTTGTCTCTTGCTTTTCCCACACGCACAGTTGCGACATGCACTCTGTTGAGCTGGAATTGGAGGCCTGTATTTCTCAACGACAGGTCTATCAGAAGCAGCTGAGTTCGAAGCAACAGACTCAGAGCTCAAAGAGACATTTGTTTGTTCAATAGTGTTCTCCTTGTTCTCATCCTCTGCTACTTTACCTGCACATGTAACGGAAACATCAATATTTTCAACATTAATAACCCCTCCTGACACAAATCCAGCTGGTTTCCCGTATTTAAGATGTGCCTCCCTATCAATTTCTTCTTGTTTCATAGGGATGGATGTGTAGTTATGATTGTAAGGAGGAGGTACACTATCATACCCTAGACCCTTGTGTTGATTCCTTTTAAACTGCATGCTTTGGTCTATCATATTTGCAACCACCTCACTTGAGAAATCATATTTTCTAACATCAAGTTTGGCGGTTTCAAACTTTCCTTTCAAAGATTCAACTTCAGCCACTAGCTCAGCATTTTGTTTGACTACATAATCATAGTTTTCACATTTGTTACTATAGTCTTCCTGAAGTTTCCTAAAGTCCTTGGTTTTAGCTTCTAACTCAGCCTTCAGGGGTTTCTGTCCTTTCCTGAGTTGATATCCTTTATATCTCAGGTCCTCAACTTCCCCTTTTAATAAATCAATTTGTTCTCGAAGAAATTTAATCGTATCTTCACATGATTGAGAACATGAAACTTCACATGCATGAGAACACGACACTTCATTGACCGGAAGGTTTAAAGAACTCTTTAAAGCGTCAAGCTCTTCAATTACTTCAGCAATACTAAGACGATTGAGATCTTTTGTCTTCTTGATGATGACCACGTTCACATCCCACGATTTTGGAAGTGAATTCAATAGCCTATTGTTTATCTCAGATTTGGTCAAAAAGATCCCAACAATATTCATCTCAGTAGTGAGTGTGGTAAATCGTTGCAACTGAGTTTCGAGGGTTTCTCCAGGGACATAATCGAACATGTTGAAATTTTGTCTTAAAATCTCCTGACGATTCTCTTTCATGTTTTAAAATTCCCTCGTAGACCTTAAAATCGATTAAAAAAATACAACTAGAAGCTAAAATAAAAATTAAACGTCAAATTTAAAATGCCCCCTTTTTTTATATATTATTATTTTTTATTTTTTAAAAACAACCTTAAAAGTCAATTTTTTAAAAAAATTAAACTTGAAAAGTCAAACTTAAAAGTCAAACCGAAAAGCTAAATTTGAAATTTTAAAAGTTAAACGAAAAAGTCAAGGTTTAAAGTCAAAGGTCAAACTTGGAAGTCAAAATCAAAACTTGAAATAAAAAGTCAAAAATAAAATTCAAAAATTAAAATCATTTTTTTTTATTTTTTATTCTTTTTTTATTTTGGATGAAAAAGGAATTTAAAATTAAAAGAAATTGAGTTTTTGGGTTAAAAGTGTCAAATTTTCGAAAGTAGGTGCGAAAAAGACAGGTTATATTCTAATTTTCGAAGGAGAAGAACAAGGAATCATTTGGTCGACTTGGTTAAGTGGCTGCCTTGTGAACTAGAGATACCGGGTTCGAACCCCGGCAACCCCCAAAACCCTTTCGATTTTTAATAATGCGCTAACGCGAGCTGCTGAGCTGAGCCCTCTTCCACCGAGCCGAGCTACCGAGCCGAGATCCGTAAGCCGCCTAGTCGCAAGCCGCTGCCGAGCCGAGATCTCCGCAGACAAGCCGACCGCAAACCCTGAGCCGCAATCTCGGAAACCCTAGCCGCAAACACCAATGCCGCCGCCGACCGTAAACCCCGGCCGTAAACAGTTTCCGGTTACGTGAAAATTCGACTTTGAAGCTCCAAAACTCGATCAAAAACCCCTTTTTATGAAAAACACAAAGAACAAACCCCCTTATTTTTGCGAGATCTATCCAAAAACGTAAAAATATCTAGAAAATAAGATCAAATAATGCCCCAAATAGAGTTTACGGCCCAAGAACTCGGTGTTTACGGCCGTAAGCTTGGACCATAAACACAGAATATTCGAAATTTTGATGAAACAATAAACCTTTTGACTGATACAACTTGGCTCTGATACCAATTGTAAATCCCTAATCTGCCCGTGTATCAATCAGATCCGTTTGATGGTGCGGAATCCCAATCAAACGGATGATGTTAAATAAAATAAAAGAGAAGAAGAAGAAGAATATGATGAATCTTGATTGTATTAATGATATGAATGAAATTCCTTACACAAGATTCACACACAAATAAAAGCTCCTGTCTCTCTGGCCGTAAACTACTAGTGTTCATCAATCATCAATCTCTACTCCTCACCCTAACACCTCTATTTATACATGTTGGATATGGGCCGGAAACAAATGGGCCGTAAATGAGTTTACGGCCATAAGGTGTTTACAGCCGTAAACTCAGCCGTAAACTAGACCGAAAATTCCACAATTATTACACAAAAATACAATGCCCAGAAAAGTAAAGTATAAACCATATTTTGACCCAACAATTTTATTTAATGATGACAGCTCATTTAAAAGATAAGATGATGACTCAGCCGGAAGATTAAAGGTTTCAAGAATTCAAAAAGGGATTTGGTGGGAAGGTGTGCTAAACAGAAACGATTTTCTCTCTCATGCATAATCATCGGGGTTGCCAATTGTCACGTTTCAATCAATTCAGGAACCGTTTAGCGTTTCAAGAGGATTTGGGGGCGAATTTTTTTTTCTCTCACCTCCATACCCGGTATAAAAGGTTAAACCCTAGTTGCTTTACCTCTTTACTGCAACCCAAATTTTTGAGAGCAAACAAAGGCGATTTTTCTCCCATTGTTCATCTTCTTCTTCGAAGCATTCAATAATGGCGGATTCCTCCTCTGTTCATGAAACATCTTTTAGATCCAACATTCTCCCAATCAGACCTCATCAAAGCTTGGTCATCGACCTCACCCCAATCTCCTATGATGCCTTCATGTATCCCATAGTGGAGTGTCTCAAATACTCTCCACTGGTTCTCGCACTCTCCAAGGTTGAAATTGTGCCTATGGAATGTCTATCCCAGATTTTCTCCACAACTCACTACGACAAATCCTTTGATCGCATCTACTTCAACATCCTTGACACCAAAACCTCCATCTCAAAGCAGCGATTTTGCTGGCTTCTAGGGTTTGAACCTGACGAATCGAGGGTTAACCCTGATTCGATCTCTGTGGGTCAATTATTCTCCATGTTTTACAACATGGGTTACACTGAAACCCTTACTACTGTCATGAAGTTCAAAAAGTCATGCCTTCCTCCTCAATGAAACGGCTTCTTCACGATTTTGTTCAAAGGCTTATCTGAGAGGAGTGCAGGTTCTGATGGGGCCAGTCATTTGTTCATGACAATTCTTTATGGGTTGTACAATGGGATCAACCTCGAATATGGCTCGGTTCTCTGGCAGCAGTTGATTCAAAGCCTCGGATCTACTTCTCGACACACTGAAATCTCTTATGCCAGGTTCTGGACGCTCGTCACCAAATGGGCAATGGACAAGTATCATGTCCCCACTGTGGCCACTTCTCCACTCTCCTCGATTGGCGTGTTCCACACTACAAAGATCATCATCACTGATCCCTCCAAGTTCATCTTTGTTGGCTCAATTCCTGAGTCCATGTATTCTTGTGTATCAGAGGAAAGCCACATCATCAAGACCTACAAGGAGTTTCCTCTTTCGGGTCCGAGAGAGCTGACTGCAGAGATGCTTCAGTCCATCAACGACGCAGACAAACCTGCTACCAGGGGCAAGAAACTAGAGAAAGGGAAAGGAAAGAAAGTGGTCAAAGGGGCGAAAGGCCCTACTCCTAAGAAGAGAAAATCAACAAAGGCAGCCCAATCACCTCCACTGAAGAAGAAGAAAACACAGCCTAAAAGAAAACTTGTTCTTGCTTCTTCCTCAAGCGAATCAGAGGATGAAGGTTCAGACTCAGAGGAGTCGGTTCGAGGCGACTCTCCTCCCCGTTCGCCTTCACATGAGGTACCAGTCACAACCGAACCTGTCTCTTCTCCACCTATCACTATCTCTGTTTCCATTCCCATCATAACCTCCTCTATTTCCATTCCCCCATAACTTTCTCTACTTATATTCCACCCACTTCTATTCTTATACCACCTCCTATTTTCTCTGAAGCCACAAAAACAACAACCACTGGAGTTCGAACCAATGTATCTAATACGGGGGATCATACTTCAGCACCCGAACACACACCTACAACCGAACCCACTTCCACACCCGAACCTACTCCCACAACCGAACCTCCAACATCGCCTTTATCTCCCAATCACTCAGCCGAAACCGAGTCATTTCTAGGAGGTGAAGATATGAATTTCGATTCAGTTTACTACATTCCCTACCAGGTTCAGAGCGATGATGATGATGATGCTCCTGTCACCAAAAAGCACATCAAGGAACTTCACGAGAAGATTGATAATCTCGTCGCTTCTTCCTCCTCCTCTCGGTCCCATATCACGAAAGCTGCCATTCAGGGGATGGTCGATACTTTCACCAAGGCACACGAAGCCTCCATCAACTCTACTACTGTTGCTATAGATGCATCAACAAAGGGTTGTGCTGCTGCGACCGAAAAAGTCGAAAAACTATTTCGAGATGCTACCCTCTTTTTGGAGTCTTTGCAGGGGGCAGCCGAATCTAATGCAGCGAAGGTTAATTCGGTTGTTGAGAAGCTGGCTACTTCCTTTGAAACAGAACAACACCACTTCGCCAGTCTTCGTCAGACCCTAGAAGCAGACAACAAATCCTTCCAGACAATCGTTGAGGATCGCCTGACCAAGCTCCAAAAAGACCTTGCCACAGAAAATTATGTGATGGATGCGCTTGCACGCAAAACAACTGCGCTAAAAACCAAGAGTCTTCAACTTTCCCAAACTGAGAAGGAGGTTGATTCTCTTTGGTCCGAGCGTGCTGTGATTAAGAGTTGTGTTTTGGATGTCCACAGAGCCTTCTCGAAATCATTGAAGTGCATGACCCGATTCTCAACTACTCTGTGAGGCGAACTCTTGCTGAGAAACTTGCTCCTGCCCTTGCCATGCTTAGCAGAATTGAGGGGCTTCCTGAGCAAGTGGTCCATCCAAAACAAGGGGGAGAAGGAGCTTCAAAGGGCAGTAATCAATCTCAACCTCCTCCTGTTTCCACAGCTTAATCCCAACCGCCTCCAATTTCTTCATCAGTTCCAACTAAAGCAACCGAACCACCAACAACTGGTCATGCATCAGGTTCGGGTGCTCAAGACAAAGGCAAAAAGGTTCTCGATGACAGTGATGGAGACGAAGACAAAGAAACCATTGCTGATATTTTGAAGAAACAGGCCAGGGACAAGGAACTGGACATGAATGCTCGGATTGCTAGGGAGGCCGAAGCAAATGAAAGGAGGATGAAGGAGGCTCATGATCTCCTTGAAAGTCAAAAAACCCTATTCCCTCCATGGACTCTTGAGAAGCTTGTCAAAGAATCTATCGAGTCCCCTAGCATCCTCTGGCTTGAACCTGTGATCTCTTTGGACAGGGCAAATTCTGTTGAGTCTCAATTCGACATGCCCTTGACCCGAAAGGCATTTATCTTTCATGCATTTCCCTACATAGCTGAAGTCCCTTATCCTCACCCGAAGGTTGATAGGGAACTTATTGATTTCTATCTGAGGTTTGCTCAGCCTCAGTATCAGACGTGGAGTGCACAGAAGATTGTCAATGTTCGGGTCCTCAAACGCTTTCGGGAGGGTAACTTCACGAATGGCAGATTCAAAGTCTTGAGGGGGTCAGATAAAGCCAAACATGCCATTTCTCTCGCTGATCTTCCTAACCTAAATCCTCACGATTGGATCATCCTGCATAACATCCTCCTCACCAATGAAACTGAATATGGGCCAATCATAGATCACTTCAAGAGGATGTTGGTTTGTTATATCTTGGAGGTTGCCAAGTTGGATCAGGAAATTGCTAATGTACTTAGAAAGAAGCCCACCATCTCCCTAGTCGGTTCTGCAAGTGATCTGAATAAAATGAAGATGGGGAGGATTGATCCGAAGCGAAACTCGGTTATGTTCACCAGAAAAGAAGGCCAGAAATGTCTGTTCGCTTTGGCTGACAAACATCTTTACACCACTTCGTGTCTGGAGCATGTTCTGGGGATCATCAATCGGTGTAAGCAAAATTCTGAAGATGATAAGAAATACTTCAATGACATGGTCCACTGGTATATTCATTTCCGACAAACTCTTCTTGCCCTCATTCCTTGCCTGTTCAAAACCACGAAGAAGGCTGATGCAGCACGATCTAGTAAGCCAAAGTAGAGTCTCGCCCCAATTGACGCAAAGGGGGAGATTGTTGGGTCCATTATGTGTTGCGTCTTGGGCTCGGTCCTTAGCCCAGTTTTGTATCCGGATTGGGCCTGTCAATCCGTGATTTAATTATCAGGGTTTAGTATTTATAGATGCTTGCATGCATCTTTGTACGTAGCTATTTAGTCGATCATTCAAAGCGATCATTTTTTTATCGATTGTAACCCTAAAAGCCTCTACAGTGGAAGTTCTTCATCGAGCTCTGCTGAGGCGTGAATCTATTGAATCATTCAGCTCATTATTGATTCATTCTCTTGTTTGTTATTTTGTTTGCATTATTCTGATTAACCTGTGTAAGATCTAAACGATCAAAGAGAATTTCAACTCTTCAGTCATTTTTATCCAAGAAGGGCTGAAATGGTCAAACCAATATTTTGAGTCAATTATTTTATTATTAAGATATTTGGGGCAAAAATACCAAACCACAACTTATGACAAATGGCAAGATGAATATACATAAATTCCGAATATCGGACTCGTATCGATACAAATTTAACAATTGTTCAATTAAACATTCCAACAACTATACTATACCCACAACAAGTAAACATTAAATTCTTTAGGCTTGAAAGTTCCATACATGCTTATTGGGCCTTTGTGACCCATTAACATGATTTTGGGCCCAAGGGGTAATTATAAATGTTATTGGGCCATCTATGACCCAATTTCATATTTAAGGGACCCTCAATGGCTTCTAAGTGCTATTGGGCCTTAGTGGCCCCTTTAGCATTGCTAGTAAGGTCCAAGTAATCAAATGCGAATCGGGCTAATGTGTTCTTCGAATACCCAACAACCTAAAATAACTCACGAAAGTAGTAGGGCTTTGTATTTCCCCTTCTTCTCGTTTGTTAGGCTTATGCGTAATCAAAGTAAACAAATACAGGTCGATAAACAATAGTAATCAAAGTCAATTGGGATTTAGTGAGTAATAACGGGTGACACCAACGTGTGTCGTTCGTAGTCTGTAGTTATAATCAAAGTCTCCTAGAAGGAGAGCGAGAGTTTGTGTATAGATCTATACGGGGGTGACTCCCCCACACCTCAGCTGTTCGCTATAGTTAGACTCGGCCAGTCTAGGGTGACAAAATCTTAAGATCAATTCCGGCGTTCACCAGAGTGCCAAGACAGACGAAGTAGTCATTATCATGCATGGTTATAACGACTCACACAAATAAATCCAATGTAAACCAAGTAAACAAGGTAATTCAAAATCATTCACGTGATGAGTAACCATTCAAACCGTTATATGATATTTTTATTTTGGAAAACATCGGGTTTTCCGGGGAAGTTCAACATTTTCAGTTGTACATTAATACAAAGTTTTTCAGTTATACATGTTTTGAAATCATCATGCATATATTTACGGATCTTCACACCTTTTTATAAACAATGGTCTTTTCAGAAAATATCGGATTTTCTGGGTTGTTGTCATTCAAACTACACAAAACATTTTCATACCAAACATGCTTATGAACTCACCAACATTCCATATGTCGACCGTTTTCAAAATAACTTGTATTCTCAGGTAATAGGTAAGCTGAGGAATAAGTGCCAAGTATATCAGTGTGTTTTGCTTTTGAAACTATCAAACAATTTATGTGTGGATTTGAAATGTTAAAACAATGTACTTGATGTGAACAGTGTCAGTTGTAACATATTGATGTGTAACGACCCAATTTTCACGTCCAAAAATTTCATTTTAAAACATTACTTTAGAAGACTTTAATAATTAAAACATTGTTTGATCAAACCATTATACAACGGAAACCGTGTCTAAAAGTCAAATCATACAACCAATCAAAATATCAGAGTATAAATCCCAGAGAATCTCGTAAATGCGGAAACCAGAGAGTGTGTGTGTGACATGCTGCTACCGCGCCGGCTCCTTTCCCCTAGCTGAGGAGGTACCTGAAACCAAAACTGAAAACCGTAAGCACAAAGCTTAGTGAGTTCCCCCATCGTACCACATACCAAATAATCTCATAACATACATATATTGTCAGGCATATCTGGGTGCCCGACCTTCCCCTTCGGCCCTCTCGATCGGACATTGCCTAGCATATCTGGGTGCTGGCCTCCCCTTCGGTCCTTTCGACCGGATACTGCCTAGCATATCTGGGTGCTGGCCTCCCCTTCGGTCCTTTCGACCAGATACTGCCTAACATATCTGGGTGCTAGCATCCCCTTCGGTCCTACCGACCGGATACTTCGGGGACTATCTCCCCCCTACAGTCACTAGCACATAGCATCATATCATACTAGCACATAACATAACGCAGGCAATACCTAGATGAATATCACAGAGACAAACATCTACAAATAACTCCTACTGGTGGGCCGACATTGTGGCCGTAGAGCCACCGCTACTGGAAGGTAACTCACCTCGAAGTAGCTGCTGATCTGATCGGGAGTTGACTGCCTACTGCTGCTGCTGCTGCTCCGGAAATCCTCCGGCTGCAATTCCCACAACATACTCAGTCAAATACTGCTAACTGCCCTTTGGGTAAAATGACCATTTTACCCCTAATCATGACCTAAGTCAATAATCAGAGTCAACTTTCAGTTGACCGACTCGCCGAGTTGGCTTTCCAACTCGCCGAGTCCCTACCCAAACGATTGTCCTGAATCCCGATCCTACTCGTCGGGTTAGGCGACGACTCAACGAGTTCACCTTCTAAACCGATATTCAAGTCCTTCATCCTACTCGCCGAGTTGTATGAACAACTCGTCGAGTTCATCTTCATCTGACGAACACTTATGCTAAGACTCGCCGAGTTGTATGAACAACTCTCCGAGTCTGTTCTTGGTCTAAGGAGATTGTCTTGAACTCGCCGAGTCAGGGCATTGACTCGCCGAGTACCTCCATGGATGAGTTCAGCTTCCGACTCACTGAGTCACACCCCGTGACTCACTGCCCACTCGACACTACGAAAAGGGGACAAACTCGGAGACTCGCGAATAGACTCGCCGAGTCATATGAACGACTCGCCGAGTCGTTGCCATGCACCCACTAAATACACAGATTTGCTCGATTCCAGTCCATGCCATTCACAGATCTGGACTTCTAGGACACGAATCACACGTAAAGTTTCCAACTTTAGGTGTGGATATTCACCAATATGGATTTTAGGGCTCAAAATGCCTCAAAAGGGTAAATCTAGGGTGAACAAGCAACATGGGGCCATAAAGCTAACAGATCTGAGCTCCTGGAGCTCAATCTTGCCTAGATCCAGAGGCCAAACATCTTATTACGACATATAATGCACATACAAGCTTGGGGACTTGTCCAAGAAAGACCTAAATAAAGTACTAAGCATAGAATCATGGGGAAAACGGGTTATACCTCAAAGGAACTGCTGGAAGAACACAATAACGCCTGGATGGCTTCCCTTCTTCTGGATCTACTTCCTTCCTCCTTCAAAACCTTCAAAAGTACACAACAAAGCTTCAATTCCTCAAAGAACAAGCATAAACGAGGGTTGGGAGCTATGGGGAGAGAATGGGGGCTGGCCTGGGGCGGAGGTGTTGCTTAAATAGGGTGCAAACCCCTGAAACTTAGGGTTTCATCCAACAGCTGTGACTCGCCGAGTCCAGGATATGGACTCGCCGAGTCGCCAACTTAAACATGTCCCAGGTCCCGCATCCACTCGGCGAGTCAGACCTATGACTCGCCGAGTCCAAGGCTAAAAGAAAGGAAATACTCAAATAACATTTACGTACCAGGAACCGGGTGCTACATGATGCATGGTGATGTTTATGTTATGATTCATGTATATTCATTGTGATGATATTCAATTTAAGTCACGCGAGCCCTCGGACGTTTCCGTCGTCTGGTTCGGGTGTGTGACAGTATGACATTAATTGTTGTCCTTGGTTAGGAGACAACTACTGAAAGCCACTCTCCTCTCTAGTATTTGATAGGGGTGAGCAAACCCAAACCAAGAAACCGGGAAACCGACTAAAATCGATGAAACCGAAACCGAAAAAACCGAAACCGAAGCAAAACTGACGGTTAGGGTTTGAATTTTTTAAAAACCGAAAAATCGGATTCAGTTTCGGTTTTTACCCAGAAACCGAACCATCAAACCCGAGAAACCGACCCATACTTAAAACCGACAAACCGCCCCAAGAAACCGATCCATCCAACCCGAGAAACCGACCCATACTTAATTGTTTTTTGGTTTTAATAGACTATTTCGGGCTTTGGTTGTAACTTGTAATAGACATTTTGTTGTAAGACTCATGTTTTTGAAGTATTTAACTTGTTGCTTCATTTATGGAAAATGGGTTAAAACCCAACACCCGTGAATATATGGGTTGAACCCAAGAAACCGAAAAACTGCCCAAACCGACCTCAAACCCCGAGAAACCGAACCGACCAGAAACCGATCCTATTGGGTTCTGAAAACCAGAAACCGACCATTTATGGGTTGGGTTGGGTTTGGGTCCAAAACCGACGCAAACTGACCCATGCACAACCCTAGTATTTGAGTTCCACTTGTTGGATCTCCTCTTGACATATAAGCAATGTCGTGCCCCATCTACTTGAAGTCTTTGGTGCCTACCATTTCTTGATGTACTCCATCTGACTACATGCTCATGTGCATTAATTAGCAGCTGACAACCATCATTTTTCTCTACCTAGACTCGTCACCTTTAGCTTTTGTTGGTTGTCCCTTAGACTGTATGGTAAGGGCAACCAAAAAAAACGTCATTGAAAGGCCACATAGGCATAAACCGTTGTGATGCAAATTTCAGGGGTGGTGTTCCAACTCACAACGCCATTTGTGAGACAAGATTAAAGAAGAAAAATAGTAGAAATTGGAGAAGAAACGCCCCGTTTCACCCGGTGGTAACAAGCATGAATTGTAATACGACGAGAAGCAACGAGTAGGGGGCGGTGTTCCCCCCATTATGACCGTGTTGTGACCATCTAGGTCAGTCACTTCGTTTCTTGTTGTGGCCCATACCGATCGGTCTTAAAAACCTCACCGTTGTCCCATACGCATTTCACTTTAACTTTGAAACCGATTGACCCCACCTAAAATCATTTCCAAGCTTAAATTAGTTGAATCTATTTGTGAGAGATGGATCCTATCTTGGATTCAACTCATCTGAATTCCTTCATTTGTGGATCCACTTCGGATTCATTTTGCCATGTCCGACCCATTTTCTTTTAAGTTCAGACTCACCCAACTTTTTAAAACCCAATTTTATTTATCTAACCCTTTTGCGTTTAACCCATTTTTTATTTTGTTTGGATCCACAATTTATATTTCGGACTCATCTAATTTTGATTCAACTTAAATAGATCTATCTTTCATTTTTCGAGCCCACCATTTCGAGATTGAGCTATCCGAATGGAAACCCATGGATTCATATTTGGATCCACCTTGTCGGAACATGATCCACCTTTCCGACCCATTTACCTCGGATTCACTTTTCATTTGTTGGATCCATATTCTAATCTCGGAGTCTCAATCCAAATCATTATGAGATTCCTTTTTTTAATTATTTTCTTTCCTAGCAATTTTTTTTTCTTTTAAACAATTACTTCTTTTTAAAAAACCAATTTTTTAATTAAAACTGATTATATTTTTACTTAAAATCAATTACTTTTTTAACATCAATTTTAGCCCATGGTTCAAAACTTCATTTTTCTTACTGATTACTAGTAAAGATACAATTATTTCAAACATCTTCTTTAATTTGACCAACAAAAGTTGCAATGGGTTTATAATTTGTTTCATTGACATATTCCAAAATTCGGTTCACACTATTGTCTTTTTTAATTCCTCTAAGTTGCTTTAATTCATCAACAATCATCCTTTATTCCTCTTTATATGATTATATACTTACAATTTTAGGGATATTAGTGAACTTAAAAACTTCGCTCATTGCTATCATTGAAAAATCGAGATATTATTGTTGAAGTCGTGTCATTCATAGAGTTGATCAAGGTTTAAAAATTGATGTTTTTTTAGTTAAATTTTTTTAATTCATCAAATATTAACCTTTTATTCATCGTTATCATATTACACATAATACTTTATAGGAATAGTAAAGAACTTGGATAGTTCACTTGATCTTTTGCAATATGAAAACAATTACATTATTCAACACGTTAGGTTGCAAGGACTGGGTGCGCCAAGCCTACTTGCGAAGCTTCTTAGCATGTGCCAACACCATCCCAAACATATGCTAAGGGTATGTGCGAAACATGGCTCGTTGGTTCTACACACACACACACACACAGAGAGAGAGAGAGAGAGAGAGAGAGAGAGAGAGGCTATGATTGGCTCATTTTATTTTAGTTTTATATTTTTTTGTCTTCCAAAATTAATACCAAGCTCACCATCAATCCCTAACATCATGTTATGCTTACGTGACATGCCAAAAAATGACATGACAATGTTTAGCATATGCTACCATTCTTCTTAGCCTTATAGATGATGAAGTTAAATATGAAAACAAAAATTAATGCATTTGATACGATTGTTTTCTTCATCGTCGTTATGTTATATATTAGCATGTCTAAATCCCTAAATAGTTTAAGTAATCTAAATCTCCATATGCTGTAATATCATATTATGAGAGTAATAGTGAATCAAGACTAATGTAATATCATATTATGAGAGTAATAGTGAATCAAGACTAATGTTAGATTGATTATATCCATGGATATAAATATATTTTGGAGAAGAGCCAAATTCAATGTACTCATTGTTTGTGAATATTGGATTGACCAAACTCAATATGTCTTTTCATGAATTAATATTGTTAAATGAATCTTGAAAATGAACTGATTTTTTATACCTTTAGACATAATGTATATGCTGACTTTTACCCGGTAACCCGCTAAATAAACGGGTCGTGTTAGGGGTAGCATTTGGGTTCACAGGTCAACCCGTCAATCCGTATAATTTTATTATTATTTTTTAAAGGGTATTATCTTTTTAAAGCAAACTCTCTTAGAGGTGGTTACCATTTGATGGTTCACCATATAATATATTAAATTTAAGTTATACGATTATGCCTATCAAGGTATGCGTATTATGTGTCCTAAATCAAATCGATCCTCCGTCTTATGCAACTAATATTCAGGTTCATGGGTTAACCCACTAACCTGAAAACCAAAATCTAACCCACAAACTTACGAACCCATATAATTAAACGGGTTAGACGGATAATATCCGTTTTGGCATTTCTAACCCGTCAACCCACAACACGAATAATTATATGGGACATGATGCATTCTCACCGACCAACCTGACAATCCACGACCCGCCGACCCAAACCCAATAATTTTCAACCTTATCCTTCTCATAAACCTAAAAAAAACCTAGGATTAAGCGATTGTGTTTGAGATTTAAAAAATGATATTTTTCAATCAGTCCCTGGAAAATCTTCATAAAGAGACTAACACCCTAAAATGAAGTTAAACTTGCAAAGAAGGACCTATCTGCATATTCGACCAATAGGTAACATAAAACCCCAGCAAAACCCCTAAAACGTAATCTCAAAATTTCTGCCAAGAACTCACACACACTTGGTTTATTGAGTCGAAATCGACAAATCTTGACGTAAATCTGATGATTCTTCAACGTTCGATTCCGATTTTCAGTTTCTGCAAATTAACTTCATTGTCGTCTCCCAAATTCCTGTTCTTACCTTTCAGCTTATCATCATCGACTTCCTGTTCACCACACACGTCTCGATTCCACCACCGGCCGCGCGGCCGAATTAGGACCTTTGTCACCGCCGTATCCGTCAATGAAAAGGAAAGCGATACCTTCTTTGCCGATGACACTGTTTCCTGGAGTTCCCTAGGGGTTGTTGATAGACTTTCTCAAGCTCTTTCTAGAATTGGCCTCAATCGTCCTTCTCTGGTTCAGGTAAGTACTCAGTTCGTTCAAATTGTAAATAGATTCGATTCGATTTCATAGCTGATATACATAGCTTGTGTTGTGTTGTGAATGCGTAGAGATCATGAACTTCAATTTTTGGTAACTGCTAACACATGTTTCGTTCCACTTCAGGCCGTGTCTTTGCCTCCTATACTCCATGGAAA
This sequence comes from Lactuca sativa, assembly GCF_002870075.4. Classification (NCBI taxonomy): domain Eukaryota; kingdom Viridiplantae; phylum Streptophyta; class Magnoliopsida; order Asterales; family Asteraceae; genus Lactuca; species Lactuca sativa. The sequence goes on from NC_056630.2 coordinate 311,704,657, forward strand.
TGATGTTGTGGTTGCAGCTGAGACTGGCAGTGGCAAAACTCATGGTTATCTTGTTCCACTGTTCAATAAACTATGCACAACAACAAACGATTCACTTGACACCGATCAGCAACTGAATCGGCCTCATATGTCTCTTGTTCTTTGCCCTAATGTCATGTTATGTGAGCAAGTCGTTCGAATGGCCAACTGTATCTGCAATGATAATGGTGAACCACTTCTTCGAGTTGCAGCTGTCTGTGGACGCCAGGTAACTGTGATATCCATATCCATATCCATAACCTAATCTTCAATCTGTTTCCCTCTTCTCCAATTCTTCTTTTCTTACATTCTTTTCTTTTTCTGTAGGGCTGGCCAGTTAATGAACCCAACATAATCGTGTCAACACCTGCAGCTCTTCTGAATTTCCTTCATGCCATTGATCCAGAAAGAAGGCGTCGTGCTAATTTCATTCGTGATGTTAAACATGTGGTAATGTTCCATGTAAATCATAACTTTAGTTGTCTCCTTGATGAGTTCTTTCTCTTAACTTTCTTCAATAAACGATAGGTCTTTGATGAAGCTGACATGCTTCTATGTGGGAGTTTCCAAAACCAAGTTATTCGCCTCATAAACATGTTCCGTTTTGATGAAAAACTCTTGTCACGTGCAAAAAATTCTTCACCTGAAAAGCCATTGGATATAGAATCCGAATCCAACATGCTATTCGAGTTAGAAAACCATGAAGACATGGAAGCTAACTCAATCCATGAAGTTGATGAAGAAGAAGAAGATAAAGATGTTGGAAATTCTTTAAAAGAAACAGAACCAATTGTTAAAAAAAGAGACTGGAAAAGATACAGAGAGATATACGAAAGAAGCAAACAATACATATTTGTTGCAGCAACACTTCCCGAAAATGGAAAAAGAACAGCTGGAGGTGAACTCAAACGATTATTTCCAGAAGCCACATGGGTTAGTGGCCATTATCTTCATCGACACAATCCAAGGTATCTTTTTAAAAAAATATCCAATCTTTATAAAAAAGAAAGCTTAATTTTTTTTTATCTGTGTTGGATTCAGATTAGAGCAAAAGTGGATTGAAGTTACAGTTGACACACAAGTGGATGTACTTATAGATGCAATCAATCATAAATCCAAGACATTAAATTCCAACAATGAATTGAGTAGAACAATGGTGTTTGCAAATACAGTTGAAGCTGTTGAAGCTGTTGCTCAAGTTTTACATGGAAAAGGCATTGAATGTTATTGTTATCACAGTGAAAGCTCTTTAGAAGAACGCACAAGAAATTTGGTTGATTTTAAAGAAAAAGGTGGTGTTTTTGTTTGCACTGATGCTGCTGCACGTGGCACTGACATTCCCAATGTCTCACATGTTATACAGGTAATCAATTTTTTTTGATTTTTTTTTTCTTTATTTTAGTTCTCATTTTTTTTTTATTGTTTTCTGTTTGTTTTCAGGCAGAATTTGCAACATCTGCTGTAGATTTCTTACACAGGGTGGGTAGAACAGCTAGAGCGGGTCAACCGGGCCTGGTCACAAGCATGTACAATGAGTCAAATCGGGATCTTGTTTCTGCAGTTTGTCAAGCTGAGAACCTCTGTGAGCCTGTGGTAAAAAAAAACAAATTTTTATTAGTATTCATTACAAAATATATTAAACTAGTAATTGAGTCTGCTTTTTTCGTGGGTTTTTACATATTTTTGTTGCGTATTAGGAGTGAGAATTGGTTAAACAGTGACATTTTACAAAGTTGAAAGTTGAGGGGTCAAAGTAACTTTTAAAAAATAGAAGGGTGAAAAATGCATTTTACAAAGTTTAAAGTTGAGGGGTCAAAGTAACTTTTAAAAAATAGAGGGGCGAAAAATGCATTTTACAAAGTTTAGAAAACAAAAAGGTAAAAGTGATATTTTACAAAGTTGAAGGTGGAGGGAGTGAAAGTGAAATAAACACGAAAGTCTAGAAAACGAAGGGGTAAAATTGATATTTTACAAAGTTGAAGGTGGAGGGCGTGAAAGTGAAATAAACACGAAAGTCTAGAAAACGAAGGGGTAAAAGTGACATTTTATAAAGTCGAAGGTGGAGGTTGTATAAACATGAATGTTTAGAAAACGAAGGGGTAAAAGTGACGATTTATAAAGTTGAAGGTGGAGGGGGGTGAAAGTGATATTTTATAAAGTAAAGGGATGAAAAATATCATTTTACAAAATAAAAGGGTTGCAAGTGACGGAAAAAAACGACTTTTTACAAAGTTGAAGGTGGAGGGGTGAAAGTGCTATTTTTAAAACTGAAGGGATGGAAAATATAATTTTACAAAATAAAAGGGTTGCAAGTGATGGATTATATAAAGTTGAGGGATTAAAGTTGTATTTTATGCATTATAGTACTTGTACATTGTGCTTTAGGACATGTACATTTAGCAATAGTATATTTATAATCAACAATTATCTTCATTTTTTTTTTTTTTTAAATTCTTTTTGTGTTGTAATGATATAGGAAAAGGCATTTAGTAGGAAACGAAGCTTCAGGAAGAAACTAAAGAAGCAAGGTATATGACTATGTTGATATTTTGAATTTTTTTAAATTATTGATGGAGTAAAAAGACTGAATTGACCCTTGTAATGGACTTGTGAAAGCAGGTAGGATTGAAAGCAACACAGTGCACATTCAAGATAGATTAGCAGTTTAAAACATGATGAAGCATAAAACATTCTGGTATGTTTGCTAAAGAAACTGTCTTTTTAATGTCTAATTTTGTTTGTTCACAATGTTTAGATTAATAGTTTCATGAGTAATATTATATGTATACATATTTTAATGTGTAATTAACACTTGAAACCAATCAGTTACTTGAACCGTTTATAATTAATGTCAGATTTTGCAATGCAGCAATCATTTTATGCATTTTTAATAAATATATCTTTCTTGTTTATAATTAATTAATATTAGTAGCTTAACTTGTAACACAAAAGTATTGGTTTGTATTCTATATAAGAACTCACGTTCATATACTATTTATAACAATATCATTAATTAAGTTTGTTTATAGATATCTATGTTGGCAGATTGGATTGGTTTTTGTTGGCTCTGATTATGTATGTTGATGTGGCGAAAACTTTATATGTTATGGTATCATGGACACCTCATTAGGGATGAAAGTGGGTCAAGTGGGTCGAAACCCGTACAGGATGGATCCGGACCCGGAAAATCCGGAATTGGTTAACGGGATTTAGTAGAATTAGAAACCGGACCGGTATATAGGAACCGGTTCCGGTTTGATTCCGGGTAAAATGAGTCTAGAACCGAAAAACCCGGAAACATCAAAGTGGGTAGGTAGGAACCGGATAAAGTGGGTTTAGAATTGGAAAAACCCGAAAAAACCGGAATTTATTGGCAAGTACTTGCTACTTAGTGGGTTGAACTTTGAAAATTTTCATATTTATATCCAGATTTTGTGGGACTGTAACTCATTGAATATGAAACCAAAATTGACAAAATTATAGTCTATAATCATATACGAACTCTTAACTATACTCTGGAACAAACTGTATGTCAATCTGATTTTAAACGAATGAGATATACATGTGTTGACATTTTTACAAAATACAAAAACAAATAGTTGAAAAGTTGAAAATTTCCAATTTTGATATCCCGACTTCGGAGGACTGTAAATTATTGAATATTAAACCAAAAATGTTGAAATTATAGTTAAACTCATGTAGAAACTCTAAACTATAAGTTGGAAAAAACATCTCAATCGAACTTCAAACGAATTAGATATATATGTTTTAAAACTTTCACAGAATATAAAAAAACTAAAAAACTAAAAACTTTCAGCTTTGAATGAGATACGTATCACGTTTTAGAAAAACCGGTTCCGGCACTAAAAGTGGTTACGGTTCCTAACACGGGTTCCGGTTTTTACACCCGGTTTACCTGGACCTGATGGACCCAAACTCGGATTACCGGAACCCGGATAAAATCAATTTTTAAATCTAGAATCAGAACCCGTTCTATATATTCCAGTTCTAACAGTTCTGGTCCGGTTTTCCGGTTCTAAATTCCATCCCTACACCTCATAGTCTAATCCTTTCAAGTTTTAAAGATCAATGGATTATGTGGATTTGAAAATCTGGTTTGCAAGTGTAATTGAGAGTTGGTTTCTTTTAATTAGCCAAACTTACGAGTAGCCCAGTTCATTTACATTCTTAACTTACATTACAAGCAAATACAAATAGAGAAGTGATTTGTACACAACAATTTTTTTGCCATATACAACAATTTATGTATTATAGAGTTGTACATTACAACATTTTAAAGAACCAATTGTTGTGTATAGAAAAAATAAATACGTATAACAGTTTAACCTTTTTTTTTTTTTTTTTTTTTTGGTAAATTGACAAAATGAACACTTTCTTTTTTGAAAGCATGGCAATTTCCAAATTGATTTCGATTGCAAAAAATCCTTAAAAAAATCAAAATACAAATTACTTAAAAATCTATTTCGAAAATGTTTTAAGTGGCAGGAAGATTTTTGAATGAATTCTTGTGTTTTGCTCTGATAATTACAATAAGTTATTTAGGTATGTAAAACTCTTTACTAATTTCAATTCTTATGGAACTTTAAAATTTGTGAGATCGATTGATATTTTATTAAGGTCTTGTTTGATAGTTTCTGTTTGGGAAAGTGCTGTCTGGGAAAGTTTTCTGACTGGGAAAGAAACCATGCTGTTTGATTGTACATCTGATTGACTGTGCTGAATGATGAAAAAAAAATAATAATTTAATAAAAAATAAATTTAAAAAAAGTTATTTAAAAAAAATTAATAATCCAAGAAAGAAAGAAAGAGACCGGGTTTGGTGCATAATTGTCTTTTCAGCCTATTCGGCCAGAAAAATATGATTTTGGAGCTTTCTGGGAAAGACATATCTTACCGGGAAAAACCATTTTTTTGTGTAAATCAAACAGTCTTTCCAATCCATTCAGCCAGAAAAATCTGTTTAGACCTGGAAAGATGCTTATCAAACGGGGCCTAAGTCAATGTTGACATGTTTAATCTCATTATATTTATCTTTTCTTGTGACGGGTTTGATGTATATACACACTTTATTTTTCCATGTTATGCAAAATCATATTCCATTTAAATACTAGATATGTTTATAACCATTTTTTCTTTAGTTTTTAAAAGACATTACTATCGTATGCTTCATTTTGGATTTGATCTTCAAATTATTATTTTTTTTCAATTTTTTCCAAAAAAATCTTTCTATTTATATCCGAAATATTTATTTTAAAATGTTTAATGTCAGTGTTTTTCAATAAAATGTCTGATTGTATGTCACAATATCGTATATAGTTTACATTTATTATGTTTGTTTAACTTTTTGTTAGATTTAAATAATAACAAATTTGCTTCTCTAAAATTTGAATATGTTCATTGGATTTTGGATTTGTTTTTAAAATTCTAAAGTTATCTATTTATTTTTGCGAACACTTAAGTTTTGGTCTGGAATCCGGAATGTTGAATGTATTTTTTTTGTCAGAAAAATGTTTATTTTATTATTATTATCAGACTAAGTGATTATTTTTGCAAAAAATAATAATTTAGTTATTATCTTCAGATACTTGTTAAATTGTGGTTAAGTTACTCAATTTTCCATATAAAATGTAACGCCCGGGTTTCTAGGCTAAGTATTAATGATGATGTAATAGTTTAGGCCAACCTTTGTAATTTGTTTTGAAGATGTATTATTTGAGTATTATCTGTTTTATGCTTAATTATTATGATTTAATAAATTAAGGATAAAAATAAGCGTTGAAAATAAATGTTAGATAAACCCGATATCTATGAAGAAAGTTGTAGTTGTTAAAACAAGGATTCCAAAGATATTGAGAATACTGAAATCTGAGTTATAACGAAGAAGTTATGACCTGTCGAAGCTTCGTGACAGAACCGATACGACGCTATGTGACGTAAAAAGTGAATTTACGATAAAGTGTTTTTTAGCGTTAGTGATTTGAATGAAAGTCGTGTTGGAAGTGTGTCTAAGATCATTAACTAGTTGGTGATATTTCTAATAATAGCAGGGTCCTCTTGGGTTGCCCTCAAGACTCAAAATTGAGTAGAATATATAACAGGAGTAATTAGTTTATTAATTATTATGGTTTAATAATTAATTAGAAACTAATTGGAAAACAATTTGGGAATTAATTAACAGTTTAATTAATAGAAGGGTTGAATGTGAATTAATCAATAGTTGGTTGATCAATGAACATTCCAGAACCCTAGAAGGAAGGGGGTTGGACGAAAATTCCCTTTGGATAAAGGGAATTTCGTTCATAGCACATCCCATCCCACATGGGTGGAAGGATAAAACCCTAGGATGTATTCAAGGCTATAAATAGGGCCTTAGGGATTCATTCCTCCTTGCTCATTTTTTGGCTTGAGTATTCGCCACCTTCTTTCTCCCTCATTGTGGAAGAACTTTTCGTGAGTTCATCCCTCCTAGTTTGTATTTGTTTCTACTCTTTTGAGTTTATTGGGTGTAGACCAAGAGAGAGATTCTAGTTTGGATCCTCATCATCCAAACAAGGTGGCATGCACAAGGAGTCACGCTCGAAGATCATTGGTTGCTAAAGAGGTTAGTATTCTTCTTGTATTTTCGGTTTTCCTAGGGTAGAAGTAATAGTATGAAGCCATAGATCCATAGGGTGCATGTACACTTAGGTAAATCGTTTTGTTGTTTCGATTATTCCGCTGCCTAGTTATAGAGTGTATTTGATGCATATGTTTCCCAACAGTGGTATCAGAGCCATTGGTTCATGGTTACTATCACCCTACATCCATGTTTTCTGAAATTATTGCTTTGGAACTGAATGATGAAAGTTTAATTGAAAAATTCGTAATTTGATAAAAACCCTAAGTTCACGACGTGAAAAGAGTTGTTCACGACGTGAACATTGGCAGATCAGAACTATCGGTTTTGATCTTGCTTATTTTTCAAACTGAGACTTTATTATGCATGGATAATTACCTAATTGGATTAGATCAGAAAAAATTCGAAATGTATGAAACCCTAATCACAGCTCACGACGTGAGAGCTATAGGCTCACGACGTGAGCTCAGCAGATTCGGGATTTTTGTTTTTTTATTCCATTTTAAATTTGAAGTTTTATTTAATATGGATAAATATCAAATTTCAATTGTGTAAATCTGATAATAGATAAATATTATTTAAATGGTGATTTTAAATATTTTAATATTGTTTATAATATAAGTTTTATGAATTTGAATTTTAATCCCTCATGTTTTATTAATTGTTATATTGCATCCTTGTAATTAATTTGAATTAATAATAGACAACTAGATTTAAAGAGTTTTAAATTTGCCCCTTTATATATATATATATATATATATATATATATATATATATATATATATATATATATATATATATATATATGTAAGATCCATATATTGTATAAAAGAATTGCAATATGCGTCCTCGCGTATTTTAAATATTGACATTGTCGCTCTTACCTCGACTAGGCTCATCCGTTCTAATGTAGGGGTTTAAGGAGGTCTCTATGATTCCTAATGAGGTCGTTTTTTAATATGCTTTGCGCTTACCACCCTCACCGCCCCGTTGAATTTTGTGAATGGAGTTACCGAAAGGGTTTGATAGTGATAATGGTCAATCTAAAAGTATTTTAAATACAAGTATAAAACAAAATCCCGTTTTATTTAAATAAAGTGAATCTTATGTTGTCCATAAAAATTGCACATTCTCTTTATAACTTGTTGATGGAGCTTGTGTAGTTAACCGGCACGTCAATTAGAGAGTATAAGTAGAGAATGATGTGAAACTCGAGAATCTCAAGCGCAACTTGAGCCGGGGACCACACAATTTTGTATGGGTGATTCACCATCTATTCAATGATCCACGGCATCCCCGTCATTGAATTTGAGATGAACATAATCCGAGATGAACATGCCATTGATAGTCAATGAATCTCAAAGATCTAGGAATTTCATGGTGATTGAAATTGACAAAGAGCTTTGTCTACCTAAATAACTTTGTGGTGTGTTTACGACATCCCTTTACGCATCACGAAGCCAAACATGGATCCTAGCCTTAATCCAATAATTCATTTAGGGTAATTATTAATTAAGGACTTATATCAAACTAATTAGGGTCTTATCTTTTGTAGATGTCGAACCAAGCGAACAACAACAACAACAACAATTTGCCTCCTCCCCCTCCACCTCCTCCTCCAACTCAAAACTCAAGCTTCTCTCTCATGCCTGTTCTTAATAGGGAGAAACTCAAGGAGGATGGATCCAACTATCTTGATTGGATCAGAACCTTGAGGATCACGTTAAGATATGAGAACAAGGAGTATGTTCTCAACGAAGATGTCCCGGTGCTTGGAGAAAACCCTACCCCAGAAGAAGTTACTGCCTACAACAAGCATTACGATGAATTGACCAAAGTGGCTTGCCTTATGTTAGCAACCATGGGTTCTGGTCTCCAAAAGAACTTTGAGACATGGGGTGCTTTTGATATCAACCAACAGCTCGAGGAAATCTTTCAAGAGCAAGCAAGGCAAGAATGATTCGAGATCGTTAAATCCCTCATGGCATGTAAGCTACAAGAGGGAGCTTCTGTGTGTGCGCACGTCCAAAAGATGAAGTCGTACATAGACAGACTTGGGAATCTAGGTGTTGAGCTGCCTAAGGAGTTGTCCATTGACATGGTCTTGAACTCGCTTACTAGTTCATATTCTCAGTTCATCATGAACTTCAATATGAATGGCCTCGATAAGACCTTGATGAAGTTACATGGCATGCTTAAAACTGCTGAAGCAAGCTTGAAGAAGCCTAACAACTCTAACCCTACTGCTCCCCTGCTGGCTGTTGACCGTGGTTCTGCCAAAAGAAAAAGGGCGCCTCAACCTAAAGAGAAGGGTAAGGGTAAGGTCGGACAGTCTGGTCCTCCTCCCAAGAAAAAGGCCCAAGGAGAAATAGCTCCTTCTTCAGATCCAAGTGAGGCCATTTGTTTTTACTGCCAGCAAAAGGGACACTGGAAGCGTAGTTTCCCTAAATACCTCGAGGACCTTAAGAAGGGCAAAGTCAAGGTGGCTAGCACCTTAGGTATGTTCATGATAGAACTCCACATCGCATTTACTTCTAACTCTTGGATTCTTGATACAGGATGTGGTACTCACATTTGCTCTGATATGCAGGGACTAAGACAAAGTAGGAAGTTGAAGCATGGTGAGCTCAACCTAATCATGGGAAACAGGCACAAGTTAGCTGTTACAAGGATTGGGAACTATGAGCTAATGCTTAGTGGTGGTGTTTGTCTTAGTTTATTAAATTGTTGCTACTCGCCTGATATGGCACGAAACATTATTTCTTTTCATGCACTTTATAAGGATGGTTGTCGATTTTCTTTTGATAATGATAATGGTGACATTTTGGTTTATAAGAATGGTTGTTTTATTTTCAAAGCTAGTCCTTGTAAAGGTGATGTATGAAAGTATTGTTTTTGATGATGATATTGATAAACTAATTATGAATGTTGGTTCATCTAATAGTGAATTAGATAAATCGTGTTTGTGGCATTGTCGACTTGGCCATATAAACAAGAAACGCATTGCCAAGCTCCAATCTGATGGAATCTTGGAATCATTTGACCTCAAATCGGATGATGTATGCAAATCTTGTTTACTTGGCAAGATGACAAAGGCGCCATTCACAGGCCATTGTGAAAGAGGCAAGGATTTGTTAGATCTCATCCACACAGATGTTTGTGGACCCTTCAAATCTGCCACGAGACATGGAGAAAGATACTTCGTGACTTTTACCGACGATTTTAGTAGATATGGATATATCTATCTAATCAAGCATAAGTCGGAAACCTTTGAGGTGTTCAAGGAGTTTCAAAACGAAGTAGAAAACCAATTGGGCAGAAAGATCAAGATGATCCGATCCGATAGGGTGGAGAGTATTTAAGTATTGAATTCTACGATCATCTTAAGAATTGTGGTATAGTTTCACAATTGTCTCCTCCTAGAACACCACAGTTGAATGGTGTAGCTGAGAGGAGAAATCGAACATTGTTAGACATGGTTCGATCTATGATGAGTCGAGCTACACTTCCGATATCTTTTTGGGGGTATGCCTTAGAGACAGCCGCCCATATCCTAAACCTCGTACCTACTAAGAAGGTTGCTAAAACACCCTCTGAAATGTGGAGTGGGACACATCCTTCTCTAGCACATGTAAAAGTTTGGGGATGCGAAGTTTTTGTTCGTCGCAAGGCGAATGACAAGCTTGAACCCCGATCATAGAAGTGTTACTTCATTGGCTATCCGCAAAAATCGTTTGGATACTTGTTCTACAAGCCTTCGGAGAACAAGGTGTTTGTTGCTCGAAGGGGATTCTTCCTTGAGAGGGATCTCATTTCCAAAGAGGACAGTGGGAGCCGCATAGATCTTGAAGAGCTTCAAGAATTGAATGAAGAAGAACCTTTAGTAGACACTAGCACTCAACTTGAGGTGCAGCAGCCCGTTGAGGAAACTCAAACCGAGGCTGAGAGACCTGTTGAACAAAATGATATATCTTCACCTCCCTTTCGTAGATCCAATAGAGTTCGTCTTCCTCCTGAATTCTATGGTTTCCATGTGAGTACAGAAGGAGACTTATTGATCAGTGATCGTACACTGATTGATATGGATGAGCCATCCAACTATAGGGAAGCGATGGCAGGCACTGAAGCTGCTAAGTGGAAGGAAAGCATGGAGAGCGAGATTCAGTCTATGCATGACAACCAAGTTTGGAATTTGGTTGATCCTGCACCTGGCACTAAAGTAGTTGGGTGTAAATGGATCTTCAAGAAGAAGACAGGCATGGATGGGAATGTGCACACATTCAAGGCTAGGTTGGTTGCAAAGGGTTACACTCAGACTCAAGGAATAGATTATGAGGAAACCTTTTCACCAGTAGCCAAAATCAAGTCTATTAGGATATTACTTGCCATAGCAGCCTTTCATGATTATGAAGTATGGCAAATGGATGTGAAGACCGCTTTCCTTAATGGAAAACTCACAGAGGAAGTGTATATGGCACAACCTGAAGGTTTCATAGATCCAAAATATCCAAATAGAGTGTGTAAGCTTGAAAGGTCCATATATGGACTAAAGCAAGCGTCTCGCAGCTGGAACCTCTGCTTTCATGAAAAGATCAAGGAGTTTGGATTTTCAAGAAGTGAAGGGGAGTCCTGCGTATATATCAAAGCTAGTGGGAGTAATTTAGTCTTCCTAGTATTGTATGTGGGTGATATACTCCTTATAGGAAACGATATCCCGACATTGCAAGGTGTAAAGACGTAGCTTGGGAGTTGTTTCGCTATGAAGGATTTAGGAGAGGCTGCATACATACTTGGTATAAGGATCTATAGAGATAGATCAAAGTGTCTAATAGGGCTAAACCAGAGTACATACTTGGATAAGATCTTGAAGAAATTCAAGATGCAGGACTCCAAGAAAGGGTATCTACCTATGCAACATGGCACAAAATTGAGTAAAACTCATTGTCCTGAGTCTAGTGATGAACAGGAAAGAATGAGTCGAGTCCCGTATGCTTTTGCTATAGGATCGATCATGTATGCCATGACATGTACTCGTCCCGACGTCTCATTTGCTCTGAGTATGGTGAGCCATTTTCAGGACAACCCAGGCAAAAGTCATTGGACGGCAGTAAAGAACATTCTAAGATACCTAAGCAGAACAAAGGATATGTTCTTGGTATATGGGGGTAAGGATGAGTTGAAAGTTACAGGTTATACAGATGCAAGTTTCCAAACTGATAGGGACAACTCATGTTCGCAGTCAGGATGTGTATTCTTGCTTAATGGAGGAGCGGTCACTTGGAAGAGGTCCAAGTAGTCGACAGTGGCAGACTCTACGTGTGAGTCAGAGTATATAGCAGCTAGTGAAGCTGCAAAAGAAGCTGCATGGTTGAAGAATTTCATTGATGATCTTGGTGTCGTTCCGCGCATCAAGGATCCTTTGGAAATATTTTGTGACAATGAGGGTGCAGTCGCATTGACTAAAGAACCTAAAGACCATGGTAACTCAAGACATATACTTAGAAAGTTCCACTATGTAAGACATCGAGTCGAGGATGGAGATATTGTTATGAGCAGAGTATTGTCAGAGGAGAATCCAGCCGATCCGTTCACTAAACCACTATCAAGGATCAAGAATGATAGTCATACAAGATCTATAGGCATAAGATTTGCTGAAGATATGGAATAGTTGTTTAGTTGTTTAGTTTGATAATCCTTGAAACATTGAGCAGTATGAATTTGTAATAGAAGTGATGTTTGTTTTGTAAAGACTTAATAAAGTGCTGGATTGCTATCATTTCTGTTTATTTATTACTGTGTTTCATTTTTGCATGTTTAGAACCTACTTCCCGAGTACTAAATACTTAAACCTCCACAGTCGGTCATACTCTTGGAAGTAAGTAGTGATTCAAGACTGTCATGAGTGTTGGTGGATTGACCATTTGATTGGCATAACATAGTGATTATGTCAACACTCGTGAGTGATTAATGGAGATTTAAGCATTGGAACAACCCACACTTAGAGATTAATTCATGGATTTAGTCACAAGTAATTCTAAGATTGTAATATCTTCTGTTCTTCAAACCGAGATACATGTGGGGCTTTGCTCTATGATTCTGTTATGCATTGGTGTACTTCAACGCTATTTGTAACTGATGGCTATAATGGGTGCATTCATGTGTGATATGATGAAATAGACAAGGACTATGTAGTCAAAGTTTATTTGTCCCTTCTGCCTTAATAGGAGAAGCGATATCTATGGGCCCCTCGATGATTTGGTGCTGACATCTTAAAACCTGGCCGGGTACTGACTAGAATTGATGTGTTCGATTTAGTAGTCAGATGTAGTCATCACAAATCTATATATCGGGAAACATAGTTTTGAATTCTGGGATTGGCCATTATCCATGTCTCAAATTCATACAAATATCATTAGGATGAAGGAATAGTTGATCACTTATCTGAGGGCTGATACTGATTAGATCAGAGTTCGGCAGATGCATTGGATGGCATTCTCTCTGTTGATTATTTGAGAAATATAGAACCATGCATATCTAGTTGATGACTTGTCCAAGTGGGAGACTGTTGGAAGTGTGTCCAAGATCATTAACTAGTTGGTGATATTTCTAATAATAGCAGGGTCCTCTTGGGTTGCCCTCAAGACTCAAAATTGAGTAGAATATATAATAGGAGTAATTAGTTTATTAACTATTATGTTTTAATGATTAATTAGAAACTAATTGAAAAACAATTTGGGAATTAATTAACAGTTTAATTAATAGAAGGGTTGAATGTGAATTAATCAATAGTTGGTTGATCAGGGAACATTCCAGAACCCTAGAAGGAAGGGGGTTGGACGAAAATTCCCTTTGGATAAAGGGAATTTCGTTCATTGCACATCCCATCCCACATTACGAATTTTACAAAATTTTGGAGCTCGTATGCGAAATTTACAAATTTTTGAAGTTTGAAAATTCGGAGTACGCCCACCGTACTCGTGTAAGTGTTCCGGAGTCAGTCACCCTCCCTACTTCTTCGCATGAGAGACACGTGTCATAGCCTTGATGTGTTCGATATGATCCCTTCATACGCCCACCATACTCGATGTACGCCCAACGTACTGGCTGAAGAAGGCGTATGCGCCGCGTACCATAGAGTTACGCCCAACGTAACTCGAGTGTTCAGCCCCTATAAATAGTGATCGATGCCATCCGAATTTATGTTTACAATTTCTATCCTCCCACCCTATAATTTCATTTTACCCACAAAAAATACCCCCAAGCCTATTATGTCATCCTAGCATCGTAAGCAAGTCCCGGAGAGCCCGAATGTAACGCCCGTAGATCCGGGCTAGTCAATTTAGAGATAATAGGGGCCGAAAACGACTTTTCGACAAAAATATTATTTAGAATAAATAATATTAACCAAGTTGTATAATATGTCTCAAGGGTTCCGTACATATAAAGAGTGCCGAAATCCGAGTTATAATGAAGAAGTTATGGTCCGTCGAAGTTTTTCGGCAAAACCGGCACGACACCGGGAGACGTAAAATAATGAATTTACGATAGAAGACTTTTTAGCCTTATTAATATAAACCAAAGTTGTAATATACGTTAAACCGAGAACATCCATAAAAAGAATGCCCAAATCTGACTTCGTATGAGGAAGTTATGATTTTTCTAAGATTCGGCTTAGCAGTGCACGACCCGAAACTCGAATTTTAGTTCGAGCAGTTTTGGCTTACACGAACTAAATGAGAGTTGAAGATCTCATTAATAGGAACTCAACGGTAAAAAGACAGACGAAAACGGAGTCCGTATGAAGGAGTTACGAATTCTTCGCGGTCATTTAACAGTCTAAACTCCTCCTACTGTTAAATTTAAGATCGATCGAGAATTAGCCGACAGAGTCTAAATGAAAGTTGTAGATCTTGTGTTTACCTACGCGTGGATATAGAGAATGTCGAAAACGGAGCTCGTATGCAAAAGTTATAAATTTTTGAAAATCGGCTGATTTCCACCCTGTGTGCGATGCCACGTGTCAGCACCAGGCTGTGACTTGGAGCCCAAGCTCACTCACGACGTGAACATCAAGAGATTCACGACGTGAAACTTCCTCCAACCCCTATAAATAAGTGGTGAGGCCTCAATTCATTCTCACACCTTCCTACTTCTTCCTCTTTCTCTAGAACCTCTCTCTAGCCCCCGAAACCCCCCGAAAAGCCTAGGGAACCTCTCTAGCACGAGACGGAAACCCTGGAGCGCCCGACGGCTTCGAGAAGAAGAGCCTTTCGGCTCGGGAACGCTACTCCACTGGAGCCCGATTTTCTATAAAACCCGCTGTAAGTGAGCTACGCCTACGCAATTTTTAATGTAGCTTTTATTTAATGAAAGTAACGTTATTAGGAACTTATAATAATTATTTGGGCTATTATTATGAGTTATATAGTGTTGTTTAACGTTCATATATAATAATAATAGCTAGACTATTAATTAGCCTCAGTGAATATTAGACTAAACACTAGTGGTAATGATACTAGGTTTTGTCGAAGGAAACTGTTTTAAGAAGTAACGAAGTGCTGTCAGAGTGCCGAGTCACCACCTTAACAAGTAAGTGCATAGTTACTTTCATCTTACACATAGATATGAAGTATTTTATATAAACTACGTGCTATGTGTGCATATTATCTGAATACTTGCTGTCTATGCTGGATGAACGTTTTTATACATGTTTTAAATGATTTAAACTGTGTACGTATTTTATATATACAATATGTTGGACATGCATGGGTAGATGAATGATGAGAGATGAAAGATGATGTGAGTAAACATTGAAAACTATAGACTTAGTGCCTATTGGACAAACACTGGTAGCAATGGACTTAGTAACTGTTAGGAATTGGTAGTTATGGACTTAGTACCTACTAGATAAACAGTGGTAGCTATGGACTTAGTACCTGTTAGGAATTGGTAGCTATGGACTTAGTACCTACTAGATAAACACTGGTAGCTATGGACTTAGTACCTGTTAGGAATTGGTAGCTATGGACTTAGGACTTATTAGATAAACACTGGTAGCTATGGATTTAGTACCCAATGAATAAACTATAGCAGCTATGGAATTAGGGCTTTACGAACGAGCATTGGCAGCTATGGATTTAGTGCCAGTCCTATAACCCTGGAAGCAAGGGACTTCAGAATAAACGAATGCAGGATAGATGACTCTTAGGATAGATCCTTAAGAGTAAAGAAGATAATGGGGATGATAATTGGGTTGATTGTTTGATTGTTTAAACATAATAATTATATTCTTGTGGGTTGAAAACCCCATGTACTCACCAGGTTTCCCAACCTGACTCACTCAGCTTATTTATATCACAGGTGTTGATATGAAGTCACATTACATTGAGAGATTAAGGAGATATAAATCACTAGTGATAATGAATGTAATTTCTGTTTATGCTTATGTTTCTGTATTGACGATGACATCCCAAATGTTTTAAAATGAATGAAAATACTTTTCTTCGGAAATGATTTGATAACGTATTTATCATGTTTTACTGGGAAAAAATTCCGCAACATTTTTATTAAAAGAGGTACTCTGATTTTTATAAAGCATAAACAAAATCGGTCTTTTCTGGCCGTGAAAATGGGGATGTCACACCGAAGATCTCGAGAAAAAGAATTTTCGAGTCGAAACTCTGTCCGCGTGAAGCCCAGTTTTTGGGAAAACATCCCGGTTTTATCTAGGGGTGGAAATCGGGCCATCGTGTCGTGTTTTTGTCTGACACGACACAACACGATCTCATTTTTTTTAACTAAAACGAAAACGAACCGATTAAAAAATGACAAACACGACACGACACGACAAAGATAACATGAAAAAAAATTAATGTATTTAATTAATATTTATTCATACATAACACGAAAAACACGACAAACACGAAAAACATGACAAAAAATGTTAAATCGTGTGAATTTCGTGATAAATTTTGAACATGAACACAACACGAGATGACGTCGTGTTTTTTACACCTGACACAAACACAACACGAACACAAATTCGAATTTCAATTTCGTCTCAATTTTGTTTCGTGTCGTGTATTTTTGTCGTGTCGTGTTATCAGTTGCCACCCCTAGTTTTATTGGAAACGATCGTTTTAAGAAACGAAGTGCTGCCTGATTATCGTTAAATCAAGTGAGTATACGTGTTACTTTCATCTTACACATAGATATGAAGTATTTTATATAAAATACGTGTATGTGTATCTATATTGTTTGTTTATTTGAGATGGGTGTTGAATAGTTGTTTATACAAGTTTTAAACTGTATATGTATTTTTATCTACAAATATGTTGGGTAAAACATGGGTAGATGAAATAGTTGATGTGTGTTAAAATGATGAGAGGCCTCGATATTGTTATTGTTTCAGTTATCTAGCGGAGTATAGATTACGACCACAGACTTTTCTAGACAGTTCAGTGGAACGCTAGCAGGCTACCTGTAGGTGTTTGTGAACTTAGTGTTCAATGGTATACTCCATCCCCCACGTGGTTGCCTTATTTGACATAAATTGCTGAGGAATCCCTAAAGCAGTGTTGTCACCCTGATGAAAATCCTTAGGCTAGGTCCCTTATGAAAGGTGTTTAGGGACGTAAAGTAAGGATAACGGGAACGGGTAATCAGGGTTATTGTTGTTTGATGAAATTAATAAATTTTATTTATTGTGGGTTGAAAATCCTGTATGCTCACCAGGCACCCAAGCCTGACCCACTAAAGTTTCTGTATTACATGTAATGGACTCCAAACATAGTTGGATGATGACGAGGGATTTTCGGATTATAAGCCAGAAGTTATAAATAACTGTTGTAAGGCTTATAATTTACTGTTTATGCTTTTGGTCTGTATCTGAACATGACATCCCGAGGTTTTGTTATATAATGAAAATATATTTCTTTAAGAAATGATTTGATAAATTTTTATTATATTTTGTTTTGGGAACAAATTCCGCAAAATCTTTTGGAAAATTACTCTGATTTTATTTTAAAAGCATAAACTAAATCGGTCTTTTCTGGCCGAAAAAAATAGGGATGTCACATAAAAAAAATCTATGCTTTTATTTAATTAATTAGTAGGTAAGTTGTAGTTTATGTTTTCAAAGATGAAATGAAAGTTGAAAATACAATATAATTTTTATTATAAGGGCGTGTTTGGTTGGCAGGAAATGAATGAAATTCAAGGAAAAATGATTTCAATTCCCTTGAATTCATGCGTTTGGTTGAACTTGGAGAGGGGTGAAGGGATTCCTAAATGAAATAAATTTCTACCATATGGAGAAAAATGGATTCCTTCCAAAGTTAAATGGAAAATTTTCTTTCTTATTAAAGAAATTGACATATTACAAACATACCTCATCTACTTATCAGAAAACAAACACCCATCACTGCTACCGACCATCAATCGACACTGCAACCACCACCTACATTCTACAACCACCGCCACCACCATCACTGTTGATGCCAACCAGCACCGCCATTGCCACCACTACTACCATCACCCGCCATGAGAGAACAAACAAATCTAATGCGCAGGGACAAGGTTTGAAAACTCAAACCTTGAGTGAATGCTTAAGATCAATGTCTGCTTACTAATAAATGTTCAAGTCAAGGTTGGAAAGACCAGTCAAGTCTTAGATAATATATTCAACAAATGATCAAGCCATGAATGAAATATGAGAATAAATGATCAAGGTAAAGCTAATAAATGAAGAACAAGAAGAATGTTTGAAGGAAGTCTTAAATAACAGAGTAAATGCCAAACATTAAGTAAAAGATCCGTATTTGACTTTGCATTGAAAGCTCCTATAAATAGGAGTGAAGGTTACAACGAATTAACTACAAATCTTACATAGGACTGGACAATAGAGATGTTTCTGACATTCTGATTGTCTAATATAACAAAAGACTAAGTCCTATGAAATTTTACATCAATACAAAGATAAAATTAATAAATGCACAAAGACAACATATTGTGACTCCGGATCAACATTCATTCCAGACATGAAAGTCATTCCGGAATGCCTTCAGCTTCGCATCTTCTTCTCTACTGGTCCAGATAGATTCCAGATCACTCTTCACCATTGACTTTGGACCATACATTTCAGAACATTAGGATTTAGGACTCCAGACTTAGGATTGCTAGAGGTTCACTTTCAGGTTCCAACAACCTCCCCCTAAGTGAACTTAGCAATCCATTCAATTAAACTGCTTCTTCCTTGATGAAAGTGTAAGCTTGGAACAACCATTCTCTGATTTCAATATACCAAGCCAATTGACTTACAAACTTTGCTTTAACCTTTTCCGGAGCTTTAGACTTTGAAGCTCGAGAGATGAACTTCCGAAGAGCTTTGGTTGGCACTAGGTGTTTGTCAAGGACACGGAAAAAGTCATTGTTCTTTGTATTCCTGGTTGTGTAGACAAACCCTAGAACCGGATCATCAATTGGACCATCCTCAAGCAGCTCAGCTTTCGGAAGAACAAAAGTGATCTTTGCAACGAAGTCTTCAGTTCTGTAGAGATGAGCCAACTCATAGTCGCATCTGTAGAATTCCGCGACGTAATCTTTCACGAAGCTTAGAGCGGCATGAAAAGCACCCATGCCGATATCGTTGTTTTGCATTCCTCGAAAGTGAGCAGCTAGAGTTAGGATGTCATTCGGATTCATGGAAGCGAATTCTGCATCGGTAATGGTTCGGTGGGTAGGCTTGTTCCGGAAGACATGAAATCGAAAGAGTGGGCAGTTAAGATTGAATTCACGAGGATTTTTCTTGCAAATCCATGGAATTGAGTGATTCTCTTTCTGGTCCATACCTCCTTAAATGGTTGAGCATTCTTGGAATAGAATGTTTCAAGCCTTTCACGTTCGGTCCGTATGACTACTTCCGGATCATCATTTGGGTGAAGCGGAGCAAATTTGATGTAGTATTTGCTATATGGAGAGAGAGGAAGATCGAGCTGTTCGGAATCATTGGATGGAAGATCGTAGTACATACACGGAACAATTTCTTGGTCGCGAAGGAGGCAGTACGTGACGCGTACCTTCTCTGTACGCGGGGTAACCACAATCGAGGTCTCAACCCCTTTACGTTGCGCGTACTGAGAGTTACGCCCAACGTAAGTCTCAGTTCAGCCTTTCCTTGGATTTTGGTCTTAAACGGTTAAGACACTCATTCAACTTCCAGATCTGACTCTCCCTAAGCCTCTTATCCCATAAAGTCGGAACCTTTAAGCCTTTGCATGGCTGAAAAGGTCCCTACACCCTCTAACACCTTTCCTTCTTCCTCAAAAGGTCTAGATCTCATGCATGGCTCAACATTTATGTCCAAGATTGCATTTTTATGAACATACAACTCTTATAGTCCTGAAATATGATAGATCTAGGCCAATGGAAACCATTTGCTCATAAAGTCTCCATATTGGGACCAAAAACCCTAGAAATTGGTCCATCAAGCACACAACACAAATGACAAGGAAAGTTTTGAGCTTTTTACCTCAGAAAGAAGCTCCAACCTCTGAAAAGCTCGGATCTACTCTTGCCCACAAACTCCTAGTTTCCAAAATGGCCTCCTCTTCTCTTTCACCACCTTGAAATGACACTTGAAGCTTAGAACACCAACACACTAGCTAGAAACGAAGGAGGACTCTCTATTAGGGTTTCACTCTCTGAAATGGTGGCTGAGGATAAGGCCTTATCATTCCTATTATAGTGCACAAGCCACAAATTAGGGTTTACATCTGAGCTCGCTACGCCCAGCGTAACCCTGGGTACGCCCAGCGTACCTAGGCGAGTCCACGTCCAAATTAAGCGCGCGAGTACGCGCAACGTACTCTTCAGTACGCCCAGCGTACTCACTAGCCTAACAATTCATTTAAGGGGCTTAACTTTACAACTTGGGAAAAGGAGAAGGGTTTAAGAGACACACCTGAATTCGGGATATTACAATTATCTCCCACTAGAACCAGAATTCACCCTAGAAATCTCATGCCGCAAACAACTCCAGATGCTGCTCCCGCATCTCTGACTCTGGCTCCCAAGTCAGCTCTCGGACCCTCTCCGATGTTGCCACTGAACTTGAACTAGGGGTACCTCCTTGTTCCTCAGAACTTTGACATTCCGGTCCAAGATCGCGATCGGGCTCTCAACATAATTCAAGCTCGCATCCACCTGAATATCCTCCAGCGGTACCACTGCCGACTCGTCGGCTATACACTTCCTCAACTGAGACACGTGGAAGGTATCATGAATCTGCTCAATTCCGCAGGTAGCTCCAAACGATATGCTACCTTGCCTACCCTCACGGACAGTCTGAATGGACCGATATACTGGGGCCCCAATTTTCCCCTCATCCTGAATCGGATCACTCCTTTCCAAGGAGACACCTTCAGGAGTACAAAATCTCCGACCTGAAACTCGAGCTCGGATCGTCGCCTATCCGTGTAACTCTTCTGGCGACTCTGAGCTGTCAACAACCTCTGCCTGACCTGCTGTATCTGCTCTGTCGTCTGAAGCACTAACTCAGTGCTACCCAACACTCGTTGCCCGACCTCTCCCCAACAGACGGGAGTCTGACACCTCCTCCCATACAACAACTCAAAGGGAGGCATACTGATACTCGAATGGTGGCTGTTGTTATAAGAAAACTCAGCCAACAACAGCTGCGTGTCCCAACTTCCTCCGAAGTCCAACATGCATGCTCAGAGCATGTCCTCGAGCGTCTGAATCGTTCGCTCACTCTGCCTGTCCGTTTGTGGATGGCCAACTCCTCTTGGAACTTCTTCCAGAATCTTGAAGTGAAACGTACATCCTGATCTGACATAATAGAGATCGACACTGCATGCCGTGATACCACCTCTCTCACATACAAATCGGCCAACCTCTCTGCAGAAGAGCCCTCACTGATAGCAAGAAAGTGAGCGCTCTTCGTCAGCCGGTCGTCGATCACCCAAATTTCATCGACACCCCTCGCGGTCCTCGGCAATTTGGTGATGAAATCCATAGAAATCTGTTCCCACTTCCATTGGGGAACCTCAAGTGGCTGCAACTTGCCATGCGGATGCTGGTGCTCAGCCTTAACCCTACGACAGGTCAAGCATCTCTCAACAAACCATGTTGCATCCCTCTTCATACAGGGCCACCAATAATCTTTCTTCTGATCCAAATACATCTTAGTGGCCCTGGGATGGATCGAGAATCTCGATCGATGCGCCTCCTCCATCAATGTGGTGTGCCCCCTATGCATAAGTACCGCACCCAACACCGAAATCGATGCGTCACAAAATACCACAAAATCCTCCATCCCCTCCGGGAGTGCTAACACCGGGGCTTCGCATAATCTCTGGCGAAGCGTCTCAAACGAGGTCTGCTGCTCTGGACCCAATGAAAAAGCAACACCCTTCTGGGTCAACCTGGTGAGTGGCATGGCGATCTTGGAGAAATCCCTGATAAATCTCCGATAATAGCCTACCAACCCTAGGAAACTCCTGATCTCGGTGGGTGATCTCGACACCTCCCACCTCATAACTGCCTCAATCTTGGCCGGTTCGACAAAAATTCCATTCAGGTTGACTAGATGCCCCAAAAACTGGACCTCCCGTAACTAGAACTCGCACTTGGAGAATTTTGCATAAAGCCTCTCCGATCTCAGAACTTTGAGGATCTCCCTAAAATGCTCCTCATGCTGCTCTCTGGATCTTGAATACACCAATATATCATCAATGAACATGATCACTAAACGATCCAACATCGGCCTGCACACCCTGTTTATGAGATCCATGAACGCCGCCGGTGCATTGGTGAGCCCGAAAGGCATCACCACGAACTCGTAATGCCCATAACGAGTTCTGAATTCCGTCTTCTGGATATACTCATCCCGCACTATCATCTGATGATATCCCGACCTCAGATCAA
The DNA here is from genome assembly GCF_002870075.4 of Lactuca sativa. Classification (NCBI taxonomy): domain Eukaryota; kingdom Viridiplantae; phylum Streptophyta; class Magnoliopsida; order Asterales; family Asteraceae; genus Lactuca; species Lactuca sativa. The sequence goes on from NC_056630.2 coordinate 311,727,257, forward strand.
TCTTGGAGAACCAAGACGCTCCCTGCAACTGGTCGAACAAATCGTCGATCCTCGGTAGTGGTTAATGGTTCTTGACCGTCAACTTGTTCAACTCCCGGTAATCAATGCACATCCGGTGTGAACCATCCTTTTTCTTGACAAAAAGGATCGGTGCTCCCCACAGTGAGCTACTCGGTCTAATAAACGCCTTCCCCAGCAGCTCCTGAAGCTGCGAGGATAACTCCTGGATCTCTGGCGGCGCAAGGCGATAAGGCGCTGCCCCCGGAATCAAATCGATGCGGAACTCAACGTGCCTCTCGGGAGGCACACCTGACAACTCCTCGGGAAAATCATCCGGGAACTCACGCACTATCGGAACATCTTCAATCGAACTCAGCCTCTCGGCGGCCACTCGCGTATCCATAACAGAAGCTACAAATCCACTGCAGCCCTACTGTAAACTCTTTCTTGCTCTGGCAGCCAAACAAAATTCTGACCCAGAACGGGTACCCTCGCCATAAATCGTAAGAACTCCCCCACTAGGGTCTCGTATGGTCACCAGTTGTCGCTCGTAGTCGATAACTGCTCCAAACCTGCTCAACCAGTCCATGACCACGATGACACAGACATCTCCCATCGCAATTAGGACCAAATCAATCGGAAACTCAACGCCGAAAATCTCGAGCACACATCCTCGAATCACATCAGTGGCATACACCGCTCGCTCGTCAGCTATGGAAACTCGTAGAGGTCGACTCAACGTGTAACACTGTAAATTTTCAAAATAATTTTTCTTTTTCAAAATCACATAATGTGTCACATCACAAATCAAGATCCATAATCAATACTATTTTCAAAAACAAATCCTAAGATCTCTACACATAATAAACTCCATCAGTGTGTGTGTACGTGTCAAGCCGTCGCCTTCCCATGGTCCTCGCTGGTACCTGAGACATCAAACACAACAACTGTAAGCATAAATGCTTAGTGAGTTCCCCAAAATACCACATACCACAAATACGCCACTCAAGGCTAAATCCGACCCTCTAGTCTAGATGTCTCAGCGGGACCCTCCAGTCCCGCAGCTCGTCGGACCCTCCGGTCCAGTCACAGCTCATTGGGCCCTCCGGCCCGGTCAGAATCGTTGGACCCTCTGGCCCGGTCTACACAATCATACAACATACATATAACACATAGCATGTAATCTCATACATAGCACATAATCTCATACATAGCACATAAGACCCTCTGGTCAACTCATAATACCACTCAAGGTAACGTATAGTGAGAAGACTCACCTCGCGTGTCTCGGTAACTCGTAAATCTCTTAACCACTAATGCTCGATCTCCCGAGCTATCATCCTCCTACAACACAAACGTATTTCTACTTAATACTACCTCGACTCTGGCTGACTAACACTACGAAGTCAAACCAGTCAACATTGGTCAACGGTCAACGGTCAACGGTCAACCTGACTCGCCGAGTCTGGTGTGGACTCGCCGAGTTCCTACGGGAACCCGATCCCTTTGAATCTCTTCCGACTCACCGAGTCACTCACCCGACTCGGTTACTCAACCCCTGGTTCGAAATCGTTGAACAACCTGCACTAACTCGCCGAGTTTGGGGAATGGACTCGGCGAGTGCATTCCATGCACAATCCCAAACGACCTTCTGAGGTAAGATCCGCTTCACTAACTCATAGATCCAGTCTCCTTAAGCTTATTGACCACGTAAAGTCCAAGTCTTGATGCTCATCAAGCATTGAATAGCTCATGAATGGTGTTTTAGCCTCAAATACATTGATCCCAAGCCAATACCTCCATGGATGCATATAAAGCTTTGGTAAAGAGGTGCTCTGGACCTCTATGGGTCCAGATCCAGGACCTTAACTCGCTAAGGGACCATGAGGACACTAGATCTAGCCACAAATGGGTTCAAAAGCCCTAAATCTACATGAACATCACAATAACAGAGAATGATTCGGGATTGTACCTCAGATGTGATGTTATGGACCTCAAATCTTCAAGAATCCACCCCTCTCTTGCTTCTTCTTGGCTAGATCTCCTCTTTCCTTGCTAGACAACAACTCCAAGATCAATAATGGCTCCTTCCCTCACTTGAATCACTCAATTGCTCTAGGGTTTCACTCTGGGGACTGATGAGTGCAAATGATGGCCATAAGGCCCTTTAAATATGCTTCAAACCCGAGAAATTAGGGTTTCATTAAACAGCGTGGACTCGCCGAGTCCGGACGCGAACTCGCGTCCAAATCCGCGATCATACTCGGCGAGTCTAGGCTCCAACTCGCCGAGTCTCCTCACAAATTACCAAAATAAACAAATGAATAATACCTGGGAATCCGGGCTGTTACAATTCTCCCCCACTAGAACTAGACTTCGCCCTCGAAGTCTCGCTCTGCAAATAACTCCGGATGCTGCTCATGCATCTCACACTCCGGTTCCCAAGTCATCTCGGACCCCTTCCGATGTTGCCATTGAACCAAAACCAAGGGCACCTCCTTGTTCCTCAGAACCTTGATCTTTTGATCCACAATCGCAACTGGTCTCTCCGCATAGTTCAGGCTCGCATCCACCTGAATGTCCTCTAACGGCACTACCGCCGACTCGTCGGCTATACACTTCCTCAACTGAGACACATGGAAGGTATTATGAATCCGCTCCAATTCCGCGGGTAGCTCCAAGCGATATGCTACCCTGCCCACCCTCGCGATCACCCGAAACGGTCCAATATACCGGGGTCCTAGCTTGCCCCTCTTCCTGAATCGGATCACTCCTTTCCAAGGAGATACCTTCAGGAGAACATAATCACCGACGTGGAACTCGAGCTCGGTTCGACGTCTATCTGCATAACTCTTCTGGCGACTCTGAGCGGTCAACAACCTCTGCCTGACCTGCTGGATCTGCTCTGTCGTCTGAAGCACTATCTCTGTACCACCCATCACGCGTTGCCCTACCTCACCCCAGCAAATAGGGGTATGACATCTCCTCTCATACAACAGCTCAAAGGGTGGCATATCGATGCTCGAATGATGGCTGTTGTTGTAGGAAAACTCTGCCAAGGGAAAATACACGTCCTAGCTCCCACCGAAGTCCAACACACATGCTCGGAGCATGTCCTCGAGCGTCTGAATCGTCCGCTCACTCTGCCCATCAGTCTGTGGGTGGTATGTGGTACTAAAATGCAACCTCGTACCCAACTCCTCGTGAAATTTCTTCCAGAATCTGGAAGTGAAACGCACATCTCGGTCTGACATGATCGAGATGGGTACGCCATGCCGCGATACCACCTCCCTTACGTACAGCTCTGCCAACCTCTCCGCAGAAGAACTCTCACTAATAGCGAGAAAGTGGGCGCTCTTCGTCAACCGGTCCACTATCACCCAAATCGCATCGACACCGCTTTCCGTTCTCGGCAATTTGGTGATGAAATCCATGGATATCTGCTCCCACTTCCACTCTAGAATCTCAAGTGGTTGCAGCTTACCATGCGGTTTCTGGTGCTCGGCCTTAACCCTACGATAGGTTAGGCACCTCTCAACGAACCACGCCACATCCCTCTTCATGCAGGGCCACCAATACTCCCTCTTCAGATCCAGATACATCTTAGTGTCCCCAGGATGGATCGAAAACTTCGATCTGTGCGCCTATTCCATCAAGATAGTACATGTCCCGCCCAAAAACGGTACCCAAATCCGACCCTGAAACGTCATAAGCCCCCGACTATCGGTAACGAACTTCGACACCTGCCCAACGACCCGCTCCCGCTTTCGGTTCTCTGGTCTCGCAGCCTCAGCCTGGGCCCCTCAGATGGTGTCCAATACCGGAGTCATCACCGTCAACCTCATACAAATGTCTCGTATCGGGGCGCTCTCCGATCTACGGCTCATAGCGTCGGCTACGACATTAGCCTTTCCCGGGTGGTATAGGATCTCACAATCATAATCCTTCACCACATCCAACCATCTCCTCTGGCGCATATTCAGGTTTGGCTGATCCATCAAGTACTTTAAGCTCTTGTGGTCCGTGTATATCGTACACCGAACCCCATACAGATAGTGACGCCAGATCTTGAGGGCGAACACCACAGCCCCCAACTCCAGATAGTGGGTGGGATATCTCGTCTCATGAGGCTTTAACTGCCTCGATGCATACGCGATCACATGCCCTCTCTGCATCAACACCGCTCCCAACCCCGATATCGATGCGTCACAGTACACCACGAAATCCTCCATCCCTTCCGGTAGTGCGAGTACAGGAGCTTCGCACAATCTCTGGCGAAGGGTCTCAAACGAGGTCTGCTGCTCTGGACCCCATGAGAAAGTAACACCCTTCCGGGTCAACTTGGTAAGTGGCACGGCGATCTTGGAGAAATCTATGATAAATCTCCGATAGTAGCCTGCCAGCCCTAAGAAGCTCCTGATCTCCGTAGGTGACCTCGACACCTCCCAACTCATCACAGCCTCGATCTTGGCCGGGTCAACCAAAATCCCATCCTGGTTAACGAGATGCCCTAAGAACTGGACCTCCCGTAACCAAAAATCGCACTTAGAGAATTTGGCGAAAAGCCTCTCCGCTCTCAGAACTCTAAGGAGCTCCCTCAAATGTTCCTCATGCTGCTCTCTGGTCCTCGAATACACCAGGATGTCATCAATGAATACAATGACTGAACGATCCAACATCGGCCTACACACCTTGTTCATGAGATCCATGAATGCCGCTGGTGCATTGGTGAGCCCGAATGGCATCACCACGAACTCGTAATGCCCGTAACGAGTCCTAAACGCCGTCTTCGGGATATCCTCATCTCGAACTCTCATCTGATGATACCCTGGCCTCAGGTCTATCTTGGAGAACCAAGACGCCCCCTGCAACTGATCGAATAGATCGTCGATCCTCGGTAATGGGTAACGGTTCTTGACCGTCAACTTATTCAACTCCAGGTAATCAATGCACATCCGGTGTGAACCATCTTTTTTCTTGACAAAAAGGATCGACGCTCCCCAGGGAGAGCTACTGGGACGGATGAACCCTTTCCCCAACAGCTCTTGCAGCTGTGAGGATAACTCCTGCATCTCTGGCGGTGCTAGCCGATACGGCGCCTTGGCGATAGGCGCAGCCCCGGGAACAAGCTCGATACGAAACTCCACCTGCCTCTTGGGAGGCACACCCGACAACTCCTCGGGAAACACGTCCGCGAACTCACGCACTATCGGCACCACATCCACTAAACTTGGCCTCCCTGCGGCCTCTCGCACATCTGTCACATAGGCTACGAACCCCTTGCAGCCCTGCTGCAAACTCCGCCTCGCTCTAGCGGCCGAACAGAAAACCGAACCACCACGAGTCCCCTCGCCGTAAACCGTCAGCGCTCCCCCACTAGGATCTCGGATCGTCACCAATTGACGCTCGCAATCTATGACAGCCCCAAAACGGCTCAACCAATCCATTCCTACTATGACACAAACATCCCCCATAGCGATCGGAATCAAATCAATCAGGAACTCTACCCCGAAGATCTCCAGCATGCATCCACGTATCACCTCGGTAGCACATACCTCACGCTCATCTGCTATGGAAACCCGCAGAGGTCGACTCAACGCCTCCCTCGGAATACTAATGTGCCGACTAAAAGCCAAAGATATGAAAGACCGACTCACACCCGAGTTGAATAAAACCAATGCAGTTACAGAACTCACAAGAAAAGTACCTACGCATAACATATAGCAATTACCATAGCATAAACTCAACATAAAATAGATAAAGAATACATACCCTCCACGACGTCAGGCGCTGCACGGACCTCCTCCGCAGTCAACTGGAAGGCTCTTCCCCTAGCCTTCGGTGCTTCGGCCTTCACTGGCCGGGTCTCAGTAGCTCGAATCGCAGGTGCAGATCCATGCGCTGACCTCTGAAGATGGGGGCACTCAGCCTTTCGATGGCCGGTCTGGTTGCAATGAAAGCAAACCGAGAACCCCTTAGGACAATCCCTCGCGAAATGTCCTTCCTTCCCACACTTGTAGCATACCCTAGTCTTGCATGACCCATCATGACTCTTGCCGCACTTCCCACAAGTACGGACCCTCGAACTGCTCGTCCTCGAATTAGCGGGCTTTGCCCACTTGGCGGCCGGCTGCGACTGCGCCGGTCGCCGATCACCCCTCGGAGACTCAGTCTCCTCCCTCGCCTGTGTCTCAAGCTCAATCTCCCTCTTCCGAGCATTTGCCTGGAGCTCGGCAAATTTCTGGTAAGTCGAGTTTGCCACGAACTCACGGATGTCCCTCTTCAGTATACTCAGATAACGGCTCATGCGAGCCTGCTCAGTGGACACCAACTCCGGGCAAAACAGTGCCTGCTCATGAAACATCCTCATAATCACTGTCACCGAATCTGTCCCCTGCTTGAGGGTCAGAAACTCCTGAGCTAAACGTTCCCTCTCCACCTGGGGAACATACTCGTCACGAAACATCGCAGTAAACCTCTCCCAGGTCACTGCAGTCAGCTCAGCTGTAGAATAGCTCGCGGTCACGAATTTCCACCAGTCCTTCGTCCCCAAGCGAAGCTGGTTGAGTGCGAATCGCACCCTCAAGTGCTCTGGACACGAGCACATATAGAAACACCCCTCTATGTCTAAGGTCCACCTCATAGCGGCGATCGGATCCTGTGTACCATCGAACTCCGGTGGTTTCGTGTTGCTGAACTCTCGGTATAACAACGAATCACCACCCTGGGGTCTCGCAGCAGCAACAGCTGCGGTGGCTGCAGCAACAACAGCATCAGTCAAAGCAACGTAACGCTCGTCAAACGTCTCGATTAGTGTGGTCTTAATAGACCCATACATCTCCGGAATCTCGGCTCTGATGGCAGCAGCCACCTCTGTAACAACAACAAAATTCAGGTCAAAATTTAAACTTTAATAAAACCATAATTAAGTATACTAAGTGGTAGATATCGTAACAAGGTTTTCAAACATATAAAGGACACAAAAATCCGAGTTATAACGAAGAAGTTATGACCATTCTAAGATTTCCAACAAAACCGGCAACACCGATTAAACGAAAAATGCGAAGTTCCAATACAATACTTTTTAGCCTTAAATATCTAAATGAAAGTCGTAGATATCATTAAACCGTGAACATACATAAAAAGAATGTCCAAATCTGACTTCGTATGAGGAAGTTATGATTTTTCTAAGTTACGAAAATAACAGTAGACGACTAAAAACTCGAAATAAAGATCGAGAGACATTTAGCCGACGCAAACTAAATGAGAATTGAAGGTCTCAACAATAGAAGCGCAACACTAAAAAGTCTGACGGAAACGAACGTCGGATAAAGGGGTTATGGAACTTTAACGGACTTTTCATGTCCCGACGTATTAAAAATAAATAATAAAAATAATTTCGGAATTTGCCGACGGAATCTAAACGAAAGTTGTAGAGCGTAGTCTCACCTACGCGTGGATATAAAGACCATCGAAAACGGAATTCATATGAAGAAGATATGAATTTTAGAAGTTTATTAATTAAATAAAATATAAATTTAATTATAAATCTTTGGTATTATCCGAAGGGAGTCAGCAGATAGGGCCGAAGTACGCCCTGTGTACCCTCGTACGCCCCGCGTACTCAAAGCAAGGCCTCAGATCATCCACGTCGCGGTCTATGCGAAACTAGCCTTGTCACATCCGAAGTCCGAGGTAGTCGAGGACTCGGTCATGCATGACGTACGCGTACGCCCCGCGTAACGAGGCGGTTCCCAGCCCCTATAAAATGGATGCGAGGGTTCCGAAGAAAGGGATTCATTTCTCTCATTTCTTTTGCGTTCTTGCCTCGTTTTCCGTGCCCGTGCTAACCCGAAGCCCTAGTCATTTTGCTCAAGTCCCGAAGATCGTTTGTACTCCCGAGAATCCCGAGAAAATCTGTTTTCCCGAGACGAAATTCTGCCCGGTTTCCATCTCCCTTTCTTCAAACCTTCAGGTGAGTTCATACCCCTACAACCACACTTTAAATGCTTTTTAAACACTTTTAGGGGGGGGGGGGGAATACAAGTAAACACACGACTAAAATCGTGTGAAACATCGATCTTTTGCTATACCTTTCATACTGTTGTTTTAACTATCTTATGAAGTCATTATCATGCAAAACACCTCACAACACAGCTTTACCCTCTTGGGATACAATATGTTTTATAAATAGAAATAATGTTTTATTTATACGTTTACATACAAATACATCATATCAAGGGTAACATTCTTTACTAAATCATTTTATGCATTCAAAGAACTTATGATTTATGCTTTGTCAAACATTGTGAAAAAGGATAAACTTTGCATACAAAACTACTACTTTAATACAGACTTAGTTGAGAATCCGTGAGACGTGTACATCTTCAAATAATACCTTTTTGCTAAAAGGTACCGCTACAAGTCCTGTCTATAACCAGAGTCTCCCGTTCGGAGAACGTGTCAAATGTGTATAGATCTATACGGGAAGTCATGATCCCACGCCCTGACTATTAGCTACAATCCGTCCTTTGGGGTGACAGTTTGTCATAACGCTACGACGCCTGAAGAACGTCGCTACAGGCATATTATGTTTAGTATGGTTATAAAACTCATCGGATATACAATTATTATGGTATTATGCTTTTATGAACGAGTAGCTATTAAAACTATTCTTCATCTAACAAGTGCGATCTTCGTATAGCTTTATTATATTAAACTATGCCACACCTTTTAAGCACATCGGTTGCTTGCGATTTTCGGTCTTAGAGACTGCCAGTTATGTTAGGAAAATAAGGGTTTTTCCTGCATCTAAAACAAACAACTAATAGGAAAATAAGGGATTTTCCTGGTGCAATTATTTACAACTTATAACACGAACATTCATATGCATTTCATACTTTTATAAGGAAATAAGGGTTTTTCTTGGAAAACACAACAAATCATATCTCAACTATTAGGGAAAATATGGGATTTTCTGGATCTAATACATTCATTTTCAACACAACGAATCATAACTCTTTTCATTTGAAAATATCGGGTTTTCTGGAAAACATACACGAACTTTCGAATGGCGTACATTTTCTCAAAACACTACTTATGAACTCACCAACTTAATTGTTGACACTTTCTCTTTGAAATAACTTGTATTCTCAGGGAACCGCTAAGCAGGTTTGGAAATCAACTTTTGGGGATTAACGTGCTGATGTTAATTACTTCTTTTGAAAGATGTTTATGTATTTATCTTTTGAACATGTAACGAATACAATTATGTAAACATTTTGGAAATCATAATATATATGGTGGTCTGTACTTTCCTTTCTATGAACTGTTATGATACTGAATATGACGTCCTCCGCCCCCGAACGTTTCCGCCGTTCTGGTTTGGGGGTGTGACAGATTGGTATCAGAGCATTGTTTATAGTGAATTAAGTATATCAAAACCATTTTTGGTATACGACTATAAACACAACTGGGCAAAAACACTCTGAGTAAGAGTCATACTTTTAAAATTAAATTTATTTATTTAGTTTTTGTAAAGTAGCCATGCATGCATTTCATATTAATAATAGGGTCATTATCATAATTAAAACAATATAGAAGTATTATAAATAAGTTGTGCGGTGTAGGCATGCCTTGGTACATGTAATCGGAACTGGGAAGAATATAGCCTTATCAACTATACTTGTCCGAGAGCCGACTAACATATGCCAAGGAGTGTCTGCAATGGACAACAAATTTAAAACTTACCAAAAGCATATCGTTAAAGAATACTAAGGGAGTATTCGAGTACCTACAACCATTAAACTTAAGGGTAAATTCCATGTGCTTTAGCTTATAGTCAATTCTTAACCCTATTCTCGTATAGACTCAATGGCTGGATTCCGTCACCCCGGTGACCCCTACTACCCCAACCAAGATAATGGAGAAAGGATAGAGAAGGATCCTGAAGAAGGAATGCAAGAAGAATCAGACTCAGATCCCGATGACAATAACCTACCCTTAACGGCTCCAATTCAAAATCCTGATCCTCGACCGGAGTTTCATGGCTCGACGCCCCTTTGGGCAACTAACCTGAATAGGTGGAGCCGCGAATAGGATCAACCCCTTCCATTCAACGGAGACTGAAGCTTCTACAATCTAAGCGAGTGAGGCTCAGCAGACAGAGCCCTTCCTATATTGGTTCGTCGGATTTCTCGCATGGGTGAACAAGGACGGACGACCATCCATCGAACTGAGGAGAATGATGCGAACACTGGAGTCAACACAGTTCACATCCGACAGTTAGGATTAGCTCACGGAAGAATCGTAAATCGAAATGAAGCGTTTCAGAGAGAGCTAACGGCAACTCAAACCGAAGTGATAGAACTTCGGGCACGCCAGGCAAGACATGAACTTCGGTCACAGAGAATGATTCGGGATTGTACCTCAGATGTGATGTTATGGATCTCAAATCTTCAAGAATCCACCCCTCTCTTTCTTCCTCTTGGCTAGATCTCCTCTTTCCTTGCTGGACAACAACTCCAAGATCAATAATGGCTCCTTCCCTCACTTGAATCACTCAATTGCTCTAGGGTTTCACTCTGGGGACTGATGAGTGCAAATGACGACCATAAGGCCCTTTAAATATGCCTCAAACCCGAGAAATTAGGGTTTCATTAAACAGCATGGACTCGCCGAGTCCGGACGCGAACCCGCGTCCGAATCTGCGATCATACTCGGCGAGTCTAGGCTCCAACTCGCCGAGTCTCCTCACAAATTACCAAAATAAATAAATGAATAATACCTAGGAATCCGGGCTGTTACACAATGCCTCTCGCTGGGTACTAATGTGCTGACTAAACACTAAAGACACTAATGACCAACTCGCACCCTAGTCAAATAACACTAAAGCAGGTACAAAACTCACAAGAAAAGTACCTACGCATGTCGCAGTTTAAGCACAATATCTCATAACTCAACATAAATAAAAGAAAGAATACATACCAGCCACGACATCGGGCTCTGCGTGGACCTCCTCCGTTGTCAACTGTAAGGCTCTCCCACGAGCCTTTGGTGCCTCGACCTTCACTGGCCGCGCCTTAGCAGCTCGGGCAGCGGGTGCTGATCCCTGTGCCGATCCCTACCACAGCTGTGGGCACTCGGACTTCCGATGGCCGGTCTGGTTGCAATGGAATCAAACCATGAATCCCTGGGGACAATCCCTCGCATAGTGTCCCTCCTTCCCACACTTGTAACACACCCCAACTCTGCACACTCCCTCATGGCTCTTGCCGCACTTCCCACAAGTGCGGCCCTTCGGATCCCTAGATCTCGAATCAGCGGGCTTTGCCCGCTTGGCTGCCGGCTGCGCCTGTGCTGGTCGCCTGTACCTCCTATGAGAGTCGGCCTCCTCCCTGACTTGAGTCTCCAGCTCAATCTCCCTCTTTCGAGCATTTGCCTGGAGCTCGGCAAATGTCCGGTATGACGAGTTCACCACGAACTCATGGATATCCCTCCTCAATATGCTCAAGTATCAACTCATACGTGCCTGATCAGTCGACACGTGCTCAGGGAAAAACAACGCCCTCTCATGAAACATCCTCGTAATCACCGTAACGGACTTAGTTCCCTGCTTGAGGGACAAGAACTCCTGGGCTAGACGTTCCCTCTCTACAGGGGGAACATACTCATCTTGAAACATCGTGGTGATCCTCTCCCAGGTCACCACAGTAAGCTCTGCCATCACAAACTTCCACCGGTCCTTCGCCCCCAAGCGAAGCTGGTTTAGTGCAAACCGAACTCTCAAATGCTTCGGACACGAGCAAGTATAGAAACATCCCTCAATATTAGAAATCCATCTCATCGCAGCGATCGGATCCTACGTCCCATCGAACTTTGGTGGCTTCATGTTGCTGAACTCTCGGTACACCAACGAGTCACCCCCCTGCGGCCTTACAGCAGCGACGACTGCGGTGGCCGCAACAACAGCAACATCAGTAAGTGCAGCGTAACGCTCATCAAAAGTCTCGATCAGAGTGGTCTTAATAGACTCAAACATCTCCGGTATCTCGACTTGCATGGCAGCAGCCACCTCCTCATGAATCAACTTGCGGATGTCCTTATCACTAACACCACTGCTCTCAGGTGTGTGGCGTGTCCCAACCATGATGTCTCTCAGAAATCCAACACAAAATATCAGAGATCCACTCGAGCATACTCGCACTCGATAACTCAACCCTACTTGTTTCCTAGTACCCTAAGGATTCTTACTTGGACTGCGCATTGATACGATGTCTTCGGTAGTACGGGCCCTTATACTACCATCCACACCGCATCAGTATTCATCCCAAGTCCTCCTCCTTGAATCCCAGATCACAAGTACTCTACATCTCGCTAGCATAGGCTAAGCTTCGGTAGATCTCTCATAAGCTTCTCACTGCTACCTAGTCACTCTCAAGCAGCAGAAATCTTCCTAGGCTAAGGCATCACAAATCAGGCCACTCTAGTCCTAATATGAATACCTAGCCTACTCTAGCATGCATATCATATAATAATCATATCTCATAACACATAATGCAAGGGTATTTTGGGAAATCACCGTTCGGGCGCTGGCTGACCGTACACACTGCTTTCTCCTGTTTTTCTCTTTTACTTCTTAGAAAAATTGTTTATTTTATTAAAAACTTTCTCAAATCCTCAGTTTGAGTTCAGACACGTCCGAAGGTGTATCTAAATCCCTCAAACCAAGGCTCTGATACCAACTTGTAACAACGTAAATTTCAAAACAAATTTTCACTTTTTAATAATGCAATTTCATTCATAAAAATTCCCAATTCTCAATGCATCACATAACAATTCATAAAATCACATCCCAAGATCAAATATATGAAACTCCAATAGTGTGTACTGGTCATGCCGGCGCCTTCCTACGATCCTGAATGGTACCTGGAACACATCACACAAACATTGTAAGCGCAAGGCTTAGCGAGTTTCCCAAAATACAACATACAACACATACGCCTCTCGAGCCTACAGTATGACCCTCCGGTCGATGTGTTTCAGCGGGACCCTCCAGTCCCGTAGCTCGTTGGACCCTCTGGTCTGGTCATAGCTCGTTGGGCCCTTCGACCCGGTCTATATCGTTGGACCCTTCAGTTCGGTCTATATCGTTGGACCCTCCGGTCCGGTCTATACAATAACATAGCATACATATATCACATTGCACATAATCTCATACATACACATAGCACACAAGACCCTCCGGTCTACACATATATACCGCTCTAGGTAATGTATAGTGAGAAGACTCACCTCGGGTATCTCGGATAATCTCGCACATGAACACACTGGTCTAGCTCCCGCCTAAACACATAACAACACTCTCAAATAAATAATGGCTCTCAAAGATTAGATTAACTCCACTCTACAATTCCTCAGAAGGGTAAAAGACCATTTTACCCCTCCCTGACCCAAAAGTCCAAAGGTTGACCAAAACCCTAAAACTCAATGGAAGTCAACTGGAGGCAGTACGCGGCGCGTACCTTCTCTATACGCGGGGCGTTCGCTGGCGAACCACAATCGGGGTCTCAACCCCTTTCGATGCGCGTACTGAGAGTGACGCCCAACGTAAGTCTCAGTTTCAGCCTTTCCTTGGATTTTGGTCTTAAACGTTTAAGACACTCATTCAACTTCCAGATCTGACTCTCCCTAAGCCTCTTATCCCATAATGTCGGAACCTTTAAGCCTTTGCATGGCTATAAGGTCCCTACACCCTCTAACACCTTTCCTTCTTCCTCAGAAGGTCTAGATCTCATGCATGGCTCAACATTTATGTCCAAGATTACATTTTTATGAACATACAACTCTTATAGTCCTGAAATATGATAAATCTAGGCCAATGGAGACCATTTGCTCATAAAGTCTCCACCTTGGGAACAAAAACCCTAGAAATTGGTCCAAGAAGCACACAACACAAATGAAAAGAAAAGTTTTGAGCTTTTTACCTCAGAAAGAAGCTCCAACCTCTGAAAATCTCGGATCCACTCTTGCCCACAAACTCCTGGCTTCCAAAATGGCCTCCTCTTCTCTTTCACCACCTTGAAATGACACTTGAAGCTTAGAACACCAACACACTAGCTAGAAACGAAGGAGGACTCTCTATTAGGGTTCCACTCTCTGAAATGGTGGCTGAGGATAAGGCCTTAGCATTCATTTTATAGCGCACAAGCCACAAATTAGGGTTTACATCTGGGCTCAATATGCCCAACGTAACCCTGAGTACACCGAGCGTACCTAGGCGAGTCCGCATCCAAATTAAGCGTGCGAGTACGTGCAACGTACTCTTCAGTATGCCCAACGTACTCACTAGCCTGAAAATTCATTTAAGGGGCTTAACTTGACAACTTGGGAAAAGGAGAAGGTTTAAGAGACACACTTGAATTCGGGATGTTACTATTCTCCCCCACTAGAACTAGACTTCGACCTCGAAGTCTCATGCCGCAAACAACTCCGGATGCTGCTCCCGAATCTCTGACTCTGGCACCCAAGTCAACTCGGACCCTCTCCGATGTTGCCACTGGACCTGAACTAGAGGCACCTCCTTGTTCCTCAGAACTTTGACCTTCCGGTCCAAGATCGCGATCAGTATCTCAACATAATTCAGGCTTGCATCCACCTGAATATCCTCGAGCGTCTGAATCGTTCGCTCACTCTGCCCGTCCGTCTGTGGATGGTAGGTGGTACTGAAATGCAGCCTTGTGCCCAACTCCTCATGGAACTTCTTCTAGAATCTTGAAGTGAAACGTACATCCCGATCTGACACAATCAAGATCAACACTCCATTTCGTGATACCACCTCTCTCACATACAACTCGGCCAACCTCTCAGCAGAAGAGCCCTCACTGATAGCAAGAAAGTGAGTGCTCTTCGTCAGCCGGTCGACGATCACCCAAATTGCATCGACACCCCTTACGGTCCTCGACAATTTGGTGATGAAATCCATAGAAATATGTTCCCACTTCCATTGGGGAACCTCAAGTGGCTGCAACTTGCCATGCGGACGCTGGTGCTCAGCCTTAACCCTGCGACAGGTCAAGCATCTCTCAACAAACCATGTTGCATCCCTCTTCATACAGGGCCACCAATAATCTTTCTTCTGATCCAAATACATCTTAGTGGCCCCAAGATGGACCGAGAATCTCGATCGATGCGCCTCCTCCATCAATGTGGTGTGCGTCCCACCTGCATACGATACCCAAATCCGACCTTGGAAGGTCATAAGCCCGCGACTATCGGTAACAAACTCCGGTACCTGCCCAATTACCCGCTCTCTCTTATGGTTCTCCGGCCTCACGACCTCTGCCTGGGCCTCCTGAATGGTGACCAACACCATAGCCATTACTGTCAACCGCATACAGATGTCTCGAATCGGGGCACTCTTCGCCCTACAGCTCAGGGCATCATCTACAACATTAGCGTTGCCCGGGTGGTACAGGATCTCACAATCGTAATCCTTTACCACGTCTAACCATGTCCTCTGGCGCATATTCAGATTGGGCTGATCCATCAAATACTTCAAGTTCTTGTGGTCCGTGTATAAGGTACACCGAACCCCATAAAAATAGTGATGCCAAATCTTGAGGGCAAACTCTACTGCCCCCAACTCCAGATCGTGGGTGGGATACTTCGTATCATGAGGCTTTAGCTGCCTCGATGCATATGCTATCACATGCCCCTTCTGCATAAGTACTGCACCTAACCCTGATATCGATGCGTCACAGAATACCACAAAATCCTCCATCCCCTCCGGGAGTGCTAACACCGGGGCTTCGCATAATCTCTGGCGAAGCCCTGATAAATCTCCGATAATAGCTTGCCAACGCTAGGAAAGTCCTGATCTCGGTGGGTGATCTCGGCACCTCCCACCTCATAACCGCCTCAATCTTGGCCGGATTGACCAAAATTCCATTCAGGTTGACGAGATGCCCCAAAAACTAGACCTCCCGTAACCAGAACTCGCACTTGGAGAATTTGGCATAAAGCCTCTCCGATCTCAGAACTCCGAGGATCTCCCTCAAATGCTCCTCATGCTGCTCTCTGGATCTCGAATACACCAATATATCATCAATGAACACGATCACTGAACGATCCAACATCGGCCTGCACACCCTGTTCATGAGATCAATGAATGCCGTTGGTGCGTTGGTGAGCCCGAAAGGCATCACCACGAATTCGTAATGCCCTTAACGAGTTCTGAATGCTGTCTTCTGGATATCCTCATCCCGCGCTCTCATCTAATGATATCCCGACCTCAGATCAATCTTGGAGAACCAAGACGCTCCCTGCAACTGGTCGAACAAATCGTCAATCCTCGGTAGTGGGTAACGGTTCTTCACCGTCAACTTGTTCAGCTCCCGGTAATCAATGCACATCCGGTGTGAACCATCCTTTTTCTTGACAAAAAGGATCGACACTCCCCACAGTGACCTAATCGGTCTAATAAACCCCTTCCCCAACAGCTCCTGAAGCTGCGAGGATAACTCCTGCATCTCTGGCGGTGCAAGGCGATAAGGTGCCTTGGCGATAGGCGTTGCCCCCGAAATCAAATCGATGCAGAACTCAACCGGCCTCTCGGGAGGCACAGCCAGCAACTCCTCATGAAAAACATCCGGGAACTTGCACACTATCGGAACATCATCAATCGAACTCAGCCTCTCGGCGGCCACTCGCGTATCCATCACATAAGCTACAAACCCACTGCAGCCCTGCTGTAAACTCTGTCTCGCTCTGGCAGCCGAACAAAATGCTGACCTAGAACGGGTACCCTCGCCATAAATCGTAAGAACTCCCCCACTAGGGTCTTGTATGGTCACCAGCTGTCGCTTGCAGTCGATAACTGCTCCAAACCTGCTCAACCAGTCCATGCCCACGATAACACAGACATCTCCCATCGCAATCGGGACCAAATCAATCGGAAACTCAACGCCGAAAATCTCGAGCACACATCCTCGAATCACATCAGTGGCATACACCGCTCGCTCGTCAGCTATGGAAACTCGTAGAGGTCGACTCAACGCCTCTCGCTGGGTACTGATGTGCTGACTAAACGCTAAAGACACAAATGACCGACTCGCACCTGAGTCAAATAACACCAAAGCAGGTACAAAAATCACAAGAAAAGTACCTACGCATGTCGCAATATAAGCATAATATCTCATAACTCAGCATAAATAAAAGAAAGAATACATACCAGCCACGATGTCGGGCGCTGTGCGGACCTCCTCCGCTGTCAACTGTAAGGCTCTCCCGCGAGCCTTTGGTGACTTAGCCTTCACTGTCCGGACCTCAGCAGCTCGGGCAGCATGTGTAGATCCCTATTCCGATCCCTACTGCAGCTGTGGGCACTCATCCTTCCAATGGCCGGTCTGGTTGCAATGGAAGCAAACCATGAATCCCTGGGGACAATCCCTCGCATAGTGTCCCTCCTTCCCACACTTGTAACACACCCCAACTCTGCACACTCCCTCATGGCTCTTGCCGCACTTCCCACAAGTGCGGCCCTTCGGACCACCAGATCTCGAATCAACGGGCTTTGCCCGATTGGCTGCCGGCTGCGCCTGTGCTGGTCGACTATCCCTCCTATGAGACTCGGCCCACTCCCTGACTTGAGTCTCCAGCTCAATCTCCCTCTTTCGGGCATTTTCCTAGAGCTTAGAAAATGTCCGGTATGACGAGTTCGCCATGAACTCATGTATATCCCTCCTCAATATGCTCAAGTATCAACTCATACGTGCCTGCTCAGTCGACACGTGCTCAGGGCAAAACAACACCCTCTCATGAAACGTCCTCGTAATCACCGTAACAGACTTAGATCCCTGCTTGAGGGACAAGAACTCCTGGGCTAGACGTTTCCTCTCCACCGGGGGAACATACTCATCTCGAAACATCGTGGTGATCCTCTCCCAGGTCACCGCAGTAAGCTCTGCCGTAGTGAAGTCTGCCGTCACAAACTTTCACCAGTCCTTCGCCCCCAAGCGAAGCTGGTTCAGTGCAAACCGAACTCTCAAATGCTTCGAACACGAGCAAGTATAGAAACATCCCTCAATATCAGAAATCCATCTCATCGCAGCGATCGGATCCTATGTCCCATCAAACTCTGGTGGCTTCGTGTTGCTGAACTCTCGGTATACCTACGAGTCACCCCCTGCGGCCTTGCGGCAGCGACGACTACGGTGTTGCTGAACTCTCGGTATACCTACGAGCATTTGAGGGTCAACCTGGTGAGTGGCATGATGATCTTGAAGAAATCCCTGATAAATCTCGGTATACCTACGAGCATTTGAGGGTCAACTTGGTGAGTGGCACGATGATCTTGAAGAAATCCCTGATAAAACTCTGATAATAGCCTGCCAACGCTAGGAAACTCCTGATCTCGGTGGACCCTCTCCGATGTTGCTACTGGACCTGAACCAGAAGCACCTCCTTGTTCCTTAGAAATTTGACCTTCCGATCCAAGATCGCGATCGGTCTCTCAACATAATTTAGGCTCGCATCCACCTAAATATCCCCCAGTGGTACCACTACCGATTCGTCGGCTATACACTTCCTCAACTGAGACACGTGGAAGGTATCATGAATCTGGCTCAATTCCGCAGGTAGGTCCAAACGATATGCTACCTTTCCCACCCTCACGGACACTTTGAATGGACCGATGTACCGGGGCCCCAATTTGCCCCTCTTCCTGAATCGGATCACTCCTTTCCAAGGAGACACCCTCAGGAGTACAAAATCTCTGACCTGAAACTCGAGCTCGGATCGTCGCCTATCCGTATATCTCTTCTGGCGACTCTGAGCTGTCAACAACCTCTTCCTGACCTGCTATATCTTCTTTGTTGTCTGAAGCACTAACTCAGTGCTACCCAACACTCGCTACCCGACCTCTCCCCAACAGATGGGAGTGCGACACCTCCTCCCATAAAAAACTCAAAGGGAGGCATACCGATACTCGAATGGTGGCTTTTATTATAAGAAAACTCAGCCAACGGCAGGTGCGTGTCCTAACTTCCTCCGTAGTCCAACACGCATGCTCGGAGCATGTCCTCGAGTGTCTGAATCATCCACTCACTCTTCCCGTCTGTCTGTGGATGGTAGGCGGTACTGAAATGCAGCCTTGTGCCCAACTCCTCATGGAACTTCTTCTAGAATCTTGAAGTGAAATGTACATCCCGATCTGACACAATCGAGATCGACACTCCATGTCGTGATACCACCTCTCTCACATATAACTCGGCCAACCTCTCTGTAGAAGAGCCCTCACTGACAGCAAGAAAGTGAGCGTTCTTCGTCAGTCGGTCGACGATCACCCAAATTGCATCGACACACCTCGCTGTCCTCGACAATTTGGTGATGAAATCCATAGAAATCTGTTCCCACTCCCATTGGGGAACCTTAAGTGGCTGCAACTTGCCATGCGGATGCTGGTGCTCAGCCTTAACCCTGCGACAGGTCAAGCACCTCTTAACAAACCATACTAGGCCACCAATAATCTTTCTTCAGATCCAAATACCTCTTAGTGGCCCCAGGATGGATTGATAATCTCGATCGGCACGCCTCCTCCATCAATGTGGTGCGCGTCCCACCTGCATATGACACCCAAATCCGACCCTGGAAGGTCATAAGCCCGCGGCTATCGGTAACAAACTCCGGTACCTGCCCAATTACCCGCTCTCTCTTACGGTTCTCCGGCCTCACGGCCATTGCCTGGGCCTCCTGAATGGTGACCAACACCAGAGCCATCACTGTCAAACGCATACAGATGTCTCAAATCGGGGCACTCTCCGCCCTACGGCTCAGGGCATCAGCTACAACATTAGCCTTGCCCGGGTGGTACAGGATCTCACAATCGTAATCATTTACCACATCCAACCATCTCCTCTGGCGCATATTCAGATTGGACTGATCCATCAAATACTTCAAGTTCTTGTGGTCCGTGTATATGGTACACCGAACCCCATAAAAATAGTGATGCCAGATCTTGAGGGCGAACTCTACTGCCCCCAACTCCAGATCGTGGGTGGGATACTTCGTCTCATGAGGCTTTAGCTGCCTCGATGCATATGCTATCACATGCCCCTTCTGCATAAGTACTGCACCCAAGCACGATATCGATGCGTCACAGAATACCAAAAAATCCTCCATCCCCTCCGGGAGTGCTAACATCAGGGCTTCGCATAATCTCTGGCGAAGCGTTTCAAACGAGGTCTGCTGCTTTGGACCCCATGAAAAAGCAACACCCTTCCGGGTCAACCTGGTGAGTGGCACGACGATCTTTGAGAAATCCCTGATAAATATCTGATAATAGCCTGCCAACGCTAGGAAACTCCTGATCTCGGCACCTCCCACCTCATAGCCGCCTCAATCTTGGCCGGACCGACCAAAATTCTATTCAGGTTGACGAGATGCCCCAAAAATCGGACCTCCAGTAACCGGAACTCGCACTTGGAGAATTTGGCATAAAGCCTCTCCGATCTCAAAACTCCAAGGATCTCCCTCAAATGCTCCTCATGCTGCTCTCTGGATCTCGAATACCCGAATATATCATCAATGAACACGATCACCGAACGATCCAACATCGACCTTAACACCCTGTTCTTGAGATCCATGAATGCCGCAGGTGCATTGGTGAGCCCAAAAGGCATCACCACGAACTTGTAATGCCCATAACGAGTTCTGAATGCCTTCTTCTGGATATACTCATCCCACACTCTCATCTGATGATATCCCGACCTCAGATCAATCTTGGAGAACCAAGACGCTCCCTGCAACTGGTCGAACAAATCATCGATCCTCGGTAGTAGGTAACGATTCTTTACTGTCAACTTGTTTAACTCCCGGTAATCAATGCACATCCGGTGTGAACCATCCTTTTTCTTGACAAAAAGGATCGGCACTCCCCACAGTGAGCTACTTGGTATAATAAACCCCTTCCCTAGCAGCTCCTGAAGCTGCGAGGATAACTCCTGCATCTCTGGCGGCGCAAGGTGATAAGGCACCTTGGCGATAGGCGCTTCCCCCAGAATCAAATCGATGCGGAACTCAAACTGCCTCTCGGGAGGCACACCAGACAACTCCTCGGGAAAAACATCTGGGAACTCGCGCACTCTCGGAACATCATCAATCGAACTCAGCCTCTCGGCGGCCACTCGCGTATCCATCACATAAGCTACAAACCCACTGCAGCCCTGCTGTAAACTCTGTCTCGCTCTGGCAACTGAACAAAATGCTGACCCAGAACGGGTACCCTTGCCATAAATCGTAAGAACTCCCCCACTAGGATCTCGTATGGTCACCAGCTATCACTCGTAGTCGATAACTGCTCCAAACCTGCTCAACCAGTCCATGCCCACGATGAAACAGACATCTCCCATCGCAATCGGGACCAAATCAATCGGAAACTCAACGCCGAAAATCTCGAGCACACATCGTCGAATCACATCAGTGGCATACACCGCTCGCTTGTCAGCTATGGAAACTCGCAGAGATCGACTCAACGCCTCTCACTAGGTACTGATGTGTTGAATAAACTCTAAAGACACAAATGACTGACTCACACCCATGTCAAATGTGACAACCTGAAATTTTTTATCCTGTTCAGTCTAACACTTCATTGAAAGTCAAACTCATTTCTGCTATCTTTTAGCACAATTAGAAGTTTATTTGAGCGTTACGAGCCTTGTACACTTAAGGGATAAGTGTCGAGGTTTATCTGCTGAAGCTATAGCACAAAGAACGAGCCTTAATCACATTGACCATGAGTTAATGGCCACCACAATGGAGTTTACGCCCGTAAACTCCATGTGCGCCGTAAACTCACCCAATATGGTCAAGTTTTGGCCATTTGTTTCATTCTTTCACTTCCTTGGCTGATTTCCTCCCAAATCCTCTCAAGTATCATCTCGATCTTCGTCCCCGATCTTCAAAACTCGTAAGTTTCTTGTTCTAACTAGTTGATATCTTACTTGATCTAGTGATCTTACATGATTTCATCCGTGAAATCATTCCATTTGTGTAGATCTTCAAGTTTCACCAAGAACACACACACACTAGTGTTCTTGGCCAAAACCGACCATTTAAGCTCCTAGATCGTAAGTACTCTTGTTCTAACTCGTTTTACACTAGGTTTCACATGTTTAGAGCTTAGAAACATCAAGACTCAATGGATGAATGAGAGTTTACGGTCAAGGATCTCCCAAGGCCGTAAACTCCCTATAAGGGTGCATTGATGCCCTCTTAACCTTCCTAATGACTAGAACTTAGCCTAGAACCAACCACCATTGAACTAGGAACCTCAAACACCAAAAAGGTACTTCTCACCATGAGTTTACGGCTGTAAACTCATGGGGAAGTGGTCCCCAGGCCGTAAACACAAGTTAAGGTCATTTCTTGGACCCTAAATTCACCTAGCCTCTTGTTTAACCTTGAAACACTTAACCACTTAAGACATCATAGCTTTAAGCCTCAAATGGAGACCATTTAGAGAGTTTACATCCAGGAGTAAACTCCCATGGGCCGTAAACTCCATTAAGTATGGTCCATGGACCATAAACTCAATAGCAATGCCTTGTACTCCTTTGTTGCAACCCAATGGCCTCCTAACACTTTGACCAAAGTGTTTTCCACGCGTTAGGATGTTTATACTTGTCTAATTAGTGTTATAATCACTAATTGTATATATACATATGTATTTATATGTTATTAGGATCATTGTGTGTGTTTAAGTCTTCACTTAACACCAAGCACTTGTCCGACACTTCCATCCGATCCACTCACTACAGGTGAGTTCATACCCTTTAATTAACCTTTTAAATTTTTTAAAATTTTTATACATGCTTTTATGGGGGGGAGGGGGAATACAAGTTGAACCATGCTAGTTATTATATTAATCACATGTGATTAATAACTAGCATGCAAATGGATTTATTACACTTTTAGCTGTTTTACCAAACATATTACTTCAAATGACTTTCTCAAACGTTTTCACATGCTAAACTCTTTATCAAACTGTCTTAAATAATGTATGTTTCCTTTCAAACTCTGTTACAATTGTGTTTCAAACAAAGGTTTTTCTTATACTTAAAACTGTTCTTATCAAACAAACTGTTTACAAATCGCTTTATAAACTGACATCAAGTCATCATTTCTTAGTTATTAAACTTTTCAAAGGTTTTACAAAACTTCTTTTATACTTTTAAATTGTCAAATGCATGCCTATATATGTATAGTTATATAAGTAATGTTTAAAGGACTTAGGACGGCTAGCTCACTTTAATTCCTTTTCCTCGTTTGGATGTGGCCTTAGGGTATCGGTTAATTGTCCGAATGTCATCTAAATATTAGTTATATATCATGTATACATATATAGACATAAAAGTTCCTCCAGTCAGTTTAGTACCTTTGGGTAGCAAAGGCATACTTTCTGTTATACGAGTACAATGACTAGTAACTATAATAGGTATAGTTAGGAGATACTACTTACTATTCCAAGTACAAGGAATCACACAAGAGTCAGTTCATTCATGAGTCTATATTAATACTATTACATACTATAACAGAGAATACTAGACAGAGCATATTATAACAGAGAATAATATAACAGAGAATACTGTAACATAGAATACTATAACAGAGAATACTAGGCAGAGAATACTATAATAGAGAATACTAGGCAGAGAATACTATAACAGAGAATACTAGACAGAACATACTATAACAGAGAATACTAGAATACTAATGCATACTATAGGTAGAGATACTATTCGTACTATATGGATAGATATTTATACTTACTATACGAGACTTACCATTCCACACCAGACTGATAGCTAAAGTGGGAAAATGCATGTTGACGGATGGCTACGGTTGTACTGTTCAGCGAGTTTCCACGTAGTAAATATCCTAGTACAAAAGGATACAATTACAATAATTATATTATTTCCTCATTACCTTTATTTTGTGTCACACTCACATAATCGATGAGGTCGACTAGATTTGAATAATAATAGTTATTACTTCAGTAATTAATACAAATAATACTATAGCACACATATACATTTTTCCCATTATATTCAAATTGTGATCTTCTCACGTAAAGAGTAATATAAAACTATATTTTGGTAATGATAGTCATACTTGGGAAAAGCTTTCATTTTTACAAAGAGACAAACATACAAAACAGTCGAGTCTTGGTAGAAGACTACTTTTTATACTAGTAGAAAATATAGGATTTTCTAGGAGTTTCCAAACATATACAAAACTTTACATTGTTCAGATACAAACTTTTTCACCGAACATTTACTAGTCTTTTCTTTACCGTTTTACAAAGCAATGACACCTAAAATACTTATGAATTCACCAGCTTAAATGCTGATCTACGCTTTCAAAATAACTTGTATTCTCAGGTCACCAATAGACCGGTACGATGACCAGGTGTTGTGAAGTCAGAGCAGTCAAGAAACGTCTTTTATTTTGATTATTCATTCTGTTGTTTTATTCTGTGAAAGAACACACTTGTAATTAAAATTATACTATTAATGCAATGGATGATGTTGTTGCTTGTTTACTACTTTGCATTGTTGTGATACTTTACATAACGTCCTCCGCCCCATAACTTTTCCGATGTTCTTGGTTTTGGGGTGTGACAGATTGGTATCAGAGCATTGTTTATAGTGAATTAAGTATATCAACCCATAAAAGATATACTAACTATAAATACAATGGGATTAAAATACTCTGACCAAGAGTATTTACTTTTAAATAATAAAATATTTAACTAAGTATACATACCTGCATTCATACTAAAATCAGTGTCACAATGACAAGAACAAAAGTATTACGATTGTTGAATATCACAAGTAAGCTCGGGGATGTATGGTCAGTCCTGGGAATGGCATAGCCTGATCAACTATGCTGGTCCGAGGAGTGATTAGCATGTGCCAAAGAATGGTTGTGATGTGGCGACAAGTCTAAAAACTTGCCAACACTACTACAATGAGAACCCTAGAGCAGAAGATAAGTCTAAAATACTATAAGAGTATTTTGTGTTATTATAATTACTTATTTGAGAACTAAAAAGATCTTCATAACTAGGTCGATAGTTGCTAAGTGGATATGCTAAGGTTATATGTAACTAGGATGTCACAGACTTAGAATCTGTGAAATTTTGCTTTACCCCGGTTCCTTGTGAATTTGGAGTTAAGGTCACCTATTCGAAGGCCTATCCTGTTTTGATTACATATAACTGGTATGCACTTTACAAATAGTGATGTAACTAATGAAGATTATCTAATAACTATCTAGTTAGTACGTCTAATAATTAGTTCTTTACCTCAATTCTCGCGTAGATAACATGGCTGAACTCCATCCCCACGACAACCCGTACCTTCCGAACGAAGTCAATGTTGGATGGTTTGGAGAAGAACCATAGAATGATCATCCAATCCCTTTGAATGATCACCATGCTGAAGACCTTTCGAATAATGATAACTCCAAACCCGAAGTTGAGAACCTACCCCCGGTAGCTCCCATTGCAAATCCTAACCCTCGTCCGTCTTTTCATGGCCCGACGCCTCCTTGGGTATAATGCCTGGAAACATGGAGCGAAGAGAAGAATCAACCTATGCCATTCAATGGAGATCGAAGTTTCTATAACATAAGCGAAGGAAGCTCAGCAGACAGAGTTCTGCCAATCCTGGTCCGAAGATTTGCCCGAAACGAGATTCAGGGCAGGACCACTCTCCATCGCATCACAGAGGTTGATGCCAATGCAAGAATGCATACCATCCGCACCAATCGCCTTGAACACAATCGTGAGAGATCTGAAAGAGACCATGAGGCCCTGTTGCAAGCACTAGCTGAAACACGAGCCGAAGTCATAGAACTCCGAGTACGCCAGAGGGTGTACGAAAGACACATGCTTGATATGAAACGTCAAGTGGCTGAACTAAGGATTCACCAGAGGGATGACCGTCACCAGTAGAAAATGATTTATTTTCCTTCCTTGTTTAAAGGAATCGTTTTCCTGTCTATGTCCTATGTGGAATTTTTCTAAGAAACTATCTTGTACTTTTTGGGTTTTGAGCATTCTAACACTCCTAAGTGTACATGCAACCCTAAATACCTTAGATCTATGTTTTCTCTATTATACATGCAAATATGAACTTTCCAAGGTGTTCATCCTAACTAGCATAATAACATTGATTCAAAGGAATATATCAAGTTAGAATTACATACCTCTTTGATGTAGCTTGTCTTCATGAAGCTTGAGTGCCTAGTGCCCCAAATGTGACACCTCAAATGGTTCACACAACACCAAATACACATGGAATGACTTGAGAGAAATTGGAAAACTTCACAAAATCGGATAGCCCTTTCTATCATCCATAGTAGCCGATTTTCCCAAGAATATGATCTTTATATAGTGTTACAGTTAGGGTAAACCCTTAATTGTCATGGCTTTCCATTTCCTTGGATCCATGGGTTCACATACACCATGGAGCATCTTATGGGTTTTAGCCCAACTTGATAATCCATGGAGCATTAGCCCACTATACAAGTATGGATGATTTACACAATCAACCCATATATTTAATTAGTCTTCTTTTGATCACTTAATTAATCCTAGATTAATTCTTGATCAATACTAATTAAATAATCTTATTAATATATTAGAACTTATAATATATTAACAAACCTTAAGTGTTATTGCTCTCAATTTAGTCTATCCAAATGCATGATGCCATGCAACCTAAATGGACCATGCCGGGTCGGGTCAAGTATTACCAATTATAGTTATGGACTTGGACATTAATCCAACAGTACTGTAGGTACTTTTAGTTAGGCCTTTATGCGGCCAAAACCTTTCTACTTCGAATGTGATGTATGAGCTACTACAAGGTCATTTTTTCCCAAACTTATTACATCATGAATATCGATATTGAAAGTCAGCTAACTTCTGTGTCACTCGTTGCTAAAAATACTTTCATCATACTTTCATAGGAGTCTATCTGAAACCCACTCTAGTCAAGTTATTGGACTAGGGTAATTTAGCTCAGAGATCATTCCCAATTCTCTTTCAAAGGTTGGATCATGTTATTCACCAACCAATGGTACCCCGGTTTGGACGACAAACGTCCTGAGACCAGTCTATGAACTTACCTCTATTCTTTACTAGGACTACATCATAGCGATGTAGGTCAAACTCTCAAGAATTTACTTCTACTCCTTTCATGAACGAACAAAATACATCTAGGTTCAACGATAATCGCTCACGAACTCATTTTCTTATTGTGTAACAGAATCATGCAGTCAAAGGAAAGTAAACAACCCATCAACCAAGCACCAACTCTTTAGATTGATGCAACTACCTTTCAAGCTGCAGTCTCAACTGCCGTAACAGCTGTCATGACTCACCTAAATGCTAACAATGTAAATGTTAGCGGGATGGTTATCAATAATTCCAATCAAAGTAACAACCAAGTACATCAACAAGTATCAAACTACCACGACACCTCGAATCTCAAACCCAAGAGCAATAAACAAAAATTATGGGATAAATGTAAAGGCAAATCACCACGAGGGACGAACAAGAAACAATCACCGGTGGCAGCCTTCGCGGCCACGATGTCTGCAACTCCTACTACCATCCCTGCTAGTATTCCAGTTATCCCTAACCCAGCCAAATAGTATGTTGGTAATCTCCTAAAGTGCAACAAATGCAACTATCACCATCATGGACCTTGTCAGGAAATGCAGTGCTTAAACTGCAACAAAAAGGGACACACTGTCCGCTTCTACAGGTCTCGGATCCAACACATTACTTCAACCACCAATGTTGAAATCTCTCGGATATGCCATCTATGTGGCATAATGGGGCATTTCAAAAGGGATTGCCCAACATAGAAGGGTGACGGGGAACAGGAGGAGTTTGACCCCAGAACAACAAATGATAGCTAAGGACCCTACTATAATATAGGTTCACTTCCGACCGTCAGTAATTAAGTATGCCTTAAACTGTTTAAAACTACTGCACCTAGAGTCTTATCTTTTGTGAGATCCCATCAGTAAAGGGACCCTCGTGCTGTGTATACTTGCCTTTTGTAGTATACCTTGTTCGCAACAATAGTCTTGTAGTTAATCTAAAGTACTATAGCTCTGTTAAAAAGTTGCACTGTTGTGTTTTGTCTGTAACGCCGTTATGTTCAAATTTGATGCCTTTATTTCCAAGTGATGCCGATATTATCATGCGACTTGAGTCAATTCAATCCTCACAATACCAGTTCATACGTACATCTCTTTCTCCGTAATCGCGTTTCTAGCGAAGCCGTCATTCCAGAACTCCGAAGTACTCTTGCATAGAATACCTTATGCTTCGTATCCTTCCCAAACAAACCTCAGCAAACCTCCCCGGAATACCATTCGTACAGTACGTCAAGTTTGATACAAGGACCCTTACGGTTGATCTATCGCTGAAGAATGTATACACAAGGGTGGTATATAATCAAGGTTCTACAGGTTTAGAATTGATGATTCCACTTTAACTTCTTTTCCTTGTTTGGATGTGAGATTAAAGAAGAATCATTTATTTGACCACCTTTTCAATCTTAATTATATACAACTCGTATACACGATACTGTGATTGATAAACCATGTATAAATTCTAATATGAACTCCAGGACGGAGACTGCCCAAGACTACGAGTGAGCGTGCTGTCATGCAAACAAACCGAGAATCCAATCAAATACTACCCCTGTAACCAAATCGCTATATAGTCTAACCTCCACAGAGATGCAAGAACTATCAGGTCAAACTTAACGAACTAATCAAGAATGGAATGGAAAGACCAAGCTTCTCACCCTGGAGAGCTCCGATCTTGTTCTTCAAGAAGAAAGACAAATTGTTTCGTAGGTCCATCGACTTCAGAGACCTCAACAAGATCTCCATTAGAAATCATTGCCATCTGCCTCGCATAGAAGAATTGGTTGACCAACCGCAAGGAACAAATTACCTTTCAGAAATGAACCTGAGATCCGAATATCACCAGTTACGAGTGTTAGTTAAGGATGTCCCGACGACGATCTTCCAAACTCGATACGGACGCTACGAGTCCGTAGTGATACCCCTCGGATAAGACCAATGTGCCCGTAGTATTCATGAACTTAATGAACAGAGTATGCCATCCTTACTTGGACCAGTTCTTCATCTTCCTTATAAATGACTGTAACGCCCGGGTTTCAGGGCTAAGCATTTTTGTCAATGTAATAGTCTAGGTCAACTCTTGTAACTCTTTTTAAAGTAATAAAGATGAAATATTTGAGTATTATGTGAATTATGTGTATTTATGTGCTTATAATTTAATTATAAATGTATAATTAATAAATAATAAAAATAATCGTCAAAATTAAAGTATAAGATAATCCCGATATCTCTACATAAATTTGTAGAATATGTCTCAAGGTTTCCGTACATATAAAGAATGCCAAAATCCGAGTTATAACGAAGAAGTTATGACCCGTCGAAGTTTTACAGTAAAACCGGCACGGCACCGGGAAGCGTAAATAGTGAATTTACGATAGAGCGAGATTTAGCCTTAGCGATCTAAACGAAAGTCGTAGAATATGTTAAAATAAGAACATCGATAAAAAGAACGCCCAAATCTGACTTCGTATGAAGAAGTTATGATTTTTCGAAGTTTTGGAATAACAGTGTACAGCCCGAAATTCGAATATTAGATCGAGCGGTTTTCAGCCGACACGACCTAAACGAGAATCGAAGATCTCGTTAAGGGTAGCGTAACGAGAAAAAGATGGGTGAAAATGGATGTCGGATGAAGAAGTTTAGAGGATTTAACGGACCAATCGTGTCCCGACCCGTTAATAATATAAAATTTAAAATCTAGCCAAAATTAGCCGACGGAGTCTAAACGAAAGCTGTAGAGTACGTTCCCACCTTCGCGTGGATATAAAGAACGTTGAAAACGGAGGTCGTACGCGAAAGTTACGAATTTTTAAAGTTGAAGTATGAAAATGCGAAGTCTGTTGCGAGGCTGATGACGTGGCTGCATCTGGGCCGCCCATCGCTGATGAAGGAACGCGCTTCGGATGATGACACCTGCCCTCGCTGTACGCTCCGCGTCCGAAGCCAGTACACCCCACGTACCCTCGCCCTTATCTCTTCCGGAGTGCAAGCCAGCTGGACCGAGGTGGCGCCCTTATCCGATGGTTACGCCCCGCGTAGGTCCGAGGTACGCCCAGCGTACCGAGGCCTCGCAGGACTATAAAAGGAGGCCGAGACTTCATCATTTTTCACACCTTTTTCACTTCTCTCTCTAACTTCTTTCTCTCTCTACAACCCCAAAACACCTCTAAACCCTAGTTAAGCCCCTTAGCACCCTAGGGAAGCCCCGAGGCTCCCGGAGTCCCGAGAAAAAGGAGTTTTTCGGTTTCGAAACGTTGCTCCAATCAAGTCCCGGTTCTCGATAAAATTCGCTGTAAGTGTGCTATGCTTACGCAATTTTTAATATAGCTTTCAAATAATTATAGGAATGTTATTAGGTCCTTAAAATAATTATTTGGGCTATTATTATGAGTTATATCGACTATTATTAACGCTTAATAATACTCGGACTAATTAATTTGTCGCGGTTATCGTTAAACTAAACCCTAGTGGTATCGATACTAGGTTTTATCGAAGGAATATCGTTTTGAGAGTATCGAAGCGCTGTCCGAGTGCTGAGTCACCACCTAATCAAGTGAGTGCATAGTTACTTTCAGCTTACACATAGATATGAAGTATTTTATATAAATTACGTGCTATGTGTGCATATTATCTGAATACTTGCTATCTATGCTGGATGAACATTGTTATACATGTTTTCAATGATTTAAACTGTATATGTATTTTATATCTACGAAAATGTTGGGGTAAAACATGGGTAGATGTAATAGATGATGTGTGATAAAATGATGAGAGGCCTCGATGTTGATGTTGTTGTTTCTGTCATCTAGCGGAGTATGGATGACGACCGCAGACTCTTCTAGACAGTCCAATGGAACACTAGCAGGCTCGCAACCTGTAGGTGTTTGTGAACGATGTGTTCACCGGTGTACTCCATCCCCCACATGGTTGCCTTTAGGACATTTATTGCTGAGGAATCCCCTTAGCAGTAGTGTCCGTCCCGATGATGATCCTTAGGCTAGGTCCCTTATGATAGGTGTTTAGGGACGTAAAGTGAGGATAATGGGAACGGGTAATCGGGTTATTGTTGATTGATGAAATTAATAAACTTATTTATTGTGGGTTGAAAACCCTATGTGCTCACCAGGCTCCCAAGCCTGACCCACTCAGTTTTATGTATTACTGGTAGTGGCGCATGAGCATAGATGTGATGTTTTGGACGAGGGATTACGGATATAGGCCTGTAGATATGAAATAATGTAGTAAGTCTTATATTGTACTGTTTATGCTTTTGATCAGTACGAACATGACATCCCAAGTCTTTTAATGAAATACATTTCTATGGAAATGCTTTTGATAAATCTTTATCATATTTTGTTTTGGGACAAATTCCGCAACACTTTCATTTAAAATGTAACTCTGATTTTTAAACAAAGCATAAACAAACCGGTCTTTTCTGGCCGTGATTTTGGGGATGTCACAATGACCTACTTACCTTCTCATGTAGTAAGACAGAGCATAGGAGCATCCACGACTCAACTTACCCCGCGAACTCAGTAACGTACCTTTTACCTTCCACGTCTCGAACTTGAAAAAGTGTCTGTCCAACAAGACTCTTGTAATCCCACTCGACGAGATCGAGTTCCACAAGAGCCTCACCTTCGTGGAAAAACCGTAGTGACCATGGACCGAGAGGTCAAGCGAATGAAGCAACGCCGCATCCCATTAGTTAAGGTTCGCTGGAGTGCCTGACAAGGACATGAATTATCTTGGGAATGCGGGAATCGATCGAATAAGAAGTATCCCCATCTCTTTGCTCGATTATTCATACCTACTTCCTTACCTAAACTCTAATTTCGGGACGAAATTCCCTCTAACAGGGGATGATGTGACAACCCGGAATTTTCTATCCTGTTCTGTCTAACACTTCATTGAAAGTCAAACTCATTTCTGCTATCTTTTATAGGAATGGCAACGGGGCGGGTTCGGGGCGGGGCATGGCTTCCCAAACCCGAACCCGATTTTTAAATGTGTGCCCGAACCCGACCTGAAACCCGACAGGTTTCTTATCGGGGCGCCCCGTCGGGGCTGAAAATTTCCCCGAACCTGACCCTAAACCCGAAACCCGATAACTACCCCAAAACCCGACCCTAAAACCCGAAATATGGCAGAAAAAAAAAGAAGGAAAAACTATAAATACAATGATAAATTAAGAAGTTGCATAGGCTTAAAATACCAAATAAGTTCTTAAATCACAAAACAACTCAAATCAAAATCACTCAACAAATCTGTCTATATAAATTAGAAATCAGAACATATCAAATTCACTCAATAGATCAGTCTAAGCATATCAGAAACAGATTAGAAATCAGAAACCATATATTCAACTCAAACCAATGTCATATCAGAGTATCATATTCAACAAATATTATGTTCATTTGAAAAGAAATCAAATAATATATGCATTTAAATATCAGAAATCGGATTATCGGTACAAATCAGCTGTATTCAACATTATCCAAAATCAATACAAAAATCATATTCGAAATCCAAAATCAATTCATCATAAATAGTAATTGGATTCGAGAGTATCAAGTTCATCATAAATCATATTCAAATCCATCACAGTTCGAAATTATCAAGTTCAATTAAGCATTATTTTTACCGATTAGATGAGTTCGAAATTACTAGGATTCTCCAACGATTTCCGATTCTCCAACGATTGAAACTGTGAAACCGACCAGGACGAGGACGAGCTTCGAGTCTTCGATGAAACAGAACTTCAGGAGTCGGGACGTTGCTTGCTGGATGAATGACGATGGTCGCAATAGCTGAATAGCTTCCTGTTGATCGCGATGGTTCACTCGATGAAAATGAAGGATGGATTTGAAAACGATCGACCGATCATCACCCTCGGACCATAGCTGAAAAAGTGAACATTTGATTTTGTTGATTTGGAATATTGAAGTCGGCTGGAACTAGAAGACATCAAGAGGAGCGTGACTACGAGAATGACTGAATGTGTGATTTTAGGGTTAGTCTTCAGGGGCAGAAGTGTAATTATATATATATATATATATATATATATATATATATATATATATATATATATATATATATATTTGGGGCGGGTCGGGTCGGGGTAGGCACTCCCCACTCCATGCCTTGAACCCGAAAAAAATACCCGATAAGGACCTGAAACCCGACCCGAAACCCGATAAGAACGAACCGAATCGGCCCGAAAACTTCGGGGATCGGGTTTCCCCGTCGGGTTCGGGTTTTTTTGCCATCCCTAATCTTTTAGCACAATTAGGAGTTTATTTGAGTGTTCTGAGCCTTGTATAATTAAGGGATAAGTGTGGTGCTTTATCTGATGAAGCTATAGCACAAAGAACGAGCCCTAATCACATTGACCATGAGTTCACGGCCACCAAAATGGAGTTTACGGCCGTAAACTCCATGTGGGCCGTAAACTCACCCTATATGGTCAAGTTTTGTGTAACACCCGAAATCAGAAAGGTCAAGAAAGGAAAGGAAAACCATAAGTTAAAGAGGGTCGACTCGTCGAGTCCAGGGAGGAACTCGGCGAGTCGGAGCGGGATCCGGGTGTAATGTAAGTGACCGACTCGGCGAGTCGGCAAGTGGACTCGGCGAGTCTTGTCTAGGTTGGGAAACCCTAATTCCTGGACTTGGTACCCTATTTAAGCATCTTATTCTCTTCCCTAGGGCTCATTTGCGGCCCCTATAGTCCAGAACCCCAAACCCTAGCCACCATAATCGTTTTTGGAGCAAGATCTACCCTTGGTGAAGTAATTTGGAGCTTGGAAGAGAAGAGATTCATAGTGGTGCAAGAGGAGGCCTTGGATCCAGAGTTAGTGGAACTTTTTAGAGAATTTGGAGGTAATGAATCGATATCCTTGGCTTTCTCCTTTCTAGATCCATCTTTCATGGATTTTTAGGGTTTCTTTGAGAGTAT
This sequence comes from Lactuca sativa, assembly GCF_002870075.4. NCBI lineage: Eukaryota > Viridiplantae > Streptophyta > Magnoliopsida > Asterales > Asteraceae > Lactuca > Lactuca sativa. The sequence continues at coordinate 311,761,443 of NC_056630.2, forward strand.
GTGATGAGAAGTGGGTGCACAAGTTAGATATGGAGTTGAAACTCCAGATCAGAGCTCTATTTGGACCAAAGATGCAGAAAGCCCTGTTAGTTGCTATGAAAAAGTCATTCCCCCATGATTTAAGTTCCTTTCTAGCTTGGTTTTGGTATTATGAGACAAGAAGCACATAAAGGTAGCAACTTCATGTTGCTAATGGACTATAGGAACCCAGATCTATTGTGTGGAGCAAAGGAGTGGCTATGTGACTCGAGACCATGAGAATACACGAAAGGACTCGGTGAGTCTGGGAGATGACTCGTCAAGTCGGGCTAGATACCAAACTTAAATCGCATAGCAACTCGGAGAGTCACATGGGTAGACTCGGCGAGTTGGATGAAGATAGGCAGGAACTCGACGAGTTGGAAGAACAAGTCGGCGAGTCTGTTGAAGATTTCCTTGGACTCAGCGAGCCTGTTCTTGGACTCGGCGAGTCAAGTCGCGAAACCCCAAATCCTTCTAGTTAAGACTCGGATCAGTGAGCTGAGTGAAGACTCAGTGAGTTGGTCAGGACCGAACTTGGGAACCAGTAGACTCGGCGAGTCGAGTCGCGAATGAAAGGGGGTTTCTGAGCCTATGGACTCGGCGAGTCAGTAGGCTGACTCGGCGAGTAGGGTCAACCTGGAAGGTTGACTGTGACCAGGACTTTGACTTTGACCAGAGTTGAATTAGTTGACTTTTAGAGGACTGTCAGACTAAGTGTCATATTGATATTGGTAGCTCGGAGAGCTAGAGGAGCAGCGTCTTAGAGGGTTGTCGGTTAGCAGCCAGAGGGTTATCAGTAGAGCTCAGCAGTTCAGGTGAGTTTCCTTCCAGTAGGAATGGGTCTAAGGCCACAATGCCGGCTCGTGTAGCTAGCAGTAGTTTCCGGACTTCAGTCCGATGCAGTAGTTACTATGTTTGATGCCTTCGTGGCTTAGACACGATTTATGTGTTATGTGTTCCGGGCTACGGCCCGATGCAGTATGGAGTTTATGTGTTCATGCTAGTGGATATGTTTATCCTATGCTATGTTCAGTTAGTTTTCAGATTTCGGTCCGATGCAGGGGGCAAGGCCCCAGTTAGTCCGGACTTCTGTTCGATGCAGGGGACTTCAGTCCGATGTAGTAGTTAGTAGGATAGCCTGTTTAGGTTATGCCTGATAGTATGAGTTTAGCATTGTATGCTAGTACAGTTTCTTGATTATGAGAATAGTTTGCACGAGTGTGTTTCCTTTATCCGAATGTTGCCTGCTTTGTGCTTAGTGGGACTCTGAGTGATGGGAGTTAGCCATTAGGTGAATACGTCACATCACATGTGATCAGGGTTGAATAATCTCAGAGTGCTGGATTTGGCCCTATAACGCAGCTCTCGTCTGAGTCTAACCGTTGTGGGGATGAGTCTTTTACTCGAAGGATTATATGAGCCTCGTCACATGTGATGGTATTCAGGTGGTGGCTAATTGGCATTACGAGGAGGCCTTCAGCAGCTGAGGACTGTTTGGGTGGAGTCAGAGGTTCCCTAGGGCAAGCCTAGGATGAGAATAACAGAGATTAGTAGTAGAGAAAAGGGACTTTGTGGAGTTGACGTAACTCTTGAGGAAAGTACAGATAGATGTGGAAGGTAGTATGGGCCCGTACTACTGAAAGCAGAGGATCCGTACTCGATTCAAGAGGGGCGAAGGCAAAACCAGGGAACTAGTAGAGTGTGTGAGAGATCCCTCAGCAGCAGTATGTATTGATTAGGAAGTGTTATATTTTCAGCATGGTGAGATTGTGCGAGTTACCAGTTAGCAGTTCAGGTACTGAGGAGGGATCTGGCTCGGGCTCCGGAGCAGGGCAGCTTGATGACCCGATGAGGGATTTCATTTCCGCAGAGATTATGCGCAACATCATTGATCAGACTCCAGTGATTTTCGGCTCGGTTAGAGAGGCCATCGTGGAGCTTATGGACAGTCATCTTGAGGCCTTTAGGTTCGGGATAGTTTCAGGACAGTTTGGGGCTCATCTAGAGCCTGATGCTTATGGAGTTTAGGGATCCATCAGGGAGGGAGTTCCCATTTCTAGCTCTTACCATCAGGCGACAAGTGTGAGTGGGGAACCCTATCTCTAGGAAAGACCTTTGCATGATTGGGTAGTTAATGAGGTTTCGCTAGTCATTCGCAAGGAGTTGCCCAACATCATTGAGCGGGTCACTGGCCGGTTGACCGCTAAGTTCCAGGGACAGCCATCTGCTGTTCATACGGTTCATGGAGTAGTCGGGGCCACTCGAGAGCAGGAGAGTGGTTTGGATGGGCAACTCGGAAAAAGGAAGCGGGCACGTGTTGCAGGGAGATTGGGAAGAAGTGTGGAGTCCTACTCAGCTGACTTGGGCACTAGAGGTCAGGAGGACCTAGAGGTCTGTGGTAAGTGTGGAGGGACTCATGGGTTTGATTGTCACTAGTTCAGGTGTTTCAAGTGCGGAGAAAGGGGACATGTGTATCGGGATTGTAAGCAGGATCATAGATGTTTTCATTGTCACCAGCCAGGTTATTTCAAGTCTCGATGTCCCGTTTTGGTGACGGAGAGAGTTTAGGGTCAGGCGCCCATCATTCTGCAGAAAGTCAAGATCGAGCCGCACTAGATCGCAGGTATGTAATTTGAATTCTTCCCTTTTGTAGTAACTTTATTATTATGGTACTGCATCGCTGTTAGTAAGCATGTAACTGTGAGTATTATATTACTTGTTTGTGTCGTAGTTTTATGCCATCTGCATACCTTGGAATTAGAATGGTAAATTGGAGGTCTTCCCCTCTAAATCAGGTTGCTGCGGATGCAACAGCTGTAGCATGTATGTGTAAGAATCAGTAATGCCTCACTACTTTCGAAAGGTGCCATTCGGGATTGATCAGTTAAATCGTTAGTAGTGACAACCTAGAGCTTCTAGTAAGGTAGCCAACGGACAGTAGGGAAGTGGGTTGGGAATGTGAACCCCAAACGCAGGTTCTCAGAATGTAGTCCCTAAAGAAAATACAGTTAAGGATCGAAGGGTGCTCAGTTAGATAGCAAGAATGGTTCGGATCTGGTAAAAGTTAGTTGGAGCGGCGACAGAGGTAAACGTTGGCGGATAGCAGATCGCCCTTTTCATGGAAGGAAGGATGGGGAAATCCTTTCGACCAGTGAGCAGTAAGGAGTTAGCCGGATCCAAGTGGGGGAGAACCCTCCGAGTATACAAGGGTAAGAGCACGCAGACTCAGAATGAGTACACGACCTCAGAGAAGAAAAGATAGTAGTGCAGTGATTGATGGATTGAGGAGTTCAGGATTGGGAGTTTGAGGAACTTCCCAATAGTTAGTTCATGTAATCGAGATGGTTAGTAGCTGGTTGGGAATCCAGGATTGGAGGAACACCTGTAGGACTCTAGTGAGTCGGAATGAGAATCTTAAGAATGGTTAGCAAGAGATGCTTTCGTGTTAGTAGTCAGTGGCAGAGACGGGATGCAGGGTTGTGTGAATTTAGGAGTTGGGGGTTCGGAAACTTCCCAACAATAGTTTCATGTATCCGGATTAGTAGACGGTTGGTTTGGGAACCAAGCCGAAGAATTCCTCGATGAAATGCTAAGTGTATCAAGGGTATAAGATGTCGAGGTTGATGCAGCATTCGATGACTGAGGGCTGGTTTTGAGAAATCAGGATGAGGAATCACTAGTAGGACTAGGGATAGTCAGGATATCCTTGGAATAGTTAGTAAAGCAGTCAGATAGTAGTAGAGTGTTGTAAGTCTGTGGGGGTAGTCGTAGCATTCACTAGCAGTCAGATAGTAGTAGTGTTGTAAGTCTGCGGGGGTAGCCGTAGCATTCACTAGCGGTCAGATAGTAGTAGTGTTGTAAGTCTGCGGGGGTAGCCGTAGCATTCACTAGCAACCAGATAGTAGTAGAGTGTTGTAAGTCTGTGGATGTAGCCGTAGCATTCACTAGCAGCCAGATAGTAGTAGAGTGTTGTAAGTCTGTGGATGTAGTCGTAGCATTCGTCAGGTTAGTAGGTAGCATGAGCGTGTTGTTTGGACGCGGGGGAAACAGTAGTACCCACCAGTTCGAGTGCAACAGTGTAGATATGGGAATCCACGGGTTAGATTTTGGATTTCCCAAATGGTTCAGTTATGGTTAAGCTGGCGATTCGACAGTCGGTTCGTCACCACAGTTATGGGATCAGGGTAGCAATGGACCATTTGGGTTCGTTTATGTTAAGGGCTACCGTTACTCTGGGAGCCATCATGTTTTTAGTCATGGAATTGATGATGTCAGGATGTGACATTTGGACCTAATCGGTGGATTGGGAGGTTGTTAGAGCCACAGTGACAAGATAACTAGTGGAAACTAGTTCCAGAGAAAGATTTCATTCAGAAGTCGTGGGAGCGACTAAGTGAGGAGTCCTTGGACTCCACAGTTGATTTAGAACTTGGTGTTGCAGATAACCGACGAATGATTGGAGAACAGGAAGGTCTTGCGATATTTTGGGAAGCAGTCATACAGGCATGTTCAGTGTTTCATGCAGTTTAGTGTTTCAAGCAATTCAATGTCTCAGGTAGTTCGGTGTTTCATGCAGTTAAGTGTTTCAGGAAGTTTAGTGTTTCAGGCAGTTCAATGTTTCATGCAGTTCAGTGTTTCAGTCAGTTCAGTGTTATAGCAGTTTAGTGTTTTGGATAGTTTCAGAGTTATGGACAGTATTAGTATTTGTGTTGGAATGCAAGTGCTGACGGTATAGTTGGTTAATTTGGAAATGTCAAGTCCCTCTCAGCAGGATCAGTTGAGTCTTCTGCCATGTATAAGTGATCTGAAAGGGTAATTAGGCAGGTAGCCTTTCTTTCAGGATGGAAGACTCAAGTTATTGGAAGTTGAGTAGTCAGATGAGAGATAAGCAGGCTGGTTCCAACAACATCAATTCAGTATGAGTGGCAGAATGGATAGAACAATTATAGATAGTCGAAGTATGTTCAGAAGTCGCTGGAAGCGACTAGGAGATTGTGATAGGGTGTAGTGACCGGTGGGAGTCCGGTAACCCAGATATCGGCAGATTAGTTGGACCATGGTGGTCTCAATGCATCCGATAGGCGGACGAGGGGCAACATAAATTTCAGTAAGAGGCAGTAACGATAAGGGACGTATGGTAAGAGGCAGCAAGTTGACAGAGGGTACTATGCCTCTCATGGCAGGGTTGGATAATCTCAGAGGGGAGGGTTTTACCTTGTTGCGCAGCTCTCGTATGAGTCTTAACCGTTGCAGGGATGAATCTTTCACTCGAAGGATTATCTGATCCATTCGCTGGGACGGGTGCTCAACACCAAGTTATGGAAATAAGAAGCATTCAGTATGTACCAGCAGTAGTGACCAACACTGAGAGTGGCTGGAGTGATGGACAAGTCACCAGGCAGGGTGTTTGAGGCGGATTGCAGGTCAGTTGACCATAGAGAACTTCGAGGACGAAGTTTAGTTTAAGTGGGGGAGAGTTGTAACACCCGAAATCAGAAAGGTCAAGAAAGGAAAGGAAAACCATAAGTTAAAGAGGGTCGACTCGTCGAGTCCAGGGAGGAACTCGGCGAGTCGGAGCGGGATCCGGGTGTAATGTAAGTGACCGACTCGGCGAGTCGGCAAGTGGACTCGGCGAGTCTTGTCTAGGTTGGGAAACCCTAATTCCTGGACTTGGTACCCTATTTAAGCATCTTATTCTCTTCCCTAGGGCTCATTTGCATCCCCTATAGTACAAAACCCCAAACCCTAGCCAGCATAATCGTTTTTGGAGCAAGATCTACCCTTGGTGAAGTAATTTGGAGCTTGGAAGAGAAGAGATTCATAGTGGTGCAAGTGGAGGCCTTGGATCCAGAGTTGGTGGAACTTTTTAGAGCATTTGGAGGTAATGAATCATTATCCTTAGATTTCTCCTTTCTAGATCCATCTTTCATGGAGTTTTAGGGTTTCTTTGAGAGTATGTGATGAGAAGTGGGTGCACAAGTTAGATATGGAGTTGAAACTCCAGATCAGAGCTCTATTTGGACCAAAGATGCAGAAAGCCCTGTTAGTTGCTATGAAAAAGTCATTCCCCCATGATTTAAGTTCCTTTCTAGCTTGGTTTTGGTATTATGAGACAAGAAGCACATAAAGGTAGCAACTTTATGGTTCTAATGGACTATAGGAACCCATATCTATTGTGTGGAGCAAAGGAGTAGCTCTGTGACTCGAGATCATGAGAATACACAAAAGGACTCGGCGAGTCGGGCTAGATACCAAACTTAAATCGCATAGCAACTCGGCGAGTTGGATGAAGATAGGCAGGAACTCGACGAGTTGGAAGAACAACTCGGCGAGTCTGTTGAAGATTGCCTTGGACTCGGCGAGCCTGTTTTTGGACTCGGCGAGTCAAGTCGCGAAACCCCAAACCCTTCTAGTTAAGACTTGGATCAGTGAGCTGAGTGAAGACTCAGTGAGTTGGTCAGGACCGAACTTGGGAATTAGTAGACTCGGCGAGCCATGGTCTGACTCGGCGAGTCGAGTCGCGAATGAAAGGGGGTTTATGAGCCTATGGACTCGGCGAGTCAGTAGGCTGAATCGGCGAGTAGGGTCAACCTGGAAGGTTGACTGTGACCAGGACTTTGACTTTGACCAGAGTTGACTTTTGGAGGACTGTCAGACTAAGTGTCATATTGATATTGGTAGCTCGGAGAGCTAGAGGAGCAGCATCTCAGAGGGTTGTCGGTTAGTAGCCAGAGGGTTATCAGTAGAGCTCAGTAGTTCAGGTGAGTTTCCTTCCAGTAGGAACGGGTCTAAGGCCACAATGTCGGCTCGTGTAGCTAGCAGTAGTTTCCGGACTTCAGTTCGATGCAGTAGTTAGTATGTTTGATGCCTTCGTGGCTCAGATAGTATTTTTGTGTTATATGTTCCGGGCTACGGCCCGATGCAGTATGTACTTTATGTTTTCATGCTAGTGGATATGTTTATGCTCTTCTATGTTCAGTTAGTTTCCGGATTTCGGTCCGATGCATGGGGCAAGGCCCCAGTTAGTCCGGACTTCGATCCGATGCAGGGGACAAGGTCCCAGTTAGTTTCCGGACTTCGGTCCGATGCAGGGGCAAGGCCCCAAATAGTCCGGACTTCGGTCCGATGCACGGGACAAGGTCCCAGTCAGTTTCCGGACTTCGGTCCGATGCAGGGGGCAAGACCCCAGTTAGTCCGGACCTCGGTCCGATGCAGTGGGAAAGGCCCAGTATGTGCTTTATATGTTTGTATGGTATGTGGTAGTTTGGGGAGCTCGCTAAGCTTCGTGCTTACGGTTTTCAGTTTTTGGTTTCATGTACTCAGTTTTCAAAAGAGGAGCTCGGAGAGGTTGCAGTGCACACACCATAGTCAGTTAGCCTGGGAATGTTTTACTCTGATAATAAGATTATGTTTTGAATTGATACTCGGAAACAATGTTATGATTTATGATACGGTTTTTATAAATATGGTTTTAGTAATGTTTTAAAAAGAAATTTTTAGTCGTGATTTTGGGTCGTTTCATTTTGGCCATTTGTTTCATGCTTTCACTTCCTTGGCTGATTTCCTCCCAAATCCTCTCAAGTATCATCCCGATCTTCATCCCCGATCTTCAAAACTTGTAAGTTTCCCATCCTAACTAGTTGATATCTTACTTGATCTAGTGATCTTACATGATTTCAACCGTGAAATCATTCATTTGTGTAGATCTTCAAGTTTCACCAAGAACACACACTAGTGTTCTTGGCCAAAACCGACCATTCAAGCTGCTAGATCGTAAATACTCTTGTTCTAACTCGTTGTACTGTAGGTTTAACATGTTTAGATCTTATAAACATCAAGAATCAATGGATGAATGAGAGTTTACGGCCACGGATCTCCCAAGGCCGTAAACTCCCTATAAGGGTGCATTGATGCCCTCTTGACCTTCCTAATGACTAGAACTTAGCCTAGAACCAACCACCATTGAACTGGGAACCTGAAATATCAAAATGGTACTTCGCACCATGATTTTACGACTGTAAACTCATGGGGAAGTGCTCCCCAGGCCGTAAACACAAGTTAAGGTCATTTCTTGGACCTTAAACTCACCTAGCCTCTTTTTTAGCCTTGAAACACTTAACCACTTAAGAAATCATAGCTTTAAGCCTCAAATGGAGACCCTTTAGAGAGTTTACGGCCAGGAGTAAACTCCCCTGAGTCGTAAACTCCATTAAGTATGGTCCATGGACCATAAACTCAATAGCAATGCCTTGCACTCCTTTGTTGCAACCCAATGGCCTCCTAACACTTTGACCAAAGTGTTTTCCATGCATTAGGATGTTTATACTTGTCTAATTAGTGTTATAATCACTAATTGTATATATACATATGTCTTTATATGTTATTAGGATCATTGTGTGTGTTTAAGTCTTCACTTAACACTAAGCACTTGTCTGACACTTCCATCTGATCCACTCACTACAGGTGAGTTCATACCCCTTAATTAACCTTTTAAATGTTTTTAAATGTTTATACATGCTTTTATGGGGGGGGGATACAAATTGAACCATGCTAGTTATTATATCAATCACATGTGATTAATAACTAGCATGCAAATGGATTTACTATACTTTTAGCTATTTTACCAAACATATTACTTCAAATGACTTTCTCAAACGTTTTCACATGTTAGACTCTTTATCAAACTGTCTTACATACTGTATGTTTCCTTTTAAACTCGGTTACAATTGTGTTTAAAACAAAGGTTTTTCTTATACTTAAGACTGTTCTTATCAAACAAACTATTTACAAATCGTTTTATAAACTGACATCAAGTCATGATTTCTTAGTTATTAAACTTTTCAAAGGTTTTACAAAACTTCTTTTATACTTTTATATTGTCAAATGCATGTCTATATATGTACAGTTATATAAGTAATGTTTAAAGGACTTAGGACGGCTAGCTCACTTTAATTCCTTTTCCTCGTTTGGATGTGGCCTTAGGGTATCGGTTAATTGTCCGAATGTCGTCTAAATATTAGTTATATATCATGTATACATATATAGACATAAAAGTTCAATCAGTCAGTTCAGTACCTTTGGGTAGCAAAGGCATACTTTCGGTTATAAAAGTACAATTACTAGTAACTATAATTGGTATAGTTAGGAGATACTACTTACTATTCCAAGTACAAGGAATGACACAAGAGTCAGTTCATTCATGAGTCTATACTAATACTATTACATACTATAACAAAGAATACTAGGCAGAGAATACTATAACAGAGAATACTAGACAGAGCATACTATAACAGAGAATACTATAACAGAGAATACTATAACATAGAATACTATAACAGAGAATACTAGTCAGAGAATACTAGGCAGAAAATAATATAACAGAGAATACTAGAATACTAATGCATACTATAGGAAGAGATACTATTCATACTATATGGATAGATATTTATACTTACTATACGAGACTTACCATTCCACACTCGGCTGATAGCTACAGTGGGAAAATACACGTCAACGGATGGCTACAATTGTACTGTTCGACGAGTTTCCACATCGTGAATATCCTAGTACAAAAGGATACAATTACAATAATTATATTATTTCCTCATTAACTTTATTTTGTGTCACATTCACATAATCGATGAGGTAGACTAGATTTGAATAATAATAGTTATTACTTCAGTAATTAATACAAATAATACTATAGCACACATATACATTTTTCCCATTATATTCAAATTGTAATCTTCTCATGTAAAGGGTAATATAAAACTATATTTTGGTAATGATAGTCATACGTGGGAAAAGCTTTCATTTTTACAAAGAGACAAACATACAAAACAGTCGAGTCTTGGTAGAAGACTACTTTTTATACTAGTAGAAAATATAGGATTTTTCTAGGAGTTTCCAAACATATACAAAACTTTACATTGTTCAAATACAAACTTTTTCACCGAACATTTACTAGTCTTTTCTTTACAGTTTTACAAAGAAATGACACCCAAAATACTTATGAATTCACCAGCTTAAATGCTGATCTACGCTTTCAAAATAACTTGTATTCTCAGGTCACCAATAGACCGGTACGACGACCAGGTGTTGTGAAGTCGGAGCAGTCAAGACTCGTCTTTTATTTTGATTATTCATTCTGTTGTTTTATTCTATGAAAGAACAAACTTGTAATTAAAATTATACTATTAATGCAATGGATGATGATGTTGCTTGTTTACTACTTTGCATTGTTGTGATACTTTACATGACGTCCTCCGCCCCGTTTCCGCCGTTCTTGGTTTTGGGGTGTGACATCAAATAACACCAAAACAAGTAGAGAACTCACAAGAAAAGTACATATGCATATCGCAATATAAGCACAATATCTCATAACTCAGCATAAATAAAAGAAAGAATACATACCAACCACGATATTGGGCGCTGCGTGAACCTCCTCCGTTGTCAACTGGAAGGCTCTCCCGCAAGCCTTTGGTGCCTCGGCCTTCACTGGCCGGGCCTTAGCAGCTCGGGCAGCAGGTGTAGATCCCTGTGTCGATCCCTACCGCAGCTGTGGGCACTAGGCCTTCCGATGGCCGGTCTGGTTGCAATGAAAGCAAACCATGAATCCCTGGGGACAATCCCTCGCATAGTGTCCCTCCTTCCCACACTTCTAAAGGTAGAGCGTTATATATAATGGGGTGAGATCTATTGATAACTCATAGTTTCCGGAGAACCTGAGAACTAAACGTGGAGCGTTAGATCAAAATTAACTCATTAAGGGAATGATCATCATCTTATCAATCCTATTTAACTTTTAGTATTATTGAAAATATTAATAAAAAGCTCTCAAATTAACATTCTAAATCAAATTTTCGGAATTTTTTAGAAAAAAAAATAATTTTCGTTTTTTTAAAAAAAAATTGTAGATTTTTTTAATTTGTTCATAATTTTTTTTTTAAAACAGTAGAAAAAAACATTTTTAAAAAAAAAAACTGCATTTAAAAACAACAATAAATTTTATAAACTTAGTAAATTTAAAAAAACTGGAATATTAAAAAAAAAACTATAATTTTTTAACCAAAAAATCAACGTTTTAGGAGCATTTATGCATTTTTTTTCAAGTGTATGTATATATATTTCTTTTACTATAATATTCGTAAGTAAATCATAAAAAAAACACATTTTTACTTAGTAATCTATAAACACAATAGTGCGTGTATTTTATTAGATACAAAATAAAATATAAAAAACTAAAAATGCTACAAAATTTCAAATCGTTTTCATTCCTTCAATTTATCATTTTTCACCTCTTCAATAATTTTCCAAAATTCTTCCAAATCTACAAGAAAATAAAAAAAAATTGATTAATGCAAGAACATTCACAAAAATACATACGTATAAATCATGTAAGATTCACTTGTGATTATATCTTTACGATTCAAATGTGAAACTTATAAGAAATATTTTTAAAAATTAATTAACGAAGAACGCTTACATTAAATGCATGTGTCTTGGACCGTAAACAACTTGGTGTTTACGGTCGTATACGTATTTACAACCATAAACCCATTTATGACCCATGTTCTCCGGCCCATGTTCCCCTTGTATATATATATATATATATATATATATATATATATATATATATATATATATATATATATATATATATATATATATATATAAAAGGTGTTAGGGGTGAGGAGTAGAGATTTGACGAACGTGAGAAGAGAGAAACTAGAGAGAAGAAGAGAACTTTTTGTGTGTTGTGTGTAAATCTGGTAAGGGAACTTCATTCTAATCAATTCAAACAAGATTTATATTATTCTTCTTCTCCTTCTATTATATTTGATCTGACTTCATCCGTTTGATTGGGATTCCGCACCATCAAACAGATATGATTGATACACAGGCAAATCAGGGACTTACAATTGGTATTAGAGCTTGGATTATATCAGTCAATTTTGTCAGATTTGGAGCATTATTTGATCTTATTTTCGAAAGATTTTTGCGTTTTTGGATAGATCTCTGAAAAATAAAGTGGGTTTGTTCTTCGTGTTTTTCATAAAAAAAGGTTTTTGATCGAGTTTTGGAGCTTCAAAGTCGAAAAATCGGTGTTTTTGGCCGAAATCTGCGAGGGTGTGGCGGAGTTTGCGGCCGGTGGCTAGGGTTTCGGAGTTCACGGCCCGAGGTTCACGATCCGGAGTTTGCGGCCCGAGGTTTGCGGCTCAGAGTTTGCGGCCTCGGCCTCGGTGGTTTACGGCCTCGCAGCTTGCACCTTGGCCTCGCAACCAGCAACACTTCGCATTAAAATAAGATACGAAAGTGAGGGTCCCGGGAATCGAACCCGGGACCTCAAGTTCATAACCTCCGCGCCTTACCCAACTCAACTAACCAAATTCTTGTGTCTTAACTTCGAAATTTAAATTATAACATGTCCTTCTCGGTTTCAACTTTCAAAAATTGGCACTTTTAACCCAAAATTCAATTTCTTTTAGTTTTTTTTTTAAATTCCTTTTCTTCCAAAATTAAAAAAAAATAATAATAAGTAAATAAAAAATAAATTAAATTAAAATTAATAAATTTTAATTTTTGACTTTTATTTTTTAACTTTTGACCTTAATTTTTGACTTTGACTTCCAAGTTTGACCTTTGACTTTAAACTTTAACTTTTTCGTTTAACTTTTAAATTTTCAAAATTAGCTTTTCAGTTTGACTTTTCAAGTTTGTCTTTTGAGTTTAATTTTTTTTTTGTAAATTTGACTTTTAAGGTTGACTTTTGAGGTTTATAATCAAAGGGTTTGACTTTTAAGTTTGATTTTGGCTTCTAGTTGTGCTTTTTAATTGATTTTAAGGTCTACGAGGGAGTTGAAAATATGAAAGAGAGTCGTCAGGATATGTTAAGACAAAATTTCAAGATTTTCGATTATATCCCTGGAGAAACCCTCGAAACTCAGTTGAAGCGATTTACTACACTTACTACTGAGATGAATATAGTTGGGATCTTCTTGACCAAATCTGAGATAAACAAAAAGCTACTGAATTCACTTCCAAAACCGTGGGATATGAACGTAGCTGTCATCAAGAAGACAAAAGATCTCAATCATCTTAGTATTGCTGATGTAATTGAAGAGCTTGATGCTTTGAAATGTGGAAAAACAATGAATTCCACAAACATCTCGACCAATGAAGTTTCATGCTCTCCATCTTGTGAAGATACGATTAAAATTCTTCGTGAACATAATGATTTGCTAAAAAGGGAAGTCGAGGACCTAAAATACGAAGGATATCAACTTAAGAAAGGACAGAAACCCCTGAAGGCTGAATTAGAAGCAAAAACCAAAGACTTTAGGAAGCTTCAGGAAGAGTATAGCAACAAGTGTGAAAATTATGACTATAAGAGACAACTTGCTGCTGTAACTGAAGAACTTGACACTTTAAAAGTTAAGTGTGGAAAACAAATGTTAGTTTCAAAAATTATACTGCGTCAATTCAGATAGTCGAGTCCTTATTTGAAACCCAATTAAAATTCAAAGATAATCAAAACAAGGGTCTAGGATATGATAGTGTTCCTCCACCTTTCAATCATAACTACACATCCATCCCTATGACACAGAAAGAAATTAACAGGGAGGCACATCTTCAATATGGTAAACTAGCTAGATTTGTGTCAGGAGGTATTCAGGTTGAATATACTAATGTTTCTACTTTATGTGCAGGTAAAGTAGCAGAAGGTGAGAATAAGGAGAACACTACTGAACAAACCAATGACTCCTTGAACTCAGAATCTGTTGCTTCGAATTCTGTTACTCCTAACAAACCCGCCGTTGAGAAATACATGCCTCCAATTCTAGCGCAACAGAGTGCTTGTTGCAAGTGTGCATGTGGGATCAACAAGAGACAAGGAATGGATACGCCACCAGGGGCAGGAAGAGACAACTACCAAGTGAAGAAAAAGACATGTTTTCACTTTGGAACACCTGGACACGTTCAGAAAATGCCGACCGGAATGCCATTAAGGCCAAGAATTCAGCTCCCAAGGCCAAGCATCCAACTCCCAAAGGCAAGCATCCAACTCCCAAGAACAAGAAGGGAATGCTGGCCCAGAAGTCTAGTTCAAGAGATGCTCCTGTGAAGCCAAGACCGGTTAGGTCAAAGTCATCTAGGCAGCCGACTTCAAGTTCCAAATCAAGTGCTGAGGAACCTATCGGATCGAAAAAGAAATGGGTTAAACCCGAATATAGATGGGTACCAAAGGTGAAAACTCCCAAATCTTCTAATGACTCTAATATTTCATCGTCTTATGTTTGTGATAAGCAGGATATGTCATGGGAGAGAGTATCGTGCGTTGATGACAAAGGTCGACCCAGTTTCAAAATGGACTGGGTTCCAAAGACCAACTGATCCCGCTATGTGTCAGAGCAGCTATGGAGGCATATCATCAGATTTCAGTTTGTTGATAGTGGCTGTTCCAGGCACATGATAGGAGGCATCTCTCAACTATGCAACATTTTGACCTTTACTTGAGAGTATGTGTCCTTTGTGAGAAGGGAAGTAAGGAAAGGATCACTCATGGGGTTAGTGCTTAATGATGTGAAGAATGTTTGGATATGTTCTGAGATTACGTGTGCTGTTCTCAGACCTTCGGGATGCAAATTCAATCGGTGACTTACTGTTTGAATTTTCTTCTCTATACTCCTGAGTTTTTCTTAAGCTGATTCGCTTTAAAGACTAATTTTTGTTTTAGGATAGTTTAAATTTGCGCATTTACTTTCGTTTCTCTCCTAAAATAAATAAAAAAACAAAAGAAAATTAGAAAATTTTAAAAAATTTAAAAACATTAGAAATCCGGAAAACTAAAAAAATGTTGTTGTTAGTCTTGTTTGCAGGTGTTGTGATGGGAAATGAAATTAGCAAGTGATAAAGGGCAATCTGAATCTGCGTAACGTACCTAAATCGAATCGTCTACGCTCTGTTCTTGATGTGCTGGTAGGCATGAAAGATTTTAAATGGACTTGACTAGGGAAAGTTGAATCTAATGAATTTAAGGACTTGACAAATTTTGACCTAGTTAGATCCGTTTAGCCTGACATCACGACGCTCAGATAGGTTGAGCAGGGAGATATACATGGGAATCTACCGGTCACATTAAGTAACCTGTATCTAGAACTGTGGATTCACTCTTCCTCAATGTGCGGACTCTGTCCTTAATTCCAGTTGGATGGGGTGATTGGGGAATTCCGATAAACTAGTTCTGTAGAAGGTTATTTTCTTTCTTTCTGTTTGTTAGTCATATGTTGCCTCCTCTGCGTGATCGAGAGATCCGACCTGGACTGTAACATATGCAATTCTATCTCTCTGCATCCTCTCTCTATGCAATTCCTTCTATCTGTTAGCCATATATTGTCTCGTTTGCGTGAGTCATAATCCGACTTGGTACACAGTATATGCACCATTATCTTCTCAATCCCTCTAAAACTTCAGTTAGTCATATGTTTCATCCATTGTGTAATTGGAAGAGATCCGACCTGGATGTACAACATATGCATTCTAAATTTATCTTCTCTCTTAATAATTGTCTGCTCACCCGGTGTAAGGAGTATTCTGGAAGTCCTTGATGGCTGGGGCATGCCAGGAAGCGGGAAACACGTTCTAGTACAATTAAAATTGAACACATACAGGTTGTCTGTAGATCTCGCTGCTCAATTTAGGTGGACAACAATATCCCTAGTCATAGTCAGTTAAACGGTCATAAGAAAATTTTATTTAAGAATTAGGGCCAATCATGATAATAAAGAATTATAATCATCTCTATGAGTATATGTCATGTCATTGGTAAATTGTCCTAAAATTGTCACAAATTTTTTGTGTTTAAGTGGACCACAATATTGGCGATCGATCAGACGAAGATGTGAAGATAAGGGTACCGACAAGTAGAATAAGATTGTCCAATAACTTTGATCCCAAATCACTCTTAAAGTTAGCTATTATTTTTGTTTTTGTTAAGTTTGTTCATAGTGTTCTTCTAATTTAAATATTAGGGGAGAATTACAAAAAAAAAAAACTCAGAAAATTAAAAATTAAAAAAATAGTGTTATTTCTGTTTTATTTCTTTTTCAGAAAATATGAAAAATCCAAAAATATTTTTGTTTTTGTTTTAAATTGTGTGTTAAATTTTCTTTTAGTTTTGTTTTGTCTTGAAAAGTGAATTCAGGTGAAGATGAAACTCATGGAGTTTGTGTCGAAGATTTCTAAGCCAAGGTTTCATCCGTGAGCATCAAAGAACTCTCATTCGATGGAGCAAGAAATGAAGATTATTCTTTTAACATTCAATCCTTCAACCCCATAATCAAGGTGAAGCAGAAATTGAAGATTATGTGATGGATTGCATTGAAGCCTCCTCAATCAGTCTGCTGCTATCTTTGTACCTGCTGAAGTGATCCAAAAGATTTTTTCTCTCTGATGTTCTCTCTGAAGATTCTCAAGTTGAAAGCGCCATCTTTCAAGAATCAGTACAAGAAGCCTCCTCACCCAATGTGCGTTCAGAGACAAATCTTGAAGAAAAACTAAAGTGCTCAAGATGAAGTGATTCATTGAAGATTCATCAAGCACATCTTGAAGTTGTGAAGAATTTGAACATAAATGCTAAAGCAAATCTCACAGTGAAGATTAACAAGAAAAGCCAGCTACTTTTTAGGGGGAGCTTGTTGGGTAAATTAAGAAAAGAAAGTTATAAACCAAGGGGGAGATTGTTGGGTGAAAAATATGGTTTATACTTTACTTTTCTAGAAAAATGTATTTTTGTGTCTTGGACCATAAACAACTTGGTGTTTACGGCCGTATACGTGTTTACAGCTGTGTTTATGGCCGTAAACAGGTTTATGGCCATAAACCCATTTACGGCCCATGTTCACCAAGCCCATATTCTCCAAGTATAAATATAAGTGTAAGGTGTGAGGAGTAGATTGATGAACAATAGAGAGTGTATGGTAGAGAGAAGAACAAGTGTGTGTTGTGTGTGAATCTTGTAAGGGAACTTCATTCTAATCAATTCAAACAAGATTCATATTATTCTTCTTCTCCTTCTATTCTATTTGATCTAATTTCATCCGTTTGATTGGGATTCCGCACCATCAAATGGATCTGATTGATACACAGGCAAATTAGGGACTTACAATCTCATGTGATTCATATGTGAATTACATGTGAATCACATGTAATTCATATGTGATTCACTTGTGATTTACATGTGAATTACGTGTGACTCATATGTGAGTTACATGTCATTCACATGTGAATACCATGTGATTCATATGTGAATTACATCTGATTTACATGTGAATCGCATGTAATTAATATGTGAGTTAGATGTGTATCCAATGTGATTAATATGTGAATTACATGTGAATCACATGTAATCCATATGTGATTCACATATGATTTACATGTGATTCATATGTGAATTACATGCGAATCACATACATAATTCATATGTGATTCACTTTTGATATACATGTGAATCACATGCAAATCATATACGATTCACTTGCGATTTAGATGTGAATTACATGTGATTCACTTGTGATTTACATGTGAATTTCATGTGATTCATATGTGAATTACATGTAATTCCTATGTGAATCACATGTAATTCCAATGTGGTTCATTTGTAATTTACATATTAATCACATATAATTCAAATGCTCAAAAGTTGCGATGTTATGAACAAAAAGAATTCAAGTTAACCATTCTACATAACGAAGAAGTGCTAAATCTCTATGATCTAACAAATACTTGAGAAACGATCATGTAAGACGAGGATATCAAATCATCACAACCATAAAGAACACCCCGAGGAACTACACTTTAGATGATATTTATAAAAAAATATGTACTTTTTGAAATATATATATATATATATATATATATATATATATATATATATATATAGAGAGAGAGAGAGAGAGAGAGAAGGAGAGAGAATTAATAAAACTTACTAATTACAAAAACTTCAAGAAGATTATCCAGATGAGACAGTGTTGTGAGACGTGAGCCCTGGATTGGTGCAAGAAAATTTCAACCATACGAGTGAAATTAATACTCAATTTGGCTATATTTTTAAATATTTTGATGATAATTATCTATTAACATATAAAGTAAATAAAATGCTAGTTAAATAATAAACACCTCACGAAAATGGTAGTTTGGGCCATGCAATATATTAAAGAAAATATAGTAAAATGAATGTACATAACGCCACTAACAATAGGATTCTAACCCAAATTCAAAATGTGTAGACTTTTTGCTTTTGAATATGAAAAGATGGAAAGTACACTAAAGAAAAGTCAAACAATACAAAATATGGGGACAAAATATACATAACAATCATAAATCTAATTTACATTTGTAGAAATTGATTATTATTACCTTGTTGGCCTTCTCTAACGGTAATGTGCAAAGGATCAAAACCAGATATGTTCTTCAAAAAGTCCTTTAGTTGTGTAAGGAAAAAGTCCTTTCACAACTTCAACATACCCTCTTTCTATAATTGTAAATAAAGCTGTTTCTCCAAGCTCATTCACCTCATTCACAACCGAAGCTCTGATCTCAACCACCTCAGCATCAAACTCTGCACCTTTCATAATCCTCAACATTTAGTCATTAATTTCATCAAGAATCTGTTGCACTGTCATAACAACACCGTGTTTTGCAGCTAATTGAATCTCTACATTGGAGTACCCAATTTACTAGTACTTGATGATGAATATGATAACTTACAAAATAAATAATAAGAGGTATGGCACCAAGTAAACACAACATTACATGACTCAATAATA
This sequence comes from Lactuca sativa, assembly GCF_002870075.4. Taxonomy (NCBI): domain Eukaryota; kingdom Viridiplantae; phylum Streptophyta; class Magnoliopsida; order Asterales; family Asteraceae; genus Lactuca; species Lactuca sativa. Next base: position 311,780,291 of record NC_056630.2, read on the forward strand.
TCTTCTACTGAGGAATAAGATGTAGACATCAATTTAGCACCAATCAAAAATAGACGAATTAACTAAAATCCGATTTGAAACAGAAAAGTTGAAATCATATATAAATTAAAGATAAACTCTTACAGGCATTCAATGTGGAGGAAGGAGATGAAGGTGGTCAACCAAACCAGATCGATGTAAGAGAGAGGGGGGGGGGAGTCCATTAACAATTACGTCTCTAGTGAATCAAATGTGTGAGATAGATAGTTGTTCTCATCGACTTTGATTTTCATCAGGTCAACACAAATGGATTGTAGCGCTTCTGTCGTATCATCACCGTATTTACCACCAATAATTGTCGTTAATGTAAAAAACACAATCGGGCTGGACCATTATAGCAACGACATCGATCAACATGTAATTCAAATAAGAGTTGAAAATCTCGTGATTAGGAGTCTGTTGATATAAAGACAGTCGAGAACAGATGTTGTATGGAAGAGTTAAGATTTTTACACGGACTTTAACAGGCTAAGCCTGTTAAAAATATAACTTTAAAAATAAATTGAGAATTAACAGACATAGTTTAAATGAAAGTTGTAGATCTTGGCGATAACTATGTGTGGATATAAAGAACGTCAAAGAAGGAGTTCGTATGAAGAAGATACATTTTTTTTGAAGATTTCCCGGCGGCGCCATGCGCAGGAGGTACAAAATGCACTTCTTGAAGGCGTAGGTGTGGACCAGCGGAATGATGCCACGTGTTACAAGGAAGGAGGCCGACCAGGCCAGGGCACGAGCGCACTTGGTCGGTGCGTGGCGTGCACTTGGAAGTTTTTGCCTATAAATAGCCTTTCAGCCCCATTCTGCTTCTTACACCTCTTGAATTCTCTCTTAACTCCCAAAATCATATTTGGGGACTTTATTTAGGGTTATGGAGCATCTTAGCTTAACGCAACTCTAGGCATCTAGGCTAGATTAAAAGTTCTCAGGTCGGAGTTCTACCAGTGCAATTTCCAAACTTTTGTCAGGAAATCCTCTTTAAGTTAAAGTTACGCTTATATTGCTTTCATTGTAACTTAGATTCATATTCATAGTCAATTTTATGAATTTATAAATAATATTTGTTAGCAATTCCAAGTTATATTCCCAATTGATCTACTTACATGGGTGATGTCTATGCTAGATTTAGTGAGGTGTTTAAAGTGGGAATTCCAAACAATATACTTTGTATGCCAAAATGACCCTACCTCTGATATGATCATACATGGTTGTTGCTTATTTGATAGATCTGATGGGTTTTATAGGTTACTAAAAAAATATGTGGCAGAAAAAACTTAACCCTATGTTCACATGAAAACTTTTGGATCTAAGTTTTCTCTATTGATTTGCAACAAACAATTGAACATCAATAACCCTAGGAGTACTCTATTATTTTCGAAATTCACAAATGGATTAGGGTTTACATACATTTTGATTATTGTTGTAAATAATTAATGGTATCCTTCTTGAACAAGCTCTAGAAAGCAAGCACCAGAAATCTCATGCCTCTGATGGGTTACACCCAAAACCTTAGAAACCATAGAATGAAGAGGAGAGAGAAGAAGAAGAAGAAGGAAATTTTGTTCCTAATACTCTTAAGAATGTCATGAACAAATATTGATGGTCTTGGGGTCCTATTTATAGTTTAGGTAACTTACAAGCAAAGTAGAATCTTAATTGATTAAATAATAGATTTAACCCTAATTTAAATCCTTTCCTTTTATGCAACCAGGAGGCTTCCAGAAACCCTAGAAAGACTCCCAATTTCATTCACCCCTTGTATGATTCTAGAATTGCTTCTTTTGTTCAACTATTGAACAATTACACTTCAATCCTTGCACCTTTAATTTATTCTAATTAATCTGAAGTTAATTCCTGATTAATTCTCATTAATAATTAATTAATTCGAACTGATTTCTTATTAACTTATTAACCATATATATATATATATATATATATATATATATATATATATATATATATATATATATATATATATATATATATATATATATATATATTAACAAATCAATTATTTAACTATTGATCTCCTATTTATTTATTAATCACATAACAAATTAACATATCCGTTATTTATTCCCAATTAATATATTAATCACAAAACATTTCTCTCTTTCTTTCTCTCTCTCTCTCTCTCTCTCTCTCTCTCTCCTAATATCATTCCCAACTATTTCTGGTTATGAGAGCAACTCAAAAGGACTCTTCTTTTAATTCAAGTTTATACCAATTTAGTTATGAGCTTAGATACCTTAATCCAACAGTCTCCCACTTGGATAAGTCTATTACTACAATTGCAAGTATAACCAAACAACAAATAGTGCTTTCCAAAGCCACTGTTGAACTCTAATCTAATCAAAAATTTCCCTAAGATAAGTGATATAATATTCCTTCGCTCTTGTAACACCGTAAATTTTCAAATAAATATTTCATTTTAAAATCGCATTATTCTCATAACATATTTCACACGAAAATCCCAAGTATCTAATTATCAAAACACAACTTTATAATTGTTTGATTAAAAATCCAGGATCCTCAAAACATAACCCTTTCTCTCGTGTGTACAATTAAGCCGGCGCCTTCCCGCAATCCAAAAAAAGTACCTGAAACACAAATCACACAACACGGTAAGCACAAAGCTTAGTGAGTTCCCCAAAATACCACACATATCCCATTAGCCTCTCATGGCTATGCTCAAAATAAGACCCTCCGGTCAATGTGTCTCAGTGGGACCCTCCGGTCCCAAAACTCGGGTGGACCTTTCGGTCCTAACTCAGTAAGTTAAGAATAATACACACCATAAATCACATAGACATAATGCAAGATATTACAATACTCAATATAAACACATAAAACCCTCCAATCACAGAAAGGTTACCATTCTAGGTAGGTATAGTGAGAAGACTCACCTCGAAGCAAGCAAGCAAATACACCTCGTACACGAATCACCGATCTAGCCTCCGCCTAGCACATGTGATATTTATCTCTGATTAAATCACAACTCTAAATAAAATCATACTATCCCCTCGCTAACTCTTGGGAAGGATACAAGACCATTCTACCCCTTCATGCTGTCCATTACTCACATTTGGTCAAAACCTCAAAAGTCAACAGAAGTCAAACTCGATTCAACAGTCCATGTTGACCCAACTCGTCAAGTGCATCAAAGCAACTCGTCGAGTCCCCTTATGTCCTCAGAAGCCTCATGAAAACCAACTCAACTCGTCGAGTTGACCCGTCAACTCGCCGAGTTACAACATGCTCAGACTCATCGGGATAAACCCTAACCGACTCGTCGAGTCGGCTCATCGACTCATCGAGTCCCTTAAGTCAAAATTCTCATTAAGATGTTTTATGGGAAAAATGCTACTCCATACTCTAGATCTGACCTCCTAAAGCTCGAATACCACGTAAAGCTGACAACTTTACGTGCATGCATGGCATATTGGCTCAATAATGGCAGTACAAGCTCTTACAAGGGCTTGGTGCTCAAATGTTTGCCTCTAGATCCATAAAGCTTGGATCTTTGGGCTCACAAGACCTCTTACAGTCCAAATCGGAGGTTTCAACCTCAAGATTTGCTCAAGGGACTCAATAACACAAGGTGGATGGGAGAAAACCCTAAAAGCTCCCCCAAACCAAGATCTACACAACGAATGATCAAGTAAGCATCTTTTTACCTCCAATAGAAGCTAACAATAAAAGAAACTCTGGATCAAAATGTCCCTCTCTAGTCCTAGCCAAGATGCTCTCCAAATCTTCTTCCAAAGTTTCACAAGAACATCCAAATTAGACTCTTTCTCTCTCACAATGGATGGAACTGATGTTCGGTTTCTCAAAGGGCTCTCTGGAGATAAGGGAGGCGGAAATGGGGGATTTAAGTCCTTTAAATAGGTCCCAACCTCAGATATTTAGGGTTTCATCTCACATTGCCAACTCAGTGAGTCGGTCTTTAAATCCACGTGCTCAATCCAACTCTTCTCGACGAGTCGAACACCCAACTCGTCGAGTCACTCATTAATAAATAATGTACCTGGGAGTCAGGATGTTACAATTCTCCCCCATTAGAATCAGACTTCGCCGTCGAGGTCATGCTCCAGAAATAACTCGGGATATTGCTCTCACATCTCGAACTCCGGCTCCTAGGTCCATTTAGACCCTTTCCGATGTTGCCACTAGACTGAACCAGGGGCACCTCTTTGTTCCTCAGAACCTTCACTTTTCGATCCAAGATCGTAATCATCCTCTCAATATAATCCAGGCTATCATCAGTCTGAATATCCTCCAATTGCACCACTTCCGTCTCATACCATACAAAAATCTATTTGCCACAACACCCAATCCATACAGGAACTCCCCATCCCCCCACAGGACGGATCCCCCCGCCGTTGCAGTTCCATTTCTGACTCTTTAGAACCTGGAACTCTAGCAGTCTGACTCCCTACACGACCACCCATGCAAGATATCATCATGTCATTCGCTCATCGAATGACCGATCTCAAAATCATACCTCCAGCTCTAATTATCTTGATGCGACTGATGAAATCAAATCGTTTACCATAACAACTGCCGAACACTCATACCTGACATATTAGTCGATCCAGATTATACTCCAAAGGAATGAAAGGGTTACATCTCACCAGAGACCCATCAACTGCACTGCTATCAGAACCCATATGAACAAAATGAACCCCAATACTTTGTTCTCAATACAAGAAAATGATCGTGCCCGCTCAGAAGTATCCTCGGAGGCATGAGATTTCTGGTGCAACTATATTGTATTTTTAGCGGCACATATTTTTTTTCCCACTAAATCTTACCAAAAATTCTAATTTTCAAGTTGCCGCCGTTAATTCCCTCCGATATCAAAAGCATTGCGCTATGTACCTTTGCCCAAATCAAACTCCATATAAAGAAATCTACTTCACTTCCGTATTCTAGCCTCCGGTCTTCTTCTACTTTTCCCCTTCTCCCATCCTTCACGCCCTCCAGGAAGACCACAATTCAATGGACGATGCAACCCTACACCAGGCTGGCGACCACCTTCTTAGAGCGGCAATGCAACCACACCATCAGATCGATGCCACATTCTCTGTGTCTTACTTTTTGGTTCCATGACTACTCTCAAGTCTCAAGTTACTATACGTCCGTCTGGGTAGAAATTGAAAAAAAAGCTTCCACTTAAGCTTTTACAGGTACGTCTCAAATTCAAATTCTTGCTAATTCTCTTTCTTAGAAATTGTATCTAATTTAATAGGATGGCGGTGGTCCAAGAGTAAGGATGTGTTCTACATTTTTGCGTATTTGCGTTTCAAGTTAGGATTTCTTCATTTTTTGTGATATTTTTTTTTGGGTTAATAGAATAGGGCACGCCAAGTGTTTTTCGTATTGTCCATGAGAATCAATTAAGTATTGTTTTGATTTATGATTAAGCAATTAGTTTTGTTTTCCACTCAGGTGCTTTTGTCGCATTAAACATCTAATTTCATTTTCTTTTTTGTTTCTATATATGGGATTCAACTAAAGCTTTGAAAACCATGGCTATTATATATATCCAAAAAAACTTACCTTAAGTTCTACCGTGTCATGAAAGTACAGGAAACAACCAACATAACATAGAACTTCATTCGAAAAATCTTCAACTGGTGATTTCTTGGAGTAAAATAAGTTTGGAGAAGGTGGTTTTGGGCATGTTTATAAGGTAGTACAGATTTTTTTCATTGTTCTTCTCACAAAAGGTTGTAATTATATGTAGTTGATTAGGGTAAGCTTCATGGAGGCCAAGAAAGAGGTTATCCAACCTCTCTGGAGAAGGTTTGCAAGAGTTTGAAAATAATATTATATTAATTGCTAAAATTTAGTACCAAAATCTTATAAGTCTATTGGGATATTGTATTAGGGAGATGAAAAGAGTTGTATCTATTACTTTAACATTCCAAATAATGGTTGTTAAAACTAGAGAAATTCCAAAGGTTTGCACCAATATCTTACCGCACAACAAATTAGTTGTCTTGAGTGCCCTCCAACTTTTCCAGCTATAAGGTTCAGTTGCTCAACTTTTATTTCCTTTGAAGCTCCAATTAGTTATTTCAAATTAGACCAAAAATTACAAATATCTTTATTCACTAAGTTTTATTTCCTTCCCACTCATGAATGAAACTAACAATGTAGTTTTAGCGCTATCATTGTTAATCTAGGAGCTAATACCTAGTAAGAATTATTCCTTTGACTACCACACAGCATTTATAATTTCTTCATGTTTATAAACATTCTTTAGGCACGTGATATCCATGCACCCACACTTGGAATTGAAACTATTTCTTGGACGAACTTGCTGCACAGGTACCATATTTACTTCCAACATGCATCTTATCAACTGTAACAAACATTGTTGTTTCTCCATTTTGTTTGTACATCACTATCAATCATTTACATTTTCTTGTATTTTCCTCCCTGTTCTTATTCTTTAATTGAAGGCTATGCCTAAATCCACCAGTTTACTTAACTGCATATGCAATATGCATACTTGCACTCATATAATGTTTAAGTATTATTTTTCTAGAAAATGAACAATGTATTTTTAGAAGGTTTTATGTTTAAATCATCATTTTTTATGTATATTTGCTAATGTTTGATTTTTTTAATTTCAACTTTTACAAATAACTTTTTATTATTTAATTTAAATATTTTTTCAAAAGGGGCTCTTTTTGTTTTCGAAGTGGTTATCCAAGACGTCTTTAAATGACAAATGTGGCTCCTCTAACAATATTTTGTGTTTTTATTTATTGGTGGCTACATATCTCAGGCTTGGAATTTATGGAAAGAAGATAGGCCATAAGTGTACAAATGGTAATTTTTTAAAAGTTTCATTTACGTTATAACATAATAATTGTATGTCCATTATTTGTTTCATTGTAGGTGTTAAAAACAGAATCATTAAAACAAGGGGAGCAATTATATAAAGTTTGTCAACAATCAAGTTTTATTTTTCTTCTCAAACAAATATTTAGTTTGATAGTTTTATGGTTTGAGTTTTACTAGCAAACCATTTAAGAGTTATTAAGTTTTGAAGACATTTGTGTATTAATCATTGAGAAAACATTGTTGTTAGACAAGTTAAATTTTAATTTAAGTAGTGATATTGTGCTATCTATTTATTATCTTAGTTTTCTTTTTATTGTTCAATATTCCATTAGAATTAAAAAAAAAAATCTTTCTAGTTTTTAAATGTTAATTTTTTGTGGTAAAAAATATGTCTTTAAAAGCAAGAAAATGATATTTATTTTAACAAATATATGGTGGCAAAAAAAATGCCTCTAAAGCTCAAAAATGATTTAGTGGCATAATAAAATGTGCCACTAAAACAAAAAAGTCTGCAGCGACACAACCAAAAAGTGTCACTAAAGGTTTTTAGTGGCAGCCTTTTTAGTGACACTTTTCTTTTGTGCCGCTGATTGTCACAGAGGCCTTTACTGAAACTTTTTTGTTTTTTAGTGGCACTTTTCCTGTGCCACTAAATGTCATTTTCTTTGTAGTGAGTATAGATCTGAAGTTTGTGACCTTGAGTTCCACTGGAAAGGGCCGTAAACATAAGGGAATAAGAGGAATCGGCGAGTCGTGCAAGTGACTCAACGATTCAAGAGGGTTTTATCGTTCACGGTCAAGGGTTCACGGACAAGGGTGTTTGGTTAGTGGTTTTCTGCCGTGAACTTCAAGGAACTCGATGAGTCTCTCGGGTGACCCGACGAGTTAATCGAGGAAGCCGACGAGTGGCTAATTGTACTCGACGAGTCGAGTTCAATATGGATTGTTGACAGTGACTACAGACATAGACTTTGACCTGAGGGTATTTATGGGTTTGTGTCAAGTTAATCACCTGATGATTATGGGAAGTTGAGAAGGAGCAGCGTGTGGGATATGTCTGATTTCATCTTATCAGTTTAGTAGTCGAGAGGTGAGTCTTCTCACCATACCAATGGGTCTAAGGCACCAAGGCTGACCCATTTTATGATAGTTGGTATACTTGCTATGTAGAGGTGTTTGATATGTATGTATGCGTGATATGCGGTAGAGATAGCCTTCTGGCTAATGCTAGAGACTGCCTTTGTGGCTAATGATAGAGACAATCTTTATGGCTGATGGTAGAGATAGCCTTGTGGCTAATGGTAGAGATAGCCTTTGTGGCTAATGGTAGAGATAACTTGTATAGCTATTTGTTATGTACCAATGGTAGAGATATCTTTTATAGTTACCTAATATGTGATATGTGGCAGAAGTAGCTTGTATAGCTAATTGATATGTGCTAATGGTAGAGATAGCTTTTATAGCTATTTGATATGTGATATGTGGTAGGGTAGCTTTTATAGCTGATTGATATGTGATAATGGTAGAGATAGCTTTTATAGCTAATGCGATATGTGTTATGTGGATTGTTGTGGGGTATGCTATGGGGGACTCACTAAGCTTTGTGCTTACGGTTTACAGTTTTGGTTTCAGGTTTCATCGATTTGGAAATGAAGGGCTCGGATTGATCGCTGTGCACACACCTATGATTTCCGCAATGAATAATTTTTGGATGAGCTATGATAAATGTTTCTGATTAACACTGTTTTGGAATGTTTGGAATAAATGGTATATATGCTGGGTTGGATTAAAAATGAAATTTATACTCCAGATTTTTGGGTCATTACAAGTTGGTATCAAAGCCTTGGTTTGGGGGATTCGAGGATACCTTTGGGTGTGTCTGAACTCAAGCTAAGGATCTGTAAAGTATTCAAAAAAATTTAAAAGTAAATGTTTTCAAGGAAAAGGTTTTCTAAGACAAGAAAGGGTGTGGTGCATGCAATCAATAGAGCTCAAGTAAGTTTCCCCATAATACCTACATTTGTTATCTGTTATGATTTGATTATGAATCTGTGAATCGCATGCTAGTTACGGCTAGGGGAGATGCTTGTATATGTTGTATGAGCTGGTAGACTTGCATGCTAGTGCTGAGTAGTCAGTAATAGGTTGGCTTAATATGTGGTGCTTGTAGCCGAGAGAATATTGGAGGCCATCCTGGAATGAGAATTATAATTGGTATTTGTAACTGCTATGTGTATGCTTTCAAAATTGTATACGGTTAGGATCTTATAGACTTAGAATAATTGATTTGGCCTTTCTTCCTGTTCTGTGTATAATTTGTATGCATAAGGCACCCGACATTGAGGATGGATGGATGTGGATAACACGAGTGGAATGTTTTATGGCATTTCTTTGGATCGGAGTGCTACTGCACGAATGCTGCTTGCTTTGTGCTTTGTGGAACTCTTGAGTGATGGGAGTCAGCCACTAAGTGGATATGACGATATCTAGGAGGTGGATGGCTGGCATCATGAGGAGTTCCTTAGCAGCTGATGGCAGGATGAGGTTGGGAACCTAGGAAAGCCTAGGTTATGCTCCGGTGAGATAGTGGGGCGGTACGGTGAGGTTGGAAGCCTAGGAGGTTCTTTGGTGGAGATTGTGTTGCGGTTTAGCGGATATTCGGTGCATCAATGGGGTAGGTGACTTAGAGGATTCAGGAGGATTACTGAGGAAAGTATGGATAGGTGTGGAAGGTAGTATGGGCCCGTACAACTAAAAGCATGTGACAACCCTATATTTTTCCAAAAGCAATGTAACACTCAAAAGTCAAATACAATGAAAACTATTTGGAATCAACGAAATTAACCTAAAAAATAAAGTGTTCAGATATCTAAATTGGGATGCATCAAATGTTAGATATCGTGCCAAGGTTTCCAAAAACATAAAGAACATTCGAAACCAGGTTATATTGAAGAAACTATAACCACTCAAATATTTACGACACGCCCGGTAAAAACACTATTTAACGTAAAAAGTGAAATTCCAATAAAATGCATTTTAGCCTTAAGTATCTGAACAAAAATTGTAGAGTTCGTTAAACTGTAAACGTACATAAAAAGATCGCCCAAATTGGACCTCGTATGAAGAAGTTACGAATTTTCTAAGTTTCGTAACAGTAGTAGAGGGCTAAAAACTCGAATTGAAGATCGAGCGATATTTAGCCAACACAACCTAAATGAAAGTTGAAGGTCTGCACAATAGGAGTAAAATGATAAAAAGACAAACGAAAACCGACGTCGGATAAAGAAACTATGAATTTTTAACGGACTTTAGCAGTCCCGGCCTATTAAAAACATAGCATTAAAAATAAAGTCAAAACTAGCCGACGAAGTCTAAATGAAACTTGTAGAGCATAATCTCACCTACGCGTGGATATAAAGAATGCGAAAAACGGAGCCCGTACGCGAAAGTTACGAAATTTAGAAGATGGAAGCGAGAATTACGCCCATCGTAATTCAGGAGTATGCCCAGCATACTCAGGTGCAGCGTCGATTCCCATCAGCTACAGCTCTACGCCTAGCTAGACTCGAGTCGTAAGCCATGACCCACAGTTACGCCCAGCATAACGCGTATGCCCAGCGTACTCCGGTGGTATGCCCAGCGTACTTGCGCCCTCAGCCCTATAAATAGAAGGCATAAGCTTCGGATTTTAGTACATCTCTCTCTAAATTTCACTCACTCTCACACACTCTTACGTACTAAAGACCATCCCGACACCCTTGATTTCCGCACCCGAGCCCCCGATGAAGGTTCTACGCTACCGAGATCCCCGAGAAGCTCGAAGACGCAACTTTCTGCAGTTGAAGTTCTGCTTGACTCTAGTCCCACTCTCTTCAAACCGAACAAGTGAGTTCATTCCCCTACTTTTCAAGTATTTTTCCTGTTTTAGGGGGAGGAATACAAGTATAATGCAAGAAAACGTATCGTTTTATATACACTTAAATGCAATAACTTTCTTTACGTATAAAGTTTAGTATATCACCAAGTTATTTTCACCAAATGGAACATATTTCTGAAAAACTATAATGGGTATAGTTGCGAGTTATTCACACATTCTTACGTATACATTTTGAAAAACGAAATACTTTTATCTAAAGTGAAATAAAGAATTTCTTATCGTAAATCTAGTTATACTAAGTAATGTGAGATAGTCAAACTTCAACATACTCTTATGTATGCATTTCAAGTCCTGTATTATAAGCCATAATCTCTTGGAGGGAGAGCGTGATACTTGTGTATAGATCTATACGGGATTGACAACCCCGCACCTAAACTGTTAGCTACAGTTAGACCGGCAGGTCTGGGGTGACAAATGTCATAACACTACAACACCTGAAGAATGTTGTTACAGGCAGTCTGTGTTAATAATATGGTTATAAGACTCACACGAAAGTATAATAACAAGCTTGATTTACGAGATTCATACATGCATTCAGTATTTACATCATTTTGAGTACAAACTTATCCTTATCATTCAATTACGAAAGATACTAACGCCCTCCAACTTCGGGAACTTTTCAAACTATATATGGAAAATATTGGATTTTCTGAAAACTACGTTCGTTGATTTTCTTCCAAAAAGACATACTTTTCAATACAAAACACTTATGAACTCACCAACTTTAATGTTGACACTTTTTCGAAAACACTTGTATTTCTCAGGGAATCAGTAATACATGTAACTACCAGCTTTTGAAGAAGGAATGCTAAAGGCGTTTATTATTAAACATTTTACATCATCATATTGTAATATTCTTTTGGAAACATGTATAACGCAACAATGTACGTTTTTAATATATATATGATGGTTGTGTTACTTTCTTTACAATATTCAATTGTTATGATACTACGTGAAGTCATCCACCCCCGAATGTTTCTGCCATTCTGGTTTGGGGGTGTGACAAAGCACATGATCCATACTTAAATCAGTGAGAGTCTTGGAGAATCCAAGAAGCCTAGGAAAGAGAACTTTTGATTATGATTGAACCGTGGGGATAGCTGCTGTGCAAATTGTGGATGAGCACGCAAGGAGAAGGACCAAGGTTTGGGCCCGGCTCCGGTGGTGAGCCAGATAGCGGAAGGATTGCTGGAATTTTGAGTTTTCCTTGGATCTCTGGTATCAGGCGGCAAGGATTGATTATGTGATATATTGCATTTTCGGGAGTGGAAACCATGTCTTGGGAATAGTTCATAGTTGTCTTTGATGGGTTTTGAGCATTCTAACACTTCCTAAGTGTACATGCAACCTAATAACCTTGGATCTATGTTTGTCTAATTCTCATGCAAAGTTGATTTCCAAGGTTATGATCCTATCTAGCATACATGGGGAACAATTTTAACTTAAATGAATGATAGAACTACATACCTTGTTGTTGATTTTTGATCCATGAAACCTTGTGAGCCTAGCACCCCAAGTGTGATGCCTCAAATGCTTTACACAACACCAAATGCTATGGAGCAAACTTGGAGAGAAAGTATAACACTCTAAAAATCGGGTCTAGCCCTCAAGTATGCATGTCTTGCCTATTTTTGGGAGAAACATGAGCTTTATATAGTGTTGACACATTTAAGGTTACACCATGTAAACCCTAATGTGTCATGACTCTTCATTTCCATGACCCATGGGTTTGTAACTCCCATGGAGCCTCCATGGAGCATCCAATGGGTTTAACCCAACTTGATTATCAATGGAGCCTCTTAGCCCACTATACAAGTTATGGATGATTTACATAATCAACCCATATATTTAATTAGTTATCTTTTGATCACTTAATTAATTCTAAATTAATTCTTGATCAAACTAATTAAATAATATTATTAATATATTAGAACTTATAATATCTTAATAAACCACAAGTGTTATTTCTCTCATTTAGTCTATCCAATTGCATGGTGCCATGTAACCCAAATGGACCATGCCGGATGGGGTCAAGTACATACCATAAATAGTTATGGACTTAGACACATTATCCAACAATCTCCCACTTGGATAAGTCTAATACTATAACTGCAAGTATGACTTCAGGAACCGATCGGCAATCGTAGCTCTTTTCAAGGTTTCTCGTAACTGAGAAGATGATGGTACGCCATTTCAGATAAGGGATCATAAAATCCTTTGTTCTTAGATATCATCCAGACAAAGACATGGAACATAGTCTCGCTTATTGTCCAGCAGTTTGTTTCCCGATTTCCAATTTGTTTGACATAGAACTTAATTGAACACATCAACTTAGTTCTGACCGGGCCTGGTACATAGGTCAAAACAAAATCATCGAGGGGCCCAAATATCAACTTCCAATACAAGAAGGAACAAATAAACTTCGACTCATATGCTTGTTCTACTACTTGTTAAATTACACACAAACACATGTTTTATAACATCGAGTTACCAATGCGTTTTCGCACGATCAATGCATAACTAACTCATAGTTAACAAGTCATATCTCTAGGTTTGAAGACTTATATGATATTACCGTCTCGCAATCACTCGAGTTAAATTCCATGAAGTGATACCAGCGAGCGTGGGTTGAATCCAATACTCAGAACTTATGAGCACTCATGAGTGTTGAGGCCATGTCCAACACCTTAGACCTCTACAACCAACTCATGGCGGTCTTAATTCATATCTACTGCCGACATATGACCGACTGTGGATAATTTGAATAATATGTAAAAACACAACATAAATATTCGGGAAGTCAAAACATGCAAAAGAAATAATAGTAAACGATTGACAAAAGATAGCAACACTTTACTCATGAATAAACACTACTTTTATTCATCATCAAATTTCAAATACATTTTACATATTTTAGAATCATCTAACTACCAAAACTTATATCATCCTTCAGCCCTATGCTCCTAGCATGCTGGAGATGCTTAACCCTACCCAGTCCCTTCGTGAGGGGATCTGCCGGGTTCTCATCTGATGATACCCTCTTTGCCATGAGGAGTCCTTCTTCTATACGATGTCTGATTAAATGATATTTTCTGTCAATGTGTCTGGATCTCCCATGATCCCTTGGTTCCTTTGCTAAGGCAACCGCACTTTCACTATCACAGAAAATATCTATGGGCTTCGATATAGCTGGTACAACTCCAAGGTCTCCAATGAAGTTCTTTAGCCATATAGCCTCTTTTTCCACCTCGCTTGCCGCTATATACTCTGATTCGCAAGTTGAATCAGCCACTGTCTCCTGCTTGGAACTTTTCCAATAGATTGCTCCTCCATTTAAGGTAAAGACCCAACCCGACTGAGAGCGGAAATTATCCCTATCAGTCTGGAAGCTAGCATCACTATACCCTACAACTCTCAAGTCATCACTCCCACCAAGGGTAAGGACCCAGTCCTTAGTCCTCCGCAAGTACTTGAGAATGTTCTTTACCGCTGTCCAGTGAGCCTTACCAGGGTTCCCCCTGATACCTGCTAACCATGCTTAACGCAAAGGCTACATCAGGATGAGTACAGGTCACAGCATACATGATCGAGCCTACTGACGAAGCATAAGGTACACGACTCATTTAAGCTATCTCTACCTTAGTACTCGGGCTCTGAGTCTTACTCAGTCTAGCGTTACTCTGGATGGGTAACTCTCCTTTCTTGGAATCTTGCATGCTGAATCTCTTCAGCACCTTATCCAAGTATGTACTCTAACTAAGTCCAATTAGTCTTTTACTCCGGTCTCTCAAAATCCTTATCCCTACAATATAGGCAGCCTCTCCAAGGTCCTTCATAGCAAAACACTTCCCAAGCCAGGACTTAACTTCCTGCAGAGTTGGGATGTCATTTCCTATGAGTAGTATGTCATCCACATACAGTACCAAAAAGCTAACTATACTCCCACTAGCCTTGACATATACACAAGATTCATCTTCACTTCTCGAAAAGCCAAACTCTTTGACTTTCTGATCAATGCAAAGATTCATCTGCGAGGTGCTTGCTTTAATCCATAAATGGATTTCTCAAGCTTACACACTCTATTAGGGTACTCTGTGCTAACAAAACCCTTTGGATGATTCATGTAAACATCCTCAGCCAACTTTCCATTAAGAAAAGAGGTTTTGACATCCATTTTCCATATTTCATAGTCATGAAAAGCAGCTATGGCTAACAATACCCTAATAGACTTAATCTTGGCTACTGGTGAAAAGGTCTCCTCATAATCAACTCCTGGAGTTTGAGAAAAGCCCTTTGCAACCAGTCATGCCGCATAGGTGTGTACATTACCATCCATGTCGGTCTTCTTCTTGAAGATCCATTTGCACCCAACTGTCTTACGACCTGGTACATTGTCAACAAAGTCCCAGACCTGATTGTCATACATGGACTATATCTCGCTATCCATTTCCTCTTTCCATTTAGCAGACTCGGGGCTTGCCATGGCTTCCGCATAGCTATTAGGTTCATTCAGACCTGTCAGTGTCTCATCACTGATACGTGTATCACCTTCCGCAGTAATATGGAATCCATAGTAATGCTCATGTACATTCCTAACCCTTGTGGAACGCCTCAGAGGTACAATTGGAGGTACAACAGGAGTTTCCTCCTCAAGTTGGCTGCTAGGGTTTAAGGTTCCCTCACCACTTGACTCTTGAAGTTCTTTAAGGTCAATTAGCCTCCCACTGTTTCCTTGGCTTATGAACTCTCTCTCTCTCTCTCTCTCTCTCTCTCTCTCAAGACAGCCCTCCTTGCTACAAAGACAACATTCTCACTAGGTGTGTAGAAGAGGTAACCAAAGGATTTTTGTGGGTAGCCGATGAAAATACACCTCTCACTTTGAGGTTCGAGCTTGTCATGAGTCTTGCGTCTCACGAAAGCCTCGAAACCCCAAACCTTGATGTGGGCTAGACTAGGAACTTTTCCAGTCCACATCTCGTGAGGTGTTTTGGCAACCTTCTTTGTAGGAACCAAATTAAGGATATGGATGGTAGTCTCTAAGGCATACCCCCAAAATGAGATTGGTAGCGAAGCTTGACTAATCATGGAACGAACCATATCCAACAAGGTTCAATTACGCCTCTCAGCCACACCATTCAACTGCGGTGTCTTGGGAGGTGTCAATTGTGAGACAATCCCACATTCCCTAAGATAGTCGAGGAACTCGGTACTAAGATAGTCACCACCTCGATCGGATCGAAGCATCTTAATGTTCCTGCCCAATTGATTCTCAACTTCCTGTTTAAACTCTTTAAACCTTTCAAAAGTCTCTGACTGATGCTTGATTAAGTTGACATATCCATATCTACTGTAATCATCAGTTAAAGTCACATAATAATGATTAGCATCTCTTGTGGCATGTTTGAAGGGTCCACACACATCCGTGTGTACAAGATCCAACAAACCTTCACCCTTAGCATAAGAACCTGTGAAGGGGGACTTTGTCATTTTTCCATGTAAGCATGATTGACAACTATCATCTGACTTTAGGTCAAATGATTCCAAGACTCCATCCTTTTGGAGTTGGCCTATGCGTTTCTTGCTTATATGTCCAAGACGACAATGCCATAATGATGCTGTATCTAAGTTATTATCATTAGTAGAATCAATACAAAATACATTATTTCCTAGATTATCTACAACAGACACAACTCATACACACCATCACAAGGTAATGCTTTAAAATAAAACACATTATTAAAGAAAGCATTTATTCCACTAATTTCATCATCAAAGGAAAAGGTAAAACCTTGTTTATACAAAGCATGAAAGGAAATAACATTTCTTGCCATTTCTGGCGAATAACAACATTTATTCAAATCTAAAGTAAATCCACTACTAAGCAACAAAGTATAAACTCCAATCGTTGTGACAGGTGAAACTTTCCTATTCCCCATGATCAAGTTTATCTTTCCATGCTCCACATTCTCACTTCTTCTTAGTCCCTGTAATTCAGAAAAAATATGAATACCACAACCGGTATCAAGGACCCAAGAGTTAGAATAGAGTGAATTATTAGATGATATAGTGTAAATACCTGAATGGTTGGGTTTCACTTTCCCATCCTTCAAATCTTGCTGCTCTTTGGGCAGTTTCGCTTCCAGTGCGACTTTTCATGGCAATAGAAGCATTCAGCCTCTTTGGGATTAGAAGAAGGTGTAACGAAACCTTTCTTGGTTCTGCTAGAAGAGGACCCATGAAGGGTCTCCCCCTTGGTACCCTTCGAGGGGTTCTTCCTCTTCTTCCCTTTCCCTTTCCCGATTGCCAGGACAGTTGAGGAGTTTGGAGTAGCAGTAGGAGTGGTCACAACCGACTTACCTTTAAGACCTGATTCTGCGGTCTTTAGGAGTCCCTGAAGTTTGCTAAGTGTAACTTCCTCCTTATTCATGTGGTATGTCATGCAGAATTGATCATAACATGAAGGTATGGAGTGCAAAATAATATCTATTGCCAACTCCTCAGGTAAGTTCACATTCAACTTCATCAATCGATCCACATACCTTTGCATTTTCTGCATGTGGCTTGTGATGGGTTCATCATCTTTCATTCGGGTTGTGATCATAGAGGAGATGATTTCATATCGCTCTTGACGAGCACTCTGATGGTAGCGGTCCATCAAATACTGGTGCATCTCAAAAGGATAGTAGTCCTCATAGGACTTTTGGAGCTCGGCTGACATGGTGGCCATCATGATGCATGCCACTTTTGTAGCATCTCTTTCATGAACCTCATATTCAGCAAGCTCCTCAGGAGTAGCAGTTGGCTCAGGCACCTTAAGCTCCTTGTAAAGAACATATTCCTTGTTCTTGTAATGAGTGACCATCCTGATGTTTCTGATCCAGTCAGTAAAGTTGGATCCATCAAAGATGACTCTCCCACAAAGGTTCATGAGAGAGAAGGAGCCAGTAGGGTTTGAGCCAGGAGTAGCATTGTTGGAAGACATCTGAATAGAAGAAAATAAGTTTAGTTTAGATATACGGATAGTCCTTAATAAAACACCCAAATGTAATATTAAGGCTAGGATCCAATCACAATATATTATAACCTAGAAGAGGGATGTCGTAATCGAAGTTATAACATATTTGAAAGGTAGGTGAATGACGATTCACCAATTTCCACCATGAAAACGAAATATAAATTATTAGGTTTTATTTGGTTTTTAGAAATTCCTAGATTCTTTGAGATTCATTGAACTTTTCAATGGCATGTTTCAATCTCGAGTGTGCCCTTCATGTTTTATGACTGGGATACCGAGGATCACAAAACAAGGTGTGAAGTAACCATGAAAATTACTTGGTACCCTTAATGTTTTTCACTTAATCGTTGTGCCAGTAAACCATACGCGCTCCTTCCGACCTCATGAAAAACCTTAAGTCACCCTTTTCCTCCCTTGTTAAGTCCAAGTTAGTGTGCCGGTAAACCACACACGCTCCACCAACGACTTAAACAAGGTGCAAAGTGTAATTTCATGGATTAGCACCTTATTCACATTTTTCCTAAAGTAACTAAGATTGGGAATTTATAAAACATTTAGTTACTTTATAATAATCATTATACTTTTAATGAGAATTTTTAAGTCATTGTCCTACCCGTTCGGCTAACGACCCTCCACCAGTCAAGCAAGCGGTGGGTGAGAGTGGACACCCATTAAGTTGCGATTTTATAGGCAACAACCTTATACCCACCTTATAGACTGGCTTCGTGAATGAGGCGTACTAGCGGTAAGACGACTTTGATCTTATACATAAATATAATATTATTAACTTATAATATTATAAGTATAAGGGTTGAATTTTAACTTTTAAAATTCTAAGGGTTGGAACTAAAGTTTTAATATGACTTTACTTGTTCCAAAACTTGAGGGTAAGTTTTGTAAACATTCAAAACTT
Source organism: Lactuca sativa (assembly GCF_002870075.4). NCBI lineage: Eukaryota > Viridiplantae > Streptophyta > Magnoliopsida > Asterales > Asteraceae > Lactuca > Lactuca sativa. The sequence goes on from NC_056630.2 coordinate 311,799,056, forward strand.
TTCATTTCTCATAACTTATGAATTTAATTGAGTATTAAAATTGAGGACACTTCATTTTTATAACTCTTGTGTTCTTTTAATGGTTTTAATTCAAGTGTGACTCTTGGTTTTCCATAACTTGAGGACAAGTTATGGACTCCATTAAAACACATCATGACCAAGAATTAAACTTAACCCGATGGTGCATGGTCCTTTTGGGTTGCCTTCACCAAAGCAACTTGATATGATGAATTATGGAGAGAAATGATTAATTATGATTTATTAATATATTATGAGAATAATATATATTAAAGGAGAAATCATATTGTTTAATTAATATTAGTCAAGAATTAATAAGAATTAAGTTTGTGAATAAAAGAGATTAATTAAACTTAAGGAACTTGAACTGTCGATTGTATGATAGTTGAATATTGAGCTAATGGACTCCATATTAAAGGAGTGGACGAATTCTATTGGGAAACCCATTAGAAATCGTCCTAGGCCTTTAAGGAAGGAGCCCATGGGTTGCTTAGGGCTTAAGCATCCAAATTAGGGTTTCCTTGTTAGATAACCCTAATAGCCTCTCTATTTAAAGGACCCTTATGGCTCAAAAACGTGGTGAACTTGTTGTCTAGGGTTTCAACACATTTTGGGCAGCCTCCTTCTCTTCTCTTCTTCATCCTCTTGCTCTTGGTGTTTGTGAACCATTAGAGGAGTGACATTTGTGACTCTAAGCTTTCTAAAGTCAATACAAGAAGGATTTGAGATTGTTATAGCTACATAACAATAAAGGTATGATCTAAACCCTAATTCATATGTTATATTGATTATCATATACTAAATCTAGGGTTTATAGTCTTGGATGAATAGCATGTACAATAAAGAAACCTAGATCCAAGCATTAGGGTTTGTATGAGCAAATAGGATGTTCTTATGGCTAAAACCCATCAGTGGTATCAGAGCCTTGATTGGTTTCTATTGTATTGATGCCTTGTATGTTTGTTCAAGTTGTAAAAACGTTTTTTGAGCTCCTTGCCTGATGAACTCGGCGAGTACCACAGTGTACTCGACGAGTAGACCTCAACTCGGCGAGTTCGAGCGTCAGATGGAGCTATTTTCGGGATTTCTTGTTGTTTTACTCATCGATACTTTCCTTATCTGTTTTAGATCATTAAAATCTGATTTTATACATATTTATGATTATATCCTTGATTAAACAAAAGATAATTACCAATTGATTAGATAATAACTTCCTTATATGATAAAGTTTGATTATTTGTATTAATTGGGTAACTTATTTTGCAAGAAGTTGAAATTAGGTCAAATATAGATAATGATGAAATTTATTGTTTAATTTATATTATTTGTTATTTGATCCTTGTGTTATGAAAAGTTTCAATTTTCCCCTTTAGGCTTTATAGTTTAAAATTGAACTCAAAAGTTTTGTTTTGAAATTTAAATAGTTGAAACCCTAATGTTTTGAAAAGGTTTCAAAACTTGCCCTCAAGTTTTGGAATTTAAATTTTGATTAAAAGTTTAATTTTGATGTATATTTAAATTCTAAACCCTAATGTTTTCAACTGTTTCAAAACTTGCCCTCAAGTTTTGGAATTTAAAAGTTGATTAAAAGTTTAATTTAGGAATGTTAAATTCTAAAACCCTAGTGATGTTTTGAAGAGTTCATATCACACCCTTATGGTTTTATTAATTAATTAAGGTGTATAATTAAAAGAGGTTTAATAAATCCATAAATTTTTGATTTACGATTTAATTGAATTAAAAGTATAATTATTAAATTTGACCACCTAGTACTTTAAAAGTGTAAAATACACCCTATACTATATACAACATTAAAAGTCTAACATTATATATATATATATATATATATATATATATATATATATATATATATATATGTATGTATGAGTAAAAGTCAGTCTTACCGTTAGTAGGCCTCATTCATGAAGCTGGTCTATAAGGGGTGTTTAAGGAAATTGCCTATAAAATGGTGATTGAATGGGTATCCACTCTTACCCACCGCACTCTTGACTAGTCGAGGGTCGTTAGCCGAACGGGTAGGATGGGACAGAAACCTTCCATTATAAGTATAATGAAGTACAAAAGGTAACTAAATGTTTTACAAATTCCCAATCTTAGTTACTTTAGGCAAAAGTGAATTGATGCAATTCCATGAAATTACACTTTGTGCCCCTGCGAAGACGTTAGTGGAGCGTGTGTGGTTTACCGGCAAACTAAATGGTTCTAAGCAAAGGTAGCAAAAGGTGACTCAATGTTTGTCATAGTTCGGTGGAGCGTGTGTGGTTTACTGGCACATCGAATAGGTGATTGTAACATGTGGGGCACCATGTAAGTTTGCATGATTATTCACACCTGCTTTGTGATCCTCGGCATCCCAGTCACAAACTAGAGGGGCATATCGAGATTTAAACATGCCATTGAAATGTTCAATGAATCTCAAAGGATCTAGGAGTTTTCATAGATTTAAAACTTAAATTTCTTTTTCGTTTTTCATGGTGGAAATTAGTGAATCGTCATTCACTTACCTTCAAATATTCTGCAACTAGATTACGACATCCCTTTTCTAGGTTGTAGCGTATTGTGTTGGGTCCTAGCCTTAATATCTCATTTGGGTGATTTATTAAGGACTCAATCAATCAACTAACTTGAATTTGTTTTCTCCCGTTTTGTAGATGTCAAAGTACGACAACTATGGTCTTCCCAAATCCCATGGAACAAGCATTCCACATGAAGATGATATTCCATGATTCGATTGAGGAACAAGAAATCATGCTTCACTTCCTCCACCTCCTCCAATTATTCTCCCTAACCCACAAGATCGAAGAATTGAATGGTTCAATGTCACTAAAGCCCTATTGGAAATGAAACATGAAGATGGTAAACCCGTGTGTGCCCACGTTCTAGGAATGAAATCACACATCGATAGGTTGATAATTTTGGGTGCGTCATTCCCTGATAAGTTGGCTGTGAACTGGGTTCTGCAGTCGCTTCCTGAATCATATAATGAGTTCAAAAGAAAGTATTATATGATGGATCATGACGATAACCTCATTGCCCTAACTTACATGCTCATTGTTGCTGAGTCAGAAATGATTTGGCAAAGCAATGGAACATAATTGTTGGGAGAGTCAACCAACCATGCTTCTGAGGACGTTCTAGGAGAATCGACTTGCGTTTGCTGCCAAGAGAAAGGGCGTTGGATACAAGTCTGCCCTAAGATCCTGAAGAGTCCAGAAGATGGGAGAGTCAAAGAGTATGGCTGTGCTTCAGGTAAAATCCACTATCTAACTCCATTAAGTTCCTATTCGTTGATTCTTAATACATGATGTGATAAGATTGCATTTGAATGTTTTGCAGGATCACTGAAAAGAAAGGAAGCTTGATGAAAGAGCAAGATAAGTCTAATCACGAAGAAATGGATCTCGATCGCCTGGATTTGAAGATTAGATTTTGAGCTTAGAAAGTTATGATAGAGTTGTTAGGAAATTTTCTTTTTGGCTACATAGTTTTTCAGTTGATTTTGCATTGTAAGGACAAATGTTTTCCGCTGCTTTTATGAATAAAATAAATTTTGATTTGACTCATCTATTTATTTCCTTGCAATGAAATCATTATGAAAAATTGATGTTCGTATATTTCTACAACGAGTGGATGTGATTCTTAATTATGATAATTGTGGAAATGTCAAGAATTTACCAAATAGGGGGAGTTTCTCATCGCCCAAGTTTCAATTAGACAGAAACTTGGAATCATGCAACTTGATTGCACGATGAATGAGAAATTTCATATTTGGAAATTAGACTACTTCATTGACAAAGTGTCAAGTGAAGGACTAGGAGATCGAGTACACAAAGTTGTGTGTTGATCAAGTCCACCACAAGGGTAACAAAGATATTCGTCATGATTTACTAAAGGATTAGTAAATATGGTTATACTGATAAGATTAAGTGTAATTCTGAATTGATTGAAAAGGTTTAAATCAATAGCAGAGCGAATAAAAGAATCAAGTAGGCAGAAAGATAAAAGTTTCTCTATTCTAAGAAGAAAGGAGAGTACCTTTTATACTTTATGATATGTCTTAATGATTAAGAACCATATCGCAATTGATCCTCCTAGAAAATCTTAGTACAATTGTATGTTTGAGAAGAGGAATTAAGAATTGAAGAAATGGTTAAATCAAGAAGTCAATCATGCTTCGTTCCAATAACAAGTCTTAATGTTAAGATTGTGACATTCAGTGACAAGTCTAAAGAAGGTTTATAACATTCTTCAAATGTAGAATTTGGAAAAGGATTTTCTTATTTTCGTACATTTGAAATTGGAAAGTTGTGATAAGACAAAGACCAACTAGGACCAATTTTATGTGGTGCTTTTTCTTGATAAAAGCTGCACTAACTCTTGAATATTTGGTTGTCAAGAAATGTTTATTGAAAAGAGAATCTTATATGTCAAGGAGTCAGTGGGAGTCTTAATGGTCTTGAAAGGTTTCAAGAACAAATCAAGAATAAACCTTATCGATCATCACTAGCACACGAGTAGAGGTTCACAACCTATTGTGTTGACACTATCTTGTTTCTATGCCATTCCAATTGAGTTAATTATGAATGTGAGCCCTATGAGTTCTCATTTGAATGCATAAAAGGCAAGGACCTTGATCAATTGAAAGTACATTGATAGGAAAGGGTGAGCTGCTTAACTACTTGGAAGACATGGTGGGCAGTCGTGTTACCATAAGGCAAGAAATCAAGATTGAGAAGGTTCGGTCCATATGAGTTTCGATTTGTCGCAAACTTTGGTTTTGACAAATTCACATGGATAGGAACACATACACCATTAAAATCTAAGTGTCATAAGATTCCCTCCTTCATGAAAATGACTGTGAGAGAATGCTTTCAATAAGGAAGATTTTAAGAAGATAGTGATTGTGAAAATTGTATTCTCGAATTCGATTATGGTTACGGTATCCCTTTCCATGATTCGAATTATGAGATTTGGCAATTATTCTAAATTGTTAAAGACACACATATAAACTATCTAAGGCAAAGGTGTATAAGTTTAAGAAGCCTTGATAAAAGATTATCAAAGCATTGGGTATTAGAAATATGAACTTAAAGAAATTCAATAGGCATTGTATTTCTGAAAGTTAAGCTGTTTCTGAATACATGTCAAAGCTAGTGGGAGAATAAGTGTGATGTTTGTAATAATCATCGTGAGAGTGGGAGCATAAATGTTATGCTTGTATGATTATTAAGGCAAGTATTGCAAGTTAGCAATATTAATTATAGAAAACAAGAGTCATAATTTGCAAAGTTGTAAGGGTTGAATAGTTGTTTTGCTATAACTAAGGGAGAGAATATTATGATTCATTTACAATCTAAAGGCTTAGGTTGTGGAATGTTAATAAACTTAGTCAAGGATACATAGGGTGTTCTTAAATTTCGATTATGATTACGACATTCCTCTTCATAATTCGAATTGTGAGAACGTAGCACATAAAATATTATGGCAGAAGATTGGTAAAGTATTAAATCTTCATGTAAGACATTATGCATCGTGTCCCATACGCTTCGGGTATAGGATCGATTGCAAATGCTATAATATTTGACCATTCTAAAATTTTCCAAATGTCTAGCGCATTTATAGGGAAAAGGACAAGAATCCGTTTTGACTAAAATAATTAAACAACTATCAATGGACAATCCAAAGTTCGCCGAGGATTGGTCGCTTGTGAGTAGTTGGAAGTATAGTATTGGATGGAACACATCGACATTATTATGAATAGAAAAGATTCTATTAAGAATGAGTTGTCATATGGAAAATATGGAAACGTTTCCATATTGGGAATTGGATATTGAGAATCAATGTCTAGATTAGAAACTTTTATGCAAAAGGATGTTCAAAGGAAAGTACTTTGAGTGAGAGACATCATATCTAAGGAATTTTCTTGTAACAATATCCAATAGAGGACTTTGTAATTTCATTGGCAATAGTCATTGTGACTTTAGTGCAGTGACATTACGAAAGGATCATTGCATAAAATGTTAGAATCTAACATATTTTATAAGTGGCAAGAATTTGATATTATTTCACTTGTGAAAAGGATTGGGAGTTGTGAAATGAGTACGATTGGAAATGTGTTCATTTGATCTATTTCACAAAGTAAGAACCATAGGTAAACATTGTGTGCATGCTAAGAGCATGGGACAAGTGTAGTAATAATTTAAGTAAGAAGTTGATTACCCGAAACAACAAATAATGAGTAATCGATATGGTGATAAATAAAAGGTGTTTTATTTATACTCAAAGGTTTGAGGCCATATGAGATTAGTATTATTCTTGTTGTTGGGTTGCAAATTCGTTTAGTATTGCGTCATTGGGCTCGGTTAATAGTCCAATTATTTTGTACTCCGGTTTGGGCCTGTCCAACCGTGAGCTGTTAGGTTTACTATATAAGTATATGCTTGCATGCATATTAAAAAAAACGATTCAGAGAATACGATTGATACAAGAAAATAGCATTACAAAGTTCTTTCTTTATCGTTCCTGTAAACCTTCTAACCCTCTACAGTTGATGTTCTTGATCGAGCTCTTCTGAGGGTTGTTTTATAATCATTTGACACGTTTGATTCATTCTTGAGTTGTTTATTGTTTTCGTGTTCTTGCTGTTTAATCTTTATTTTACCTGTTTAAGATCTAATCGATCTTCAAGATTAAGTTTTAATCCTATCAATTGGTATCAGAGCAGGAGGCTGTGTAATCGATACACTTCTTTTCTGTGAAAAAGGTTTCAATTAGGGTTTTCCGCAATTACTGATATTTATTGAGCCGTCATCTCATTATTGACGTATCTTGATATTTATTGTTTTGCCCTAATCTGATTTATTACAAGTCTGATCTTTGAACAGGTTATTCGATCATTATGGACAAGTCGCAATTGAATCCCATCAATATTTCAAACAACATTGGATCAACAACGAAGATTCCCATCCTATACACCCACGATTATGAAGTCTGGGCGCATCACTTTGAAAATTACGTTATAGGATCTGAGGATAATGGATACCTCATCTGGGAAGCAATTATTTCTGGTCCGTTTTCTCATTCTGCAACTTCAAGGATTATTAAAAATCAAAAGGAGTATAATGATCTTCTGAAAGATGTTAAAGATATTGCGCAAGATGAAAAAGATAAATTTCAGTGTAATATCAAGGCGTTAAGATTGATCAGATTCTCCCTTTAGTCCGACACTTTCAGGTTGGTAAGCTCATGCACGACGGCAAAGGAAATTTGGGATAGGCTACGTGAATTGTACTCTACAGACGAGGATCTTGAACACTCTATCCAAACCTTACTCTTGTCTGAGTTTGGAGAATTCAAGCAAGGAGCCGAAGAAACTGTGACCCAAACGTTTGATCGCTTCAATCATCTTCTCAGCATGATGATCAAACATGACATCGAAATGAAACTTATTGAGCAGAAGGTTACGTTTTTAAATGGTCTAAGATTAGAGTGGAGAGCAGTGGTGTCTACAGTTAAAGCCCATGAGCAGTTTAAATCATATTCCTTGGCGAAACTGGTGGGTATTCTCAAATCTCAGGAGAAGATTGTGTTGCAGGAAAAGAATGTGGTTTCAAGCCTAGGTTCATTGGCCCTCCTGTCCAAAAGTAAAGTTGTAATGGAGGACGAAGACCTCAACTTGGAGGATTATGACCTCACGTCTGAAGATTATGCTATGATGGTGTCTAACCCCAAGAGGTTCATCAAGAAGAGATTCCCCAACAACAAAAACCGAAACTGGCAGGGGAGTTATAGCTCAGAAAAGGTTAAAGATGAACCGAAGGTTGAAGAGTCTAAGAAGGAACCGAAGGCAGAAGGTGATTCTGGAGTAAGCTGCTACTATTGTGGGGGAAAGAACCACTATGCAAAGGATTGTGTCCTCAAAAAGATGGCTGAAAAGGATGAGGAAAAGGATGAAGAAGCTTTGCTGCAGAAAAAGCTTGATGAGATAAGGAAGAAGAAATCTACCGCTAACCCTTCTATGAATGCTCTAATTGTGCAGGGTTCGGTTGCTGATGACGAGTTCGGTGGCGTGGAAGTTTGGTCAACCGACTCTGAAGACGATGAAGTGAGGAAGCCTTCTCATGGAAAGGCTTGTGTGGCAAAAGAGGAAAGAAGTGGAGGAAAGTGCCTGATGGTGTCTGACGTATCTCAGATGAGGGGATACAATACTGATAGTGGGAACAATGAACCAAAGGAGCAACAGGATATGTGCTTTACAGCCAAACCGCTCAGCGTACAGTTCAATGAGCTTGAGGAACTGATCAAGAAGGTACAATCGGTTTTTGTTTCATTTAAAGTTCCACAATGATCATATGAAAAAGAACTAAAAAGTGTTAATTCTCGAATCTCTCATCTAGATAGTAGTTTAACTCAAACTCGAGTCACCAATTCTAACCTAACTGATCAATTAAGCAGGGTGTCTTCGAAGAGTGAGGAACGGCGCATGTGGATCGAATTGAAGGAGTCGGAATTAGTCAAAATAAAAGATGAAAACATTTATTTGCAAAGAGACAATTTAAAGCTTTTGAAACAGCGAAATGTTTTTTGTTTGATTGCTAAACGTCTTTACACTAATATTACTCAGCTTCACTTGGACTGTGAAATAGGACAAAAGATTCATCGCATGATTTTGCCCTTCCTTGAGTTTAAGGAGGATGAAATTGATGCTGAAGCTTATAATTGTGAGAGTGTGATATCATCTAATGACGTCAATCCGACCTATATGTATGGAATGGACAAAATAGAATCTTTCATTAAATCCAAGGACCATAAGAACATGCTTAAAAACCTTTTGGATGAAAATGATAGACTTAAACTAAGAACCGAAACCATACAAAAATTTGACTCTTTAAACGCCAACTTAAGCTCAGAAAACAAAACTGATGTTGAAAATGCATCTGAGCTTAATGAGGATGACAATATGAGTGAAAATTATGTAGAGGACACGGTTGACTGCTCAGAATTTGTGAAAAGCGAACCTGAAAACCACAAGAATCTAATTTCAGAAAATTCAGTAGAGTTCGCTCGATTGTCCCAACAAAAGTCCCCGATCCTAGCAGAGAAGGCTGTTGTATATCAAAAGGTTAGAACCACTCCAAATCAAGTGTACAAGGTTACAGGAGTAACCGAACATCAGACTGCTGAACTCACTGCAATTGTAAACGAAGACAATGCTGATGGATGCGATGAGTTCTTCTGGTCAGCTCCAATCGATAATGTTGATGAAACGGTAGGGTTATCAGAAAGGACCTCATGGAAAAGTAAAGGTAGATACGTACCAGAACCCTTGAACAAGCCTGATAATTTTGATGTGCCAAGTACCAGTGGTATGAAAGACATTCCTCAAGAAAATGGAAGTTCGGCAAAAGAAGACATTCCCTCTAGTTCCTCAGTTCAAAGTGAAACTTCCTCAGTTCAAAGTGAACCAGCCAAAGAAAAACCGAAACCAAAAGCCAACATCCATCATCAACCAAAGCAGATGAGGAATCAGAAACGTCAAAGGAATCAGAGATACATGAAGAATCTCTCTGAAAGAAAACAGTTCTGGCAATCCCATAATGCATATTTCTCACATCAAGACAAGAATCTAAAGTTTGAGAATAATCCTGTTGAAACGCACGAGAGCCGCAACAACCAAAAGCAAAGGTTCGGTTCAGAGAATGACTCCAACCGAAAGCAAAGGTTCGGTTCTGAAATCAAAAGAGATCAAAACTCTAAGGTCAGTCCCACCAATGATCAAAAACAAAAGGGTCACCTAGAGTCTTCAGCCAAGAAGTCATCTTAATCTAAGCTCTCTCATTCTCACTCATCTAATTCTTCTAATTCTTCCAGTTCATCTCCATCTCGCTCTAAATTCCATTCTGTTCATTCTCAAAAATCTCATCCTTCAGCTGAATAAAAAGGCAAACAGAAGGTTTCAGCATCCAAACCAGACTCTAAACCAAACGCACCTAATCCTAATAAAATCAAAGTTTTCACCATCAAAAAGAAAGATGACACAACACTAATAAAACGAACATATCTGGTTGACATCTCTCTTACTATTCCTGTTCCTGTGAAAAGCTCACGTGGACCCAAGAAACTTTGGGTTCCTAAATCTGCTTAATTTTTGCAGGTTATCAGTGACGAGCAGTTTGACGAAGAATGGTACATCGATAGTGGCTGCTCGCGTCACATGACAGGGAGGAAAGAAGAGCTGACGGAATACAGGTCTCTTTCAAATGGTGGCAACGTCAAGTTTGGAAACAACTCCTTCGGCACCATAAAGGGATATGGAATGATTACTAACGGTGATTTCACTATAAGGAAAGTGGCATACGTGGAAGGGCTACAACACAACCTCATCAGTGTATCTCAGCTCGTTGGAGGTACCGGTCTCAAAGTCTCATTCGACGATGAGGGTTCTGAAATTATTGAGAAGAAGACGAAGAAAGTTATTCTCAAATCGGAGCGTAAGGGTGAAATGTTTCCTCTAAACCTCAAACCCATCAAAGGAAACCCAGCTATATGCCTGTTATCAAAAGCACAATCTGACGAAAGCTGGTTGTGGCACTGAAGGCTCTCTCATCTCAACTTTAAAGACATCAACAAACTTGTCACTGGAGGTCACGTTCGAGGTCTTCCACTGCTCAAGTTTGATAGAGATCATTTGTGTGCTGCATGTGAAATGGGGAAGCAGAGTTGTAAAAGTCATCCATCTATAATAAACACTAAAGTTGTTGAACCACTTGAATTACTTCATATTGATTTGTGTGGTCCATCTTCTATCGAAAGCATCGGTGGTAGCAAGTATATTCTTGTTATTGTTGATGACTTCTCGCGGTTTACATGGGTGTTCTTACTAAAGCTTAAATCTGAAGCGACTCATAAGCTGAAAGTGTTCATCAAGCAGATTGAAGTATAGCTGAAGAAGGTCGTTCGCAACATTAGGAGCGACAATGGTCTGGAATTCAAAAATAGAGAATTCGAAGAATTCCTGGCAGAAAAGGGAATAAGTCACAACTTCTCAGCTCCCTACACACCTCAACAGAACGGAATTGTCGAAAGACGAAACCGATCTTTGTGTGAAGCTGCCCGAACCATGCTAAGTTTCGCTTCCTTACCTCTTTACTTTTGGGCTGATGCTATTTCTGCTGCTTGTTTTACACAGAACATGTCATATCTCAACAAACGATTCACGCTCACTCCTTATGAGATTCTCAACAATAGGAAGCCCAATGTGAAATTTTTCCATGTGTTCGGCTCACGGGGTTTCATCTTTAACTCTAAAGAACACCGCAACAAGTTCGATGTCAAAACCGACGAGGGAATCTTTCTGGGCTACTCTCTCACTTCCAAAGCATACAGAGTATTAAACAAGCGTTCGAGGAAAATCGAAGAGACTTATTACGTGACTTTCGATGATAGCTATGTCAAAAAGTTACAAGCCAAAGAAGACACAACTGGGGAAATCTTTCCTCAAACTGGCCAAGTCACAATCTCGATTGCTAATCTATTCGAGAAGTTTATGGAGCTATTTGACGAACCAAAGAAAGCTACTCTCTCAGAAGCAGGTGCAACAGACAACAAGGTAGACCATATGAAGCAAATTGTCGAAGAAGCTGCCAGGAGAATGAATGAAGGAGGATCAAATTCTGACGAACCTCCATCAAATGATGCTTCAGTTGAGGGGGAGGATCAACCGTCATCAAATCAGCCGACCTCACATGTTGAGGGGGAGCCAAGGTCTCCAACTGCTCCCGAAAGCACTTTTCCAACCGAAAGTGCTTCACCATCCGAAGGTGCATCAACGCCTGAAAGCCCAGCACCAACAAGAAACCTCTGAACCTCAAATTTCTCAAAGCATTCCAGAAAGCTCATCTATCAAGGGGGAGCAAGCTGATATGTCATACGACTACGAAAGCCAGTCCGAGCCAGAAGAAATGATAAATGCTGAATTAGATCCTACCTTTAATCCTCATTACCCACCATTCACCAAATGGACAAGAGACCATCCTGTCTCTCAAGTGGTTGGTGATGTCTCTGAAAAGGTTCTGACCCGATCACAACTAAAGGCAAAACAGACATCCTTATTTTCCAAAGTTGAATTTTGCATGTTTAACTCATTCGTATCAAAAATTGAACCGAAGACAGTTAACACTGCTCTCGATCACTCCGATTGGGTTCAAGCGATGCAAGATGAACTGAGCGAATTCGAGAGGAACAAAGTCAGGCGCCTCATTCCAATTCCTCCAGATGCCTTGGTTGTTGGTCTCAAATGGGTGTTTAGGAACAAAATGGACAAGGAAGGAAACGTTATAAGGAACAAAGCTCGTCTGGTAGTAAAAGGATATTGTCAGGAGGAAGGGATTGATTATGAAGAGACTTTCGCTCCTGTAGCTAGGCTGGAATCTGTAAGAGTATTTCTTGCTTATGCTGCCCACAAAAACTTTGAAGTTTTCCAAATGGACGTCAAGTGTGCATTTCTCAATGGAGAACTCGAAGAAACAGTGTATGTGGAGCAACCTCCTGGATTCGTGAACGAAAAATATCCAAATCATTGCTACATTCTGGATAAAGCTGTGTATGGACTCAAACAAGCTCCGAGAGCCTGGTATGAAACGCTAACTAAATTCTTAAAGATGTCCAAATTCAAACAAGGTTCGGTTGACCCAACCTTCTTTCGCAAAAAGGAAGGTAACCACCTTATGATCGTTCAAATTTATGTCGATGATATCATCTTTGGCTCAACGAATCCCAGCCTAACAGCTGAATTCAGAAAGCTGATGGAGACTAAATTTGAAATGAGCTCAATGGGTCCTATTAACTTTTTCCTTGGCTTAAATATTAGACAGGGACCCGAAGGCATCTTTATTAATCAGGAAGCTTACACGAAGACTCTCCTAGCAAAGTTTGGTATGATGGGAGATTCCAAAGTCAAAGTCCCAATGGCATTCGGCACCAAGCTAACTCCATCCCTGGACAAACCGGTTGTTGATATCGCGCTCTATCGTCAAATGATAGGCTCACTGATGTATCTTACTGCTAGCAGGCCTGACATCATGTTTTCTGTGTGTTACTGTGCTAGATTTCAGGCAAACCCATGCGAACCTCACATGCTTGCAGTGAAGAACATTCTACGATATCTCAAGCGAAGTGCCTCCTTAGGTCTATGGTATCCTTCCAACTCAGGCTTCTTCGTTCAAGCCTACTCAGATGCATACCTTGGAGGATGTGGACTCGACAGAAAAAGCACCACTGGCAACTGTCAATTCCTTGACGGGAAGTTGGTTGGCTGGCAATCAAAGAAACAAACGTGCGTGTCGTTGTCTACTGCCGAAGCTGAATACATAGCCGCTGCATCCTGCACCTCTCAAGTGATTTGGATCCAGAGTCAACTTTGAGACTATGGACTCAATATGAAGAAGATCCCACTATATTGTGACTCTGAAAGTGCAATTAGGATCTGTCATAATCCAGTGCAACACTCCAAAACCAAACACATAGCACTGAGGTATCACTTCATCAAAGATCATGTGGAAGATGGAAACGTTGAAGTACACTTTGTTCGAACCACTGATCAACTGGCTGACGTCTTTACCAAAGCTCTTCCTGAAGCATCATTCAACAGAATTTTACAAGGGCTAGGTATGATGGAATCAGAGTCAGTACCTCAAACTACCTCTCAACCTCAAACGTAAGAAGCGAAATTGACCGAACGTTCAGGTTCGGTTGAATCATCTGACTTGCTCATCCCTTCAAAGGTAGTTTTCTTGGTTGTAAATTTCTTGTACAAATTTGTTTATCTTATTGTCAAACGTATTTTCTTATTGCAAGCCTAAATTACTTGGTTTCTCAAAATTTTCCAAAACCGAAACCTACCGAAGGTTCGGGTTCGGTTTTTCAAAATTTTCCAAAACCGAAACCAACCGAACGCTCGGGTGCGGTTTTTCAAAATTTTTCAAAACCGAAACCAACCGAACGCTCGGGTTCGGTTTTTCAAAATTTTTCAAAACCGAAACCAACCGAACGCTTGGGTTCGGTTTTTCAAAATCTTTCTCAACCGAAACCAACCGAACGTTCGGGTTCGGTTACCAAATTTTTCCAAAGTTCTTTTACTCTTTCTAAGTCTTATTTTTTTCTTGCTTATTTTTTTCTTTTAATTTTTTAATATATATCAAAAACTCCAAAAATATTTTCTTATTTTATTTGTGTATTCGTTCGTTTATGGGGATATAATAGTTGGATTAGTTAAGTGTCCCTAGAAGCATGCTGCTGTATGTGTCCCAAGCCTCTTAAGATTCTGAATAATCGCCTTAACGAATTGGTATAAACAAACCTTGTCTTCCCAATTAGGCTATCACATTTATTCGAATCGTGAGCTACCTCACTCTCTTCTCACATGAGATAAGAGTTTTTCTGCTTGGTCCTTATTTTTGCAGCAGAGGTACTTTAATTTCTTACACCATCTCCATTACATTTCTCCATTACATTCGTTTCATCAATGTAACCCTTGAGACTCTCAGAAATTACCACTGAGGTTTATGGTTACACAACAACTGTGTTTATGATCTCAGTTTCGTGCCACTACGAGCCGAGTGAAACCCAAAATTCAACACCAAATCTGTATTGACGGTGAACAATAAATTTGCTCAAGTTTTCACCAAAGAATTGACGGATGTATCTTGATGAAATCTCAAATTTTTATTTTGTGTGATTCCTATGAAATTGTTAAACACCATAACATTTCTTCCCTTGGGATCCAGTTTTTAATTTTTTTTTTGTTGAGATTTTATATTTTCCAAGCCAATTTAAAATTAATTCCTACCTACTTGTTCAACAGACTACACCGGTCTCACAAGTACTTTGTTCACTTTCTACCTTATTTCAAGATTAGAATTGTTGAATCAAAGCAAAAACCACCCTTAAGCAGTCTAATTAATAGAAGCCTTTCAACATTTATTAATAAGTGTTTGATCGTCATTCAACGGGAAACCACATCAACACTTTAAGGTCTCTCTTGATCTTGAAGGAAGAGATTCGTGCCCGGGATCATTTGTTTCGTGTCGTTATTGACATCACATTTATTCCTAAAAAGAGTTGCTTCATTTCTTTTCTTTTTACACTCTTAGCACGAAAATCTTTGATTTTCAAAAATTCTGGTACTAATAATTACAGGCTGTTTTACTACATTGAAGGTTATTTACAAGTTGTGGTCAAAAATACTCCATGTGGGAAATTTATTGAAAAGATGCCATTCAAAAGATAAGATGAAGGGTTGCTGACTCAGGCGGGAGATAAATTGATTGAATTTCAAACGGCGGTAAAAAGGGACGCATGCGAATTTGAAACGCCCATTCTTTAACTGACATAATGGACGCGTGCGCGAACTTCAAGCGGTTCCTCTCTGGCACATCAAGGCGCAAGTGGAATTGAAACGATTTCTTTAGAAATGGCGCTTGTTGGGCGGCGTCTTACTAGGAATCTGCCACTCTCTCTCCTATGTGATCATCGCATGCCTTAACTGTCATGCATCTGTCATTCCGGAAAACCTTTTCGTATTTCCATAGAAGATTTGAACAGATTTTTCTCTCTCCTTTCACCCACTATAAAAGGCAGTCTCCTCTCCTATTTACCTCTTTACTGCATCCGATTTTCCAAGAGAGCAAAATTTCCCTAACGCCTTTACTGTTCATCTTCTTCTTCCTAACTTCACCAATGGCAGAATCATCCTCCGTCCATGCCACCTCACACATCCTTCCCATTCGATCTCAACAGTGTTTGGTGATTGACCTAACCCCTCAGGTGTACGATTCCTACATGTTTCCGGTCATCGAGTGCCTGAAGTACTCACAAATCGCTCCTGCACTTTCTAGGGTTGAGTCTATGCCCATGGAGCTCCTATCGCAGGTGTATGCGACTGCACATTACGATAAAGCAGTCGATAGGGTTTTCTTCGAGGTCTCTGATCACAAGACCTCCATTTCAAGGCAGCGATTTGGCGCATTGCTAGGGTTTGCTGCTGACCCTTCAAGAATTAATCCGGAGACGATTCCGATTGGGCATCTTTACAACATGTTTTGCAATATGGGGTACACGGAGGCGCTCACCTCCGTAGAGAAGTTTAAAAAATCCTGCTTGCCGCCACAGTGGAACGGCATGTTCACAGTCCTCTTCAAGGGCTTATCTGAACGGAGCTCAGGATCCGACGATTCTAGTCGACTTTTCTTGTCGATAATGTATGGCGTCTACCACGGAGTCAATCTTGACTATGGGTTTGTTCTCTGGCAACAACTCATCCAGAGCCTCTCTTCTTCTTCACGACATTCTGAGGTGTCGTATGCACGATTCTGGACTCTCATTACCAAGTGGGCGATGGATAAATTTGATGTCCCCACTGCTGCCGGTGTATCGATGTCTACGATCGGTACTTTTCATACCACGAAGATTATCGTCTCAGATGCATCCAAGTTCTCTTTCATTGGCTCAATTCCGGAGACCATGTACGGCGATGTTCCATCTGACAGCAGGATCATTAGGACTATTAAGGAGTTCAAGCAGTCTGGACCGAGGGAACTCACACAGGAAATGCTCAAGTCCCTCCATGACGCTGATAAGCCTGTTAATAGGGGCAAAAAGGCAGATAAAGGGAAGCAAGTGACCAAAGGGGCTAAAGGTCCTTCTCCCAGGAAGAGGAAACCAACCAAAGCTGCACAATCCTCGCAGCCGAAGAGGCGAAAGACTCAACTGAAGCGAAAGCTTGTAATCGCTTCCTCTTCGAGTGAATCAGAAGGTGAGCGTTCGGATTCGAACGAATCTCAAAGAGGCGAAACCCCTCCAAGAGGCAACACCCCACCCCGATCACCTACCCCAGACATGGAAATCCATGTTTCACCAATTCCCTCTCCTACTCAAACAATCCCTACTTCCATTCCCACCATAAACCCCACTACCACCATTCCTAAAACCTCTTTCCCTATACCACCACCCATTTTCACTAATACAACAACAGCAACAACTGCAAAGGTTTCAACCAACGTATCTGATACGGGGGTTCATACCGATGCAACCGAAACACCACCTGTAACCGAACCTCCTCATACAACCGAAACCCAGCATACAACCGAACCTATCCACACTCAACCACCACCCGAAACTACGCCCACCAACACTCAACCTGAACCTACACATACCACAACACCCCCAGCTTCACCACCCCCAACATCTCCAGATCATGCCTCTGATGGAGATAACCCTTTCCTTGGCGGGGAAAATATGACCTTCGATTCGGTCTACTTTAGTCCGTATCAGGTCCAAAGCGACGAAGAGGAGGATGCTCCAGTAACAAAGAAGCATCTTAAGGAGCTAAATGAGAAGGTTGACTTGCTTATTGCTTCATCCTCCAACACTCAATCCTCTCTTTCTGAAGCCGCTCTTCAGAAGATTGTTGATGCCTTCTCCAAGGCTCAGCATGATTCCGTCGCTTTAGCCACTGCCGCAATTGACGCCTCAACAAAAGCTTGTGAGGCAGCGACCGCAAAAGTCGATAAACTATTCTCTGAAGCCTCTTCCCTGTTAAAGTCCTTACAGGAGAGCGTAGATGCAACAAAGACAACGTTCGAACCAATCGTTCAACAATTGGCCACGTTCGTCTCAACGGAGTTGAAGTCGTTCACTACCCTTCGTCAATCCATCAGCGATGATAACTCGGCCCTTCGTGCCTCCATTGACGAGCGCCTCTCTAAACTTCAAGAGGATCTCGCTGCCGAAAACTCGTTAATGGACGTTCTTGCTAGTAAAACCACCGCCCTCAAGGTCAAGAGCGCTCAACTTTCCAATTCTCAGCAACAAATTGACGCTCTTCGATCCGAACGGGAGGTTATCAAAACATGTGTTTCGGATGTACACTCTGCCCTATCCAACATCCTGGAAGCACACGATCCGATTCTCAATCATTCGGTAAGGCGAACTCTTGCTGAAAAACTTGCTCCTGCCCTGGACCTTCTCAGCAAAATTGAAGGGCTACCTAGTTTCGTGTCCACTCCGAAACAAGGGGGAGAAGTGAAGTCCGGATCGAAACCACCTCCTTCCTCAAAAGCTACTCACACAACCGAACCGCCTCCTACTGGTCAAACTTCGGGTTCGGGTGTGAAGGATAAAGGAAAGAAAATAGCTGAGGAAGAAGATGAAGATGATAAAGAAACCATTGCTGACTTGCTGAAACGCAAAAATAGTCGCAATGTTGAAAATGACAACATTCGTGTGGCGCGAGAAGCTGAAGAAGCCGAACGCAAGAAGAAAGAAGCCCACGATCTCCTCGAGAGCAGGAAGACTCTTTTCCCTGCTTGGACTCGGGAGAGAATGATAAAGGAGGCCATAGATACTCCGAGCATCCTTTGGCTCGAACCGGTGATCTCCTTCGACTGCTACAATTCTGTCGATTCGCAGTTCGATATGCCCTTGACCCGAAAGGCGTTTATCTTTCACGCCTTCTTCAACATTTTTGAAGTCCCTCATCCTAATCCTGAGGTTGATCGGGAGTTAATCGAATTCTATCTGAAGGCTGCTCAACCACAGTACCAAACATGGAGCGCTCAGAAGATCGTTAATGTTCGGGTTTTAAAGCCATATACCGAAGGGAGATTCATCAACGTTCGGTTCAGGGTGATCAGAGGGTCTGCAAGAACCGAACATCTCATATCCTTAACAGATCTACCGAACCTCAACCCCTATGATTGGATCGTTCTGCATAACATCCTTTTGAAGAATGAAGCTGAATATGGTCCAATTATAGACCATCTCAAAAGGATGATAGTTTGTTAGATCATGGAGGTCGCCTTGATGGATCAGGAGATAGCCACAGTCTTCAAGAAGAAACCAAAGATCTCTCCTGTTGGCTCAGCCAGTGATCTCAATCAGATGAAGATGGGAAAGATTGACCCAAGGCGTAATTCGGTCATGTTCACTAGAGCAGAAGGACAGAAATGTCTCTTTGCCTTAGCGGATAAACATCTTTATACCACTGCTTGTCTAGAGCATGTGCTGTCGATCATCCATCGGTGTAAAGAGAATGCAGCGGATGATATCAAATACTTCAATGATATGATTCAATGGTACATCAGATTCAGACAAACGATACTTGCTCTTATCTCTCGTCTGTTTCAGACTGTAAAGAAGAAGGTACCTGCCGCTGCTGTTGGCCTAAGCAAGAAGTGAAGATCTCGCTCCAATTGACGCAAAGGGGGAGATTGTTGGGTTGCAAATTCGTTTAGTATTGCGTCATTGGGCTCGGTTAATAGTCCAATTATTTTGTACTCCGGTTTGGGCCTGTCCAACCGTGAGCTGTTAGGTTTACTATATAAGTATATGCTTGCATGCATATTAAAAAAAACGATTCAGAGGATAGGATTGATACAAGAAGATAGCATTACAAAGTTCTTTCTTTATCGTTCCTGTAAACCTTCTAACCCTCTACAGTTGATGTTCTTGATCGAGCTCTTCTGAGGGTTGTTTTATAATCATTCGACACGTTTGATTCATTCTTGAGTTGTTTATTGTTTTCGTGTTCTTGCTGTTTAATCTTTATTTTACCTGTTTAAGATCTAATCGATCTTCAAGATTAAGTTTTAATCCTATCACTATTTATACCAAATACAAAAGTTTCACAATCATATATCACATTTACAACAAACATACATACATTCACATACACACAATAACATTCTACTTATAACAAATACATATAATTTCTACCAAATACTAATATATCACATATACATCAAACACACATACATTGGAATATATATACCAAATTCACATATATTCAAACAAATACGGAATATACAATCTAATTTTCACATATGACAATTTGCACATAATTTCACATATAAATACAACTTGAAGCTATACAACTAATTGCAATCCAATAACCACAAACAAAAAATTGAATAACTTGCTTCTAATCCAAAACAACACCACCAAAAACAAGAATATGAACAATTTATTATCATTCAATCACTACATAAAGCTAGAAATCGAAATTCATACAAAATAAAAATGAAATCATCAAAAAAAACTTACCTTTCTTCAAGAAATTGAGGTAGAAATTGATCCCAAAGCTTTAACCACACCTAGAGACACTTGCTTGGAACAATGTTGGGAGAAATTTGCTTGGAAGAAGTAGATTGAAGAGGAAATCGGCGAGATGGTGAAGGAAATTGGAAGCAAACAGAAAGGAAAATGAAGAAGGGAGGTTATCTGCGTGCGTTTTTTTTTATCTGCGACAGGCAATAGCGGCGACACCAGGGGTTTACCGGCGACAATGAGTAATAGCGGCGACAAACTGGAGGGAAGGATACCGCGTCATTTTTAGCGGACTATCAGCGGCGACTTTTTTTAACCTTTAGCGGCGACATCTGTGTCGCCGGTATTAGGTTAGACAGGATAAGGCACCCCAGCCGTTGGATTGGATATCTCATCGAACGGTTGAGATGCAATAGAGGGGGAAAGTGCGGATTCAGGTGACAACCCTTTAGCGGCGACACTGTTACCGGCGACACGGGGCTTTTACCGGCGACTTTAGATAAAATCGCCGGTAAAGTCTCTTGTCGCCAGTAATAGTGTCGCCGCTAAAGAGTATATTTCTTGTAATGTATGCCGATATAAGTTTAAGGTTCTATTATGGAAGTTGGTAACTATTCTGGAAGTTGACCGCTAACAACCTGGTAATATTAATTTTAACCACTAACAACCTGTTAAATTTTTTTTTTTCAAATTTAGAAGCTATTATTTTTATGGGATAAAAAGTCAAAAATATACTTTAAAAACACGCAATTTTTATTTTTTTCAAATGTGTTATAACCCGGAGACACAATCGGGAATAAAAATGTTTTTTTTTTCCAAAAAAGCAAAAAAGAAACACATGGACCATAAATATATCGTTTTCTTTAATTTTTACATTGGTGTAAAGTAATATTCATTATTCAACTATTGCAGTCTTTTATAATTCACAAAATGAGTCCTTTGACGTTTTATAATTCAAAAAAAAAAAAAAAAAACACACACACACAACTAGGAAACACAGACATTTGTTGATGTCTTCAAAAGATATGTATAAGCAAAAGCAGCATGAAGCGCAGATCCTGTTGGAAGCACATCTTCATGAACCGCATAATAAGGGCTATGCGGCGAATGGATGATCGCCTTCTTCTCATCTCTTATCCCGAGAAAAGCTAAAGTCCCCGGAATCTTTTCCAAATAAAACGCAAAATCTTCACTTCCCATGATCGGAGGAGCCACCTCTATATTCTGTTTTCCGACGATCATCTCCGATACTTTCACTACATGCTCATATATCCTCTCGTCGTTAACAGTTGGAGAGACAATCGGACCTTCAAAGTCAATTGTAGCTGAACAACGATAT
This sequence comes from Lactuca sativa, assembly GCF_002870075.4. Classification (NCBI taxonomy): domain Eukaryota; kingdom Viridiplantae; phylum Streptophyta; class Magnoliopsida; order Asterales; family Asteraceae; genus Lactuca; species Lactuca sativa. Next base: position 311,820,534 of record NC_056630.2, read on the forward strand.
ACAGATGCCTGAGTTTTTATCACCTCTTGTATTCTTTCTGCAAGTGCATAGAAGCTCTTTTTGCTAACAGCTCTATAAGTTCCAGCAATGGAGACTGAATCTGGAATTGCATTAAGCCCAGTTCCACCATCCACCATTGTTACAGAAACAACCTGCAAAATAACTTTGAATAAAAACTGTTCAAGGGTATATATCATTGATTAGGGTTTTGTGTTTTGAATCCGGTTTCTTACAGGCATATCTAATGGATCAGCCTCTCGAGATACAATATGTTGTAAGCTAATTATAGATGCCGAAACAGCCAAAATTGGATCGACGGAATCTTGAGAACCTCTTTTGCCATGGATCACCGCCCTGAAAAAGCCACACCCCGCCAAGAAGTCGCCGGATCTAGACGCAACTACACCGGTATCGGAGGAGAGGACTAAATGAAGGCCGAAAATGGCCTCCACTTTGTCAAGAACACCTTCTTTGATCATCTGTTTTGCTCCTTCTCCTTGTTCTTCAGCTGGTTGAAATATCAATACCACAGTGCCCTAAATTACTCCAAATTAAATTACTTTTGAGGGAATTAATCGAACCCCATTTCATCTTTATGATAATCAGTTTACCTACCTGTAATTCGGTCTCGAGTTGTTTCAAGATTTTGGCAGCACCAAGAAGCATTGCGACATGTGCATCATGTCCACAAGCATGCATTTTACCATCAATCTTGCTTTTATGCTCCCATTCCACCAGTTCCTATTACATAAATACAAGTTCTTATAACCTAAAAGAAGTTAAAAAAGTAAGTTAGAAAATAGGGGCAGAAACCCGAAATTAATAACCCAATTTAAGATACTTAAAGAATTAGAAAAGGGTCAAAAAAAAAAGAATCTAAATCTTTAAACATCAAGAAGTGTTCCATGGATCAAGTATTTGCAAATCGTGCATGAAAAAGTCAAACATAAAGATTCAAATTCTATGTGATAGGTGTGTGGGTATTTAATTATATAGTAATATATGTATTTAAACATGTGTCACTTTTAATAATAAATGTTGAAGAAACTGAAATGAACCTGAATGGGTAAAGCATCCATATCTGCTCTAAGTGCGACAAACGGCGGTAAACCGGAGCCAACCCGGGCAACTACTCCGGTATTGGCAACGGGCCACCGGTACCCAATACTCATCTTCTCCAGTTCTCGCCGGATAATGGAGCTTGTGCGAAATTCTTCAAAAGCGAGTTCCGGGTATTCATGAATTTCCCTTCTTATTTTCTTGATCCACTCGGCTGTTTCGACATGATTTGACAGCTTTAGTATATGATCTTTCAATGAAGAATTTTGATGATCCAGAAATGGGTTTATGCAACTGGTTTGATGATCGTCGTCTCCATGGAAGAGTTTTGAAAAGGATGGACGAATAAGATGAAGAGTGATGAAGATTATGAGGGAAAGGTTCATCTTTTGAGAAATTTTTGACGGACGATATCTAAAATGGAAAAACACGGATGGTATATATATATATATATATATATATATATATATATATATATATATATATATATATATATATATATATATATATATATATATATATATATATATATATATATATATATATATATATATATATATATATATATATATAGAGAGAGAGAGAGAGAGAGAGAGAGAGAGAGAGAGAGAGAGTGTGTGTGTGAGAGTGAGTAGTAACTAAAAAATATCAGAATCCTTGTCATTTTTCAAATAAATATTTACAAATTTTATGACGTATATTTTTGTCGATAGCTAAAATAAGAGAATAATATAACCGTAATATTATAAAAATTGAACCTATTTTCATATTTTATATCTATTTCCTAAATCTACACATAATTTTTCTGTCTAAAAAAATCATTTTCTCATCTTCTTTAACCTTATCTGATGAAAACTGTTATCAATGTCGTCGTAGACAACGGTCACACAAATGCTACTAACGCCATATCTCTTCTTATTTCGCAACCCCCGATCACCGGTATAATACCATCGTTTTACGCAACAAATCGGACAAAAACAAGTCTCCGTTGGTTACCACTGTCTTAATCTAATATTGTCATTACCTTCTCTAACAGTTGAACCAACACTCCATCGAACCACCAATCACTCATGGTATGCGATCTATGGTGAACCACCGCCTCCGTCTACTGTTTTCGATGGTCTGTCAGCAGATTCATGTTTCTAACGACTTTCATTCGTGCTTCATGCTTTGATCTTGTTAGATCTGAATGATTACGATGGTTTCTTCTTGACTCTTATAGTGTTCCTACTCCAGATCTGTCCAAATCTAGTTAGATCTAACTGAACACGAGTTTTAAAAAATGCAATCTCATGTCTCTGATGTTAGTTCTATGTTGTTAAGCTGTCGTAGGTGTTTCTTTGCGAGATTGGAAAGATTTGTTTGTTTTTTGTTCCACACCTGGCATCTATTTTATTGATGGTGATCACCAGCAAGGATAACTAAAAGGGCTACATTAGGGTGGGTGTAACGTTCCTATGTGAACTCTGACCAAAGGATAATCATATGAGGAAGGAGACTTAAAGACATTGTTTTTTTTGCCTTAGTAAGACATGAGTATTGGATGCATTGGTGTCACACCCCAAAACCGGAACGGCGGAAATGTTCTGGGGCGGAGGACGTCGTGTACAGTATCACAACAATGTAAAGTAGTAAACAAGAAACAACATCATCCATTGCATTAACAATATAATTATTATACAAGTGTGTTATGTCAAATTTTGATAAACACTAAAGCATAAATCAAAATGAAAGATGTGTCTTGATCGAGCACCATCTTCCCTGAACCTTGCATCGGTACCTGTCTATGGTTGACCTGAGGATACAAGTTATTTTGAAAGAGAGTATCAGCTTTAAATCTGGTGAGATCATAAGTATTTTAGTGTCTTAATTTGTATGTAAGAAATTGTTTGTAAATGAACTGTAAGTATGGAAAATGTAGATGAACTGTAAGTATAAAAATGTTTGTAAAACAACTGTAAACGTTTGAAAAAAAAAGCTAGAAATCCCTATGATTCCTACTTTATATAACGGTGTCTTCTACCAAGACTTAATTGTTCTAAATGTTCGTTTCTTGTAAAAGTGTGTAATTTTCCCAAGTGTAACTATCATTATCAAAATATAGTTTTTACATTAAATTTTTATGTGAAATGATCACTAAATATATGAAAAGGGGAAATTAATGTAGTACTGTAGTGTTGTATTATAGGAACTACTACTGTACTAACTACCTTAAACCGGATTTATATTAAGGTATTATGTGATTAATTGCACCATACTATCGACTGGTAACAACGACATACGAATGGTCGTAAAACGGAATGACGTTTGGCACCCGCAAACCTGCAGGTCCGGCTGTATTTAGCAGCAAGGTGTAGGATAGTCAATCCAGTATAGATCTATACGCAAACTCACGCTCTTCCTACAAGAGACTATAGCTACAACTCGGGCCATGACATTTAAGGCATGCTCCGATACAGTGGATCACAATTCTGTCAATGTATATATGTATATGTAATGTATTGTTACTCGTTCTAGTATCGTTGTATATGTTCTCTTTCTAGTATAGTTGTATATGTTCTTCCTCTACTATAGTTGTATATGTTCTTCCTCTAGTATAGTTGTATATGTTCTTCTCCTAGTATAGTTGTATATGTACTCATAGTAATGTAATGTATATGTTCTCATAGTAATGTATGTTCTCTCTATCTAGAAAGTATTGACTCATGAATGAACTGACTCATTGTATGATATCGCATTCTAGTAATAGTTCTAGTATCTTCCTAAACTACCCATATGGTAGTTTACTAGTAATCTAACTGGTACGTATGGACATGGATGTATACCCTTGCTACCCAAGGGCATGGGATGAACTGGAAGGGCCTTTATGACTATATATGTACATATGTTATATAACTAATATTTAAACGACCTTCGGACGAGTACCCGATATCCCACCAGACCACATCTCAAGCACGAAAAGGAAATAGGGTAGATAGCCTTCCTAAGTCTTTTAAACATTTCTTATATAACTATACATATAGAGGCATGCAATTTATAATATAAAAGCATAAATAAGTTTTGTAAAACCTTTGAACATAATTATTATCTTAAGAAAAGATCGACTTGATGTCAATCTATAAAACGGTTTGAAGGCATGGGTTTGATAAAACAGTTTAGTATAAAGAAACATTTGTTTGAAACACAATTGTAAATAAGTTTGAAATGTAATATACCGAGTAAAATGAACAGTTTAATAAGGAGTATTAAACACATAAAGTGTTTATGAAAAACATTTGAAGGAAACTGTTTGGTAAAACGGCTAATGAGTATTAAATCATTTGAATGCTGCTTATTAATCACATGTGATTGATATAAGAAGTAGCATGATTCTACTTGCATCCCCCCCCACATAAAACATTTAAAAATAATTAAAACATTGATTAAGGGGTATGAACTCACCTGCAGTAAGTGATTGGAATTGAACGGACTGTTATCGTAAGGAAGGACCGGACAAGTGCTTGGTGTCAAGTGAAGACTTTAGACACACACAATGATCCTAATTACATATGAAGACATATGTATATAAATAATTAATGATTAAAACACTAATTATACAAGTATAAGCATTTTAATGCGAGGAAAACACTTTTGGTCAAGTGCTAGGAGGCAAATGGGTTGCAATAAAGGAGTGCAAAGCCTCTTATGGGAGTTTATGGTCAAATGACCATATGCTTTGGAGTTTACGGCCCAGGGGAGTAAACTCCTGGCTGTAAACTCTCAACAAGGTCTCTAAATGAAGCCTATCATTTATACAACTAGTTTGATGAATTGTTTCAAGGCTTAGTCAAGTGTTTGGGTGACATTTGCCCCCTTTATGGGGGTTTACGGCCCTGGGACCATATCCCATGGAGATTACGGCCGTAATCTCCTTTGGGGGAAGGTTTATGGTGCTTTCAAGTCCTTATATTATCAAGGAATGCATTAAGGCAATTGTCCAAGGCTTTAGGAGGATTTATGGCACCATTTGGCACCATTTATTGGAGTTCACGGCCCTGGAGCATCTTGGGCCATGAACACCCTTTTCTTGGTGTTTTAGTGTTGTTTGCTAGCCCCAAACACACTAGGGTACTTGTCCTAATTTGTCTCTTGGCTTAAGGAAGATTTTCAAGGCATTTTGACACCTAAACATGGAGTTAACGGCCCTGGAACATCCTTGGCCGTGAACTCACTTTTCATCCTTGATTTTAATTGATTTTGTTGTCCTAAACATGCAATGGTGGGTTCTAGTTCGAGTTCCAAGGCTTTGAGGGACTTTGGGACACTTTTAGCCCTTAAGGTGGAGTTTACTCCCCAAGTGTTCTTGGGCGGTAAACTCCCAAATCTTGGGGTTTTAGTCTGATTTTGATGTTATAACACACAATCTAAGCTATATAATATAACTAGATCGAAGTACTCACGATTTGGGATAAAAACCCGAAGATCCATGAGAGAGAATTTTGACTTTTCTCTAAATGGAAATGTAACTAATGAACCAATATGGTTCAGTTTTCTATATATAGTCCTAGGATTTTTGGCAGAAAATATTTTTATTCCCGGAATGAACTCTAATATCATAGAGTATCGGAATAACAGTGTTGCACGAAACCCTGGTGCATCCACTCTCCTGATATTTCCTTAAGTGTAAATCCTGAAAAACTGCCAAACTTATACTCGAAGTCTGAATTTTCACTGTAACTTTTCTACTTCTACTGGCTTCAAATGGTTTGTTTAGAATGGAAATTTCGGGTTGTCACATCATCCCCTTGTTGAAGGGAATTTCGTCCCGAAATTAGAATTTAGGTAAGGAAGTAGGTAAGAATGATCGAGTCGTGAGGAGGAAACTTCCTAATCGATTGGTTCTAGCGCTCCTAAGTGAAATCGGGTTCTTGGTTGGCATTCCAACGAACCTTCACTAACTGGCGACGGCGTTGCTTCGTCCTCTTGACCTCTCGGTCGAGGGTCACTACAGTTCTAATACGAAGGCGAGGATCTCGACGAGTGGACTTACAAGATTCCTAACGGAAAAGTATGGTTTCACGATCGAGACGCGAAGAGTAGAATGTACGTTACTGAGTTCGCGGAGTAGGTCTAGTTTGCGAGATACAGGACTGATTCTGGTAAGAATCTCAAAGGTCTTGTCTATCTTGGATTTAGCTTTCCACGCTTTACGAAGCGTATTAAGCCGTTCCCAAGTGAGACTTCCTAAAGAATTGGGTCTCTCACTTGGAATCTCCAAAGTTTCCTTTTCTTGTTTAACTTCCCAGTCAAGGGCCACTCCTTGCTGGGTCAAGGTCGAAAGGGTTTCTGTAATTTACGAGGAGTTCTGGATGAAGTATGACAGTAGGTCGGTAAGACCTAGAATTTGGCGAATTTCTGTCGGTGTCTCTGGTGTCGACAAATTCTCAACGGTTTTGACAAATTGTAAGAGTACTCAAAATTTCCCACATCACTAGGAATTTGACTCTTTAATTTCAAAACTCGTGCCTATAGAACTTTGCGAAAAGTTCCTCTGAAGGAAATGTTTCCATGGGTTTCTTCTTACTAAGAGGGTAGATAAGTAAGTCATTACATGGAGAAATGACGAACTGATCCAAGTAAGAAAGACGTACCCTACTCATTTAGCTCATGAAAGCTATGGGCGCGTTGGTCCTATCCGAAGGGTATCACTACGGACTCGAAGTGTCCGCATCGAGTTCGGAAGATAGTCTTCCGGACATCCTTCCCTAACACTCGAACTGGTGATATTCGGATCTCAGATCCATTTTTGAAAGTAATTCTTTCCTTGCGTTTGCTCAACCATTTCATCTATGCGCGGCAGAGATAACGATTTCTAATGAAAAATGTTGACAGAGTCCTCGATATCCGAGGCACATACGATGCAATCCGTCGATCTCCGGAAGAATAAGACTGAGGTTCTCCAGGGTGAGAAGCCTAGTCTTCTAATTCTATTTATGTGTAGTTCGTTAAGTTGTCTGTACTATTCTTGTATCTCCGTAGGTGTTTAGACTATAGGGCGATCTGTTTACAAGAGTCGTACTGGGTTCTAAGTTTGTTCACATGACGATGCGATTACTCATAGGCTTAGGCAGTTCTCCGTCCTGAAGTTCATATTAGAATTCATACATGTTTTCACAATCACAATCTCGTGTATACGAGTCGTATATAATTAAGATTGAAAAGGTAGTCGAATAACTGATTCTTCTTTAAGCTCACTTCCTTTCGAGGAAAAAGAAGTTAAAGAGGAATCATCAATTCTAAATCTGTTCAACCTTGATTATATATCCCTCTTATGTATACATTCCTCAGTGATAGATCAATTGCATGAATCCATGGATTAAACTTGATGTACTGCACGAGTGGTACTTCGGGGATTTCTTCGGAAAGAAAATAACTAAGAGGTACTCCTGGCATGAGTACTTCGGTGTTTTGATATGACGGCTTTGCTGGAAAAGCGATCTAGAAGAAAGCGATGTACGTATGAAGCTGTTTTTGTGAGGATCAAATTGAATCGAGTCGTATGATAATGTCGAAATCATACTGAAACTTAAAGACATTAGATTTGAACATAAGACGTTTACAGACAAAACACAACCGTGCAACCATGAACAGAGTTACAGTACTTTAGACTTATGACAAGACCATTGCTGCGAATAAGGTATACTACAAAAGACAAGTATACGCAGCACGAGCATCCCTATGCAGACAAGATCTCGCAAAAGGTAAGACCCTAGTTGCACTAGTTCTGGATAGTTTATAAGTCTGTTACAACAACACGCCTAAGTTACATTAAAGAGGGCTCCAGAGTAGGCTCTCCTGCAGCTGTGATCCAAAGAATCTTCCCATCTGCACCCGAGTTCTTCGCTATCGGGCAATCTTTCTTGAAGTGTCCAATTTCACCGCATTGGTGACATATCTGGACAGCACCAACATTGGTGGTGGAAGTGAGGTGTTTAGCCAGTGTTATGTGGACACGAGTGCCTTCCTTATTACTCCACTTTGAAAATTGCTTCCTAAAGCGTTTGGATTTATAACTACTCTCGTGTGTAGGGTTGGTCCCGATGAAAGGGACTTGAGTGATGGGTCATGCCGGTGCTCCACAGCTACGAGCATGGTGCCCTATTATTAGGCAATTGCAACACTACATCTCATTGCAAGCCCCATGATGATGGAAACTACACTTATCACACTTCGGGAGTTTTCCCTCGTATGGCCTGCTCGGTACGGGAATGGTAGGGGTTTCCACTTGTTGCTGTTATATGGCAAGTTTTTGGGATTTCTTGCGTTCCTTCTGGGCTTGACGCTTCCGTTTCTTGTTCTTTGTTTTTCGGCTTTGCGAGCCTGTGGCTATTACCGTTTGTTGACTTCCTGGATTGATACTACGATTGGAATCTTCAATCCCAACATCAGCATCACTTGTGCTGATAGCGCTACGGTGCGCAAGGACAGCTGTCACGGCAGTTGTAACTGTGGTTTGGAAGGTAGCGGCGTCCATAGGAAAGGCGGAGGTTTCGTTGTTCGACTGATTGCTTCTGGATGACGACATATAACACGAAGATAAGGATTTTGTGAGTGATTCCGGTTGACCCTAGGTGTACTGCGATTGCTCAAGAAAAGGGAAAGAGTATGTTCTCGAAAGGTTGACATACATTCCTATGATGCAGTCCTAGTACAGAATGGAAGTATGTTCGCGAAGGTTCACCTACATCCCTATGATGCAGTCCTAGTAATGGGTAGAAGTAAGTTTGTAGAATGGTCTCAAGACGTTTGTCGGTCAAGCCGAGGTATCGTGGGTTGGTGAATAACAAGATCCAACCACTGAAAGAGACTTGGAAATGTCTTCGGAGCTAAATTACTATAGTCCAATGACTTGACTAAAGCAGGATTCAGATAGACTCCAATGAAAGTATGATAAGAGTACTTGAATAAAGAATGACACAGAAGTTAGCCGGCTATCAATATATTTGATATTCATGACGTAAGGATTCGGGAAAATGACCTTGTAAAGGTCTTACATCATATCCAGAGAAGATAGTTCTTGACAGCATAAAGACCTAACCAAAAGTACTTACAGTACAAGATAATTTCATAGAAAATGCCACATCGGGCATAGACAGAAAAACGATTCCTTTTAACAAGGAAAATAAAGTAAGGCGTCTACTACTGGCGACGGTCATCCCTCTAGTGAACTCTCAGTTCAGCCAGTTGACGTTCCATGTCGAGCAGGTGTCTTTCGTACACCCTCTGGCGTACTCGGAGCTTTATGACTTCGGCTCGTGATTCAGCCAGTGCTTGCAGCAGGGTTTCATGTTTTCTCTCTGATCTCTCGCGAGTATCTTCTAGACGAATGGTGCGGAAGGTATGCATTCTCGCATTAGCGACAACTTCGGTAATCTAATGTAGGGCTGTCCTGCCTTGAATCTCATTTCAGGCCACTCTGCGGACCAAGATTGGCAAGGTTCTGTCTGCTGAGCCCCCAATGCTTAGGTCATAAAAGCTTCGATCGCCATTAAATGGCATGGGCTGATCTTGTCCTTGGCTCCATGTTTCCAAGCATTCCACCCACTCAGTCGTCGGGCCATGGAAAGCCGGACGAGGGTTAGGAATTTGAAAGGGAGCTACTTGGGGGTAGGTTCTCAACCTCTGGTTCGGAGTTAGCATCGTCCGAAAGGTCTTCATCATGGTGATCATTCAAAGGGATCGGATGATCATTATCTAGTTCTTCTCCAAACCATCCAGCAATAACTTCGTTCGGAAGGAACAGGATGCTGTGGGGATGGAGTCTAGCCATGTTATCTATGCGAGAATTGGGGTAAGAAAATAATTATTAGACGAACTATCTAGATAATTATTTAGAAAACATTCATCAGTTACATCGCTATTTGTGAAGTGCATACCAGTTATATGTAATCGAAACAGGATAGGCCTTCGAATAAGTGACCTTAACTCCATATTCACACAGAATATGGGTGAAGTAAAATTTTCACAGATTCTAAATCTACAACATCCTAATTACATATAGCCTTAGTGTATCCACTTAACAACTACCAACTTAGAAATGAAGATCCCATTTTAGTTCTCAAGTATAAAGTACTTATAGTAACACCAAATACTCCTATAGTATTTTAAATTTAATGTTATGTTCTACTGTTCTCATTGTGGTAGGGTTGGTAAGATTTTAGTTTTGTTGCAACCACACAACTACACTTAGGCACATGCTAGTCAACCTTCGGATAATATAGGTGATCAGGCTATATCTTCCCAGTTTTGACCATATGTCTCTAAGCCCACTTGTGTTGCCCAACAATCGTAATTCTTTTGTATTGTCCTAGTGACACTGATTTTAGTATGAATGTAGGAACGTATACTTTATTAAATATTTTATTATTTAAAGTATAAACTCTTGGTCAAAGTATTTTTAATCCCTTATGTATTTATAGTTAGTATATCTTTTATGGGTTGATATACTTAATTCACTATAAACAATGCTCTGATACCAATCTGTCACACCCCAAAACCGGAACGGCAGAAACATTATGGGGCGGAGGACGTCATGTACAGTATCACAATAATGTAAAGTAGTAAACAAGAAAGAACATCATCCATTGCATTAATAATATAATTATTATACTAGTGTGTTCTGTCAAATTTTGATAAACACTAAAGCATAAATCAAAATGAAAGATGCGTCTTGATCGAGCACCATCTTCCCTGAACCTTGCATCGGTACTTGTCTATGGTTGACCTGAGGATACAAGTTATTTTGAAAGAGAGTATTAGCTTTAAAGCTGGTGCGATCATAAGTATTTTAGTGTCTTAATTTGTATGTAAGAAATTGTTTGTAAATGAACTGTAAGTATGGAAAAATGTAGATGAACTGTAAGTATAAAAATGTTTGTAAAACAACTGTAAACGTTTGAAAAAAAAGCTAGAAATCCCTATGATTCCTAATTTATATAAAGGTGTCTTCTACCAAGACTTAACTGTTCTAAATTTTTGTTTCTTGTAAAAGTGTGTAATTTTCCCAAGTGTAACCATCATTATCAAAATATAGTTTTTACATTAAATGCTTATGTGAAATGATCACTAAATATATGAAAAGGGGAAATTAATGTAGTACTGTAGTGTTGTATTATAGGAACTACTACTGTACTAACTACCTTAAACCGGATTTATATTAAGGTATTATGTGATTAATTGCACCATACTATCGACTGGTAACAACGACATACGAATGGTCGTAAAACGGAATGACGTTTGGCACCCGCATACCTGCAGGTCCGGCTGTAGCTAGCAGCAAGGTGTAGGATAGTCAATCCAGTATAGATCTATACGCAAACTCACGCTCTCCCTCCAAGAGACTCTAGCTACAACTCGGGCCATGACATTTAAGGCATGCTCCGATACAGTGGATCACGATTCTGTCAATGTATATATGTATATGTAATGTATTGTTACTCGTTCTAGTATCGTTGTATATGTTCTCTTTCTAGTATAGTTGTATATGTTCTTCCTCTAGTATAGTTGTATATGTTCTTCCTTTAGTATAGTTGTATATGTTCTTCTCCTAGTATAGTTGTATATGTACTCATAGTAATGTAATGTATATGTTCTCATAGTAATGTACGTTCTCTCTATTTAGAAAGTATTGACTCATGAATGAACTGACTCATTGTATGATATCGCATTCTAGTAATACTTCTAGTATCTTCCTAAACTACCCATATGGTAGTTTACTAGTAATCTAACTGGTACATATGGACATGGATGTATACCCTTGCTACCCAAGGGCATGGGATGAATTGGAAGGGCCTTTATGACTATATATGTACATATGTTATATAACTAATATTTAAACGACCTTCGGACGAGTACCCGATATCCCACCAGACCACATCTCAAGCGCGAAAAGGAAATAGGGTGGATAGCCTTCCTAAGTCTTTTAAACATTTCTTATATAACTATACATATAGAGGCATGCAATTTATAATATAAAAGCATAAATAAGTTTTGTAAAACCTTTGAACATAATTATTATCTTAAGAAAAGATCGACTTGATGTCAATCTATACAACGGTTTGAAGGAATGGGTTTGATAAAACAATTTAGTATAAAGAAACATTTGTTTGAAACACAATTGTAAATAAGTTTGAAATGTAATATACCGAGTAAAATGAACAGTTTAATAAGTTCTTTTAAACACATAAAGTGTTTATGAAAAACATTTGAAGGAAACTGTTTGGTAAAACGGCTAATGAGTATTAAATTATTTGAATGCTGCTTATTAATCATATGTGATTGATATAATAAGTAGCATGATTCTACTTGTATCCCCCCGATAAAACATTTAAAAATATTTAAAACATTGATTAAGGGGTATGAACTCACCTGCAGTAAGTGATTGGAATTGAACGGACTGTTATCGTAAGGAAGGATCGGACAAGTGCTTGGTGTCAAGTGAAGACTTTAGACACACACAATGAACCTAATTACATATGAAGACATATGTATATAAACAATTAGTGATTAAAACACTAATTATACAAGTAAAAGCATTTTAATGCGAGGAAAACACTTTTAGTCAAGTGCTAGGAGGCAAATGGGTTGCAACAAAGGAGTGCAAAGCCTCTTATGGGAGATTATGGTCAAATGACCATATGCTTTGGAGTTTACGGCCCAGGGGAGTAAACTCCTAGCCGTAAACTCTCAACAAGGTCTCTAAATGAAGCCTATCATTTATACAACTAGTTTGGTGAATTGTTTCAAGGCTTAATCAAGTGTTTGGGTGACATTTGCCCCCTTTATAGGGGTTTACGGACCTGGGACCATATCCCATGGAGATTATGGCCATAATCTCCTTTGGGGGAAGGTTTATGGTGCTTTCAAGTCTCTATAGTCTCAAGGAATGCAGTAAGGCAATTGTCCAAGGCTTTAGGAGGATTTATGGCACAATTTGGCACCATTTATTGGAGTTCATGGCCCTGGAGCATCTTGGGCCGTGAACACCCTTTTCTTGGTGTTTTAGTGGTGTTTGCTCGCCCCAAACACACTAGGGTACTTGTCCTAATTTGTCTCTTGGCTTAAGGAAGATTTTCAAGGCATTTTGATACCTAAACATGGAGTTCACGGCCCTAGAACATCCTTGGCCATGAACTCACTTTTCATCCTTGATTTTAATTGATTTTGGTGTCCTAAACATGCAATGGTGGGTTCTAGTTCGAGTTTCAAGGCTTTGAGGGACTTTGGGACACTTTTATCCCTTAAAATGGAGTTTACTCCCCAAGCGTTCTTGGGCGGTAAACTCCCAAATCTTGGGGTTTTGGTCCAATTTTGATGTTATAATACACAATCTAAGCTATATAATATAACTCGATCGAAGTACTCACGATTTGTGATAAAAACCCGAAGATCCGTGAGAGACAATTTTGACTTTTCTCTAAATGGAAATGTAACTAATGAACCAATATGGTTCAGTTTTCTATATATAGTCTTGGGATTTTTGGCAGAAAATATTTTTATTCCTGGAATGAACTCTAATATCATAGAGTATCGGAATAACAGTGTTGGACGAAACCCTGGTGCATCCACTCTCCTAATATTTCCTTAAGTTTAAATCCTGAAAAACTGCCAAACTTATACTCGAAGTCTGAATTTTCACTGTAACTCTTCTACTTCTATTGGCTTCAAATGGTTTGTTTAGAATGGAAATTTCGGGTTGTCACAATTGGTAAATTCTAAAAGTTGTAAGTATGGGAGAGAGAAAAAGGAAAACTTAAATGGAGATGCTTCACTCACTTTTGTAGGACTTGTATAGTAGATCCATACATGCAAACTTTGAATAGCTTACAATAGTAATTACTTAGAGTAGATAGAATAGGTGATATAGGAATTAATTCTCACAAATTGTTATATATAAATATAATAAGAAAGACATGGCAACATACAATTTGTTGATATATATATATATATATATATATATATATATATATATATATATATATATATATATAGAGAGAGAGAGAGAGAGAGAGAGTTAGGTTCAAATGTTTTTAACAAATGTTGTGTGTGTATATATGAACCAATCATAATTTAGCACAAATGAAATATTTAAATAAATCAATAAGGGTAAATTAGTAATATTGCATGTATATTAAATAAATTCCAAAATTAAAATGAAATCAAATCCCTATAAAATTGCAATCAGTTTTTTTAGCCTACAAAATCCACTAGAACACAAAAGTAATCGACATTTTTGTTTCACATTCAATCACCGATCGCTGCCACATGATGGCCGACATTAATTATCCGATGAAGCCTAGCACTATCCCATTTTGGTTTGTTCCAGTAAGTTAATCTTCTCCATCTTCCACACACAAACACAATTCCAATGTTGATTTGTCTTGTTTCATGTCCCTTCAAGTAGCTATATTTAGTTTTATTGCCAATTACTATCTTCCTAGCATTCTATCTTCGTTGAAGAGATGTTTATGATGTTTACCATGCAGTGTTGGGTGATCAAATCTTTCAACTTCATTCTCATTATCCTCAATCGATTGAATCAGATTACTTTTATGTTCATGTGTTGATTAATTACCACAGTACTTTTGTTCTCTGTTTTTATCGCTGGAGTTATAACATAAGCTTTAAAAGGTGCAATTGGTCGATTTTTGGGATACTAATTTGACATGATTTTCACATGAGAAGCTTTAAAAGGTGCAAATACATGTGTGGAGGTTGATAGTTTAATCATGTATTCTTTTATTCCTTTTTACAGGTTTGCACCATAATTTGATGTTTTGAATCTTACTATTATCATTGGCTTTATTTTTTGTATCTATTGGATTTTTTCCAAGAGGTATAATTCATGCGTTTCTTTGAACAATCATGACTCATTTTCTAACATATTTTCTCAATTTACTATTGTTGATTAAGATTGGTTTAATTGGTTTTAGGTGTGAGAAGAAGTGCATGACAAATGTTTGTGGAAATTCCTGAAAGAGATTCTGACCATGTGGCATGCATTAAATCAGAATTACTAAAGTTTTTTGATCAGGTATCATAATTTTCGACATGCCTAACTAAAAGAATGGTCATGAAATAAATTTATGTTACTTTCTAATTTACTATGTTGTATGTATTCTTTTTGTCAATTAAAATGTCATATATTTTGTCGGTTCATTTAGTGGATTAGTATTTTTGTTAGATTTTAATGATTTTCTTTTTCTTTTTAGGTTTTGAAAAGTTTGCCATTCATGTGGAGAAGAAAGAAAATATGGAGAACAAGAGTGTCTTATAGTAGAATGTATTCCGCCAAAATGTATAAAACAAATCTTAGCAATATTATTCTTTTCGAACGACTTAGTGTTTTTTGTTGGATTTTGATGTTTTTGATTCATTTGTGATATGAATGACATGAAGACATTATAGGAATGACGTGAAGAATGAATCAAAGATTGATCAGACTCAAAGTTTAAAAATGTTGTTTTTTTAAATATTGCACTTGTTATTCTTTCAGAAAGTTGACATTATTCAAGAATGTTCTTTTTCAGAAAGTTGAGATTATTCAAGAATGTTCTTTTTGTATCAGAATTATGATATATTATTAGTCCAAGAATCGATTTTGTATATTGTTTCATAATGTACTTATTCATGTTTTCATTTTTACTTATGTATTCTTAAATGATGTGATAAACTGTTATTTTAACAGAATCGCGTTTTGACAGAATAAAATAAGTTATAATCGGTTATGATTACAAATTAAATTAGAATTAAAATTGAATTAATTATTTTTTTACAAAAATCAGAATTATCCCTTCAAATTCGAACATTTCCTTTTTTAAATATAGTTAATTGTCTAAAATACCCTTTTAATTAAATTTTAGAGATATTATGGTACATGATACTCCATTGTAATATCATAGACCCTCAAAATCATAGTAATTCAATATTTTCATCGATTGGTTCAGAATTCTCCTTACATGCACACAATAGTTACCTAAAACAAAATAACTTAACCCTATATATATATATATATATATATATATATATATATATATATATATATATATATATATATATATATATATATATATATGTTTGTGTGTGTGTGTGGAAAAGTTCAATAGAGAACCATTATTAATCAAGGAACCAAGGAACCAATCCAAAGCGTCGGAATTTAAACCGATTAACGGCAAAATGAGGATTGTAAACTTTTTTAATGGATGCACATGCACCGGATTATACCAAAACTCATTTCCTTTTTTTCGTTTAAATTTTTTTAGTCCATGTTTTTTATCGAAAAAAACCGAGTATATCGTTGTTCACAATTTTTTGTCCTCTTTCCAAAGAGATCCATGATGATATATAAAAAACAAACTTTTTTTTCAAAAAAAAACTCACTTCATTTTCTTTGTTAAAAAGTTAAGGTCAATTTTTTTTATAAAAAAAATTAATAAATATATCAAAATTCATGCTTTTTTGTACTTTTTAAACATAGATTCATATTCGTGTAAAAAAATAAAAAACGATATTTCAATTTAGATTCACATTGTGAACCAGTTCAGATTCATATTCTGAACCTGTTCAGATTTACATTCTGAACCTGTTCAGATTCACATTGTGAACCTTCTCAGATTCATAGCGTGCATAATAGTAAGTCAGATTCACAATGTGAATCTGAAATTATCGAGTTTTTTCACATTGTGAATGTTAAAAATTGAAATATTTACTGTTTAGATTCACAGTGTGAATCTACACTGATCGAGGTTTTTTTTGTGAACCTTTTCAGATTCATAGTGTGTATAATACCAAGTCAGATTCACAATGTGAATTTGAATTGATCGAGCTTTTTCACATTGTTAATGTTAAAAATTGAAATGTTTACAGTTTAATTATATATATATATATATATATATATATATATATATATATATATATATATATATAGGGCTAGGTTATTTTGTTTCTTACATTTATTGTGTGCTACAATGCACCAATAGAAATTTAGTAAATTGAATAATTATTTAATTAAATAATTATAGATGTTACATGATTTCCATAATTATATGTATATTAAATGATATCCATAATTATAATTCTATTTTTATGGAAACTAATTAAATCCGTCGTAAATGCCAGCAATAACATTCTTTCAGAATGAATTTGCATCTAGGTTTTTGTATATGAGTTTGTACTTTGTTTCAAAACTCAATTACTTAAAATACAATAAAGTTGTATGGAATATGAAGAACAATAGTGTATTCTAGTAGAATACACTCTCATTCTGCTGCAATACATTCTCATTCTTCTAGATATGAATTTATTCTGAAAGAATATTATTGTCGACATTAATGACGAATTTAATTAGTTTCCATAAAAATGAGTTATAAGTATGGATAGCATTTAATATACATATAATTAATAGTAAATTCCTATTGGTGCATTCTAGCACACAATAGATGTGAAAAACATTTGAACCTACCTCTCTCTCTCTCTCTATATATATATATATATATATATATATATATATATATATATATATATATATATATATATATATATATATATATATGCTTAGGTTATTCTATTCTAACTTATTATTGTGCGAATATCGTATGCTATGAGAATTACTAAGAGAATAAGTTGTTTAGCAAAGCGAATACGTTCAATCTTAAATAACTACTGTCATTAACACACATTCTGACTAATTAAATCGTCTATAAGGTTATTATACACTTATTATTATTATTATTATTCTCATTTCTGTCTGAATATTTGTCAGAATGTTTATTGGGTCATATTCTGTCAGAATGAAAATGAGTGAAAAACGATGTGTGAGAACAAAAATAAATAATAATTAGTGAGAATGCATGAAAATGACGATATTTTTGTAAGGTTGAATGTATTTGCATTGCTAAACAACTTATTCTCTTAGTAATTCTCATAGCATACGATACCCGTACAATAATTAGATAGAATAATTGGACCTAGTTCTCTCTCTCTCTCTCTCTCTATATATATATATATATATATATATATATATATATATATATATATATATATATATATATATGGTGCTTGGTTGCAGCATGTGATATTTGGTGGCGGTGATGATGGTTATGGTAGTTTCGGACCATACAATAAGATATCTCAAATCGAAAACCCTAGCTTCGTTACTGTCGTGAACTGCTACCGTCGCCAGTGCCGTTCAATGCGCCATAGGTCATATCTACGAGATCCATAAACCAAAGATGGCACATCTATAATCTCTGATGACCGACGATGATCCATCACCATCGCCTCCCTCTATATCTTCTTTGTCTCTGATTCCTCCTGATGTGCTCCATCTCCGACCACCTCCAGTCACCTTGTTCATCTCCGACCACCACCTATTCACTACTCTACCACTGGTGATTTTCACACCTTATAGATATTGAAGGTAAATCAGCACCAGGTGTGACGATTTTTGTAGATGAATCATTTTTAATTTTTCTTTTCTACTTATTTACTACTTACATGTGTGGTAGATCTATGTGATGAAAAAATAGCGTTTTTTATTGTTTTTCCTTCTGCTAAGGTTGAATTTAATGTTTTAATCTTTCATTTGTTGTTTATTTTTGTTTTTATATTTTTTGCAATATTTGCATAAAATTGCTATTCATAATTTATATTTTATAATTTTTTTTGTTGCGAATTCAGTTTAGAATGTGTGTTATTATTTTAGTGTTTTCTCAAATATGTGAATTTAGGTTATTTTTATGCTGTGAATTGTGATGTTTTAATGTTTCCACAATTATTTAGTTATGTTAAAGTTAGTTTTACTTGTGAATAAGTGAATTAATATGTTTTTAAGTTGTGAATACTATGAATCAAAGACCTAAACTATTTTATTAAACTATAAATGAGAGTCTTAAAATGATTTATTAAATTGTGAATTTGTGTGGTGCAGACGAAATATTTGATTAAATGCTTCAACATAATCAATTATGTTTTAAGTTGTAAATATTGGTAACGAAAGACCTAAACTGCTTTATTAAACTATGAATTAAAGTCTTGAAATGTAAGTTTTAAGGTGAGAATATGGTCGTGAATGTATAGTTTTTTTGTATTAAACTTTAAATTTATTATATTAAACAGTGAATTGACTGTATCAAGTTGTAAATTTGATTGTATTAAATTATGAATTGACTGTATTTAATTATTAATTGACTATGTCAAGTTGTAAATTATTTTATTAATTCTTTGTTTGATTCTGATGAGATGAAATAAGCATTATACACAAATCTAATTTAATCTAATTTTAAATAAACTAAGTAAATGTAAACGGTGAATATTTGTGTAAATAAACTTTGAAAGAAACACCAGCTTACAGATCTGAAGGTGTACATGTAAATTTTAAGTTGAGAATATGGATGTGCATGTATGATTATTATGCATTAAACTGTGAATTTATTATATTAAGTTATGCATTTTGTCTACTGAATTTTGAATTGATTGCATTAAGCTATGAATTTTTAATGTTATTTATGTTAAAATATTAGTGATTTATTTGTGAATGTTTATATTAATTTTCTTAGAAATATGTTATTTTTTTTGTGTTATATAAATATGTAAAAATGTATTAGCTTTTATGATTATTTTGCACTAAAATCTAGATGAGTAAATTAATTGGTTTATTAAATTGTGAATATAATATTTAAGTTGTTAATCAATGATTTTATACACACGCACGCGCGCACACACACACACACACACACACACACACACACACACACATATATATATATATATATATATATATATATATATATATATAAAGCTAGCTTCGAATGTGGATTGACATCTATTGTCCGGACGTGTGGACAGTGTTATTCTATGAGAATGACAAAGAAAATATATTTTTTTATAATGTGAATACATTCAATCTTACATAACTATTGTCATTAGCACGCATTCTCACCAATTAAATTGTCGATAAGGTTATTATAGACTTTTATTATTATTATTCACATTCAATCAGATTGTTGTCAGGATGTTTATTGAGTCGTATTCTGTAAGAATGAAAATGATTGAAAAACGATGTGTGAGAACAAAAGTGAACAAAAATTAGTGAGAATGAATGGAAATGAAAATAATTTTGTGAGGTTGAACGTATTCACATTACTAAACAACTTATTTTTTTTAGTAATTTTCATAGAATATCATTGTCCACACGTCCGCACAATAGTTGTCTATCCACATTATAACCTATCCCTATATATATATATATATATATATATATATATATATATATATATATATATATATATATATATATATATATATATATATATATATATATGATTTGGAAGGATTGATGATTTCGATAGTGACATAGGTAGTTGGTGGTGGTGTGTACTAGCTGGTTTGTATTATGTTATGAATTTTATGTATTAAACTAAATATGGATTGAATATAATATATTGTATATGAATTTTGTGTTAAAATATAAATGAATGTATGCATGAAAATATTAAATTGTGTATTAGTGAATTAATATGTTTACTAAACTGTGAATATGGTATTGTAAACTGTAAATATGTCTTATAAATGATATATATTTTAAAGAAATCTACAATTTAGGAAAGAGAAAGTTAAATTTGTAAAAGCATAATTCTACTTTATATTAAATTGTGTATATTTGGCTACAAAGATAAAATTGTATTTTTTTAAAAAAGTATTACCAAAGAAATTAGATCTACAATGGTTCTTCTATTAAGATGTGAATACAACCAAAAAAACGCCATTGAATTTGATGGTAGTCTAAATACAGTCTGATGGTGGTCCGAGGATGGTTCTAATGGGTTTATTAGGTTACAACAAAATGGTAAATGCGGAAAATCACTTAATAATTAAGAAGGGCACACGCAACCTAAAAAGATCTATGTCTTACATTTTGAAGGCAACATACTTTGAATAATAAATTCTAGAATAAACCCTAGTTAATTCAAAATCATACAAGTGTTAGGATCTACATACCTTATAATTGTTATTGTAAAGAATCCTTTGAATCCCTTCCTTTGTGTCTTTAGAAAGCAAGCATCAAAAGTATGATGCCTTTATGGCTCACACCCAAAAACCTAGAAACCCTAGAATGAAGAGGAGAGAGAGGAGAGTGATATAAATTTTGTTCCTAAGCTTTTAGGAAAAGGTATCCAAAAAATTCGAGGCCAAATGGGTCTTATTTAGGGATGAGCTTGGGATGGAACCGGTACCGACTCGTCCCGTTCCTGATTTCCCGAAAACTGAATTTGGTCGAAAGTTAATCCCGAGTACCGGACCAAATTAACTGTAGGGTTTTGAGCATTCTAACAATCCTAAGTGTACATGCGACCCTAAATAGTTTGGATCTATGTTTCTCTATTATACATGCAAATATGAATATTCCAAGGTATTACCCTATCTAGAATACAATCTTTTGATACTTGGGTAATATAACAAGTTAGAATACATACCTCTTGATGTAACATGACTCCATGAAGCTCGAGAGCCTAGTGCCCCAAGTGTGACACCTCAAATGGTTCACACAACATAATCAACACCTGTAATAAACATGAGAAGAGATACATGAACTCTAAAAATCGGCTTGCCCTCTTGTGTATACACTAGTGCCAATTTCACCAACCAACGGGGTCTTTATATAGTGTGGCTATTAGGGTTACACCATGTAACACGTGACTTTACCCACTCCATATGATCCATGGGTTTTAACCTCCATATAGTGTCCACGGGTCACCACATGGGTTAAACCCAACATAAGGAATCATGGATCATAAGCCCACATATATAAGAATGAATGATTTACACAATCAATCCCCATATATTTAATTTGTCTCTTTTGATCACGAAATTAAGGCCAAATTAATTCTTGATCAATACTAATTAAATAAAATGATTTCATATTACTATATTAGAACTTATAATATATTAATATGTCACAAATGTCCTCTCCTTACAAACGGTCTATCCAAATATTTAGATGCCATGCAACCCAAATGGACCATGCTGAGTCGGGTCAAGTACATACCAATTATAGTTATGGACTTAGACACTAATCCAATAGTCTCGCACTTGGATAAGTCTAAAACTATTATTGCGTATGACTTCAAAAACCAACTGGCAATCGTAGCTCTCAATAGCCGCTGTCAAACTTTGACCTTGTCGATGAACTCTGACCTTTGTCAATGACTTTTCCATTAGATAAGAGATCATATATTCCTCCATTCTAGATATCATATGGACTGAGACATGGATTAAAATAAATCTCTCTGTCCATTTGTTGTTTCCCGATTTCCGATTTATGACGACCGACTAATTGAACAAATTACAATAGTCCTGGCTTGGCCAAACACTTCAGGGTTTCATCACAAAATCATTGAGGGGCCCACATATATCCCTTTTATCCTGAAGGTAAAAGGAATGGATAAATGTCGACTCATATAGCTTGTTCTACCGATGCGTTTTCGTGCAATCAATGTATAAGCAACTCATAGTAACAACTCATATCTCTAGGTTTGAAGAATATAAGATAGTATCGTCTACTGATCAATCGTGATAAAATCCATAAAGTGATTCCAATAAGCGTGGGTTGAATCTAATACTCAGAACTTATGACTACTCATGAATGTTGTAGCACCACTTGCTATGTCCCATACCTTGGACATCTACAATCCAACTTCATGATAGTCTTGGTTCATATCTACTTCCAACATGTGACTGACTGTGGATAGTTTAAATAACTTAGTCATTTAGGAAGAGCGACCTAGTTGTACTGGAAGTCAAAACATGTAAAGTGAAACACTGTAACACTCTAAACATTTAAGCCAATTTAAACTTTTCAAAAATAACTCGGTTTCATAAAGTTATTACAAAAAGGTTTTCAATACAATTATTATCAGAATCTTCCTAGAACCACAACATAAAACATAATCATGAGCAGCGGTACGATCATGCCTTTGCCTTGCCACGGTCTCCTGAAGAACCTGAAAAACATTAAACCACAACTGTAAGCCCGAAATCTTAGTGAGATATCCCCAAAATACCAACCACGTATACCATACACGCATAACATGCCATATCATAACAGAACACAGAACAACCATGCACTTCGGGTCTACTGTGTGACCGGTCCGCCCGCACTGGGCCTTCAGTCCACCTGGTCTACCCTCCGAGTCTAACCACATACATCGAGTCTGCAGTGTGATTGGTCCGCCTGCACCGAGCCTCCAATCCACCTGCTCCACTCTCTAAGTCTACAGTAAGACTGGTCTGCCCCCACTGGGCCTTCAGTCAGTCTGGTCCACTCTCCGAGCCTCGGTACGTCTGGTCTGCCCTCTTGGGGCCTACAGCCTATCCAGACCGCTCGCTGGGCCTTCGGGATAACCGGTCTGCCCTGGGTATGTTGGCCTACAACACAAAGCAGGACCCGCCTCAACCCAACCCCAGTCCTACAACCATGTGCACATAAACATTCAAACATATAACAATTCACATTCAATCAAACCGATCTAGCAGATCACATAGCATAACATCATCCTAACCAAGATACCGACCTTAACCAGATCTCTAACATATACCATCCTATATACCAGGATACCGACCTTAACCAGGTCTCTAACATATACCATCCTAACTACCAGGATGCCGACCTTAAACAGGTCTCTAACATATACCATCCTAACTACCAAGATGCAAACATAACAATTCAATAACATAACAATGATACCCAGATTACAATCCGACAAAGGGCCGACCTTGGTGCCTTAGACCCTGTTGATATAGTGAGGATAACTCACCTCGCAACTGCCGACTGAACAGATAAACCCAAGCTGCTCCGATCACTGATACGATCTCCAACACTGGCCAACACCAAAACACTGAAGTCAAAACAAAAGCCAACAATTACCAAAATGCCCCTGGAAATCAACTGGCCACCCTAGGTCAAACTCAAAGTCAAAGTCAACCCCTGACTGACTCTACTCGCCGAGTCAACCCGATGACTCGCCGAGTCCCTATGCACGGAACTTCCCCAAACCGCGACTCAACTCGCCGAGTCACCCCAAGACTCGCCGAGTCCAACAACTCTGAGTCCCCTCGCACTCAACTCACCGAGTCCTCCCTTGACTCACCGATTCACCGCTCAACCAGAAGGAGGTTAGGACCTCAAGACCAGACTCGCCGAGTCCAAGAACAGACTTGCCGAGTCCAAGGCTATCTTCAACCAACTCGCCGAGTTGTTCTTCCAACTCGTCGAGTTCCTGCCCACCTTCATGCAACTCGCCGAGTACACCCTTGTGACTCGTCGAGTAGCCCTAGATCTGAACCCATACAGAGGCTTTCCAAGCCATGCAGATGCTCTAAACCATAGATCTACCCTTCTACAAGCCGTCCTTCACGTAGATCTGAACCCATACAGAGGCTTCACCAATCACTCAAGAACAGGGACTTTAATGCACCCTAGACCTTCTCCATTCCAGATCTGAGGTAGCAACCTCAGATCTAACCCCCAAACTCAAAACATCACAAGCTATTCTTTCCAAACACTCCAAAATGATGCATAATAGCCCAAGCAACGAAATAATACCTCAAAAGGAAGCTTCAACAGAAGAGAATCCGAGTCCTAGCAAAGCCCCTTGCTCCAAACCTTTTAACTCTCCAAGATCTCTTCCAAAATCTCTTCTCCAAGGTTTAAAAGCCCTCAAAATCACTCACAAAAGCTCCTTAGGGTTTTTTGGACTTCAAGAGAGGGTAAAGAGGCTGGGGGAAAGGTATAATGTCCTTTATATAGGGCTCATCCTTTGAAATTAGGGTTTTCTCCACACATCACCAACTCGCCGAGTCCAGCCGTCGACTCGCCGAGTTGGCCACTTAACACACGACCAAAATCGCGAACCTACTCGCCGAGTCGACCCATGGACTCGCTGTAACGCCCGCAAATCCGGGCCAGTCAATTTAGAGGCAATAGGGGTCGAAAACGACTTTTCGACAAAAGATTATTTAGAATAAATAATCTTAACCAAGTTGTATAGTATGTTACAAGGTTTTCGTACATATAAAGAACGCCGAAAACCGAGTTATAACGAAGAAGTTATGACCCGTTGAAGTTTCGCGACGGAACCGGCACGATACCGAGAAGCGTAAATAGTGAATTTACGATAGAGCAAGATTTAGCCTTAGCGATCTAAACGAAAGTCGTAGAATATGTTAAACTAAGAACATCGATAAAAAGAACGCCCAAATCTGACTTCGTATGAGGAAGTTATGATTTTTCTAAGATTTAGCATAGTAGTGCACAGCCCGAAATCTGAATTTTAGATCGGTCGATTTTTAGCCGACGGGATCTAAATGAAAGTTATAGTACTCGTAAATACCAACGCGTGGATATAAAGAACGTCGATAATAGAGCTCGTATGCAAAAGTTATGGACGAAGCTTAGTCCCTACTTTTCGAGCGCGGCGAATTCAATACAGTTTTGTAAATCCGAGATAGAATGAGAATTAGCCAACGAGGTCTAAATGAAAGTTGAAGATCTCATTAATAGGAACTCAACGGTAAAAAGACAGACAAAACCGGAGCTCGTATGCAAAAGTTACGGACGAAGCTTAGAGACTACTTTACTATAAAACTCCTATAAATACAAGGGTGAACTCCTCATATTTTCTTCACACCATAAGCCTCTCTTTCTCTCTCCAACTTCTCTCTAGCCTCCCTAAACCCCTCCCAAGTCTACGGAACCTCCCTAGCACGAGAAGAAAGACCCGGAGCGCCCGACGGCTCCGAGAAGAAAAGCTTTCGACTTGGAAACGCTGCTCCAGCAAAGCCCGGTTTTTAATAAAAATTCGCTGTAAGTGTGCTACGCTTACGCAATTTTTAATATAGCTTTCAAATAATTATAGGAATGTTATTAGGTCCTTAAAATAATTATTTGGGCTATTATTATGAGTTATATCGAGTATTATTAACGCTTAATAATACTCGGACTAATTAATTTGTCGCGGTTATCGTTAAACTAAACCCTAGTGGTATCGATACTAGGTTTTATCAAAGGAATATCGTTTTGAGAGTATCGAAGCGCTGTCCGAGTGCTGAGTCACCACCTACTCAGGTGAGTGCATAGTTACTTTCATCTTACACATAGATATGAAGTATTTTAATATAAATTACGTGCTATGTGTGCATATTGTTTGAATACTTGTTGTCTATGCTGGATGAATGATTTATACATGTTTTAAATGATTTAAACTGTATATTTATTTTATATCTACAAATATGTTGGGATAAAACATGGGTAGATGAAATAGTTGGTGAGTGATGAAATAAAATAATGAGAGATAGGTGATGATAGATAGGTGACTATGAATTGGTGATGTAGGATACTACAACCTTGTCCGACAATTTGGAGATGTAGTCATCTACCAGAGTATAGATGGCGATCACGGACTATTATAGACAACCCCGTGGAAACACCGGCAGGCTAGCAACCTATAGGTGATGAATTACGAGTTCAGGCGATGTTGTAACTACGTATTCATGCGATGATAGTCTAACCCTTATTATGAAGTACGAGTCCAGGCGATGTTGTGGCTACGTATTCATGCGATGATAGACTAACCCTTATCATGATTTACAAGTCCAGGCGATGTTGTGGCTGCGTAATCATGCGATGATACCCTAACTCTTGCTAGACACATATTGAGGGAGTAATCCCTGGATTAGTATTGTCTATGCAATGTAGGCGATGATCCTTAGGTAAAGTTCGTAAGAACAATCATATAAGGAAATACGATGTAAGGAGATGAAAAGTAAATATGATATAAGAGATGACCCTTGAGATAATATCTTTAGGGAAGACTAAAAGAAGATAACGGGGATGGGTAATTGGGTTGATTGTTTGATTGTTTAAACATAATAACTATATTATTGTGGGTTGAAAACCCTATGTACTCACCAGGTTTCCCAACCTGACCCACTCAGTTTATTTACATCACAGGTGACGATATGAAGTGACATTACACTGAGAGATTTAAAGAGATGTAGATCACTAGTGTAAATAATTGTAAGTTCTGTTTATGCTTATGTTTCTGTATTAACAATGACATCCCAAACGTTTTAAAATGAAATAAATACCTTTCTTCGAAAATGTTTTAATAACGTATTTATCGTGTTTTTCTGGGAACAAATTCCGCAACATTTTTATAAAATGAAGTACTCTGATTTTTATAAAGCATAAACAAAAGTCGGTCTTTTCTGGCTGTGATTTTGGGGATGTCACAGTTGGTATCAGAGCATTAGTTTAAGCGAACTAGGAATATGGATTTATTTCTAGACTTAAACTTAGAATGCTAAGCGATGATTGTGAGGTGTGAGCACTATCTTATTTTAGGAATGATGCCTAAATTGCTTTTATGTGCTAAATGATTTGTTATGCTATAGTTTGATCGGATCTATGGTCTGTTGCCGACCGGATCTGGAAACCTTATGTGTTTAGGATTCTAAACGTACGACTACGATATTAGAACTAGCATGTAAACGTTTTGGAGTGATAATGATGATTTAAACGTCAATCCTAAGTAAAGGTCTAGATTCACCTCATTAGGTGTATAGATCAAGATGGTAAGAACCCGTAGTGGAAACGTAAATCCAAATGGGAACAGAAACCAACCCCCAGTGATTGAGCAAATACCGGTGATGGAAGCCACTGCTGAGCCAGTCACAATGGCCGGAGTGCAAGCGATGATCCAAGCAATGTTGGATCGTCAAATGGAGGAAACCAGGCGTTTGCTCCAGCAAAATCGAGAGGAAGCGACCATTCAGATCGAACGGCCCGAGTTGAACGAGGGGCAGACTAAGGAGGGAAACTACAGTGGGACTGTTGGTCAAGCCAACCCACCAATGGTTAAGCAAAACCACCAGGATGGAGGAAATGATGGACGTGGATGCAAATACAAGGATTTCATGGCGTCCAAACCACCGAGTCTATCTGGAAGCCCGACGCCGGTGGAAGTCATAAACTAGATCTCCGAGATGGAGACGATGTTTGAGAGTTGTGAGTGTAGCAACAGGCAAAAGACCGCTCTCGCGGTTCCTCTGTTGAAATCTGGAGTACTAAGCTGGTGGAAGCTACTAGCTGATTCGATGCCCAAAGGAGAAGCGAACAAGATGTCATGGGAGGATTTTCTGGTGCAGCTAAAAATGCAGTACTGCTCTGAACAAGATCTTCTGGAAATCAACAACGAGTTTCAGAATCTAAAGAAGAGAAAGATGAGTGTCATCGAGTATGCTGCAAGTTTTACGGAGAAAATGAAGCTTGTTCCTTATCTAGTTCCAACTGAACTCTCCAAGGTCAATAAGTTTGCCCATGGATTACCAGCAGACTTTGGTCCAATGGTCAAATAAGCAACCACTTTGAAAGCCGCCATCTGGGCAGCCAAGAATGTTGAGACCCAAATAAGGGAAAAGGGTCTGGAGAAAGTTGAAGTTGGTGAGAAGAGGAAGTCGGAAGGATCCTCAAGACCTGATAATAAGGGAAAGTTCTCGAAGTCTAACCTGGACGACCGAAGGAATGAAGCCAAGTGGTGTGAGAAGTGCAAGAAGAAACACTTCGGAAGATGCGATGGTGAAGTGACGTGCTATAAGTGTGGTAGGACCGGTCACTATTCCAGAGATTGTACATTCGAAAACAAGAAGTGCTACGAATGTGGAAATGATGGGCATATTTCAAAGAACTGTCCAAAGAAAAACGAAGCTGCAAGAACAAATGCACCGCCAAAACCAAGGGCATTTCACATGATCCTCGACGAAGCAGAAAACCGTGCGAGGAATCAAGGATGAGGACTTCATATCCGAAGATCAAGTTATGCAGTAGCCATAGTATTGTAAGATGTAGCCTATTAGAGGCATAGCCTAGGGTGAACTTGAACACCTATGTAATCATTTCAAGAAATAATATAAAACCTTTGTTTCGTTATCTGATGTGTTAAGTTGATTCGCTGCATGGTGACTTGGGAAACTGCGAGACAATACTTGGGACGAGTATGAGTAGGTGTGAATGGTAGTAGAGGCCTATACTACCGGAAGCACAGGACTCACACTTGGATCAGGGAAAGTCACAAGGTTACCAAGAAGCTAGTAAGTGATTTCGTTTTATTCAAGTGTGTTGTTACCATCGTTTCGGTAATGACTAAGAAGATTGTTGATATTCCGACCCTAGTGGTCATATCGAATCGAGTCCGACTACGATGAGTATGTTGTGTGGTTCAGAGAACCAAGTTTGATGTAGCGTCCGACTTAAACCAAACGGTTGAAATCAAAGCGATCAATAGAAGTATCACACTCGTTGTTAAAAATGTTGGTGGCTAGAAATGCCTAATGTTAAAGTGTGATTATATCACATTAGAACATGAAGGAAGGCATAGTCTGTTTTAGAATTTAACTCTAAGAGACCTAAGTCTAAGTGTTGCAACATACGATGATAGGTCATTAGAATATGACACATCGATCCATAGTAGTAATAAAAGAAGTCATCTCAAATTCGTATCCAGTAAGGATCGAGATTTTGACTTGAAGATCATAATTTGGAGTCAAGCCTGAGGAAGAGAGCAGGTGCACGATCGAGTACTACATACAGTCAATAAGTCTGAGAGATAGACTTGAAGGAATGTAGAAGTTATAATTATTACCTAGGATGAAGAGACGACATATGGAGTCATTATACGACCATGTTTCGTTGATGATTCCGGGACGTAATCATCCTAAGGGGGAGATAATTGTAACGCCCGCAAATCCGGGCCAGTCAATTTAGAGGCAATAGGGGTCGAAAACAACTTTTCGACAAAAGATTATTTAGAATAAATAATCTTAACCAAGTTGTATAGTATGTTACAAGGTTTTCGTACATATAAAGAACGCCGGAAACTGAGTTATAACGAAGAAGTTATGACCCGTTGAAGTTTCGCGACGGAACCGGCACGATACCGAGAAGCGTAAATAGTGAATTTACGATAGAGCGAGATTTAGCCTTAGCGATCTAAACGAAAGTCGTAGAATATGTTAAACTAAGAACATCGATAAAAAGAACGCCCAAATCTGACTTCGTATGAGGAAGTTATGATTTTTCTAAGATTTAGCATAGCAGTGCACAGCCCGAAATCTGAATTTTAGATCGGTCGATTTTTAGCCGACGGGATCTAAATGAAAGTTATAGTACTCGTAAATACCAACGCGTAAATATAAAGAACGTCGATAATAGAGCTCGTATGCAAAAGTTATGGACGAAGCTTAGTCCCTACTTTTCGAGCGCGGCGAATTCGATACAGTTTCGTAAATACGAGATAGAATGAGAATTAGCCAACGAGGTCTAAATGAGAGTTGAAGATCTCATTAATAGGAACTCAACGATAAAAAGACAGACAAATATGGAGCTCGTATGCGAAAGTTATGGACGAAGCTTAGTCCTTACTTTTCGAGCGCGGCGAATTCAATACAGTTTTGTAAATCCGAGATAGAATGAGAATTAGCCAACGAGGTCTAAATGAAAGTTGAAGATCTCATTAATAGGAACTCAACGGTAAAAAGACAGACAAAAACGGAGCTCGTATGCAAAAGTTACGGACGAAGCTTAGAGACTACTTTACTATAAAACTCCTATAAATACAAGGGTGAACTCCTCATATTTTCTTCACACCATAAGCCTCTCTTTCTCTCTCTAACTTCTCTCTAGCCTCCCTAAACCCCTCCCAAGTCTACGGAACCTCCCTAGCATGAGAAGAAAGCCCCGGAGCGCCCGACGGCTCCGAGAAGAAAAGCTTTCGACTTGGAAACGCTGCTCCAGCAAAGCCCGGTTTTTAATAAAAATTCGCTGTAAGTGTGCTACGCTTACGCAATTTTTAATATAGCTTTCAAATAATTATAGGAATGTTATTAGGTCCTTAAAATAATTATTTGGGCTATTATTATGAGTTATATCGAGTATTATTAACGCTTAATAATACTCGGACTAATTAATTTGTCGCGGTTATCGTTAAACTAAACCCTAGTGGTATCGATACTAGGTTTTATCAAAGGAATATCGTTTTGAGAGTATCGAAGCGCTGTCCGAGTGCTGAGTCACCACCTACTCAGGTGAGTGCATAGTTACTTTCATATTACACATAGATATGAAGTATTTTAATATAAATTACGTGCTATGTGTGCATATTGTTTGAATACTTGTTGTCTATGCTGGATGAATGATTTATACATGTTTTAAATGATTTAAACTGTATATTTATTTTATATCTACAAATATGTTGGGATAAAACATGGGTAGATGAAATAGTTGGTGAGTGATGAAATAAAATAATGAGAGATAGGTGATGATAGATAGGTGACTATGAATTGGTGATGTAGGATACTACAACCTTGTCCGACAATTTGGAGATGTAGTCATCTACCAGAGTATAGATGGCGATCACGGACTATTATAGACAACCCCGTGGAAACACCGGCAGGCTAGCAACCTGTAGGTGATGAATTACGAGTTCAGGCGATGTTGTAACTACGTATTCATGCGATGATAGTCTAACCCTTATTATGAAGTACGAGTCCAGGCGATGTTGTGGCTACGTATTCATGCGATGATAGACTAACCCTTATCATGATTTACAAGTCCAGGCGATGTTGTGGCTGCGTAATCATGCGATGATACCCTAACTCTTGCTAGACACATATTGAGGGAGTAATCCCTGGATTAGTATTGTCTATGCAATGTAGGCGATGATCCTTAGGTAAAGTTCGTAAGAACAATCATATAAGGAAATACGATGTAAGGAGATGAAAAGTAAATATGATATAAGAGATGACCCTTGAGATAATATCTTTAGGGAAGACTAAAAGAAGATAACGGGGATGGGTAATTGGGTTGATTGTTTGATTGTTTAAACATAATAACTATATTATTGTGGGTTGAAAACCCTATGTACTCACCAGGTTTCCCAACCTGACCCACTCAGTTTATTTACATCACAGGTGACGATATGAAGTGACATTACACTGAGAGATTTAAAGAGATGTAGATCACTAGTGTAAATAATTGTAAGTTCTGTTTATGCTTATGTTTCTGTATTAACAATGACATCCCAAACGTTTTAAAATGAAATAAATACGTTTCTTCGAAAATGTTTTAATAACGTATTTATCGTGTTTTTCTGGGAACAAATTCCGCAACATTTTTATAAAATGAAGTACTCTGATTTTTATAAAGCATAAACAAAAATCGGTCTTTTCTGGCCGTGATTTTGAGGATGTCACACTCGCCGAGTTCCCCTTTCACATTTACACTTTGGACCCTGAACTTGCACTCTTGAACTAGGGATGTTACAATTCTCTCCCACATAAATTAGGCTTCGTCCTCGAAGCCTGTAGCAACACAACTCCAAAACTACCCTCGCAATGCACCACCTGACATTAACCAGACCAGGTTCCTCAAAACACAACCACCAAAACTCGAAACCCAACTTTCCCTCTTGCGGTTTCCTGACCACCTGCTTCAAGCCGGCCACCGGCCTCATCCTCTGATAACCACACTTAAAAACCAAGTACCACTCCATGATACATCACTCGATCCAAAACACAACAATCACTTGACTCATACGAGCTAGAAATAGCCCTGAACCACCGGAATCCCAATGTGAGTCCAACTTTATCCACTCCATGCTGACAGGATGACACATCCTTCAGCCTCAGAGCAACTCCCATGAGTTCTCCACCGCAATTTCATACCCATGCTGAACTGGCTCTAGCATCCTCGTGTTGGAAAGACCCGATACACTGACGACACCTCCAAACATCCCCCATGATGAATTTCCACTACATACATAATTCCTTGATCAAAACAAACTGGAAATCCATGATTCCATCCCTGCATCCTTTCCGAGCCTCTTGGCTCTACACCCGCGGAATTCCTTCCGCGACCTCAGCAGACATCCAACCCAGATGTGATTCCATACCACTACCACAACACACTGCTCAATAACTATAATTGGAACACCCCAATCATAACTCTGCACTACTGCTTTCACTTCCGTGAACTTACACTCCCTATCAAAGCTACATTCTTTTCCCTTTCCTTACCAAGGAAATCCACTTGGCCGCCTTGTCACTACAACAAGTGCCACGGTGCTCACCCAGTACTACACCATTTCCTTATAGCATAACCGCTATCGCATGCACCACACATGCTCTGAATCTGCTCGCAAGGACTCTCGAGTCCATGCACTACCTTCCACTAATCGCGATCAATACCCCATGTCAGACCTTCTGATGCTATCACATCCCGACATACTCAATCCATATCCTCATACAGATCTATCAACACATGCAGAGTCTTCAGCATGACTGGAATGCCTTACCAGGCCTTCAGCCAATCTGGACCACTCTCAGAACCTTCAGCAAGTCTGGACCACTCTCCAGGGCCTTCAGCCTGTCTGGACCATTCTCCGAGCCTTCAGCCTGACTGGTATGCCCACCAGCCTTCAGTCTATCCAGACCGCTCAACTGGCATTCATCATCCCGCGTTATCCCTTCAGGAAAACTCTCCCATGCATACTGTTCTAGCCCTCTAGGGGCTCCGAACTCTATCTCCATTCTACATACTCAATCTCAGCTCGATCCCATGCCTTCCACCATCAATCACCCTTGGTTTGCATCCTGCCCCGTCTGACTGACACTTGCTTATACCAGCCTATGCTCGGCTGACAAAACCACTATTGAATCCCAACAGCTAAACAACCTCTCATGCTTATCGATCTTCCAGAGAATTCTCCAATTCTCCCCCACTTAGAGCACTGACTATCAACCATCGGTCGCTATCACCGACCACCCTCGACAACCCTACACAACACAACCCTTACATGCGAACTGATTTTCCACCATAACGAGCAATCTTCACTATTCTCATAACAACACTGATCATCTCGGGCTCGAAAGAAACCCGACCTTCAGCAACCACTCCTCAGACACTCAGATCAAACACTATATTCCCACTAATAATCCTTATGAATGATAACCAACGAAATTCCCAACACCAAACCCTTAACCATACCATCACCCTCAAGGAACAACGAATACAATACCAGAAACCACACCACGGGACTATCAGATATATAATACTCCATAATAATCACAAAATCACAAGATATCAAGGAAGAAACATACCCGCAGCTGCATCCGGCACTGCCCTGACCTCCTCCGTTGTAAGCTCAAAACACGACCCTGAGCCCTTGGGGGCTCTGGTCCACCCTGAACTCCACCCGAAATCCTCAAAGTGGCCGGTGCTGGAGCCTGCACCGGTCCTGCAGCAAGTTGTGGACAATTGGCCATCATGTGTCCAACCTGATGGCAATGATAACAAATCCTCAAATCCCAAACCGGGGCTGTGTACCGACAATCCCTCACATAGTGCCCCTCCTTTCCACACTTGCGGCATGCACCACCGGACCTACAAACTCCGGTGTGATCCTTCCCACACCTCCCACAAGTGTGGCTGCTCTGATCTCCCAATCTAGAATCAACGGTCTTAGACCGTTTCGGCGCCGGCTGCGACTGCACCAGAGCCCGCCTCTGCTCTCGCAACTGCAACTCAATCTCTTACTCACGCCGCCTGGCGGCCTCCTGCAACTCCAACAAGGTCTCGCACGTCTGCGTAGACACAAACTGCCTGATATCCCTCTTGAGCATACTCAGATATCGGGACATCTAAGCCTGCTCCGAAGCGAACTCGAGGCAAAACATCGCCCTCTCAGTGAACATCCTGGTGATCTCTATCACTGACTCCAAATTCTGCTTCAGCTCAAGGAACTCTTGAGCCAATCTTTCCTTCTCAACTTGCAGAACATAACGAGTGCTGAACATCTCCCGGAACTCATCCATGAAACCGCAGCCCTCTGCGCATCCGAATATGACCCCATGGTCAATCTCCATCAATCCTTTGCCCCGAGCCTCAACAGGTTCAGAGCACACCTCACCCCATGATCAACAGGGCATGAATATGTGAAGAAACTGTTGGGTTTTGAGCATTCTAACACTCCTAAGTGTACATGCAACCCTAAATACCTTGGATCTATGTTTTCTCTATTATACATGCAAATATGAACATCCAAGGTATTATCCTAATCTAGCATACAAAATCATGGATATAACAAGATAGAATACATACCTCTTTGATGTAGAATGTCTTCATGAAGCTTGAGTGCCTAGTGCCTCAAGTGTGACACCTCAAATGGTTCACACAACACCAACAACACATGGAATAACTTGAGAGAAATCTACACTTCATGAAATCAGCTAGCCCTTCTATTACACACACTAGTGCAAATTTTGGTCAAGAATAAGATGCATATATAGTTAGGGTTACACCATGTAAACCCTAATTGTCATGGCCTTTCATTTCCATGATCCATGGGTACAAATACACCATGGAGCATCATATAGGTTTTAGCCCAACTAGATAATCCATGGAGCATTAGCCCACTATATATGTATGGATGATTTGCACAATCAACCCATATATTTAATTAGTCTTCTTTTGATCACTTAATTAATCCTAGATTAATTCTTGATCAATACTAATTAAATAATCTTATTATTCTTATTATTAATATACTAGAACTTATAATATATTAATAACCATAAGTGCCTTATTTCTCTCATTATAGTCTATCCAAATGCATGATGCCATGCAACCCAAATGGACCATGCCGGTTCGGGTCAAGTCTTACCAATTGTAGTTATGGACTTAGACATTAATCCAACAGTCTCCCACTTGGATAAGTCTAAAACTATTATTTCAAGTATGACTTCAAGAACCAACTGGCAATCGTAGCTCTCAAAAGCTTCCGTCGAAATCTGACCTTTTAGATGAACTCTGACCTTTGTCAATGACTTGTCCATTAGATAAGGGATCATATATTCCTCCACTCTAGATATCATATGAACTGACACATGGATTATAATCATTCTCTCTGTCCATTTGTTGTTTCCCAATTTCCGATTTATGACGACTGACTAATTGAACAAATCAAATCAGTCCTGGCCCGGCCGAGCACTTCCATTTGTCATCATCAAATCATCGAGGGGCCCACAGATATCGCTTTTATCCCGAAGGTAAAAGGAATGAATAAATTCGACTCATATGGCTTGTTCTACTACTTGTTGAATCATACACTAAGACACGTTTTATAACATCAAGTTACCAATGCGTTTTCGTGCAATCAATGTACTATCAACTCATCGTAACAACTCATATCTCTAGGTTTATAGAATATAAGATACTATCGTCTCATGATCACTCGTGATAAAATCCATGAACTGATTCCAATGAGCGCGGGTTGAATCCAATACTCAAAACTTATGAGCACTTATGAGTGTTGTAGCCCTTTGTCCACCATCTTAGACCTCTACAAGCCAACCCATGACAGTCTTGATTCATATCTACTTCCAACATATGACCGACTGTGGATAGTTTGAATAACTTAGTCATTCCAGAAGAATAACCTAGTTTATTCTGGAAGTCAAAACATGAAAAATGAAACACAATAATAATCGAATTCAATATGGTCTCAGAACTTATGAATATAAATAAAACACCTTTTATTTATCACCATATGATTACACATTATTCATTGAATTTAAAACAATAGTTGTCCCATGCTCCAAGCATGTACACTATATTTTCTAAACACTAGTCATGCCATACACCAAGTATGCATACTATGTTTGTCTATGATCTTTACTTTGTGAAATAGATCAACCAAACATAACTCCAATGATCCTCTTTTCACAGTCCCAAATCCTTACTGCAAAGGCAAGAATTCCAAATTCATGCCATTTACTAAAATCTGTTAGATTCTAAACTTATATGCATTGATCCTCTTGTAATGATTATGGACA
The DNA here is from genome assembly GCF_002870075.4 of Lactuca sativa. Taxonomy (NCBI): domain Eukaryota; kingdom Viridiplantae; phylum Streptophyta; class Magnoliopsida; order Asterales; family Asteraceae; genus Lactuca; species Lactuca sativa. The sequence goes on from NC_056630.2 coordinate 311,857,572, forward strand.
AAGTCACAAGGACTTGACAACAAACATTACAAAGTATTCCAAAGGAGATCAACTCCTTGGAAACATCCTTCTTGCATTAAGTTTCCTTAATCTTACACAGATTGGAATTTCGAACTTTGAAACATTTCCAGATTCATTTTGACTATCACTTCTGAACAAGAGTTGCCTCCCTACAGATTATGTCAATATGGTCCTTCCAGAATTATCACTATACTTCCAACTGTCCTTGAGCAACCAATCTTTGGTAAACCTTAGATTGTCCTCGACAATTGTTTAATCCTTTTAGTCATATCCAATTCTAGACCTTTTCCCTTCTTAATGCCCCAGACATTTGTAAAATTTTAGAATGGATGAATATAGCACATGTAATCGATCCTATATCCGAAGCATATGGGACACGATTCATGATGTCTCACATAAAGACTAAAACAGTATTTTGCTATAACATTTCCATTTATATTTACCAAGTTCTCATAATTCAGATTATGATAAGGGATGCCGTAATCATAATTGAATTTTAGAACGCAAATAATGGACCCATATATAGAATTTCCTTATGTTGAGCCATTCCAACATGAAATTCATATAGATATATATATATATATATATATATATATATATATATATATATATATATATATATATATATCCTTGACTAAATGATTAAAACCTCACGATCTAAGCTTATAGATTTGAGATGAAGTATAATTTCCTCTCCCTTAATTATAGCAAAACAACTTTTTTCCTAATTAAAACCTTTTATTTTCTATAATTAACATTGCTAACTTGCAATACTTATCATAATTATCATGCTCCCACTAAGATGATGATTATTAGCATAACACTTATGCTCCTACTAGCTTTGACATGTACTAAGAAATCAGCTGGACTTCTAGAAATCAATACTTCATTGACTTTCTTACCAAAGTTAAGATTTCTGATACTAGATTGTTTTGATAAAACTTTATCAAAATCATACACCTTCCCTTAGATAGCACACTTGTGTATCTAAACAATTATGAAGAGGGATGCTGTAATCATAATGGTTAGACCTTTTTTCCACTTCTCACAAGTCCAGGTTAGTGTGCCGGTAAACCACACACGCTCCCCTAACGACTTTGAGAATGCAAATATCACAATTGCTATCTAGCTAAAATCTACTTAGTGAAAGTGTTTCCTCACCATCATTTTCATGAATCGGAGAGAAACCTTATGACACTTAGATTTGCTGGTGTATGTGTTCTTATCCATGTGATTGGTCAAAACCATAGTCACAAGACAAGGATAATGACAAATCCAAACTCATATGGACTGAACTCAATCTTAATTTCTTGCCACCTGGCAGCTCAAGGGCCTGCCATTGCTTCCAAGTTGTTGTGCAACCAATTGAGAATTCTAAGGACTCATATGCAAAGCCAACTTTAACTGGAATGGGCACAGAATATGTCAACACGATAGGTTATAAACCTCAAGTCGTGTGCTAGTGAAGAACTTCAGGTTTTATTCTTGATTAGTTCTTGAGACTTTCAAGACCTTTAAGACTCCCAATGTCCTCTTGACATATAAGACTTTCTTGTCAGTTATTCAAGAGATAGTGTGGATTCTAATCAAGACAAACACTTCACAAAATTGGCCTAAGTTGGTCTTTGTTTTATCCAAAAACATCACAACTTGCCAATTTCAAATGTACAAGAGTAGAAAACTTTTACTCTTACATTTGACAAGTGTTTTAAACCTTCTTTAAGACATGTCACTCAAGTTACAATCTTGGAGTATGACTCTAAGACTTGTATTGGAACGAAGTATGACTCATCTTCTTGATTTAACCATTTCAACAATTCAAGTTCCTCTTCTTAGTCATAAGAATACACTAAGATTTCCTTAGAGAACTAACTTCGATATGGGTTCTTAATCATTAAGATGATCACAAAAACTGATACTAAAGTACTCTCCCATCTTTTCAGATTTGAGAAACTTTTATCTTTCTGCCTACTTGATTCTTCTTATTCGCTCTGCCTTACATTAGAACCTTTTTCCAATGTCTCAGATTTACACTTAGGCTTGTAAGTATAATCATATTTACTGAACTTTAGTAAACTATGAAGAATAGTCTTATCGATCTTTTGTGGTGGACTTAATCAGTGCACAAGAATGTGTACTCGATCCCTTAGTCCATTACTTGACTCACACATCCATGTGAACAAGTAATTAGTCTTAATGTTCTAATACTTGGAAGTTCTTATTCATCATGCTATACAACTTGCATGATTCCAAGTTTCTATCCAACTGAAATATGGGTGATGAGAATCTTTCCTTTTTTGGTAAATTTAGACATTACCACAAACGAAAGAATCAATTTCATATTTCCACTCTTGCTATTAATGGAATCCTATAAGCAATGAAAATTCTCACAGATGCCATTGTAAGGATATTTTAAAATAAAATTAGAAATTTTCCTTTTATTTATAAACTTTGTGGAAAAACTTATCCTTACAATCCATATGAAAACTTGTTATTTTCTATTCCTAAGCAAAAATATCATAACTCCTAAGAAGTAGCTCAAGAATCCAATCTTCAAACTATGCGATAGAAATCCATCTACGCAATCAGATTCAACTTATTCTTTCTTTAAGTTTCTTTACTTTTCTTTGATTCTTAAAACATCAACATGTGACCCAGTCACATGATGTATCAATAATCTCAGAATAGAAACTTAGCAGAGTTAGATAGTGGATTTACCTGAAATAAAGTCAAACTATTGACTTTACCATCCTTAGGTAAAATTGGCAGCTTCGCAACTAATGCCCCTTCCTTTGGCAATATAAGCATATGGAACCTTTGGTAATGGTACACAGGACTATCACAGACTTAGATTTTCGCTTTACTATTTGGTCAACCGAGTTGACTATGGCTGATCCCTTTCCACTGGGATGAGAGAGCTTTACTAGATATCCAATGTCACCATTGTCAATGTCCATAAAGTTTTAGGAAGTTGATCTCAGCAAATAGATAATATCATTAAGGGTCTTGTCATAGTCTGTTTCATAGGAGTTCCAAAGAGACGCACTATGTGACTTAGAAAGTGATTGAGCCACCAACTTTCTCAAGACTTTGACACCCAACTCTCCCAGCTTGTCAATATGTGACTACATCTCCAAGATGTGATCACACATAGACCTTTGCGTGTGAATAGGGCTTGAGTGACGTTAAACTTTTCAAGAACTTATGGGTTAGGGAGAATAATTGGAGGAGGTGAGAGAAGTATGATTTCCATGGGACATCATCTTCATTTAGGATAGCTTGTTTCAAGAGATTTGGGAAGATCATAAATGTCTAAACCAGACATCTTTTTGGGAGATATTCAAGATAGTTGATCTAAAGTCCTTAATATAACACCCAATATGAAATATTAAGGCTAGGACCCAACAAACTATTTTATAACTTAGAAGAGGGATGCCGTAATCCAAGCTATAAAATATTTGAAGGTAGGTGAATGACGATTCACAAATTTCCACCAAGATAAACGAAATATATTGTTAGGTTTAATTGGATTTGAAACTCCTAGATCTTTGAGATTCATTGAACTGTTCAATGACATGTTTCAATCTCGAGTGTGCCCTTCAGGTTTTGTGACTGGGATGACGAGGATCACAAAACAAGGTGTGAAGTAACCATGCAAATTACTTGGTACCCTTAAGTGTGTCCCCTCAATCGATGTGCCGGTTAACCACACACACTCCATCGATACTGTGATAAACATTAAGTTACCCTTTGCCTACCTTGTTAAATATGAGTTAGTGTGCCGGTTAACCACACACGCTCGACTAACCGACTTAAACAAAGTGCAAAGTGTGATTTCATGGATTAGCACCTTATTCACATTTTCCTAAGTAATTAAGATTAGGTATTATTAAGTGTTTAGTTACTTAGTATTTATCATTAATACTTTTAATGAAGGGAGAATTATAGTCTTGTCAAACCCGTTCGGCTAACGACCCTCCACCAGTGAAGGAAGCTATGGGTGAGAGTGGGCACCTATTAAACTGCCATTTTATAGGCAGTAACCTCATACCCCCCTTATAGACTGGCTTCGTGAATGAGGCCTACTAACGGTAAGACTGACTTTCTCTTATATATATATATATATATATATATATATATATATATATATATATATATATATATATATATATATATATATTATTAACTTATAATATTATAAAGTATAAGGGTTGAATTTTAACTTTTATTCTAAGGGCTAAATTGGAATTAAAGTATCTATAAGAGAAAACTTTACAAATTCCAAAACTTGAGGGCAAGTTTTGAAACTATTCAAAACTAATTAATTCCATAACTTATGTGTTTAAAGTAGTTTTAATTAAAAAACTCTTCAAGTTCTATAACTTGAGGACAAGTTATGGAAGACTTTAAACTTAATAAAAGAATGTAACTTATCTTTATTTTATAACTTATGAAATTATTAAGGTTACACATTTTTATTTTTAATGAAGTGACTCTTGAACCTCCATAACTTGAGGACAAGTTATGGAGTCATAAAAAAAATTCATGAAAACAAGACTCTTCATTTTGTAACCTCGCCGACTTTTATGAGTTTTATGAAACTTAAATGTGACTTTTCATATAACTTGAGGACAAGTTACAAAAACACATTTTAGAATCAACTCTTAGATTAATTTGGATTGAAAACAATAATTTCACATAACTTTCTATTAATCTAAGCAACTCATAAGAACCAGATAATTCAAATCAAACTTTTTCATGTAATTAGCCTAATCACTAAACTAATTCAAAACATGAAATTATTGACAATTATCTTTGAAATTGGATTAGCATGAACATTAGCACATCAAAAACAAGTTTATAAGTTCAAAAACAACTTAAGGTAATGTTCCTAGTCCACTTCTAGCCAAAAACCTCGAAAATATGCGGTCTGGGGCTCCTACTCGTCGAGTGCATGAACCTACTCAGCGAATAGGATGATTTTACTCATGGAATCGGCGAGTCCAGTGCCCAGAAAGCCAGAAAATCGAGTTTTCCAGCATTTTTCAGCAATTTGCATCAAGTATAATTGAAAACAAACCTAGGCTCTGATACCATTGTTGGGTTTTGGGCATTCTAACACTCCTAAGTGTACATGCAACCCTAAATACCTTGGATCTATGTTTTCTCTATTATACATGCAAATATGAACATCCAAGGTATTATCCTAATCTAGCATACAAAATAATGGGTATAACAAGATAGAATACATACCTCTTTGATGTAGAATGTCTTCATGAAGCTTGAGTGCCTAGTGCCTCAAGTGTGACACGTCAAATGGTTCACACAACACCAAATACACATGGAATAACTTGAGAGAAATCTACGCTTCATGAAATCAGCTAGCCCTTCTATTACACACACTATTGCAGATTTTAGTCAAGAATAAGATGCATATATAGTTAGGGTTACACCATGTAAACCCTAATTGTCATGGACTTTCATTTCCATGATCCATGGGTACAAATACACCATGGAGCATCATATGGGTTTTAGCCCAACTACATAATCCATGGAGCATTAGCCCACTAGATAAGTATGGATGATTTTCACAATCAACCCATATATTTAATTAGTCTTCTTTTGATCACTTAATTAATCCTAGATTAATTCTTGATCAATACTAATTAAATAATCTTATTATTCTTATTATTAATATACTAGAACTTATAATATATTAATAACCATAAGTGCCTTATTTCTCTTATTATAGTCTATCCTAATGAATGATGCCATGCAACCCAAATGGACTATGCCGGGTCGGGTCAAGTCTTACCAATTATAGTTATGGACTTAGACATTAATCCAACAGAAACACCCCTCCACGTCCGACAACCATATCATAGCAACAACCGGGTCCTGAACCCCATCGAAGGTAGGATGCTTCATATTATCGAAGTCCCGATACTAAAAACCTCGATCGACTCCTCCCCCTGCTGCTGCTACAGCCGTGGCAGCCGTCTCTGTGAGAGCTGCATAGCGCTCATCAAAATACTCAACCATGGCGGTCTTGATTGACCCAAACAATTCTGGCAACTCAGCCCGGAACAACGCAACAACCTCCTCATGCAGAATCTCATGAATCCTATCATCCAACTCGACTGTGCTCCTCTGCCCAATAACCTCGGGCGGTACTGACCCACCCTGACTGCCCTTTTCTTCTCCAGATCCCGATCCGGATCCACTCCCAGCATGCCTCGAAACCTCCATACTGAAAAACAGCGCAAGATCTCAGATACTTCCCATTAACCTGGGAACCAATCCCCAACCCATCCCTAGAGGTTATGGTTTCTTTGATACGCGTATGGGTCCTGTGCTTTCAGTAGTACGGGCCCATACTACCTTCCAAACCTACCCATATTTGTGTCAAGTATACCACAACACCCTAGCGAAGAACATACATAGCAAGCACTCAACCCTCACTCCTAGAGGAACACTGGAAGCTTCTTACATTGGAAACCCTAGGCTAACAGGCATCACAAATCAAGCAACATTATCATGAAATCCTGAAGATCCCTGGCCTAGTACTAGCATACTGTTCTATCAAAGCTGAAAAACAAATAACATGTATGATATTTTGGGGTTACTTACTGGCCCTGGCTGATCGTACCCCCGTGTCCTCCTTTACTCATTTTGAAAACCATTTTAAATTCTCTTTTGAAAACCCTCCTCGATTTGAGACTGGATTCACACAAATGTTCCTCCAATTCACTCAAACCAAGGCTCTGATACAAACTTGTAACACTCTAAAAATTTAAGCAAATTTAAACTTTTCTAAAACAACCCGGTTTCATAAAGTTATTATGAAAAGACCTTAGATCAATCGATTTATCAAAAAATGACCGTAAATAAGAACAATAAGATTTCACAAAGAAAAACTTTCACTAAGAATGATAATCTCACAAAGAGATTATCGTGTGCACAAAGCGGCTATTAGGGTTTGTAAAAAGCATCATGTTACACAAACCGATACAAAAGAATATATACTACTATTCTAGACAATGCCTACAAATCAGGGATATACAGCTAACTAAACTATGTTATCTAAGGAAACAAGATAAATACAAGATCTGTTACAACGTGCAGAATGAAACTATATACACTGAGCTATTGTGATGCTGATGTTGAGATACTAACATCATCATATTTCAAGGTTTGACCTTACAATCTCCCCCAATATGATGATGTTCAAAACCAACTATATTAGAACACCTCTAGACAAGAATTCCTCATACTCAGCTTCAGCTTCAATTTTCACAGGCCAGTAAGGACTATCCAACAGCTCCTGTCTTCTATTCAGCAGCTCCATAGCAATAAGGATGTGAAACTCTCCGGATAGATTTTGATGACTCATGCTTATTTGCCTTAAGCCAATGAGATGAGTTGTTGGAGCCCTTGGAATCTCAGCAGTTCGTTGAATACACATTTTTCTATTTTTGTCGAGATAGAACATCCCGTGTTTAGGAACTGAGATAAATTTATGTTGAACTGGCTCAACACCAATAGGAAGAGAGTTGTTTATCCCTCTAGCACCAAAGTTTAGAACCAACACATCTTCACCATCAACTTGAAATTTGGTTCTTAGGATTCTTGGAACAGATGAACTTTGGCCTTGATGTTGTGATCGTTCTTTAGGAACAAGGTCCAAATGCTGAACTTTCTTGATCAGTAGATGAAGAGCACATGTCAGTTCAGAGGAGAGAGCTGAAGTTTGCTTGGAAGCTAATTCGAGTAATTCCATCCATTCAGAATATCCATATTTGATTAGCTCATCCCTTTTAACAACTTCAGTGTATGGATGTTGAGGACCTTGACGAGTGATCAACAATGTATGAACTTTCTCATTACGCGGTTTAGAAGCTTTAACTTTGATAATTTTATCACTACACACTCGTCGTTTAAAAACATCTTGAAATCTCTTTCGATCAGTCCTATCAAGAACACTATCAGTCTTAGACTTACTGCAGCTGGGAGAAGGCCGAGAAGATTTGGATTTGGACTGATATTCCAAAAATTTCTGCATCTGAGCTTCAAAGGATCCTTTGACCTAAAGTTGATGCTGAATGAGAGATTCATCAGCTTGAGCAATATTCTTTAGAAGCTGAGCTTGATTGGATTCATCAAGAATTTGCTTAACTTGATCAGGAGACATGTTCCATTCAATTGCCAAGTTGGATATGCTGACTATGGACTTAGGTTTCTTGCAAGGGAGAGAGGTATCAGTGTGTGAAGAAACCAAGACAATATCTGCTGCCTTGTGCTTGCGAGAAAGAGGTTGAGAATCCTCACTGGCTATATCTGAATCTTCTCCTTGGACTGGAATAATAGGATCAATGAAATTCATGTCCAACATCTGACACTCATCATCTTGTTTTTCTTCATTATCAAGCTCACCACTATCTTCAACAAACTTTTCAGTATTAACAAGCTCCACAGTATCAGACTCGTGCACAGGTTGTGGTGACTCAGTATCTCCCTTCTTTGGATTATTATCAGTGGGCTGTGGTGACTCAGTATCTCCCTCCTTTGGATTATTATCAGTGTCTTCCCCTTTTTGAGCATCATCATTTTGTGGGCCAGGGTTAGGAGTAGAGAGAATAACTCCTTTCAGTTGATGAACATCAACTTCAATTCGAAGGAGACGCTGACTCATGTCTCGAGTCAGTGTAAGAAGCTCATTAAAAGCTGAGGATGGGATTTGGATGAACCGAGTACCTGGAAGCTTGTGGGATTGATGTTGTGTCCCTTGAGAAGATTGCTACCCCTGAGAAGGTTGCTCCCCCTGAGATGGTTGCTCCCCCTGAGCAGATGGCTCCCCATGAGTTGAGTGAATCTTTTCAGTGACAGAGATGGTATGATGAGAAAGCTGAGGAGAAATTTGACCAACTCGTGGACTAGGATCATTGTGAATGTCAGCATTAGTGTTGTTTACATCATCAACTCCTTCATTAGTATCAGCGGTGAGTGAAGGAACAGTATATGGATTTGCAATCTGTTCTCTCATCCGATCAGAGATGCCGATGTCAAAATCCAACGGATCATCCTGATACATTCGAGTTGACATGCGTGGGCTTTGGATGAGGTTTCCAGAGTGTGAGTAATAATCTACAGCGAAAAATTTATCTAACACAAGAGCAATCCATCGTGGAAAGGGGACATGATCAGCACGTACATTGGCACGAAGAAGTTGAAGAAGTTGATCAAAGAAGAAAGCCCCATAATCAAGTCTTTTGTTGAGAAGAAGTGAACAGACGACTTGTTGCTCATAAGTGCTCAGTTGATCACCACTTCGAGACTTATGACCCACACATTTGCACAGAGCACTGGTGAAGAATTTCCATCCTAGAGTCATACATTGACGCAGAATGAGAGATGATCGAGTACCAGCCTTTGAGTGATCATATCCCAGTTGATCAAAAAGACGTCGACAACGTTCAATAAGAGGAAGTTCAGAGAAGGGTTCAAAGATTGGTAACCTGAGCGCAGCACTGAGGAGGTCAGCGGTAATAAATACTGAGTGTCTTCCACGGCCAATAGTCCCAGAGATGACATTGTTTTCTTCATTGATTGTTGTAGTGTAGTAGAACTCACAGACTTGTTCAGGAAAGAACTCTGATGGAACGTCACTGATTGCGTATCAGAGCTGGCAGGAGGCTAGAAAATTAACAAAGTCATCAAGTCCAAGACCTCGATGAACATCTGAAATGTCAGGGTTGAAGACAACATTGGTGGCTTTGATGTATATTGGAAGAGGAGGAGAGTTTGGAGCAGGGATTACTCTTCGTGAAGTGGAGGAGAAGGTGAATAGTGATGCCGCCATTGAAGAATTTTAGGATTCTAGGGTTTTGAAAAGAAACGAAGGAAATTTGAATTGTGGAAGGAAGGTTTGAAAAAGAGGAGGAAAGAGGTTTAAATATGGAACGAAACGGGTTTTAAAAGGTAATTATTATCTTCTTCAAAAATAACTGCGTATCGTAACAACCTGTCAAATCAGTAAGATAGCCGTTGGGCAAAAAGAGCCGTTGGACTGAAGATGAAACGACAATCAGTGGCTGCGGAAGCACTGAGATCAATGTCACAAAAGTTACATGCTGAGGATGGTTCTCCGTCAATTCAAGGTACAACTTGCTTGATTAAGGCTAGCAAGGAGGTTGGTGCGTGTGGTAGATACTAGTTACATTATCTAACCATCGGCACAGAGTGTTGTGTCTTTATCAATGAGTGGTTCGTCTTACTGAATCATTAGACACTGAGTGAGAAGAAGGTAAAGAGAGGATTGTTGTGTGTGATAGACCGTGGTGTTTTGGTCTAACCATCGGCAAAGACTGTTAGACTCTCATCAACGTGTGTTTTGTCACACTGAATCATAGAACCAGTGAAGATTGGTAAGAAGAGATAGTTGCATGTGATAGATCTTGGTGCTTTGATCTAACCATCGGCAAAGAGTTTCAAGTTGTTATCAGTGTATGGTTCAATACAATGAATCATTCAACTTTAGTTTAGAGGATTTGAAGAAGAGAGAGAGATAAGAGATCAAACCAAGGACTTAGTATGAAAAATCATCATCAAGTCATCATCAGCAAAAAGTACATCAGCTTATAAGACAATAGAAAACATTAGCAAAATAAATTACAAAGAAATCATTCCAAGTTCTCCAATAATGTGAGCGGTTGTTTGAGAATCCAGTGCCTTGGTGAAGATATCAGCTAGTTGATCTGAAGTCTTGACATGTTCAAGAACAACCTTGCCTTTCTCAACATTATCTCTGATAAAGTCATGTCTGATTTTGATATGCTTTGTCTTTGAGTGCTGAACAGGTTTTTGTGTGATCTGAATGGCACTGGTGTTATCACAGTATATGGGAGTCTTTGTGAACTTGAGCCCATAGTCTAGAAGCTGATTCTGAATCCATAAGAGCTGAGCACAACATCTTCCAGTTGCAACATACTCAGCTTCTACATTCGAGATAGCTACTGATGTTTGCTTTTTGCTAGACCAGCTGATGAGACGATTTCCAAGGAAATGACATCCACCTGATGTACTCTTTTTGTCTAAGTTGCATCCTGCATAGTCTGAATCAGTGTATCCAAAAAGTTCAAATGCTGAGTCGCGAGGATACCACAGTGCTAAGTTCTGAGTCCCCTTTACATATGAAACGTTTTGAAAAACCACGTTATTGCACTTGATATTTCCATATCCTTTAGTGAACCCCTTTCCATTGTCTCCGTATGTAACTGCACGACCAGTTTTCTTGACATACTCTTCCAGGAGAGACTTGGATCCTGTCATATGTCTTGAGCAACCACTATCGAAGTACCAAAGATGCTCCTGACCCTGCAGTGCTGAGAAACTAGATAGAACACACTGACCCATTCGAAGATGGGTCATTCACAAAGTTATTTGATAATAAGTTATAACATTCTTTAGGAAGACAGTTTAAAGAATTTGACTTAAGAGTCCATTTTTCATTTCTAACTTTAATGTTATCAGCTCTTAAGGATGTTTCATCAAATGAACATTCACTGATCTTATGAGAGGTATCACCACATCTGTAACAAACTCTAGTACCAAAGTTCTTCTTGGTGAGCATATTTCTAGACTTAACACATTTAGACTTGTAAGATTCACCAAGTGAACTTTGAATCCTTTTGTTTATCATTGAATCACAACTGAATTCAGAGTCAAATAAATTATGATCAGTGATAGATGCGGAGCTGACATCAATATCTGATTTTGACTTATTCTTAGAAGCATTACAATCAGTAAAATACTTAAGTTGTTCATGAACAGCGTGAAACACTCCATTTGAGATAGGGAAGGCAATAATATTCCCAGTGAGAGGAGTTGGTCTTACAAGATGTGCAGGGTAAGAGGTTGGATCAATTCCGGTAATTTCAACATCGCACTTAGTAACACCATTAGAGTTAGTAACACAGTATTCATCAATTAGACTCTGATTAATAAAAGAGTTACTGACAAACTTGTTTTTGAAATTGTTTTTCACCTCATTCATGGAATAAAATTCAGATTCTTTTTCTTGTGATTTAAAAACCTTTTCAGCTTCTGCAAAGTTACCCCCAAGAATTTTCTCGCATGAATGTGGAATTTGAGCAGAAATAATATAATTAGCATTTTTGTGAGATTTCGGCCAAATTTGAAGCACAGCTTGTTCTTTGATCAAAAGATCTTTAATATTATCAATTTCAGCAGACAAAGATGAGTTTGACAAACTAGTGATTCTAAGATTTTTCTGAGTGGAATTAATAATGTTATTTTTCATGGATATTTTAGTTTTGAAAAAATCAAGTTGATTTTGCAAATCCTTTATTGTTTGATTCTTCTTAGATTTAAAGAACACCCAAATACTCAAACATTTTATTTTTTCATTCATTGAATAAGAAGCAAAGTTTTTAACCTGATACATTGAAGGAGTGTCAGTGTTGTGCTTCCTGGAATATTCAACTGCATCAGACATATCCGCATCAAATGTACTTGTGTTGTTTTCACAATCATCACTGTCTTCTATCTTGACCATCAGACGCTTAAATTCATCATCTGATGACTCCTCATCAGTCTTCCATTTTTCTTCTTCAGCAACAAGAACTTTATGTTCCAAGTTCTCTGCTTTCAGTTTCTCAACCAACTTGTTGTACTTCTGCTTCCAGAATTCATCCGAGCTTTGGGTTTTTTGTTTGCATTCTTTTGCAAAATGATCAATGCTCCCACAGTTAAAGCACTGAGCTTTCCCTTTCTTATCAGTACCATGCTTTTTATCAGCGTCTGATCTTTTTGAAAATTTACCACCCATCTTCTTCTGAAACTTTGAGAAGTTTCGGCCTGATTTCTCAAAAGTCTTTACATTCAAAGCTGCACTGGCTACAACCTTTTTGAGATCATCAGTGTCGCTTTTAGAAGAATCAGAGTCTGAATGGTTTTCAGTGTCTGACTCTGACACTTGCTTTTTGTTTGAGAATAAACTACAGATGATTCACGCTGAGAATCCTTCATCAGCTCCTTTCTCTGAAGCTTGGATTCCTCATAGTATCGTAGGTTTCCATAGAGGCTTTGTAAGTCCATAGTGTTGATCTTCTCACTGTTTTTCAGCACATCAACATGGTTCTCCCAACCTGCACCCAGAGAATCCAAAAACTTCTACACTAGAACAGTTCGATGCTTCAACTGATCTAGTCTCCGTAGATCATTAACAAGAGTATTGAACCTGTTAAAGGTTTGAGTCAAGGTTTCACCTTTCTTTGCAAAAAAATGTTCATACCTTCTGTTTAGGTCATTTATTTTAGTGGCTTTGACTTCTTCAGTGCCTTCAAAAGATACAGTCAGTGTATCCATCATCTCTTTTGCTGAGACGCAGTTCTGAACCAGCCCAAAGATATTGTATGGCAATGCGTAGCTGATTGCAGCCCCAGCACGAACATCTAGACCATTTTTCTTTTGTCATCTGCCGTCCAGTTTTCTCTAGGTGTTTTCTTCATAGCACCATCAGGAACGTTGTTTTTCAGAGGCTAATACATCGGAATATATGGACCCTTTTCGACGATGTCCAACATGTCTTCATCTACTGACTCTAAAGCATTTAGAGCCTTTATTTCCACATAGCAAAATTTGTTTCATCAAAATGAGTAATTTTAGCGGAAGGATGATTTGATGAGATTGACGAAGAAGAAGATGAAGCCATTTGTTTGATAAAAGAAACCTGCTATGATACCAATTGAAAAGACCTTAGATCAATCGATTTATCAAACAATGACCGTAAATAAGAACAATAAGATTTCACAAAGAAAAACTTCCACTAAGAATGATAATCTCACAAAGAGATTATCGTATGCACAAAGCGGCTATTAGGGTTTGTAAAAAGCATCATGCTACACAAACCGATACAAAAGAATATATACTACTATTCTAGACAATCCCTACAAATCAGGGATATACAGCTAACTAAACTATGTTATCTAAGGAAACAAGATAAATACAAGATCTGTTACAACGTGCAGAATGAAACTATATACACTGAGCTATTGTGATGCTGATGCTGAGATACTAACATCATCATATTTCAAGGTTTGACCTTACATATTACAAACAGGTTTTCAATGCAATTATTATCAGAATCTTCCCAGAACCACAACATAAAACATAATCATGAGGAGCGGTAGGATCACGCCTTTGCGTTGCCACGGTCTCCTGAAGAACCTGAAAAAAATTAAACCCCAACTATAAGCCCGAAAGCTTATTGAGATACCCCCAAAATACCAACCACATATACCATACACGCATAACATGCCATATCATAACAGAACACAGAACAGCCATGCACTTCGGGTCTACTGTGTGACTGGTCTACTCGCACTGGGCCTTCAGTCCACCTGGTCCACCCTCCGAGTCTAACCACATACATCGAGTTTGCAGTGTGATTGGTCCGCCCGCACCGGGCCTTCAATCCACCTGGTCCACTCTCTGAGTCTACAGTAAGACTGGTCCGCCCGCACTGGGCCTTCAGTCGGTTTGGTCCACTCTCCGAGCCTCGGCACGTCTGGTCCGCCCTCTTGGGGCCTACAACCTATCCGGATCGTTCGTTGGGCCTTCAAGATAACCGTTCCACCCTAGGTATGTTGGCCTACAACACAAAGCAAGACCGCCTCAACCCACCCCCAGTTCCACAACCATGTGCACATATACATTCAAACATATAACAATTCACATTCAATCAAACCGATCTAGCAGATCACATAGCATAACATCATCCTAACCAGGATACCGACCATAACCAGGTCTCTAACATATACCATCCTATATACCAGGATACCGACCTTAACCAGGTCTCTAACATATACCATCCTAACTACTAGGATACCGACGTTAACCAGATCTCTAACATATACCATCCTAACTACCAGGATGCAAACATAACAATTAATTAACATAACAACGATACTCGGATCACAATCCGATAAAGGGCCGACCTTGGTGCCTTAGACCCTGTTGATATATTGAGGATAACTCACCTCGCAACTGCCGACTGAAAAGATAAACCCAAGTTGCTCCGATCACTGATACGATCTCCAACACTGGCCAACACCAAAACGCTGAACTCAAAACAAAAGCCAACAATTACCAAAATGCCCCTGGAAATCAACTGGCCACCCTAGGTCAAAGTCAAAGTCAAAGTCAACCCTGACTGACTCTACTCGCCGAGTCCACCCGATGACTCGCCGAGTCCCTATGCACAGAACTTCCCCAAACCGCGACTCAACTCGCCGAGTCACCCCGAGACTCGCCGAGTCAACAACTCTGAGTCCCCTCGCACTCAACTCACCGAGTCCTCCCTTGACTCACCGATTCACGGCTCAAACAGAAGGAGGTTAGGACCTCAAGACCAGACTCGCCGAGTCCAAGGCTATCTTCAACCAACTCGCCGAGTTGTTCTTCAAACTCGTCGAGTTCCTGCCCACCTTCATGCAACTCGCCGATTACTCCCATGTGAGTCGCCGAGTAGCCCTAGATCTGAACCCATACAGAGGCTTTCCAAGCCATGTAGATGCTCTAAACCATAGATCTACCCTTCTACAAGCCATCCATAATGTAAAGTGGCAAACTTTACGTGAATCCAAGTAGATCTAATCATTTCACACTCTAGGGTTTGGGTTTGGGATAAGATGGCTTCACCAATCACTCAAGAACAAGGACTTTAATGCACCCTAGACCTTCTCCATTCCAGATCTGAGGTAGCAACCTCAGATCTTACCCCCAAACTCAAAACATCACAAGCTATTCTTTCCAAACACTCCAAAATGATGAATAATAGCCCAAGCAACGAAATAATACCTCAAAAGGAAGCTCCAACAGAAGAGAATACGAGTCCTAGCAAAGCCCCTTGCTCCAAACCTTTTAACTCTCCAAGATCTCTTCCAAAATCTCTTCTCCAAGGTTCAAAAGCCCTCAAAATAACTCACAAACGCTCCTTAGGGTTTTCTAGACTTCAAGAGAGGGTAAAGAGGCTGGGGGAAAGGTATAATGTCCTTTATATAGGGCTCATCCTCCGAAATTAGGGGTTTCTCCACACAGCACCAACTTGCCGAGTCCAGCTGCTGACTCACCGAGTTGGCCACTTAACACACGACCAGAATCGCGACCTTACTCGCCGAGTCCACCCATGGACTCATCGAGTTCCCCTTTCACATTTACACTTTGGACCTTGAAGTTGCACTCTTGAACTCGGGATGTTACAAACACAAGAATAATCGAATACAATATGGTTTCAGAACTTATGAATATAAATAAAATACCTTTTATTTATCACCATATTGATTACCCATGATTTATTTCATACTGTTTCGAGCTATCAACTTTATACTTGAATTAAAACAATAGTTGTCTCATGCTCCAAGCATGTACACTATGTTTTCTAAACACTAGTCATGCCATACACTAAGTATGCACACTATGTTTGTCCAAACATTAGTTATGCCATACACCAAGTATGCATATTATGTTTGTCTATGATCTTTACTTTGTGAAATAGATCGATTGAACATAATTCCAATGATTCTCATTTCATAATCCCAAATCCTTACCGAAAATGCAAGAATTCCAAATCCTGCCATTTACCTAAATCTGTTAGATTCTAAACTTATATGCATTGATCCTCTTGTAATGATTATGCACAAATTCACAAAGAATTCTCAATAAACATTACAAAGTATTCCAATGGAGACCAACTACATGGAAATGAAGTCTCATATTCAAAGTTCATTGCCTTTGAACATTCTTCTTGCATTAAGTTTCCTAATCTTACACAGATTTAATGAATAACTTCCACCTATGGGAACAACTCCATATTCCCATTTTGGCAATCACTCCTGAACAAGAGTTACCTCTTTCCAGAATATGTCAATATCGTCCTTCCAAAATTAGAACTATACTTCCAACTGTCCTTGAGCAACCAATCTTTGGTAAACCTTAGATTGTCCTTGACAATTGCTTAATCATTTTAGTCATATCAAATTCTAGACCTTTTCCCTTCTTAATGCCCTAGGAATTTGGAAAATTTTAGAAAGGATGAATATTATAGCACATGCAATCGATCCTATATCCGGAGCGTATGGGACACGATTCATGATGTCTCACATAAAGACATGATACTAGACCAGTCCTTTTAGCTACAATATTTCTATTTGCCAAATTCTCATAATTCAGATTATTAAAAGGGATGTCGTAATCATAATCGAATTTTAGAACGCAAATAATGTACCTATATATAGAATTTCCTTATGTAGAGCCATTATAACACAAAATTCATATATATCCTTGATTAAATATGATTGAAACCTCAACCTAAGCTTTTAGAATTGAGATGAAGTATAATTTCCTCTCCCTTAATTATAGCAAAACAACTTTTCAACCCCTACAACTTCACGAACTGAAACTTTTGTTTTCTATATTTAACATTGCTGTATTGCAATACTAATAATAATTATCATGCTCCCACTAACATGATGATTATTAGCATAACACTTATGCTCCTACTAGCTTTAGCATGTACTCAGAAATCAGTTGAACTTCTAGAAATCAATACTTTATTGACTTTCTTACCAAATTTCATATTTCTGATACGAGATGTTTCGATAATACTTTATCAAAATCACACACCTTTCCTTACATAGCTCACATGTGTGTCTAAACAATTTTTAGAACTATGAAAAGGGATGTCTTAATCATAGTTTGAATTGTTTAGACCTTTTCCATTCCTCACAAGTCTATGTTGGTGTGCCAGTTAACTACACACGCTCCACTAACGACTTTGAAAATGCACATATCACAACACTTATCTACTTAAATTTTATGGTGTATGTGTTCCTATCCATGTGAATTTGTCAAAACCATAATCACAAGACAAGGTTAGTGACAAATCCAAACTCTTATGGATTGAAATTGTTCAGTCTTAATTTCTTGCCACCTGGAAGCACAAGGGTCTGCCAATACTTCCAAGTGGTTATGCAACCAATTAAGAACTCTCAGAACTCATATGTAAAGCAACTTTAACAGGAATGGGCACATAAATATAAATATGTCAACACGATAGGTTATAAACCTCACATCGTGTGCTAGTGATAAACTACAAGTTTTTATTCTTGATTAGATCTTGAAATTCTTTTAGGATCTTTAAGACTCCCACCGTCCTCTTGACATATAAGACTCCCTTACCAAATATTCAACAGATAGTGCGGCTTATTTATCAAGACAAACACTTCACACAATTGGCCTTAATTGGTCTTTGTTTTATCCAAAACATCACAACTTACCAATTTCAAATGTACAAGAGTATGACACTTTTACTCTCACATTTGACAAATATTATAAACCTTTCTTTAAGATATGTCACTCAAGTTACAATATTGGAGTATGACTCTAAGAATTTGTTTTGGAACGATGTATGACTCATCTTCTTGATTTAACCATTTCATCAATTCATGACTTCTCTTCTTAGCCATAAGAATGCACTAAGATGTCCTTAGAGACCAATTGTAATATGGTTATTTAATCATTAAGATGATCACTAAACATGATACTAAAGTACTCTCCCATCTTTTTGGATTTGAGAAACTTTTATCCTTCGGCCTAATTTGATTCTTCTCATTCGTTCTGCGATACATCGATAGTTTTTTAATGTTTCAGAATTATACTAAAACTTGTAAGTATAACCATATTTACTAAACTTTAGTAACTCATGACGAATAGTCTTATCGATCTTTTGTGGTGGACTTGACCAGTGCACAAGAATGTGTACTCGATCCCTTAGTCCTTCACTTGACTCACATATACATGTGAACAAGAAATTAGTCTTAGTTTTTCAATGATGAAAATTCTGATTCATCATACTATACAACTTGTATGATTCCAAGTTTCTATCCAACTAAAAAAACTTGGGTGATGAGAATCTTTCCTTATTTGGTAAATTTAGACACTACCACAAATGAAAAAAAAATCAAATTCATATTTCTATTATTCCTCTCAATGGAATCATATAAGTAACAATTTTTCACAAATGCCATTGTAAGGATACTTAGAATAAATGGAATCAAAACTTTTCCTTTAATTTTAAAGCTTTGCGGAAGCACTTATCCTTACAGTGCAAAAGCATATGAAAAACCTGTTTTTATTTATTCCTAAGCAATAACTCAAAATTCTGATCACCAAACCATGCGATCAAAATCCATCTTCGCGATCAGAATCAACATATACTTCCTTTAAGTTTCTTCACTTTTCTTTGATTCTTCAAACATCAACATGTGAACCAGTCACATCATGTAACAAGAATCTCAGAATAGAAACTTAACAGAGTTAGATAGTGGACTTTACCTGAAGTAGAGTCAAACTTCTTCACTTGATCAACCTTATGATCTTTTAGGTAAATAGGCAAGTTTGCAATCAATACCCCTTCCTTTGGCAATAGACACAAATGGACACTTTGGGAATGGTAGATGGGACTATTTGAGACTTGCCTTTCTCTTTACCATTTGGTCAACCCAGTTGACTATGGTCAATCCCATTCCTTGGGAAGAGAAGGCTTTTCTATATATCCAATGTTACCATTGTCAATGTCCATCGTATTTTGAGAAGTTGATATACTAATCAAATTTTGTTTATCAAAGGTCCAAATCATTGCTGATTCAGCAACACCAAGCAAATAGATAAGATCATTAAGGGTCATGTCATAGTCTATTTCATAGTAGTCCCAGAGGTAACTCACTATATGACTTAGAAAGTGATTGAACATCCAACTTTCTTAAGACTTTGAAACCCAACTCTTCCGGCTTCTCAATATGTGACTTCATCTCCAAGATGCAATCACACATAGACCTTGCTTGCCAATAAGGCTTGAGTGACCTTGAACTTGTGGGTTAGGGAGAATAATTGGAGGAGGTGGAGGAAGTAAAGTTCCAAGAGATTTGGGAAGATCATAGATGTTTGAACTAGACATCTTTTTGGAGATATTCAAGATAGTTGATCTAAAGTGTTTAATATAACACCCAATATGACATATTAAGGCTAGGACCCAACGCAATACTTTTATAACTTGCAACAGGGATGTCGTAATCCAAGCTATAAAATATTTGAAGGTAGCCAAATCATGATTCACCAATTTCCACCTTGAAAATGAAATAATTTAATTAGGTTTTACTTGGATTTGAAACTCCTAGATCTTTTGAGATTCATTGAAATGTTCAATGGAATTTTTCAATCTCGATTGTGCCCTCTCAAAAATTTGTGATTGGGATGTCGAGGATCACAAAACCGTTGGGTTTTAGTATACTACAACATCCTAAGGTGCACATACAACCCTAAATACCTTGGATATATGTTTTCTCTATTATACATGCAAATATGAAGCTTCCAAGATATTACCTTATACTATCATACAAATATCATATACTTGGGTAATAAAATAGATAGAATACATACCTTTTTGATGTAACTTGTCTTCATGAAGCTTGAGTGCCTAGTGCCCCAAGTGTGACACCTCAAATGGTTCACACAACTCCATGAACACTTGGAATAACCTTGAGAATAAGGATAATTTGGTTTTCTCTAGTGAAATCGGCCTTGCCCTTTCGTGTACACACACTAATGCCAATTTCATCAACCAAGGACTTCTTTATATAGTGTGGAGATTAGGGTTAAACCCTAATACCCATGACCTTTCATTTCATATGATCCATGGGTTAAACACTCCATGGACTATCCCTGAAAGCTTATCCCAACCTAAATGAACTTGGCCCATCACACATATATATCTAAGAGTCCATATTTAATTAGTCCCTTTTTGATCACTTAATTAATTATAAATTAAATCTTGATCAACACTAATTAAATAATATGATTATATATTAATATATTAGAACTTATAATATATTAATATAAATCACTAGTATCCTTTTCCTCATCTTGTGAATCCAAATGTCCCGATGCCATGCAACCCAAATGGACCGTGCCAATGAACTCTAACCTTTGTCAATGACTTTGCCGATGAACTCTGACCTTTGTCAATGACTTGTCCATTAGATAAGGGATCATATATTCCTCCATTCTAGATATCATATGGACTGAGACATGGATTATAATCATTCTCTCTGCCCATTTGTTGTTTCCTGATTTCCGATTTATGATGACTGACTGATTGAACAAATCAAATCAGTTTTGGCTTGGCCAAGCACTCACATGTGTCACCACTAAATCATCAAGGGGCCCACAGATATCGCTTTTATCCTAAAGGTAAAAGGAATGGATAAAGTTCGACACATATGGCTTGTTCTACTACTTTTTGAATCATACACAAAGGCACGTTTTATAACATCGAGTTACCTATGCGGTTTTGTGTAATCAATGTACAACCAACTCATACTAACAACGCATATCTCTAGGTTTTGTAGAATATAAGATATTATCATCTCATGATCACTCGTGATAAAATCCATGAAGTGATTCTAATGAGCGTGGGTTGAATCCAATGCTCAGAACTTATGAGCACTCATGAGTGTTGTAGCACAACTTTGTCCACTGACTTGGACCTCTACAAGCCAACCCATGCCAGTCTTGATTCATATCTACTTCCAACATATGACCGACTGTGGATGGTTTGAATAACTTAGTCATTCCGGAAGAATAACCTAGTTATTATGGAAGTCAAAACATGAAAAGTGAAACACAAGAATAAATGAATCAAATATGGTATCAAAACCTATGAGTATAAATAGACCACTTTTATTTATCACCATACTGATTACTCATTATTCATTGTTTCGGTTTTATCAACTTTGTACTTGAATTAAAGACACTAGTTGTCCCATGCTCCAAGCATGTACACTATGTTTTTCTAAACAATTGCTTTGCCATACACAAAGTATGTACTCTATGTTTGTCTATGATCCTTACTTTGTGAAATAAACCAATTGACCAAACTTTCAATGATTCTCATTTCACACTCCAAAATTGAAATCTTGTTAGGCTTTAAGCATAAATGCACTAACCTCCTACAATGAAGGTGTACAAAGTCACAAAGACTTGTCAACAACCATTACAGGGTATTCCAATGAAGACCTACTCCATGGACACAAAACCTTATGTTCAAAGTACGCATTGCTTTGAACATGCTTCTTGCACTAAGTTTTGTCTAATCTTACACAAATTGCTTCTATCTATAGAGACAACTCTATATTCCCATTTTGATTACCACTTCTGAACAAGAGTTGCCTCTTTTCAGACTATATCAATATGGCCCTTCCGAAATTCACACTATACTTCCAACTCTCCTTAAGCAACCAAACTTTGGTAAACCTTAGATTGTCCTCGACAATTGATTAATCACTTTAGTCATATCCAATTCTAGACATTTTTCCCCTTAATGCCCCAAGGCATTTGGAAAAATTCAGAAAGGATAATTACTATAGCACATGTAATCGATCTTGTACCCAAAGTAAATGGGATACGATTCATGATGTTTCACGTAAAGACATGGTTCTAGAGCGGTATTTTGCTATAATATTTTTTGTTTGCCATATACTCAAAATTTGACTATGAAAAGGGATGACGTAATCATAATCAAATTTTGAGAACGCAATATATAGAATTTTCTTAAGTTGAACCAATCCAACATGAAATTCATATATATATATATATATATATATATATATATATATATATATATATATATATATATATATATATATATATTCTTGACTAAAGGTGATTAAAACCTCAATATAAGCTCTATAGAATGATTATAAACTCAGTCTAAGCTTTTTAGAATTGAAATGAAGTATAATTTCCTTTCCCTTAATTATAGCAAAACAACTTTTTCAACCCCTACAACTTCACAAATTGAAACTTTTGTTTTCTATAATTAACATTGCTAGCTTGCAATACTTATCATAATTATCATGCTCCCACTGACATGATGATTATTAGCATAACACTTATGCTCCCACTAGCTTTGACATGTACTTAGAAATCAACTATTGACTTTCTTACCAAAGTTTAGATTTCTGATACTAGATTGCTTTGATAAGACTTTATCAAAATCATACACCTTATATTAGATAGCTCACAGGTGTGTCAAAAATACTTTAGAACTATGAAAAGGGATGTCGTAATCATAGTCTCAGTTGTTTAGACCTTTGCTATCTGCTTCAAATCTACTTGGTGGAAGTGTTTCCTCACCATCATTTTCATGAATCGGAGAGAAACATTATGACCCTTAGATTTTATGGTATATGTGTTCCTTGTCCATGTGAAATTTTTGTCAAATCCATAATCACAAGACAAGATTAGTGACAATTCCAAATTCATATGGATTGAACTTGTACAATCTTAAATTTTTGCCACCTGGCAGCTCAAGGGCCTACCATTGCTTCCAAGTTGTTATTCAACCAATTGAGAACATGTAGAACTCAAATGTTCTAGCCAACTTAACTGGAATGGGCACAGAAATGTCAACACAATAGGTTATAAACCTCTAGTTGTGTGCTAGTGATGAAATATAGGTTTTATTCTTGATTAGTTCTTGAAACTATATCAGCAACTGTTAGACTCCCACTGTCTTCTTGACCTATAAGAATTTCTTTCCAAATATTCAAGGAAATAGTGTGGATTCTAATCAAGACTAACACTTCACATAATTGGCCTTAGTTGGTCTTTGTTTTATCCAAAACATCACAACTTACCAATTTCAAATGTGCAAGAGTAGAAAACTTTTACTCTTACATTTAAGAAGTGTTATAAACCTTCTTTAAGATATGTCACTCAAGTTAAAATCTTGGAGTATGACTCTAAGATTTGTTTTCGAACGAAGTATGACTCATCTTCTTAATTTAACCACTTCAACAATTCACGACTCCTCTTCTTTGCTATCAGAATGCACTTAGAGGATGAATTGTGATAAGGTATCTTAATCATTAAGATGATCATATATACATGATACTAAAGTACTCTCCCATCTTTTCAGATTTCAGAAACTTTTATCCTTTTGCCTAGTTTGATTCTTCTTATTCTCTCTGCCATACATTTGGAACTTTTCCAATGTCTCAGAATTATACTTAAGCTTGTAAGTATAATCATATTTACTAAACCTTAGTAAATCATGACGAATAGTCTTATCCATCTTTTGTGGTGAAATTTGGCTAGTACACAAGAATGTGTGCTTGATCCCTTAGTCCTTCTCTTGAGTAACATATACACGTGAACAAGGAATCAGTCTTAATTTTCCAAAATAAAACTTCTCATACATCATACTATACAACTTGTATGATTCCAAGTTTCGGTCCAATTGAAACTTGGGTGATATGAATCTTTCCTTATTTGGTAAATTTAGACACTACCACAAATGAAAGAATCAAATTCATATTTCCACTCTTGCTATTAATGGAATCATATAAGCAACAATTTTTCGCAAATGCCGTTGTAAGGATTTTTTGTTAAAATAAATAAATAAAAAAAATTTCCTTTTATTTTAAAACTTTGTGGAAAAACTTATCTTTACAGTGCAAAAGTCTATGAAAACTTTGTTGTTATCTATTCCTAAGCAATATATCATAACTAATAAGAAGTAGCTCAAGAATCCGATCTTTAAACTATGCGATAGAAATCCATCTACGCGATCAGATTCAACATACTCTTTCTTTAAGTTTCTTCACTTTTCTTTGATTCTTAAAACATCAACATGTGACCCAGTCACATCATGTAACAAGAATCTCAGAATAGAAACTTAATAGAGTTAGATAATGGACTTTACCTGAAGTAGAGTCAAACTTATTGACATTAGCATCCTTAGGTAAATTTGGCAGCCGAGTTGACTATGGCTGATCCCTTTCCATTGGGAAGAGAATGTTTTTTTCTAGATTTCCAGTGTCATCATTGTCAATATCCATAAAGTTTTGGGAAGTCGATATTATAATCAAATTTGCTTTACTAGCCTTCCAAATCATTGCTGATTCAGCAGTACCAAGCAAATAGATTAGATCATTAAGGGTCTTGTCATAGTCTGTTTAATAGGACTCCCAAAGGAACTCACTATGTGACTTAGAAAGTGATTGAACCACCAACTTTCTTAAGACTTTGACACCCAACTCTCTTGGCTTGTCAATATGTGACTTCATCTCCAAGATATGATCACACCTAGACCTTGCCTTGCCAATAGGGCTTGAGTGACCTTGAACTTGTGGGTTAGGGAGAATAATTGGAGGAGGTGGAGGAAGTGAAGTTCCAAGAGATTTGGGAAGATCATAGATGTCTGAACTAGACATCTTTTGGGAGATATTCAAGTTTAGTTGATTTAAAGTCCTTAATATAACACCTAATATGAAATATTATGGCTAGGAACCAACAACCTATTTATAACTGGAAGAGGGATGCCGTAATCCAAGTTATAAAATAGTTGATGGTAGGTAAATGACGATTTACCTATTTCCACCATGAAAAACGAAATATAATTAAGTTTTAATTGGATTTGAAACTCCTAGATATTTTGAGATACATTGAAATTTCAACAGCATGTTTGAATCTCGATTGTGCCCTCTCAATTTTGTGACTGCGATGCCGAGGATCACAAACAAGGTGTGAATAACCATTCAAATTGACTTGGTACCTTTAATTTTATCACCCAATAGATGTGTCGGTTAACCACACGCGCTCCACCGATCTATGATAAAACTTAAGTCACCCTTTGCTTAAAAATGTCAATCCCATGTTAGTGTCCCAGTTAACCGCACACGCTCCACTAACGACTTAAGAAGGGTGCAAAGTGTAATTTCATGGGTTAGCACCAAATTCACATTTTCCTAAGTAACTAAGATTGGGAATTTCTAAGTGTTTAGTTACTTACTATTTATCATTATACTTTTAATGAAGAGACAATTATAGTCCTTGTCTACCCGTTCGGCTAACGATGTAACATCCATTAATTTTACACCAAATTTAAACTTTTCAATCATAAATAAAAACCAAATTACATTGTTTACAAAATGTTTTCAAATCATTATTCATCAGAGTGTCCCAACAATCATAACATAAGAATGAGGAGCGGTACAATCACGCCTTCACCTATCCATGATCTCCTGAAGTACCTGAAACAATAAACTGAAAACTGTAAGCCCGAGGGCTTAGTGAGCTACCCCCAAATTACCAATACCACACTGACAATACCATATCTGTAATAAGCAATCAATCAACACACATATTGGGCCATCGGCTTGACTGGACTGCCCTATGGGGCCTACAATCTATCTTGATCTATCCCGAGCCTTTGGCATGACTGGTCCGCCATGTGGGCCTATAATCTCCCCGGACGGCTCATAGGGTGTGTTGGCCTACATCACAAAGCAGGACCGCCTCAACCCAACCAACAAGCAATGCATAACTATCATATACTGGCATATATAAACATCAAACATATCTATCACTAGTCACCATTCATAGAATTCTATCGTAACTAGAGTACCGGCCTAGCATGTCACTAACATACCAATCTCTACGGATCTTAAGAGCATAGCATACTGTCTACCCTGATTCCGATCTAACAGATCATAACCAAATATAGCATACCATAACAATAACAACTAAAGGGTCGGCCTTGGTGTTGTAGACCATACCGATATAGTGAGGATAACTCACCTCGCAGATGTCGACTCGGAAGGTAAGCTCCAACTCTCGCATCACTTGACATAGGCTCCACCACCTATAGCACAATATGCTCGTAAGCCCTTAACCTTATAAGGTACTCCATAACCCACTAGTCAACCCCTGATCAAAGTCAAAGTCCTCAGTCATGGTCAACAGTCCATGTTGACCTCGACTCGCTGAGTACCCTCGGCTACTCGTCGAGTTCCTTGAAGCACATTCCAACTCTCCGAGTCATTAGGATGACTTGTCGAGTTCCTTCGATTCCCATTCAAACTTTAAGGCCACCCGTTGAGTTCCTTCCTTGCAACTTGATGAATGCACACGCATACATATCCAGGAGAAAAATCATCTGACTCGCCAAGTTGTTCTTCAACTCGTCGAGTCTATGGCAATCATCATCGGACCCGCCGAGTTGTTCATCCAACTCGTCGAGTTCACGGTCATCTTCATGTGACTCGCCGAGTCCATTCAGTCCTTTTTCCATACAGACCTATTTTGAGCCATGCAGCAGCTCCAAATCACAGATCCAAGCTTTTAGGGCATGCTTATCACGTAATGCTGCAAACTTTACGTGCATGCATGGCTTTAAATGCTCCAAATGCCAAATCTAGGCTCTTAATGGGGCTTCATACCCAAGAGGGACCTCAATCACGGCCAAAACTATAACTTTATGCTTCTAGAATCCGGAGAGAGTCCAGATCTGAAGTTACAACTCCAGATCTAGCCCATAGCTCATCATACCAACTTGATATTCCAAGAAAACCATAAAACTCAACCAATAGAGGAGATCTATCAGGAAAATGACGGTTTAGGTACCTCTGGAAGATGATATCTGAGATGAATGTTGATTTCCACACTCTAATTGCTCCAATCTCCTTCTCCTTCCAAAAATCCTCTTTTCAAGCTTCGACACATACACAAGGCACACACACACGAATAAGGGCTCTCAAGGACTCTTTAGAACTGTAAAGAGGTCCAAGCGAGGCTAAAGTCCCTTTAAATAGGGGCACAAACTCCGGGATTTAGGGTTTCATCTGCCAACTCCTACACGCCGAGTCCCAATATGGATTCGTCGTGTAGGTCACTTAACACGCGATCCCACCCCGCTGCTACTCGACGTGTATGGCAATCAACTCGTCGAGTAGAGCTTAACCGAATACATCTTATTTAAACAATACCCGAGAATCGGGGAGTTACAACTCTCCCCCACTTGAACTAGACTTCGCCCTCGAAGTCTGCTGGAATAAACAAGGCCGGGTGATGCTCGCGCATCTCCGCCTCCGGCTCTCATCTCCAATCGGATCCCCTCCGATGTTCCCACCGTACCTTTACCAAAGGTATTTCCTTGTTCCGCAAAATCTTCTTCTTCCTTTCTAAAATAGCCACAGGCCTCTCCAGGCCTCTCCACATAGTTCAGGCGCTCATCGACCTGAATGTCATCTAACGAAACCACTGCCTCCTAATCCATTGTCACACCCCCAAACCAAGGATGGCAGAAACGTCCAGGGGTGGAGGACTTCATGTTCAGTATCACAACAATATTTATAATAGTGCTCAAAGTAAATACAACCATCATAAATATAATTGAAAAAGTTACACCAAAGTATTTGTTTACATGTTTCAAAATCAATTACAATATGATGACAAAAATAAATTGTTGACGGTTTAACGTCCCATCCTCAAAGCGCTGAAGTTTTCCTGTTTCACTGATTCCCTGAGAATACAAGTAGTTTTGAAAAATGTCAACAATTAAGTTGGTGAGTTCATAAGAGTTTTGTTTGGAGTAGAAACCGTTTTCCTTTTTAAAAGCGATAGGATATGAATCCAGAAAATCCAATATTTTCTTAGTTAGGTGTAAACAAAATATTCCTATATGATGTGTTGATGAACCCTAGATTGACCCGTAGATTTCCTCTATAATCGTCCAGCATATATAAGTTATAGAAGATTTAATTTAGATAAAACGTTGAATGTAGTGGGTCCGCCCTAGGTCCACAACCCAACGAGGAACAGGAGATGAGGCGAGCACCACCAATTCTAAGCCAATCCAGACTAAATTCTTGTATGACTCAAGCATATACGCTCAACGATTATAGTTGAAGTCTAACCATACAAAAATCTATTGTGAATATAACCTATTCATATCATAGTTCACCGGGGAGTAATAGGGATTAGGGAACCTGAACTACGCATATGAATAGCTTATCAAAAGTGGTGGTGATGGTGAGTGTAACCTATACATATCATAGTTCACCGGGGAGTGATAGGGATTAGGGAACCTGAACTATGCATATGAATAGCTTATCAAAAGTGATGGTGATGGTGAGTGTAACCTATACATATCATAGTTCACCGGGGAGTGATAGGGATTAGTGAACCTGAACTATGCATATGAATAGCTTATCAAAAGTGATGGTGAATTCCTTTCTTGTAATTAAGTTCCTAGGGTAGATGAAACATAAACTATACCTATTATAGTTTATTACTTTGTTTATAATATGTATTTACCATAACTATACCAATTATAACTAACGCGTTCGTTTACGGGGGGTATAATGGCTTAACTATACTTATTACAGTTTATCTAAATTGTCCATAGTGGCAAAAAATCTTTTGTATGTGTAAAACCTTAAATAATGTGTTTGTTATATAAGTAACCCTAAACTATACCTATTATAGTTTCTCAATTGTTTGTAAGGGTAGTGAGCATAGGCCCTTCTTGTCATAATTTACCAATGTTTATATTTATAATGGATATAGCCTTGTAATGTCAGTTATATACTTCCCATGCTTGTGGAGGTGTAATTCCATTTGTTTTCTGATGTACGTCTATGTAAGGGTATAAAATTTGTCATATATTACAACTACACATAATTACATAACGATGTATACCTTGCTCAACATGTTACAAGGTGAAATGAAATTTATTGTGTTTTTCTGTTAATAACATTTTCTGTAACTGTTATTGGAAAAATTGTAGAAAAATCATAAAATGTCCAAATCAGGTTCTGTAACTTCTGAGAGTTTGGAAAATTAGTCTAGTTTGTTCATAATTTTTATTATAATTTTTAAAGACCTCTAACTTGGGTGAAAAAGTCCATAATCACAGACTGGTCCGGATTGATGTTTGAAAGGATAGGCAGTTTTGTAAAAATCACCATAAATTGTAGAAAAATCGTATGGAGATGTGCAAGTAGTCATTTTAAAGCTAAGAAGTGGAACTACATGCACCTAAAACAGTTTTGAAAACAAAAATATTTAAGATGTCCAAAACAGTCCGTGAATGGAGTGAAACTTTTCTGATGAAAGCTGTTAGAAAAATGTAGTTATGTTCTAAGTATTTTAACTTGTATTCCCCCCCTAAAAACTTGAGAAAACATGAAAATGTAGGGGTATGAACTCACCTTAAGTGTTTTCAGTAGGTAAGTGTTGAAGAAGAGAAGTGTTCAACCCAAGAACACTTGAAGAATCACTTGAAGATTCGAAGATCTAACACAAGTATAATGGAGTTTGTGTAAGATACCCATAATTTGGGTGGAAATAATTGAGATAATCATAAAGGAAATGGATTATGCTTACCAAATGTGGAGGAAAAACTCAAGATCAGCCCTTGAATCTCGAATTTCTAGAGAGAGAAAGTGAGAGAGAAAAGAGTTTGATCTTCTTGTGAAATGAGAGCAAATGAGAGAAAATGAGGAGAGAGGATGATTATCCAGCTCTCAAAAACGTGGGGATGACTTGTAAAAAGGGGTAAAAGGTACAAGGTATGGTGGGGAGGAGTATGGGTTGTCATGGAGTGGGTATGGGGGTTGCTTGCGTCATAAAGTAAAGCAAAGTCAACACTCCATCTCTTTGTACTTTACCCACTTGCTTTTAATATTTAAATAAAGATTTTTATGAAAATATGATTAAATTGTGAATATTTAGGGTTTATTATGTTAAAATATGATTTTGGGTGAAAATCCCGCGTTAAAATAATTAGAAACGGGCTTAAAACGCAAATTTGATTGAAAACCGGGAGAAAAGTGCTTCCCAGCGAGACCTCTCGGTCCTAGGCCGAGGTTCGGTCCCTAGGCCGAGGCTCGGTCCACGCTGAGGTTGGAGTCGGAAGCGAAAGGCGCGAGAAGTGAAGAAGGAGCGAAGGCGAGGGTCCGGTCGGAAGGCTCGGTCCGAAGGGTCAGCAGGGAAGCTTCGGTTCGGAGTTAAGAAGCGAGAATGGCAGAACCGAACGGACTGTAGTGAACAGTAATGAACAGTACCTTCGGTTCGGTTGGTGAACAGTACCTTCGATTCGGATCAGCAGCCTTCTTCATCAGGAGGGTTCGGTTCCTAAGAGGGGTTTCGGTTCCTAAGAGGGGTTTCGGTTCCTAAGGTCCGTTTTTCGCGTAGACTTCCGTTTTTGGGCAGTTTTCGCCAAATTCGAGGGTCGGGATGCCCCGAGTGATTATAGAAAGTTGGGAGAGATTTCAAGAGAGATTTGAGAAAGATTCCACATACTCAGAGAGATTTGGGAGAGATTTGACATTCTTGGAGAGATTTCACATACAAAGAGATATGTGGGAGAGATTTCACATACTTAGAGAGATTTGGGAGAGATTTGACATACTTGGAGAGATTTGGGAGAGATTTGACATACTTGGAGAGATTTCACATACAGAGAGATATTTGGGAGAGATTTGACATACTTGGAGAGATTTGGGAGAGATTTGACATACTTGGAGAGATTTCACATACAGAGAGATATTTGGGAGAGATTTCACATACTTAGAGAGATTTGGGAGAGATTTGACATACTTGGAGAGATTTCTCATACAAAGAGATATGTAGGAGAGATTTCACATACTTAGAGAGATTTGGGGAGAGATTTGACATACTTGGAGAGATTTCTCATACAAAGAGATATGTGGGAGAGATTTCACATACTTAGAGAGATTTGGGAGAGATTTGACATAAGAAGAGATAGATTGAAAACGATTGAGAGAGGTTTCATTGGTGACCTTTTTGAGTGTTCGGCTTTGCAATGCAGGGTCCGTAAGTCCCGTTACGCCTTGTTTAAGGATCTTGCATACTCCCGATGAGTATGCAACATTGTTTTATCGGTTTGGCTCACCACGTACCACAGTTTTAGGTTAAGGAGATCTAGATGTACGCACTTTTTGATTTAGGATCTCTCGTTAGAATAGAGAGTTGTTTAGGAGTTACTTAACATAAGCTCTAGTACTCACGGCAAAATGAGTGGACCGGTTTGTCTTGTTGACTTTCGTTGACTTTGACTCGACTGAAAATTGACGGTTGTCACATCCATAATGCGTTTTCGCAATTGCGAAACATGAAACGTGTTATGGATCCGGCTGGGCTCCTTCGGAAGCTCTAGACTATAAGCCACCTTGCCGACCCTGGCAACAATCCTGAACGACCCAATGTAATGGGGACCCAATTTTACCCTATTCCTGAAGTGGATCACACCCTTCTAGGGTGAGACTTTCAGGAAGACCATGTCACCCACCTGGAATTCCAACTCAGATCGGCGTCGGTCGGTATAAGTTTTATGCCGGCTCTGAGCGGTCTGCAGTCACTGTCTAGTCTGAGGTATCATCTCGTTAGTTTGCAGAACTACCTCTGTCCGACGCATTACCATGTGCCCAACCTCGCCCCAACAGACTGGGGTCCTACACTTCCGCCCATACAACAGCTCGAAAGGCGGGGCGCCAATACTGGAATGGTATCTATTGTTGAAGGCAAACTCTGAAAGCGGTAGGTGGGAATCCTAACTCCCACCGAAATCAATGGCGCACGCCCTCAACATATCCTCGAGGGTCAGAATGGTCCGCTCACTCTGCCCATCAGTCTGCAGATGGAACACCATGCTAAAATGTTGTCTCGTACCTAGTTCCTCGTGGAACATCTACCAAATATGGGAAGCAAATCTGACATCCCGATCGGACACAATGGAAACTGGGGCCGCATAGCGAGAGACAATCTTGCGGGCGTACAGGTCAGCCAACTTCTCTACCGAAGATCTCTCCTGTATGGCTAGGAAATGGGCAATCTTGGTCAATCGATCCACAATGACCCATATAGCATCGAACCCCTTTGCCGTCTTCGGCAACTTCATGATGAAATCCATCGGGATCCATTCCCATTTCCACATGGGAATCTCCAGAGGCTGCAGCTTACCGTGTGGCCTCTGATGTTCGCCCTTGACCATCCTACAGGTCAAGCGCCTCTTAACAAACTAAGCGATCTTCATACCAGGCCACCAATAACTCGAAATCAAATCACGGTACATCTTGGTGGCTCCCGGGTGAATAGAAAACTGAGACTTATGAGCCTCCTCCATCACTGTTTGCTGGACCCCTCCGGTCATCAGAACCCAAACCCGACCGTAACGGGTCAAAAATCTGTGGCTATCCTGAAAAAACCGAGCGCTTTCGCCCTTAATCCTTTCCAACTTCTAGTTCTCCGGACTCATACCCTCAATCTGAGCATCCTTGACCAAAACCACTAGTGGAGAATCCACCGCTATCCTCACACACTTGTTTGGGGTAGAGGACCCAGCTGACTTGCGGCTCAGAGCATCCGCAACCACATTCGCTTTAGCAGGATGGTAAGGATCTCACAATCATAGTCCTTGACCACATCCATCCACATGCACTGCCTCATGTGCAGGTTTGGCTGATCCATGATATGTCTCAAACTCTTGTGATCCCTGTATATAGTACAACAGACTCCGTACAGATAGTACCTCCAAATATTGAGAGCGAAGACCATCACTCCCAACTCAAGATCGTGTGTAGGGTATTTCGTCTCGTGCGGCTTCAGTTGCCTCGATGCATAAGCTATCACTCGTCTCCTCTGCATGAGGACCGCCCCCAAACCTATGATGGATGCATCACAAAACACCACAAAATCCTCAACTCCCTCGGGGAGTGTCAACACCGGCGCCTCGTATAAACATCGCCGCAGGGTCTCAAATGCCCTCTGCTGCTTAGGGCCCCACCAGAAATCTACCCCCTTCCTTGTTAGACGAGTGAGGGGTACGACAATCTTGGAGAAATCACGAATGAATCTCCGATAATACCTTGCTAAACCCAATAAACTCCTGATGTCTGACGGAGACTTCGGAGTCTCCCACTGCATAACTGCCTCCAACTTAGCTGGATCAACCAAAATCCCCTCCTGGTTAACGAGATGTCCGAGGAACTGGACCTCTCGCAACCAAAACTCACACTTCGAGAACTTGGCATACAGCCGTTCTCGTCATAGAACGTCCAACAGCTCCCTAAGATGCTCCTCATGCTGCTCTCGGGTCTTAGAATACACCAAGATATCATCTATTAACACAATGACCGAGCGAAAGAGCATCGGTCTGCAGACTCAGTTCATCAGATCCATGAACACTGCTGGTGCGTTGGTGAGCCCAAACGGCATTACCATGAACTCGTAGTGACTATAACGAGTCTGAAACACGGTCTTCTCCACGTCTTCCTCCCTCACCCTTACCTGGTGATATCCTGATCTCAAGTCAATCTTGGAAAACCAAGATGCACCCTGCAGCCGATCAAAAAGATCGTCTATGCTTGGGAGCGGATAACGGTTCTTCACCGTTAATTTGTTCAGCTCCCTATAGTTAATGGACATCCTGTGCGAACCGTCTTTCTTCCTGATGAAAACGATCGGTGCTCCCTAGGGTGAACTATTCGTACAAATAAACTTCTTACCCAACAGCTCCTGCAACTAAGATGATAGCTTTTGTATCTCAGGCAGTGCCAACAGGTACGGCGCCTTGGCGATAGGGGCGACACCTAGCACTAGGTCAATCATGAACTGAACCCGGCTCTCCGGAGGCACACCGAGTAACTCCTCTGGAAACACATCAGCAAACTCCCTCACCACCGGGACCTCAGAAACTGAGAGCTGATCTCTAACCTGTGTATCTACCACATACGCCAAATAACCGACACACTCATGCTGAATATACTGTCGAGCCCTGGCTGTCGAACAAAACCCTGATCCCAAGCTGGTGACCTCACCATAAACTACAAGTTCTCGCCTACTTGGGGTTTGAACCACCACCCGCTGTCCCTCACAGTCGATCATGGCGCCAAAACGGCTAAGCCAATCCATCCCTACAATCTTGCATACATCCCCCATGGGGATAGGAATCAAATCTATTAGGAAAGACACCCCGAAAATCTCCAACTCGCAACCTCGGTAGACCGAGGAAGCAGAAACCCCGTGCTCGTTGGTGATCGAGACTCGCAACGGGCACTCAAGATCATCCATCGGCACACTGAACCCTCTAGAGAAGGTCTGAGATACAAATGATAGACTCACCCCCGAGTCAAATAATACCAAAGCAGGCAAAGAATTCACTAAAAACGTACCTAATCACAGGTAAAATCAATAAGCATAACACAAATACAGTAACTGAGACAGAGAATAGAAACGTACTAGTAACCACATCCGGTGCTGACTTGGCCTCATCGGCCGTGAGCTGGAAGATGCGACCCTGAGCCTTCGGAAGCTCCACCTTGACTGGCCTCCCATCTCCAATCCTCACAAAAGCTAGCACGGAACCCTGCGTCGGCTTGGCGGCGAGCTGCAGACAGTTGGTCTTCACATGACCAACCTGATGACACTAGCAACAAATCCTCATATTTGTTGGACGGGTGGACTGACGACAATCCCTGGCATAATGCCCCTCCTTTCCATATTTGTGGCATCCACCTCCTGCTCTACAAACCCCTAAATAAACCTTGCCACACTTCCCACAAGTGCGGCTCTGAAGGGCCCAAGACCATGTATCAGTGGTCTTAAACCGCTTAGGCGCCGGCTGAGACTGTGCCGATGCCTGACGCTGCTCCTTCAGCTACTGCTCTATCTCCAACTCATGCCGCCTCACGGGCTTCCTGAAGGTCCAGGAGGGTATCACAACCCTGTGTAGCCACAAACTGTTATATATCTGTCTTGAGCATACTCAGATAACGAGTCATCTGAAACTGCTCTGACGCAAACTCCGGGCAAAACATGGCCCTCTTAGTGAACATCCGGGTGATCTCCATCACAGACTCCTGACCAAGCCGCTCCCATTCCACGTGCGGAATGTAGCGGGTGCGAAACATATCCCAAAACTGCTACCGACACCTCTAACCCTCCGTCTCCCGATCCCGATCCTGATCCTGATCCTGACCCGAATCCCGAAGCAACATGTCTCATCACCACCATACTGAAATATATATAAGTCATCAGATAAATAACATAATGTCGAGAGACCAAAACCCATAAACCCTAGGGGTTGTGATTTCCTTGCTACGCGTATGGGTCCTGTGCTTTCAGTAGTACGGGCCCATACTACCTTCCACACCTACCCATATTTGTCTCAAGTATCACCACAATGCCCTAACACTATCATCAACATAGGAAATGCGCTCAACCTTCACTTCTAGGGGAATACTAAATATCTCGCCTCTAGCCTCACAACTTATCACAACCCACAAGTAACACCCAAAGTCAGGAAGGCCAAGAAAGGAAAGGAAACCCTATGCTTAAGGGACGACTCGGCGAGTTCAAGGAGGAACTCGGCAAGTCCGAGCGGGATCCGGGTCGAGGAGTAAGTGACCGACTCGGCGAGTCAGCCAAGGAGACTCGACAAGTCAGGTTTGTACGAGGAAAACCCTAAATCCGAGACTTTGGGCACTATTTAAACTCCATATTCTCTCCATTAGGGTTCCTTAGAGCCTCCCTTATACAGAATACGAACCCTAAGTCTCCATTGTTGTGCATTCAAGCTTCCAAGCCATTTTTGGGTGATTTGAAGGACAAAGAAAGAGGGGAATCATTGAAGCTTCAAGGATTGACCTTAGATATGAAGTTTTGGGAACCTTTATGAGGTATTGAAGGTATTATGTCGTTTCCCTTCTTTAGATCTACTATAGTTGTGAGTTTTGGGGCTTTTTGGCCATGATTAGTTATCCATTTGAGTTAGAAGCCGGATCTGAAGTTGCTACTTCGGATTTAAGCATATTGTGGCCTTGTGAAGCATAAAGTATCTGCCCTTGAGTTGATTTTGGAGCCTCTTTCCCTTAAACCCTAGTTTATGGTGTATTTAGCCTAGATCTCCTTCTCTACATGTAAAGTTTGCAAATTTACGTGAGGAATAGGCTTGGGAAGGGCAGATCTACAGTTTGGAGTCCATGCATGACTCAAAAGTCCTCTGCATGTATGTAGATCTGAATGGAGTCGGCGAGTAACATGAAGATGAGGAGGAAATCAACGAGTGGGATGAACAAGAACAACTCGTCGAGTCTGATGAATTTGGGCAAGAACTCGGCGAGTTTGAAGAACAACTCGGCGAGTCTGTCGAAGGTTGTCTAGGACTCGACGAGTCTTTTCTTAGACTCGGCGAGTCAGGTCGCGAAACCCCAAACCCTTCGAGTTGAGACTCGAATCAGTGAGTCGAGTGGAGACTCGGTGAGTTGGACAGGTTAGGACTCAAAAATCGGTAGACTCAGTGAGTCATGGACTGGCTCGGTGAGTCGAGTCGTGAATGGAAGGACTTTGAGCTTATGAACTCGGCGAGTCGGTAGGCAGACTCGGCGAGTAGGGTTGACCTGGGACGTTGAATTTTACCAGGACTTTGACTTTGACCAGAGTTGACTTGGTTGTCTTTCGGGGGTCAGTTAGACTAAGTGTTCCATTGATATTGGTAGCTCGAGGACCTAGTGGAGCAGGAGTTCAGAGAGTTGCCAGGCAGCAGCTGGTGGGATCATCAGTTTGTTCAACCAGTGCAGGTGAGTTTCCCTTTTGTGTGAATGGGTCTACGGCCACAATGTCGGCCCATGTAGTTATGAGTAGAAGACCCGGGGGTTATCCCTAGGCACAGTATGTGTTGGGTTTTGAGCAATCTAACACTTCCTAAGTGTGCATGCAACCCTAATAAAACTTGGATCTATGTTTGTCTAAATACATGCAAAATAATTATTTTCCAAGGTTTATAACCTATCTAACATGGCATGGGGAACATTTCAACATAAAAGAGTTAGAAGAGATTACATACCATTTAGATGAGTTTGGTTCTTGAGGAGTTTGAGGGCCAAGCACCAATAGTGTGAATGCCTCAAATGGAATCACAAAACACCACAAACTCTTAGAAAACTTTGAGAGAGAATACACACTTGTATTTTCGGCCACACACAAGCACACACACACACTAGTTCACTAGTTGCTATTTCATGCAACATAAGCATGCTTATATAGTGTACATGATTAGGGTGAAACCCTAATAACCCATGAATTTTCCTTTCCAAGGATCCATGGGTTAAAAGCTCCATGGATCATCCATGGACTTCCATATAAGCTTAACCCATTAACAAATGAGTGTTAGCCCACACCATATAAACCAAGAGCCCACAATCTAATTAGCCTTCCTTTTAATCTCTAAATTATTTCATATTTAATTTAAGACTAAGACTAATTAAATAACATAATTTCATATTAATATATTATAATATATTAATAAACATGTGTATAACTCTCATAAAATTATCCATAAATAGTTTGGATGAAATGCAACCCAAATAGACCATGCTGGGTCGGGTCAAGTATATACCAAATAAGTTATGGACTTAAACACCTTATCCAACAGACTCCCACTTGGATAAGTCTAATAACTATATTTACGTATGTTACTTCAGGAACCAACCATCAATCGTAGCTCTCGAAAACTCTGTTGAACTATGAAGAAAACTCTATTGAACTATGAAGCGCCATTTTAGATAAGTGATCATATAATCCTCTGTTCTCATGATATCATCCGGACAAATACATGGAACAACGTCGTACTTATTGTCCAGCAGTTTGTTTCCCGATTTTCGATTTGTTTGACAAAGAACTTAATCGAACACATCAATTTAGTTCTGACCGGCCGGTACATAGGTCACAACAAAATCATCGAGGGGCCCAGATATCGCTTCTATTACTAGAAGGAACAGATAAACTTCGACTCATATGCTTGTTCTACTACTTGTTGAATTGTACACAAAGGCACGTTTTATAACATCAATTTACTTATGTGTTTACGTGCAATCAATGCACAACCAACTCATAGGTAACAACTCATATCTCTAGGTTTGAAGATTTATATGATATTACCATCTCACGATCACTCGAGATAAATTCCATGAAGTGATACAAGTGAGCGTGGGTTTAATCCAATACTCATAACTTATGAGCACTCATGAATATTATAGCAACCATTTCTATGACTAAACCCATTTAGCCATCTACAAACTCGATTCATGACAGTCTTGATTCATACCTACTTCCAACATATGAACGACTGTAGAGTGTTTAAATAACTTAGTCATTCGGAAAGAATAACCTAGCTATTTTGGAAGTCAAAACATGCAAAGTGAAACACAATAATAATCGAATCCAATATGGTCTCAGAACCCTTTTGAATATAAATAGAACCACCTTTTATTTATCACCATATTGATTACACATTATTGTATAATGTTTCAAACAATCAACTTAAGACTTGAATAAAAACAACAGTCGTCCCATGCTCCTAGCATGTACACTTTGTTTTTCTAAACCATAGTTATGCCATACTCCAAGTATGCACACTATGTTTGTCTATGATCCTTACATTGTGATGTAGATCAATTGAACATGATTCCAATAATACTCATTTCACAATCCCAAATCCTTATTGTAAATGTGAGAATCCCCGATTCCTATCATTTACCAAAAAAACTGTTAGATTTTAAACTTTTATGCAATGTTCCTCTTGTAATGATTATGCACAAAGTCACCAAAACCTTGTCACCAGTCATTACAGGGTATTCCAAAGAAGGTCAACTTCTATGGAACGGAAGTCTCATATTCAAAGTACATTACTTTGAACATCCTTCTTGCATTAAGGTTTTCTAATCTTACATAGATCGAATAACTTCCACCTATGGAGACATTTCCATAGTCCCATTTTGACTATCACTTCCGAACAAAAGTTACTTCCTTTCAGAATATGTCAATATGGTCCTTTCCGACAACTTACATCATACTTCCAACTTTCCCTGAGCAACCAATCTTTGGCGAACCTCAGATTGTCCTCGACAATTGCTTAATCACTTTAGTCATATCCAGTTCTAGACTTTTCCCTTCTCAATGCCTTAAGCATTTGGAAAATTTAGAAAAGATGAATATTATAGCACATGCAATCGATCTTATATCTGAAGCATATGGGACACGATTCATGATGTTTGACATAAAGACATGGTACTAGACAAGTCTTTTGCTACAATATTTTTTATTTGCCTTGTTTTCAAAATTTAACTATGAAGAGGGATGCCGTAATCATAATCAAATTTTGAAAACGCAATATATATATAGAATTTCTTCAAGTTGAACCATTCCAACATAAAACTCATATATATGTCCTTGACTAAAGATGATTAAAATCTCAATCTAAGCTTTAGAATTGAAATGGAGTATAATTTCCTCTCCCTTAATTATAGCAAAACAACTTTTCAACCCATGCAACTTCACAAATTGAAACTTTGTTTTCTATAATTAACATTGCTAACTTGCAACACTAAACGTAATAATCATCCTCCCACTAACATGATGATTATCAGCATAACACTTATGCTCCCACTAGCTCTGACATATTTCCAGAAATTTGTTGGACTTCTGAAATTTAGATTCATACACCCTTTCTTAGATAGCTCACAGGTGTGTCTAAACAATTTTCAGAACTATGAAAAGGGATGTCGTAATCATAGTCTCAATTGCTTAGGCATTTGCCATTTCTCACAAGTCCATGTTAGTGTGCCGGTTAACCACACGCGCTCCACTAACGACTTTTGAAAATGCAAATAACACAATTGATATCTATGTAAAATCTACTTAGTGAAAGCGTTTCCTCACCATCATTTTCATGAATCGGAGAGAAACCTTATGACACTTAGATTTTATAGTGTATGAGTTGCTATCCATGTGAATTTGTCAAAACCATAATCACAAGATAAGGTTAGTGACAAATTCAGCCTTACATGGATTAAACCTGTTCAATTTTAGTTTCTTGTCACCTTGGTAGCACAAGGCCCACCAATGCTTCCAAGTTGAACTCTGAGAACTCACATGCAAATTCAACTTATTTGAAGTAGGTACAGAAATAAGAATTATGTCAACACGATAGGTTGCAAACCTTAAGTCGTGTGCTAGTGATAAATTACAGGTTTTACTCTTGATTAAATCTTGAAACGCTTTCAGGATCTTTAAGGCTCCCACTGTCCCCTTGACATATAAGTTTCCCCAGTCAAGAACCATTCCTTAACAAAACAAATACTCAAGGGACAGTTCGGATTCTTATCAAGACTAACACTTCACACAATTGGTCTTAGTTGGTCTTTGTCTCATCCAAGACATCACAACTTACCAATCTGAAATGTACAAGAGTAGAAAACATTCTTC
Source organism: Lactuca sativa (assembly GCF_002870075.4). Lineage (NCBI taxonomy): Eukaryota > Viridiplantae > Streptophyta > Magnoliopsida > Asterales > Asteraceae > Lactuca > Lactuca sativa. The sequence continues at coordinate 311,898,798 of NC_056630.2, forward strand.
ACTACATTTGATAAGTGTTTTAAACCTTACTTTATGTCATTCAAAGTTACAATCTTGGAGTATGACTCTAAGAATTGTTTTGGAACGAAGTATGACTCATCTTCTTGATTTTAACCAATCCAACAATTCATGACCTCTCTTCTTAGCCATAACAATGCACTAAGATGTCCTTAGAGTATGAATTTGTGATATGGTTTCATAATCATTAAGATGATAATGAAATACGACACTAAAGTACTCTCCCATCCTTTCAGATTTGAGAAACTTTTATCTTTCTGCCTAATTTGATTCTTCTCATTTGTTTTAACATACATTGTAACCTTTCCAATGTTACAGAATTATACTTAACCTTATAAGTATAATCATATTTACTAATCTTTAGTAAATCATGACAAATAAATCTTTGTGGTGGACTTTGACCAGCGCACACCCAACATACCTAATTACTTAGTCCTTCAATTGACTCACATATACATGTGATCAAAGAATTAGTCTTAATTTTCAAAGATGAAAATTGTCATTCATCATACAATACAACTTGTATGATTCCAAGTTTCTGTCCAATTGAAACTTGGGTGATGAAAAACTTTCTTCATTTGGTAAATTCAGACACTACCACAAATGAAATAATCAAATCCACTTTCCAATATTGCTATTACTGGAAACATATAAGCAACAATTTTCCATAGATGCCATTGTAAGGATATTTTTTTTTTATTTTAAAACTTTGCGGAAAAACTTATCCTTACAATCCACATGAAAACCTTGTTGTTATCTATTCATAAGCAATATATTATAACTCTTAAGCAACAGCTCAAAATTCTGATTACCGAACCATGCGATCGAAACCCACCTTCGCAATCAGAATCAACATATACTTACTTTAAGCTTCCTATCTTTTCTTTGATTCTTAAAAACATCATCATGTGACCCATTCACATTATGTAATAAGAATCTCCAAATAGGAACTTAATAGAGTTAGACAGTGGACTTTACCTGAAGTAGAGTCAAACCTCTTGACTTGATCAACCTTATGACCTTTCAGGTGAATAGGGCAGCTTCGCAACCAATGCCCCTTCCTTTGGCAACAAAACACATGGACCCTTTGGCAATGGCACATGAGACTATCTCAGAATTTTGCTTTCTCTTTACTATTTGGTCAACCGAGTTGACTATAGCCGATCCTTTTCCATTGGGAAGAGAAATCTTTTTCTAGATATCCAATGCTACCATTGTCAATGTCCATGTAGACTTGGGAAGTTGTTCTTTTAATCAAATTTGCTTTACTGGTGTTCCAAATCATTGCTGATTCCACAATACCAAGCAAATAGATAACATCATTAAGGGTCATGTCATAGTCCGTCTCATAGTAGTCCCAAAGAGACTCACTATGTTACTAAGAAAGTGATTGAACATCCAACTTTCACGGGACTTTGACACCCAACTCTCCCGACTTGTCAATATGTGACTTTATCTCCAAGATGTGAGCACACATAGACTATGCTTGCCAATAGGGATTGAGTGACTTTAAACTTTTCAAGAACTTGTGGGTGAGGGAGAATAATTGGAGGAGGTGGAGGAAGTGAAGCATGATGTTGAGGGACACCATCTTCAAGAGATTTGGGAAGATCATAGTTGTCTAAACCAGACATCTATAATGGGAGAAAATCAAGTTAGTTGATTCAAAGTCCTTAGTATAACACCCAATATGAAATATTAAGGCTAGGACCCAACACAATATTTTATAATTTGGAAGAGGCATGCCGTAATCCAAGCTATAAAATATTTGAAGGTAGGCGAATGACGATTCACCAATTTCCTCCATGAAAAACGAAATAATTTATTAGGTTTTAATTGGATTTGAAATTCCTAGATCTTTTGAGATTCATTGAACTTTTCAATGGCATGTTTCAATCTCGAGTGTGCCCTCTCAAATTTTGTGACTGGGATGCCGAGGATCACAAAACAAGGTGTGAATAACCATACCAATTCACTTGGTACCCTTAATATTATCACCTAATCAATGTGCCGGTTAACCACACATGCTCCATTGATCTATGACAAACATTAAGTCACCCTTCGTGATACTTACTAGTCCAAGTTAGTGTACCGGTTAACCACACACGCTCCACCAACGACTTGGTAAGGTATAAAGTGTGAATTCCATGGACTAGCACCATGTTCACATTTTTCCTAAAATAACTAAGATTGGGAATTAAAAAGGTTTAGTTACTTTATAATAATCATTATACTTTTAATGAGGATTTAAAGTCATTGTCCTACCCGTTCGGCTAACGACCATCCACCAGTCAAGCAAGCGGTGGGTGAGAGTGGACACCCATTAAGTCGCCATTTTATAGGCAACAACCTTATACCCACCTTATAGACCGACTTCGTGAATGAGGCCTACTAACGGTAGAACGACTTATTCTTATACATATATATCATAATTAACCATTAATGTTATAAATAGTATAAGGGTTGAATTTTAACTATTAAAACTATAAGGGTTGGAATTAAAGTTTATTAAAGTGTGTGAAACTTTACAAATTCCAAAACTTGAGGACAAGTTTTGTAACTATCCAAAACTTTTCATTTCATAACTTAAGAATTAAAGGTTCACAAAAATGAAGACTCTTCATTTTCATGTAACTTATGTGTTTAAATGTGTGTGTTAAAGAAAGTGACCTTTGGATATCCATAACTTGAGGACAAATTATGGACTCCATTGAAACACATAAATGATCAAGAATTAATTCTAAACAATTCAGCAAATAATTCCTATCATCTTCTAAATTCATAAGAACATGAACATGATAATCAAAATTTCAAGAATTATATGAACACATAAAAATCATGGAATTTTGATATATGCTATTCTAAATGGATTAGAACAACCATTACACCAACTAAAACAAGTTTTAAAACACCAAAACAGTTTAGGGTAATGATTCTAGTCCATTTCCAGCAGCAAAAGTCGAAAATCTGCACTCTGTCGCTCCTACTCGTCGAGTGCCTGAACCTACTCGGCGAGTAGGTTGAAGATACACATGGACTCGGCGAGTCCCCCCATGGACTCGGCGAGTTCATCAGTCAGACAACAAGTTTTTCGACTTTTCAACTATTTTGCATCAAGTATCAAACAAGCAAGCCTAGGCTCTAATACCACTGTTGGGTTTTGAGCAATCTAACACTTCCTAAGTGTGCATGCAACCCTAATAAACCTTGTATCTATGTTTGTCTAAATACATGCAAAATAATAATTTTCCAAGGTTTATAACCTATCTAACATGGCATGGGGAACATTTCAACATAAAAGAGTTAGAAGAGATTACATACCTTTTAGATGAGTTTGGTTCTTGAGGAGTTTGAGGGCCAAGCACCAATAGTGTGAATGCCTCAAATGGAATCACAAAACACCACAAACTCTTGGAAAACTTTGAAAGAGAATACACACTTGTATTTTTGGCCACACACAAGCACACACACACACACACACTAGTTTACTAGTTGCTATTTCATGCAACATAAGCATGCTTATATAGTGTACATGATTAGGGTGAAACCCTAATAACCCATGACTTTTCCTTTCCAAAGATCCATGGGTTAAAAGCTCCATGGATCATCCATGGACTTCCATATAAGCCTAACCCATTAACAAATGAGTGTTAGCCCACACCATATAAACCATTAGCCCACAATCTAATTAGCCTTCCTTTTAATCTATAAATTAATTCATATTTAATTTAAGACTAAGACTAATTAAATAACATAATTTCATATTAATATATTATAATATATTAATAAACATGTGTATAACTCTCATAAAATTATCCATAAATAGTTTGGATGAAATGCAACCCAAATGGACCATGTCAGGTCGGGTCAAGTATATACCAAATAAGTTATGGACTTAGACACCTTATCCAACAGTATGCTAGTATGATATTCAGGACGAGGTCCAATGATAGCGGGCGGGTGCCCAAGGAATGGTTTATGTGATAGTTTATACTTGTTGTCTGTGTGATACTTGTATGTGCCTGGTAGGGAGGTGAGTGTGAGCGAGGTCCCGTATCTCACCAATAGCAGAGTGTGGATGGTGTTCCACATCTCATTAGCAGCAGATCAAGGGCGAGGCCCAAGTTAGGGAAAGAGTTAGTGTGGGCTGGGCCCCTATCTCACTATTAGTAGGAGCATGGACGGGGTTCCATGACTCATCAGTAGCAGGATAAGGGCGAGGCCCAGGATAGGCAAGGCCTTTGGACATGATCCATTAGTATGTGTGTAGCTTATGTATTGTGATATGTTTATGTGCTATTATATGTTAGCGGGTGAGGCCCTGTGACAGGCGAGGCCTAAGTGAAACATATTTGTATCCGAGCGGGGCTCGATGCCAGGCGAGGCCTGGAGTGGCGGGGCCGTTGTAGCAGGCGAGGCCTGAGGTAGGGGCGAGGCCCAGGATAATGGGTGTGGCCCAGTATGTGAAGTATGTGCTTATGCATGGTATGTGGTAGGGCGGGGAACTCACTAGGCTGCGTGATTACGGTTTTAAGTTTTGGTTTCAAGTACTTCCAGTAGCGGAGGGAAGAGCTCGGGTTGATCGCATGGCACACACCATAGACCAGACAGCCTGGGAATGTTTTACTCTGATAACGGATATGTAGTTTGGAAATTAATACTCTGATTATGTTTGGAATTGATGATTTTACTTTAAGTAATGCTTTGTTAAAAGAAAATTTCAGTCTTGAATTTTGGGACGTTACAAGTTGGTATTAGAGCCTTGGTTTGAGGGATTCGGACATGCTCTCGGGTGTGTCTGAACTCAAACTGAGGAATTGGTATAGAAGTTTTCAAAATGAAAAGACAGTTTTATAAAAAGAGAGTTTTGAGAAAGAAAACAGTTTTAGAAAAACAAAAATGATTCAGAAAGAAATGAACTTTGAAAAGAGAAAAAGGGTGTGGTGCATGCAATCAACCGAGCTCAAGTAAGTACCCCAAAATACCCATACAAGTTTATGTTATGATTATCAGTTAGTAGAACAACATACTTTATTAGGACTAAGGATCTAAGGAGGATGCCTTATGTGCCTATTATATGTGCTTTGAGCTGCATGATAGTGCTGATTAGACAATAGTAGGATAGCCTGTTTAGGTTATGCCTGAGTTTATGAGTTGTGTTGCATGCTAGTTCAGATTTTTTCTATGTGGATATGATTGCTAGTGTATGTTGTGGTTAGATTTTCCCCTTGTCTGAATGTTGTCTGCTTTGTGCAATATGGGATTCCGAGTGATGGGAGTTAACCATTAAGTGGATACGTCACGTCACATGTGATCAGGGTTGAATGATCTCAGAGTGCTGGATTTGGCCCTATTTCGCAGCTCTCGTTTGAGTCCAACCGTTGTAGGGATGATTCTTTTACTCGAAGGATTATCTTAGCCTCGTCACATGTGATGGTATCCAGTTGATGGCTAATTGGCATCACAAGGAAACCTTCAGTAGCTGAGGACTGGTTTGAGTTGAGTCAGAGGTTTCCCTAGGGCAAGCCTAGGATGAGATAGTGCTACGAGCAGTATGTTGGATTAGTGTCTAAGTCCATAACTATTTTGGTATGTACTTGACCCGATGGTGCATGGTCCTTTTGGGTTGCCTTCACCAAAGCAACTTGATTGGAGAAATAAATAGAAAGAGAGGATAATATGATTTATTAATATGTTATAAGGATAATATATTAAAGGAGAAATCATATTTGTTTAATTAATATTGGTCAATAATTAATTGAGAATTAATTTTGTGATCAAGTGTAATTAATTAAACTTGAGGGGCTGAATTGTAATTATGTGATAGTTACAAAATAAGGTAAGGATTATCTTATAAGTATGGTGAACGAATTTAAGGTTGTAAAGCCTTAGAATTCGAGTATGATAAGGATTCAAGGATTATCTTATTGGTTGCTTAATGGATAATCAACTAGATAAGGATAATGACTGAAACCCTATCTCTACACCTATATAAACACCCCTAGGGTTATGAATTCGGGTATCCCTTCCCAAGAGGTCCCAAATACGAATTCTAACCTTCCTCCTCTCTCCTTATACCTTCTCCACTTGCTTATGGTGTTTGTAAGCCATTAGAGGAGTGACACTTGTGACTCTTTGCTTTCCAAGGTCAATTCAAGGAGGAATTGGATTGTTATTGCTATATAACAATCAAGGTATGTTCTTAAACCTATTTACATGTGAATTCTGATTTCCATATGCTAGAATTAGGGTTCAAGTCTTGGATTCAAAGTATGTACAATAGAGAAACCTAGATCCGAGCTTTAGGGTTTGTATGAGCACATAGGATGTCTTATGACCAAAACCCATCAGTGGTATCAGAGCCTTGATTGGTTTCTATTGTATTGATGCTTGTTGTAACTGAAAAATACGATTTTTTGCATTCTGGAGGCTGGACTCGCCGAGTCCATGGCTGAACTCGCCGAGTCCAAGGTGACTCGACGAGTCCAAGGCTGACTCGACGAGTCAACTCGTCAGAAGGAGGGTACTTCGGGATTTCTTGCTGTTTTTGCTTATGGATAATTACCTTATCATGTTAGATTAATATTAATCCGATTATATGATATATTTGACTATATTTTTAATCTAATTGAAGATATTTATCAATTAATTGGATAATTGTTTCCTTATAAGATAATTGATTAATTATTTTAAGTAAATTGATAAATTATTTTGCAAGAAATCATCAAATATGGATAATTATGTGATTAAATGTTAATTTGAATTATTTGTTATTTGATCCTTGTTGTTGTGAAAAGTTTCATATTTGGCCCTTTAGGTTTTATAGTTTAAATTTGAACCCCAAAAGTTTTGTTGTTTTGAAATTTAAATAGTTGAAACCCTAATGTTTTGAAAAAGATTTCAAAACTTGCCCTCAAGTTTTGGAATTTAAATTTTGATTAAATAGTTTAATTTTGATGCATATTTAAATTCTAATCCCTAATGTGTTGAAATGTTTCAAAACTTGCCCTCAAGTTTTGGAATTTAAAAGTTGATTAAAAGTTAATTAGGAATGTTAAATTCTAAAACACTAGTTTTGAAAAAGTTCAAATACACCCTTATGGTTTTATTAATTAATTAAGGTGTATAATTAAAAGAGATTTAATAAATCCATTAAAGTTTAGGTTAACCATTTAATAGAATTAAAAGTGTAATTGTTAAAGTTAACCACATAGTATTTTAAAAGTTATAAAATACACCCTATACTATATATAACATTAAAAGTCTAACATTATATATATGTATAACTAAAAGTCAGTCTTACCGTTAATAGGCCTCATTCACGAAGCTGGTCTATAAGGGGTGTTTAAGGAAATTGCCTATAAAATGGCGATTGAATGGGTATCCACTCTTACCCACCGCACTCTTGACTAGTGGAGGGTCGTTAGCCGAACGGGTAGGATAGGACGAAACCTTCCATTATAAGTATAATGAATTACTAAAGTAACTAAATGTTTTCATAAAATTCCCAATCTTAGTTACTTAGGCAAAAGTGAATTGATGCAATTCCATGAAATTACACTTTGTGCCCTTGCGAAGACGTTAGTGGAGCGTGTGTGGTTAACCGGCACACTAAATGGGTCTAAGCAAAGGTAGCAAAGGGTGACTCAATGTTTGTCATAGTTCGGTGGAGCGTGTGTGGTTTACCGGCACATCGAATAGGTGACTGTAACATGTGAGGGCACCATGTGGTTTGCATGGTTATTCACACCCGCTTTGTGATCCTCGGCATCCCAGTCACAAACAAGAGGGGCATATCGAGATATAAACATGCCATTGAAAGTTCAACGTATCTCAAAGGATCTAGGAGTTTTCATAGATTTAAAACTTAAAATTCTTTTTCGTTTTTCATGGTGGAAATTAGTGAATCATCATTCACTTACCTTCAAATATTCTGCAATTAGGGTTACGGCATCCCTCTCCCGAGTTGCAGAATATTGTGTTGGGTCCTAGCCTTAGTATCTCATTTGGGTGATTTACTAAGGGCTCATTCAATCAACTAACTTGAATTCGTTTTCTCCCGTATTATAGATGTCAAAGTTCGACAACTATGGTCTTCCCAAATCCCGTGGAACAAGCATTCCACATGAAGATGATATTCCACGATTCGATCGAGGATCAAGAAATCATGCTTCACTTCCTCCTCCTCCTACAATTATTCTCCCCAACCCACAAGATCGAAGAATTGAAAGGTTCAATATCACTAAAGCCCTATTGGAAATGAAACATGAAGATGGTAAACCCGTGTGTGCCCACGTTCTAGGAATGAAATCACACATTGATAGGTTGAAAATGTTGGGTGTGTCATTCCCGAATGAGTTGGCTGTGAATTGGGTTTTGCAGTCACTTCCAGAATCATATAATGAGTTCAAAAGAAAGTATTATATGATGAATCATGATGACAACCTCATTGACCTAACTTACATGCTCATTGCTACTGAATCAGAAATGATTTGGCGAAGCAATGGAGCGTATTTGTTGGGAGAGTCAACCGACCATACTTCCGAGGACGTTCTAGGAGAACCGACCTGCGTTTGCTGCCAAAAGAAAGGGCGTTGGATACAAGTCTGCCCAAAAAGCCTGAAGAGTCCAGAAGCTGGGAGAGTCAAAGAGTATGGCTGCGCTTCAGGTAAAATCCACTATCTAACTCCATTAAGTTCCTATTCATTAATTCTTAATACATAATGTAATAAGATTGCATTTGAATGTTTTACAGGATCGGTGAAAAGAAAGGAAGCTTGGTGAAAGAGCAAGATGAATCTAATCACAAGGAATGGATCTTGATTGCATGGACTTGAAGATTAGATTTTGATCTTAGATAGTTATGATAAAGTTGTTAGAAAATTTTCTTTTGAAATACATAGTTTTCAATGGATTTTGCATTGTAAGGACAAATTTTTCCGCTGCTTTTATAAATAAAATAAATTTTGTTTGACGTATTTATTCATTTGTTTATTTCCTTGCAATGAAATCGTTATGAAAATTGGTGTTTGAATATTTCTACAACAAATGGATATGATTCTTATTTATGGTGTTCATGGAAAAATCGCGAATTTACCAAATAGGGAGAGTTTCTCATCGCCCAAAGTTTCAATTGGACAGAAATTTGGAATCATGCAACTTGGTTGCACGATGAATGAGAAATTTCATATTTGGAAATTAGACAAATTCATTGACAAAGTGTCAAGTGAAGGACTAGGAGATCGAGTACACAAAGTTGTGTGTTAATCAAGTTCACCATAAGAGTAACAAAGATATTCGTCATGATTTACTAAAAGGCTTAGTAAATATGATTATACTTACAAGATTAAGTGCAATTCTAAATTGATTTAAGGGTTCAGATCAATAGTAGAACGAATAAGAAGAATCAAGTAGGCAGAAAGATAAAAGTTTTTCCATTCTAAGAAGAAGGGAGAGTACCTTTTATGCTTTATGATGGGTCTTAATGATTAAGAACCATATCTCAATTGATCCTCTAAGTGAGTCTTGGTACAATTGTATGTCCAAGAAGAGGAATCAAAGAATTGAAGAAATGGTTAAATCAATAAGTCAATCATACTTCGTTCCAATAACAAGTCCTAAAGTTAAGATTGTGACATTGAGTGAAAGGTATTAAGAAGGTTTATAACTTTCATTAAATGTGGTAAGATTGTGATGTCTTGAATAAGACAAAGACCAACTTGGACCAATTTATGAAGTGTTTTGATAAAAGCTGCACTAACTCTTGAATATTTGTTTTAACAAGAGAATCGTATATTTCAAGGAGTCAGTGGGAGTCTTAATAGTCTTGAAAGGGTTCAAGAACAAATCAAATAAACCTTATCGATCATCACTAGCACACGAGTTGAGGTTGACAACCTATCGTATTGATATTATTTTGATTATGTGCTGTTCCAATTGAGTTAATTATGCATATGAGTTCTATGAGTTCTCATCTTGAATGCATAAAAGGCAAGGCACCTTAATCAATGAAAGGTACATTGATAAGAAAGGGTGAGATGCTTAACTACTTGGAAGACGTGGTGGGCAGCTGTGCTACCATGAGGCAAGAAATCAAGATTAAGAAAGTTCGATCCATATGAGTTTGAATTTGTCGTAAACGTTGGTTTTGACAAATTCAGATGGATAGGAACATATACACTATTTAAATCTAAGTGTCATAAGATTTCCTCCTTCATGAAAATGATTGTGAGAAAATGCTTTCACTAAGAAAGATTTTAAGAAGATAGTGATTGTAAAATTGCATTCTCGAATTCAATTTTGGTTACGGCATCCCTTTCCATAATTTGAATTGTGAGGTTTGGCAATTAGTCTTAATTGTTTAGACACACATATGGACTATCGAAGGCAAATGTGTATAAGTTCAAGAAACCTTGATAAAAGATTATCAAAGCACTATGTATTAGAAACATGGACTCAAGAAATTCAATAGGTATTGTCTTTCTGGAAGTTAAGATGTTTAAGAATACATGTCGAAGCTAGTGGGAGCATAAGTGTTATGTGTTATAATAATCATCAAGATAGTGGGAGCATAAAAGTTATGATTGTATGATTATTAAGGAAAGTATTGCAAGGGTAGCAATATTAATTATAGAAAACAAGAGTCATACTTTGCAAAGTTGTAAGAGTTGAAAGGTTGTTTTGCTATAATTAAGGGAGAGAATATTATGCTTCATTTCAAATCTAAAGGTTTAGGTTGAGAAATGTTAATAAAATTTAGTCAAAGGTACAAAGTGTGTTCTTAAAATTTCGATTATGATTACGGCATCCCTCTTCACAATTCGAATTTTGAGAACATAGCAAATAAAACATTATGCGTCGTGTCCCATACGCTTCGGGTATAGGATCGATTGCAAATGCTTTAATGTTTGACCATTCTAAAATTTTCCAAATGTCTAGCGCATTTAGAGGGAAAAAGGACAAGAATTGGTTTTGACTAAAACAATTAAACAACTATCAAAGGACAATCCAAAGTTCGACGAGGATTGGTCGCTTGTGAGTAGTTGGAAGTATAGTATTGGAAAATATGGAAATGTTTCCATATTGGATGGACCGTATTGACATCATTACGAATAGATAAGATTCTATTAAGAATGAGTTGTCATATGGAACATATGGAAGTGTGTCCATATTGGGAATTGAATATTGAGAAATCTATGACTAGATTATAAACTTCTATGCAAAAGGATGTTCAAAGAATGTACTTTGAGTGAGAGACATCACGTCTATGGAATTGTCTTGTAACAATCTCCGATAGAGGACTTTGTAATATCATTGGCAATAGTTTTTGTGACTTTGGTGCAGTGACATTACGAAAGGATAAGTTGCATAGAATGTTAGAATCTAGCATATTATATAAGTAGCAAGAATTTGATATTCTTTCACTTATGAAAAAAAGGATTTGGAGTTGAGAAATGAGAATGATTGGAAATGTGTTCAATATGATCTATTTCACAAAGTAAGAACCGTAGGTAAACATTGTGTGCATGCTAGGAGCATGAGACAAGTGTTGGAATTCAAGTAAGAAGTTGATTACCTGAAACGACAAATAATGAGTAATCAATATGGTGATAAATAAAAGGTGTTTTATTTATACTCAAAGGTTTGAGGCCATATGGGATTAGTATTATTCTTGTGTTTCACATTTGCATGTTTTGACTTCCAGAATAATTGAGTTTATCAAGAATAATCGAATTATTCGAACGGGCCACAGTCGTTCATATGTTGGAAGTAGGTATGAATGAAGACTGTCGTGAATTGGTGTGTGGATTGTCTAAAAGAGTATTAGACATAAGCAAATGTTTGCTGCAACGTTCATGAGTGCTTATGAATATGATTTGAGCATTGGATTAGACCCACGCTCACTTGGATCACTCCATGGATTGTATCACGAGTGATTGGTGAGACGATAACATCTTATATTCTTGAAACCGAGATGTGTGAGTTGTATCTTGCAAATCGGTTGCACATTGATAATATGTAAACGCACCAGTAACTTGGTGTTATAAAACATATTTTTGTGTGTGATTCGGTGCGTGAGTGCAAGCGAGCATTGTATCAAAGTTTATCCGTTCCTTTTATTCAAAGTAGGATAAAAGCGATATCTTTGGGCCCCTCGATGGTTTAGTGATGACAAACGTAAATGCTCGGCCGGGCTAGGGCTAATTTGATTTGTTCAATTAGTCAGTCGTCATAAATCAGAAATCGAGAAGTAGTACAAAGAGAATGATTTGAAATCATATCTCATATGATATCTAGAATGGAGGAATATATGATCCCTTATCTAAGGACACGCGTATCTGATAGGATCAGAGTTGACAGCGGCTTTGGAAAGCTACGATTGCAGATCGGGATCCGAAGTCATACGCAGAATAGTTGTTAGACTTATCCAAGTGGGAGACTATTAGATTAGTGTCTAAGTCCATAACTATTTTGGTATGTACTTGACCCGATGGTGCATGGTCCTTTTGGGTTGCCTTCACCAAAGCAACTTGATTGGAGAAATAAATAGAAAGAGAGGATAATATGATTTATTAATATGTTATAAGGATAATATATTAAAGGAGAAATCATATTTGTTTAATTAATATTGGTCAATAATTAATTGAGAATTAATTTTGTGATCAAGTGTAATTAATTAAACTTGAGGGGCTGAATTGTAATTATGTGATAGTTACAAAATAAGGTAAGGATTATCTTATAAGTATGGTGAACGAATTTAAGGTTGTAAAGCCTTAGAATTCGAGTATGATAAGGATTCAAGGATTATCTTATTGGTTGCTTAATGGATAATCAACTAGATAAGGATAATGACTGAAACCCTATCTCTACACCTATATAAACACCCCTAGGGTTATGAATTTGGGTATCCCTTCCCAAGAGGTCCCAAATACGAATTCTAACCTTCCTCCTCTCTCCTTATACCTTCTCCACTTGCTTATGGTGTTTGTAAGCCATTAGAGGAGTGACACTTGTGACTCTTTGCTTTCCAAGGTCAATTCAAGGAGGAATTGGATTGTTATTGCTATATAACAATCAAGGTATGTTCTTAAACCTATTTACATGTGAATTCTGATTTCCATATGCTAGAATTAGGGTTCAAGTCTTGGATTCAAAGTATGTACAATAGAGAAACCTAGATCCGAGCTTTAGGGTTTGTATGAGCACATAGGATGTCTTATGACCAAAACCCATCACAGTAGTAGTGGATAAGGGACTTGGTGGAGTAAAAGCATTCCTGAGGAAAGTACGGATAGATGTGGAAGGTAGTATGGGCCCGTAGTACTGAAAGCAGAGGATCCGTACTCGATTCGGGAAAGGCCTAGACAAAACCGGGAACCTGGTAGGGTGTGTGTTTGGCCTCGCCGCAAAGATGAGTATTCTGATAGTGGATGTATTATATTTTCAGCATGGTGACGTTGAGAGAGAGGCCAGTGGGCGAATCAGGCACCGGAGAGGGATCAGGCTCAAGTTCAGGAGATGAGCAGCTCGAGGAGCGAATGAGGGAGTTGATATCAGCCGAGGTTACGCACAATATTCTAGACCAGACTCCTGTGATCTTTGGCACAGTCAAGGAGGGTATACTGGAGATTTTAGATGAGAGGCTGGGAGCCTTCCGTACCGAAATGATGGCCTTGGTGGGAGCGCGTACCTTGACATTTCGAGAGTTTAGGGCTTGCAGGGCACCAGATTATCATGGGGCTAAGGACCCCATCGCTAGCAGCAGATGGTTGGCTGATGTTGCCAACGCATTCCGTACGAGCCGATGTCCTGAGGGGGACAAGGTCAGACTCGCTTCGTGTCTTCTGAAGGACAAAGCGAGGGATTGGTGGGAGGAGACTGGTCACGCTTTAGGGGATGATGCCGCGTTGGACGCGATGACTTGGAGCGATTTCTCGTCCAGGTTCAGGGCGGAGTTTTCACCGATTATTGAGGTGCAGTAGTTGGCACGGGAGTTTCAGGATTTGACGCAGAGCACTGAGACTGTGGCAGAGATCACCACCAAGTTCAGGGAGAGGGCTCTTCTTGTACCGCAGTATGTCGTGGATGAGGAGATGAAGAAGGCCTGATACCATGAGATGTTGAGAGATGACATCAGGGAGTTCGTGAGCAGATCCAATTGTAATACGCTGGAAGATATGATTTCTCGGGCCAGGGAGAGAGAAATTGATATGGAGCAGATTCGGAAGAGGAAGCCGGATGAGGTCCCGGTAGCCACAGGTTCGGGCAAAAGGCCCAAGGGTTCGGATCTGAGATCAAGGGATTATCAGGACCGCAGTCGGTGCGGGAAGTGTGGCAGGGCGCACGGGGGCACGTGCAGGAGTGGTAGCGACGGTGAGTCTGGCTGCTTCAAGTGCGGTTGGACTGGTCATTTTAGCAGAGATTGTACTGTTACCACCACACGGGGATCAGACTTGTTATGTTTTCACTGCAATGAGCGGGGCCACAAGAAGGCCCAGTGCCCCAGTTTGTTTTCAGCAGGACGGGTGATGGCACCTGCCGTTGCAACTTTGAGGATCACAGACGGCTGTCAGGTCCGTGCAGAGGTGCCTACGGTAGGAGGCAGGGCTTTTCAGATGACCACCTTAGAGACGCGAGCAGCACCGGACGTTGCAGGTATGCGACTTCCGTTTTCAATTCTTTTATTTATGCATGATTATATTGTTATGGTTATGCATCGATTTTGGTATGAGTATTGTATCATGGTGTGGCTTGCTTTTGATTATGTTATTTGCCGTCTGCATACGTTGGATATTTGAATGGTAGTTAAGAGATGGTCTCTATTGGAGAAGGTTACATATGATCCAGTAACTGTAGCATGCTGGGGAGGGACTTGGTACGTCTCGCCAGTTCATAGTGGTATTGTTTTAGGGATGGTTAGGTTAGATCCCTGGCTAGGGTAAGCTTGGGTTCCTTAGTAGATTGATTGTGGAGTGGTAGCAAGGACTGGGATTTCTTTTCGAGCATTGAGCAGCAAGGGTTAAGTAGGATCGAAGTGGGGGAGAATCCTCCGAGTGTGCAAAGGTAGGAGCACGCAGACCCAGAATAAGTGCCCGACCTCCGAGAAGGAAAAGAAGTAGTTCAACGTTTGATGGATTGAGGAGTTCAGGGTTGGGAGTTTGAGAAACCCCCCCCCCCCCCAGCTAGTGCGTGCATTGGCGATGGTTAGTTTGTTGTTGGGAATTCGGGTTGGAGGATCGCCTGTAGGACTCGGGTGAGTCAGAAGGAGGATCTTGAGAACTGATAGAATGGGGTGCTTTCATATTAGCATTCAGTGGTAGAAAGCGGTGTATGACTACGGGCAGCCGTAGCATTCACTAGCAGTCAGTGGTCGGAAGTGTTGTAAGACTACGGTGCAGCCGTAGCATTGACTAGCCGTCAGTGGTGGAAAGTGTTGTAAGACTATGGGGCAGCCATAACATTCACTAGCAGTCAGTGATGGAAGTGTTAGGTTTTGAGCATTCTAACACTCCTATGGTGTACATGCAACCCTATAAACCTTGGATCTATCTTTTCTCTATTATACATGCAAATAAGAACTTTCAAAGGCTTTAATCCTAACTAGCATATTATGAAGTTCTTATACTACAAAGTACTAGTTAGATGACATACCTTTTGATGTAGCTTGATGTCTTCAAGCTTTAAGAGCTTAGCCCCAATAGTGTGGAAGCCTCAAATGGAATCACAAATCACCAAAACACCTTGGAAGACTTTAGAGAATATGGATACTTGGTTCTCTCTAGTGAAATTGGCTAGCCCTCTTAGTGTACCCATACTAGTGCCCATTTCACCAACCAAGGACATCTTTATATAGTGTGGAGGATTAGGGTTAAACCCTAATACCCATGACCTTTCATTTCCTAGGATCCATGGTTAAAGCTCCATGGACTATCCATGAAGACTTAGCCCAACCTAAATGAACTTGGCCCAGTACACATATATATCTAAGAGTCCATATTTAATTAGTTCATTTTGATCACTTAATTAATTATAAATTAATTCTTGATCAATACTAATTAAATAATATGATTATATTAATATATTAGAACTTATAACATATTAATATAAATCATAAATATAGTATTCTCAAAATACTATCCATATAAATTCTGCGGGTGAAGTGCAACCCAAATGTACCATGCCGGGTCGGGTCAAGTACATACCAAATATAGTTATGGATTTAGACATTAATCCAACAGTCTCCCACTTGCATAAGTCTAAAACTATTATTGAGTATGAGTTCAAAACCTAACTGGCAATCGTAGCTCTTAAAGCCGCTGTCGAACTCTGATCTTGTTAACGAACTTGTCCATTAGATAAGGGATCATATATTCCTCCATTCTAGATATCATATGGACTGAGACATGGATTATAATCATTCTCTCTCTCCATTTGTTGTTTCCCAATTTCCGATTCATGATGACTAACTGGTTGAACAAATCAAATCAGTCCTGGCTTGGCCAAGCACTCACATGTATCATCATTAAATCATCGAGGGGCCCACAGATATCACTTTTATCACAAAGGCACGTTTTATAACACCGAGTTACCGAATGCGTTTTCGTGCAATCAATGTACAACCAACTCATAGTAACAACTCATATCTCTAGGTTTGAAGAATATAAGATATTATCGTCTCATGATCACTCGTGATAAAATCCATGAAGTGATTCCAATTAGCGCGGGTTGAATCCAATACTCAGAACTTATTAGCATTCATGAGTGTTGTAGCCCTTTGTCCAACATCTTAGACCTCTACAAGCCAACCCATAACAGTCTTAATTCATATCTACTTCCAACATATGACCGACTGTGGATGGTTTGAATAACTTAGTCATTCCAGAAGAATAACCTAGTTTATTCTGGAAGTCAAAACATGCAAAACGAAACACAAGAATAAATGAATCAAATATGGTATCAAACCCTATGAATATAAATAAACACTTTTATTTATCACCATACTGATTATTCATTATTCATTGTTTCGGTTTTATCAACTTTATACTTAAATTTAAAACAATAGTTGTCCCATGCTCCAAGCATGTACACTATGTTTTCTAAACACTAGTCATGCCATACACAAAGTATGCATACTATGTTTGTCTATGATCTTTACTTTGTGAAATAGATCAATTGAGCATAACTCCAATGATCATCTTTTCACAGTGCCAAACCCTTACTGCAAATGCAAGAATTCCAAATTCATGCCATTTACTGAAATCTGTTAGATTCTAAACTTATATGCATTGATCCTCTTGTAATGATTATGCACAAATTCAACCAGACTTGGCAACAATCATTACAGAGTATTCCAACAGAGATCAACTCCTTGGAAACATCCTTCTTGCATTAAGTTTCCTAATCTTACAGATTGAATACTTTCTAACTTTGAACCATTTCCATATTCCATTTTGACTATCACTTCCGAACAAGAGCTGCCTCTTTTCAGACTATGTCAATATGGTCCTTCCAAAGTCAACACTATACTTCTAACTGTCCTTGAGCAACCAATCCTTGGTAAACCTTAGATTGTCCTCGACAATTTCTTAATCATTTTAGTCATATCCAATGCTAGACCTTCTCCCTTCTTAATGCCCCATGCATTTGGAGAATTTTAGAAAGGATGAATATAGCACATGTAATCGATCCTATATCCGAAGCATATGAGACACAATTAATGGATTCATATAGAGAATTTCCTTATGTTGAGCCATTCCAACATGAAATTCATATATATATATATATATATATATATATATATATATATATATATATATATATATATATATATATCCTTGACTAAATGATTAAAACCTCACGATCTTAGCTTACAGATTTGAGATGAAGTATAATTTCCTCCCCCTTAATTATAGCAAAACAAGTTTTTCCCAATTGAAACCTCTTTTTTCTATAATTAACATTGCTAACTTGCAATCTTTATCATAATTATCATCCTCCCACTAACATGATGATTAATAGCATAACACTTATGCTCCTACTAGCTTTGACATGTACCCAGAAATCTACTGGACTTTTAGAAATCAATACTTTATTGACTTTCTTACCAAAGTTCAGATTTCTGATACTAGATTGCCTTGATAAGACTTTATCAAAATCATACACCTCTCTTAGATAGCTCACAAGTGTGTCTAAACAATTTCAGAACTATGAAAAGGGATGCCGTAATCATAGTCTAAATTGTTTAGACCTTTTTCCATTTCTCATAAGTCAATGTTAGTGTGCTGGTTAACCAGGCACACTCCACTAACGACTTTGAGAACTGCAAATATCACAATTGCTATCTACTTAAAATCTACTTAGTGAAAGAGTTTCCTTACCATCATTTTCATGAATCGAAGAGAAACCTTATGACACTTAGTTTTTATGGTGTAAGCGTTCCTATCCATGTGAATTTGTCAAAACCATAACCACATGACTAGGTTAGTGACAAATCCTAACTCATATGGATTGAACTTGTGCAATCTTATCTTCTTGCCACCTGGCAGCTCAAGGGCCTGCCATTGCTTCCAAGTTGTTGTGCAACCAATTGAGAACTCTAAGAACTCATATGCAAAGCCACCTTTAACTGGAATGGGCATAGAATATGTCAACATCATAGGTTATAAACCTCAAGTTGTGTGCTAGTGACGAAATACAGGTTTTTTTGTTCTTGATTACTTCTTGAAACCCTTTCAGGATCTTTTAGACTCCCACTATCTCCTTAACCTATAAGACTTTCATGTCAAAACATCACAACTTACCAATTTGCCTTAGTTGGTCTTTGTTTTATCCAAAACATCACAACTTACCAATTTCAAATGTACAAGAGTAGAAGACTTTTACTCTTACATTTGACAAGTGTTTTAAACCTTCTTTAAGACATGTCACTCAAGTTACAATCTTGGAGTATGACTCTAAGAATTGTTTTTTTGGAACGAAGTATGAATCATCTTCTTGATTTAACCACTTCAACTTTTCATAGCTCCTCTTCTTAGCTATAAGAAGGCACTTAGAGGATGAATTGTGATAAGGTCTCTAAATCAGTAAGAGGATCATAAAAACTGATACGAAAGTACTCTCCCATCTTTTTAGATTTGAGAAACTTTTATCCTTCTGCCTAATTTGATTCTTCTTATTCCCTCTGTCTTACATTGGAACCTTTTCCAATGTCTCAGAATTACACTTAAGCTTGTAAGTATAACCATATTTACTGAGCTTTAGTAAATTATGACGAATAATCTTATCAATATTTTGTGGTGGACTTGACCAGTGCACCAGAATGTGTACTCGATCCCTTAGTCCTTCACTTGACTCACACATCCATGTGAACAAGTAATTAGTCTTAATTTTCCAATACTTGAAAGTTCTCATTCATCATGCTATACAACTTGCATGATTCCAAGTTCCGGTCCAATTGAAACTTGGGTGATGAGAATCTTTCCTTATTTGGTAAATTTATACATTACCACAAATGAAAGAATCAATTTCATATTTCCACACTTGCTATTAATGGAATCATATAAGCAACAAATTTTTCCTCAAATGCCATTGTAAGGATATTTTTAAAATAAATAAAATCATCATTTTTCCTTTTATTTTAAAAACTTCGCGGAAAAATTATCCTTACAATCCATATGAAAACTTGTTGTTATCTATTCCTAAGCAATATCTCATCACTCCTAAGAAGTAGCTCAAGAATCCAATCTTCAAACTATGCGATAGAAATCCATCTACGCAATCAGATTCAACATATTCTTTCTTTAAGTTTGTTTACTTTTCTTTGATTCTTAAAACATCACCATGTGACCCAGTCACATCATGTATCAAGAATTTCATAATAGAAACTTAGCAGAGTTAGATAGTGGACTTTACCTGAAGTAGAGTCGAACTTATTGACTTTAACACCCTTAAGTAAATTGGTAGATTCGCAACCAATGCCCCTTCCTTTGGCAATATAACCATATGGACCCTTTGGTAATTGTACACAGGACTATCACCGAATTAGCTTTTCTCTTTACCATTTGGTCAACCCAGTTGACTATGGTCGATCCCTTTCCACTGGGAAGAGAGAGCTTTACTGGATATGCAATGTCATCATTGTCAATGTCCATAAAGTTTTAGGAAGATGATCTTAGCAAATAAATAAGATCATTAAGGGTCTTTTCATAGTCTGTTTCATAGGAGTTCCAAAGAAACTCACTATGTGACTTAGAAAGTGATTGAACCACTAACTTTCTTAAGACTTTGACACCCAACTCTCCCGGCTTGTCAGCATGTGACTTCATCTCCAAGATGTGATCACACCTAGACCTTGCCTTGCCAATAGGGCTTGAGTGACCTTGAACTTGTGGGTTAGGGAGAATAATTGAAGGAGGTGGAGGAAGTGAAGTTCCAAGATATTCAAGATAGATGATTTAAAGTCCTTAATATAACACCCAATATGAAATATTAAGGCTAGGACCCAACAAACTATTTTATAACCTAGAAGAGGTATGCCGTAATCCAAGCTATAACATATTTGAAGGTAGGTGAATGACGATTCACCAATTTCCACCAAGATAAACGAAATGTATAATTAGGTTTTAATTGGATTTGAAACTCCTAGATCTTTTGAGATTCATTGAACTGTTCAATGGCATGTTTCAATCGTGAGTGTGCCCTTCAGGTTTTATGACTGGGATGTCGAGGATCACAAAACAAGGTGTGAAGTAACCATGCAAATTACTTGGTACCCTTAAGTGTTTACCCCTCAATCGATGTGCCGGTTAACCACACACGCTCCATCGATACTATGATAAACATTAAGTTACCCTTTGCCTACCTTGTTAAATACGAGTTAGTGTGCCGGTTAACCACACACGCTCCACTCACCGACTTAAACAAAGTGCAAAGTGTAATTTCATGGATTAGCACCTTATTCACAGTTTCCTAAGTAACTAAGATTGAGTATTATTAAGAGTTTAGTTACTTAGTATTTATCATTAATACTTTTAATGAAGGGAGAATTATAATCCTATCAAACCCGTTTGGCTAACGACCCTCCACCAGTCAAGCAAGCGGTGGGTGAGAGTGGACACCCATTAAGTTGCCGTTTTATAGGCAACAACCTTATACCCACCTTATAGACCGGCTTTGCGAATGAGGCATACTAGCGGTAAGACTAACTTTACTCTTATACATACATACATATATATATATATATATATATATATATATATATATATATATATATATATATATATATATTATCTTATAATATTATAAAGTATAAGGGTTGAATTTTAACTTTTAAAATTTTAAGGGCTAACTTGGAATTAAAGTATTCATAATTGAAAAATTTTCAAATTCCAAAACTTGAGTGCAAGTTTTGTAACTTTCAAAACTTTTCTATTCCATAACTTATGTGTTTAAAGTAGTTTTAATTAAAAAACTCTTCAAGTTCCATAACTTGAGGACAAGTTATGGAAGACTTTAAACTAATAAAAGAATTAACTTTTCTTTATTTTATAACTTATGGAATTAATTAAGGTTACACTTTTTTTTTATTTATTTATTATTTAATGAAAAGACTCTTGGTTCTCCATAACTTGATGACAAGTTATGGAGTCATAAAACCATTTAATAAGGAAAGACTCTTCATTTTTTTTTGTAACCTAAGGCATTTTTATGAGTTTTTAAGATTCATATATGTGACTTTTCATATAACTTGAGGACAAGTTACAAAAACACATTTTATGAATAACTTCTAGATTAATTTGGATTGAAAACTATTAACACATATTTTTCATTAATCTAAAAAATAACTCATAAAACAAGGTAACACAATTTTTTTTTTTTGGATTCCATAACTTATGGAGTTTAATGTTTCTTTTATGATGAAACTTTTCATGTTCCATAACTTAAGAACAAGTTATGGAATTCTTGAAAACATTAAGACCAAGTTTTGTAACTCCATAAAAAACTTTGAATCAATTTTTTTTAAAACCTTTTCATATCCATAACCTACGGAGGTTTCAAAAAACTCTTTAAATCAAACTTTTAAAACAAATAAAATAATCATATAATTTTATCTTTTACTAAATTAGACCTAATCCATCTCATATAGAAAATGATTTAAATTTTACAAATAATTAGTTTTTTCACAAAAACAAATAATTATCTTAAAATTTGACAAACGTCATGTTTTTTTTTCCTTTTTTTCAACTTTGAAAATAAAACATTTGCATTAATATAACAAAAAACAACCTGGCTCTGATACCACTGTTGGGTTTTGAGCATTCTAACACTCCTATGGTGTACATGCAACCCTATAAACCTTGGATCTATGTTTTCTCTATTATACATGCAAATAAGAACTTTCAAAGGCTTTAATCCTAACTAGCATATTATGAAGTTCTTATACTACAAAGTACTAGTTAGATGACATACCTTTTGATGTAGCTTGATGTCTTCAAGCTTTAAGAGCTTAGCCCCAATAGTGTGGAAGCCTCAAATGGAATCAAAAATCACCAAAACAACTTGGAAGACTTTAGAGAATATGGATACTTGGTTCTCTCTAGTGAAATTGGCTAGCCCTCTTAGTGTACCCACACTAGTGCCCATTTCACCAACCAAGGACATCTTTATATAGTGTGGAGGATATGGGTTAAACCCTAATACCCATGACCTTTCATTTCCTAGGATCCATGGGTTAAAGCTCCATGGACTATCCATGAAGACTTAGCCCAACCAAAATGAACTTGGCCCACTACACATATATATATCTAAGAGTCCATATTTAATTAGTTCATTTTGATCACTTAATTAATTATTAATTAATTCTTGATCAATACTAATTAAATAATATGATTATATTAATATATTAGAACTTATAATATATTAATATAAATCATAAATATACTATTCTCAAAATACTATCCATATAAATTTTGCCGGTGAAGTGCAACGCAAATGGACCATGCCGGGTCGGGTCAAGTACATACCAAATATAGCTTGGTGATGTAAGACTGCGGGTAAGCCATAGCATTCTATAGTAGCTTCATTGGCGGAGTTGGGACGCGGCCCTTATCTCCTAGTGATCAGATAGGGATCAGGAATGGGTAATGGATGAGAATGATAGGGAGTTTGCCTGTATAGCACTAGAGAGGTGAGACTTTGGGAGAGGCCGCTCCAGGATATAGTTGGATGAGACCCGTGGGCGAGGCCCGTATGAGATTAGCAGTGTAGGTGAGACTTGAGAGCAGGGTTGCTTAGTAGTATGGTTAGGTGAGACCCGTGGGCGAGGCCCGAGCGAGAGTGGTTAGACTAGTGGGACTAGAAGGTTAGAGGCGGGTGGGACCCGTGGGCGAGGGCCGTGAGTTTTAGCAGCACATGTGGGACCAGATAGGGACCTTAGTGTCAAGATAGGGATCGGGGATCCCAAGATTGTAGTGCCTGAATGGCAGGATAGATTGAGCAGTTATAGGTGGTCGAAAGTTGCTGGGAGCGACTAGGAGTTGTCTTGGGACTAGCGACCGGTGGGATCCGGTAATCCACATATTGGTAGGACGGTAGAGACTAGGGTGGTCTCAGTTTATCCGGAAGGCAAATAAGGAATAGAAGAATTTCCAGTCTATAGTAGTGCGAGTAAGCGATCTATGGTGGAGTTCAGTTAGTTGATCGTGGGGTGCTCGACACCAAATTATAGTTGAAAGAAATGCCTAGTGGATACGGGCGATAATGACCCGTACTGGAAGTAGCGGGAGTAGTGGATTTGGTGAAGATAGGATCTTCACAATGACAGAGGAAATAGTTGGTTATGAAGTATCACCTTGGGGAGGCAACGAAATCGCGCAAGGAAAGAAGGGGGAACCCCTATGGGTTCAGTGCAGTACTCGGTGAGTTCCAGAAGGATTGTCGGTTGAGTAAGTTGTGTTCCAGGATGTTCAGGGTCAGGGTTGACCCGAGATTATTATCCGCAAGGGTTAATGTTAGTCGGAATGACCGGGCGGAAGACCAGCAAAGGTAGGCAGCTGGTGTTGGAATAATTAGTAGAGTATTGGAAGCAGATCGCAGGCGGTTGGCCATAGCAAACTTCGAGGATGAAGTTTAGTCTAAGTGGGGGAGAGTTGTAACACCCAAAGTCAGGAAGGCCAAGAAAGGAAAGGAAACCCTAAGCTTAAGGGACGACTCGGCGAGTCCGAGCGGGATCCGGGTCGAGGAGTAAGTGACTGACTCGGCGAGTCGGCCAAGGAGACTCGACGAGTCTGGTCTGTACAAGGAAAACCCTAAATCCGAGACTTTGGGTGCTCTTTAAACTCTTTATTCTCTCCATTAGGGTTCCTTAGAGCCTCCCGTATACATAATACGAACCCTATGTCTCCATTGTTGTGCATTCAAGCTTCCAAGCCATTTTTGGGTGATTTGAAGGAAGAAGAAAGAGGGGAATCATTGAAGCTTCAAGGATTGACCTTAGATCTGAAGTTTAGGGAACATTTCTAAGGTATTGAAGGTATTAAGTTGTTTCCCTTCTTTAGATCTACTATAGTTGTGAGTTTTGGGGCTTTTTGGCCATGATTAGTTATCCATTTGAGCTAGAAGCCAGATCTGAAGTTGCTACTTCGGATCTAAGCATATTATGGCCTTGTGAAGCATAAAGTATCTGCCCTTGAGTTGATTTTGGAGCCTCTTTTCCTTAAACCCTAGTTTATGGTGTATTTAGCCTAGATCCCCTTCTCTACACATAAAGTTTGCAACTTTACGTGAGGAATAGGCTTGGGAAGGCTAGATCTACAATTTGGAGTTCATGCATGACTCAAAAGTCCTCTTCATGTATGTAGATCTGATTGTACTCGGCAAATCCTTTGAATGGACTCGGCAAGTAGCATGAAGATGAGGTAGAACTCGACGAGTGGGATGAACAACTCGTCGAGTCTGATGAAGTTGGGCAGGAACTCGACGAGTTTGAAGAACAACTCGGCGAGTCTGTTGAAGGTTGTCTTAGACTTGGCGAGTCTGTTCTTAGACTCGGCGACTTAGGTGGCGAAACCCCAAACCCTTTGAGTTGAGACTCGAATCAGTGAGTCGAGTGGAGACTCGGTGAGTTAGACAGGTCAGGACTCGGAAATCGGTAGACTCGGCGAGTCATGGACTGGCTCGGCAAGTCAAGTCGCGAATTGAAGGACTCTGAGCTTATGAACTTGGCGAGTCGGTAGGCAGACTCGGCGAGTACGGTTGACCTGGGAGGTTGAATTTGACCAGGACTTTGACTTTGACCAGAGTTGACTTGGTTGACTTTTAGGGGTCAGTTAGACTAAGTGTTGCATTGATATTGGTAGCTCGGGGAGCCAGTGGAGCAGGAGTTCAGAGAGTTGTCGGGCAACAACTAGTGGGATCATCAGTGTGTTCAGCCAGTGCAGGTGAGTTTCCCTTTTGTGTGAATGGGTCTACGGCCACAATGTCGGCCCATGTAGTTATGAATAGAAGACCCGAGGGTTAGCCCTAGGCATAGTATGCTAGTATGATATTCAGGACGAGGTCCAATGATAGCGGGCGGGTGCCCAAGGAATGGTTTATGTGATAGTTTATACTTGTTGTATGTGTGATACTTGTATGTGCCTGGTAGGGAGGTGAGTGTGGGCGAGGTCCCATATCTCACCAATAGCAGAGTGTGGATGGTGTTCCATATCTCATTAGCAGCAGATCAGGGACGAGGCCCAAGTTAGGGAAAGAGTGAGTGTGGGTTGGGCCCGTGTCTCACTATTACTAGGAGCATGGACGGGGTTCCATGACTCATCGGTAGCAGGATAAGGGCGAGGCCCAGGATAGGCGAGGCCTTTGGACAGGATCTATTAGTATGTGTGTAGCTTTTGTGTTGTGGTATGTTTATGTGCTATTATATGTTAGCGGGCGAGGCCCTATGACAGGCGAGGACTAAGTGAAACAGATATGTATCCGAGCGGGGCTCGAAGCCAGGCAGGGCCTGGAGCGGCAGGGCCATTGTAGCGGGCGAGGCCCGAGGTAGGGGGCGAGGCCTAGGATAGCGGGCGTGGCCCAGTATGTGTAGTATGTGGTTATGCATGGTATGTGGTAGAGTGGGGAACTCACTAAGCTTCATTCTTACGGTTTTCAGTTTTGATTTCAGGTACTTCCGGTAGCGGAGGGAAGAGCTCGGGGTGATCGCATGGCACACACCATAGACCAGACAGCCTGGGTATGTTTTACTCTGATAACGTATATGTAGTTTGGAAATTAATACTCTGATTCTGTTTGGAATTGATGATTTTACTTTAAGTAATGTTTTATTAAAAGAAATTTTTAGTCTTGAATTTTGGGACGTTACACCACACATCCATAAAACTTCCATCACCCCCTGCAGCACCAGTGCACTCTAGCTGCACATAACGTTGGACCCAATAGACTTTCGAATATCCAATCCTATCCGAAGGCCGAATCAACATTCTCAGGCTATAAGGTCTTTATTATGCACAACCGTTATGCATACAGTGAACATCTACTGTAATTATGTCAATTCCACGCACAAGAAATCCTAGGCTAATAGGCGTCATGTAATCAAGCAAATCTATCATGCGATTCCTGAAGATCTCTAGCCTAGCACTAGCATGTGGTTCTAACATATCAGAATATCAAATAACTGCATGGTATTTTGGGGTTTACTTACAGGCTCCGACTGATCGTACCCTCTGCATACTCCATCCTTTATTTTGAAACCATTTTAAAACTTACTTTTTGAAAATCTCCTTGATTTGAGACTGATGAGATTAAAAATTAATCTTGAAGATCGATTAGATCTTAAACAGATAAATATTGATCAAACAGTAAGAACACGAAAATAAAGAACAAGTCAAGAATGAATCAAACGTGTCGAATGATTATAAAATAACCCTCAGAAGAGATCGATAAAGAACATCAACTGTAGAGGGTTGGAGGTTTACAAGAATGATAAAGAAATCTGTAAAGTAATCGTTATTCTCTAAAACCTTAATCGTTTTTCTAGATTCTCTATCAATATGCATGCAAGCATATACTTATATAATAAACCTAGCAAGCTCACGGTTGGACAGGCCCAAAACCGGAGCACAAAATAAATGGACTAACTGCTGAGCCCAATGACGCAATCTTCAAACGAATCTTCAACCCAACAATCTCCCCCTTTGCGTCAATTGGAGCGAGATCTTCACTTGTTGCTTGGACCAGCAGCAGCACCAGGTACCTTCTTCTTCACGGTCTCGAACAGACGAGAGATAAGAGCCAGTATCGTTTGTCTAAACCTGATGTACCATTGGATCATGTCGTTGAAGTACTTGATATTGTCTGTTGCATTCTCTTTACACCTTCGGATGATCGACAGCACGTGCTCCAGACAAGTAGTGGTGTAAAGATGTTTATCAGCTAAATCAAAGAGACATTTTTGTCCTTCTGCTCTAGTGAACATGACCGAATTGCGTCTCGGGTCGATCTTGCCCATTTGCATTTAATTGAGATCACTGGCCGATCCCACAGGAGCTATCTTCGGTTTCTTCTTGAAGACAGTGGCTACCTCCTGATCCATTAGGAATCGGATCGTGTGCTTCCAGGATGTTAGATAGGGCAGCGTGTACATCCGAAACACAAGATTTTATAACCTCCCGTTCGGATCGAAGAGCTTCAATCTGTTGTTGAGAGTTTGAAAGCTGAGTGCTCTTGACCTTAAGGGCGGTGGTTTTGCTTGCCAGTACGTCCATTAACGAATTTTCAGCTGCGAGATCCTCTTGTAGCTTAGCGAGGCGCTCGTCAATGGAGGCACGAAGGGCCGAGTTGTCATCGTTGATGGATTGGCGAAGGGTAGCGAATGACTGTAACTCCGTTGAGAGGAACTTGGCCAATTGAAGAACGATTGGTTCCAAAGTTGTCTTGGTGGCATCAGCGCTCTCTTGTAAGGACTTCAATAGGGAAGAGGCGTCTGAGAATAGTTTATCTACTTTTGCGGTCGCAACCTCACAGGCTTTTGTGGAGGCGTCTATGGCGGCTGTGGCTGAAGCTACAGAATCATGCTGAGCCCTGGAGAAGGCATCAACAATCTTCTGAAGAGCAGCTTCAGAGTGAGAGGACTGGTTGTTGGAAGATGAAGCAAGAAGTAAGTCAACCTTCTCGTTTAGCTCCTTAAGATGCTTGTTCGTCACTGGAGCATCATCCTCATCGTCACTTCGAACCTGAAACGGACTAAAGTAGAACGAATCGAAGGTCATGTTTTCACCACCAAGGAATGGGTTATCTTCATCAGAGGCATGATCTGGAGATGGTGGGGGTGGTGAAGTTAGGGGTGTGGTGGTTTTTGTAGGTTCAGGTTGAGTGTTTGTGGGGGTATTTTCGGGTGGTGGTTGAGTGTGGGTAGGTTCGGTTGTATGATGGGTTTCGGTTTGAGGTGGTGGTTCGGTTACAGGTGGTGTTTCCGTTGCACTGGTATGAACCCCCGTATCAGATATGTTGGTTGTAACCTTTGCAATTGTGGTTGTTGTATCTGTGAAAATGGGTGGTGGTATAGGGAAAGAGGTTTGAGGAATGGTGGTAGTGGGGGTTATGGTGGGAATGGAAGTAGGGATGGTTTGAGGAGGTGAAGGAACTGTTGAGACATGAATTTCCATGTCTGGGGTAGGTGATCGTGGTGGGGTGTTGCCTCTGGGAGGGGTTTCGCCTCTTTGAGAGCCGTCCGA
Source organism: Lactuca sativa (assembly GCF_002870075.4). Lineage (NCBI taxonomy): Eukaryota > Viridiplantae > Streptophyta > Magnoliopsida > Asterales > Asteraceae > Lactuca > Lactuca sativa. Next base: position 311,927,546 of record NC_056630.2, read on the forward strand.
ACCCGAACGCTCGCCTTCTGAGTCACTCGAAGAGGAAGGGATGAGAAGTTTTCGCTTCGGTTGAGTCTTCCTTCTCTTCGGCTGCGGTGACTGGGCAGGTTTTGGTTGTTTCCTCTTCCTGGGAGAAGGACCTTTAGGAGCTTTGGTCACTTGCTTCCCTTTTTCCGCCTTTTTGACCCTGTTAACCGGTTTGTCAGCATCATGGATGGACTTTATCATTTCCGGTGTAAGTTCCCTAGGTCCAGTTGCCCTGAACTCCTTAATTGTCCGGATGAGCCTGCTGTCAGAGGGAACATCACCATACATTGTCTCCGGAATAGAGCCAATGAACGAAAACTTAGATGCATCAGAGACGATGATCTTCGTGGTATGAAATGTACCGATCGAAGACATCGATGCACCAGCAACAGTTGGGACATCAGGCTTATCCATCGCCCAGTTGGTGATAAGAATCCAGAACCGGGCATATGACACCTCAGAATGTCGTGATGAAGAAGAAAGGCTCTGGATGAGCTGTTGCCAGAGGACCAACCCAAAGTCAAGATTGACTCCGTTGTAGATTGCATACATAATCGACAGGAACAGTCGACTTGAACCATCGGATCCTGAGCTCCGTTCAGATAAGCCCTTGAAGAGGACTGTGAACATGCTGTTCCACTGTAGCGGCAAGCAGGATTTTTTGAACTTCGCGACGGAGGTGAGCGCCTCCGTGTACCCCATGTTATAAAACATGTTGTAAAGATACCCAATCGGAATCGTCTCCGGATTGATTCTTGTAGGATCAACAACCAACCCTAGCAGTGTACAGAAACGTTGTCGAGAAATGGAGGTCTTGTGATCAGCAACCTCAAAGAACACCCGCTCGACTGCTTTGTCGTAGTGTGCAGTCGCATACACCTGCGATAAAATCTCCATGGGCACAGACTAAACCCTAGAAAGAGCTGGAGCGATTTGCGAGTACTTCAGGCACTCGATGATCGGCGACATATAAGAGTCGTACGCCAGAGGGTTTAGGTCGATCACCAAGCATTGGTGAGGGCGAATGGGTAGTATATGTCAGGTAGCATGGACTGAGGATGATTCCGCCATTGTTGAAGGTAGGAAGAAGAAGATGAACAGTGAAGCTTTTGGTAGTTTTGGCTCTCTTGTAAATTTTGGATGCAGTAAAGAGGTAAATGGAAGTATTGACTGCCTTTTATAGTGGGTGAAAGGAGAGAGAAAAATCGTTTCAAATCTTCTATGGAAATACAAAAAGGTTTTCGGAATGACAGATGCGTGACAGTTAAGGCATGCGATGATCACGTAGGAGAGAGAGTGTCAGATTCCTAGGATCACGCCGCCCAACAAGCGTCGTTTCAGAACATACCGTTTCAAATCCTCATGCCAGAGAGGTGTCCCTTTAAATTTGCACATACATCCATGATGGCAGTAAAAGTATGGGCGTTCCACTTTCACACGCGTTCCCTTTTTACCGTCGTTTGAAATTCAATCCTTTTAACTCCCGCCTGAGTCAGCAACCCTTCGTCTTATCTTCGAAATGGCATCTTTTGAATTAATTGCCCACGTGGATGATTTTTGACCACAACTTGATAAGTAACCACCAAAGCAATAATACAGCCTGTAATTATTAGTAACGAAATTTTTGGAAATCAAAGATTTTCGTGCTAAGAGTGTAAAAAATAAGAAATAAAGCAACTCTGTTTAGGAATAAATGTGATGTCAATAATGACATGAAACAAGTGATCCCGGGCATGAATCTCTTCCTTCAAGATCAAGAGAGACCTTAAAGTGTTTATGTGGATTCCCGTTGAATGACGATCAAACATTTATTAATAAATGTTGAAAGGTTTCTTTTAATAAGGCTACTTAAGGGTGGCTTTCGCTTTGATTCAACAATTCTAATCTTGAAATAAGAAAGAAAGTGAACAAAGTACTTGTGAGACCGGTGTAGTCTGTTGAACAAGTAGGTAAGAATTAATTTGAAATTGGCTTGGAAAATATAAAATCTCAGAAAAAAAAATTAAAAACTGGATCCCAAGGGAAGAAATGTTATTGTGTTTAACAATTTCATAGGAATCACACAAAAATAAAAAAAATTGAGATTTCAGTAGGATACATCCGTCAATTCGTTGGTGAATACTTGAGCAAATTTATTGTTCACCGTTAATTCAGATTTGGTGTTGAATTTTGGGTTTCACTCAGCTTGTACTGACACAAAACTGAGATCATAAACACAGGTGTTGTGTAACCATAAACCTCAGTGGTAATTTCTGAGAGTCTCAAGGGTTACGTTGATGAAACGAGTGTAATGGAGAATTGTAATGGAGATGGTGTAAGAAAGTAAAGTACCTCTGCTGCGAAAATAAGGACCAAGTAGAAAACTCTTATCTTATGTGAGAAGAGAGTAAGGTAGCTCATGATTAGAATAAATGTGATAGACTAATTGGGAAGACAAGGTTTGTTTATACCCAGTCATGAAGGCTATTATTCAGAATCTTATGAGGCTTGGGACACATACAGCAGCATGCTTCTAGGGACACTTAAGTAATCCAACAATTATGTCCCCATAAACGAACAAACACAAAAAAATAAGAAAATATTTTTGGAGTTTTTGATATATATAAAAAAATAAAATAAAATAATAAAAAAATAAGCAAAAAAAAATAAGACTTGGAAAGAGTAAGTAAAAAAAAAACTTCGAAAAAAAAATTGGTAACCGAACCCGAACGTTCGGTTGGTCTCGGTTGAGAAAAGTTTGAAAAAAAAAACCGAACCCGAGCGTTCGGTTGGTTTCGGTTGAAGAAAATTTTGAAAAACCGAACCCGAACGTTCGGTTGGTTTCGGTTGCAGAAAATTTTGAAAAACCGAACCCGAGCGTTCGGTTGGTTTCGGTTGCAGAAAATTTTGAAAAACCGAACCCGAGCGTTCGGTTGGTTTCGGTTCCAGAAAATTTTGAAAAACCGAACCCGAGCGTTCGGTTGGTTTCGGTTTAGGAAAATTTTAGAAAACCAAGGAATTTAGACGCGCAATTAGAAAATACTTTTAACAATAAGATAAACAACATTGTACAAAAAATATACAACCAAGAAAACTACCTTTGTGGTGATGAGCGAGTAAGATGATTTAACCGAACCTGAACGTTCGGTCAATTTCGCTTCTTACGTTTGAGGTTGAGAGGTAGTTTGAGGTACTGACTCTGATTCCATCATACCTAGCCCTTGCAATATTCTGTTGAATGATGCGTCAGGAAGAGCTTTGGTAAAGACGTCAGCCAGTTGATCAGTGGTTCTTACAAAGTGTACTTCGACGTTTCCATCTTCCACGTGATCTTTGATGAAGTGATACCTCAGTGCTATGTGTTTGGTTTTGGAGTGTTGCACTGGGTTATGACAGATCCTAATTGCACTTTCAGAGTCACAATATAGTGGGATCTTCTTCATATTGAGTCCATAGTCTCGAAGTTGACTTTGGATCCAAATCACTTGAGAGGTGCAGGATGCAGCGGCTATGTATTCCGCTTCGGCAGTAGACAACGACACGCACGTTTGTTTCTTGGATTGCCAGCTAACCAACTTCCCGTCAAGGAATTGACAGCCACCAGTGGTGCTTTTTCTGTCGAGTCCACATCCTCCAAGGTCAGCATCTGAATAGGCTTGAACGAAGAAGCCTGAGTTGGAAGGATACCATAGACCTAAGGAGGTGGTTCGCTTCAGATAGCGTAGAATGTTCTTTACTGCAAGCATGTGAGGTTCGCGTGGGTTTGCCTGAAATCTAGCACAGTAACATACAGAGAACATGATGTCAGGCCTGCTAGCAGTAAGATACATTAGTGAGCCTATCATTTGACGATAGAGCGTGATATCAACAGCCGGTTTGTCTAGGGATGGAGTTAGCTTGGTTCCGAATGCCATTGGGACTTTGACTTTGGAGTCTCCCATCATCCCAAACTTCGCTAGTAGAGTCTTCGTGTAAGCTTCCTGATTGATAAAGATGCCTTCGGGTCCCTGTCTAATATTTAAACCAAGGAAAAAGTTAATAGGACCCATTGAGCTCATTTCAAATTTAGTCTTCATCAGCTTTATGAATTCAGCTGTTAGGCTGGAATTCGTTGAGCCAAAGATGATGTCATCGACATAAATTTGAACTATCATAAGGTGGTTACCTTCCTTTTTGCGAAAGAAGGTTGGGTCAACCGAACCTTTTTTGAATTTAGACATCTTTAGGAATTTAGTTAGCGTTTCATACTAGGCTCTCGGAGCTCGTTTAAGGCCATACACAGCTTTATCTAGAATGTAGCAATGATTTGGATATTTTTCGTTCACAAACCCAGGAGGTTGCTCCACATACACGGTTTCTTCGAGTTCTCCATTAAGAAATGCACACTTGACGCCCATTTGGAAAACTTCAAAGTTTTTGTGGGCAGCGTAAGCAAGAAATATTCTTACAGTTTCCAGCCTAGCTACAGGAGCGAAAGTCTCTTCATAATTGATCCCTTCTTCCTGACAATATCCCTTTACTACCAGACGAGCTTTGTTCCTTATAACATTCCCTTCCTTGTCCATTTTATTCCTAAAGACCCATTTGAGACCAACAACCGAGGCATCTGGAGGAGTTGGAATGAGGCGCCAGACTTTGTTCCTTTCAAATTCGTTCAGTTCGTCTTGCATTGCTTGAACCCAATCGGAGTGATCGAGAGCAGTTTTAACTGTCTTCGGTTCAACTTTTGATACGAATGAGTTAAACATACAAAATTCAACTTTGGAAAATAAGGATGTTTGTTTTGCCTTCAGTTGTGATCGAGTCAGAACCTTTTCAGAGATATCACCAACCACTTGAGAGATAGGATGATCTCTGGTCCATTTGGTGAGAGGAGGGTAGTTTGGATCAAAGGTGGGGTCCAGTTCAGCGTTGATCATTTCTTCTGGCTCGGATTGGCTTTCGTAGTCGAGCATCATATCAGCTTGCTCCCCCTCGATAGATGAGCTTTCTGGAATGCTTTGAGAAACTTGAGGTCCATAGGTTTCTTGTGGTGCTTGGAATTCAGGCGTTGATGCACCTTCGGTTGGTGAAGCACTTTCGGTTGGAGTTGAACTTTCGGTAGCAGTTGTAGAGCTTGGCTCCCCCTCAATATGTGAGCTTGGCTCCCCCTCGACTGAAGCATCGTTGGATGGAGGTTCATCAGAGTTCGATCCTCCTTCGTTCATTCTTCTGGCAGCTTCCTCGACAATTTGCTTCATATGGTCTACCTTGTTGTCTGCTGCGCCTGCTTCTGAGAGAGTAGCTTTCTCTGGTTCGTCAAATAGCTCCATAAACTTCTCGAATAGATTGGCGATCGAGACTGTGACCTGGCCAGTTTGAGGAAAGATTTCCCCAGCGGTGTCTTCTTTGGCCTGTAGCTTTTTGATATAGCTATCGTCAAAAGTCACGTAATAGGTCTCTTCGATTTTTCTCGAACGCTTGTTTAGGACTCTGTATGCTTTGGAAGTAAGAGAGTAGCCCAGAAAGATTCCCTCGTCAGCTTTGACATCGAACTTGTTGCGGTGTTCTTTAGAATTAAAGATGAAACACCGTGAGCCGAAAACATGGAAAAATTTCACATTGGGCTTCCTGTTGTTAAGAATCTCATAAGGTGTGAGCGTGAATCGCTTGTTGAGATAGGACCTGTTCTGTGTAAAACAGGCAGCAGAAATAGCATCAGCCCAAAAATAAAGAGGTAAGGAAGTGAAACTTAGCATAGTTCGGGCAACTTCACACAAAGATCGGTTTCGTCTTTCGAAAATTCCGTTCTGTTGAGGTGTGTAGGGAACTGAGAAGTTGTGACTTATTCCCTTTGCTGTTAGAAATTCTTCAAATTCCTTGTTCTTGAATTCCAGACCATTGTCGCTTCTGATGTTGCGAACGACCTTCTTGAGCTGTCCTTCAATCTGCTTGATGAACACTTTCAGCTTATGAGTCGCTTCAGATTTGAGCTTTAGAAAGAACACCCATGTAAATCGTGAAAAATCATCAACAATAACAAGAATATACTTGCTACCACCGATGCTTTCGATAGATGATGGACCACACAAATCAATATGAAGCAATTCGAGTGGTTCAACAACTTTTGTGTTGATTATAGATGGATGACTTTGACGACTCTGCTTCCCCATTTCGCATGCAGCACACAAATGATCCCTGTCGAACTTAAGCAATGGAAGGCCTCGAACATGACCTCCAGTGACAAGTTTGTTGATATCTTTAAAGTTGAGATGAGAGAGTCTTCGGTGCCACAACCAGCTTTCGTCAGATTGTGCTTTTGATAACAAGCATATAGCTGGGTTTCCTTTGATGGGTTTGAGGTTTAGAGGAAACATTTCACCCTTACGCTCCGACTTGAGAATTACTTTCTTTGTCTTCTTCTCAATAATTTCAGAACCTTCATCGTCGAATGAGACTTTGAGACCTGTACCTCCAACAAGCTGAGATACACTAATGAGGTTGTGTTGTAGTCCTTCCACATATGCCACCTTTCTTATAGTAAAATCACCATTAGTTATCATTCCGTATCCCTTTATGGTGTCGAATGAGTTGTTTCCAAACTTGACGTTGCCACCATTTGAAAGAGATCTGTATTCCCTGAGCTCTTCTTTCCTCCCTGTCATGTGACGCGATCAGCCACTATCGATGTACCATTCTTCGTCAAACTGCTCGTCACTTATAACCTGCAAAAATTAAGCAGATTTAGGAACCCAAAGTTTCTTGGGTCCTCGTAAGCCTTTCACAAGAACAGGAATAGTAAGAGAGATGTCAACAAGATATGTTCGTTTTATGAGTGTTGTTTCATCTTTCTTTTTAATGGTAAGGACTTTTATTTTATTAGGATTAGGTGCATTTGGTTTAGACTCTGTTTTGGATGCATTAACCTTCTGTTTGCCTTTTTGTTCAGCTGACAAATGAGATTTTGAGAACGAACAGAATGAGCTTTTGAGTGTGATGGAGATGAATTGGAAGAATTAGAAGAATTAGATGAGTGAGAATGAGAGGGTTTAGATTGAGATAACTTCTTGGCTGGAGACTCTAGGTGATCCTTTTGCTTTTGATCATTGATGGGACTGACCTTAGAGTTTTGATCGCTTTTGATTTTGGAACCGAACCTTTGCTTTCGGTTGGTTTCGTTCTCTGAACCGAACTTCTGCTTTCGGTTGGCGTCATCTTTTGATCCGAACCGTGGCTTTTGGTTGGATTCGTTCTTTGAACCGAACCTTGGCTTTCGGTTGGATTTGTTTCTGAACCGAACCTTGGCTTTCGGTTGTTGTGGCTCTCGTGCTTTTTAACAGGATTATTCTTAAACTTTAGATTCTTGTCTTGATGTGAGAAATATGCATTCTGGGATTGCCAGAATTGTTTCCTTTCAGAGAGATTCTTCCTGTATCTCAGGTTCCTTTCACGTTTCTGATTCCTCATCTGCTTCGGTTGATGATGGATATTGGCTTTCATTTTCGGTTACTCCTTAGCTGGTTCACTTTGAACTGTGGGAGTTTCACTTTGAACTGAGGAACTAGAGGGAATGTCTTCTTTTGCCGAACTTCCATTTTCTTGAGGAATATCTTTCGGACCACTGGTACTTGGCACATCGAAAGTATCTGGCGTGTTCAAGGGTTCTAGTATGTATCTACCTTTACTCATCCATGAGGTTCTTTTTGATAAGCCTACCGTTTCATTTGCATTATCGATTGGAGCTGACCAGAAGTACTCATCCCAGCCATCAGCATTGTCTTCGTTTACAATAGCTGTGAGTTCAGCAGTCTGATGTTCGATTACGCCAATGACCTTGTACACTTGATTTAGAGTGGTCCTGACCTTTTGATATACAACCGCTTTTTCTGCTAAGATCGGGGACTTTTGTTGGGACAATCGAGCAAATTCCACTGAATTTTTTGAAATTAGATTCTTGTGGTTTTCAGGTTCGCTTTTCACAAATTCTGAGCAGTCAACCGTGTCCTCTACAGAAATTTCACTCATATTGTCATCCTCATTAAGCTCAGATGCATTTTCAACATCAATTTTGTTTTCTGAGCTCAAGTTGGCGTTTAAAGAGTGAAAATTTTGTTTGGTTTCGGTTCTCAGTTTAAGTCTATCATTTTCATCCAAAAGGTTTTTAAGCATGTCTTTGTGGTCCTTGGATTTAATAAAAGATTCTATTTTGTCCAGTCCATACATGTAGGTCAGATTGACGTCATCAGATGATATCACACTCTCACAATTATAAGCTTCGGCATCAATTTCATCCTCCTTAAACTCAAGGAAGGGCAAAATCATGCGATGAATCTTTTGGCCTATTTCACAGTCCAAGTGAAGCTGAGTAATATTAGTGTAAAGACGTTTTGCAATCAAACAAAAAACATTACGCTGTTTTAACAATTTTAAATTGTCTCTTTTTAAGTAAATGTTTTCATCTTTAATTTTAACTAATTCAGACTCCTTCAACTCGATCCACATTCGCCGCTCCTCACTCTTCGAAGACACCCTGCTTAATTGATCAGTTAGGTTAGAATTGGTGACTCGAGTTTGAGTTAAACTACTATCTAGATGAGAAATTCGTGAATTAATATTTTTTAGTTCTTTCTCATATGAGGATTGTGGTACTTTAAATGAAACAAAAACCGATTGTACCTTCTTGATCAGTTCATCGAGCTCGTTGAACTGCACGCTGAGCGGTTTGGCCGTAAAGCACATATCCTGCTGCTCCTTCGGTTCATTGCTTCCACCATCAGTGTTGTATCCCCTCATCTGAGATATATCAGACACCATGAAGCTCCTTCCTCCACTGCTCTCCTCCTTTGCCACACAAGCCTTTCCATGAGAAGGCTTCCTCACTTCATCGTCTTCAGAGTCGGTTGACCAAACTTCCACTCCACCGAACTCGTCATCAGCAACCGAACCCTGCACAATTAGAGCATTCATGGAAGGGTTAGCGGTAGATTTCTTCTTCCTCATCTCATCAAGCTTTTTCTGCAACAAAGCTTCCTCATCCTTTTCCTCATCTTTTTCAGCCATCTTTTTGAGGACACAATCCTTAGCATAGTGATTTTTCCCTCCACAATAGTAACAACTTACTCCAGAATTACCATCTGCCTTTGGTTCCTTCTTGGGCTCTTCAACCTTCGGTTCATTGTTAACCTTTTCTGAACTATAACTCCCCTGCCAGTTTCGGTTTTTGTTGCTGGGGAATCTCTTCTTAATGAACCTCTTGGGGTTAGACACCATCATAGCATAATCCTCAGACGTGAGGTCATACTCCTCCAAGTTGAGGTCTTCATCCTCCATCACAGCTTTACTTTTTGACAGGAGGGCCAGCGAACCTAGGCTTGAAACAACATTCTTTTCCTACAGCACAATCTTCTCCTGAGACTTGAGAATACCCACCAGTTTCGCCAAAGAATATGATTTAAACTGCTCATGGGCTTTAACTGTTGACACCACTGCTCTCCACTCTGACCTTAGACCATTTACGAACGTAACCTTCTGCTCGATAAGCTTCCTTTCGATGTCATGTTTGATCATCTTGCTGAGAAGATGATTGAAGCGATCGAATGTCTGGGTCACAGTTTCTTCGGCTCCTTGCCTGAATTCTCCAAACTCAGATAAGAGAAAGTTTTTGATAGAATGTTCAAGATCCTCGTCTGTAGAGTACAGTTCACGAAGTCTATCCCAGACTTCTTTTGCCGTCGTACATGAGCTTACCAACCTGAAAGTGTCGGACTGAAGGGCGAATCTGATCAATCTTAACGCCTTGATATTGCACTGGAATTTATCCTTTTCATCTTGCGCAATATCTTTGACATCCTTCAGCAGATCATTATACTCCTTTTGAGTTTTAATAATCCTTGACGTTGCAGAGTGAGAAAAAGGTCCATTAATGATTGCTTCCCATATGAGGTATCCATTATCCTCAGATCCTATAACGTAGTCTTCGAAGTGATGCGCCCAGACTTCATAATCATCGGTATATAGGATGGGAATCTTCGTGGTTGAACCGATGCTATTGGAAATATTGATGGGATTCGATTGCGACTCGTCCATTATGATCGAAAAACCTGTTTAAAGATCAGACTTGTAATAAATCAGATTAGGGCAAAACAATAAATATCATGATACGTCAATAATGAGATGACGGCTCAATAAATATCAGTAATTGCGGAAAAACCCTAATTGAAACCTTTTCACAGAAAAGAAGTGTATCGATTACACAGCCTCCTGCTCTGATACCAATTGATGAGATTAAAAATTAATCTTGAAGATCGATTAGATCTTAAACAGATAAATATTGATCAAACGGTAAGAACACGAAAATAAAGAACAAGTCAAGAATGAATCAAACGTGTCGAATGATTATAAAATAACCCTCAGAAGAGCTCGATAAAGAACATCAACTGTAGAGGGTTGGAGGTTTACAAGAATGATAAAGAAATCTGTAAAGTAATCGTTATTCTCTAAAACCTTAATCGTTTTTCTAGATTCTCTATCAATATGCATGCAAGCATATACTTATATAATAAACCTAGCAAGCTCACGGTTGGACAGGCCCAAAACCGGAGCACAAAATAAATGGACTAACAGCTGAGCCCAATGACACAATCTTCAAACGAATCTTCAACCCAACAGAGACTGGATTCACATAAGTGGTCCTCCAGTTCACTCAAACCAAGGCTCTGATACCAACTTGTAGCATCCATAGCTTTTATGCCAAATTTAAACTTTTCAATCATAAATAAAAACCAAATAGCATTGTTTACAAAATGTTTTCAAATCATTATCCATCAGAGTGTCCCAAAAATCATAACATAAGGATGAGGAGCGGTACGGTCACACCTTTGCCTTTCCATGATCTCCTGAAGTACCTGAAACAATAAACTAAAAACTGTAAGCCCGAGGGCTTAGTGAGCTACCCCCATAATACCAATACCACACTAACAATACCATATTAGTAGTAACCAATCAATCAACATGCATACTGGGCCATCGGCCTGACTAGACCGCCCTACAGGGCCTACAGTCTATCTGGATCTATCCCGAGCCTTCGGCATGACTGGTCCGCCACGTGGGGCTACAGTCTCCCTGGACCGCTCATAGGGTGTGTTGGCCTATAGCAAAAAGCAGGACCTCCTCAACCCAACCAACGAGAAACTACTATGTGCGTATAATTATCATATACTGGCATATATACACATCAAGCATATCTATCACTAGTCATCAATCATAGAATTCTCTCATAACTAAAGTACCGGCCTTGCAGGTAACTAACATACCAATCCCTACGGATCATAAGAGCATAGCATACTGTCTACCCTGATTCCGATCTAAGAGATCATAACCAAATATAGCATACCAAAACAATAACAACTAAAGGGTCGGCCTTGGTGTCGTAGACCCTATCGATATAGTGAGGATAACTCACCTCGCAGATGTCGACTCGGAAGGTAAGCTCCAACTCTCGGATCACTTGACACAGGCTCCACCACCTATAGCACAATATGCTCGTAAGTCCTTAGCCTTATAAGGTACTCCATAACCCACTAGTCAACCCCTGATCCAAGTCAAAGTCCTCAGCCAAAGTCAACAGTCCATGTTGACCTCGACTCGCCGAGTACCCTCGGCTACTCGCCAAGTTCCTTGAAGCACATTCCAACTCGCCGAGTCATTAGGGTGACTCGTCGAGTTCCTTCGATTCTCGATCAAACTTTAAGGCCACCCGTCGAGTTCCCTCCTTGCAACTCGACGGATGCACACACATACGTATCCAGGAGAAAACTCATCCGACTCGCCGAGTCGTTCTGCAACTCGACGAGTCTATAGCAATCAGCATCGGACCCGCCGAGTTGTTCATCTAGCTCATCGAGTTCATGGTCATCTTCATGTGACTCGCTGAGTCAGCCTTGCGACTTGCCGATTCCATTCAGTCCTTTTTCCATACAGACCTATTTCTAGCCATGCAGCGGCTCCATCTCACAGATCCAAGCTTCTAGGGCATGCTTATCACGTAAAGTTGCAAACTTTACGTGCATGAATGGCTTTAAATGCTCCAAATGCCAAATAAAAGCTCTTAATGGGGATTCATGCCCATGAGGGACCTCAATCACGACCAAAAATGTAACTTTATGCTTCTAGAATCTAAAGAGGGTCCAGATCTGAAGTTACAACTTTAGATCTAGCCCATAGCTCATCATACCAACTTGATATTCCAAGAAAACCCTAAAACTCAACCAATATAGGAGATCTATAAGGAAAATGACGGTTTAGGTACCTCTAGAAGATGATATCTGAGATGAATTTTGATTTCCACACTCTAATTGCTCCAATCTCCTTCTCCTCCAAGTCTTCTCCTTCCAAAAATCCTCTTTCCAAGTTTCAACACGTACACAAGGCACACACACACACGAATAAGGGCTCTCAAGGACTCTTTAGAACTGTAAAGAGGTCCAAGGGAGGCTAAGGTCCCTTTAAATAGGGGTACAAACCCCATGATTTAGGGTTTCATCTGCCAGCTCCTATTCATCGAGTCCCAATATGGACTCGTCGAGTAGGTCACTTAACACGCGATCCCACCCCGCTGCTACTCGACGAGTAGGGCAATCAACTGTCGAGTAGAGTTTAACCCAATACATCTTATTTAAACAATACATGAGAATTGGGGCGTTACAAACGACCCTCCACCAGTCGAGGAAGTGGTGGGTGAGAGTAGACACCCATAAAACTACGATTTTATAGGCAGTAACCTTATACCCCTCTTATAGAGCGGCTTCGTGAATGAGGCCTACTAATGGTAAGACAACTTGCTCTTATACATATATATAAATATTATTAACTTATAATACTATAAAGTATAAGGGTTGAATTTTATCCTTTAAAATTGTAAGTGCATAACTTGGAATTAAAGTATTCATTAGAGAAAACTTTTCAAATTCCAAAACTTGAGGGCATGTTTTAAAAGTATTCAAAACTCTTGGATTTTCATAACTTAATGAGTTTTAATTAAAGCTTTAAAACTTTTAATGAAGAGACTCTTGGACATCCATAACTTGAGGACAAGTTATGGAGCCATAAAAACGATTTATAAGAAAAGACTCCATTTTTTATGTAACCTATGACACTTTTATGAGTTTTAAGATTCATAAATGTGACCTTTTATGTAACTTGAGGACAAGTTACAAAAACACATTTTATGAACTACCTCTAGATTAATTAGGATTGAAAACAACTAAAACACAAATTTTTTTCATTAATCTAAACTAACTCATAAATCAAGGAAACATAAAACTTTTGGTAATCCATAACTTATAGAGTTAAATGTTTGTTTTATGATGAAACTTTTCATGTTGCATAACTTAAGATCAAGTTATCGAATTCTTTAAAACATTAATACCAAATTTTGTAACTCCATAAAAACATTGAATCAATTTTTTTTAAAAACCTTTTCATATCCATAACTTATGGAGGTTTCAAAAACACTTAAGATCACAACTTAAAAAAAAACATTTGAGCTCCAAAATTTTATGACAAAATTTGTAACTCCTTAAGACATTTAGATCAAACTCTTAAAACTAATAAAATAATCATATCATTTTATCTTTTACTAAATTGGACCAAATTCAACTCATATAGCAAATGATTCAAATTTTACAAATAATTAGTTTTTCACAAAAACAAGTAATTATCTTAAAATTTGACAAACGTCATGTTTTTTTTTCCTTTTTTTTTCAACTTTGAAAATAAAACATTTTCATCAATATAATAGAAAACAAGCCATGGCTGTGATACCATTGTTGATTTTTAGTATACTACAACATCCTATGGTGCACATACAACCCTAAATACCTTGGATCTATGTTTTCTGTATTATACATGCAAATATGAAGTTTCCAAGATATTACCCTATACTAGCATACAAATATCATATACTTGGGAAAGAAAATAGATAAAATACATACCTTTTTGATGTAACTTGTCTTCATGAAGCTTGAGTGCCTAGTGCTCCAAGTGTGACACCTCAAATGGTTCACTCAACACCATGAACACTTGGAATAACCTTGATAATAAGGATACTTTGGTTTTCTCTAGTGAAATCGGCCTTGCCCTTTCGTGTACACAGACTAGTGCCAATTTTGTGAGCCAAGGACTTCTTTATATAATGTGGAGATTAGGGTTAAACCGTAATACCCATGACCTTTCATTTCTTATGATCCATGGGTTAAACACTCCATGGACTATCCATGAAAGCTTAGCCCAACCTAAATGAACTTGGCCCATCACATATATATCTCTAAGAGTCCATATTTAATTAGTCTCTTTTTGATCACTTAATTAATTATAAATTAATTCTTGATCAATACTAATTAAATAATATGATTATATATTAATATATTAGAACTTATAATATATTAATATAAATCACTAGTATCCTTTTTCCTCATCTTATGAATCCAAATGTCCCGATGCCATGCAACCCAAATGGACCATGTCGGGTCGGGTCAAGACTTACATATTATAGTTATGGACTTAGACATTAATCCAACAAAAACAAGATGTGAATAACCATGCAAATATACTTGGTACCATTAATATTTACCTATCAATCGATGTGCCAGTTAACCACACACGCTCCACCGATACTATGATAAACATTAAGTTACCCTTTGTCTACCTTGCCAAATCCAGCTAGTGTGTCGGTTACCTACATGCGCTCCGCTAACTGAATTAAGCAAAGTGCAAAGTGTAATTTCATGGGTCAGCACCAAATTCACATTTTCCTTAGTATTTATCATTAATACTTTTAATGAAGGGAGAATTCTAGTCCTTGTCCTACCCGTTCGGCTAACGACCCTCCACCAGTCAAGGAAGCGGTGGGTGAGAGTGGACACCCATTAAACTGCCATTTTATAGGCAGTAACCTTATGCCCCCCTTATATACTGGCTTCATGAATGAGGCCTACTAACGGTAAGACTGACTTGCTCTCATACATATATATTGTTATTGACTTATAATATTATGAAGTATAAGGGTTGAATTTTAACCTTTAAAATTCTAAGGGCTTAACATGGAATGAAAGTATTCATAAGGGAAAAATTTACAAATTCCAAAACTTGAGGGCAAGTTTTGAAACTATTCAAAACTATTCAATTCCATAATTTATGTGTTTAAAGTAGTTTTAATTCAAAAAACTCTTCAAGTTCCATAATTTGAGGGCAAGTTATGGAAGACTTTAAACTATTAAAGGAATATGACTTTTTTTTTATTCATAACCTATGGAAATATTTATGAGTTTTATGAATCTTAAATGTGACTTTTCATATAACTTGAGGACAAGTTACAAAAACACATTTTAGAATCAACTCATAGATTAATTTGGATTGAAAACAACAATTTCACATAACTTTTCTATTAATCTAAGCAACTCATAAGCACAAGATAATTCAATCAAACTTTTTCATATAATTAGCCTAACCATTAAACTAATACAAAACATGAATCTATTGACAATTATCTATGAAATTGGATTAGCATGAACATTACCACATCAAAAACAGGTTTACAAGTTGAAAAACAGCTTAGGGTAATGTTCCTAGACCAATTCCAGCCAAAACAGTCGAAGATATGCTGTCTAGGGGTCCAACTCGTTAAGTGCATGAAAAAACTCGGCGAGTTGGATGAATTTAGCCTTGGAGTCGTCGAGTCCCTTCATCGACTCGGCGAGTCTGCTAAGCAGACAACCACAAACTTCGATTTTTCAGCCAATTTTGCAAGTATAACAAGAAAACAAGCCTAGTCTCTGATACTACTATAGGGTTTTGAGCATTCTAACACTCCTAAGTGTACATGCAAACCTAAATACCTTGGATCTATGTTTTCTCTATTATACATTCAAATATGAATATTCCAAGGTATTATCCTATGTAGCATACAATCTTTTGATACTTGGGTAATATAATAAGTTAGAATACATACCTCTTGATGTAGCTTGACTCCTTCAAGCTCGAGAGCCTAGTGCCCCAAGTGTGACACCTCAAATGGTTCACACAACATCATCAACACTTGGAATTACCATGAGAAGAGATACATGAACTCTAGAAATCGGCTTGCCCTCTTGTGTATACACTAGTGCCAATTTCAACAACCAATAGGGTCAATATATAGTGTGGCTATTAGGGTTACACCATGTAACTCATGACTTTAGCCATTCCCTATGCTCCGTGGGTTTTAACCTTCATGGAGTATCCATGGGTCACCACTTGGGTTAAACCCAACATAAGGAATCATGGATCATAAGCCCACATATATAAGAATGAATTATTTACACAATCAATCCCCATATATTTAATTAGTCTCTTTTGATCACTAAATTAAGTCCAAATTAATTCTTGATCAATACTAATTAAATAACATGATTTCATATTAATATATTAGAACTTATAACATATTAATATGTCACAAATGTCCTCTCGTCACAAACGGTCTATCCAAATGTGCTGATGCCATGCAATCCAAATGGACCATGCCGAGTCGGGAAAGGTACCGATTCCCGAATTTCATGTATTTGGAGTACCAAGTACCGTCCCATACTTTTAAATTCGGTACGGTTCGGTACTGGTACCGATACGGGATCGGGATTTGGGACAAGCTGCTCATCCCCAGTCTTATTTATAGTTTAGTTAACTTGCAGGCAAAACCAAATTTAAATTAATTAAAAATGGATTTAATCCCAATTCAAAGCATTTCGTTATTAGCATCCAGGAGGTTTCTGGAAAACCCTAGAAGAGCTCCCATAACCGTCCACCCTTGGATGGTTCTAGAATTTCCTCTTTTATTCAAATAATTTCTCTCTCTCTCTCTCTCTCTCTCTATCTATCTATCTATCTATCTATCTATCTCTCTTAATATCATTTCTAACTATTTAGCGTTATGAGGGCAACCCAAAAACATTGCTTCTAGTTTCAAGTTTATACCAATTTAGCTATGAGCTTATACATCTTAATCCAATAGTCTCCAACTGTTGGATTAATGTCTAAGTCCGTAACTATAATTGGTAAGACTTGACCTGACCCGACATGGTCCATTTGGGTTGCATGACATCATGCACTTGGATAGACTATAATGAGAGAAATAAGACACTTATGGTTATTAATATATTATAAGTTCTAGTATATTAATAATAAGAATAATAAGATTATTTAATTAGTATTGTTCAAGAATTAATCTAGGATTAATTAAGTGATCAAAAGAAGACTAATTAGATATATGGGTTGATTGTGTAAATCATCCATACTTGTATAGTGGGCTAATGCTCCCTGGATAATCAAGTTGGGCTAAAACCCATAGGATGGTCCACGGATGCTCCAAGGTGTATATGAACCCATGGATCCAAGGAAATGGAAAGTCATGACAATTAGGGTTTACCCTAATTGTAACACTATATAAAGATCTTATTCTTGACAAAAATCGGCCACTAGTGAGAGTAAGAAAGGGCTAGCCGATTTTCTAAGATTGTAGATTTCTCTCAAGTTATTCCAAGTGTATTTGGTGTTGTGTGAACCATTTGAGGTGTCACACTTGGGGCACTAGGCATTCAAGCTTCATGATGACATTCTACATCAAAGAGGTATGTATTCTATCTTGTTATATTGATAGTTTTGTACGCTACATTAGGATAATACCTTGGATGTTCATATTTGCATGTATAATAGATAAAACATAGATCCAAGGTATTTAGGGTTGCATGTACACTTAGGAGTGTTAGAATGCTCAAAACCCAACAGTGGTATCAAAGCCTAGGCTTGTTTTCAATCGTACTTGATGCAAATTGCTGAAAAATGCTGAAAAACTCGATTTTCTGGCTTTCTGGGCACTAGACTCGCCGAGTCCACTGATGAAAGCGCCGATTCCATGAGTAAAATCATCCTACTCGCCGAGTAGGTTCATGCACTCGACGAGTAGGAGCCCCAGACAGCATATATTCGACTTATTTGGCTAGAAATGGACTAGGAACATTACCCTAAGTTGTTTTTGAACTTATAAACTTGTTTTTGATGTGGTAATGTTCATGCTAATCCAATTTCAAAGATAATTGTCAATAGATTCATGTTTTGAATTAGTTTAGTTATTAGGCTAATTACATGAAAAAGTTTGATTTGAATTATCTTGTTCTTATGAGTTGTTTTTGTAACTTGTCCTCAAGTTATATGAAAAGTCACATTTAAGTTTCATAAAACTCATAAAAGTTGCCAATGGTTACAAAAGATGAAGAGTCTTTTCCTTCAGTTATAGAGGTTCAAGAGTCACTTCATTAATAAATAAATAAATAAAGTGTAACCTTAATTAATTTCATAAGTTATAAAATAAAGAAAAGTAATTCTTTTATTAGTTTAAAGTCTTCCATAACTTGTCCTCAAGTTATGGAACTTGAAGAGTTTTTGGATTAAAACTACTTTAAACACATAAGTTATGGAATTAATTAGTTTTGAATAGTTTCAAAACTTGCCCTCAAGTTTTGGAATTTGAAAAGTTTTCACTTATGAATACTTTAATTCCAACTTAGCCCTTAGAATTTTATAAGTTAAAATTCAACCCTTATACTTTATAATATTATAAGTTAATAATATATATATATATATATATATATATATATATATATATATATATATATATATATATATATATGTATGTATAAGAGTAAAGTCAGTCTTACCGCTAGTACGCCTCATTCACGAAGCCGGTCTATAAGGTGGGTATAAGGTTGTTGCCTATAAAATGGCAACTTAATGGGTTTCCACTCTCACCCACCGCTTGCTTGACTGGTGGAGGGTCGTTAGCCGAACGGGTTTGACAGGACTATAATTCTCCCTTCATTAAAAGTATTAATGATAAATACTAAGTAACTAAACTCTTAATAATATTAGTTACTTAGGAAAAAAGTGAATAAGGTGCTAATCCATGAAATTACACTTTGCACTTTGTTTAAGTCGGTTAGTGGAGCGTGTGTGGTTAACCGGCACACTAACTCGTATTTAACAACGTAGGCAAAGGGTAACTTAATGTTTATCATAGTATCGATGGAGCGTGTGTGGTTAACCGGCACATCAATTGAGGGGTAAACACTTAAGGGTACCAAGTAATTTGCATGGTTACTTCACACCTTGTTTTGTGATCCTCGGCATCCCAGTCACAAAACCTGAAGGGCACACTCGAGATTGAAACATGCCATTGAACAATTCAATGAATCTCAACAGATCTAGGAGTTTCAAAACCAATTAGAACCTAATAATACATTTCGTTTATCTTGGTGGAAATTGGTGAATGGTCATTCACCTACCTTCAAACATGTTATAGCTTGGATTACGGCATACCTCTTCTAAGTTATAAAATAGTTTGTTGGGTCATATCCTTAATATTTCATATTGGGTGTCATATTAAGGAATTTAAAATCAACTATCTTGAATATCTCCCAAAACATGTCTGGTTTAGACATTTGTGATCTTTGCAAATCTCTTGAAACAAGCTTTCCTAAATGAAGATGATGTCCCATGGAAATCATGCTTCTTTCACCTCATCCAATTATTCTCCCTAACCCACAAGGTCACTCAAGCCTAATTGGCAAGGCAAGGTCTAGGTGTGGTCACGTCTTGGAGATGTAGTCACATATTGACAAGCCGGGAGAGTTGGGTGTCAAAGTCTTGAGAAAGTTGGTGGTTCAATCACTTTTTAAGTCACATAGTGAGTTTCTTTGGGACACCTATGAAACAGACTATGACAAGACCCTTAATGATCTTATCCTTTTGTTAAGATCAACTTCCTCAAAACTTGATGGCCATTGACAATAGTGACATAGGAAATCCAGAAAAGCATTCTCTTCTCAATGGAAAGGGATCGGCCATAGTCAACTCGGTTGACCAAATGGTAAATAGAAAAGCTAAGTCTGTGATAGTCCCGTGTACTATTATCAAAGGGTCCATATGTTTATATTGCCAAAGGAAGGGACATTGGTTACGAATCTGCCAAATTTACCTAAGGATGTTAAAGTCAATAAGTTTGACTCTACTTTAGGTAAAGTCCACTATCTAACTCTGCTAAGTTTCTAATCTAAGATTCTTGATACATGATGTGACTGGGTCACATGTTGATGTTTTAAGAATCAAAGAAAAGTAAAGAAACTTAAAGAAAGAATATGATGAATCTGATCGCATAGATGGATTTCTATCGCGTAGTTTGAAGATCGGATTCTTGGGCTACTTCTTAGGAGTTATGAGATATTGCTTAGGAATAGATAACAACAAGTTTTCATATGGATTGTAAGGATAAGTTTTTCCACAAAGTTTTAAAAGAAAAGAAAATTTTAGATTTTATTTATTTTTAAAATATCCTTACAATGGCATTTGAGGAAAAATTGTTGCTTATATGATTCCATTAATAGCAAGAGTGGAAATATGAAATTGATTCTTTCATTTGTGGTAATGTCTAAATTTACCAAATAAGGAAAGATTCTCATCACCCAAGTTTCAATTGGACCGGAACTTGGAATAATGCAAGTTGTATAGCATGATGAATGAGAACTTTCAAGCATTGAAAAAAATTAAGACTAACTACTTGTTCAAATGGATGTGTGAGTCAAGTGAAGGACTAAGGGATCGAGTATACATTCTTGTGCACTGGTCAAGTCCACCACAAAAGATTGATAAAACTATTCGTCATAGTTTACAAAAGCTTAGTAAATATGATTATACTCACAATCTTAAGTGTAACTATGAGACATTGGAAAAAGGTTCCAATGTATGACAGAGCGAATAAGAAGAATCAAATTAGGCAGAAGGATAGAAGTTTCTCAAATCTGAAAAGATGGGAGAGTACTTTAGTATCAGTTTTTTGATCATCTTAATGATTTAGAGACCTTATCACAATTCATCCTCTAAGTGCTTTCTTATAGCTAAGAAGAGGAGCTATGAATTGTTGAAGTGATTAAATCAAGAAGATGATTCATACTTCGTTCCAATACAAGTCTTAGAGTCATACTCCAAGATTGTAATTTGAGTGACATGTCTTAAAGAAGGTTTAAAACACTTGTCAAATGTAAGAGTAAAAGTTTTATACTCTTGTACATTTGAAATTGGTAAGCTGTGATGTTTTGGATAAAACAAAGACCAACTTAAACCAATTATGTAAAGTGTTTGTATTGATTAGAATCCACACTATCTCTTGAATATCTGACAAGAAAGTCTTATATGTCAAGAGGACAGTGGGAGTCTTAAAGGTCTTGAAAGTCTCAAGAACTAATCAACAATAAAACCTGAAGTTCTTCACTAGCACACGACTTGGGGTTTATAACCTATCGTGTTGACATATTTTGTGCCCATTCCAGTTAAAGTTAGCTTTGCATATGAGTTCTTAGAGTTCTCAATTTGTTGCACAACAACTTGGAAGCAATGGCAGGCCCTTGAGCTGCCAGGTGGCAAGGAATTAAGATCGAGTTCAGTCCATATGAGTTTGGAATTGTCATTATCCTTGTCTTGTGACTATGGTTTTGACAATTCACATGGATCAGAACACATACACCAGCAAATCTAAGTGTCATAAGGTTTCTCTCCGATTCATGAAAATGATGGTGAGGAAACACTTTCACTAAGTAGATTTTAGTTAGATAGCAATTGTGATATTTGCATTCTCAAAGTCGTTAGTGGAGCGTGTGTGGTTTACCGGCACACTAATTTGGACCTGTGAGAAGTGGCAAAAAGGTCTAACCATTATGATTACGACATCCCTCTTCATAATTGTTGAGATACACAAGTGTGCTATCTAAGGGAAGGTGTATGATTTTGATAAAGTTTTATCAAAACAATCTAGCATCAGAAATCTGAACTTTGGTAAGAAAGTCAATGAAGTATTGATTTCTAGAAGTCCAGCTGATTTTTGAGTACATGTCAAAGCTAGTGGGAGCATAAGTGTTATGCTAATAATCATCATGTTAGTGGGAGCATGATAATTATGATAAGTATTGCAAGTTAGCAATGCTAATTATAGAAAACAAAAGGTTTCAATTGGGAAAAGTTGTTTTGCTATAATTAAGGGAGAGGAAATTATACTTCATCTCAAATCTATAAGCTTAGATCGTGAGGTTTTAATCATTTAGTCAAGGGTATATGTATGAATTTCTTGTTGGAATGGCTCAACATAAGGAAATTTTGTATATGGGTCCATTATTTGCGTTCTAAAATTCTATTATGATTACGGCATCCCTTTTCATAATCTGAATTATGAGAACTTGGCAAATTGAAATCGAAATATTATAGCAAATGACTGGTTTAGTCTTTATGTGAGACATCATGAATCGTGTCCCATATGCTTCGGATATAGGATCGATTACATGTGCTATATTCATCCTTTCTAAAATTTTCTAAATGCCTGGGGCATTAAGAAGGAAAAAGGTTTAGAACTGGATATGACTAAAAGGATTACACAATTGTCGAGGACAATCTAAGGTTTACCAAAGATTGGTTGCTCAAGGACAGTTGGAAGAATAGTGATAAATCTGGAAGGACCATATTGACATAGTCTGTAAGGAGGCCACTCTTGTTCAGAAGTGATTGTCAAAATGGAATCTGGAAATGTTTCAAAGTTAGAATTTTCAATCTGTTGAAGATTAGGAAACTTAATGCAAGAAGGATGTTTCCAAGGAGCTAATCTCCTTTGGAATACTCTGTAATGATTGTTGTCAAGTCTTTCTGACTTTGTGCATAATCATTACAAGAGGATCAATGCATATAAGTTTAAAATCTAACAGATTTCAGTAAATGACATGAATTTGGAATTCTTGTATTTGCAGTAAGGATTTGGGAGTGTGAAAAGAGAATCATTGAAGTTATGTTCAATGGATCTAGTTCACAAAGTAAAGATCATAGACAAACATAGTATGCATACTTGGTGTATGGCATGACTAGTGTTTAGAAAACATAGTGTACATGCTTGGAGCATGGGACAACTATTGTTTTAAATTCAAGAATAAAGTTGATAGCTGAAACAATATACAATGAATAATGTGTAATCATATGGTGATAAATAAAAGGTGTTTTATTTATGTTCATAGGTTTTGATACCATATTGGATTCAATTATTATTGTGTTTCACTTTGCATGTTTTGACTTCCCGAATAAACTGGATTATTCTTCCGGAATGACTAAGTTATTCAAACCATCCACAGTCGGTCATATGTTGGAAGTAGATATGAATTAAGACTATCATGGGTTGGCTTGTAGAGGTCTAAGGTGTTGGAGAAAGGGCTACAACACTCATGAGTGCTCATAAGTTCTGAGTATTGGATTCAGCCCACGCTCATTGGAATCACTTCATGGATTTTATCACAAGTGATCATGAGACGATAATATCTTATATTCTTCAAACCTAGAGATATGAGTTGTTACTATGTGTTAATAGTACATTGATTGCACGAAAACACATTTGGTAACTCTGTGCTATAAAACGTGTCTTTGTGTATGATTCAACAAGTAGTAGAACAAGCCATATGAGTCGAAGTTTATCCATTCCTTTTACCTTCGGGATAAAAGCGATATTTGTGGGCCCCTCGATGATTTGATGATGACAAATGTGTAACAACCCGATATTTCAACTCTTTGTAATGACCTCAAAAGTCAAGTATTGTAACCACCTTGGAGTTAATAAAATTAACTTTGATAATAAAATGCCCAAAAAGTATCTATTTAAATTCCAACTATGTTTAATATCATTAAACCGGGATCGTACGTAAAAAGAATGCCCAAATCCGGCTTCGTATATTGAAGTTAAGATTTTTCCAAGTTCGGCTTAGCAGCAGACAGCTAAAAACTCGAATCGGAGATCGAGCGACTTTTGGCCGGAATGACCTAAACGAGAATCGAAGGTCTCGACAATGGTATTTCAGCGGTAAAAAGTCTGGCAAAAACCGACGTCAGGTAAAGAAGTTATGAATTTTTAAAGAAATTCCTTAATCACGACATTTTATAAATAAATAATAAAAATAATTTCATAATTTGCCAACGGAGTCTAAACGAAGGTTGTAGATCATAGTCTCACCTACGCGTGGATATAAAGACCATCGAAAACGGAGTCCTTATGAAAAAGATATGATTTTTTGAAGTTTATTAAATAAATTATATATAAATTTAAATCAAAAATCTGGTAATATCCGAAGGAGGAGTCAGCGTCCTCATCCGAGTTATGCGCTGCGTAGCCTCGTACGCCCCGCGTACGCGAAGGCCTTCGTCTCGGTCCGTCCACGACGCCCCTATGCAAGCCTATGCGATCCGTCCCATCCGAAGCGAAGCAGTCGAGGACTCGATACGGGTGACGCATGAGTACGCCCCGCGTATCGAGGCTTCCCAGACCACTATAAATAGAGATGCGAGGGTTCCGGAAAATTCACCCCATTTCTCTCATTTCTCTCACGATATTGCCTCGATTTCCGTTCCCGCACTACCCCGAAGCCCTGATCATTTTGCTCAAGTCCCGAAGGTCGATTTTACTCCCGAGATTCCCGAAAATCCCGACAAAAATCCGTTTCCCAAGACGAAACTCTGCCCGGTTTTCCATCTCGCTATCTTCAAACTTTCAAGTGAGTTCATACCCCTACAAACACACTTTAAATACGTTTTAAATGTTTTTCTTTTGATACATATACTCTTTTAGGGGGGAATACAAGTAAACATACGGTTATTATCGTGTATTTCATAAAATTTCACTTTACTCGTTTTTATCAAATGAATCACTTGTGATTTAGTACTACTATGTGAAACTCTTGTCATACTTTGCATGCACTAGATTTATACAAAGTATTTAGTAATTCCAAAGTATCCTTCGTTGCTAAACCGTTTTATACATTCTAAAAACTTATGATTTATGCTTTGTCAAACATTGTGAAAAAGGATAAACTTTGCATACAAAACTATTACTTTAATACAGACTTAGTTGAGAATCCATGAGACGTGTACATCTTCAAATACTGCCTTTTTGTTAGAGGGTATCGCTACAAGTCCTGTCTATAACCAGAGTCTCCCGTTCGGAGAACGTGTCAAATGTGTATAGATCTATACAGGAAGTCATGATCCCGCGCCCTGACTGTTAGCTACAGTGCTTCCTTTGGGGTGACAGTTTGTCATAACGCTACGACGCCTGAAGAACGTCGCTACAGACATATTATGTTTAGTATGGTTATAAAACTCATCGGATACACAACTATTATAGTACTTCTGATTGATGAACGAGTAGCTACTAAAGTTATTCCTTATCTAACAAACTGAAATCTTCGGATAGGTTTATTATATAAATCTATGTTTAAAATCTTCTAAAGCATGTGGATTGCTTCCAATTTTTAGTCTTGGACATTAAACAAACAACTATTAGGAAAATAAGGGATTTTCTTGGTTCAACTATCTACATTTTTCAACACAAATACTCTCATGCACTACATACTTTTATAAGAAAATAAGGGATTTTCATGGAAAATATACACTCATTTTGGAATGGCATTCAATGTTTCTAAATCACTTATGAACTCACCAACTTAATTGTTGACACTTTTTCTTTGAAAAAACTTGTATTCTCAGGGAACCGTTCAGCAGGTTTGGAAATCAACTTTTGGGGATTAACGCGCTGGCATTAATTATTTCTTTTGAAAGATGTTTATGCATTTATCTTTTGAGCATGTAATGAATACAACGATGTAAACATTTTTAAAACCTTTATATATGTATGGTGGTGTGTACCTTCCTTTCTATGAACTGTTATGATACTGAATATGACGTCCTCCGCCCCCGAACGTTTCCGCCGTTCTGGTTTGGGGGTGTGACAGATTGGTATCAGAGCTTTGTTTATAGGGAATTAAGTATATCAAAACCATTTCTTTTTGGTATACAACTATAAACTCAACTGGGCAAAAACACTATGAGAAGAGTCATACTTTTGAAATTAAATTTAATTAGTTTTTAAAGTAGGCATGCACTCATTTCATACTAATAACAGTTTCATATCGGATAATTTTAGAAGTATTATAAATAAATTGTGCAGTACAGGTACGCATTCGGACATGTAATCAGAACTGGGAAGAATATAGCCTGATCAACTATATTTGTCCGAGAGTCGACTAACATGTGCCAAGGAGTGTCTGCAGTGGACAACAATTTTAAAACTTACCAAAAGCACATCATTACATAATACTAAGGGAGTTTTTGTGTTGTCATCAACCATTAAACTTAAGGGTAAATTTCATGTACTCTAGCTTATAGTAAATTCTTAACCCTATTCTCGTACAGACTCAATGGCTGGATTCCACCACCCCAATGATCCCTACCACCCCAACCAAGGTAATGGAGGATGGATAGAAGAAGATCCCGAAGAAGACGAAGAGCCGATAGAATTGGATGAGGGAGATGACTCTGGTACAGATTCAGAGCCAAAGGTTATCAATCCACCGGCCCCACAACCTCCTATCCATGTGAGGAACTTCCAATGACCCACTCCTATGTGGGGAAGTTACCTCCACCATTAGAGCCGACAACAAAGCTTACGCCCTCCCTACGGCATGTGCCGAGACTTTTATGATATCATAGGCGAGGGATCGGCAGACCGAGGACTTCCGGTCATGGTTGGCAAACTAGCCAACCAATGCTATCAATCCAGAGTTCAAGCCAACTGGATCCGCGAGATAACCGTAGAAGTACAGGTTCACACTTCTGACATCCGTAGGCTGGATGGGATTCAGGACCATGCCCAACTCCAAACTGAGGCATTTCAGGCACAAATGATTGTAGCCCTAGCCGAGTTAAGGGAGCAACAAGCCGCTTTTGATAGGCGTCTAATGGAATCGAAGCAATCAGATGCGGAGTCAAGCTCCAAGTGCAACCTACGTCGCAAATAGTGCTTGCCAGGATTTCAAATTTTGTTATAAATCAGGACTTCGGATAAGAATATTGTCACACCCACAAACCAAGGATGGCGGAAACGTCCGGGGGTGGAGGACTTCATGTGTAGTATCATAACAACAATGGCAATAGTGATGAAAGTAAACACAACCAACATATATATAATTGAATGAGTTACATGATTGTATGAATTACATGTTTCAAAATCAATTACAATATGTTGTCAAAATATGATAAGTTTGACGCCTCAACGCCCCATCCTCAAAAGTACTTTGTTACCTGTTTAGCGATTTCCTGAGAATACAAGTAGTTTGAAAAAGAAGTGTCAACACAATGGTTGGTGAGTTCATAAGTTTTTGTATATAATTATGAAAAAAGCTTGTCTCGTAATTGTATAGTTATTCCAGAAAAATCCGATATTTTCGTTAAAATAACGTGAGTTTATTTCAATATAAACGCGTATGATATTAGTGAAATTCTCGTAAATTCTTAAGTTTGTTAATACTTTCTGTGAGTTATTATAACCATACTTGACATAGACGGCCTCGTAATGCGACGTTCTTCAGGCGTCGCCGTTAAATGACACTTGTCACCACAGACCTGCCGGTCTAGCTGTTGCAAGCAGCTCTGGTGTGGGTTTGTCAAACCCAATATAGATCTATACACAACTATCACGTTCTCCCTACAAGAGACTCTGGTTACAATTTACAGGACTTTTCGACTTTGTTACTTTGGATGTAACCCGAAGGGAATGCCTCACAATTTATTCATTAACAGATTTACATGAACTAAACTGAAAACCTTTGGTAAATAAGTTTGAGAAGTAAATGATACATAAACTATACCAATTATAGTTTATCCAAAACGTTTGTAATGTATAAGAATTCTTTTATGAATGCTTTAATGCTATGAATCCATAAACTATGCTCATTATAGTTTAATATACGTGTTCTGAATAATCTTATCATGAATAACTATATTTCAGTTTATGATGATGAACTAACAAGGTAACACATTCAATATTTAGAACTTATCGTTATACACTTTGCTCAACATAATACAAAGTGTTATGAAGGTTATAAGCTGTTAACAAATTTTCAACCTTTCTACACTGTTTTTGAAAAATCATAGAAAAATCATACAAAATTGAAAACTAGATCCGTAAATTCTGAGAGTTCCCAAAGTGTGTCTAGTTTACTCATAATTTTTATCATGATTTTTAGTGACCTCCAACTTGGGTGAAAAAGTCCATAATCACAGACTGGTCCGGCTTGGTGTTTGAAATGATAGGTAGTTTTGTAAAAATCACCATAAATTGTAGAAAAATCGTATGGAAATGTGCAAGTAGTCATTTTAAAGCTAAGAACTGGAACTACTTCCACCTAAAACAGTTTTTCAAACAAAAATGTTTAAGTTGCCCAAAACAGTCCGTGAATGGAGTCCAACTTTTCTGATGAAAGCTGTTAGAAAAATTTAGTTATGTTTGAACTTGTATTCCCCCCCCCCCCCCCCCCCCCCCCCCCTAAAAACTTGAGAAAACATGAAAATATAGGGGTATGAACTCACCTTGAGTGATTTCAGTAGATAAGTGTTGAAGAATGGAGGTTTTTAACTCAAGAACACTTGGAGATGCCTTGAAGATTTTTGAGAATCTAGCATCATAGTTATGGAGTTTGTATAAGCTATCAATGATTTGAGTAGAATGAAGTGTAAAAATCACAAGGAGGATGAATTACACTTACCAAGAGTGGAAGAACACTTGATGATCAGCCTTGGGATCTTGAATTAGAGAGAAAAGTTGGAGAGAAAAATTGGAGTTGGATCTTTGGTGGAATGAGAGTGATTGAAAGAAAATGAGGAGAGAGGTTGAGTGACCAGCCCTAAAAACGTGGGGATGGCTTGTGAGAGGGATAAAAAGTACAAGGAAGTGACAAGGTATGGTGGGGAGGAGTGTGGGTTAATCATGGAGTGGGTATGGGTTGCTTGTGTCATAAAATAAGGTAAAGTCAACACTCTACCTTTGTACTTTACCTACTCTCTTTTGGATAAGGTTTTATCCTTAAAATGTGATTAAATCATTAATTTAGGGGTCTTATATTTTAAAATAAAGTTTTGGGTGAAAATCCTGTGTTAAAACAATTAAAAACGGGCTTAAAACGCGAATTTAATCAAAAACCGGGAGAAAAAGGCTTCCCAGCGAGACCTCTCGGTCCTAGGCCGAGGTTCGGTCCCTAGGCCGAGGTTCGGTCCTTGCTGAGGATTGTAGCCGGAAACGAACAGAGGGAAACGAAGGGGCGAGGAGCTCGGTCCGAAGTCAGAAGCGAAGGTGAGGGTTCGGTCCGGAGATAAAAGGCGAGAAGTCAGAACCGAATGAACTGTAGTGAACAGTACCTTCGGGTTCGGTTCATCCTTTTAAGCGAGGTTCGGTTCGGAGATAAAAGGCGAGAAGTCAGAACCGAATGAACTATAGTGAACAGTACCTTCGGGTTCGGTTCTTCCTCATCAGAAGGTTCGGTTCCTAAGAGGGGTTTCGGTTCCTAAGAGGGGTTTCGGTTCCTAAGGTCCGTTTTTCGCGTAGACTTCCGTTTTTGGGCTGTTTTCGCCAAATTCGAGGGTCGGGATGCCCCGAGTGACTATAGAAAGTTGGGAGTGATTTCGAGAGAGATTTGAGGGAGATTCCACATACTCAGAGAGATTTGGGAGAGATTTGACATACTTGGAGAGATTTCACATACAGAGAGATATTTGGGAGAGATTTCACTTTCTTAGAGAGATTTGGGAGAGATTTGACATACTTGGAGAGATTTCACATACAGAGAGATATTTGGGAGAGATTTCACATACTTAAAGAGATTTGGGAGAGATTTGACATACTTGGAGAGATTTCACATACAAAGAGATATTTGGGAGAGATTTCACTTTCTTAGAGAGATTTGGGAGAGATTTGACATTCTTGGAGAGATTTCACATACAGAGAGATATTTGGGAGAGATTTCACATACTTAGAGAGATTTGGGAGAGATTTGACATTCTTGGAGAGGTTTCACATACAGAGAGATATTTGGGAGAGATTTGACATACTTGGAGAGATTTCACATACAGAGAGATATTTGGGAGAGATTTCACTTTCTTAGAGAAATTTGGGAGAGATTTGACATTCTTGGAGAGATTTCACATACAAAGAGATATTTGGGAGAGATTTCACTTTCTTAGAGAGATTTGGGAGAGATTCTCGATAAGAAGAGATAGAGTGAAAACGATTGAGAGCGGTTTCGTGTGTGACGAATGTGAGTGTCCGGCTTCGCAATGCAAGGTCCGTAGTCCCCTTTATGCCATGTTTTAGGATCTTACACACTCCCTATGAGTATGCAACATTGTTTTATTGTTCTTGTTCATTGTTTAGCACTAAGGTTAAAGAAATTTAAACACACGAACTTTCCAAGTGATGTTTTCTCATTAAGATATTGAGTTATGCAGAAATTACATAATACAAACCCTATTATACAAGGTTTAATTGAGTTGACCGGTTTGACTCGTTGACCTTGTCCGGCTTAGACTTGACCCGAATTTGACTATTGTCACAAATATAATTTTCTTTAAAACTTTCTGTAATCGGAGGCCTTTAGAAAGGTCAAAAAGTTTTGTCTAAACTCGGATGTAACACAACTATATGTTTAATATATATAGGGCATATCTCTTTCTTGTTTTAATTATGTGTAGTCCGTTCAATTCATAAGTACATCTATTCAAACGTTATTTATGAATCAAGCTCAAAACCCTGTGTTGGCCAAACCAAATTCTTAAACTATTAAAGGAAGTTAACTCAATATCATTCAACTTGCAACCACCAAAACTTATAATCTCTCATTTTTTTTTCTTTTGGCAGCGCGATGCCTCCTCGTAGATCAGCACGTACCAACGCAACCCCACCACCACCTCCACCACTGACATATGATCCGGCCATGGTCCAGGCTGCTATCACAGCAGCAGTAACAGCAGCTCTCTCGCAAATAAACTCCAATGCAAATGGAGGTACAGGAAGCAGCACGAATCATTCCAATCGTGGCACCGGCCAGGGTCATGTAAGGGAATGTACTTACAAGGAGTTCTCCAACTCAAAGCCAAAGACTTTTAATGGCATTGGAGGAGTCATTG
The DNA here is from genome assembly GCF_002870075.4 of Lactuca sativa. Classification (NCBI taxonomy): domain Eukaryota; kingdom Viridiplantae; phylum Streptophyta; class Magnoliopsida; order Asterales; family Asteraceae; genus Lactuca; species Lactuca sativa. The sequence continues at coordinate 311,958,632 of NC_056630.2, forward strand.
CACTACTGCAATGGTTCGAAAAGACCGAAACAGTCTTCGAGATCTGCTCGTGCCAAGAAACAAGCAAGGTTAAGTTCGCTCCTTGCACCTTCATAGATCGAGCCCTCACTTGGTGGAAAAGCCATGTGAATTCAGTGACGCTCACTGTCGCTAACGCCATGAGTTGGGAAGATCTGAAAGTTCTACTACTGGAAGAATACTGCCCAAGAGGTGAAGTGAAAAAGCTTGAGCAGGAGCTCTGGAATCTGAAAATGACTGGGTCTGATCTAGTCGCCTACACAGCTAGGTTCAACGACCTCGCTGCTTTGTGCCCTACCATGGTCAACCCAGAATCAAAGAAGGTCGAAAGGTACATTTGGGGGTTGTCACCCCAGATTCAAGGGCATATCCTAGCTTCCAACCCTATTACCTACAACAACGCTAAACGCCTGGCTCAGCGACTCATCGACCACGGAGTAAAACAGGGTACCATTGCAACAACCGCAAATCCACCTAAGGAGGCTCAGGGCCAGAGTAGGCCTTGGAACAAGAGGAGGGGACAAACCTGTTGGATTAGTGTCTAAGTCCATAACTATTTTGGTATGTACTTGACCCGATGGTGCATGGTCCTTTTGGGTTGCCTTCACCAAAGCAACTTGATTGGAGAAATAAATAGAAAGAGAGGATAATATGATTTATTAATATGTTATAAGGATAATATATTAAAGGAGAAATCATATTTGTTTAATTAATATTGGTCAATAATTAATTGAGAATTAATTTTGTGATCAAGTGTAATTAATTAAACTTGAGGGGCTGAATTGTAATTATGTGATAGTTACAAAATAAGGTAAGGATTATCTTATAAGTATGGTGAACGAATTTAAGGTTGGAAAGCCTTAGAATTCGAGTATGATAAGGATTCAAGGATTATCTTATTGGTTGCTTAATGGATAATCAACTAGATAAGGATAATGACTGAAACCCTATCTCTACACCTATATAAACACCCCTAGGGTTATGAATTCGAAAATCCCTTCCCAAGAAGTCTTAGAGACGAATTCTAACCTCCCTCCTCTCTCCTTATACCTTCTCCACTTGCTTATGGTGTTTGTGAGCCATTAGAGGAGTGACACTTGTGACTCTTTGCTTTCCAAGGTCAATTCAAGGAGGAATTGGATTGTTATTGCTATATAACAATCAAGGTATGTTCTTAAACCTATTTACATGTGAATTCTGATTTCCATATGCTAGAATTAGGGTTCAAGTCTTGGATTCAAAGTATGTACAATAGAGAAACCTAGATCCGAGCTTTAGGGTTTGTATGAGCACATAGGATGTCTTATGACCAAAACCCATCAGTGGTATCAGAGCCTTGATTGGTTTCTATTGTATTGATGCTTGTTGTAACTGAAAAATTCGATTTTTTGCATTCTGGAGGCTGGACTCGCCGAGTCCATGGCTGAACTCGCCGAGTCCAAGGTGACTCGACGAGTCCAAGGCTGACTCGACGAGTCAACTCGTCAGAAGGAGGGTACTTCGGGATTTCTTGCTGTTTTTGCTTATGGATAATTACCTTATCATGTTAGATTAATATTAATCCGATTATGTGATATATTTGACTGTATTTTTAATCTAATTGAAGATATTTATCAATTAATAGGATAATTGTTTCCTTATAAGATAATTGATTAATTATTTTAAGTAAATTGATAAATTATTTTGCAAGAAATCATCAAATATGGATAATTATGTGATTAAATGTTAATTTGAATTATTTGTTATTTGATCCTTGTTGTTGTGAAAAGTTTCATATTTGGCCCTTTAGGTTTTATAGTTTAAATTTGAACCCCAAAAGTTTTGTTGTTTTGAAATTTAAATAGTTGAAACCTTAATGTTTTGAAATGTTTCAAAACTTGCCCTCAAGTTTTGGAATTTAAAAGTTGATTAAAAGTTTAATTAGGAATGTTAAATTCTAAAACATCTAAGTAATTTTGAAAAAGTTCAAATCACACCCTTATGGTTTTATTAATTAATTAAGGTGTATAATTAAAAGAGATTTAATAAATCCATTAAAGTTTAGGTTTACAGTTTAAGTAAATTAAAAGTATAATTGTTAAATTGAACCACCTAATATTTTAAAAGTGTAAAATACACCCTATACTATATATAACATTAAAAGTCTAACATTATATATATGTATGAGTAAAAGTCAGTCTTACCGTTAGTAGGCCTCATTCACGAAGCTGGTCTATAAGGGGTGTTTAAGGAAATTGCCTATAAAATGGCGATTGAATGGGTATCCACTCTTACCCACCGCACTCTTGACTAGTGGAGGGTCGTTAGCCGAACGGGTAGGATAGGACGAAACCTCCCATTATAAGTATAATGAATTATCAAGTAACTAAATGTTTTATAAAATTCCCAATCTTAGTTACTTAGGCAAAAGTGAATTGATGCAATTCCATGAAATTACACTTTGTGCCCTTGCGAAGACGTTAGTGGAGCGTGTGTGGTTAACCGGCACACTAAATGGGTCTAAGCAAAGGTAGCAAAGGGTGACTCAATGTTTGTCATAGTTCGGTGGAGCGTGTGTGGTTTACCGGCACATCGAATAGGCGACTGTAACATGTGAGGGCACCATGTAGTTTGCATGGTTATTCACACCCGCTTTGTGATCCTCGGCATCCCAGTCACAAACAAGAGGGGCATATCGAGATATAAACATGCCATTGAAAGTTCAATGTATCTCAAAGGATCTAGGAGTTTTCATAGATTTAAAACTTAAATTCTTTTTCGTTTTTCGTGGTGGAAATTAGTGAATCGTCATTCACTTACCTTCAAATGTTCTGCAATTTGGGTTACGGCATCCCTCTCCCGAGTTGTAGAATATTGTGTTGGGTCCTAGCCTTGGAATTTCATTTGGGTGATTTACCAAGGACTCAATCAATCAACTAACTTGAATTGGTTTCTCCCGTTTTGTAGATGTCAAAGTTCGACAACTATGGTATTCCCAAATCCCGTGGAACAAGCATTCCACATGAAGATGATATTCCACGATTCGATCAAGGATCAAGAAATCATGTTTCACTTCCTCCTCCTCCTCAAATTATTCTCCCTAACCCACAAGATTGTAAAATTGAAAGGTTCAATATCACTCAAGCCCTTTTGGCAAGTAAACATAAAGAAGGAAAGTCGGTGTGTGCACACGTCCTAGGGATGAAATCGCGCATTGATAGACTAAGAATGATGGGATCCGTTGTTAGTGAAGAGATGGCTGTTGATTGGGTTCTTCAGTCACTTCCCAACTCATATAGTGAGTTCGTAAGAGAGTACTATATGACGAACCACAACGTGGCCTTATAGATCTCACCTATATGCTTATTGTTGCCGAATCAGCAATGGTTTGGCGCAATAGAAAAGCAAGATTGATTGGTGAATCTGCCTTCAAGAACTCTATGGATATAGACAATGGCAATAAAAGACATGCAATGATCGAAAAGTTTGATCATAAGAGAAAGGCGATGTCTGAAGTAGTTCCATGTGTTGTTCCAAAAGAGTCAATTTGCTTTTATTGCCAAGAGAAGGGGCATTGGAGACGAAGTTGCCTTAATTACCTAAGAGATCTAAGAGATGGGAGAGTCAAAGGTATGACTGCGCTTTAGGTAAAATCCACTATCTAACTCCATTAAGTTCCTATTCATTAATTCTTAATACATAATGTAATAAGATTGCATTTGAATGTTTTACAGGATCGGTGAAAAGAAAGGAAGCTTGGTGAAAGAGCAAGATGAATCTAATCACAAGGAATGGATCTTGATCGCATGGACTTGAAGATTAGATTTTGATCTTAGAAAGTTATGATAGAGTTGTTAGAAAATTTTCTTTTGAAATACATAGTTTTCAATGGATTTTGCATTGTAAGGACATATATTCTCCGCTGCTTTTATAAATAAAATAAAATTTTTGTTTGACTTATTTATTTATTTATTTCCTTGCGATGAAATCGTTATGAAAATTGGTGTTTGCATATTTCTACAACAAATGGATATGATTCTTATTTATGGTGTTTATGGAAAAGTCAAGAATTTACCAAATAGGGAGAGTTTTCTCATCGCCCAAGTTTCAATTGGACAGAAATTTGGAATCATGCAACTTGGTTGCACGATGAATGAGAAATTTCATATTTGGAAATTAGACCAATTCGTTGACAAAGTGTCAAGTGAAGGACTAGAAGATCGAGTACACAAAGTTGCGTGTTGATCAAGACCACCATAAGAGTAACAAAGATATTCGACATGATTTACTAAAGGTTTAGTAAATATGATTATACTTACAAGACTAAGTGTAATTCTGAATTGATTAAAGGTTTTAGATCAATAGCAGAACGAATAAGAAGAATCAAGTAGGCAGAAAGATAAAAGTTTCTCCATTCTAAGAAGAAGGGAGAGTAGCTTTTATGCTTTATGATATGTCTTAGTGATTAAGAACCATATCTCAATTGATCCTCTAAGTGAGTCTTAGTACAATTGTATGTCTAAGAAAAGGAATCAAGAATTGAAGAAATGGTTAAATCAAGAAGTCAATCATACTTCGTTCCAATGATAAATCTTAAAGTTAAGATTGTGACATTGAGTGAAAAGTATTAAAAAGGTTTATAACATTCATCAAATGTGGAAAGTTGTGATGTCTTGAATAAGACAAAGACCGACTAGGACCAATTTATGAAGTGTTCTTGATAAAAGCTACACTAACTCTTGAATATTTGTTTGTCAAGAAATGTTTATTGACAAAAGAATCTTATATGTCAAGGAGTCAGTGGGACCCTTAATGGTCTTGAAAGGTTTCAAGAACAAATCAAATAAACCTTATCGATCATCACTAGCACACGAGTTGAGGTTTGCAACCTATCGTATTGACATTATTTTGATTATGTGCTGTTCCAATTGAGTTAATTATGCATATGAGTTCTTTGAGTTCTCATCTTGAATGCATAAAAGGCAAGGCACCTTAATCAATGAAAGGTACATTGATAAGAAAGGGTGAGATGCTTAACTACTTGGAAGACGTGGTGGGCAGCTGTGCTACCATGAGGCAAGAAATCAAGATTAAGAAAGTTCGATCCATATGAGTTTGAATTTGTCGTAAACGTTGGTTTTGACAAATTCACATGGATAGGAACGTTTATACACTATTTAAATCTAAGTGTCATAAGATTTCCTCCTTCATGAAAATGGTTGTGAGAAAATGCTTTCACTAAGAAAGATTTTAAGAAGATAGTGATTGTAAAATTGCATTCTCGAATTCAATTATGGTTACGGCATCCCTTTCCATAATTTGAATTGTGAGGTTTGGCAATTAGTCTTAATTGTTTAGACACACATATGAACTATCGAAGGCAAAGGTGTATAAAGAATCCTTGATAAAAGATTATCAAAGCACTAAGTATTAGAAACATGAACTTAAGAAATTCAATAAGCATTGTTTCTGAAAGTTAAGATGTTTATGAATACATGTCGAAGCTAGTGGGAGCATAAGTGTTATGTTTTATAATAATCATCAAGATAGTGGGAGCATAAAAGTTATGATTGTATGATTATTAAGGAAAGTATTGCAAGGTTAGCAATATTAATTATAGAAAACAAGAGTCATACTTTGCAAAGTCGCAATAGTTGAAGAATTGTTTTGCTATAATTAAGGGAGAGAATATTATGCTTCATTTCAAATCTAAAGGATTAGGTTGAGAAATGTTAATAAATTTAGTCAAAGGTACATAGTGTGTTCTTAAAATTTCGATTATGATTACGGCATCCCTTTTCACAATTCGAATTTTGAGAACATAGCAAATAAAACATTATGCGTCGTGTCCCATACGCTTCGGGTATAGGATCGATTGCAAATGCTTTAATGTTTGACCATTCTAAAATTTTCCAAATGTCGAGCACATTTAGAGGGAAAAAGGACAAGAATCGGTTTAGACTAAAATAATTAAACAACTATCAAAGGACAATCCAAGTTCGACGAGGATTGGTCGCTTGTGAGTAGTTGGAAGTATAGTATTGGAAAATATGGAAATGTTTCCATATTGGATGGACCATATCGACATCATTATGAATAGATAAGATTCTATTAAGAATGAGTTGTCATATGGAACATATGGAAGTGTGTCCATATTGGGAATTGAATATTGAGAAATCTATGACTAGATTAGAAACTTCTATGCAAAAGGATGTTCAAAGAAAGTACTTTGAGTGAGAGACATCACATCTATAGAATTGTCTTGTAACAATCTCCGATAGAAGACTTTGTAATATCATTGGCAATAGTCTTTGTGACTTTGGTGCAGTGACATTACGAAAGGATAGTTGCATAGAATGTTAGAATCTAGCATATTCTATGAGTAGCAAGAATTTGATATTCTTTCACTTATGAAAAAGGATTTGGAGTTGTGAAATGAGAAGGATTGGAAATGTGTTCAATGTGATCTATTTCACAAAGTAAGAACCATAGGTAAACATTGTGTGCATGCTAGGAGCATGAGACAAGTGTTACAATTCAAGTAAGAAGTTGATTACCCGAAACGACAAATAATGAGTAATCAATATGGTGATAAATAAAAGGTGTTTTATTTATACTCAAAGGTTGAGGCCATATGGGATTAGTATTATTCTTGTGTTTCACATTTGCATGTTTTGACTTCCAGAATAATTGAGTTTATTAAGAATAATCGAATTATTCAAACGGGCCACAGTCGTTCATATGTTGGAAGTAGGTATGAATGAAGACTGTCGTGAATTGGTGTGTGGATTGTCTAAAAGAGTATTAGACATAAGCAAATGTTTGCTGCAACGTTCATGAGTGCTTATGAATATGATTTGAGCATTGGATTAGACCCACGCTCACTTGGATCACTCCATGGATTGTATCACGAGTGATTGGTGAGATGATAACATCTTATATTCTTGAAACCGAGATGTGTGAGTTGTATCTTGCAAATCGGTTGCACATTGATAATATGTAAACGCACCAGTAACTTGGTGTTATAAAACATATTGTTGTGTGTGATTCGGTGCGTGAGTGCAAGCGAGCATTGTATCAAAGTTTATCCGTTCCTTTTATTCAAAGTAGGATAAAAGCGATATCTTTGGGCCCCTCGATGGTTTAGTGATGACAAATGTAAATGCTCGGCCGGGCTAGGGCTAATTTGATTTGTTCAATTAGTCAGTCGTCATAAATCAGAAATCGAGAAGTAGTACAAAGAAAAATGATTTGAAATCATTTCTCATATGATATCTAGAATGGAGGAATATATGATCCCTTATCTAAGGACACGCGTATTTGATATGATCAGAGTTGACAGCGGCTTTGGAAAGCTACGATTGCAGATCGGGATCCGAAGTCATACGCAGAATAGTTGTTAGACTTATCCAAGTGGGAGACTGTTGGATTAGTGTCTAAGTCCATAACTATTTTGGTATGTACTTGACCCGATGGTGCATGGTCCTTTTGGGTTGCCTTCACCAAAGCAACTTGATTGGAGAAATAAATAGAAAGAGAGGATAATATGATTTATTAATATGTTATAAGGATAATATATTAAAGGAGAAATCATATTTGTTTAATTAATATTGGTCAATAATTAATTGAGAATTAATTTTGTGATCAAGTGTAATTAATTAAACTTGAGGGGCTGAATTGTAATTATGTGATAGTTACAAAATAAGGTAAGGATTATCTTATAAGTATGGTGAACGAATTTAAGGTTGGAAAGCCTTAGAATTCGAGTATGATAAGGATTCAAGGATTATCTTATTGGTTGCTTAATGGATAATCAACTAGATAAGGATAATGACTGAAACCCTATCTCTACACCTATATAAACACCCCTAGGGTTATGAATTCGAAAATCCCTTCCCAAGAAGTCTTAGAGACGAATTCTAACCTCCCTCCTCTCTCCTTATACCTTCTCCACTTGCTTATGGTGTTTGTGAGCCATTAGAGGAGTGACACTTGTGACTCTTTGCTTTCCAAGGTCAATTCAAGGAGGAATTGGATTGTTATTGCTATATAACAATCAAGGTATGTTCTTAAACCTATTTACATGTGAATTCTGATTTCCATATGCTAGAATTAGGGTTCAAGTCTTGGATTCAAAGTATGTACAATAGAGAAACCTAGATCCGAGCTTTAGGGTTTGTATGAGCACATAGGATGTCTTATGACCAAAACCCATCAAAACCCTCCAGGAGAACCCCAAGAAACAACAAGTAGTAGCAACCCACGCGATTACTGTACCTACCAACTCTGCCCCCACAAGCTCATACAATGGGAAACTTCCGAAATGCAACCAATGCAACTTCTACTACCACGGTCTCTGTCGTGACCTTCAATGCACCAGGTGCAATAAGAAGGGACATACAACCTGCTATTGCAAAGAGCCAACCCAAAAATCCGCCCCCACTGCTAATACTAGAGTAAGCCGCGCCTGCTTTGAGTGCGGAGACACGGGGCACTACCGCAGGGACTGCCCGAAGGCAAACAACAGGAATACCGGCGGAAGGGGCCGAGTTTTCGCAATGGGACAAGATGAAGCCGTTGCGGACCCTACTGTTGTTACGGGTACGTTTCTTCTCGATAACTCGTATGCATGCATTTTGTTTGATAGTGGAGCGAAAAGGAGTTTTGTGAGCCACGACTTTAAAGGCATGCTAAAACCAATACCACAATCATTAAGTGAACCATTCATAGTAGAAATGGCCAACGGGAAAACCGAAGGCACTAAGGAGATATACTTAAACTGCACCCTAACTCTAAACGATAATCCCTTTCCAATCAACCTCATGCCAGTCTCGATTAAGAGTTTCGATGTCATCATTGGCATGGATTGGCTGAGTTCACATCATGCGGACATTTTATGTTACGATAAGGCCGTTCGCCTTAATCTGCCAACCGGCGAAACCTTCCTTGTCTTGGGCGACAAACCTTGTACCACTCTTCGTATCATCTCAAGTATCCAAGCTCAGAAGTACCTACGCAAGGAGTGTCACGCGTTTTTGGCACATGTTGTAGATGTGAAGCGCGAAGTCCTGGACGTCAAGAATGTGCACGACGTATGCGATTTTCCCGACATTTTTCCTGAGGACCTTCCAGGAATAACACCCGCAAGACAAGTCGAGTTCAGAATCGATCTGGTTCCCGGAGCTACCCCAGTAGCCAAAGCACCCTATCGATTAGCCCCGGCAGAGATGCAGGAGCTATCCAGCTAACTGAATGAACTACTTGGAAAAGGATTCATTAGGACGAGCTTCTCGCCATGGGGAGCACCCGTGTTGTTCGTGAAAAAGAAGGATGGATCGTTCAGGATGTGCATCAACTACCAAGAACTCAACAAACTTACCATCAAGAACTGATACCCCCTACCCCGAATCGACGACTTATTCGATCAACTCCAAGGAGCCAACTACTTCTGTCACACCCCAAAACCAAGAACGGCGGAAACGTTCTGGGGCGGAGGACGTCATGTAAGGTAATCACAACACAGTAAATGTAAATAGGCAAACAACATCATCCATTGCATTAAATATATAAATTTAATACATGCGTGTTCTGTACAATTTTAGACACCAAAAATATAACGTAAATCAAAATAATAAAATGATGAGTCTTGAGTACACTCCATCATCTCAAAAGCTGGCATTGGTACCTGTCTACTGATGACCTGAGAATACAAGTTATTTTGAAAGAGTTTATCAGCATTAAGCTGGTGAGTTCATAAGTATTTTAGTGTCAATGTTCGTTGTCAAAAACGTTTGAACCTGTCTCAATGTATAAGTTTGTAAAAGTTTGATTCTCTCAAAAAATCCTATATTTTCTATAAAAGTAACCTTCTACCAAGGCTAAACTGTTTTGTAAACTCGTCTGTTGTAAAAGTGTGTAATTACCCAAGTATAACTATCATTTGTTAAAATATAGTTTGTACATTAATGCTTAAGTGCGGTTATCCCTAAAATATGTAATGGGTAAATCGTTATAGTACTGTAGCTTGGTATAATAAGACTACTGCTGTACTAAATACTACTACCTTAAACCAGATTTATATTAAGGTATACTGTGATAAATTGCACCATGCTATCGACTGGTAACAACGACATAAAGAACAGTCGTAATAACGGAATGACGTTTGGCACCCGCAGACCTGCAGGTCCGGCTGTAGCTAGCAGCAAGGTGTAGGATAGTCAATCCAGTATCGATCTATACGCAAACTCAACGCTCTCCCTCCAAGAGAATTCTGGCTACAACTCGGGCCATGACATTTAAGGCATGCTCCGATACAGTGGATCACATTTGTTATCATATTCTTGCATATGTGATGAAATGTTTCTTGTTCTAGTATAGTTGTATATGTTCTCATAGTATAGTTGTATATATTCTCTTCCTAGTATACACTCATGAATGAACTGACTCATTGATCTAGCAGTTGTAATAGTATGGTTCTGTGTTACCCCGATGGTAACTTGTTAACGGTGCGTCTAGTACGTATGATTATGGAAGTACTTTTATGTCTGTATATGTATATTTGATATATAATTAACATGGAAACGACCTTCGGATGGTCACCCAAAATCCCACCAGACCACATCCAAATCGAGGAAAAGGAAATAGGGTGGATGGCCTTCCTAAGCCCTTTAAACATTATTTATACGTCTATACATATATGGGCATGCAATTTATAATATAAAAGCATAAATAAGTATTTATAAGACATTTGAAACATAAGTATTATTTTTAAAGAAATATTGACTTGATGTCAATCTATAAAACAATTTGAAGGCGTAGATTTGATTAAAACAGATTAAGTATAAGGAACATTTGTTTAAATCACAGTTGCAGTGTAAATTCGAAAAGTAAATGGGTTTGGAAAACATTTTGAAGTAAAACAGTTTGATAGGCAGTTTGAATAATGATAAAATCACTGGTTTCCCTAGTTATTAATCACATGTGATTAATGCAATCACATGTGATTGAAACAATAACTATAAGTATTTAACTTGTATTCCCCCCCTTGAAAGCATATAAAAGCATTTAGAATATTTAAAAAGGTTGATTAAGGGGTATGAAACTCACTTGATTGATTGAAGAAAGCAAGATGGAAAACCGTGCAGAGTTTCGTCTCGGAAAACAGATTTTTCTCGGGATTCTCGGGAATCTCGGGAGTAAAATCGACCCTCGGGACTTGAGCAAAAAGACCAGAGCTTCGGGTTATAACGGACACGGAAAACGAGGCAAGATCGAGAGAGAAAAGAGAGAAATGAGCAACATTTTCGGAAAACCTCGCATCCTATTTATAGGAAGGCTGAACCGCCTCGGTACGCGGGGCGTACGCTCGTACGCAGCGCGTACGCATACGTCATGCATGACCGAAGCCTCGACTGCCTCGGCCTCAGATGGGACGGGTTGCTGGGTACGCGGGTCGGATGGGACGGCGGGTCGGACGGGACAGCGGGTCGGACGGGTCGGAGCTTCGGACGGGTCGGACGGGTCAGATTCTTCGGATAGTGCGACGTGGACGATCCGAGACCCTCGATCTTAATACGCGGGGCGTACAAAGGTATGCAGGGTGTACTTCGGTCCTATCCGATGACTCCCCTTGGGATAATACCGGGAATTTATAATTAAATTCATATTTATTTTAAATAAACTTCAAAAATTCATATCTCCCTCGTACGAACTCCGTTTTTGACGTTCTTTATATCCACACGAAGGTGAGACCATGATCTACAACTTTCGTTTAGATTCCGTTGGCAAATTCCGAAATTATTTTTATTATTTATTTATTAAAATGACGTGATTAAGGAATTTCTTCAAAAATTCATAACTTCCTCATCCGAAGTCAGATTTGGACGTTCTATTTATGTATGCAAACCTTGATATGATTCCTACTACTTTATTTAGCCCGAATAAGATTTTAGGAAGGTTACATTTTGAACTAAATTTGATTGGTTTTACATTACATTGACTCGAAATATCGGGTTGTCACATCTTCCCCCCGTTAGAAGGAATTTCGTCCCGAAATTAAAATTTTAAGCAAGTTAGAAATTACAAATAACTAAGCAAAAAGGTGAGGGTATTTCAGTTTCATTTGATCCTCACGTTCCCAAGTGAATTCCGGTCCTCGCTTGGCATTCCAGCGAACCTTCACGATAGGGATACGACTTTGCTTTGTTTGCTTGACCTCACGGTCCATGATCTCTACAGGTTCTTCCACGAAGTTGAGGCTCTCGTTGATTTCGATCTCGTCGAGTGGGATTACAAGAGTCTCGTCGGATAGACACTTTTTCAAGTTAGATACATGGAATGTAGAATGTACGTTACGAAGTGCGTCTGGTAGTTCGAGTTTGTAAGCTACGGGGCCGACTCTTGCAAGAATCTCGAAAGGCCCTATGTACCTCGGATTAAGCTTTCCACGCTTGCCGAAGCGTATCAAGCCCTTCCAGGGTGAGACTTTGAGGAGGACTCGGTCTCCCACCTGAAATTCCAAAGGTTTCCTTCGTTTATCAGCGTAGCTCTTCTGTCGGTCTCTAGAGGCTTTCAATCGTTCACGGATCTGAACGATTTTCTCTGTTGTTTCCCAAATGATCTCCGGACCGGTGAGAGTACTGTCGGAAGTTTGCCCCCTGGCTAATTGGGTATCACCCACCTCAACCCAGCACAGAGGGGATCTGCACTTACGGCCGTAGAGAGCTTCAAATGGAGCAGCCTTGATGCTCGTGTGATAACTGTTATTGTAGGAAAACTCGACAAGGGGTAAATGAGTATCCCATGCCTTCCCAAAGTCAATCACGCAGGCTCGCAACATATCTTCCAGAGTTTGGATGGTCCTCTCACTCTGTCCATCGGTCTGAGGATGGTAGGTTGTGCTCATGTCCAGCCTTGTTCCTAGGGAATGTTGTAGTGATTGCCAAAATCTTGAGGTGAACCTACTATCTCTATCGGAGATAATGGACATAGGTACACCATGTAGCCGTACGATTTCCCTAATGTATGTTCTCGTAAGCTTCTCCATCTTGTCGGTTTCTTTGATAGGCAGGAAGTGTGCAGACTTGGTCAATCTATCAACGATGACCCATATGGTGTCAAGTCCACCCGTCGTCTTGGGCAACTTGGTTATGAAATCCATAGTGATCCGCTCCCACTTCCATTCCGGGATCTCTGGTTGTTGCAGTAAGCCAGAGGGCTTCTGGTACTCGACCTTAACCTTTGCGCAAGTAAGGCATCTACTTACGAAGGTAGCAATTTCTGCTTTCATATTAGGCCACCAGTATAGCTTCTTAAGATCCAGATACATCTTATCTGAACCTGGGTGGATGGAATACCGAGTGTTGTGCGCCTCGGTCATGACCAAGTCTCGGAAACCACCATGTTTCGGTGTCCAGATCCGGTTCATGAAATATAAAGCTCCGTCGCCCTTGGCTTCTAAATTCTTGTCCATTCCTCTAAGGGATTCACTTGACACATTTTCAGGTTTCATGGCCTCTAGTTGAGCCGCCTGAATTTGCTTAGTCAGGTGTGAATGGATGGTTATTGACAGTGACTTGACCTTGCGACCAGAATATTCCTTCCGACTTAGGGCGTCTGCTACTACGTTGGCTTTACCCGGATGATAACGAATATCGCATTCGTAATCACTGAGTAGCTCGACCCACCGTCGTTGTCTCATGTTGAGCTCCTTCTGATCGAAAATGTGTTGTAAACTCTTGTGGTCGGTAAAGATAGTGCTCTTCGTTCCATACAAGTAATGTCTCCAGATCTTCAGAGCAAACACCACTGCTCCTAGTTCAAGATCGTGGGTCATGTAGTTAACCTCGTGTGTCTTCAACTGTCTCGAGGCGTAGGCGATGACCTTACCTCGCTGCACCAGAACACATCCGATCCCTTGATTCGATGCATCGCAATAAACTACGAAGTCTTCTATTCCTTCGGGAAGGGATAGTATTGGTGCGGTGCACAAGGCTCGTTTGAGCGTTTGGAACGCTCTTTCTTGTTTCTCTTCCCAGTCAAAGGCCACGCCTTTCTGGGTTAGGGTTGTAAGAGGTTTCGCTATTCGAGAGAAGTTCTGAATGAATCTGCGGTAGTAGCCAGCGAGACCTAGAAATTGACGAATTTCTGTAGGCGTCTTCGGTGCTGACCAGTTCTCAATGGCTTTAATTTTGGATGGGTCCACGTGGATTCCCTCTTCGCTTACCACGTGTCCTAAGAATTCGACTCTTCGGATCCAAAATTCACATTTCGAGAATTTCGCATAAAGTTTCTCCTTTCGTAATGTCCCTAGAACTTGTCGCAGATGATCGCCATGTTCTTTCTTACTTCGGGAGTAGATCAGGATGTCGTCAATGAAAACGATGACGAGCTGATCCAAGTAGGGTCGGCATACTCTATTCATCAGATCCATGAAGACTGCGGGCGCATTGGTCAATCCGAATGGCATCACCACGAACTCGTAATGTCCGTAACGAGTTCGGAAGGCGGTCTTCGGCACATCCTCCTCTAGCACTCGTAACTGGTGATATCCGGATCTCAGATCAATCTTAGAAAAATAGTTCGCCCCTTGCAGTTGGTCGAATAGATCATCTATGAGTGGTAGAGGATAACGATTCTTGACCGTCAGTTTGTTGAGTTCTCTGTAGTCAATACACATACGGAAGGATCCGTCCTTCTTCTTAACGAACAAGACCGGTGCTCCCCAAGGTGAGAAACTCGGTCTTATAAAGCCCTTGCTGAGCAGTTCGTTAAGTTGACCAGAGAGTTCCTGCATCTCAGCTGGTGCTAAACGGTAGGGCGACTTGGCTACTGGGGTAGCTCCTGGGACTAAGTCGATTCTGAACTCGACTTGTCGTTGCGGAGGTAATCCGGGTAGCTCTTCTGGGAAAATGTCGGGGAAGTCGCTCACTACTGGGAGGTTCTTTAGTTCTTTCGTTTCTAGGTTCGTGTCGACGACGTGAGCAAGGAATGCGTGGTATTCCTTACGCAGGTATTTCTGTGCTTGAATACTTGATATGATGCGAAGACTTGCACCGGGTTTGTCGCCATAGACTATAAGAGTTTCGTTAGACGAAAGGTTTAGATGGACTGCTTTCTTGAAGCACATGATGTCGGCACGATGAAGGCTTAACCAATCCATGCCAATGATAACGTCGAAACTTTTTATTGAGACTGGCATGAGGTCGATTGGAAATGAATGGTTATCTAGAGTTAGGGTACAACCTAAGTATATGCTACTTGTATTTTCAGTTTTTCCATTAGCCATTTCTACTGTGAATAGTTCTTTGAGTGCGTGCAGTGGTTGATTAAGCATGCGAGCAAATTTATGGTTTATGAAGCTTCGCTCCGCTCCACTATCGAACAGAATGCATGCATAGGAGTTATCGAGGAGGAACGTACCAGTCACCACTGTCGGGTCAGCAACTGCTTCCCCGTGGCCTATAGCTAGTACCCTCCCTGCTCCTCCCGCATTCCTCGCTTTGGGGCAGTCCCTCTTAAAGTGGCCTGCTTCGCCACATCCATAGCAGGTCGGGCTCGCGCCAGAGCCAGGGACTTGGTTGATAGGTTGTGCCGGGAACTTACAGAATCGGACGGTGTGTCCTTTCCTGTTGCAGTTAGAGCACTGCAATTCACGACAGGGGCCATTGTGGTGGTAGCCGCATTTGTTGCACTTGGGCGAACTTCCAGCATACCGACTCACCGGAGCAGTAGTAGCAGTAGTAGGGGTTACTGCGGCATGAATTGGCACTAATTGTTGCTTTTTGGCAGACTGCTGCTTCTTCTTTTCATCCCAGAATTTCCGCTTAGTATCGGCAGGTTTGGAGGGTTCCGGGATGGCTAGGGTGGTTGTGGTTGCAGGGGTTTTGACTCCATGGTCAATGAGTCGTTGTACCAATCGTTTGGCACTGTCGAAGGTAGCGGGGTTTGACGCTAGCACATTCCCCTGATACGGAGGCACTAGCCCCCATATGTACCTCTCAATCTTCTTCCCCTCGGTGGGAACCATATTGGGGCAGAGGGCCACCAGCTCGCTGAATCGGGCAGTATAAGCGACCACATTGGTGCCCTTCATCATCAGGTTCAAGAGTTCCTGCTCCAGTTTCTGGATCTCGCCCCTCGGGCAGTATTCCTCAGTCATGAGGTCTTTCATTGTTTCCCAGATAGATAGATCTCAAAAATACTGGTATTACTGATGTAATAAGTTCAGGGAAAATCGACCTAACAGTAGGTCATACATCATACCATATAGAAAAGTTTGATAGTTCTTAGATTTCAAATTTTGAGTAAGGAAAGTTAGAAACATTTTACACACAAGTGCTACTTGGAGCACAGATGTTAAAGGCTATCCTTTAATTAAAAGACGGAGATGTACTAGACATCAACCAACGGCGATGGGAAAATCCCGGGCGAGTACTGCGGTCGGACACTTGATGAAACACCTCTTGAAGGTGTCGATCCTGAGTCCTCTGACGAGCTCGAAGCTCCAAGATTTCAGCTCGTGAGGCAGCCAACTGCTATTGCAGGGTTTTATTTGTCCTCCGGGTCCGTTCCATGTCTTCTTCAGGATGGCGGATGTTGGCTGTGTTGACACCTGAGTCGGCATCAATCTCTATGACCCGGTCGACGGCTGCTCCATTTTGCTCGACAATACGAGCTATTCTGCGGATAATGATAGGCAGAGCTCGGTCAGTAGAGCCACCATTGCTGACGTTGTAAAAGGTTCGGTCCCCAAAATATGGTAAGGGTTGACCCTGATCATCACTCCAGCGGTTCAGGTTGTTTGCCCACAAGGGAGTAGGATCTGGAAACGCTGGTCGAGGGTTGTTGTTCGGGGCTTGACCTACAATCGGTAGGTTGTTGACTTCAGGCTCGGAGTCGGATCCATCCGAAAAGCCTTCTGCGAGGTGATCATCCAAAGGGATTGGATGCTCAACTTCAGGCTCTTCATCGATCCACCCGGCATTGCCTTCATTGGGAAAGTACGGGTCGCCATGATGGATATCTAGCCATCAAGGTCTACGCGAGAATAGAGGTATAAGAATATAGTATACGTGTAACTAGTAGCACAAAATACTCCTATAGTATTTTTAAGTTTAAGTTCTATTGATCTTCTTGTGGTATTGTTGGTAAGTTTTTAGACTTGTTAATCTATCACAACCATTCTAAGGCATGTGCTAATCACTCCTAGGACCAGCATAGTTGATCAGGCTATGCCATTCCCAGGACTGACCCTACATCCCCGAGCTCACTTGTGATATTTAATAATCGTAATACTTTTGTTCTTGTCATTGTGACACTGGTTTTAGTATGAATGCAGACTAGTATACTTAATTAAATATTTTAATATTTAAAGTATAGACTCTAGGTCAGAGTTTAATCCCTAATGGGTTTATAGTTTAGTATATCTTTTATGGGTTGATATATTCAATTCACTATAAACAATGCTCTGATACCAATCTGTCACACCCCAAAACCAAGAACGGCGGAAACGTTCTGGGGCGGAGGACGTCATGTAAGGTAATCACAACACAGTAAATGTAAATAGGCAAACAACATCATCCATTGCATTAAATATATAAATTTAATACATGCGTGTTCTGTACAGTTTTAGACACCAAAAATATAACGTAAATCAAAATAATAAAATGATGAGTCTTGAGTACGCTCCATCATCTCAAAAGCTGGCATCGGTACCTGTCTACTGATGACCTGAGAATACAAGTTATTTTGAAAGAGTTTATCAGCATTAAGCTGGTGAGTTCATAAGTACTTTAGTGTCAATGTTCGTTGTCAAAAACGTTTGAACCTGTCTCAATGTATAAGTTTGTAAAAGTTTGATTCTCTCAGAAAATCCTATATTTTCTATAAAAGTAACCTTCTACCAAGGCTAAACTGTTTTGTAAACTCGTCTGTTGCAAAAGTGTGTAATTACCCAAGTATAACTATCATTTGTTAAAATATAGTTTGTACATTAATGCTTAAGTGCGGTTATCCCTAAAATATGTAATGGGTAAATCGTTATAGTACTGTAGCTTGGTATAATAAGACTACTGCTGTACTAAATACTACTACCTTAAACCGGATTTATATTAAGGTTTAATGTGATAAATTGCACCATGCTATCGACTGGTAACAACGACATAAAGAACGGTCGTAATAACGGAATGACGTTTGGCACCCGCAGACCTGCAGGTCCGGCTGTAGCTAGCAGCAAGGTGTAGGATAGTCAATCCAGTATAGATCTATACGCAAACTCAACGCTCTCCCTCCAAGAGAATTCTGGCTACAACTCGGGCCATGACATTTAAGGCATGCTCCGATACAGTGGATCACATTTGTTATCGTATTCTTGCATATGTGATGAAATGTTTCTTGTTCTAGTATAGTTGTATATGTTCTCATAGTATAGTTGTATATATTCTCTTCCTAGTATAGACTCATGAATGAACTGACTCATTGATCTAGCAGTTGTAATAGTATGGTTCTGTGTTACCCCGATGGTAACTTGTTAACGGTGCGTCTAGTACGTATGATTATGGAAGTACTTTTATGTCTATATATGTATATTTGATATATAATTAACATGGAAACGACCTTCGGATGGTCACCCAAAATCCCACCAGACCACATCCAAATCGAGGAAAAGGAAATAGGGTGGATGGCCTTCCTAAGCCCTTTAAACATTATTTATACGTCTATACATATATGGGCATGCAATTTATAATATAAAAGCATAAATAAGTATTTATAAGACATTTGAAACATAAGTATTATTTTTAAAGAAAGATTGACTTGATGTCAATCTATAAAACAATTTGAAGGCGTAGATTTGATTAAAACAGATTAAGTATAAGGAACATTTGTTTAAATCACAGTTGCAGTGTAAATTCGAAAAGTAAATGGGTTTGGAAAACATTTTGAAGTAAAACAGTTTGATAGGCAGTTTGAATAGTGATAAAATCACTGGTTTCCCTAGTTATTAATCACATGTGATTAATGCAATCACATGTGATTGAAACAATAACTATAAGTATTTAACTTGTATTCCCCCCCTTGAAAGCATATAAAAGCATTTAGAATATTTAAAAAGGTTGATTAAGGGGTATGAAACTCACTTGATTGATTGAAGAAAGCGAGATGGAAAACCGGGCAGAGTTTCGTCTCGGAAAACGGATTTTTCTCGGGATTCTCGGGAATCTCAGGAGTAAAATCGACCCTCGGGACTTGAGCAAAAAGACCAGAGCTTCGGGTTATAACGGGCACGGAAAACGAGGCAAGATCGAGAGAGAAAACAGAGAAATGAGCAACATTTTCAGAAAGCCTCGCATCCTATTTATAGGAAGGCTGAACCGCCTCGGTACGCGGGGCGTACGCTCGTACGCAGCGCGTACGCGTACGTCATGCATGACCGAAGCCTCGACTGCCTCGGCCTCGGATGGGACGGGTTGCTGGGTACGCGGGTCGGATGGGACGGCGGGTCGGACGGGACAGCGGGTCGGACGG
Source organism: Lactuca sativa (assembly GCF_002870075.4). Taxonomy (NCBI): domain Eukaryota; kingdom Viridiplantae; phylum Streptophyta; class Magnoliopsida; order Asterales; family Asteraceae; genus Lactuca; species Lactuca sativa. The sequence continues at coordinate 311,978,153 of NC_056630.2, forward strand.
GTCGGATGGGTCAGATTCTTCGGATAGTGCGACGTGGACGATCCGAGACCCTCGATCTCAGTACGCGGGGCGTACGAAGGTACGCAGGGCGTACTTCGGTCCTATCCGATGACTCCCCTTCGGATAATACCGGGAATTTATAATTAAATTCATATTTATTTTAAATAAACTTCAAAAATTCATATCTCCCTCATACGAACTCCGTTTTTGACGTTCTTTATATCCACGCGAAGGTGAGACCATGATCTACAACTTTCGTTTAGATTCCGTTGGCAAATTCTGAAATTATTTTTATTATTTATTTATTAAAATGACATGATTAAGGAATTTCTTCAAAAATTCATAACTTCCTCATCCGAAGTCAGATTTGGACGTTCTTTTTATGTACGCAAACCTTGATATGATTCCTACTACTTTATTTAGCCCGAATAAGATTTTAGGAAGGTTACATTTTGACCTAAATTTGATTGGTTTTACATTACATTGACTCGAAATATCGGGTTGTCACAACTTCTCCAAGATCGATCTGAGGTCGGGATATCACCAGCTGCGAGTCCTGGAGAGTGATGTTCCCAAGACGGCCTTCCGAACGAGATACGAACATTACGAGTTCGTAGTGATGCCGTTCGGACTAACCAATGCCCCGGCCGTATTCATGGATCTAATGAATCGGTTATGTCGTCCATTCTTGGATAAATTTGTGATAGTATTCATAGACGACATACTCATTTATTCAAAGGATAAAGAAGAACATAGTCAACATCTGAGACAAGTCTTAGAGATGTTACGGACTGAGAGACTTTATGCAAAATTCTCAAAATGTGAGTTTTGGATTAGAAAGGTGGACTTCCTCGGTCACGTGGTCAGCAAGGAAGGAATCCACGTGGACCCCTCAAAAATCAAGGCTATCAAAAACTGGTCTGCACCAACTACACCAACAGAAATTCGCCAGTTTCTAGGTCTTGCTGGTTATTATCGAAGGTTCATCCAGAATTTCTCCAGCATCGCAAAGCCTCTTACCGCTTTAACCCAGAAAGGTGTGACCTACAACTGGGGAGAAAAGCAAGATGCTGCATTTCAGACTTTGAAACAGGCCCTTTGCAGTGCACCCATCCTTTCTCTTCCAGAGGGGACCGAAGATTTTGTGGTGTATTGCGACGCTTCGAAGCAAGGACTGGGCTGTGTGCTAATGCAGAGGGGAAAGGTTATTGCATATGCCTCACGACAACTGAAAATGCATGAGGTCAATTACACCACTCATGACTTAGAACTTGGAGTGGTGGTCTTCGCTCTTAAAATCTGGAGACACTACCTATACGGTACCAAGTGCACTATCTTTACATACCACAAGAGCCTCCAACACATCTTCGACCAGAAGGAGTTAAACATGAGACAGCGACGTTGGGTCGAATTGCTCAACCACTACGAATGTGATATTCGCTATCATCCGGGAAAGGCAAACGTTGTGGCCGATGCCCTTAGTCGAAAGGAGTACTCTGGCCGAAGAGTGAAGTCATTAGCCATGTCGATCCATTCGCACCTGTCAGCGCAAGTCAGGGAAGCTCAAATAGAGGCCTTGAAACCCGAAAACGTGACAGGTGAGGCCCTTAGGGGAATGGACAAGAACTTAGAAATCAAGAGTGATGGAGCACGCTACCTCATGAACCATATATGGACACCCAAGTTTGGTGGATTCAGAGAGGTAGTTATGAGCGAGGCACACAGGACTCCATACTCCGTACACCCAGGGTCAGACAAGATGTATCTAGATCTCAAGCAACTCTACTGGTGGCCAAACATGAAAACAGAGATTGCTACCTATGTGAGCAAGTGTTTGACTTGCGCCAAAATAAAAATAGAACACCAGAAACCCTCAGGTCTACTCCAACAACATGAAATACCTGAGTGGAAATGGGAGCAGATTTCTATGGACTTTATAACGAAACTGCCCAAAACTCAGGGTGGCCAAGATACTATTTGGGTGATCGTCGACAGATTAACCAAGTCTGCTCACTTCTTACCGATCAAGGAAACTGATAGGATGGAATCGACTTTGTCCATCATCTCAGATAGAGACAGCAGATTCACTTCCAGATTCTGACAATCATTGCAAAAATCCATAGGAACAAGGTTGGATATGAGTACAGCATACCACCCACAAACTGACGGACAGAGTGAGAGGACGATCCAAACCTTCGAAGACATGTTGCGAGCATGTGTAATCGACTTTGGTAAGGCATGGGATGTTCACTTAACTTTGGTCGAGTTCTCTTATAACAATAGTTATCATACTAGTATCAAGACTGCTCCACTTGAAGCCCTTTACGGCCATAAGTGCAGATCACCTCTGTGCTGGACGGAAGTGGGCGACACGCAATTGGCAAAAGGTCTAGTCCCCAATAGCACCCTCACTACTCCGGAGATCATCAGAGAAATGACTAAAAAGATCGTGAAAATACGAGAACAACTGAAGTCCTCAAGGGATAGGCAAAAGAGCTATGCCGACAAAAGATGTAAACCTTGGAATTCCAGATTGGCGACCGTGTACTATTGAAAGTCTCACCCTGGAAGGGCATGACATGCTTTGGAAAGCATGGGAAGCTAAATCCTAGGTACATTGGACCATTCAAAGTCATTTCAAGAGTTGGTCCAGTGGCCTACAAACTCCGACTTCCAATCGAGCTTAACAAAGTACATCCAGTATTCCACGTATCGAACCTTAAGAAGTGTTTGTCCGACGAAACACTTGTAATTCCACTCAATGAAATCGAACTAAATGAAAATCTTAACTTTGTGGAAGAACCCATCGAGATCATGGATAGGGAAGTTAAACGAACTAAACAGAGTCGCATTCCAATAGTAAAGGTTCGATGGAATGCTAAGAGAGGACCCGAGTTCACACGGGAACGGGAAGACCAAATGCAACAGAAGTATCCGCACCTCTTCCTCAGCCCCTAAGACCTCTCTTTTGTATTAAAATTTCAGGACGAAATTCCCTCTAACGGGGGGATGATGTAACAACCCGATATTTCAACTCTTTGTAATGACCTAAAAAGTCAAGTATTGTAACCACGTTGGACTTAATAAAATTAACTTTGATAATAAAATGCCCAAAAAGTATCTATTTAAATTCCTACTATGTTTAATATCATTAAACCGGGATCGTACGTAAAAATAATGCCCAAATCCGGCTTCGTATATTGAAGTTAAGATTTTTCCAAGTTCGGCTTAGCAGCAGACAGCTAAAAACTAGAATCGGAGATCGAGCGACTTTTGGCCGGAATGACCTAAACGAGAATCGAAGGTCTCGACAATGGTATTTCAGCAGTAAAAAGTCTGGCAAAAACCGACGTCAGATAAAGAAGTTATGAATTTTTAAAGAAATTCCTTAATCACGACATTTTATAAATAAATAATAAAAATAATTTCATAATTTGCCAACGGAGTCTAAACGAAAGTTGTAGAGCATAGTCTCACCTACGCGTGGATATAAAGACCATCGAAAATGGAGTTCGTATGAAGAAGATATGATTTTTTGAAGTTTATTAAATAAATTATATATAAATTTAAATCAAAAATCTGGTAATATCCGAAGGAGGAGTCAGCGTCCTCATCCGAGTTACGCGCTGCGTAGCCTTGTACGCGAAGGCCTTGGTCTCGGTCCGTCCACATCGCCCCCATGCGAGCCTATGCGATCCGTCCCATCCGAAGCGAAGCAGTCGAGGACTCGGTCACGGGTGACGCACGAGTACGCCCCGTGTACCGAGGCTTCCCAGACCACTATAAATAGAGATGCGAGGGTTTCAGAAAATTCACCCCATTTCTCTCATTTCTCTCACGATATTGCCTCGATTTCCGTGCCCGCACTACCCCGAAGCCCTGATCATTTTGCTCAAGTCCCGAAGGTCGATTTTACTCCCGAGATTCCCGAGAATCCTGAGAAAAATCCGTTTCCCGAGACGAAACTCTGCCCGATTTTCCATCTCGCTATCTTCAAACTTTCAAGTGAGTTCATACCCCTACAAACACACTTTAAATACGTTTTAAATGTTTTTCTTTTTATACATATACTCTTTTAGGGGGAATACAAGTAAACATACGGTTATTATCGTGTATTTCATAAAATTTCAATTTACTCGCTTTTATCAAATCAATCACTTGTGATTTAGTACTACTATGTGAAAACTCTTGTCATACTTTGCATGCACTAGATTTATACAAAGTATTTAGTAATTCCAAAGTATCCTTCGTTGCTAAACCGTTTTATACATTCTAAAAACTTATGATTTATGCTTTGTCAAACATTGTGAAAATGGATAAACTTTGCATACAAAACTATTACTTTAATAGAGACTTAGTTGAGAATCCATGAGACGTGTACATCTTCAAATATTGCCTTTTTGTTAGAGGGTATCGCTACAAGTCCTGTCTATAACCAGACTCTCCCGTTCGGAGAACGTGTCAAATGTGTATAGATCTATACGGGAAGTCCTGATCCCGCGCCCTGACTGTTAGCTACAGTCCTTCCTTTGGGGTGACAGTTTGTCATAACGCTACGACGCCTGAAGAACGTCGCTACAGGCATATTATGTTTAGTATGGTTATAAAACTCATCGGATACACAACTATTATAGTACTTCTGATTGATGAACGAGTAGCTACTAAAGTTATTCCTTATCTAACAAACTGAAATCTTCTGATAGGTTTATCATATAAATCTATGTTTAGAATCTTCTAAAGCATGTGGATTGCTTCCAATTTTTAGTCTTGGACATTAAACAAACAACTATTAGGAAAATAAGGGATTTTCTTGGTTCAACTATCTACATTTTTCAACACAAATACTCTCATGCACTACATACTTTTATAAGAAAATAAGGGATTTTCTTTGAAAATATACACTCATTTTGGAATGGCATTCAATGTTTCTAAATCACTTATGAACTCACCAACTTAATTGTTGACACTTTTTCTTTGAAAAAACTTGTATTCTCAGGGAACCGTTAAGCAGGTTTGGAAATCAACTTTTGGGGATTAACGCGCCGGCGTTAATTATTTCTTTTGAAAGATGTTTATGCATTTATCTTTTGAGCATGTAATGAATACAATGATGTAAACATTTTTAAAACCTCTATATATGTATGGTGGTGTGTACTTTCCTTTCTATGAACTGTTATGATACTGAATATGATGTCCTCCGCCCCCGAACGTTTCTGCCGTTCTGGTTTGGGGGTGTGACAAAATGGAAGTGCTCGGCCGGGCCAGGACTGATTTGATTTGTTCAATTAGTCGGTCATCATAAATCGGAAATCGGGAAACAACAAATGGACAGAGAGAATGATTATAATCCATGTCTCAGTCCATATGATATCTAGAATGGAGGAATATATGATCCCTTATCTAATGGAAAAGTCACTGACAAAGGTCAGAGTTCATCTACAAGGTCAGAGTTCGACAGAAGCTTTTGTGAGCTACGATTGCCAGTCGGTTCCTGAGGTCATACGCAATATTAGTTTAAGACTTATCCAAGTGGGAGACTGTTGGATTATTGTCTAAGTCCGTAACTATAATTGGTAAGACTTGACCCGACCCGGCATGGTCCATTTGGGTTGCATGGCATCATGCACTTGGATAGACTATAATGAGAGAAATAAGACACTTATGGTTATTAATATATTATAAGTTCTAGTATATTAATAATAAGAATAATAAGATTATTTAATTAGTATTCATCAAGAATTAATCTAGGATTAATTAAGTGATCAAAAGAAGACTAATTAAATATATGGGTTGATTGTGTAAATCATCCATACTTGTATAGTGGGCTAATGCTCCCTGGATAATCAAGTTGGGCTAAAACCCATAGGATGGTCCATGGATGCTCCATGGTGTATATGAACCCATGGATCCAAGGAAATGGAAAGTCATGACAATTAGGGTTTACCCTAATTGTAACACTATATAAAGATCTTATTCTTGACAAAAATCGGCCACTAGTGAGAGTAAGAAAGGGCTAGCCGATTTTCATAGATTGTAGATTTCTCTCAAGTTATTCCAAGTGTATCTGGTGTTGTGTGAACCATTTGAGGTGTCACACTTGGGGCACTAGCCACTCAAACTTCATGAAGATATTCTACATCAAAGAGGTATGTATTCTATCTTGTTATATTGATAGTTTTGTATGCTAGATTAGGATAATACCTTGGATGTTCATATTTGCATGTATAATAGAGAAAACATAGATCCAAGGTATTTAGGGTTACATGTACACTTAGGAGTGTTAGAATGCTCAAAACCCAACACCAACTTGGATAAATCTATAACTATATATGCAAGTATAGCCAAATAGCAAAGACTGCTTTCCAAAGCCACTGTCAAACTCTGATTCAAATCAAACGTTGGCCCTAAGATGTTGTCACACTACTAGAAAACAGCCTTTTACGACGCTCATTGCGCGTCGTAAAAGGCTCAGACAACATGCAAATGCGTGTCAAGGAAGGCCCTGTCATAAAGAGAGACGACGCGCATTTACGACGCTCATTTACGACGCGCAATTACGACGCGCGTTTACGACATGCAATGCGTATCAAGGAAGGCCCTGTCATAAAGTAAGATGACACGCATTCGCGTGTCGTAACCTTACGACGCGCATGTTAATGACACGCAATGCGTATCAAGAAAGCCCCTATCAAGAAAGGCCATGTCATAAATGAAGATGACACACATTTTTGCGTATCGTAAATTTAAATGTTTAAAAAAAATAAATTTATATATTTATTAATTTTTAAATTAAATTTGCATTTAATTTCTCATAATAGAAATAAAATACCATATACAAAAAATACAATCCATTGCATAATATAAAATAAAATTTCATACTCAAAAAATAAAATAAATTGCACAAATTGTAATGTCATACAAAGAATCATTCAAATGTTAAACAAAAATAATACATTGCTAACATGGGTTATACATTCCTATAAAACTAACAAATAATCTTACAACTCTGTTTCTTACTGGAAAGGAATGTCAAACATGATTACAAGTCTCCCTTAATCTTGATTACTCACCTGCTTAAGTAGAATGTTGTTGTTGAGAAGGTTACCTAGCAACAGAGAAAAACACAACACCTCTCCCACAATCACAACATCATTTACAGAGAAAGGGTTGTCAATTACTTTCATTAAGTCTTTCATTCAATCACAAAAATATTAAATAAAAGGGTGAAACAGTAACTTACTTTTGATAAGTTGATCTCCCTTAGAGCAAACACAGCTGAAGCATTGAACAAGCCCCTATTTCAAAATTTTATAAATACACAAATCATGATACCTGATATTGGAATACACACTTTGAGACATGAATAAATACGAGTAGATTAACCTGGATACATAGGAAGTAAAGATGGAAGGTGCCAGAACTCCGGGGGCATTGGGTTGGTTCCTTCCCACTCGCACACACCAAGCCAGAACTCCACTTAATCCAACACCAAAATAAGCCTGCATTGGGTTGTACATCCAGACGATTTTATCACGAACATAAGTCATGTTATCAACTTTCTGAAGAAGTATACCAAGACATTTGTAGGAGAAGAATACTCTCAATAAGATAATTTAATTAAAAAAATGTAATGATAATGATAATGAGTTCATACCTGTGAAGTAGTGCATAATGCTCATCATCATATGTATAAAGATCATACTGCTTCGCAAAAGCATTTCCAAGAGAAATGACCCAATCAATGTCTTGAACAACATCCAAAGTTTCTGCAAGAAACTGCAAACAAAAAAAGAAATAAATAATAATGACATGAAAAGTAAGACTATCAGTCTATAACCTCAACAATAAAACAAAACAAATTATTATTAAAATCAAATAATGATAATACAAATTGTTACAAATTATGGGACAGCAGGGTCTTCTATGATGACATATAAAGCATCCCTATTACAATATTACCCTTGTGGGACAGCAGGGTCTTCTTCTATGATGACAAATTGTGGGACAACAGTACATGACTAAATGCATGTAGATTGATAAGGTTGTTTCTTTTTTACTTAATAAAATCAAAATGACTTGACGTGCTAAGTGATAGGTTGGTCACTTTATATATTAAGACCCTCCCTATTACAATATTACCCTTGTTTATTTTTTTATTTTATTCAACTTTTGACAATCTCATGAAAAAGGCACTATCGACCTCGTTTTTTTTCAATGTTCACAAAATTTTAAGCAAAATGTTGGCATCTATTTACCTGTTGTTGTTTGTTTTAGAATTTGGAGAGAGAGAGAGAGAGAGAGAGAGAGAGAGAGAGAGAATCTTCATGCCTTTATGGTGTATCAAAGGAGGGCGCGAAAAGACAACCCAGTTACCATCCTAAGCAATTAGTGGTCCTAGACCATGTGAAAAACAGAGCTCATATCATAAGCTGATTTCATAAGGGGCAACAACGAGTATGGCAATCCTAACATTCCAAAATTTGAAAACTCAAAGCTTGTCATTGGCTCACAAGTTTTGTTGTATTTCCGCACCACCTGACCATCTAAACACTCTTGTTTCTTAGAGGATATTGTAGTTCATCAATTAAAACAAAAGGAAAATATTTAATTTTACCTGTGTCACAAATTACGATATTGTCCTGAAAAGTTACCACAGAATAAAGCAGACCCGCATGTGAAATACACTCCATCGAGAAATTATTTTGTGGCAGCTACTGACTAGGCAGTATTTCTTTTACGAGGGATGATTTCTCCTTTATCAACTGTCCACAGATCTCTATAATCTTTGAAGATCCTTCACACAACAAAAAATATTTTTAAATAACATCATAATTAACCTAGAAACATCAAAAGAATATGTAGACAATAGAAGTCAAACCTTTGACCACTTCTTGAATGATACCAGATGACAGATCCATGATCCATAAAGTTTCAAAACTGCATGAAAACATTATATAGCAGATTAACTGTATATCATGTTAATTAAAATATGACATGTAAAATGTGGTAATTTTCCAATGACTTCAGAAGATGCCAGGGGTAAAAACATAAACATGATTTGAGATTAAACCCTTCTGGCACAAGCTAAACCACAAACAACATAAACATGATTTGAGATTAAATATTTTGTTCTAATTAGCATAATGAAGGCTTTATATGGAGTTGAAGGGAAAAAAAGTTACCATAGGTTTCATTTCGTATTTTAATGGCTCTAAGATGAATTCTTCATCTTGTGCTACACCATTCACTAGTAGTTTACCTCCTCTTACCTAAAATATGGAACGAATTTAACATCTTGGAAAGATAAATGTTGTAGATAATTCTCTTGAAAAAAGGAGGTTAATCATAAATCATAATCTTACCTCAACCCAATCTCCAGCCTTTGCTACAATTCTTTTTATAAATACATCACCAGAACTGTAGCCAAATTCCTACAAGATTATTGATACAAGACAATGAGCAAACAACAAAACACAGAACTAATCAAAGATACTTATAATCAAGAAGTGAAATCGCACCTGAAGAATGGGAGGATCCTTGAAGATCACAATATCTGAAACTTCTGGCTTCCAAAAGATGTATGAAACCTAAATCAATAACAGGCAAAAACTCAAAATCTTGCATACAATCACTATGTGAATTGAAAAGCCAAAATGGCGAAATTGGCAACCATCATTCATATAGTGTGTAATAAGGTTAGAATTGGGATTATACCTTTTCGGCCATTATACGATCACCCACATCAAGGGTAGGGCTCATGGATGCAGAGGGGATGGATCTTGAACCCGCCGTTGCTGCCGGACCGTACCCGGCGAAGTGATCTCGGTCGGGATGTATTGGATTTTCCGGAGGCGGTGGCTAGGTTTTGGGCCACGTAGCCGGAGTAAGAAACAGTGAATCTGATCGCCATACACGCAATTTTGATTAACAACAAAAAGATTTGGAAAATTGCTTCTTCGGTGATCAACTGTTGTGACGTGAAAAGAAAACTCACAAACAAAGAGATCCCATTGAAAATGAAGGAATCAGTGAGATTAGGAGGGTGGGGTGGAATCAAAGGGTAAGATTAGAACAAGAAGGGAAGAATCGGGAGCTGAAAATTGGGGAAAATGATGAAATCGAAAAACCCCAAAGCTGAAAACAACCTGAGATTTCCTCCGGAAAGCGATGGAGAGATCTCAAGGGTGTGGAGACGAAAGAGACTTCCGGTGAAAAACATTGTGGGTAGGTCTGTGTTCAAAATTGATAGATTTTTTTTTTCAAAATTTATAGGGGGTTGTGATTCTTTAGGCTTCAAAATTGATAGATTTTTTTTCGATTCTTTCAAGTTTGAATCAGAAAATGAGAAAGAGTTAGGGAAATCAAGATTGCAATGCTCGTCCTTGTTAGGTTGAAGATGAAAGATAGATAGAAGATAGAAAAAAAAAGGCGGGTTTTCAAAATTTTGGGGATTTCATTTCCCCCCTTGTCTACTAAAAGCTTGCTTCATTAAAATTATAAAGCGACAGGTACAGACGACGCGCGTTTAAGATAAAGCGCCCTCCGTGTTTTTAATTTTTTTTCTTGAGACACTAAATTAAGGGCACACAATAAAGCGTGACGTAAATCCTTAAATTTTTTTGGAGAGATGACACTATTTTAAGGGCACGTCCTTTTGCGTATCGTTAATTATCGCGTGTCGTAAAAAGCGCGTCATTAAAGGTCTTTTTTCTAGTAGTGTCACACCCCGAAACCCAGGGCAGAAACGTTCCAGGGCGGAGGTGACTTCATATTGAATATCATAACCAATGTACATAGTAAGCAAAGTAAACAACCATTACATTACATATAAAAGTTTACATTTGTTTAAAAACCAAGTTGTACAAGTGTTATACATAGTATATATGAACAAAAGTAAGACGTGTCTTCAACGCACTCCGTCTTCGTCAAAAGGATTGTCGGGTACCTGTCTAATGCGGACCTGAGAATAAAAGCAGTTTGAAAATCAACATAAAGCCGGTGAGTTCATAAGCGGTTTTGTTTTTTGAAAATGTACAAGTTTCCTTTCTGTTTTCTGAAAAAGTTACGCACCAAGAAAATACCATATTTTCTTATAAGTTAGTTACCAATCCGAAATGTAATGTAAAAGATGTATACTGAAAACATGGTTACCCTTGTGAAGTGTTTAGTTATCTGGTTTGTTACACGAATCTGGTTATGTACAAATGTTACCCCAGGAAAATCCCATATTTTCCTAAAAGTTGGTTACCATTCCGAAGTGTAATGTAAAAGATGTATTCCGAAAACCTAGTTATCCTTGTGAAATGTATTAGTTTTAACACGTATATAAAACTAATATGTACAAAGTAAACTAGTTACTAAATCCATTATTACTAAGAACTAAATCTCTGTTATCCAAATTGCGAGTTCCATAACCATACGATAGACTAGATATGGCAATAAGTAATCCACATCACCTTATGACTTTCGTCACCCTTGAACCTTTCGGTTCGGTTGTAGCTAGCAGGCAGGTGTGGGGTAGTCAGCCCCGTATAGATCTATACACTCAAGTCACACTCCCTATCTAAGAGATTCTGTTTATGGGTGTGGTCCTCCACTCGCGTATCTTTGTGGAGTGTTCACCGAGGATGTGTCTCCAATTTATAGGAATAGCAAATTTACTAGTAATAATACAGAAAAATCCTGTTACAACAATAATCCTTCACTCGCGTATCTCTGTGGAGTGTTACCGAGGACAAAACAGTGTACTAAGTTTCATGTTTAAAAGTTCAAATGTTATGCTTTTAACTGATATAATGTGTAAAACCATTTGTGAAATATAAAACATAACAGTTTATAACGTATTTCACAAATAATATGAATATGTGTTCTACAAGTTTAAACGGTTATCTGTTATGATTGTCAATGTTAAAAGCACATGAAATATTAAACACAACACATGTAAAACAAGTTTTGAGGACAAATATTCCTTGTACTTTGCTTCTATTCCCCCTGAAAATAGTGAAAAACATTGAAAAAGGGTAGGGGTATGAACTCACAAGATGAGAAAACATGACGGTTTGGATGCTATGTGTCGGTTCGGGGCTGGATAACGCGTGAGGTTCCTATGTAATATGAAATGATATACAAATGTATCTAATTAGACTTTTAATCACTAATTAGATATGGTTATACACTCCAAGACGTGAAAACACTTCAAATCAAGTGTGTGGAGTGACCTGGGTGACATCTATGGACGTATAGGGCTCAGATAATGGGTTTGCTCTTCAAGAGTAAACTCCTTAGGAATTTTACGGCCCTAATACCATGACCTCATGAGTTCACGGCCATGAACTCATGGTTGATGGGTTTTAAGGTGCTAAATGGTCAAATATCACTTGGGGAATGTTGGTATGATTTAATCTAAGGCATGGGAATGAATTAAACCACCAAGGACATTACCAAATGGAGTTTACGGCCGTAATCTCCTATGTGACAATTCCTTACATGATTTTGTGGCCCTAGCTCAATCACATGTGATTCAAACCAATTTTACAAGCCTTAGAATGAATTTAGGGCATCATTTGACTTATATATGTGAGTTTACGGCCCAGGAACCCATTCTTGGGGGGGTTTACGACTGTGAACTCTTAAAGGGAAGGTTTTCATCATGCTTATGGTCCTTAAATCGATTGTGGTTGGTTCTAGAATTTAATCCAAGGCTATTGGTGTGTTTAAGTGGCATTTAAACACTTGAATTTGAGTTTACTCCCCATGAATATGAGTTTACGGCCCAAGCATGTTCTTGGGCAGTAAACTCAAGTTTACTCCCCAAAAGCTGGATTCAAGGTGTTCTATGTCCGTTCCATTAAGTCATTAAGCCATATCCAAACCCCAAAGGTGATTTGGAAGGATTTTAAGGCTCAAAACCCCATTTACATGTGTTCACGGCCTAAGGATGTTCTAGGGCCGTAAACACATGTTTATGGTTCTATTTCTAATATAATTCACGAATTTGAAGGCCAAAGGTGTTATACTAGGAGCCAGGATAGTTACCTTGATGATTTGGGGCTTGAAATGAGTTATTTTGGATCAAGAACTTGGATTTGAGGAGAGAGGTTATAGAGAGAGTAGAGAGAGTAGAGAGAGGGTGCAAAAGCTTCAAATGGAAGACTTTTGAACTTTATATATGGTTCAAGTTTTGGACACGGTGAAATTCTACCCAATACCGACGTTATACGGTGCTTTTGGTCGCACCCGATTAAGTTGCCGTAACCCGATATGGTCGATTCTAAAAATATTCCGATTACTAGAATGGGATGTTAATCTGAGTTCTAAATGCGTTTAGACACCCAATAAGTCATAATAACAATCTAAAATTAATGACTTAATTTAATAGCGTAAACGGAAACGAAATTAAAAACGACGAATGTGTTAACGGAAAGGGTTACAATTGATGGAACGAACTTCGGGTTGTCACAGATGTGTTATCAATTACTCCTTCGTTATGCTAGATATTGTATGGACACGAGACATGGATTCAAATCAATCTCATGGTCCAAATTTTTTTTTCCTGATTTCCGATTAATGATGATTGGATTCAGACTATTGAATGAACACATTAATTTATTCAAGGCAAGGCCTTGCACATGAATATCAACATCAATCATCGAGGGGCCCAAAATATATCACTTTCCTTATTTAGGAAAAAGGAACGAAGTACATTGACTATATAGTCATACCTATAATGACAACTACAAATTACTGAGCGGTCCAAAGATATCGATTTTCCTGTTAAGGTAAAAGGAACGAATAATCTTCGACTACATAATCATACATTTCACTTTCCAAATCATGCATGTAATTACAATTTATAACATCCAGTTACGAGATGAATTTGATTAAACTAAAACACGACTGATTTGTGAACAATGAGCTATATATCTCTTCTTTAAGAAGAGTAGATATTATCATCTTAGAATTACTCGTGATGAAATCCATGAAGTAATCTCTAAGAGTGGGTTTATCCAATACTTAAAATATCCATTTTCTAAGTACTCATGAATATTGTAGCAATCCCGTGCAATGTCTAATCTTGATGGACAATATACAATTGGTTCATGACAGTCTTGACTCGCTACTTACTTCCAAAAGTATGAGCGAAGTGGAATTTGAATAATAAAATTAATTAGTAAGTGAAACATGCAAAGTGAAATACAATAATAAACTAATTAACTATAGTATCAAACCCTTTAAATATAATTAAAACTTTATTATTTAATCACCATAACAATTATAAATTTATTCATTGTATATTTTTTCGTGTAATCAACTAACTACTTGAATGAAGTAACATCAGTTATGTCATGTTCTAAACACACATACCATGCCTCTCTATAGTCCTTCCTTTGTAGACATATCGACTAGACATTACTCCAATGATGCTCATTTCATAATTCCTAATTCTTATCTCTATATGAGATGTAGTGAGATTTTTTCGTTACATGTATTGTCCTTCTGTAATGTCGAGGTCCTAAAGTCTTAGAAATAGAGCCTTCAATATTACAGAATGTTCCACTGGAACTTGTTACTCAAAATAATTCCATGGTTATGAAGTCTTAAATTCAAGGCACACTCCTTGAACACTTCTCTTACATTAAAGTTTCCAATTCACATGTAGATTTTATAACCAACACATATTATGTACCCATCTCCTATTATGGAATAATTTTCATATTCCCATATGACCATCAGTTCTGAAAAAGAGTCATCTCAATCCAAAACGTGCCACTATGTTCCTTCCAAAACAATACCATACTTCCAACTATCCAAAAGCAACCAACCTTCAGTAAACCTCAAAATGTTCTTGACAGTATGTTTAATAACGCTAGTCACTTAAAATCCTAGTCATTTTCCTCACAATGCTCAGAGCATTTGAAAAATTAGAATAAGAAAATATTATAGCATATGTAATTGATCCTATATCTGAAGCATACGAGACTCGAGTCGTTGTATCTTATATAAGGATTTGATATCTCTTCAATCTATTGCTATAATATTTCCATATAGAATCTTCTATGTTGAAACATTTCAACATGATATTCATATATGATTTTGACTAAGTTCTGTTAAACTATATGATCTAAACCTTTAGATTCATGACGAAGTATGAGTGCCCTCTCCCTTAAGTCCATTATGCTCCTAATAGCTTTGACATGTACTCAAAAATTAATTGGACTTGTAGAAGTCATTACTCTTTGATTTCTCATGGAAGTGTTGATTCTTATTTTGCGATGCTTCGTCAAGACTCTAATTAGGTTTCTTAAGCTTATAAACTTTATTCAGATAGTGTATGTGTTCAAATCCTTTCATGTCGTGATAAACATCTCTCCTGAAAGTTTAAACAAATAATTGTCATTCCTCACAAATCGAAATATGAAGAGGGATACTGTAATCATATTGTGAGTTTGAGAATGCAACCAGTATCCGTATTGATCGTTATCATATCTTGAAATCTACTAGCGAGAGTGTTCCCTTATAACCATTTTCATGAATTAGAGCAAAACCTTTTGCCACCAAGATTCGAAAGTGCATACATTCACATCCATGTAGAATTTTCATTTTCAACCTACAGTCATACGGAAAGGTTGAAAACAAACCAAAATCACTTTAGTTGTCCTTCATGGACTGAACTTTTCCTCACTCTTCATTTCTTGCTTTCTGGCAGCTCAAAACCCTCCAATGTTTTTTTTCCTGTTAGTAATGATGGGTTTTATACATAAGAAAATCATATTTTTAGGCGGAAAAATAAAACCATAAGTTTGCATACACCCTAAAGGATCTACGTTCTCACTATGATTTACGAACATCAATTTGAATTCAAGAACCCTAAAGTAGATTGCTATTTTTGAAATTGAGAAAGGGTTATTAGAAACATATCTTTTTGTTTATTGTTGTAGATAAACTTGAATTCTTTCCTTGGATAAGCCTTATCCCTTTGGTCCCCCCCCCCCCCCCCCCCCGCGCCCCAAGTCTCCATAGAGCCCAAGAAAGGCTCTAGAAACCTTCTAGAACCCATTAGAACTCATCCAACCTCTAGCGAGGTTCTACAATTGGTCAATGCTGAATCATTTGAACATTGTCACCTTTAGTCCTTCCATTTTTAATTATTCCAATTAATCCTAAAATTAATTCGAGTTAGTTTCTGATTAATTTATAATTAAACAATATACTTTTGATTTAATATATATTTTAAAAAAATATTAATAAATTATTTATTTTGATTTCTAATTAATTTATTAGTCATATAATAATTAATAAATCAGTCTCTCTCTCCAAATTACATTCTAGTCTCTTACTAGGGTCAAGGGCAACCCAAAAGGACTTTGCTAATAATTTAAGTTTATAATAATTTAGTTAATGGCTTAGAAACCTAATCCAATAGTCTCCCACTTGGATAAGTCTATAACTAAATTACAACTTCCAAATTCAACAGCAAAGTGTGCTCTCCGAAGCAACTGTCGAACTTTGATTTAAAAAGATATTGGTCCTTATATAGTCATGAGATATGGATTAGAATCAATCTCACTGTCCAAATTATGTTTCCTAATTTCCTGATTTGTGATGACGACATAAGACTATAAAATGAACATCTCAACTGAGTCCTAGTTGGGCGCAACACTATAAGTCAACACCAAATCACCGAGGTGCCCACCGATACCGCTTTTCCCGTTAGGACAAAAGGAACAAATAAAATTTGAATTACATGCTTGTATCCTTTACTCACCAAATCATATCTGACACTACGTTTTATAACATCATGTTACTGATGCATTACGCAACACCAATGCACAACCAATTTGTAAATTACAACTCATATATATATATATATATATATATATATATATATATATATATATATATATATATATATATATGTTTCAAGAATATAAAATATTATCATCTTAGATTTACTCATGATATAATCCATGAAGTAATTCTCTGAGCATGAGTTAATCCAATACTTAAATCTCCATTTCTAAGTACTCATGAATGTTGTAGCAATACAATTTCTATGTCTAACTTCATTAGACAATCTACAATCCAATTCATGATAGTCTTAATTCACTTCTTACTTCCCAACATATTAGTGAATGTGGAATTTGAGTAATTAAATTATTCAGGAAGTAAAACATGCAAAAAAACACTAGAATAAATAATTGACAAAGGCGGTAAACAATCTCATAAATAATCTCTATTATTTAATCACCAAAAGTCAATTACATTTATTTTGTTACAAGTTTTCAACTAATCATCAAAATACTAAAAATAATGGCATCTCTCAATCAAATGCTTTTAGCATGTTGTCTATGCATAAGCCTACATAGAGCGTTCGTAAAAGGATCAGCAGGTGTAACGCTCTAAAAATTTCATCCAATTTAAAATTTTCAAAAGCAACCCAGTTTCATTAAGTTATTACAAAAAGTTTTTCAATACAATTATTATCAGAGTCTTCACAGAGACACATCAAAACATATTCATGAGGAGCGGTACGATAACGCCTTTGCCTTGCCACAGTCTCCTGAAGTACCTGAAAAACATTAAACCACAACTGTAAGCTCGAAAGCTTAGTGAGATACCCCCAAAATACCAACCACATATACCATACACGCACAACATATCATATCATAACAGAACACAGAACAGCCATGCACTTCGGGTCTAGTCACATACATCGAGTCTACAGTGTGATTGGTCCGCCCGCACAGGGCCTTCAATCCACCTGGTCCACTCTCTGAGTCAACAGTATGACTGGTCCGCCCGTACTGGGGCTTCAGTCGGCCTGGTCCATTCTCCGAGCCTCGGCACATCTTGTCTTCCCTCTTGGGGCCTACATCCTATCCGGACCGCTCACTGGGCCTTCGGGATAACCGGTCCGCCCTGGGTATGTTGGCCTTCAGCACAAAGCAGGACCCGCCTCATCCCAACCCCAGTCCAACAACCATGTGCATATAAACAATCAATCATATAACGAATCACATCCAATCAAACCGATCTAACAGGTCACATAGCATAACATCATCCTAACCAGGATACCGACCTAACCGGTCACTAGCATAGCATCATCCTATATACCAGGATACCGACCTTAACCAGGTCTCTAACATATACCATCATAACTACCAGATGCAAACATAGCAAAGCAAAACATAACAACGACAACCGGATCACAATCCGATAAAGGGTCGGCCTTGGTGTCGTAGACTCTATCGATATAGTGAGGATAAGTCACCTCGCAACTGCCGACTAAAAAGATAAGACCAAGATGCTCCGACCACTGGTACAATCTCCACCACTAGCCAACACCAACACTAAACTCAAAACAAAAGCCAACAATTATCAAAATGCCCCTGGAAGTCAACTGGTCAACCCTTGGTCAAAGTCAAAGTCAAAGTCAACCTCTTGACTAACTCTACTCGCCGAGTCACCCCGAGACTCGCCGAGTCCAACAACTCTGAGTCCCCTCACACTCAACTCACCAAGTCGTCCCTTGACACACCGATTCACGGCTCAACCAGAAGAAGGTTAGGACCTCACGACCAGACTTGCTAAGTCCAAGAACAGACTCGCCGAGTCCAATGCTATCTTCAACCAACTCGTCGAGTTGTTCTTCCAACTCGTCGAGTTTCTGCCCACCTTCAAGCAACTTGCCGAGTACACCCATGTGACTCGCCGAGTGTCACTAGCTCTTAACCCATACAGAGGCTTTCCAAGCCATTCAGGGCCTCAAATACATAGATCTACTCTTATACAAGTCATCCATCACGTAAAGTGGCAAACTTTACGTGAATCCAAGTAGATCTAAGCATTTTACACTCTAGGGTTTGGGTTTGGGACAAGAGGGCTTCATCAACCATTCTTGGGCAGCACCTTTACAACAAATAGGATCATTACAAGCTTGGATATGAAGTTTCAACTTTAGATCTAGCTTCTAAACTTGCAATTGAATCCACCCAAGCCATAATCCCCAAAAATAGCAACTAAGAACAAATCAAGAAGAAGGAAACTCAAGGTAACAAATTTTTACCTTAGAAATGATCCAAAGGAGGAGTAGATCCCTGATCTACAACAATATCCAGATGTTAGCCTCTGTCACACCCCCAAACCTGAACGGCGGAAACGTTCGAGGGCGGATGACTTCATGTGGTAATGTAACAAATGAATACATAGTAAAGAAAGCAATACAACCATCATATATATAATTGAAAGTTTACATTTGTCAAAAGTTACATGTTCAAAAGTCAATTACAATATGATGTCAAAATACGAGATTAAACTGGCGCCGCAGCATCCCTTCATCAAAAGCGAAATGAATACCTGAAATTACTGATTTCCTGGGACATGCAAGTAATTTTGAAAGAGTAGATCAGCATTTAAGCTGGTGAATTTCATAAGTATTTAAGTGACAATGTTTGAATGAAATGAAATGTTTTATCTTGATTTGTTTGTGTTTAGAAAATCCTATATTTTCTACTAGTATAAAAGTAGCCTTCACTCAAGACCAATGTTTGTTTCCAAAATGTATGTAAATGTAAAATAACCAATGAGTTTGAAAACCTTGTAAATCAATGCATTCTTAATACCCCATGTGAGTTTTATAACCATACTATTGACTCGGAATGCCTATACACAACGTTCTTCAGGCGTTGGAATGTTATGACGTTTGTCACCCCAAACGGTGGACTGCAGCTAACTGTCAGGGCGCGGGTTGTCAAGCCCGTATAGATCTATACACAAACACCATGCTCCCCCTCCAAGGGATTCTGGTATATAATACAGGACTTGAAATGTGTACTCGAACGTACATGAAGTTAGTGTCTCACAAAACCGTGGTATAACAACAGATCTACTTGTTAAAATGTTACGTTTGTTCTTGTATACGAAAGTAAACTTCTTGAAATTCATGTTTCTAGTACATAAGAGTTAGAAATCTGTTCGTAAAACTATACCTATTATAGTTTTCAAAAAGTGTGTCTTGTTTGTTTAGAAATACCTAGAAAAGGAATCACTTGTTTATGAAAGCATAGATTTTTGGTGTAGAGTCTAAGATAGACAAGAATAATCTAAGAAAAGTTTAGTTTATACATGCATTACAATAATGTATATTTCAAAAGATAGAATGCTATTTTAACATATTATATATATATGAAAGTTCCTTATAAAGTTTGTAAATCGCATGTGATTTGGATATATAAAAGCATATAAAAGAGTTTCTTTATGTAACACACGATAATACTCGTGTGTTTTACTTGTAATCCCCCCCTTGAAAGCATATAAAAGAATTTAAAGAATATTTAAAAGGTAGATTAAGGGGTATGAAACTCACTTGAAAGTTTGAAGATAGCGAGATGGAAAACCGGGCAGAGTTTCGTCTCGGGAAACGGATTTTCCTCGGGATTCTCGGGAATCTCGGGAGTAAAATCGACCTTCGGGACATGAGCCAAAAAGACCAGAGCTTCGGGTTTGAACGGACACGGAAAACGAGGCAAGGTTGTGAGAGAGAGGAGAGAAATGAGCCCTTTTCTTGGAAGCCCTCACATCCTATTTATAGGAAGGCTGGTCTGCCTCGGTACGCGGGCCGTACGCTCGTACGCAGCGCGTACGCGTACGTCATGCATGACCGAAGCCTCGACTGCCTCGGCTTCGGATGGGACGGGTTGCTGGGTACGCGGGTCGGTTGGGACGGCGGGTCGGACGGGTCGGATTCCTCGGATAGTGCGACGTGGACGATCAGAGGCCAATCCTCTCGGTTACGCAGGGCGTACAGGGGTACGCAGCGCGTACCTCGGATGAGGACGCTGACTCCCCTTCGGATAATATCCGAATTTTGATTAAAATAAATAATTAATTTATTTAATAAACTTCAAAAATTCATATCTTCTTCATACGAACTCCGTTTTCGATGGTCTTTATATCCTCGCGTAGGTGAGACTACGCTCTACAACTTTCGTTTAGACTCCAACGGCAAATTCCGAAATTATTTTTTTATTATTTATTAAAAACCCATCGTGTTTAAGGAATTTCTTTGAAAATTCATAACTTTTTTATCTGATGTCGGTTTTTGCCAGACTTTTTACCGCTGGAATACTAATGTCGAGACCTTCGATTCTTGTTTAGGACATTTCGGCCAAAAGTCGCTCGATTTCCGATTCGAGTTTTTAGCTGTCTGTTGCTAAGCCGAACTTGGAAAAATCATAACTTCGCTATATGAAGTCGGATTTGGGCGTTCTTTTCACGTACGATCATGGTTCAAAGACATTTAATCATAGAAGGAAATTAAATAGAACTTATTTGTACATTTTATTATGAAAGTAAATTTTATTACTCAGAAGTGGTTACAATACTTGACCAATTTTGGTCGTTACAAAGAGTTGAAATATCGGGTTGTCACATCATCCCCCCGTTAGAGAGAATTTCGTCCCGAAATTTAAAGTAGTAAAGATACTAGTGAACATGAAAGAGATGAGGGTACTTTTGTTTCATCTGATCTTCGCGTTCCCATGTGAATTCAGGTCCCCGCTTGGCGTTCCAGCGAACCTTCACGATGGGTATGCGACTTTGTTTTGTTTGTTTGACCTCTCGGTCCATGATTTCTACTGGTTCTTCCACAAAGTTGAGGCTCTCGTTGATCTCGATCTCGTCGAGTGGAAAAACAAGAGTCTCGTCGGATAGACACTTTTTCAAGTTTGAGACGTGGAAGGTTGGATGGATGTTACTAAGTTCGCGCGGTAGGTTAAGCTTGTAAGCCACAGGGCCGATTCTGGCAAGAATCTCGAAAGGCCCTATGTGTCTTGGATTTAGTTTCCCACGCTTTCCAAATCGTATTAAACCCTTCCACGGTGAGACCTTTAATAAGACGTGGTCTCCCACCTGGAATTCCAAAGGTTTCCTCCTTTGGTCAGCGTAGCTTTTCTGTCGGTCTCTTGAGGCTTTCAATCGTTCACGAATCTGAACGATCTTCTCTGTTGTTTCACGTATGATCTCCGGACCGGTGAGAGTGCTTTCAGGAACTCTTCCTCTAGCTAACTGGGTATCGCCAACTTCAGTCCAGCATAGAGGGGATCTGCACTTTCGACCATAGAGGGCTTCAAACGGAGCAGCCTTTATGCTTGTATGATAACTATTGTTGTATGAAAATTCGACAAGGGGTAAATGCATATCCCATGCCTTTCCAAAGTCAATCACGCAGGCTCTCAGCATGTCTTCTAAAGTTTGTATTGTTCTCTCACTTTGTCCGTCTGTCTGTGGGTGGTAGGCTGTACTCATGTCCAGCCTAGTTCCCAGGGAACTTTGTAGTGACTGCCAGAACCTTGAAGTGAATCTACTATCTCGATCGGAGATAATGGATATCGGAACACCATGCAGTCGCACTACTTCCCGTAAGTAAGTTCTTGTAAGCTTCTCCATTTTGTCAGTCTCTTTGATGGGTAGGAATGCGCGGATTTGGTCAGTCTGTCGACAATGACCCATATGGTATCGAGTCCACTTGTCGTCTTGGGTAACTTGGTTATGAAGTCCATAGTAATCCGCTCCCATTTCCATTCTGGTATCTCTGGTTGTTGTAGTAATCCTGATGGTTTCTGATACTCGACCTTAACCTTAGCGCAAGTAAGACATTTACTCATGAAGGTAGCAATTTCTGGTTTCATGTTAGGCCACCAGTACAGTTTCTTAAGATCCAGATACATTTTATCTGAACCTGGATGAACGGAATATCTTGAGTGGTGAGCCTCGGTCATGACTACATCTCTGAAACCACCATGTTTCGGGGTCCAAATTCGGTCCATGAGATAGTAGGCTCCGCCACCCTTGACTTCTAGATTCTTCTCCATTCCTCGCAGGGATTCACCCGCCACATTTTCAGGTTGCAAAGCTTCCATTTGTGCTTCCTTAATTTGTGTGGATAGGTGGGAATGGATAGTCATGGTCAGAGATTTGACCCTCCGACCAGTGTATTCCTTTCGACTGAGGGCGTCGGCTACTACGTTGGCCTTGCCAGGATGATAACAAATTTCGCATTCGTAGTCATTCAGTAACTCAACCCATCATCGTTGTCGCATGTTGAGTTCCTTCTGATCAAAAATGTGTTGAAGGCTCTTGTGATCGGTGAAAATAGTACTCTTTGTTCCGTATAAGTAGTGCCTCCAGATCTTCAGAGCAAATACCACTGCTCCTAATTCGAGATCGTGTGTCGTATAGTTCACTTCGTGTGTCTTAAGCTGTCGGGAGGCATAAGCGATAACCTTCCCTCTCTGCATAAGAACACAACCAAGTCCTTGATTTGAAGCATCGCAATACACTACGAAGTCTTCTATCCCTTCGGGGAGGGATAGTATCGGTGCGGTGTACAAGGCCTACTTTAGTGTCTGGAATGCCTTCTCTTGTTTCGCTTCCCAGTCAAAGGCCACACCTTTCTGGGTTAATGTAGTAAGGGGTTTCGCAATGCTTGAAAAGTTCTTTATGAATCTGCGATAGTAGCCAACTAGACCTACAAATTGACGAATTTCTGTAGGTGTCTTTGGTGCCGACCAGTTCTCAATAGCCTTAATTTTGGAGGGGTCCACGTGTATACCTTTCTCGCTAACAACGTGGCCTAAAAATTCGACTCTTCGAATCCAAAATTCGCATTTAGAGAACTTCGCATAGAGTTTCTCCGTTCGTAGTGTTTCTAGGACTTTTCGTAGGTGTTGACTATGCTCTTCCTCACTTCGAGAGTAGATAAGTATATCATCGATAAAGACGATGACGAACTGATCCAAGTAAGGGCGGCATACCCTATTCATTAGGTCCATAAATATTGCTGGTGCATTGGTTAATCCGAACGGCATCACCACAAATTCGTAGTGTCCATAACGAGTTCGGAAAGCTGTCTTTGGAATGTCCCCCTCTAGAAATCGTAATTGGTGATATCCGGATCGTAGATCTATTTTGGAGAAGTAGCTCGCCCCTTGAAGTTGATCGAATAGATCGTCGATACGGGGTAGAGGATAGCGGTTCTTGACAGTAAGTTTGTTCAGTTCTCTGTAGTCGATGCACATACGAAACGATCCATCTTTCTTCTTTACAAACAAGACCGGTGCTCCCCAAGGTGAGAAACTTGGTCTTATGAATCCTTTGTGAAGGAATTCATTAAGTTGACTGGAAAGTTCCTGCATCTCTGCTGGTGCAAGACAATAAGGCGACTTCGCTACTAGGGTAGCTCCTGGAATTAAGTCGATTCTGAACTCGACTTGGCGTTGCAGTGGTAATCCTGGTAGTTCTTCTGGAAAGATATCGGGAAAGTCGCGTACTACCGAGATGCTCTTGATGTCCTTTAGTTCTTGACTTGTATCGACAATGTGCGCTAGGAATGCTCGACAATCCTTCCGCAAGCACTTTCGAGCTTGGATACACGAAATGATGCGAAGGTTTGTACTAGATTTGTCGTCGTAGATAACTAATGTTTCGTTGTTAGGGATGTTAAGACGGACTGCTTTCTCAAAGCACATGATGTCGGCGCGAAGAAGACTCAACCAATCCATGCCGACTATGACGTCGAAACTTTTAATTTGAACCGGCATGAGGTTGATTGGGAAAGAATGGTCGTCTAATGTTAACGTACAGCCCATGTATATGCAATTTGTGTTTTCGGTTTTTCCATTGGCCATCTCTACAGTGAATGATTTTTCTAACCTGCTAGGTTTAGGTTTAAGTAAATGAATAAAGTTTTGACTCACGAAGCTTCTCTCCGCTCCACTATCGAATAATATGCATGCGTATGAATTATCGAGAAGGAACGTACCAGCAACTATAGTTGGGTCAGCTACAGCTTCGTCGTGGCCTATTGCCAAAACTCGTCCCACACCTCCGGTGCCTGCTGCCTTAGGACATTTCCTCTTGTAGTGGCCCACCTCGCCACAACCGTAGCAAGCCTGCCCTACACCCGCACCGGGAACTTGAGTGATCGGCTTCGCGGTTTCCTTGCAGAAACGGGCTGTGTGTCCTTTCCTATTGCAGTTGGCGCACTACATTTCTCGACAAGGTCCATGGTGGTGGTAATTGCATTTGGTGCATTTTAGGAGGTTACCTATATAAGGCTTTGTTGGGTAGGTATTTGTAGGGGTTGTAGCAGGTACAGTGGCAGCATTCACTGAAACCAGTTGTTTCTTTGCGGATTCTTGGGAAGACCCACCCTTCCCTTTAATCCACGCTCTCTTCCTGCCATTGTTGTTGTTGTTTCCTTTTTGTGGTGCTGGTGCAGAAGTGGTTGAGTTCTGATGACCTCCGTAGTCGATCAGAGATTGTGCCAGTTCCTTAGCACTTTCAAAGGTGTCAGGTTTAGAAGCTAACACGCTTGACCGCATTTGGGGCGTCAGTCCCCAGATGTACCTTTCTATTTTCTTGCTCTCGGGAGCAATCATATCTGGACAAAGGATTGCCAGTTCACAGAATCTGTTGGTATAAGTAACGATGTCGGTACCCACCATTCCGAGAGTCCATAGCTCGTGTTCAAGCTTTTGAATTTCTCCCCGTGGGCAGTATTCTCTCATCATCATGGCCTTCAAGCTCTCCCAGCTTATGGAGTTTGCCACGATTAGGGTAAGTACTTTAACGTGGCCATTCCACCAAGTTAAAGCTTTATCGAGAAGGGTGAAAGTTGCAAATTTGACCTTGCTGTGCTCGGGACAGGAGCAGATTTCAAAGACTGCCTCCGTCCTTTCAATCCACTGCCTCAGGGCCATCACACCACCAGTACCATAAAACATTCGGGGCTTGGCATTTGTGAAGTCCTTATAGGTGCATTCTCGAGGTGGTCCATGACTCTCGCCATGGTTGGATAGGTGTGTGCCAGATCCCGAGCCATTAGTACTCGAGTTATTGATCTGTGACATGGTAGCTGCTACCGCTGCGGTGACTGCTGCTTGAAACATAACAGCATCAAATTGGGGTGGTGGAGGTGGTGGTGGTATAGGTGCTTCCTCACCGTTGTTTCGCCTTGGATTCCTACGCGGAGGCATCCTTCAACTATACGTTGAAAAGACAAGGATAAGAATTTCATAGAATAGAAAATGTATGTGTCTCATGAACTAAATCTCTATAGTTCAACAACAGATGATAGTATGAGTCTTAAAATAGAAGAATGAAAGTTATTTGTAAGACTGAAGGTATGAAACAAGTATTTAGGTTCACAAAGACCATTCAAGGTTCGAACGAAATACTTAACATAGTAGTAATAGTGTCACTTATATTAATATAAAAGTTGTTACAACGATCATGAAAATTTGACCCCTAAAAGGGTCTCCGATTACAAAGTTCGAGAAATTTAAAGACTTTTAGTCGTGGTCCTAAGCTATAACAAAATTTGAGTCCTTGAAAAGCACTACTTGCGTCGAAGGTTGCGCTTGGAGCTTGACTCCGCATCTGATTGCTTTGACTCCATTAGACGCCTATCGAAAGCGGCTTGTTGTTCCCTGAGTTCAGCGAGGGCTGCAATCATTTGCGCTTGAAACGCTTCGGTTTGGAATTGAGCGTTGTCTTGCATCTTGTCCAGCCTACGGATGTCAGAAGTGTGAACCTGCACTTCCACATTGATATCCCGGAGTCGGCTAGCTTGAACTCCAGACTGATAGGACTGATTGGCTAACTTACCCACCATTACCGGGAGTGCTCGATCAGCCGAACCTCCGCCGCGGACATCATAGAAGTCCCGGCACATGCCGTAGGGAGGGCGTAGGTTTTGCTGTTGGCTCCAATGGTGGAGGTGACTTCCCCAGACGGGAGTCGGTCCTTGAAAGTTCCTTACGAAGACGGGAGGTTGAATGGGTGGTGGATCGATAACTTCCAGCTCTGAGTCGGTACCGGAGTCATCACCCACTTCTATGGGTTCCTCGTCCTCTTCGGGATCATCTTCGATCCATCCTCCGTTGCCTTGGTTGGGAAAGTAGGGGTCGCCAGGGTGGTGAAATCCAGCCATTTGACTGTACGAGAAATAGGGTTATAAGAATTGAATAAAGTCGGAACATGTAAAACATGTAAGTTAAACTAGTTTAGATAGCAAATACTCCTATAGTATTTAAATTCTTGTGTTTGATTCTTGTAATGGTTTGGTAAGGTTTGACTTGTTTCTTACTACGATCATTCCTCGATATACGTTGGTCCAATCTTGGGCAAATATAGTTGATCACGCTATATTTGTCCAAAATCTGATTACATATATCGAGTCTCAGTCGTAGTGTCAACTTGTCTAAATACTTGTATAGTTGTATAACATGAAAATAGTTTGTGGTATGCATGTAATTGTACTTAAATGAACTATCAATTTAAGTTGAACGAAATGCTGCTTAAGTGTAAAAAGAAAATTTGTTTTGTCAGAGAGTATTAGTCCCTTAAGCATTTATAGTTTGTATATCTTATGTGGTTTGATATACTTAGTTCACTATAAACATTGCTCTGATACCAATCTGTCACACCCCCAAACCTGAACGGCGGAAACGTTCGAGGGCGGATGACTTCATGTGGTAACGTAACAAATGAATACATAGTAAAGAAAGCAATACAACCATCATATATATAATTGAAAGTTTACATTTGTCAAAAGTTACATGTTCAAAAGTCAATTACAATATGATGTCAAAATACGAGATTAAACTGGCGCCGCAGTTTAATCTAAGAAAAGTAATCACTTGTTTATGAAAGCATAGATTTTTGGTGTAGAGTCTAAGATAGACACGAATAATCTAAGAAAAGTTTAGTTTATACATGCATTACAATAATGTATATTTCAAAAGATAGAATGCTATTTTAACATATTATATATATATATATGAAAGTTCCTTATAAAGTTTGTAAATCGCATGTGATTTGGATATATAAAAGCATATAAAAGAGTTTCTTTATGTAACACACGATAATACTCGTGTGTTTTACTTGTAATCCCCACCTTGAAAGCATATAAAAGAATTTAAAGAATATTTAAAAGGTAGATTAAGGGGTATGAAACTCACTTGAAAGTTTGAAGATAGCGAGATGGAAAACCGGGCAGAGTTTCGTCTCGGGAAATGGATTTTCCTCGGGATTCTCGGGAATCTCAGGAGTAAAATCGACCTTCGGGACTTGAGCCAAAAAGATCAGAGCTTCGGGTTTGAACGGACACGGAAAACGAGGCAAGGTTGTGAGAGAGAGGAGAGAAATGAGCGCTTTTCTTGGAAGCCCTCGCATCCTATTTATAGGAAGGCTGGTCTGCCTCGGTACGCGGGGCGTACGCTCGTACGCAGCGCGTACGCGTACGTCATGCATGACCGAAGCCTCGACTGCCTCGGCTTCGGATGGGACGGGTTGTTGGGTACGCGGGTCGGATGGGACGGCGGGTCGGACGGATCGGAGCTTCGGACGGGTCGGACGGGTCGGATTCCTCGGATAGTGCGACGTGGACGATCAGAGGCCAATCCTCTCGGTTACGCAGGGCGTACAGGGGTACGCTACGCGTACCTCGGATGAGGACGCTGACTCCCCTTCGGATAATATCCGAATTTTAATTAAAATAAATAATTTATTTATTTAATAAACTTCAAAAATTCATATCTTCTTCATACGAACTCCGTTTTCGATGGTCTTTATATCCTCACGTAGGTGAGACTACGCTCTACAACTTTCGTTTAGACTCCGTCGGCAAATTCCGAAATTATTTTTTTATTATTTATTAAAAACCCATCGTGTTTAAGGAATTTCATTGAAAATTCATAACTTCTTTATCTGATGTCGGTTTTTGCCAGACTTTTTACCGCTGGAATACTAATGTTGAGAGCTTCGATTCCCGTTTAGGACATTTCGGCCAAAAGTCACTCGATTTCCGATTCGAGTTTTTAGCTGTCTGTTGCTAAGCCGAACTTGGAAAAATCATAACTTCGCTATATGAAGTCGGATTTGGGCGTTCTTTTCACGTACGATCATGGTTCAAAGACATTTAATCATAGAAGGAAATTAAATAGAACTTATTTGTACATTTTATTATGAAAGTAAATTTTATTACTCAGAAGTGGTTACAATTCTTGACCCATTTTGGTCGTTACAAAGAGTTGAAATATCGGGTTGTCACAGCCTCTTAATCTTCAACCTTCTTCTTCTCAAGTTCTCTTCCCAAGCTCTAATTCTTCATCAATGGTGGCTATACACGATTCAAGGGTTTTCTGGACTTCAAGAGAGGGTAACGAGGCTGGGGAGAGGGTATAATGTCCTTTCTATAGGGCTCATCCTCCAAAATTAGGGTTTTCCCCACACAGCACCAACTCGCCGAGTCTAGCCGCCGACTCGCCGAGTTGGCCACTTAACACGCGACCAGAATCGCGACCCTACTCGCCGAGTCCACCCATGGACTTGCCGAGATACCCTTTCACATTTACACTTTGAACCCTGAACTTGCACTTCTGAACTCGGGATGTTACAGTTCTCCCCCACTTAAATTAGGCTTCGTCCTCGAAGCCTGCAGTAACACAACTCCAGAACTACTCTCGCAATGCACCACCTAGAATTAACAAGACCAGGTTCTTCAAAACACAACCACCGAAACCCAAAACCCACCTTTCCCTCCCGCGGTGTTCTGACCACCACTTCCAGCCAGCCAACGGCCTAGTCCTCTGATAACCAAACTTATCAATCAAGTACCATTCTAGGATACTTCACTCGCTCCCAATTACGCCAATCACTTGACTCATTCGAGCTAGAAATAACCCTGAACCACCGGAATCCCGATCGGAGTCCAACTTTATCCATTCCAGGTTGACAGAAGAACACATCCTTCAGTCTCAGAGCAACTCCCATGAGTTCTCCTCTGCAATCTCATACCCATGCTGGACTGGTTCTAACATCCTCGGGTTGGGAAAACCCGATGCACTGATGACACCTCCAAACATCCCCCAGTATGAATTTCCGCCCCATACATAATTCCTCGATAAAAATCAAACCGGGAATGCAAGATTCCATCCCTGCATCCTTTCCGAGCCTCTTGGCTTGTCACACCCCCGAACCAGACGGAGGAAACGTCCGAGGGCTGTTGTGACTCAATTGAATACCATCACAGTGAATATACATGAAACATAACATCATTCATCACCATGCATTGAATTAGTACAACTGGTAGTGTTTACATTTAGTACATTGTTTCATAACATTACATTCCCAAAAAGTAAATTTTTCGATACTGAATAAACAAAAAACAAAACATCACTGAGTACAGTTTTCCCTTCGATTTACCTGTTACCTGAGAATACAAGTATTTTGAAAAATGTCAACATATGAAATGTTGGTGAGTTCATAAGTAATGTTTGAAATATAATGTTTTGTATTGTTTTGAAAACCACCAGAAAATCCGATATTTTCCGAAAAGAGTATCGTAAAAATAAGTGTGAAGATCCATAAGTATGCTTTTTTGTTTCTAAAAACAAAATTGTTAGACTTGGTATGCATCTTGTAGGTGTATGACTTGAGAAACCCTAGGAAAACCCGATGTTTTCCTAATACTTTAACTTATGCGTTATACCGTTGTGACGTGTGTATTCGATATTTCCAGGTGACGTTGGATTAATTATGGGTTGTGAGTTGTTATAAACACGCATTAATGAAAACGGCTAGTTTACAACTATACAAACGATCCCTTAGGCGTCGTTCATACTATTCACTTAATCCAATCACCCTAATTTCTCATAGCCCCACAACCGAGGAGGAAAGAGAGCACGAAGCCCTCGATAATTCCATAAGTCGTTCAGGGCTATCGTGAATGCGAAGGGCCCTTAGCCCGATCCGCAATGGTGAATTCTTGACTTTACTAGCAGTACCAAAGGACCCTTGGGGCCCAACAGCACAAAAGCCATTGAAAGTCCTTTTACACGGAATTAGGTCATATAAGACCCAACAACATGTAAGCGAGTTTCCTTCGGGCCTAAAGATCATGTCATTGGGCTAGCTAGGCCCAACAACCACGATTTGAAACTTTCGGGCCCAAAGATGGTGTATCGACATCTGGTGAATTCCCATGTGTGTATTGACTTCCCGTAATTTCAGCGTGTGTATTGTAGTATCGTCGCGTATAGGTTTCTGATTCATTATTGATTCGAGACCGAATCAATTCATTTGGTAACGATTTTTGGTGTTGAAGGTGTATTATGTTTCGTCGGTAGCCGTGGTATTAGTATTTTAGCATAACGGTTTTATTGTTTAACACATTAAAATTTTACTTTTTACAACCCATTTCTTATGGTTAATTTACACTTTTGACCCTTTGTATAAACGAATTTCCATTTTAGTCCTTAAACCATTTTTCTTGACACTTTAGTATCAAAACTTGTTGAAAAGATATTTTTCAGCTCAAATTTGTTTGGAAAACAGTTTTAGTCCCTCAAAATGAAGTTTTCTCGGCTGAAACCTCATTTTTCGGAACTTTTACACTTTTGGCCCAAAATAGAATTTTTTTTCATTTTTGGTCCTTTTTAAATATGAAAAGGATTTTTGACCCTTGAAATGGACTTGGAGCACTAGTAGTCCCCTGTTTTATAGAAAAGTACAGTTTCAGTCCTTCAAATTTGAAAATCTCTCATATTAGGCTTTAGTGGGCCGAAAAATTCATTTTTGGCCCATTATGCTTGAAATTTTACATTTTTAATCCTTCAAGAGAGTATATTTTCAGAAAATACTTTTTTAAAACTGTTTTGTCCCATTTCAACCATCAGAATTCTTATTTTGTCATTTTGGGCCCTATAATTTTATGTTTTTAACATTTTGAGCCCAAAAATGGGTTTTTAGCCCAAAAATGTTCATATTAACCAACTTAGTTATTTTTCTAGAAATGATTTGTGTGTAATAATATGTTTTATACTTGTTTCATACATCCTAATGTAAATCTCGGTTTTAAGGACTTTTTGACTAGATCCAACACCACAATCTCATAAAAACATGAATATAAACATAGAAATCACACAAAGCATACATATACCCATAGATTTACACGTTTGCTTGTATTCCCCCCCCCCCCCCCACAGAACTCATATAAACCGAAAATAGGGGGTATGAAGCTCACCTTTGGGTGTGGTTTCGGTTTTGGAGAAGAGATGGAAGAAAATGAGTTGATATTCGGCCCTAGCAACCTTTCCTTGGAAGATATCGAGTTTAGGAGCTTCTAAGGTGCAAGATCACAAGATTGAATGAATTTAGAAGAGATTTTTATGAAGTGAAGGGAGTAATATCATAAGTTAGCCATTAACTTACCTTAGATGATGAATCACTTTATGAAGATCCTTAAGCTTCAAGCCAAATTTTCGAGATTTTGGATGGAGAGAGTGGGTGATTCTTGAGTAATTTAGAGAGTGTTTTTGTGAGGTGTGTGTGTGTGTGTGTGCTCTAGGCCGAAACAAGAAGGGAGGGGAGGAGAGAGAGGTTTGACAAGATTGTTGCATGGAGATATGTGCGTTGCATGGAAATCCTAAGTGCAAAAGTGAGGTGTCATGAAATAAGTCAACTCTTCCTTTCCTTTTGGGCTTGCCTTGGGCCGAGAATGGAGAGGGGAGAGAGAGGATTTTTGGGCTTTTTGCCCCTAAGCCGATATTAGAGTTAGGTTGAATGATTGTTGGCCTTATAAAATATAAGTGTAATTTTTATGCTTTATTAGGCTAAATTAGGTTAATTATGGTCCATAATAGATCATAATATTTAATTTATTTCATTCTAGACCCAATATGGCCCAAAATGTTGAAATAAATGAAAGTGGGTCCAATTAGAGCCCATTTAAAGGTTCTAAGCCCGAGATAGTCAAATTGGAAGCTTATTGGCCAATTGGGCCCAATAAGGAAGTCCTAGTCCAAAATGGACCTAAACAAGAACTTCTAGGGTTTCCAATTACTTGTTGACTATTTGAAATGCTTGTATAGTGTACTTGATGGAAATTTTTGTTGCCATGAAGTGAGCATCTTACATGCTCTTAAGTTTTTGATTTAAAATTTTACTTGAGTGTTGTAGTTACAAGGCACAAAATTTCTAGTTGTGACATCATCCCCCCGTTAGAGGGAATTTCGTCCCGAAATTCTGTTTGAAAGCTAGATTTGAGAATGCGAGAATAGCTGAGGGTACTTTTGCTTCATTTGATCTTCGCGTTCCCACATGAATTATGGCCCACGTTTCGCGTTCCACCTTACTTTCATGATCGGGATGCGACTTTGCTTAGTACGCTTCACCTCCCAGTCCATGATTTCAACCGGTTCTTCAATGAACAGGAGATTCTCGTTGATTTCAATCTCGTCAAGGGGAATGACGAGGGTTTCATCCGATAGGCACTTCTTTAGGTTAGAGACATGGAACACAGGGTGCACACTGTTTAGCTCCGCGGGTAGTTGCAGTTTATACGCCACTGGACCTATTCGGGCGACGATCTCGAAAGGTCCAATGTATCGTGAGTTCAGTTTTCCCCGTTTTCCGAAACGAATGACTCCTTTCCATGGTGAGACTTTTAACAGTACTTGATCCCCGAATTTAAATTCTAAGGGCTTTCGCCGTTTATCGGCGTAGCTCTTTTATCGGTCGCGGGATGCTTGTAATCGAGCTCTAATTTGAACGATCTTTTCCGTGGTTTCACGAATGATCTCCGGCCCCATTAGCGCCTTGTCCGACGTATATGCTTTTGCTAGTTGGGTATCACCCACCTCAGCCCAACATAGCGGTGACCTACACTTACGCTCGTACAGTGCTTCAAAAGGAGCGACCTTGATGCTCGAATGGTGACTGTTGTTGTACGAGAATTCAACTAAGGGTAAGTGGGTATCCCAAGACTTCCCAAAGTCTATCACACATGCACCAAGCATGTCTTCGAACGTTTTAATGGTTCGTTCACTTTGACCATCCGTTTGCGGGTGGTAAGCGGTGCTCATGTCGAGATAAGTTCCTAGTGCTTTCTGGAGTGATTGCCAAAAACGTGAAGTGAACCTACTGTCTCTATCCGAGATAATAGACACTGGTACTCCATGGAGTCTCACGATTTCTCGAATGTATAAGCGTGTCAATCTCTCCATCTTGTAGGATTCTTTTATTGGCAGGAAATGGGCAGATTTCGCCAGTCGGTCGACTATTACCCATATGGTGTCTAGTCCATCTGACGTCTTGGGTAGCCTGGTCACGAAATCCATAGAAATCCCTTCCCATTTCCACTAAGGGATTACCGGTTGCTGTAATAACCCTGAGGGCTTCTGGTACTCCACCTTTACCTTGGCACAAGTAAGGCACTTACTAACATAGGTGGCAATTTCCGCCTTCATGTTAGGCCACCAATAGTGTTGCTTAATATCCAAGTACATCCTGTCTGTGCCGGGATGAATGGAGTATCGCGTCTTGTGGGCTTCCTTCATCACTACCTCCCTAAATCCTCCGAGTTTAGGGACCCAAATACGGTTCATGAAATAGTATACTCCGTTCTCTTTTACCTCTAGATTCTTCTCCATTCCGCGTAGTGCTTCGTTTGCTCTGTTCTCCATCTTCATGGCTTCCGACTGGGCTGCTCCAATCTGAGTGGTTAAGTGGGATTGGATGGTGATTGAGAGAGTTTTCGCACGACGATTAGAGTACTCCTTCCGGCTCAATGTATCTGCTACCACGTTGGCCTTGCCTGGGTGGTACTTGATTTCACACTCGTAGTCGTTTAACAATTCAACCCATCTTCGTTGTCTCATGTTCAACTGTTTCTGGTTCAAGATGTGCTGAAGACTTTTGTGGTCCGTGAAGATGGTGCACTTCGTCCCATAAAGGTAATGCCTCCATATCTTCAGAGCAAAGACCACTGCTCCTAATTCCAGATCATGGGTTGTATAATTCACTTCGTGCATCTTTAGTTAGCGGGATGCGTAAGCTATCACTCTTCCACGCTGCATAAGAACGCAACCTAAACCCTGATTTGACGCGTCATAGTAGACCACGGAATCTTCTGTTCCCTCCGGTAGAGCTAGTACCAGGGAACTACAGAGGGCTTGCTTCAGGGTTCGAAATGCAACCTCTTGCTTGTCTGTCCATTTGAATGGTACGCCCTTTTGCGTAAGTGAGGTAAGTGGCTTGGCGATTTTTGAGAAGTTTTGAATAAACCTCCTATAGTAGCCTGCTAGACCTAAGAATTGATGAATTTCCGTGGGTGTCGTCGGGACGGCCCATCCTTCGACGGCTTTGACCTTGGAAGGATCCACATGAATTCCTTCTTGACCAACAACATGACCTAGGAAGTTCACACTACAAAGCCAGAACTCACACTTGGAGAGTTTTGCATATAGCTTTTCTGATCGCAGAGTTTCTAGAATTTGTCGGAGATGTTGACCATGCTCTTCCTTGCTTCGGGAATAGACAAGAATGTCATCAATGAAGACAATGACAAAGTTGTCGAGGAATGGTCGACAAATTTGGTTCATTAGACCCATAAATGCGGCAGGAGCATTCGTTAGACCGAAGGGTATTACGACAAATTCATAATGTCCGTAACGAGTTCGGAAAGCGGTTTTAGGAATATCCTATTCCCGGACTTTGAGTTGATGGTATCCAGACCGTAGATCTATCTTAGAAAAGTAACTATCTCCTTGGAGCTGGTCCAATAGATCGTCGATTCGTGGGAGTGGATAACGATTTTTGACAGTGAGTTTATTTAACTCTCTATAATCGATGCACATCCTAAAAGATCTGTCCTTCTTTTTGACAAATAGGACCGGAGCTCCCCATGGCGAGTAACTAGATCGGATGAATCCCTTGTCCAGAAGTTCGCTGAGTTGACTGGACAATTCTTGCATTTTAGCAGGAGCTAGCCGATAGGGTGATTTAGCGAGAGGGGTTGCTCCTGGGACGAGCTCAATTCTGAATTCAACTTGCCTTTCTGGGGTTACTCCAGGAAGATCTTCAAGAAATACATCGGGAAATTCACGTGCTACTGGAATGTCTTGAATGTTAGTCTCTTCCTTGGTTTTATCCACTATGTGGGCCAGGAACGTCAAATCTTTCTTTCGTAGATGCTTTTGTGCCTGGATGCACGAGATGAGGCGATGGTTCGTGATGGGTTTGTCTCCGTAAATAACTAGGGTTTCGTGATTAGGAAGGAGAAGACGTACGGCCTTCTCGTGACACATAATCTCAGCATGGTAGAGGCTTAACCAGTCCATGCCAATAATAACACCGAAACTCCTAATGGACACAGGCATTAAGTCTATTCGAAAGACGTGTTGGTTCAGGGTTAGGGTACATCCGATGTAGATTTCCCTGTGGATTCAGTTTTCCCATTGGCCATTTCCACCGTAAAGGTTTCATTGAGCTTCTGGGGTTGTTGTTTTAATAAATGCTTAAACTTATTGCTTACGAAACTTTTCTCCGCTCCGGTGTCAAATAGGATGCATGCATAAGTGTGGTTTAGGGGAAACGTATCGGTAACAAAAGCGGGGTCCTGAATCGCCTCTCCCTGACCCATGGTCAGCATCCTTCTTGTTTCTCCATTTTTGGGATTGTTGTTGTTAGGGCAATCTCGGCGGAAATGCCCAGTCCTCCCACACCCATAGCAGGTGTGGCTAGGCCCTGCATTGTTGCCGTTGGTGTTGATGTTGTTGTTGTTGCGGGTATTGTTGTTGTTGTTGTTGTTGCTGTTTCCCTATTGTTGGTTCTGGGGAGGGTAAGTCCTGCAGTACCTCGCCGTGTGTCCCCTTCGATTGCAACTGGTGCACTGCAACTCCTTGCATTCTCCATTGTGATAGAAACCACACTTGTTGCACTTGGGAAGATTACCGTAATAAGGTCTGGGAGCATTTGAAGCAGCTGAGGCTGGAGCATGTGGTGTGGCTGGAACTGGTGCGGTGGCAGCATTAAATGCCACTGTCTGCTGCTTCTTGGAAGTCTCGGAGCCTTGGCGCCCCTTCCTTTTGTTGTTCTT
Organism: Lactuca sativa; assembly: GCF_002870075.4. Classification (NCBI taxonomy): domain Eukaryota; kingdom Viridiplantae; phylum Streptophyta; class Magnoliopsida; order Asterales; family Asteraceae; genus Lactuca; species Lactuca sativa. The sequence continues at coordinate 312,015,093 of NC_056630.2, forward strand.
CCCTTTCTTGCCATCACTTTCCTTCTTGGCGTCATTCTCAGCTGGCTTCTCACCCTTCTTGTTGTTGTGGTCATACAACTTCTTCGCCAATCTTTTAGCACTGTCGAAGGTTTCGGGGTTGCAGCTATCACATTTCCCTGGATCGGAGAGGTTAGTCCCCACATGAATCGCTAAATCTTCTTTCCTTTCGAGGTGATCATACCCGGGCATAATAGAGATAGTTCACTAAATCTCGATATGTAGGCATCGATATCCGCATTCCGCACAGTGAGGTTCCACAGCTCTTGCTCCATTTTTTGAATCTCGCCTCTTGGGTAGTATTCAGCCATCAGCATTCTTTCATTTCCGACCACGACATGGAGTTGGCTACAGGGAGTTTCATGGCTTCCACGTTTCGTTCCACCATGTGAGTGCTTGATCGACAAAAGTACAGGCTGCGAACTTCACCTTCATCTCCTCAGGACAATCGCATATCTCGAATACCGATTCCACCTTCTCGATCCATCGCTTCAGAGTGATCACCCCTCCAGTGCCGTTAAAGGTTTGTGGTTTAGCGTTTGTGAACTCCTTGTAGGTACATGTTTTGGTGGGTCCTTGATTCATTCCGTGGTTCGAACTCCCGGCCCCTTGCCTGTTGACTGCAGCAGAGACTGCTGCCTGGAATGCGGCTGAGTCAACTTCGGGTGGGGTTGGTCTAGGGTTTCCGCGAGTAGGTCGGTGAGGCATCTTCTTGTCACGAAACAGAAAGATGTTGAGTGTACGTGGTTTCCGTGAGGTTGTGGTCCTACTGACTAGGTGTATGGCACGACCTTAAGTACTTCTATCATTTAGCATACAATCATAGATTCGCAACACATAGCAAAACACGTAAAAGTTCACTAATATTATCTTATGCCTCTTCCACTATTGCAGACTAAACAGACGTTCTCTTTTTGGTGATAAAGGGGTTTGTTTTTAGGTTCCCTAGCCATCGCGATCTCCTCAGAACATCTGTTAGTTATACCTTGGAGGGAATGTAGTTGATCAGGCTACATTCACTTCTTGATATCACTAAAACAGTCCTGAACTAACCGGGATACTAGCATTATCTTGTTTGGTTCGGCGTTATGTTCTTATTCCTAATACAAGCATGGGTGTTTTATTGTTATGTTTTACTTGTTTTGTTCAGAGTTGGGTTAGTCCCTCTTTTGGTTTATAGTTGCATATCAATGTGTGGTTAGACATGCTAGTTCACTATAAACAGAGCTCTGATACCAACTTGTCACACCGCCGAACCAGACGGCGGAAACGTCTGGGGGCTGTTGTGACTCAATTGAATACCATCACAGTGAATATACATGAAACATAACATCATTCATCACCATGCATTGAATTAGTACAACTGGTAGTGTTTACATTTAGTACATTGTGTCATAACATTACATTCCCAAAAAGTAAATTTTTCGATACTGAATAAACAAACAACAAAACATCATTAAGTACAGTTTTCCCTTCGATTTACCTGTTACCTGAGAATACAAGTATTTTGAAAAATGTCAACATATGAAATGTTGGTGAGTTCATAAGTAATGTTTGAAATATAATGTTTTGTATTGTTTTGAAAACCACCAGAAAATCCGATATTTTCCGAAAAGAGTATCGTAAAAATAAGTGTGAAGATCCGTAAGTATGCTTTTTTGTTTCTAAAAACAAAATTGTTAGACTTGGTATGCATCTTGTAGGTGTATGACTTGAGAAACCCTAGGAAAACCCGATGTTTTCCTAATACTTTAACTTATGCATTATACCGTTGTGACGTGTGTATTCGATATTTCCAGGTGACGTTGGATTAATTATGGGTTGTGAGTTGTTATAAACACACATTAATGAAAACGACTAGTTTACAACTATACAAACGATCCCTTAGGCGTCGTCCGTACTATTCACTTAATCCAATCACCCTAATTTCTCATAGCCCCACAACCGAGGAGGAAAGAGAGCACGAAGCCCTCAATAATTCCATAAGTCGTTCAGGGCTATCGTGAATGCGAAGGGCCCTTAGCCCGATCCGCAATGGTGAATTCTTGACTTTACTAGCAGTACCAAAGGACCCTTGGGGCCCAACAGCACAAAAGCCATTGAAAGTCCTTTTACACGGAATTAGGTCATATAAGACCCAACAACATGTAAGCGAGTTTCCTTCGGGCCTAAAGATCATGTCATTGGGCTAGCTAGGCCCAACAACCACGATTTGAAACTTTCGGGCCCAAAGATGGTGTATCTACATCTGGTGAATTCCCACGTGTGTATTGACTTCCCGTAATTTCAGCGTGTGTATTGTAGTATCGTCGCGTATAGGTTTCTGATTCATTATTGATTCGAGACCGAATCAATTCGTTTGGTAACGATTTTTGGTGTTGAAGGTGTATTATGTTTCGTCGGTAGCCGTGGTATTAGTATTTTAGCATAACGATTTTATTGTTTAACACATTAAAATTTTACTTTTTACAACCCCTTTCTTATGGTTAATTTACACTTTTGACCCTTTGTATAAACAAATTTCCATTTTAGTCCTTAGACCATTTTTCTTGACACTTTAGTATCAAAACTTGTTGAAAAGATATTTTTCAGCTCAAATTTGTTTGGAAAACAGTTTTAGTCCCTCAAAATGAAGTTTTCTCGGCTGAAACCTCATTTTTCGGAACTTTTACACTTTTGGCCCAAAATAGAAATTTTTTTCATTTTTGGTCCTTTTTAAATATGAAAAGGATTTTTGACCCTTGAAATGGACTTGGAGCACTAGTAGTCCCCTTTTTTACAGACAAGTACAGTTTCAGTCCCTCAAATTTGAAAATCTCGCATATTGGGTTTAGTGGGCCGAAAAATTCATTTTTGGCCCATTATGCTTGAAATTTTACATTTTTAATACTTCAAGAGAGTATATTTTCAAAAAATACTTTGTTAAAACTGTTTTGTCCCATTTCAACCATCAGAATTCATATTGTCATTTTGGGCCCTATAATTTTATGTTTTTAACATTTTGAGCCCAAAAATGGGTTTTTAGCCCAAAAATGTTCATATTAACCAACTTAGTTATTTTTCTAGAAATGATTTGTGTGTAACAATATGTTTTATACTCGTTTCATACATCCTAATGTAAATCTCGGTTTTCAGGACTTTTTGACTAGATCCAACACCACAATCTCAAAAAAACATGAATATAAACATAGAAATCACACAAAGCATACATATACTGTCACACCCCCGAACCAGGCAGCGGAAACGTCCGAGGGCTATCATGACTTAATTGAATACCATAACATTGAATATATATGAAACATAACATCATTCATCACCATGCATTAATATAGTACAACTGAATAAGTTTACACTGAGTACATTGTTTTAACATTACATTCCCAAAAATAAGTTGTTCGGTTCATAAATAAACAAACTGCAAGCCATCACTGAGTACATTTTTCCTTCCGTTTACTTGTTACCTGAGAATACAAGTATTTTGAAAAACGTCAACATATGAATGTTGGTGAGTTCATAAGCGGTATTTGAAAAGCAATGTTTTGTATTGTTTTGAAAAACTACCAGAAAATCCGATATTTTCTGAAAAGAGTTTATGAAAAAGTTTGCGAAGATCCATAAGTATGCTTGTTTGTTTCTATAGTTGTAAAAATTGTTCATTAACTTGTATACGTTTCGAAACCATATGTATTGAAAAAAAAAACCGTAGGAAAACCCGATGTTTTCCTAACACTTTGAATTCCATGTAGTTGTTGTACCATCGCGGCGTGTGAAGTCATTGATTCCAGGCGACGTCGGATTATTGCGCATGGTGAATTGCTATAAACACGTGTTACGCAAACGACCAGTTTACAACTATACTAACGATCTCGTAGGCGTCGTCCGTAGTATTCATGTAATCCTACCGCCCTGACTTCTAGTAGTCCCACATCCGAAAAGAAAGAGGGCACGAAGACCTCGATAACTCCGTTAGCCGGTTGGGGATAAAAAAAGAGTGCGAAGGGCCCTTGACCCGACTCGCATTAAAATAACCGACTTTACTAGCAGTACCAAAGGACCCTTGGGGACCAATAGTATAAAAGCCATTGAAAGTCCTTTTACGCTGTGTTAGATCATGTAAGACCCAACAACTCGTAAGGTTGAAGTCTTCGGGCCTAAAGATCAGGTCATTGGGCTAGCTAGGCCCAACAAACAAGATTTTACACTTTGGGGCCCAAAGATGGTGCGTCGACGTCTGTGCACTCTCATGTGTGTATTGAATTCCCAAATGTTACTTGAGTGAATCGAGTTATTGTCGTGTTAGTAGTTTCGGGTTGTTATTGATTCGAGACCGAATCAATTCGTTTAACAACGATTTTGGGTATTGTTGTGTATTGTATTTCGTCGGTAGTCGCGGTGCCAATATTTGATCACGATGGGTGTATTGAATTAGCCTTGAAAATTTTCTGTTTTTAGCCCCTCTTTATTTTGTAAATTTACTTTTTCAACCCTTTGCATAAATAAATTTCCGGTTTAATCCTTAAACTATTTTTCTTGGCATTTTAACATCAAAACTTATTGGAATTGATATTTTTCAGCACATTTTTAGTTGAAAACAGTTTTAGTCCCTGAAAATACAGTTTTCTCGGTTGTAACCCCTCTTTTTGGCAGTTTTTACAATTTTGGCCCAAATTGGAAATTTTTTGCAACTTTGGTCCTTTTAAATTTTGAAAAGCATTTTAAACCTTAGAAAAGGACTTGGAACACTAGTAGTCCACTGTTTTACAGAAAAACACAGTTTTGACCCTTCAAAATAGAAAATTTCATATATTGGGCCCTATTGGGCCGAAATTGTCATTTTTTAGCCCATTAAGCTTGAAATTTATATTTTTAATCCTCCAAATGAGTATATTTCCAGAAAATATTTTATTGAAACTGTTTTGACACTCCTCATCCATCAGAATTCGTAATATGTCATTTTGGGCCCTTTAACTTTATATTTTTAGCATTTTGTGTCCAAAAATTGAGTTTTTAGCCCAAAGAAGATGTTACTAAGCCACTTAGCTATTTTTCTTGAAATACTTTGTATGTAGAAATGTAATTGATGCTAGTATCATTTAACATAAAGTATATCTCAATTTTTAGGGGTTTATGGCTAGATCCAACATCATAAACACACAAAAACACACATATGAGCATAGAAATCATATAAGGCATACAAAACACATATAGATCTACAATTTCACTTGTATTCCCCCCCCCCCAAAAAACTTATAAAACAGAAAAATGGGGAGTATGAAGCTCACCTTAGGGTGTAGTTTCGGTTTTGGAGGAGAAATGGAAAGAAAATGGGATGATTTTCGGCCTAAGCAACCTTTTCTTGATGATCTCGAGTTTGAGAGGTTCTAAGACACAAGATTATAATTTCATATGAGTTAAGAAGAGATTTTTGGATATAAGAAGAAGTCTAAAGTGTGGATCCAAGTTTCAACTTACCTAGATGATGATTTTTGGGAAGAATTCTCCTTGCAATGCTCTTGAATCTTCGAAATTTAGGAAAGGAATGGAGAAAGTTCCTTGAGAGAAAAGATGAGTGAAATGTTTGTGTGTGTGTTTAGGATTCGGCCGAGAGGGAGAGAGGGAAAAGAAGAGAGTGACTTTGACAAGATAGATGCTTGGAAGTATGAGTTTCATGCATGGAGACCCAACAAATAAAAGTGAGGTGGCAATCCAAGGTCAACTCTTCCTTTTCCTTGGGCTTGGGCCGAGAATGTAGAGGGAAGAAAGGATTTTTGATCTTTTTGCCCCTAAGCCCAATATTAGAGTTAGTTTGGGTGATCATTGGCCTTATAAAATAAAATTGTGATTTTTATGCTTTATTAAGCTAGATTAGGTTAATCATGGATCAAAGCTTTTAATTCATTTTATTCTAGGCCCAAAATGGCCTAAAATGTTGAAATAAATGATTGTGGGTCCAATTAGAGCCCAATTAGGGTTCTAAGCCCATGATAGTCAAATTGGAAGCTTATTGGTCCATTTGGGCCCAATAAGGGAGTCCTAGTCCAAAATGGACCTAAACAAGAACTTCTAGGGTTTCCAATGGTTTGATGACTATTTTGTAGTACTTGTATGATGTATTTGATTGAAGTTTTTGATGTCATAATAATAGGTATCACACATGCTCTTAAGTTTTTGATTCAACATTTACTTGAGTGTATAGATTACATGACACAAAATTTCTAGTTGTGACATCATCCCCCTGTTAGAGGGAATTTCGTCCCGAAATTCTGTTTGGAGCTAGGTTTGAGCATGCTAGAATAGGTGAGGGTACTTTTGCTTCATTTGGTCTTCGCGTTCCCACGTGAATTCTGGCCCACGCTTTGCGTTCTACCGTACTTTCATGATAGAGATGTGACTTTGCTTAGTACGCTTCACCTCCCTGTCCATGATTTCGATTGGTTCTTCAACGAACAAGAGCTTCTCGTTAATTTCGATTTCGTCAAGAGGAATGACAAGTGTTTCGTCCGATAGACACTTCTTTAGATTAGAGACATGGAACACGGGGTGAACACTGTTTAGCTCTGTGGGTAGCTGCAGCTTATACGCCACTTGGCCTATTCGGGCGACGATCTCGAAAGGTCCAATGGATCGTGGGTTCAGTTTTCCCCGTTTTCCGAAACGTATAACCCCTTTCCAGGGTGAGATTTTCAACAGTACTCGATGACCAACCTGAAACTCTAAGGGCTTTCGCCGTTTATCGGCGTACCTCTTTTGTCGGTCGCGCGATGCTTGTAATCAAGCCTTGATTTGGACGATCTTTTCTGTGGTTTCGCAAATGATCTCCGGTCCATTAGTTCTTTGTCTGACGTATGTGTTCTTGCCAGTTGGGTATCACCCACCTCAGCCCAACATAACGGTGATCTACATTTACGCCCGTACAGTGCTTCGAAAGGTGGGTATCCCAAGACTTCCCAAAGTCTATCACGCATGCGCGGAGCATGTCTTCGAGTGTTTGGATGGTTCGTTCGCTTTGACCATCCGTTTGCGGATGATAAGCGATGCTCATGTCGAGATGAGTTCCCATTGCCTTGTGGAGTGATTGCCAGAAACGTGAGGTGAACCTACTGTCCTTATCCGAGATAATAGATTTTGGCACTCCATGGAGTCTCACGATTTCTCGTATGTATAAACGCGTCAATCTGTCCATCTTGTAGGATTCCTTGATTGGCAGGAAATGGGCAGATTTCGTCAGTCGGTCGATTATTACCCATATGGTGTCTAGTCCATCCGACGTTTTGGGTAGCTTGGTCACGAAATCCATAGAAATTCCCTCCCATTTCCACTCAGGAATTACTGGTTGCTGTAATAACCCTGAGGGCTTCTGATATTCCACTTTTACTCTGGCACACGTAACGCACTAACTAACGTAGGTAGCAATTTCCACCTTGATGTTAGGCCACCAATAGTGTCACTTAATATCCAAATACATCTTGTCTGAACCAGGATGAATGGAGTATCACGTCTTGTGGGCTTCCTTCATAACTACCTCCCTATATCCTCTGACCTTAGGGACCCAAATACGGTTCATGAAGTAGTATACTCCATTCTCCTTTGCCTCTAGGTTCTTCTCCATCCCGCGCAATGCTTCGCTTGCTCTATTTTCCGTCTTCATGGCCTCTGACTGGACTGCTGCAATTTGGGTGGCCAAATGAGATTGAATGGTTATCGAGAGGGTTTTCGCACGGCAATTAGATTACTCCTTCCGACTTAATGTGTCAGCTACCACGTTGGCCTTGCCTGGGTGGTACTTGATCTCGCACTCATAATCGTTTAGCAATTCAACCCATCTTCGTTGCCTCATGTTCAGCTCCTTTTGGTTCAAGATGTGTTGGAGGCTCTTGTGATCCGTGAAGACGGTGCACTTCGTACCATAAAGGTAATGCCTCCAAATCTTTAGGGCAAAGACTACGACTCCCAATTCTAGGTCATGGGTCGTATAATTTACTTCGTGCGTCTTTAGTTGGCGAGATGCGTAAGCTATCACCCTTCCACGCTGCATGAGAACGCAACCTAAGCCCTGATTTGACGCGTCACAGTAGACTACAAAATCTTCCGTGCCTTCTGGTAGAGATAGTACAGGAGCACTACAGAGAGCTTGCTTCAAGGTCCAAAACACAATCTCTTGTTTGTCTGTCCATTTGAATGGTACGCCCTTCTGCGTAACCGAGGTAAGTGGTTTGGCGATCTTAGAGAAGTTTTGAATGAATCTCCTATAGTAGCCTGCTAGACCCAAAAATTGACGAATTTCAGTGGGCATGGTCGGGGTTGCCCATCCTTCCACGGCTTTGACCTTAGAGGGATCCACATGAATTCCATCTTGGCTAACTACGTGACCTAGGAAGTTCACACTCCGGTGCCAGAACTCACACTTGGAGAGTTTTGCGTATAGCTTCTCCGATCGTAGAGTTTCTAGGATTTGTCGGAGATGTCGGCCATGCTCTTCTTTGCTTCGAGAATAAACGAGAATGTCATCAATGAAGACAATGACAAAGTTGTCGAGGAATGGTCGACAGATTCGATTCATTAGGTCCATAAATGTAGCAGGAGCATTTGTCAGACCGAAGGGCATTACTACAAACTCATAATGTCCGTAGCGGGTTCGGAATGCGGTTTTTGGAATATCCTCTTCCCGGACTTTGAGTTGGTGGTATCCGGACCGTAGATCTATTTTAGAAAAATAACTAGCTCCTTGGAGCTGGTCGAATAGATCATCGATTCGTGGGAGTGGGTAGCGGTTCTTGACTGTGAGTTTTTTTAACTCTCTGTAATCGATGCACATCCTAAAGGATCCGTCCTTCTTTTTGACAAAGAGTATTGGGGCTCCCCATGGCGAGTAACTAGGTCGGATAAATCCCTTGTCCAGAAGCTCACTGAGTTGGCTGGACAATTCCTGCATTTCAGCAGGAGCCAGCCGATAGGGTGATTTAGCAAGAGGAGTTGCTCCTGGTACGAGGTCGATTCGAAACTCCACCTGTCTCTCTGGGGGTACTCTCGGAAGATCTTCAGGAAACACGTTTGGAAATTCACACGCTACCGGAATATCTTGAATGTTACTTTCTTCCTTGGTTTTGTCCACTATGTGAGCCAGAAATGCCGAATCCTTCTTTCGTACATGCTTTTGTGCCTTGATGCACGAGATGAGGCAAAGGTTCATGCTAGGTTTGTCTCCGTAAATTACTAGGGTTTCGTGATTTGGGAGACGAAGACGAACGGCCTTCTCGTGACACATAATTTTAGCATGGTGGGGGCTTAACCAGTCCATGCCAATAATCACATCGAAACTCCTAATTGATACATGCATCAAGTCTATTCGAAAGACATGTTGATTGAGGGTTAGGGTACATCCTATGTAGATTTCCCCAGTGGATTCGGTTTTCCCATTGGCCATTTCCACCGTAAAGGTTTCATTTAGCTTTTGGGGCTGTTGTTTTAATAAATGCTTAAACTTATCGCTTACGAAACTTCGCTCCGCCCCGGTGTCAAATAAGATGCATGCATGAGTGTGGTTTAGGGGAAACGTACCGGTAACAACTGAGGGGTCCTGAATCGCCTCACCCTGACCCATGGTCAGCATCCTTCCTGTTCTTCCGTTTCCTGTATTGTTGTTGTTCGGGCAGTCTCGGCGGAAATGCACCGTCCTTCCACACCCATAGCAGGTGTGGCTAGGCCCTGCATTGTTGCCGCCGGTGATGACGTTGTTGTTGTTGCGATGGTTGTTATTGTTGTTTCCCTGATTTTGGTTTTGGGGAGGGTAAGTCCTGCAGTACCTTGCAGTGTGTCCCCTTCGATTGCAACTGGTGCACTTAAAATCCTTGCATTCTCCATTATGATGGAGACCGCACTTATTGCACTTGGGAAGATTACCGGAATAAGGTCTTGAAGCATTTGAAGGAGCTGAGGCTGGAGCATGTGGTGCGGCTGGAATCGGTGCGGTGACGGCGTTAACCGCCACTGTCTGTTGCTTTTTAGAGGTCTCGAGGTCCTGGCGCCCCTTCCTCTTATTATTCTTTCCCTTCTTGCCATCACCTTCCTTCTTTTTCTCAGCCTTCACTGGCTTCTCGCCCTTCTTGTTGTTATGGTCATACAACTTCTTTGCCAATCTTTTTGCACTATCAAACGTTTCAGGGTTCGCAGCTATCACATTCCCTTGAATTGGTGCTGTTAGTCCCCAGATGAATCGCTCAATCTTCTTTCCTTCCGAGGTGATCATACCCGGGCACAACAGAGATAGTTCACTAAATCTCGATATGTAGGCATCGATATTCGCATTCTGCACAGTGAGGTTCCATAGCTCTTGCTCCATCTCCTGTATTTCGCCTCGTGGGCAGTATTCAGCCATTAACATTTATTTCATCTCTGCCCACGGCATAGAGTTGGCTACAGGGAGCGTCATGGCTTCCACATGTCCGTTCCACCAGGTGAGTGCTTGATCCGCAAAAGTGCAGACCGCGAACTTCACTTTCATCTGCTCAGGGCAATCGCATATCTCGAATACCGACTCCACCTTCTCGATCCATCGCTTCAGGGCGATCACTCCTCCAGTGCCGTTAAAAGTTCGTGGTTTGGCGTTCGTAAAGTCCTTGTAGGTACATATTTTGGTAGGTCCTTGATTCATCCCGTTGTTCGAACTCCCTGCCCCTTGCCCGTTGCCTCCTCCATTATTCCCCTGATGGAGTTGTACCATAGCTGCGGTGACCGCAGCAGACACGGCTGCCTGGAATGCAGTGGAGTCAACTTCGGGTGGAGTTGGTCCTGGGTTTCCGCGAGTAGGTCGGAGAGGCATCTTTCTGTCACGAAACGGAAAGATGTTGAGTGTATGTGGTTTCTGTGAGGTTGTGACCCTACTAACTAGGTGCATGGTACGAACTTAGAACACTACTCCCGTTGAACATACAATCATAACTTCTTAACACATAGCAATTTGTAATATCATAGCAAAGCACGTAAAAGTTCATTAATATTATCCGCATTTGATACAAGAAAATTTTGCCCGTAAGAGCATACATGAGTGAGACCAGTTCGACAGCATAACGACTCTATGAGTAGTGTAGTCACTTAAACATAGAGTCGGGGTACATAGCATAGTTCCTAATGACCTACTAAGATAAGTCTATCTCTAACCGCGATGAGCTGCGTCCTACGTAGTGACGAGGTCATATGCCGAAATGTTGCGCCAGTAACTGAGCCATCTCCGCCATGTCTCCAATAACCTCATCCCTCTCATGCTCAGCTCGCACTGCCCGAGCTTCCATAGCATACAGCTGTTGCCGCAGTGCGGCGATCTCAGCTTCGGGGGAACGGTTCTCCCTTGGGGGGTTCACTGGTGGAGCGGGGTGTCACAACTGTAAATTTTAAGCTATGTAATCTATACATTTAAGTTAATGAGAATCAAAAACTTTAGTCAAATGCAAGATACAAGTACTACAGATAGTCATCAAACAATTGGAAACCCTAGAAGTTTTGGTTAAGTCCATTTTGGACTAAGACTTCCTTATTGGATCCAAATGGACCAATAAGCTTTCAATTGGACTATCATGGGTTTAGGACCCTAATTGGGCTCTAATTGGACCCACATTCGTTTATTCCAATATTTTGGGCTAGGTAGAACCTAGAAGGAAATAAAACACAAGTTTTAATCCATAATTAAACCTAACCTAGCTTAATAAAGCACAAAAATCACAATTTCATTTTATAAGTCCAATAAATACCCTAATTAACACTAATGTTGGACTTAGGAGCAAAAAGCCCAAACACCTTATCTTTCCTTCCCATTTTCGGCCCAAAAGAAAAGCCCAAGAAGAAGGGTTGACTTAGCACTTGCCACCTCACTATTATCTAATGGACTTCTAGGCATATCACATACCTCCATGCATGTATCACTTCAAAGTCACTTCCTTTCTCTCTTCTCTTCTTGTTTCGGCCGAGGATAACCAACCCACACACACATCTCACAAAATTCTCTCAAAAATTCTCTCAAGAAGCTCTCTCCCTCCCCTCTCCAAAGATCTCGAAATTTAGGGACTTTCCAAAGGGATTTTTGCAAGTAAATCATCTCCTAAGGTAAGATTATGCATAGATCTATGGTTTAAATTCTTTTGTTATCAAAATCCTCCCCTAATCTATACAAAAATCGTGATCTAGCATCCTCAAACCATCTCAAACTCAAGATCTTCACCAAAGGGAGCCAAGGCCAAAAACACTTCATTTTTCCTTCCATTTTCATTGCAAAAACCGAACCAACACCCCAAGGTGAGATTCATACCCCTATTTTCTGTTTTTAAGAGTTTTTGTGGGGGGGAATACAAGTCAAAGTGTAGATCTATATGTATTTGTATGCCTTGTATGATTTCCATGCTTATATGTATGCTTATATGTGTTTTAATGTTGGATCTAGCCATTAAACCCCTCAAAACCGAGATATAACTCATGTTTTATGATATTAGCTTCAAATATGTTACTACATAATAAGTGATACTAGATAAATAGCCAAGTGGTTAGCAACAATTTTCTTTAAGCTAAAAACACACATTTTGGGCCAAAAATGTGAAAAATACAAAATTAAGGGCCCAAAATGACATTTTACAGATTCTGATGGTTGAAATGTGTTAAAACAGTTTCAATAAGGCTATTTCTGGAATTCTATTCAATTGGTGGATTAAAAACATAAATTTCGAGCCTATTGGGCTAAAAATGCAAATTTCGGCCCAATAAGGCCCATTATGCGAATTTTTCTGTTTTGAAGGGCCAAAACTGTGAAATTCTGTAAAACAGTGGACTATAAGTGTCCCAAACCCTTTTCAAAGGTTTAAAATGCTTTTTAAATTTAAAAAGGACCAAAGTTGCAAAAATTCTCCATTTTGGGCTAAAATTGTCAAAATTGCGAAAATATGGACTAAACCGAGAGAAACTGCATTTTTAGGGACTTAAACTGTTTTCTTTGAAAAATATGCTGGAAAATATTAATTTCAATAATTTTTGGTGTTAAAATGTCAAGAAAAATAGTTTAAGGACCAAACCGGAAATTATTCAAATAAAAGGGTTGAAAATGTAAATTTTACAAATAATGAGGGGCTGAAAACAGAAATATTTCAAGGCTGATTCATTATGTACAATGTGATCAAATAATGATACCTCAACTACCAACGAAGTACAACTCATTACAATACCAAAAGTCGTTGTTAAACGAATTGGCTCGGTCTCGAGCCAATGAAAATCCACAACTACTAACTCTTTGATACATACAAATAACGATTGGTAATACACATACATACGAGTGTGCACAGACGTCTACGCACCATCTTCGGGCCCCAAAAGTGTAAAATCTTGTTTGTTGGGCCTAGCTAGCCCAATGACCTGATCTTAAGGCCCGAAGACATTTTCTTTTACTACGAAGTGTTGAGTTTTACCGACTCGGCACAACGTAGGGTGACTTTCAATGGCTTGTATCATTGGACCCCAAGGGCCATGGTATTGCTAGAAAAGTCTACACATTTTACGAGGCGGGTCGGGGACCCCTCGCACACATTTTTCCCAGCCGGTTAATAGAGTTACCGGGGTCTTCGTGACCTCTTTCTCTTCGGATGTGGGACCACTCATAGTCCGGGCGATTGGATAACGTGATTAGTACTGACGACGCCTTCGGGAATCGTTGGTATATCTATAAACCGGGCATTTGTGTAATGCGGGTTTGTAGTAAATAATCAATGCTCGAGAACCTTCCAACGTCGCTTGGGACCGATACTACTATTTTTGTAATGGTTTCAACGCAACTCAACGGATTTCAAAAGAACTAGGGGAACATCGGGTTTCCCTAGGGTTTTTATCACATACAGATTTTAAACGTATACATCTTAAATGAACAATTTTTGCAAGTATAGAAACAAACAAGCATACCTATGGATCTTCACAAACGTTTTTGAAAGCTTTCCTTTTCAGAAAATATCGGATTTTCTGGTGGTTTTTCAAACAATATAAACATTCGATTTCAAACACTACTTATGAACTCACCAACATTTCATATGTTGACGTTTTTCAAAATACTTGTATTCTCAGGAAACCAGTGAATCAAGGGAAATCATGCTCAGTGACGGTTGCAGTTTACTTTTGAATGAACCAAACAATATTAATTTTTGGAAATGTAATATCTCAAACAATGTATGACATGTAAACACTACTGGTTGTATTCTGTTGATGAATGGTGACGAATGTTGCTTGTTTCATATATATTCAATGTTATGGTATTCAATTGAGTCACGACAGCCCCCGGACGTTTCCGCCGTCTGGTTCGGGGGTGTGACAGGTTGGTATCAGAGCTTTGTTTATAGTGAACCAGCATGTCGAGCCATACATTGATATGCAACTATAAACCAATAAGAGGGACTAACATAACTCTGAACAAAACAAATGAATAAAATACACTTGCTTGCATTAGGAGTAAGGACCTAACGCTGAATCAAACACCATAATACTGGTATCTCGGTTAATTCGGGACTGTTCTTAGTGATACCAAGGAGTGAATGTAGCCTGATCAACTACATTCTCTCCAAGGTAAAACTAACACACGTCTTGATGAGATCGGAATAGCCAGGGAACCTAAAAATTGTACCCTATATCACCCAAAAAGAGAATGTTTGCTTAGTCTGTGTAATAGTCATAGTACCCTAGGAATAATGTAGCATAATTACGTACTCGCGCAGACAGCATGGCTGGCTTTCATCACCCTGGAGACCCCTACTTCCCTAATCAGGGAAACAACGGGTGGCTAGAGGAGGAGCCTGAGGAAGAGCCTGAAGAAGAACCTGAGGAGGACCCCGAAGAGGAATCAGATGGGGAACCGGAAGCAGAAGTCGAGGGCGAGCCTGCCGAACCTGAAGAAGATGAAGAACCTTTCGAAGAGGAGCTCGATGGCAGCGAAGGGGGTGATTCGGATGCAGAGTCCGAGGTCATCGACCCCCCTTACCCGATCAGGGTACCCGCTTATCGTGTGGGACCCACTGGACCTACCCCTCCTTGGGGCATGGATCTTTGGAGATGGAGCAGACATCAGGGACAGCGACCCCCGTTTGGCATGTCACGCGAGTTCTTTGACTTGAGGGACGGAGGACCGGCCGACCGAGCCCTACCGGTCATGGTGAGACGGTTACGGGACACCGGCGACCTTGCTCAGGACACTGCTGATCAAGTACGCCGGTTGTGGACTAGAGTCGAGCGTGCGGAGCAGGAGACACGTGACGTCCTCCGGGAGTTTCACATGAGGCAGGTAAGGTGGGAATCTCGACTTCAGGATGCAGAACGCTTGGTGACTCGTTTTCAGGGAGCGTCCACATCTTCGGCACCACCTCCTGACGCAGCTCATCGCGGTTAGGGATAGACCTATCGTAGTAGGATATTAGGAACTATGTTATGTACTCCGGCTCTATGTTTAAGTGACTACACTACTCATGGAGCCGTTATGCTGTCGGATTAGTGTTACTTATGTATGCTCCTGCGAGCAAATTTTCTTGTACTAAACACGGATAATATTAATGAACTTTTGTGTGTTTTGCTAAATTATTCTCAGTTGCTATGTGTTGAGACATTATGATTGCATGCTTGATGATAGTAATGCTTAGGTTCGCACCATACGCCTAGTTAATAGAATCATAACCTCACCGAAACCACGTACACTCAACATCTTTCCGTTTCATGACAGAAAGATGCCTCGCCCAGCTACTCGCGGAAATCCCGAACCAACCCCGCCGGAAGTTGACTCCACTGCTTTCCAGGCAGCCGTGTCTGCTGCAGTCACAGCAGCTATGGCACAACTTCACCGAGGAAACAACGGAGGAGGCAATGGTCAAGGCTCCGGAAGTTCGAACAACGGGACGAACCAAGGACTCACTAAAACGTGCACCTACAAGGATTTTGCGAACGCTAAACCCCGAACTTTCAACGGTACCGGAGGAGTGATCGCCCTAAAGCGATGGATCGAGAAAGTAGAGTCGGTGTTCGAGATATGCGAGTGCCCCGAGCAGATGAAAGTGAAGTTCGCGGCCTGCACTTTTGTGGACCAAGCGCTCACTTGGTGGAATGGTCATGTGGAAGCTATGACACTTCCTGTCGCCAACTCTATTCCCTGGACAGAGATGAAAGAGATGTTGACGGCTGAGTACTGCCCCCGAGGCGAAATACAGAAGATGGAGCAGGAACTATGGAATCTCACGGTGCAGAATGGGAACATCGATGCTTACATATCGAGATTCAGCGAACTATCTCTATTGTGCCCGGGAATGATCACATCAGAGGGAAAGAAGATTGAACGATTCATTTGGGGACTGACATCCCCCATTCAAGGGAACGTGATTGCTGCTAACCCTGAAACGTTTGACAGCGCGAAGAGATTGGCAAAGAGGCTCTATGATCATAACCACAAAAAGGGCGAGAAACCGGTAGAGACTGAGAAGAAGAAGGAGAGCGATGGTAAGAAGGGATGGAACAACAAGAGGAAGGGGCGTCAAGGTCCCGAGACCTTTAAAAAGCAACAAACGGTGGCAGTTCACGCTGTCACTGCGCCGGTACCAGTCACATCACATGCTCCAGCCTCAGCTGTTTCAAATACTTCAAGACCCTATTCCGGCACTCATCCCAAATGCAACAAGTGCGGTTTCCATCACCAAGGAGAATGTAGGGAGTTCCATTGCACCAGTTGCAACCGAAGGGGACACACTGCAAAGTTCTGCAGGACTTATCCTTCTCAGAACCAGAGTCAGGGAAACAACCAGAACAACAACAACAATCACCGCAACACCAACAACACCAATGCCGGCGGCAGTAATGCAGGGCCTAGCCACACCTGTTTCGGGTGTGGAAGGACGGGGCATTTCCGTCGAGATTGCCCTAACAACAACAACAACTCCGGAAACAGAGGAACAGGAAGAATGCTGACTATGGGTCAGAGTGATGCAGTCCAAGATCCCGCAGTTGTGACCGGTACGTTTCTCCTAAACCACACTTATGCATGCATCTTATTTGATACCGGAGCGGAGCGAAGTTTCGTAAGCGAGAAGTTTAAACATCTATTAAAACAACAACCCCAAAAGCTAAATGAAACCTATACGGTGGAAATGGCCAATGGGAAAACCGAATCCACTAGGGAAATCTACATCGGATGTACCCTAACCCTTAACCAACACGTCTTTCGAATAGATCTGATGCCAGTGTCAATTAGGAGTTTCGATGTGATTATCGGCATGGATTGGTTAAGCCCCCACCATGCTGAGATTATGTGCCACGAGAAGGCCGTTCGCCTTCGTCTCCCGAATCACGAAACCCTAGTAATTTACGGAGACAAACCTAGCACGAATCTTCGTCTTATCTCGTGCATCAAAGCACAAAAACATCTGCGAAAGAACAACTTAGCGTTCTTGGCCCACATAGTGGACAAGACCAAAGAAGAAACTAACATCCAAGACATTCCGGTAGCGTGTGAATATCCGGACGTGTTTCCCGAAGATCTTCCAGGAGTACCCCCAGAGAGACAGGTTGAATTCCGAATCGACCTCGTTCCAGGAGCAACTCCCCTCGCTAAATCACCGTATCGACTGGCTCCTGCTGAAATGCAGGAATTATCCAGCCAACTCAGTGAGCTTCTGGACAAGGGATTTATCCGACCTAGCTACTCGCCATGGGGAGCTCCGGTGCTCTTTGTCAAAAAGAAGGACGGATCTTTCAGAATGTGCATCGATTACAGAGAGTTGAACAAACTCACTGTCAAAAACCGCTACCCACTCCCGCGAATCGATGATTTATTCGACCAGCTCCAAGGAGCTAGCTATTTTTCTAAAATAGATCTACGGTCCGGATACCATCAACTCAAAGTCCGAGAAGAGGATATTCCAAAAACCGCTTTTCGAACCCGCTATGGACATTATGAATTCGTCGTAATGCCCTTCGGTCTAACAAATGCACCTGCCGCATTTATGGACCTAATGAATCGAATCTGTCGACCGTTCTTGGACAACTTCGTCATTGTGTTTATCGATGACATCCTCGTCTATTCTCGAAGCAAAGAGGAGCATGGCCAACATCTTCGACAAGTCCTAGAAACGCTGCGATCGGAAAAGCTTTACGCCAAACTCTCCAAGTGCGAGTTCTGGCTTCGGAGTGTGAATTTCTTAGGCCACGTAGTTAGCCAAGACGGAATTCATGTGGACCCTTCTAAGGTCAAAGCTGTGGAAGGATGGGCAACTCCGACTACGCCCACGGAAATTCGTCAGTTCTTAGGCCTAGCAGGCTACTATAGAAGATTTATCCAAAACTTCTCAAGAATCGCCAAGCCACTTACCTTGCTTACGCAAAAGAGTGTGCCATTCAAGTGGACAGACAGACAAGAGATTGCATTTCGAACCTTGAAGCAAGCTCTTTGCAGCGCTCCTGTACTATCTCTACCTGAAGGAACGGAAGATTTTGTAGTTTACTGTGACGCGTCAAATCAAGGCTTAGGTTGCGTTCTCATGCAACGTGGAAGAGTAATAGCATATGCGTCCCGTCAACTAAAGGCGCACGAAGTAAATTACACAACCCATGACCTAGAACTGGGAGCTGTGGTCTTCGCCCTAAAAATTTGGAGGCACTACCTGTACGGTACAAAGTGCACCATCTTTACGGACCACAAGAGCCTCCAGCACATCTTGAATCAGAAGGAGCTGAACATGAGACAACGAAGATGGGTGGAATTGTTAAACGACTACGAATGCGAGATCAAGTACCATCCAGGCAAGGCCAACGTGGTAGCTGATGCATTAAGTCGGAAGGAATACACAAATCGACGTACGAAAACGCACTCGATAACCATTCAGTCTCATCTAACCACTCAAATTGCATCAGCCCAGGCAGAGGCCATGAGAGCGGAAAACAGAACTAGCGAGGCATTACGCGGAATGGAGAAGAACCTGGAAGTCAAAGAGAATGGGGTATACTACTTCATGAACCGTATTTGGGTTCCAAAAATCGGAGGATTCAGGGAGATCGTTATGAAGGAAGCCCACAAGACACGATACTCCATTCATCCTGGTTCGGACAAGATGTATTTGGACATTAAGCAGCACTATTGGTGGCCTAACATGAAGGCGGAAATCGCAACTTATGTTAGTAAGTGCCTTACGTGTGCCAAAGTGAAAGTAGAATACCAGAAACCTTCCGGATTGCTACAGCAACCGGCAATCCCTGAGTGGAAATGGGAGGGGATTTCTATGGATTTCGTGACCAAGCTGCCCAAGACGTCGGACGGATTGGACACCATATGGGTAATAATCGACCGACTGACGAAATCTGCCCATTTCCTGCCCATCAAAGAGTCCTACAAGATGGAGAGGCTGACGCGGTTGTACCTACGAGAGATTGTAAGACTTCATGGAGTGCCAAAATCTGTCATCTCAGATAGGGACAGTAGATTCACGTCACGCTTTTGGCAGTCGCTCCACAAGGCAATGGGAACTCATCTTGATATGAGCACCGCGTATCACCCACAAACGGACGGTCAAAGCGAACGAACCATTCAGACGCTTGAAGATATGCTTCGTGCATGTGTGATAGACTTCGGAAAGTCTTGGGATACCCACCTACCGTTGATCGAGTTTTCATATAACAATAGTTATCATTCGAGCATTAAGGTGGCCCCTTTCGAAGCACTGTACGGGCGTAAATGTAGATCACCGTTATGTTGGGCTGAAGTAGGCGACACCCAGCTAGCAGGAACACATACGTTAGATAGGGCAATGACAGGACCGGAAATCATTCGCGAGACCACAGAAAAGATTGTCCAGATCAGAGCTCGATTACAGGCATCGCGCGACCGGCAAAAGAGCTATGCTGATAAACGGCGAAAGCCCTTAGAGTTCCAGGTCGGTGATCGAGTATTGTTGAAGGTCTCACCCTGGAAAGGGGTTATACGATTCGGAAAACGAGGAAAGCTAAACCCACGGTACATTGGACCTTTCGAAATCGTCGCCCGAATAGGTCCGGTAGCCTACAGACTACAACTACCCCCGGAGCTAAACGGTGTGCACCCCGTGTTTCATGTTTCTAACCTGAAAAAGTGCCTATCAGATGAAACTCTCGTCATTCCTCTTGACGAAATCGAAATCAATGAGAATCTCCTGTTCGTCGAAGAACCAATCGAAATCATGGACAGGGAGGTGAAGCGTACTAAGCAGAGTCGCATCCCGATCGTGAAGGTGCGGTGGAACGCAAAGCGTGGGCCAGAATTCACGTGGGAACGCGAAGATCAAATGAAGCAGAAGTACCCTCACCTGTTCTAGTTTTCTCAAATCTAGCTTTCAAACAGAATTTCGGGACGAAATTCCCTCTAACGGGGGGATGATGTCACAACTGTAAATTTTAAGCTATGTAATCTATACATTTAAGTTAATGAGAATCAAAAACTTTAGTCAAATGCAAGATACAAGTACTACAGATAGTCATCAAACAATTGGAAACCCTAGAAGTTTTGGTTAAGTCCATTTTGGACTAAGACTTCCTTATTGGATCCAAATGGACCAATCAGCTTTCAATTGGACTATCATGGGTTTAGGACCCTAATTGGGCTCTAATTGGACCCACATTCGTTTATTCCAATATTTTGGGCTAGGTAGAACCTAGAAGGAAATAAAACACAAGTTTTAATCCATAATTAAACCTAACCTAGCTTAATAAAGCACAAAAATCACAATTTCATTTTATAAGTCCAATAAATACCCTAATTAACACTAATGTTGGACTTAGGAGCAAAAAGCCCAAACACCTTATCTTTCCTTCCCATTTTCGGCCCAAAAGAAAAGCCCAAGAAGAAGGGTTGACTTAGCACTTGCCACCTCACTATTATCTAATGGACTTCTAGGCATATCACATACCTCCATGCATGTATCACTTCAAAGTCACTTCCTTTCTCTCTTCTCTTCTTGTTTCGGCCGAGGATAACCAACCCACACACACATCTCACAAAATTCTCTCAAAAATTCTCTCAAGAAGCTCTCTCCCTCCCCTCTCCAAAGATCTCGAAATTTAGGGACTTTCCAAAGGGATTTTTGCAAGTAAATCATCTCCTAAGGTAAGATTATGCATAGATCTATGGTTTAAATTCTTTTGTTATCAAAATCCTCCCCTAATCTATACAAAAATCGTGATCTAGCATCCTCAAACCATCTCAAACTCAAGATCTTCACCAAAGGGAGCCAAGGCCAAAAACACTTCATTTTTCCTTCCATTTTCATTGCAAAAACCGAACCAACACCCCAAGGTGAGATTCATACCCCTATTTTCTGTTTTTAAGAGTTTTTGTGGGGGGGAATACAAGTCAAAGTGTAGATCTATATGTATTTGTATGCCTTGTATGATTTCCATGCTTATATGTATGCTTATATGTGTTTTAATGTTGGATCTAGCCATTAAACCCCTCAAAACCGAGATATAACTCATGTTTTATGATATTAGCTTCAAATATGTTACTACATAATAAGTGATACTAGATAAATAGCCAAGTGGTTAGCAACAATTTTCTTTAAGCTAAAAACACACATTTTGGGCCAAAAATGTGAAAAATACAAAATTAAGGGCCCAAAATGACATTTTACAGATTCTGATGGTTGAAATGTGTTAAAACAGTTTCAATAAGGCTATTTCTGGAATTCTATTCAATTGGTGGATTAAAAACATAAATTTCGAGCCTATTGGGCTAAAAATGCAAATTTCGGCCCAATAAGGCCCATTATGCGAATTTTTCTGTTTTGAAGGGCCAAAACTGTGAAATTCTGTAAAACAGTGGACTATAAGTGTCCCAAACCCTTTTCAAAGGTTTAAAATGCTTTTTAAATTTAAAAAGGACCAAAGTTGCAAAAATTCTCCATTTTGGGCTAAAATTGTCAAAATTGCGAAAATATGGACTAAACCGAGAGAAACTGCATTTTTAGGGACTTAAACTGTTTTCTTTGAAAAATATGCTGGAAAATATTAATTTCAATAATTTTTGGTGTTAAAATGTCAAGAAAAATAGTTTAAGGACCAAACCGGAAATTATTCAAATAAAAGGGTTGAAAATGTAAATTTTACAAATAATGAGGGGCTGAAAACAGAAATATTTCAAGGCTGATTCATTATGTACAATGTGATCAAATAATGATACCTCAACTACCAACGAAGTACAACTCATTACAATACCAAAAGTCGTTGTTAAACGAATTGGCTCGGTCTCGAGCCAATGAAAATCCACAACTACTAACTCTTTGATACATACAAATAACGATTGGTAATACACATACATACGAGTGTGCACAGACGTCTACGCACCATCTTCGGGCCCCAAAAGTGTAAAATCTTGTTTGTTGGGCCTAGCTAGCCCAATGACCTGATCTTAAGGCCCGAAGACATTTTTTTTTACTACGAAGTGTTGAGTTTTACCGACTCGGCACAACGTAGGGTGACTTTCAATGGCTTGTATCATTGGACCCCAAGGGCCATGGTATTGCTAGAAAAGTCTACACATTTTACGAGGCGGGTCGGGGACCCCTCGCACACATTTTTCCCAGCCGGTTAATAGAGTTACCGGGGTCTTCGTGACCTCTTTCTCTTCGGATGTGGGACCACTCATAGTCCGGGCGATTGGATAACGTGATTAGTACTGACGACGCCTTCGGGAATCGTTGGTATATCTATAAACCGGGCATTTGTGTAATGCGGGTTTGTAGTAAATAATCAATGCTCGAGAACCTTCCAACGTCGCTTGGGACCGATACTACTATTTTTGTAATGGTTTCAACGCAACTCAACGGATTTCAAAAGAACTAGGGGAACATCGGGTTTCCCTAGGGTTTTTATCACATACAGATTTTAAACGTATACATCTTAAATGAACAATTTTTGCAAGTATAGAAACAAACAAGCATACCTATGGATCTTCACAAACGTTTTTGAAAGCTTTCCTTTTCAGAAAATATCGGATTTTCTGGTGGTTTTTCAAACAATATAAACATTCGATTTCAAACACTACTTATGAACTCACCAACATTTCATATGTTGACGTTTTTCAAAATACTTGTATTCTCAGGAAACCAGTGAATCAAGGGAAATCATGCTCAGTGACGGTTGCAGTTTACTTTTGAATGAACCAAACAATATTAATTTTTGGAAATGTAATATCTCAAACAATGTATGACATGTAAACACTACTGGTTGTATTCTGTTGATGAATGGTGACGAATGTTGCTTGTTTCATATATATTCAATGTTATGGTATTCAATTGAGTCACGACAGCCCCCGGACGTTTCCGCCGTCTGGTTCGGGGGTGTGACACGGGGTGGTCTGGTTGCGCCTCATTCTCACACGTCGGGACGTGGTCCTTGTCCCCGACCTGGCCTTCCTCGACGTCGTCGTCGGTCTCTCCAAATTCGTAGTCGGTGTCTATGTATTCGTCAGGTCCGACGTCGTGTGCTTCCTCTGGATTCTCTCCTGGTTCATCCTCAAGCATCCCGTGAGCCACTAGGACTTGATGGAACTAGATACCCTGCTGCTCTTCCTCCATGACGACTGGGGGAAAGTATAAACTATCATCACTCTCACGACTATGATATATAGTAAATAGACGTTCTCTTTTTTTTAGTGCTAAAAGGGTATAGTTTTAGGTTCCCTAGATATCCCGATCTCATCAGGACGTGTGTTAGTTTTACTTTGGAGAGAATGTAGTTGATCAGGGTACATCCACTCCTTGGTACCACTAAGAACAGTCCTAAATTAACTGAGATACTAGCCTTAATTTGTTTGGTTCAGCGTTATGTTCTTATTCCTAGTGCAAGCAAGGGTGTTTTATTTACTCGTTTTGTTCAGAGTTATGTTAGTCCCTCTTTTCGGTTTATAGTTGCATATCAATGTGTGGCTAGATATGCTAGTTCACTATAAACAAAGCTCTGATACCAACCTGTCACACCCCCGAACCAGGCGGCGGAAACGTCCGAGGGCTGTCGTGACTTAATTGAATACCGTAACATTGAATATATATGAAACATAACATCATTCATCACCATGCATTAATATAGTACAACTGAATAAGTTTACACTGAGTACATTGTTTTAACATTACATTCCCAAAAATTAGTTGTTCGGTTCATAAATAAACAAACTGCAAGCCATCACTGAGTACATTTTTCCTTCGGTTTACTTGTTACCTAAGAATACAAGTATTTTGAAAAACGTCAACATATGAATGTTGGTGAGTTCATAAGCGGTATTTGAAAAGCAATGTTTTGTATTGTTTTGAAAAACTACCAGAAAATCCGATATTTTCTGAAAAGAGTTTATGAAAAAGTTTGGGAAGATCCATAAGTATGCTTGTTTGTTTCTATAGTTGTAAAAATTGTTCATTAACTTGTATACGTTTCGAAACCGTATGTATTGAAAAAAAACCCTAGGAAAACCCGATGTTTTCCTAACACTTTGAATTCCATGTAGTTGTTGTACCATCGCGGCGTGTGAAGTCATTGATTCCAGTCGACGTCGGATTAAAATAACCGACTTTACTAGCAGTACCAAAGGACCCTTGGGGACCAATAGTATAAAAGCCATTGAAAGTCCTTTTACGCTGTTTTAGATCATGTAAGACCCAACAACTCGTAAGGTTGAAGTCTTCGGGCCTAAAGATCAGGTCATTGGGCTAGCTAGGCCCAACAAACAAGATTTTACACTTTGGGGCCCAAAGATGGTGCGTCGACATCTGTGCACTCTCATGTGTGTATTGAATTCCCAAATGTTACTTGAGTGAATCGAGTTATCGTCGTGTTAGTAGTTTCGGGTTGTTATTGATTCGAGACCGAATCAATTCGTTTAACAACGATTTTTGGTATTGTTGTGTATTGTATTTCGTCGGTAGTCGCGGTGCCAATATGTGATCACGATGGGTGTATTGAATTAGCCTAGAAAATTTTCTGTTTTCAGCCCCTCTTTATTTTGTAAATTTACTTTTTCAACCCGTTGCATAAATAAATTTCCGGTTTAATCCTTAAACTATTTTTCTTGGCATTTTAACATCAAAACTTATTGGAATTGATGTTTTTCAGCACATTTTTAGTTGAAAACAGTTTTAGTCCCTGAAAATATAGTTTTCTCGGTTGTAACCCCTCTTTTTCGCAGTTTTTACAATTTTGGCCCAAATTGGAAAAATTTTGCAACTTTGGTCCTTTTAAATTTTGAGAAGAATTTTAAACCTTAGAAAAGGACTTGGAACACTAGTAGTCCACTGTTTTACAGAAAAACAAAGTTTTGACCCTTCAAAACAGAAAATTTCGCATATTGGGCCCTATTGGGCCGAAATTGTCATTTTTTAGCCCATTAAGCTTGAAATTTATATTTTTAATCCTCCAAATGAGTATATTTCCAGAAAATATTTTATTGAAACTGTTTTGACACTCCTCATCCATCAGAGTTTGTAATATGTCATTTTGGGCCCTTTAACTTTATATTTTTAGCATTTTGTGTCCAAAAATTGAGTTTTTAGCCCAAAGAACATGTTACTAAGCCACTTAGCTATTTTTCTTGAAATACTTTCTATGTAGAAATATAATTGATGCTAGTATCATTTAACATAAAGTATATCTCGATTTTTAGGGGTTTATGGCTAGATCCAACATCATAAACACACAAAAACACACATATGAGCATAGAAATCATACAAGGTATACAAAACACATATAGATCTACACTTTCACTTGTATTCCCCCCCCCCCCCCCCCCCCACAAAACTTATAAAACAGAAAAATAGGGAGTATGAAGCTCACCTTAGGGTGTAGTTTCGGTTTTGGAGGAGAAATGGAAAGAAAATGGGATGATTTTCGGCCTAAGCAACCTTTTCTTGATGATCTCGAGTTTGAGAGGTTCTAAGACACAAGATTATAATTTCATATGAGTTAAGAAGAGATTTTTGGATATAAGAAGAAGTCTAAAGTGTGGATCCAAGTTTCAACTTACCTAGATGATGATTTTTGGGAAGAATTCTCCTTGCAATGCTCTTGAATCTTCGAAATTTTGGAAAGGAATGGAGAGAGTTCCTTGAGAGAAAAGATGAGTGAAATGTTTGTGTGTGTGTTTGGGATTCGGCCGAGAGGGAGAGAGGGAAAAGAAGAGAGTGACTTTGACAAGATAGATGGTTGGAAGTGTGAGTTGCATGCATGGAGACCCAACAAATAAAAGTGAGGTGGCAATCCAAGGTCAACTCTTCCTTTTCCTTGGGCTTGGGCCGAAAATGGAGAGGGAAGAAAGGATTTTTGGGCTTTTTGCCCCTAAGCCCAATATTAGAGTTAGTTTGGGTGATCATTGGCCTTATAAAATAAAATTGTGATTTTTATGCTTTATTAAGCTAGATTAGGTTAATCATGGATCAAACCTTGTAATTCATTTCATTCTAGGCCCAAAATGGCCCAAAATGGCCCAAAATGTTGAAATAAATGATTGTGGGTCCAATTAGAGCCCAATTAGGGTTCTAAGCCCATGATAGTCAAATTGGAAGCTTATTGGTCAATTTGGGCCCAATAGGGGAGTCCTAGTCCAAAATGGACCTAAACAAGAACTTCTAGGGTTTCCAATTGTTTGATGACTATTTGTAGTACTTGTATGATGTATTTGATTGAAGTTTTTGATATCATAATAATAGGTATCACACATGCTCTTAAGTTTTTGATTCAACATTTACTTGAGTGTATAGATTACATGACATAAAATTTCTAGTTTTGATATATACCCATAGATTTACACATTTGCTTGTATTCCCCACCCCCCCCCCCCCCCACAAAACTCATAAAAACCGAAAAATAGGGGGTATGAAGCTCACCTTTGGGTGTGGTTTTGGTTTTGGAGAAAAGATGGAAGAAAATGAGGTGATTTTCAGCCCTAGCAACCTTTCCTTGGAAGATCTCGAGTTTAGGAGCTTCTAAGGTGCAAGATCACAAGATTGAATGAATTTAGAAGAGATTTTTATGAAGTGATGGGAGTTAGATCATAAGTTAGCCATTAACTTACCTTAGATGATGAATCACTTTATGAAGATCCTTAAGCTTCAAGCCAAATTTTCGAGATTTTGGATGGAGAGAGTGGGTGATTCTTGAGTAATTTAGAGAGTGTTTTTGTGAGGTGTGTGTGTGTGTGTGCTCTCGGCCGAAACAAGAAGGGAGTGGAGGAGAGACAAGTTTGACAAGATTGTTGCATGGAGATATGTGTGTTGCATGGAAATCCTAAGTGCAAAAGTGAGGTGTCATGAAATAAGTCAACTCTTCCTTTCCTTTTGGGCTTGCCTTGGGCCGAGAATGGAGAGAGGAGAGAGAGGATTTTTGGGCTTTTTGCCCCTAAGCCCATATTAGAGTTTGGTTGAATGATTGTTGGCCTTATAAAATATAAGTGTGATTTTTATGCTTTATTAGGCTAAATTAGGTTAATTATGGTCCATAATAGATCATAATATTTAATTTATTTCATTCTAGACCCAATATGGCCCAAAATGTTGAAATAAATGAAAGTGGGTCCAATTAGAGCCCATTTAAAGGTTCTAAGCGCAAGATAGTCAAATTGGAAGCTTATTGGATCATTGGGCCCAATAAGGAAGTCCTAGTCCAAAATGGACCTAAACAAGAACTTATAGGGTTTCCAATTACTTGTTGACTATTTGAAATGCTTGTATGGTGTACTTGATGGAAATTTTTGTTGCCATGAAGTGAGCATCTTACATGCTCTTAAGTTTTTGATTAAAAATTTTACTTGAGTGTTGTAGTTACAAGGCACAAAATTTCTAGTTGTGACATGGCTCTACACCCGTGGAATTCCTTCCACGAGCTCAGCAGACATCCAACCCGGATGTGAGTTCAAACCACCGCCGCAACACACTGCTCAATAACCATAATTGGGAACACCCCAATCATAACTCCGCACTACTGCTTTCACTTCTGTGAACTTACACTCCCTCTCGGAGCTACATTCCTTTCCCTTTCCTTACCAAGGAAGTCCATTTGGCTGCCTTGACACTACCACAAGTGCCACGGTGCTCACCCAATACTACACCATTTCCTTATAGCATAACCGTTATCCAATGCACCACACATACCCTGAATCCACTCCCAAGGATTCTCGAGTCCATGCACTACCTCCACTAATCATGATCAATATCCGGGGCCAGACCTTCTGATGCTATCACATCGCGACATACTCATTCCATATCCTCATACAGATCTATCAACACGTGCAGAGTCTTCAGCATGAATGGACCGCCTTACCAGGCCTTCAGCCCATCTGGACCACTCTCAGAACCTTCAACAGGTCTAGACCACCCTCCAGGGCCTTCAGCCTGTCTGGACCGTCCCCCGAGCCTTCGGCTTGACTGGACCGTCCTCCGACCTTCAGTCTATCCGGACCGCTCAACTAGCATCCAACATCCCGAATTATCCCTCCAGGGAACTCTCCCATGCATATTTGTGACAACCCGATATTTCGAGTCAATGTAATGTAAAACCAATCAAATTTAGGTCAAAATGTAACCTTCCTAAAATCTTATTCGGGCTAAATAAAGTAGTAGGAATCATATCAAGGTTTGCGTACATAAAAAGAACGTCCAAATCTGACTTCGGATGAGGAAGTTATGAATTTTTTAAGAAATTCCTTAATCACGTCATTTTAATAAATAAATAATAAAAATAATTTCGGAATTTGCCAACGGAATCTAAACGAAAGTTGTAGATCATGGTCTCACCTTCGCGTGGATATAAAGAACGTCAAAAACGGAGTTCGTATGAGGGAGATATGAATTTTTCAATTTTATTTAAAATAAATATGAATTTAATTATAAATTCCCGGTATTATCCGAAGGGGAGTCATCGGATAGGACCGAAGTACGCCCTGCGTACCTTCGTACGCCCCGCGTACTGAGATCGAGGGTCTCGGATCGTCCACGTCGCACTATCCAAAGAATCTGACCCGTCCGACCCGTCCGAAGCTTCGACCCGTCTGACCCGCTGTCCCGTCCGACCCGCCGTCCCGTCCGACCCGCGTACCCAGCAACCCGTCCCATCCGAGGCCGAGGCAGTCGAGGCTTCGGTCATGCATGACGTACGCGTACGCGCTGCGTACGAGCGTACGCCCCGCGTACCGAGGCGGTTCAGCCTTCCTATAAATAGGATGCGAGGCTTTCCGAAAATGTTGCTCATTTCTCTCTTTTCTCTCTCGATCTTGCCTCGTTTTCCGTGCCCGTTATAACCCGAAGCTCTGGTCTTTTTGCTCAAGTCCCGAGGGTCGATTTTACTCTCGAGATTCCCGAGAATCCCGAGAAAAATCCGTTTTCCGAGACGAAACTCTGCCCGGTTTTCCATCTCGCTTTCTTCAATCAATCAAGTGAGTTTCATACCCCTTAATCAACCTTTTTAAATATTCTAAAAGCTTTTATATGCTTTCAAGGGGGGGAATACAAGTTAAATACTTATAGTTATTGTTTCAATCACATGTGATTGCATTAATCACATGTGATTAATAACTAGGGAAACCAGTGATTTTATCACTATTCAAACTGCCTATCAAACTGTTTTACTTCAAAATGTTTTCCAAACCCATTTACTTTTCGAATTTACACTGCAACTGTGATTTAAACAAATGTTCCTTATACTTAATCTGTTTTAATCAAATCTACGCCTTCAAATTGTTTTATAGATTGACATCAAGTCAATCTTTCTTTAAAAATAATACTTATGTTTCAAATGTCTTATAAATACTTATTTATGCTTTTATATTATAAATTGCATGCCCATATATGTATAGACGTATAAATAATGTTTAAAGGGCTTAGGAAGGCCATCCACCCTATTTTCTTTTCCTCGATTTGGATGTGGTCTGGTGGGATTTTGGGTGACCATCCGAAGGTCGTTTCCATGTTAATTATATATCAAATATACATATATAGACATAAAAGTACTTCCATAATCATACGTACTAGACGCACCTTTAACAAGTTACCATCGGGGTAACACAGAACCATACTATTACAACTGCTAGATCAATGAGTCAGTTCATTCATGAGTCTATACTAGGAAGAGAATATATACAACTATACTATGAGAACATATACAACTATACTTGAACAAGAAACATTTCATCACATATGCAAGAATACGATAACAAATGTGATCCACTGTATCGGAGCATGCCTTAAATGTCATGGCCCGAGTTGTAGCCAGAATTCTGTTGGAGGGAGAGCGTTGAGTTTGCGTATAGATCTATATTGGATTGACTATCCTACACCTTGCTGCTAGCTACAGCCGGACCTGCATGTCTGCGGGTGCCAAACGTCATTCCGTTATTACGATCGTTCTTTATGTCGTTGTTATCAGTCGATAGTATGGTGCAATTATCACATTATACCTTAATATAAATCCGGTTTAAGGTAGTAGTAATTAGTAAAACAGTAGTTCTTATTATACAAAGCTACAGTACTACAATGATTTACCCATTACATATTTTGGTGATAATCTCACTTAAGCATTAATGTACAAACTATATTTTATCAAATGATAGTTATACTTGGGTAATTACACACTTTCACAACAAATGAGTTTACAAAATAGTTTAGCCTTGGTAGAAGGTTACTTTTATAGAAAGTATAGGATTTTCAGAGAGATTCAAACTTTTACAAACTTATACCTTGAGACAGGTTCAAACGTTTTTGACAACGAACATTGACACTAAAATACTTATGAACTCACCAGCTTAATGCTGATAAACTCTTTCAAAATAACTTGTATCCTCAGGTCATCAGTAGACAGGTACCGATGCCAGCTTTTGAGATGATGGAGCGTACTCAAGACTCATCATTTTATTATTTTGATTTACGTTGTATTTTTTTGGTGTCTAAAATTGTACAGAGCTCGCATGTATTAAATTTATATATTTAATGCAATGGATGATGTTGTTTGCCTATTTACATTTACTGTGTTGTGATTACCTTACATGACGTCCTCCTCCCTAGAACGTTTCCGCCGTTCTTGGTTTTGGGGTGTGACAATATTGTTCTAGCCCGCTAGGGGTTCCGAACTCTATCTCCATTCTACATACTCAATCCTAGCCCGATCCCAGGCCTTCCACAATCAATCACTCTTGGTCTGCATCCCGCCCCGTCTGTCTGATACTCGCTCAAACCAGCCTACGCTCGGCTGACAGAACCACTGTTGAATCCCAACAGCTAGACAACCTCTCTTGCTTATTGATCTCCCGGAGAATTTCCAATTCTCCCCCACTTAGAGCACTGACTATCAACCACCGTTCGCCATCACCGACCTCCCTTATCAACCCTACACAACACAAAACCTTCCATGCGAACTGATTCCCAATAGAAGGAATGACCTTCACAAAATTACATAACAACACTGATCATCCCGGGCTCCAAAGAAACCCGACCTTCAGCTAACCACTCCTCAGACTACACATGCTACCCGACATTCAAACCAAAAGCCAGATTTCTCACTATTAAACCTCATGAATGATAATAAATGAAATTCCCCACACCAAACCAATAACCACACCATAACCCTGAAGGAACAACGAATACCATACCAAAAATTGAACAACGAGACTAGCAGATATACAATACTCCAAAATAATCACAAGATAACAAGACATCAAGAAAGAAACGTACCCACAGCTGCATCCAACATTGCCCTGACCTCCTCTGCTGTAAGCTAAAAAACACGACCCTGAGCCCTCGGGGGCTCTGCTCCACCCTGACCTCCACCCGTAATCCTCAAAGTGGCCGGTGCTGGAGCCTGCACCGGTCTTGTAGCAAGCTGTGGACAGTTGACCCTCAAGTGTCCAACCTGATGGCAATGATAACAAATCCTCAAATCCCGAACCGAGGCTGTCTGCCGACAATCCCTCGCATAGTGCCCCATCTTTCCGCACTTGCGGCATGCACCACCGGACCTACAAACTCCGGTGTGACCCTTCCCACACCTTCCACAAGTGCGGCTACTCTGATCTCCAAATCTAGAATCTACGGTCTTGGACTATTTCTGCACCGGCTGCGACTGTGTCGGGGCCTTCCTCTGCTTTCTCAACTGCAACTCAATGTCCAACTCACGCCTCCTGGTGGCCTCCTGCAACTCCAACAAGGTCTCGCACCTCTGCATAGACACAAACTGCCTGATATCCCTCTTGAGCATACTCAGATATCGGGACATCTGAGCCTGCTCCGAAGCGAACTCAGGGCAAAACATCACCCTCTCAGTGAACACCCTGGTGATCTCCGTCACCGACTCCGAATCCTGCTTCAGCTCTAGCAACTCCTGAGCTAATCTCTCCCTCTCAACCCGCAGAACATAACGAGTGCTGAGCATCTCCCGGAACTGATCCCAAGAAACACAGCCCTCTACGCATCCGAATATAACCCCGTGGTCAATCTCCACCAATCCTTCACCCCGAGCCTTAACAGGTTCAGAGCACACCTCTCCCTCGGATCAGCAGGACATAAACACGTGAAGAAACACCCCTCCACATCCGACAACCATCTCATAGAAACAATCGGGTCCTGAACTCCATCGAAGGTAGGGGCTTCGTATTATCGAAGTCCCGATACTGAAAGCCTCGACCGGCTCCTCCCCTTGCCGCTGCTACAGCCGATGTAGCCGCCGCAGCAGCTGTCTCTATGAGAGCCGCATAACGCTCATCAAAATACTCAACCGTGGCGGTCTTGATCGACCCAAACAGCTCCGGCAACTCGGTCCAGAACAACGTAGCAACCTCATAATGCAGGATCTCTTGAATCCTAGCATCCAACTCGCTCGTGCTCATCTGACCAATAACCTCGGGCAGTACTGACCCACCCTGACTGCCCTCTCCTGATCCCGATCCTGACCCGGATCCGCTCCCAGCATGCATCGTAACCACCATACTGAAAAACACCGCAAGACCTCATATACTTCCCACAAACCCGGGAACGAACCCCCAACCAAACCCTAGAGGTCATGGTTTCTTTGATACGCATACGGGTCCTGTGCTTTCAGTAGTACGGGCCCATACTACCTTCCACACCTACCCATATTTGTATCAAGTATCACCACATCACCCTAGTGAAGAACATACATAACAAGCACTCAACCCTCACTCCTAGAGGAACATTGGAAATCTCCCACGGAAGAAACATTAGGCTAGCAGGCATCATAAATCAGGAAACATTATCATGAAATCCTGAAGATCCCTAGCCTAGTACTAGCACGCTGTTCTATCAAAGCTCAAAAACAAATATCATGTATGGTATTTTTGATGGGTTTTAGCCATAAGAACATCCTATGTGCTCATACAAACCCTAATGCTTGGATCTAGGTTTCTCTATTGTACATGCAATTCATCCAAGACTATAAACCCTAGATCTAGCATATGATAATCAATATAACATATAAATTAGGGTTTAGATCATACCTTGATTGTTATGTAGCAATAACAATCTCAAATCCTTCTTGTATTGACTTTAGAAAGCTTAGACTCACAAATGTCACTCCTCTAATGGTTCACAAACACCAAGAGCAAGAGGATGAAAAAGAGAAGAGAAGGAGGCTGCCTAAAACGTGTGGAAACCCTAATCAACTAGTTCTCCACGTTTTTGGGGCTTAAGGGTTCTTTAAATAGTGAGACTATTAGGGTTATCTAACAAGGAAACCCTAATTTGGATGATTAAGCCCTAAGCAACCCATGGGCTCCTTCCTTAAAGGCCTTGGGAAGATTTCTAATGGGTTTCCCCATAGAATTCGTCCACTCCTTTAATATGGAGTCCATTAGCTCCATATTCAACTATCATACAATTGACAGTTCTAGTCCCTTAGTTTAATTAATGTTTTTTACCCACAAACTTAATTCTTATTAATTCTTGACTAATATTAATTAAACAATATGATTTTTCCTTTAATATATTATTCTCATAATATATTAATAAATCATATTTAATTCTTTCTCTCCATTATTCATCCTATCAAGTTGCTTTGATGAAGCCAACCCAAAAGGACCATGCACCATCGGGTCAAGTACATACCAAAATAGTTATGGACCTAGACACTAATCCAACAGTCTCCCACTTGGATAAGTCTAATAACTATTTTGCGTATGACTTCAGATCCTGATCTTCAATCGTATCTTTCCAAAGCCGATGTCAACTCTGATCATATCAGATATGCGTGTCCTTAAGATAAGGGATCATATAGTCCTATATTCTAGATATCGTATAGACTAAGACATGGATCTAAATCATTCTCTCTGTCTATGTGTTGTTTCCCGAATTCAGATTTATGACAACTGACAACTACTACAATTTGAACACACCAAATTAGTCCCGGCTTGGCCAAGCACTTAGGTGCCATCACTAAATCATCGAGGGGCCCACAAATATCGCTTTTATCCTACATTGAATTAAAGTAACGGATAAACTTTGACTCAATGCTCGCTTGCACTCACTCACCGAATCACACACAACAATATATTTTATAACACCAAGTTACTGGTGCGTTTACATATTATCAATGTGCAACCGACTCGCAAGATACAACTCACACATCTCGGTTTTAAGAATATAAGATATTATCATCTCACCAATCACTCATGATAAAATCCATGAAGTGATCCAAGTGAGCGTGGGTTTAATCCAATTCTCAAATCATATTCATAAGCACTCATGAACATTGCAGCAAAACATTTGCTTATGTCTAATATACTTTAGACAATCCACACACCAATTCACGACAGTCTTCATTGATATCTACTTCCAACATATGAACGAATGTGGCCCGTTCGAATAATTTGTCTGTTCTCAACCAATTAAATTATTCTGGAATTCAAAACATGCAAAGTGAAACGCAAGAATAATACTAATCCCATATGGCCTCAAACCTTTGAGTATAAATAAAACACCTTTTATTTATCACCATATCGATTACTCATTATTTGTTGTTTCGGGTAATCAACTTCTTACTTGAATTATTACAACACTTGTCCCATGCTCTTAGCATGCACACAATGTTTACCTACGGTTCTTACTTTGTGAAATAGATCAAATGAACACATTCCCAATCATACTCATTTCACAACTCCTAATCCTTTTCACAAGTGAAAGAATATCAAATTCTTGCCACTTGTGGAATATGTTAGATTCTAACATTTAATGCAATGACCCCTTTTGTAATGTCATAACACAAAAGTCACAATGACTATTGCCAATGAATTACAAAGTCATCTATCGGAGATTGTTACAAGACAATTCCATAGATGTGATGTCTCTCCCTCAAAGTACATTCCTTTGAACATCCTTTTGTATAAAAGTTTCTAATATAGACATTGATTCTCAATATCCAATTCCCACTATGGAAACATTTCCATATTTTTCCATATGACAACTCATTCTTGATAGAATCTTTTCTATTCATAATAATGTCGATATGGTCATCCAATACTATACTTCCAACTACTCACAAGCGACCAATCCTCGGCGAACTTTGGATTGTCCTTTGATAGTTGTCTAATTATCTTAGTCAAAACCGATTCTTGTCCTTTTTCCCTCTAAATGTGCTAGACATTTGGAAAATTTTTAGAATGGTCAAATGTTATAGCATTTGCAATCGATCCTATACCCCAAGCGTATGGCACACGATGCATAATATCTTACATAAAGATTTGATACTTTATCAATCTTTTGCCATAATATTTTATGTGCTACGTTCTCACAATTCAAATTATGAAGAGGAGTGCCGTAATCATAATCGAAATTTAAGAGCACACTATTTATCCTTGACTAAGTTTATTAACATTCCACAACCTAAGCCTTTAGATTTGAAATGAAGCATAATATTCTCTCCTTTAATTATATCAAAACAACTATTCAACCCTTACATCTTTGCAAAGTATGACTCTTGTTTTCTATAATTAATATTGCTAACTTGCAATACTTGCCTTAATAATCATGCAATCATAACATTTATGCTCCTACTATCACGATGATTATTACAAACATAACACTTATGATCCCACTAGCTTTGACATGTATTCAGAAACAGTTAACTTTCAGAAAAACAATGCCTATTGAATTTCTTTAAGTTCATTTTCTAATACCCAATGCTTTGATAATCTTTTATCAAGGCTTCTTAAACTTATACACCTCTGCCTTAGATAGTTTATATGTGTGTCTTAAACAATTTAGACTAAATGCCAAATTTCATAATTCGAATCATGGAAAGGGATACCGTAATCATAATCGAATTCGAGAATACAATTTTCACAATCACTATCTTCTTAAAATCTTCCTTAGTGAAAGCATTTCCTTATAGTCATTTTCATGAAGGAGGGAATCTTATGACACATAGATTTTAATGGTGTATGTGTTCCTATCCATGTGAATTTGTCAAAACCAAAGTTTGCGACAAATCCAAACTCATATGGACCGAACTTTCTTAATCTTGATTTCTTGCCTTATGGTAACACAGCTGCCCACCATGTCTTTCAAGTAGTTAAGTAGCTCACCCTTTCCTATCAATGTACTTTCAATTGATCAAGCTCCTTACCTTTTATGCATTCAAATGAGAACTCATAGGACTCACATGCATAATTAACTCATTTGGAACGGCACAGAAACAAGGTAATGTCAACACGATAGGTTGTAAACCTCTACTCGTGTGCTAGTGATGATCGATAAGGTTTATTCTCTATTTGTTCTTGAAACCTTTCAAGACCATTAAGACTCCCACTGACTCCTTGACATATAATATTCTCTTGTCAATAAACATTTCTTGACTACCAAATATTCAAGAGTTAGTGTAGCCTTTATCAAGACAAAACATGTCATAAAATTGGTCCTAGTTGGTTTTTGTCTTATCCAAAACATCACAACTTTTCCAATTTCAAATGTGCGAGAATAGGAAAGCCTTTTTCCAAATTCTACATTTGATGAATGTTATAAACCTTCTTAAGACTTGTCACTCAATATTACAATCTTAATTCTTAGACTTGTTTTGGAATGAAGTATGATTGACTTCTTGATTTAACCATTTCTTCAATTCTTGATTCCTCTTCTTATACATACACTTGTACCAAGACTTATTTTAGAGGATCAATTGAAATATGGTTCTTAATCATTAAGACATATAATAAAGTATAAGCGGTACTCTCCCTTCTTCTTAGAATAGAGAAACTTTTATCTTTCTGCCTACTTGATTCTTTTATTCGTTCTGCTATTGATTTAAACCTTTTTTTTCAATCAATTCAGAATTACACTTAATCTTATAATTATTATCATATTTACTAATCCTTTAGTAAATCATGACGAATATCTTTGTTACCCTTTTGGTGGACTTGATCAACACACAACTTTGTGTACTCGATCTCCTACTCTTTCACTTGACACTTTATCAATGAATTAGTCTAATTTACAAATATGAACTTTCTCATTCATCGTGCAACCAAGTTGCATGATTCCAAGTCTCTGTCCAACTGAAACTTGGGCGATGAGAAACTCTTCCTATTTGGTAAATTCTTGACATTTCCATAATTAACATAATTAAGAATCACATCCATTCGTTGTAGAAATATGCATACATCAATTTTTCATAACGATTTCATTGCAAGGAAATAAATAAATAAATGAGTCAAATAAAAAATTTATTTTATTCATAAAAGCAGTGGAATACATTTGTCCTTACAATGCAAAATCAACTGAAAAAACTATGTAGTCAAATATTCCTAACAATTCTATCATAACTTTCTAATCTCAAAATCTAATCTTGAAGTCCATGCGACCGAGATCCACTTCGTTGTGATTAGACTCATCTTGCTTTTCCATCAAGCTTCTTCTCTTTTCACTGATCCTACAAAACATTCAAATGTAATCTCATCACATTATGTATTAAGAATCAATGAATAGGAACTTAATGGAGTTAGATAGTGGATTTTACCTGAAGCACAACCATACTCTTTGACTCTCCCATCTTCTGGACTCTTCAGGCTCTTAGGGCAGACTTGTATCCAACGCCTTTTCTCTTGGAAGCAAACGCATGTCGATTCTCCTAGAACGTCCTCGGAAGTATGGTTGGTTGACTTTTCCAACAAATATGCTCCATTGCTTTGCCAAATCACTTCTGATTCAGCAACAATGAGCATGTAAGTTAGGTCAATGAGGTTTTCGTCATGATCCATCATATAATACTTTCTTTTGAACTCATTATATGATTCAAGAAGTGACTGTAGAACCCAATTCACAACCAACTTATCAGGGAAAGACGCACCCAACATTATCAACCTATCGATGTGTGATTTCGTTCCTAGAACGTGGGCGCACACGGGTTTACCATCTTCATGTTTCATTTCCAATAGGGCTTTAGTGACATTGAACCTTTCAATTCTTCGATCTTGTGGGTTAGGGAGAATAATTGGAGGAGGTGGGGGAAGTGAAGCATGATTTCTTGTTCCTCAATCGAATCGTGGAATATCATCTTCATGTGGAATGCTTGTTCCACGGGATTTGGGAAGACCATAGTTATTGTACTTTGACATCTACAAAATGGGAGAAAATAGATTCAAGTTAGTTGATTGATTGAGTCTTTAGTAAATCAGCCAAATGAGATACCAAGGCTAGGACCCAACACAATATGTTACAACCTAGAAAAGGGATGCCGTAATCGAGTTGCAGAATATTTGAAGGTAAGTGAATGACGATTCACTAATTTCCACCATGAAAAACGAAAAAGAAATTTAAGTTTTAAATCTATGAAAACTCCTAGATCCTTTGAGATTCATTGAACATTTCCATGGCATGTTTAAATCTCGATATGCCCCTCTAGTTTGTGACTGGGATGCCGAGGATCACAAAGCGGGTGTGAATAACCATGCAAATTTACATGGTGCCCCCACATGTTACAGTCACCTATTCGATGTGCCGGTAAACCACACACGCTCCACCGAACTATGACAAACATTGAGTCAAACTTTGCTACCTTTGCTTAGAACCATTTAGTGTGCCAGTAAACCACACACGCTCCACTAACGTCTTTGCAAGGGCACAAAGTGTAATTTCATGGAATTGCATCAATTCACTTTTGCCTAAAGTAACTAAGATTGGGAATTTGTGAAAATATTTAGTTACTTTTGTACTTCATTATACTTATAATGGAAAGTTTCTGTCCTATCCTATCCGTTCGGCTAACGACCCTCCACTAGTCAAGAGTGTGGTGGGTAAGAGTGGATACCTATTCAATCGGCATTTTATAAGCAATTTCCTTAAACACCCCTTATAGACCAGCTTCATGAATGATGCCTACTAATGGTAAGACTGACTTTTACTCATACATATATAATGTTAGACTTTTAATGTTATATATAGTATAGGGTGTATTTTACACTTTTAAAATACTAGGTGGTCAAATTTAACAATTATACTTTTAATTCAATTAAATTGTAAACCAAAACTTTATGGATTTATTAAACCTCTTTTAAATATACACCTTAATTAATTAATAAAACCATAAAGGTGTGATATGAACTTTTCAAAACATCACTAGGGTTTTAGAATTTAACATTCCTAAATTAAACTTTTAATCAACTTTTAAATTCCAAAACTTGAGGGCAAGTTTTGAAACATTTCAAAACATTAGGGTTTAGAATTTAAATATACATCAAAATTAAACTTTTAATCAAAATTTAAATTCCAAAACTTGAGGGCAAGTTTTGAAATATTTTTCAAAACATTAGGGTTTCAACTATTTAAATTTCAAAACAAAACTTTTGAGTTCAAATTTAAACTATAAAACCTAAAGGGGGAAAATTGAAACTTTTCATAACACAAGGATCAAATAACAAATAATATAAATTAAACAATTAATTTCATCATTATCTATATTTGACCTAATTTCAATTTCTTGCAAAATAAGTTACCCGATTAATACAAATAATCAACTATAATCATATAAGGAAGTTATTATCTAATCAATTGGTAATTATCTTTTGTTTAATCAAGAATATACTCATAAATATGTTTAAAATCGGATTTTAATGACCTTAAACAGATAAGGCAAGTATCCATGAGTAAAACAACAACAAATCCCGAAACTAGCTCCATCTGACGCTCGAACTCGCCGAGTACCACACTGGACTCGCCGAGTTGAGGCCTACTCGCCGAGTACACTGTGGTACTCGCCGAGTTCATCAGGTAGAATGTTCAAAAAACGATTTTGCAACTTGAATAAACACACAATGCATCAATACAATAGAAACCAATCTGCCTCTGATACCACTGATGAGTTTTAGCCATAAGAACATCCTATGTGCTCATGCAAACCCTAATGCTTGGATCTAGGTTTCTCTATTGTACATGCAATTCATCTAAGACTATAAACCCTAGATCTAGCATATGATAATCAATATAACATATAAATTAGGTTTTAGATCATACCTTGATTGTTATGTAGCAATAACAATCTCAAATCCTTCTTGTATTGACTTTAGAAAGCTTAGAGTCACAAATGTCACTCCTCTAATGGTTCACAAACACCAAGAGCAAGAGGATGAAGAAGAGAAGAGAAGGAGGCTGCCCAAAACGTGTGGAAACCCTAATCAACTAGTTCTCCACGTTTTTGGGGCTTAAGGGTTCTTTAAATAGTGGGACTATTAGGGTTATCTAACAAGGAAACCCTAATTTGGATGCTTAAGCCCTAAGCAACCCATGGGCTCCTTCCTTAAAGGCCTTGGGACGATTTCTAATGGTTTTCCCCATAGAATTCGTCCACTCCTTTAATATGGAGTCCATTAGCTCAATATTCAACTATCATACAATTAACAGTTCTAGTCCCTTAGTTTAATTAATGTCTTTTACCCACAAACTTAATTCTTATTAATTCTTGACTAATATTAATTAAACAATATGATTTCTCCTTTAATATATTATTCTCATAATATATTAATAAATCATATTTAATTCTTTCTCTCCATTATTCATCCTATCAAGTTGCTTTGATGAAGGCAACCCAAAAGGACCATGCACCATCGGGTCAAGTACGTACCAAAATAGTTATGGACTTAGACACTAATCCAACAACTTTGGGGTTACTTACTGGCTCCGGCTGATCGTACCTCCACGTCCTCATTTACTCATTTTGAAAACCATTTTAAATTCTCTTTTGGAAACTCTCCTTGATTTGAGACTGGATTCACACGAATGTTCCTCCAATTCACTAAAACCAAGGCTGTGATACCAACTTGTAACGCTCTAAAAATTTCATCCAATTTAAACTTTTCAAAAACAACCCAGTTTCATGAAGTTATTACAAAAAGGTTTTCAATACAATTATTATCAAAGTCTTCCCAGAAACACATCAAAACATATTCATGAAGAGCGGTACGATCACACCTTTGCCTTGCCATGGTCTCCTGAAGAAACCACAACTGTAAGCCTGAAAGCTTAGTGAGATACCCCCAAAATACAAACCACATATACCATACACGCACAACATGTCATATCATAACAGAACACAGAACAGCCATGCACTTCGGGTCTAGTCACATACATCGAGTCTACAGTGTGATTGGTCCGCCTGCACCGGGCCTTCAATCCACCTGGTCCACTCTTTGAGTCTACAATATGACTGGTCCGCCCGCACTGGGCCTTCAGTCGGCCTGGTCCACTCTCCGAGCCTCGGCACGTCTGGTCCGCCCTCTAGGGGCCTACAACCTATCCGGACCGCTCGCTGGGCCTTCGGGATAACCGGTCCACCCTGGGTATGTAGGCCTTCAAAACAAAGCAGGACCCACCTCAGCCTAACCCCAGTCCAACAACCATGTGCACATAAACATTCAATCATATAACAAATCACATCCAATCAAACCGATC
Organism: Lactuca sativa; assembly: GCF_002870075.4. Lineage (NCBI taxonomy): Eukaryota > Viridiplantae > Streptophyta > Magnoliopsida > Asterales > Asteraceae > Lactuca > Lactuca sativa. The sequence continues at coordinate 312,057,038 of NC_056630.2, forward strand.
TAACAGATCACATAGCATAACATCATCCTAACCAGGATACCGACCTAACCGGTCACTAGCATAGCATCATCCTATATACCAGGATACCAACCTTAACCAGGTCTCTAACATATACCATCATAACTACCGGATGCAAACATAGCAAAGCAAAAAATAACAGCGATACCCGGATCAAAATCCGATAAAGGGCCGGCCTTGGTGTCGTAGACTCTGTCGATATAGTGAGGATAACTCACCTCGCAACTGTCGACTGAAAAGATAAGACCAAGATGCTTTGACCACTGGTACAATCTCCACCACTAGCCAACACCAACACTGAACTCAAAACAAAAGCCAACAATTATCAAAATGCCCCTGGAAGTCAGCTGGTCAACCCTTGGTCAAAGTCAAAGTCAAAGTCAACCTCCTGACTAACTCTACTCGTCGAGTCAACCCGATGACTCGTCGAGTCCCCATGCTCAGAACTTCCCCAATCCGCGATTCAACTCGCCGAGTCACCCCGAGACTCGCCGAGTCCAACAACTCTGAGTCCCCTCGCACTCAACTCACCGAGTCCTCCCTTGATTCACCGATTCACGGCTCAACCAGAAGAAGGTTAGGACCTCATGACCAGACTCGCTGAGTCCAAGAACAGACTCAACGAGTCCAAGGCTATCTTCAACCAACTCGCCGAGTTGTTCTTCCAACTCGTCGAGTTTCTGCCCACATTCAAGCAACTCGCTGAGTACACCCATGTGACTCGCCGAGTGTCACCAGCTCTTAACCCATACAGAGGCTTTCCCAGCCATGTAGGGCCTCAAATCCATAGATCTACTCTTATACAAGCCATGCATCACGTAAAGTGGCAAACTTTACGTGAATCCAAGTAGATCTAAGCATTTTACACTCTATGGTTTGGGTTTGGGATAAGAGGGCTTCATCAACCATTCTTGGGTAGCACTTTTACAGCAAATAGGATCATTACAAGCTTGGATCTGAAGTTTCAACTTCAGATCTAGCTTCTAAAGTTGCAATTGAATCCATTCAAGCCATACTCCCCAAAAATAGCAACTAAGAACAAATCAAGAAGAAGGAAACTCAAGCTAACGGATTTTTACCTCAGAAATGATCCAAAGGAGGAGTAGATCCCTGATCTACAACAATATCTAGATGTTAGCCTCTTAATCTTCAACCTTCTTCTTCTCAAGTTCTCTTCCCAAGCTCGAATTCTTCATCAATGGAGGTTATACACGATTCTAGGGTTTTTTGGACTTCAAGAGAGGGTAACAAGGTTGGGGAGAGGTTACAATGTCCTTTATATATGGCTCATCCTCCGAAATTAGGGTTTTCCCCACACAACACCAACTCGCCGAGTCCAGCCGCCGACTCGCCGATTTGGCCACTGAACACGCGACCAGAATCGCGACCCTACTCGCTGAGTCCACCCATGGACTCGCTGAGTTGCCCTTTCACAATTACACTTTGAACCCTGAACTTGCACTTCTGAACTCAGGATGTTACAACAGGTTCTATGTTTGATATACTGGTACTTTCTGTTGATATGTCTCTATTTTCCACGACCTCTTGGTTCTTTGGTCAAAACAATCACTCCTTCATTATTGCAGAAAAGTTCCATTGGTTCATGAAAGGCCAAAATAACTCCAAGATCGCCGATGAATTTCTTCAACCATGCTGCTTCCTTTGATGCTTCACTTGTCGTTATGTACTCTCATTCACAAGTAGAATAAGCTAATTGTCTTGCTTTGAACTTTTCCAAGAAACTGCTCCTCCATTTAATGTAAATAACCAGCCAGATTATGAACGAAAGTTGTCTTTATCTGTTTGAAAGCTGGCATCACTATACCTAGTTACACTCAACGCATCACTGCCACCAAGGACTAGAACCATTTACTTTGTCCTTCGCACAGCTTTGCCAGGATCTCCTAGCTAACGACTAACCATGCTTCAAGCAAAGGACACATCAGGGCGAGTACATGTCATAGCATACATGATCAATAGTCGAAGCTTAAGGACTCGACTTATATCAACTATCTCTTCACACCTACTTGGGCTTTGAGTCTTACTCAATTTGGCATTGCTCTGAATAGGTAGCTCTCCTTTCTTGTAATTTTCCATACTAAATTGTTTTAGTACCTTGTCCAAGTATGTACTTTGACTAAGTCCAATTAGTTTGTTCTTTCTATCTCTTAAAATTCTTATCTTGAGAATATAGGCTGCATCTCTTAGATTCTTCATAGCAAAACACTTTCCAAGCCAAGATTTCACTTCTTGAAAGGTTCGAATGTCATTTCCCATGAGTAGTATGTCATCAACATATAATACTAGAAAAGTTACTAAACCCCCACTAGCTTTGACGTACACGTAAGACTCATCCTCACTCCCAGAAAAACAAAATTCTTTGACTTTTTCATGGAAGCAAAGATTCTAGCTGCGAGATGCTTATTTCAATCTATAGATGGATTTCTCAAGCTTAAACACTCTATTGGGAAACTCTGCATCAACAAAACCCTCTGGCTGACTCATGTAAACATCTTCAACGAACTTCATATTAAAACAAGCGGTTTTGACATCCATCTAAAAAATTTCATAATCATGAAAGTCAGCTATGGCTAGCATTATCCTAATAGATTTTATCTTGGCCACTGGTGAGAAGGTCTCGTCATAGTCAACCCCTTGGGTTTGAGTAAAGTCCTTTGCAACCATTTGTGCCTTGAAAGTGTGCACATTTCCATCTATGTCGGTCTTCTTCTTGAAGATCCATTTGTAACCAACCATCTTTCTACCAGGTTGTTGATCAACCAAATTCCCAACTTGGTGGTAATACATGGACTTCATCTTGCTGTCCATTGCCTCTTTCCATTTTGCAGCCTCAATACTTCCATTGCTTCCTTGTAGTTAGTTGGCTCATCCAAATTTATCAATGTTTGATCACTAATAAACATATCAACATCTGAAGTTATATGGAAACCATATAGCACAAGCAACAAGCTAAATCTATTGGAACGACAAAGAGGTAATGAATTGTCAACTGTCTCAAATGGAATTTCATCCTCTGGTTGAGTGCTAGTGTCTTTTAAGGTTCTTTCATTGGTTGACTCTTGAATCTCTTCAAGGTCAATTGTGCTCCTACTATCCTCTTTGCATATGAGCTCTCTCTCGCGAAAGACTCCTCTTTGTGCTACAAAGACCATGTTTTCACTTGGTATGTAGAACAAGTATCCAAAAGACTTTTGTGGGTAGCCAATGAAAATACATCTCTCACTTCTGGCTTCTAGCTTGTCATGAGTCTCTCGTTTAATGAAAGTTGCACAACCCCAGACTTTGATATATGCTAACGAGGTAACTTTCCCTATCCACATTTCATGAGGTGTTTTGGCAACCTTTTTAGTAGGAACAAGATTAAGGATGTGGGCGCCTATCTCTAAGGCATACCCCCAGAAGGAAATGGGAAGAGTGGATCGACTCATCATGGAACGAACCATGCCCAACAAGGTTTGATTGCGCCTCTTAGTCATACCATTAAGTTGTGGTGTCCTAGGGAGTCAATTGTGAAATTATTCCACTTTCCTTGAGGTAGTCATGGAAATCGATACTAAGATACTTTCCTCATCTATCAGATCAAAGTATCTTTATCTTCCTGCCTAATTGATTGTAGACTTCATGCTTAAACTCTTTGAACTTTTCAAAGGTTTCTGATTTATGTTTGATCAATTAGATATAACCATATCTACTTTAATCATATGTAAATGTTACATAAAATTGATTATCATCTCTAGTGGTGGATCTGAAGGGTCTATATACATTTGTGTGTATGAGGTCCAAAAAACCGTCACCACTTTCACAAGATCCGGTGAAAGGTGATTTTGTCATCTTGACCAAAAGACAAGATCCTCATTCATCATTTGGCCTTAGGTCAAATGATTCCAAAACTCCATCCTTTTGAAGTTGGGTGATGCGTTTCTTGTTAACGTGCCCAAGATGACAATGCAACAAGCATTCCTTGTCTAAAACATTATACGAATCAATGTGAAATACACTATTGCCTAAGCTATCAACACAAGTCATAATTTCATGAACACCATTACAAGGTAAGGCTTCAAATATAAAAACACCATTTTTATAAACTAGAATTGAACCATTCAAATCATCAAAAGAGTATCGAAAACCTTATCTAAATAATAGATGAAATGAACTAGTGTTTCTTGTCATTTTTGACGAGTAGCAACAATCAATTAAACTAATCCAAACATCACTACTAAGCACAAGTTGATAAGTCCCAATCTTTGTAACAGGAGAAGATCACGTATTTCCCATGATCGGATTCACCCCCATGCTCCACTTCCTCATTTTATTTTAGTTCCCGCAAATTAGAACAAAATTGAAATCCACATCCTATATGAAGGACCAAAGAATGAGTAGATGGTGAGTTATTAGTTTGAATAGTATATATACCCACCGAGGCTTGACCTTGCCATCATTGATGTCGTGCAAGTATTTGGGGCAACTCTTCTTCCAATGGTCCTTGTCATTGCAATAGTAAGAAGTGTCCTCTTTGGGGTCACTAACCGTTGTAATGTCTAAGTTGGGCTTCACCTTTGGCCTATTGCTTGATGACACTGCATGGGCCTTGTGTTGGATTAATGTCTAAGTCCATAACTATAATTGGTAAGACTTGACCCGACCCGGCATGGTCCATTTGGGTTGCATACCATCATGCACTTGAATGAGAGAAATAAGACACTTATGGTTATTAATATATTATAAGTTCTAGTATATTAATGATAAGAATAATAAGATTATTTAATTAGTATTGATCAAGAATTAATCTAGGATTAATTAAGTGATCAAAAGAAGACTAATTAAATATATGGGTTGATTGTGTAAATCATCCATACTTGTATAGTGGGCTAATGCTCCATGGATAATCAAGTTGGGCTAAAACCCATAGGATGGTCCATGGATGCTCCATGGTGTATTTGTACCCATGGATCCAAGGAAATGGAAAGCCATGACAATTAAGAGTTTACCCTAATTGTGTAACTATATAAGCATCTTATTATTGAGGAAAAATCGGCCACTAGAGATAGTGAAGAAAGGGCTAGCCGATTTTGGTGAGTGTAGAATTCTCTCAAGTCATTCTAAGTGTTTTGATGATTGTGATTCCATTTGAGGTGTCACACTTGGGGCACTAAGCACTCAAGCTTCATGAAGACTTTCTACATCAAGAGGTATGTATTCTATCTTGTTACATTATTGTTTTGTATGCTAGATTAGGATAATACCTTGGAAGTTCTTATTTGCATGTATAATAGAGAAAACATAGATCCAAGGTATTTAGGGTTGCATGTACACTTAGGAAGTGTTAGAATGCTCAAAACACAACAGTGGTATCAGAGCCACGGGTTGTTTTCTGTTATATTGATGCAAATATTTTATTTTCAAAGTTGAAAAAAAAAGAAAAAAAAAACATGAAGTTCGTCAAATTTTAAGATAATTACTTGTTCTTGTGAAAAACTAATTATTTGTAAAATTTGAATAATTTGCTTTATGAGTTGAATTAGGTCAAATTTAATAAAAGATAAAATAATATGATTATTTTATTAGTTTTAAAAGTTTGATCTAAAGAGTTTTATTTTTTGAAACCTCCATAAGTTATGGATATGAAAAGGTTTTAAAAAAAAATTGATTCAAAGTTTTATGGAGTTACAAAAAAATTTGGTGTTAATGTTTTAAAGGATTCCATAACTTAAGAATAAGTTATGGATCACCAAAAGTTTTTTGTGTTACTTTGTTTTATGAGTGAATTTAGATTAATGAATAAAATTATGTGATAGTTGGTTTTAATCCAAATTAATCTAAGAATTGATTCTAAAATGTGTTTTTGTAACTTGTCCTCAAGTTATATGAAAAGTCACATTTAAGAATCATAAAACTCATAAAAATTGGCAAAGGTTACAAAAATGAAGAGTCTAGTTCTAATTAAATGGTTTTATGACTCCATAACTTGTCCTCAAGTTATGGAGGACCAAGAGTCTCTTCATTTAATAAAATAAAAATAAAATAAAAAAAGTGTAACCTTAATTAATTCCATAAGTTATAAAATAAAGAAAAGTTAATTCTTTTATTAGTTTAAAGTCTTCCATAACTTGTCCTCAAGTTATGGAACTTGAAGAGTTTTTGGATTAAAACTACTTTAAACTCATAAGTTATGGAATTAATTAGTTTTGAATAGTTTCAAAACTTGCCCTCAAGTTTTGGAATTTGTAAAGTTTTCACTTATGAATACTTTAACTCCAAGTTAGCCCTTAGAATTTTAAAAGTTAAAATTCAACCCTTATACTTTATAATATTATAAGTTAATAATATATATATGTATAAGAGTAAAGTCAGTCTTACCGCTAGTACGCCTCATTCACGAAGCCGGTCTTTAAGGTGGGTATAAGGTTGTTGCCTATAAAATGGCAACTTAATGGGTGTCCACTCTCACCCACCGCTTGCTTGACCGGTGGAGGGTCGTTAGCCGAACGGGTTTGACAGGACTAGAATTCTCCCTTCATTAAAAGTATTAATGAAAAATACTAAGTAACTAAACTCTTAATAATACCCAATCTTAGTTACTTAGGAAAAATGTGAATAAGGTGCTAATCCATGAAATTACACTTTACACTTTGTCTAAGTCGTTAGTGGAGCGTGTGTGGTTAACCGGCACACTAACTTGGACTTAACAAGGTAGGTAAAGGGTGACTTAATATTTATCATAGTATCGATGGAGCGTGTGTGGTTAACCGGCACATCGATTGAGGGGTAATTTATTAAGGGTACCAAGTGATTTGCATGGTTACTTCACACCTTGTTTTGTGATCCTCGGCATCCCAGTCACAAAACCTGAAGGGCACACTCGAGATTGAAACATGCCTTTGAAAAGTTCAATGAATCTCAAAGATCTAGGAGTTTCAAAACCAATTAAAACCTAATAATACATTTCGTTTATCTTGGTGGAAATTGGTGAATCGTCATTCACCTACCTTCAAATATTTTATAGCTTGGATTACGGCATACCTCTTCTAAGTTATAAAATAGTTTGTTGGGTCCTAGCCTTAATATTTTCATATTAGGTGTCATATTAAGGACTTTAAAATCAACTATCTTGAATATCTCCCAAAAGATGTCTGGTTTAGACACCTATGATCTTCCCAAATCTCTTGAAACAAGGTTTCCTAATGAAGATGATGTCCCATGGATATCATACTTCTTCACCTCTTCAAATTATTCTCCCTAACCCACAAGTTCTTGAAAAGTTTAAGGTCACTCAGGCCCTATTAGGCAAGGCAAGGTCTAGGTGTGGTCACATCTTGGAGATGTAGTCACATATTGACAAGCCGGGAGAGTTGGGTGTACAAGTCTTGAGAAAGTTGGTGGTTCAACTACTTTCTAAGTCACATAGTGAGTTCTTTTGGAACACCTATGAAAAAGACTATGACAAGACCCTTAATGATCTTATCTATTTGTTAAGATCAACTTCCTAAAACTTTATGGACATTGACAATGATGACATTGGATATCTAGTAAAGCATTCTCTTCCCAATGGAAAGGGATCGGCTATAGTCAACTCGGTTGACCAAATGGTAAAGAGAAAAGCTAAGTCTGTGATAGTCCTGTGTACCATTATCAAAGGGTCCATATGTTTGTATTGCCAAAGAAAGGGCATTGGTTGCGAAGCTGCCAAATTTACCTAAGGATGTTAAAGTCAATAAGTTTGACTCTACTTCAGGTAAAATCCACTATCTAACTCTATTAAGTTTCTATTATGAGATTCTTGATACATGATGTGACCGGGTCGCATGGTGATGGTTTAAGAATCAAAGGAAAGTGAAGAAACTTAAAGGAAGAATATGCTGAATCTGATCGCATAGATGGATTTCTATCGCATAGTTTGAAAAATCGGATTCTTGAGCTACTTCTTAGGAGTTATGAGATATTGCTTAGGAATAGATAACAACAAGTTTTCATATGGATTGTAAGGATAGTTTTTCCGCAAAGTTTTAAAATAAAAGGAAATTTTTGATTTTATTTATTTTAAAATATCCTTACAATGGCATCTGTGGAAATTTTTGTTGCTTATAAGATTCCATTAGTAGCAAGAGTGGAAGTATGAAATTGATTCTTTCATTTGTGGTAATGTCTAAATTTACCAAATAAGGAAAGATTCTCATCACCCAAGTTTCAATTGGACCGGAACTTGGAATCATGCAAGTTGTATAGCATGATGAATGAGAACTTTCAAGTTTTGGAAAATTAAGACTAATTACTTGTTCACATGGATGTGTGAGTCAAGTAAAGGACTTAGGGATCGAGTACACATTCTTGTGCACTGATTAAGTCCACCACAAAAGATCGATAAGAAGAATCAAATAAGGCAGAAGGATAAAAGTTTCTCAAATCTGAAAAGATGGGAGAGTACTTAGTATCAGTTTTGTGATCATCTTAATGATGAGTCATACTTCGTTCCAATACAAGTCTTAGAGTCATACTCCAAGATTGTCATTTGAGTGACATGTCTTAAAGAAGGTTTAAAACACTTGTCAAATGTAAGAGTAAAAGTTTTCTACTCTTGTACATTTGAAATTGGTAAGTTGTGATGTTTTGGATAAAACAAAGACCAACTTAGGCCAATTGGATAAAGTGTTTTTCTTGATTAGAATCCGCACTATCTCTTGGATGTTTGACAAGGGAGTCTTATATGTCAAGAGGGCAGTGGGAGTCTTAAAGGTCTTGAAAGTCTCAAGAAATAATCAAGAATAAAACCTCTAGTTCTTCACTAGCACACGACTTGAGGTTTATAACCTATCGTGTTGACATATCTGTGCCCATTCCAGTTAAAGTTGGCTTTGCATATGAGTTCTTAGAGTTCTCAGTTTGTTGCATAACAACTTGGAAGCAATGGCAGGCCCTTGAGCTGCCAGGTGGCAAGAAGTTAAGATTGAGTTCAATCCATATGGTTTTGGATTTGTCATTATCTTTGTCTTGTGATTATGGTTTGACAAATTCATATGGGTAGGAACTCATACACCATATAAATCTAAGTGTCATAAGGTTTCTCTCCGATTCATGAAAATGATGGTGAGGAAACGCTTTCACTAAGTAGATTTTACGAAGATATCAATTGTGTTATTTGCATTTTCAAAAGTCGTTAGTGGAGCGCGTGTGGTTAACCGGCACACTAACATGGACTTGTGAGAAATGGCAAATGCCTAAGCAATTGAGACCATGATTACGGTATCCCTTTTCATGGTTCTTGAAATTGCTTAGACACACAGGTGAGCTATCTACGGAAAGGGTGTATGAATCTAAATTTCAGACTGTCCAGCTGATTTCTGAGTACATGTCAAAGCTAGTGGGAGCATAAGTTTTATGCTAATAATCATCATGTTAGTGGGAGCATGATAATTATGATAAATATTGCAAGTTAGCAATGTTAATTATAGAAAACAAAAGGTTTCAATTGGGAAAAGTTGTTTTGCTATAATTAAGGGAGAGGAAATTATGCTTCATCTCAAATCTATAAGCTTAGATCGTGAGGTTTTAATCATTTAGTCAAGGATATATATGAATTTCATGTTGGTATGGCTCAACATAAGGAAATTTTGTATATGGGTCCATTATTTGCGTTCTAAAATTCGATTATGATTACGGCATCCCTTTTCATAATCTGAATTATGAGAACTTGGCAAATTGAAATGGAAATATTATAGCAAAAGACTGGTTTAGTCTTTATGTAAGACATCATGAATCGTGTCCCATATGCTTCGGATATAGGATCGATTACATGTGCTATATTCATCCGTTCTAAAATTTTCCAAATGCCTGGGGCATTAAGAAGGGAAAAGGTTTAGAACTGGATATGACTAAAAGGATTAAACAATTGTCGAGGACAATCTAAGGTTTACCAAAGATTGGTTGCTCAAGGACAATTGGAAGTATAGTGATAATTCTAGAAGGACCATATTGACATAATCTGTAAGGAGGCAACTCTTGTTCAGAAGTGATAGTCAAAATGGAATCTGGAAATGTTTCAAAGTTAGAATTTTCAATCTGTGTAAGATTAAGGAAACTTAATGCAAGAAGGATATTTCCAAGGCGTTGATCTCCTTTGGAATACTCTGTAATGATTGTTGCCAAGTCTTTGTGACTTTGTGCATAATCGTTATAAGAGGATCAATGCATATAAGTTTAGAATCTAACAGATTTCAGTAAATGGCATAAATTTGGAGTTCTTGCATTTGCAGTAAGGATTTGGGAGTGTGAAAAGAGAATCATTGAAGTTATGTTCAATGGATCTAGTTCACAAAGTAAAGATCATAGACAAACATAGTATGCATACTTGGTATGTGGCATGACTAGTGTTTAGAAAACATAGTGTACATACTTGGAGCATGGGACAACTATTGTTCTAAATTCAAGAATAAAGTTGATAGTTGAAACAGTATACAATGAATAATGTGTAATCATATGGTGATAAATAAAAGGTGTTTTATTTATGTTCAAAGAGTTGATACCATATTGGATTCAATTATTATTGTGTTTCACTTTGCATGTTTTGACTTCCCGAATAAACTGGGTTATTCTTCCGGAATGACTAAGTTATTCAAACCATCCACAGTCGGTCATATGTTGGAAGTAGATATGAATTAAGACTGTCATGATGGGTTGTAGAGGTCTAAGGTGTTGGACAAGGCTACAGCAATCATGAGTGCTCATAAGTTCTGAGTATTGGATTCAACCCGCGCTCATTGGAATCACTTCATGCATACTATGTTTGTCTATGATCTTTACTTTGTGAACTAGATCAATTGAACATTACTTCAATGATTCTCTTTTCACACTCCCAAATCCTTACTGCAAATGCAAGAATTCCAAATTCATGCCATTTTCTGAAATCTGTTAGATTCTAAACTTATATGCATTGATCCTCTTGTAATGATTATGCACAAAGTCATAAAGACTTGACAACAAACATTACAGAGCATTCCAAAGGAGATCAGTTCCTTGGAAATATCCTTCTTGCATTAAGTTTCCTTAATCTTACACAGATTGAAAATTCTAACTTTGAAACATTTCCAGATTCCATTTTGACTATCACTTCTGAACAAGAGTTGCCTCCTTACAGATTATGTCAATATGGTCCTTCCAGAATTATCACTATACTTCCAATTGTCCTTGAGTAACCAATCTTTGGTAAACCTTAGATTGTCCTCGACAATTGTTTAATCCTTTTAGTCCTATCTAGTTCTAAACCTTTTCCCTTCTTAATGCCCCAGGCATTTGGAAAATTTAAGAACGGATGATTATAGCACATGTAATCGATCCTATATCCGAAGCATATGGGACACGATTCATGATGTCTCACATAAAGACTAAACCAGTCTTTTGCTATAACATTTCCATTTCAATTTGCCAAGTTCTCATAATTCAGATTATGAAAAGAGATGCCGTAATCATAATCGAATTTTAGAACGCAAATAATGGACCCATATACAGAATTTCCTTATGTTGAGCCATTCCAACATGATATTCATATATATCCTTGACTAAATGATTAAAACCTTACGATCTAAGCTTATAGATTTGAGATGAAGCATAATTTCCTCTCCCTTAATTATAGCAAAACAACTTTTTCCCAATTGAAACTTTTGTTTTCTATAATTAACATTGCTAACTTGCAATACTTATCATAATTATCATGCTCCCACTAACATGATGATTATTATCATAACACTTATGCTCCCACTAGCTTTGACATGTACTCAGAAATCAGCTGGACAGTCTGAAATTTAGATTCATACACCCTTTCTGTAGATAGCTCACCTGTGTGTCTAAGCAATTTCAATAACCATGAAAAGGGATACCGTAATCATGGTCTCAATTGCTTAGGAATTTTCCATTTCTCACAAGTCCATGTTAGTGTGCCGGTTAACCACACGCGCTCCACTAACGACTTTTGAAAATGCAAATAACACAATTGATATCTTTGTAAAATCTACTTAGTGAAAGCGTTTCCTCACCATCATTTTCATGAATCGGAGAGAAACCTTATGACACTTAGATTTATATGGTGTATGAGTTCCTACCCATATGAATTTGTCAAACCATAATCACAAGACAAAGATAATGACAAATCCAAAACCATATGGATTGAACTCAATCTTAACTTCTTGCCACCTGGCAGCTCAAGGGCCTGCCATTGCTTCCAAGTTGTTATGCAACAAACTGAGAACTCTAAGAACTCATATGCAAAGCCAACTTTAACTGGAATGGGCACAGATATGTCAACACGATAGGTTATAAACCTCAAGTTGTGTGCCAGTGAAGAACTTCAGGTTTTATTCTTGATTATTTCTTGAGACTTTCAAGACCTTTAAGACTCCCACTGTCCTCTTGACATATAAGACTCCCTTGTCAAACATCCAAGAGATAGTGCGGATTCTAATCAAGAAAAACACTTTACCCAATTGGCCTAAGTTGGTCTTTGTTTTATCCAAAACATCACAACTTACCAATTTCAAATGTACAAGAGTAGAAAACTTTTACTCTTACATTTGACAAGTGTTTTAAACCTTCTTTAAGACATGTCACTCAAGTTACAATCTTGGAGTATGACTCTCAGACTTGTATTGGAACGAAGTATGACTCATCTTCTTGATTTAACCACTTCAACTATTCAAGTTCCTCTTCTTAGTCATAAGATGATTTTCTTAGAGAACTAATTGTGCTATGGTGTCTTAATCATTAAGATGATCACAAAACTGATACTAAAGTACTCTCCCATCTTTTCAGATTTGAGAAACTTTTATCCTTCTGCCTAATTTGATTCTTCTTATTCACTCTGCCATACATTGGAACCTTTTCCAATGTCTCAGAGTTACACTTAAGCATGTAAGTATAATCATATTTACTGAGCTTTAGTAAACTATGACGAATAATCTTATCGATCTTTTGTGGTGGACTTAATCAGTGCACAAGACTGTGTACTCGATCCTTTAGTCCTTCACTTGACTTACACATCCATGTGAACCAGTAATTAGTCTTAATTTTTCCAAAACTAGAAAGTTCTCATTCATCATGCTATATAACTTGCATGATTCCAAGTCCCGGTCCAAATGAAACTTGGGTGATGAGAATCTTTCCTTATTTGGTAAATATAGACATTACCACAAATGAAAGAATCAACTTCATATTTCCACTCTTGCTCTTAATGGAATCATATAAGCAACAATTTTTCCTCAAAAGCCATTGTAAGGATATTTTAAAATAAATAAAATCAAAAAATTTTTCTTTTATTTTAAAATTTTGCGGAAAAACTTAGCCTTACAATCCATATGAAAACTTGTTGTTATCTATTCCTAAGCAATATCTCATAACTCCTAAGAAGTTGCTCAAGAATCCGATCTTCAAACTATGCGATAGAAATCCATCTACGCCATCAGATTCAACATATTCTTTCTTTAAGTTTCTTCACTTTTCTTTCATTCTTAAAACATCACCATGTGACCCAGTCACATCATGTATCAAGAATCTCAGAATAGAAACTTAACAGAGTTAGATAGTGGAATTTACCTGAAGTAGAGTCAAACTTATTGACTTTAACATCCTCAGGTAAATTTTGGCAGCTTCGCAACCAATGCCCCTTTCTTTGGCAATACAAACATATGGACCCTTTGATAATGGTACACAGGACTATCACAGACTTAGCTTTTCTCTTTACCATTTGGTAAACCGAGTTGACTATGGCTGATCTCTTTCCATTGGGAAGAGAATGCTTTTCTGGATTTCCTGTGTCACTATTGTCAATGTCCATCAAGTTTCAGGAAGTTGATCTTAGCAAATAGATAAGATCATTAAGGGTCTTGTCATAGTCTATTTCATAGGTGTTCCAAAAGAACTCACTATGTGACTTAGAAAGTAGTTGAACCACTGACTTTCTCAAGACTTTGACACCCAACTCTCCCGGCTTGTCAATATGTGACTACATCTCCAAGACGTGACCACACCTAGACCTTGCCTTGCCAATAGGGCCTGAGTGACCTTAAACTTTTCAAGAACTTGTGGGTTGGGGAGAATAATTGGAGGAGGAGAAAGAAGTATGATATCCATGAGACATCATCTTCATTAGGAAAGCTTGTTTCAAGAGATTTGGGAAGATCATAAATGTCTAAACCAGACATCTTTTGGGAGATATTCAAGATAGTTGATTTAAAGTCCTTAATATGACACCCAATATGAAATATTAAGGCTAGGACCCAACAAACTATTTTATAACTTAGAAGAGGTATGCCGTAATCCAAGCTATAAAATATTTGAAGGTAGGTGAATGACGATTCACCAATTTCCACCAAGATAAACGAAATGTATAATTAGGTTTTAATTGGATTTGAAACTCCTAGATCTTTGAGATTCATTGAACTGTTCAATGGCATGTTTCAATCTCGATTGTGCCCTTCAGGTTTTGTGACTGGGATGCCGAGGATCACAAAGCAAGGTGTGAAGTAACCATGCAAATCACTTGGTACCCTTAATAAATTACCCCTCAATCGATGTGCCGGTTAACCACACAGGCTCCATCGATACTATGATAAATATTAAGTCACCCTTTACCTACCTTGTTAAGTCCAAGTTAGTGTGCCGATTAACCACACACGCTCCACTAACGACTTAGACAAAGTGTAAAGTGTAATTTCATGGGTTAGCACCTTATTCACATTTTTCCTAAGTAACTATGATTGGGTGTTATTAAGAGTTTAGTTACTTAGTATTTTCATTAATACTTTTAATGAAGGGAGAATTATAGTCCTGTCAAACCCATTCGGCTAACGACCCTCCACCGGTCAAGTAAGCGGTGGGCGAGAGTGGACACCCATTAAGTTGCCATTTTATAGGCAACAACCTTATACCCACCTTATAGACCGGCTTCGTGAATGAGGCGTACTAGCGGTAAGACTGACTTTACTCTTATACATATATATTATTAACTTATAATATTATAAAGTATAAGGGTTGAATTTTAACTTTTAAAATTCTAAGGGCTAACTTGGAATTAAAGTATTCATACTTGAAAACTTTTCAAATTCTGAAACCTGAGGGCAAGTTTTGAAACTATTCAAAACTAATTAATTCCATAACTTATGTGTTTAAAGTAGTTTTAATCCAAAAACTCTTCAAGTTCCATAACTTGAGGACAAGTTATGGAAGACTTTAAACTAATAAAAGAACTAACTTTTCCTTTATTTTATAACTTATGGATATAATTATGGTTACATATTTTTCTTTTAATGAAGTGACTCTTGAACTTCCATAACTTGAGGACAAGTTATGGAGTCATAAAAATTATTCAATGACACAAGACTCTTCATTTTGTAACCATTGCCAACTCTTATGAATTTTATGAAACTTAAATGTGACTTTTCATATAACTTGAGGACAAGTTACACAAACACATTTTAGAATCAACTCTTAGATTAAAATGGATTGAAAACAACTATTTCAATTAACTCTTCTATTAATCTAAGCAACTCATAAGAACAAGATAATTCAAATCAAACTTTTTCATGTAATTAGTCTAAACCTTAAACTAATACAAAACATGAATCTATTGACAATTATCTTTGAAAATGGATTAGCATGAACATTACCACATCAAAAACAAGTTTATAAGTTCAAAAACAACTTAGGGTAATGTTCCTAGTCCATTTCTAGCCAAAACAGTCGAGTTTATGCTGTCTGGGGGTCCAACTCGTCGAGTGCACGAACCAACTCGGCGAGTTGGATGCATTTTACCTTGGACTCGGCGAGTCCATTCATGGACTCAGCGAGTCTGTTGGGCAGACAGCATCAAAACTCGATTTTCCAGCTTCTTTTGCAAGTATAACAAGAAAACAAGCCCAGGCTCTGATACCACTGTTGGGTTTTGAGCATTCTAACACTCCTAAGTGTACATGCAACCCTAAATACCTTGGATCTATGTTTTCTCTATTATACATGCAAATAAGAACTTCCAAGGTATTATCCTAATCTAGCATACAAAACAATAACTATAGCAAGATAGAATACATACCTCTTTGGTGTAGAATGTCTTCATGAAGCTTGAGTGCCTAGTGCCCCAAGTGTGACACCTCAAATGGAATCACAATCATCAAAACACTTAGAATAGCTTGAGAGAATTCTACAACTCATGAAATCGGCTAGCCCTCTCTAGAATAATACTAGTGTCTCTAGTGGCCGATTTTTTCTCAATAATAAGATGCTTATATAGTTATACAATTAGGGTAAATCCTAATTGTCATGACTTTCCATTTCCTTGGATCCATGGGTTCAAATACACCATGGAGCATCCATGGACCATCCTATGGGTTTTAGCCCAACTTGATTATCCATGGAGCATTAGCCCACTATACAAGTATGGATGATTTACACAATCAACCCATATATTTAATTAGTCTTCTTTTGATCACTTAATTAATCCTAGATTAATTCTTGATCAATACTAATTAAATAATCTTATTATTCTTATTATTAATATACTAGAACTTATAATATATTAATAACCATAAGTGTCTTATTTCTCTCATCATAGTCTATCCAAGTGCATGATGGTATGCAACCCAAATGGACCATGCCGGGTCGGGTCAAGTCTTACCAATTATAGTTATGGACTTAGACATTAATCCAACAATCTTATCGCACTACTTATGTGAGACACTTATCATTCAATCCTTTCTGTGTTTTCTTTTGAAGTAAAACTGAAAATATGGAACCTTTAATTCAGCTGCCATACATGTTGCCATCTGAAGAAGCATTTGCTGCTGCTGTTTCTGCTCTTGGTATTGAAAACAAAGATGGAGTTGTTGTTTATGATGTTAAGGGATCTTCAGTGATGCTCGTGTCTGGTGGTAAGTTTCATTTCCTTAAAATTCTGAAGGCATTTTTGTCTTTTACCTTCAACTTCTGAGGTAAAATTTCTAACTAATACAAAAATGTGTACATCTCTTTCATGATATTCCTTTTGGCAGAAACATGAGAGAAGGTTGTTAATATCTGTCCATGCTGAAGGAGCATTGAAGGTATAATCGTTGATTCATATTTATCACTTTATTCCTTTTCTAAATGCTACATTTGTTTTTTTTCCCACATCGTACAGGTTCTCGGCATCTTTGATTCAAGTTATCATATCTTTAATGATATAAAAATCTCGTGTTCTCCTAGGTTAACTTAATCCTAAAATAGCAGAACTTAAAGAAAGGCTTGTAGCCAGTAGGGCTACCCGAGTAGAGGTTTGCTAATAGTTTTACTTGGAGTTATTTAAAATGAAAGAGAAGAAGAAAATCAGAATGAAACAACAAGAAGGGTCTGTACCAATTCAGCTAGTGATTGGCAGTGAGAGTGTTACTTCTGATCCAACAACTTCTACCGTATCTGCTCCAACATAATCATCAGTTCAACCGAAAGGTAAATGTAGAATCTTATGAAACTTATTTACCACTTTTATATGAAATCATTCATCTAACAATATTAACTTTTCTGGTTATGCTATTTTTCGATGACAATCTTTGCACCTTTTCAAGGAAGTGGAGTAAATGATCCAACTACAACAATGGAGGAGTTGTATTCACTTTTGTTGATAATTGGTCATGTATTGGCATATGAAGGAAAATAAGAAACTCCATTGATGAGGTTACACTTCTTCTGATGCAACATTCCAGGGAAGCGTTGCTTTGATTTTCTGCAGAGCATACTCAGGGAAAAGCCTTGCTCAAGATTATTGTGCGAATACCACTTAGAACACTCATTTCATATCCTGGAGAAACTGATTTACAGGTATCTTTACGCAGTGGTCACTAACCTTTTAGTCTTTCATGGAAGTTTCCCTTATATTCATAGATGTAAATATTTAATATATACATATCTATGTATAACTATGATAGCTATTTTTAAAGTTCAGTTGGTAATATATTTATTTCATGTGTCTTACAGGCTCTCACATGTAACCTGTTTCTTGGTGGACAAAAGTTGTTCTTGATCAAGAGTTGGGATTGATATTGCAGCTAAGAGACATGATGATTGGCTGGATACATGAAGGGTTTCAGAGCTTCTTAGGACAACTTAATGATGAGTTACTTAAACAAGAAGGTGCCCCTTTATAGCAATGTAGGATTAGGTTATATAGTTAGGGAAAACCTCTTACTAACAATGTACAATCATATCCCTTTAATATCAATGTATTACAAATTTTTGACATGATATTATTAGATGAAATTGATTGTTTTGGTATATATTTGTTTCTATATTTTTGTATTATGCGTAAAAGAGTATCGTAAAAGCACGTCGTATATGCACATCGTAAATGGTTGCTGATGTTTATGACACGCAAATGCGTGTCATCTTCATTTATGACAGGGGCTTCCTTGATACGCATTGTGTGTCATTAACACGCGCGTCGTAAGGTTACGACACGCGAACGCGTGTCGTCTTCCTTTATGACAGGGCCTTCCTTGATACGCATTGCGTGTCGTAAACGCGTGTCGTAATTGCACGTCGTAAATGAGCGTCGTAAAAGCGCGTCGTCTATAGTCGACGCGCAAAATCGCGTCATGTCTCTTTATGACAGGGCCTTCCTTGACGCGCATTTGCGTGTCGTCTGAGCCTTTTACGACGCACAATGAGCGTCGTAAAAGGTTGTTTTTCTAGTAGTGACAACACCCATTCTTGCTAATATGTTAATGTACAATTTCATTTTTAGAACATGTGCACATACAAAATATCCAGCTTTATGTTTACATGCCAATAAGGCTTGAGTGGTTTCATATCTTTTGACGTTAGGAATACATGACGTTGGGAGAGTCATAGAAGGAGGAGGTGGAAGAGTTGAAGAGAGGTGATGTCCAGTTCCATCATTTCCTAATGAAAGTAAAACAATTTCACATTGACCTTAAATTGGAAGACCATCACCTGAATATTAAGGAAAAACATTTTCATAAGAATTAGGAAGACCATTTATATCTTCATAAGACATAAAAAATGGAAAAATAAAGAATTCAAGTTAGTTGATTTTAATCCTTAATTATTAACCCAAAATTTAAATTAAGGCTAGGATCCATATTTTCAAATTAAACTTTTAGAAGGGATGTCGTAATCAAAGTTGAATATATTTTAGGTAGGTAAGGCTTTTACCCATTTCAGTTGTCACACCCCGCTAAAGCGGAAATACGGGGTGTGGCAGTACAAAGGGTTTCATAGCAAAAGTTAAAAGACAACACCAACCATAGTATTAAAAATCATTACAAATTTACAATGAGTTTGAAAAAATATTTAAAAGAAATTACAATGTATTTAAAAGTCAACACATGCAAATGCTCCTATAAGTGTTGTGTCTCTACGTGCCTCTTACTAGATGATTCCTAAAAAAGCATATAAAATGAGCGTCAACTATAAAAATAGTTGGCGAGTTCATAGGTTTACAAAAATATTGGTTTCATGAATCGTAATCAAAGTTTTGATATAAGTTTCCATAAATAAAAGTATATTGCTAAAATGAGTAAATAAGTTTGCATAAACAAAGTTCGTTGTTATCATGAGAAATAAAGTACATTGCCAAAAGGATATGCAAAGTTCACATTCTCATGGGAAATACAAGTTTCATTAGTAAAATAAGTATAAAAGTTTCGTTGCTAAAATAAGTATACAAGTTTCATTGCTAAAATAAGTATACAAGTGTCGTAGCTAACATGATTATACAAGGTTCGTTGCTAAAATAAGTATAAAAGTTTCGTTACTAAAATAAGTATACAAGTTTCATTGCTAAAACAACTATACAAGTGTCGTTGCTAACCTGATTATACAAGTTTCGTATGTGTATAAAGATTCCATTCATGAGTTCATAACCCAAGCCTAATGATCGAATCGTGCCCTATTAACTACTATGTGTATCACAAACATAGAGAATAAAATGGTAAAATTCACTCAAGCTAGTCGCGTGATTGAGGAGTTGTCTACCTCCTGATAGCACTCTCCATAATGACCATGGACTCAAATGCTTTAATGAGTTGTGTCAAACGATTCCAGGGACATAATCGCAACACAATCCTCGTGAATTAAAGTAACATACATATATGTATAAAATATAGCAACCAAGTTTGATACGAGTCAAAATAAATACAATGAACATAAATAGTTTAGGACATGCTTTTCCACCCCAAAACATTTAAAAACTGAAAATAGGGGAAGGTGTGAATACTCACAATTCTTTGAGATAATGCAAATGGTGCCTTGAACTATGCTCCACTCGTACCACTATCAATTCCTATAACGATGTTACACACTAATGAGTCTCTAATTGAAATTTAATACTAGCATACTTACTTCTACATTAGAATTATGCCAATAATGTGTCAAAATTTTGATATTGATAAGTCATAAGTATTTTTCTATGAGAATTAAATTTCCATGAATCAATTATTATATAACAATTTAAGTGGAAAATTCTCATTATTGAAGTGTCAATATTTAACATTTTAAGAAATGTTCCAATGATTAAATATTCATAAACTAAATCAATTTACTTCTAAAATTTTCCAAACTTAGTATTTTAGTTTCAATTGAAGTCAAAGATGTTAAGATAAATTTTCTTGAATTTTTGATTTGTCTATATGTTTTTGACAATTTTAATTCCTTGAATAATCATAAAATCATGAAAAAAAATAGTAAACTATCATGAAAAATTCTTAAAAATTTTTTGTAACTGTTTTAAAGTGTACATAATCTGGGAAATATTTTTAAAGTCAATTTTGGATAGTGAATCCCTATTTTTAGAATTTAAGTGTGTTTAATACTAAGAAAATAGAAATGAATACTAAATAGTTATGAAAATTCTCCAAACATTGTGCACTACTGATATGCAAGATATATAATCTGGGAAAAATAATAAATGTATTTTCAAACAGCTTAACATGATTTTTCTGTTATTGTGTTATAGCAATAATCAAAATAAATAGGAAACAATTTATAAAATTCTCCAAACTTTTTGTTCCACTGGTAATTAATAAATATAAGCTGGAAAAAATATTCAACTTGGTTTTCAAATAGTTTAACTATTTTTCTTTATTTTATTCATTTAAATAATCATTAATTCATGAAAAATTATTTAACAGAAGGTAAAACTCACTAAACTTTTTATCTATGATTTATATATAATATAGGATACACTGATGAAGTTTCATAATTTTTGAATAAATGTAGTAGTTTTTCATCAATTTAATCTCTTAAACATTTATTAAATCGGTAAAAATAAGAAATTGTCTTGGAAAAATCTGGAAACTTTTTCATAGAGTCTCTACGATTTCTAGAAGATGTGAAAATTAAGAAATATGGATTTGGACATTCATTACATTATTTTTCTATTTATTTCTCTTCAAAATAAATAAATTAGAATTAAATAGAAAGCAACCTTAGAAATATATGCAACTTAATGAAACGTCTTTTCTCAGTGCATAGGTGATATCTGAAATTTACCAGAATTTATTGACCATCAAAAGTACTTTATATGAATTATTACTCAATTTTCTTGTAAAAATAATAATAAATCAAGAAAAATGATTTAGTTTTCAGTAAATTTGCAGATCATCTTGTTTGTTCTCTTGATCAGAAAAGAATGTTTATATATTTATTTGTGAATAAATCTTTTATCACATATTTCAAAGCTTTTTAACAGCATACTTTGATCATCAAGCATCTAAAGCTTGAAGATCATCACATGCATGTTGGTTTTTGGGTGAAATACTATCATCGGCCATCTTCATAAAAATCGTGTTTATGAACATAGGATTAATAATCCATCCATAGAATGGTGTAGAAGTAGAAAAATATGCATGACATGGTGAAATTATGAGTGAAAATGAAGGGATAATGCTTGGTTTTTGTGATTACCTTAAAAAGAACAATAGAAGAAGATGATTTTTGGTGTCTTGTGACTCATTTTTCTGGAAATATTTCGTGAGTTTGAGGGGAGGATGAGAGAAAATGGTGGTGGAGTGTGAGAGAGAGTGAAGAGTGAAAGAGAAGGAAGTATGTAGGAGGATAAAATGATTATTGTCTTGGGGATGAGTGTCATGGAGAGGGGGTGGACGACTTTTGAGGGTATAATGCCCTCCCACTCTTTTAATTTTATAAAAAAAAAAGTTGAATTGTTTTTATAACAATATCAAACTTTTTATAAAATATACACCCTAACCTAGTTTTTATTTATGAAACCTTGATTTTTGACTTATAAATTAAGGACAAAAATGTTAATGATTTAATTTGTAATTTCCAAGATTATATTTTCCTGAATTTAATTATTTTAAATTGATATTCTAAGGTGCATAATTATTTTCATATAATTTTTGAGGTTAAAGTTTATAAAATTAATTATTTAGTGTTTTTCGGATTTTGCTAAACTTTGAATATCGAAATAAATTGAATCTTTGAGACTCCAAATTATTTTTGTGTTCCCTAACTCTTATTCAAGTTAGAAATAATGTTTGTAATTTTTTTATGAGTTTATTGACATTCTATGTAGTGATTCCGAGATTCAAAAAAAATTGAGGAATCAAGTATACTAGTCCTAGTTTCAACTTTTACGTAAGATACTATATGACTCTAACCCAATTTCTGCTTCTACGTCAAGTGCATTATGTGTATATATGATTCATGAAAAGGTGTTCAAGTGAAGGAATGACCCGAATTTGAATAGGTGTTACAGTTAAAGTAACTATAGAAGTTACGTATCAATGTGAAATCTAAGTACAATGTCCATCGTTTCTAATTGTTTCCTAGTTTCTAGTAGGTTATAACATAGCTCCTAGTTACAGAGTCTAGTATGTGTTGTGCCTATATGTGCAACTAAGTTTATTCAAATCTAGAACTGTATTAAATTTTGACAGTTGTCACATAAATTTTATGAAACACCTAGATCTTTTGAGATTCATTGAATCTTTCCAATGGCATGTTTAATATTTGTTATGCTCTCACCTTTCTAAATGGGATACCGAGGATCACAAACGAGATGTGAATAAGCATGAAAACCTGCATGACAACTTTGAGGTCATTTATCATCTCACATTCATGTGCCAGTTAACCATACACACTACATCAACACTAATAATTTCTGAATTATGCCATCATTTCAACTTTATAGTACCACATTAGTGTGTTGGTTAACCATGTACGCTCCACTAACAACTAATAAATAAATGTCGTGTGTTTTCATGTCTTAACATACAATTTCACATTTTTCCTAAAGTAACTAGAGTGAGATCTTTTAAAATGAAGGTTTTAGTACTTGACAGATTATAATTTTAATCTGATTATGTCCTATCGAACCCGTTCAGCTAAAGTTCCCCCACCACACAGGAAAGGTGGGAGAAAAAGACACCCATTCAACGGTTCTTTTATAGGCCGTTTCCTTATACCCTCCTTGTAGCATTGTGATAATGTCTATTTTATGCATATATTTATGACATTTTCATATTATTTTTTACTATATTTTAATGTTATTTAGAACTACAAAATACTTAATATTCTTTGAAATGTTCAACTTTAGTTAAAATGGGAGCTGGAATGCAAAAGGAGGAGAAAGGAGCTAAAAAAACACAAAAATGATGTTGTTGGATAGCTTGAACCCTTGTCATTGTTTTAGCCATATCCCATGACTCGTAAGTTCGATTGATGAGATTAAAAATGATCTGAAAACTAGAAAAAATTTCGTGTTCTGAGAAAAGGTTGATTCTCATTTACCACGACGTGGTAAATCGAAACTTCGTGATCGTTGAGATTGACTTGGAGAATACGGGATATACATTAGGACCACGACGTGGTGCAATTACCACTTCGTGGTGATCAGGTTTTTGGGAATCTATATATTTCGAGCATCTGGATGATTTTTAGGGGGGATTTATGACATTAATTGATCCTAGGTCGACAAGAAACCTTAGAGAAGCTGTTTTAACAGTCTAAAAGGCGGTCGGAAGGCCGTTAAGCTGACATGACAAAGATCTGAAGGATGAGGGAGTGGATTCATATCGGAGATCATGTGGTTTGTTGTTCTGACCATGATTAGCATTCCACTGTGATTCCATGATGTGCTATTTTTCTGATTTGAGTGTTAAAACCTTTTACTTGGTGTTTATGGTTTAATGAATCTTCGAGTTTATGGTTTAATTGCTATTTGGATTGTTTATTCTTATTTAATTTATTTTTTCAAGTTTGATTGAAAGAGCCACATGTTTTAAAGATTGTTACTTTATTCTTTGTTGCTGAATTAATAGATTTGAGATGACCATTTTGATTGTATTAATTTGAATGACAGTTTTCAATGACCATTGGTGATTATGACTAGAGTTGGGCCAAAACCTAGGGTTAGGAAATAAAGTGGTGAACTTTAATGTGTGTGCATGAGTAGATGACCATTCTATGCATGATTTAACTCCTATGACCATTAGTGTTAAATAAGATCAAATCTTGCTTAATACGAACTAAATACTGATTTGCATGATTGTTTGTTCACTTGATCAATGAATTAATAGTTATGTTGAAATCAAAGGATTAGTAGTGTGATGATGATGCTAGTAATATTAGGAATCGTTGAATAATGAATGAATATCCATTTCACTTGAGTAATTAACCATGATTTTGAGATGTAATCCAATCTAAACTAAAGTACATTAAGTGATTTGTCTTCAGTCAGTTTATCGATATTTGTTGTTTAGTTGTTCATTTGAGATTAAATTCCATAAAACCCATATTGATTGCTTTTATCTGTAACCTATAATAAAAAAAAAACTCCAAATTAATTCACCACTATTTCCTAGTGTTCGACACATGGTCTATTATTGCACGATTAGGTTCACTACCTAGTGTATTTAATAGTTTGTTTGCAATGAAATCAGTTTTATAAATTTAAAACATGAGCAATTAAATTATAAATTTAAAACATGAGCAATTAAATTATACACATAAAAACCCACATCACATGGCTTCATGAATGAGGCTTATTATTGATTCGACTAACTTTTATTATACATATAGTAATTAATCTTGTAATACATATATCAGCGTGTATTTTAAACCATCCAAAATACAAGGTTTAAATATTAATTATATTAATTAAACTTTTAATTACTTAATATTAAACCAATTATGATTGATCATTATTCTTTAATTAAACAATTATTTAAAATGATTAAAGCATTCAGGAATTAAATTATTATCTTTAATTAAACAATTAATTAATTAATTCAAATTTAATCCCTATCATGGATTTATATTTATCTTCTAATTAGTCTTATAACTAAATTACTTATTAGATCTATTAGGATCATATTAATTAATCATTATCTTGTCTAAGATTATATCATAATATTTAGGGATTCTATTTTAATCATCTAAGACAAGCAAAAATGGATTTTGGCTGAAAATGAAACAGATAATTACCAAATAAAACCACATAAATCATATTAGTCAAAAAAATCCCGAAAATTTGGATATGAGTCAAGTTCACGTCGTGATAGATGCACTGTCACATCGTGAAGACAATTTTTGTGAAAAAGTTTTCTTCGATTCAATAAATGTGCTTTCAATGTTAGACACACCAAGTAGCTTTGATACTACTAATGGGTTTATTAGGTTACAACAAAATGCTAAATTCGGAAAATCACTTAACAATTTAGAAAGGGCACATGCAACCTAAAATGATCTATGTCTTATACTTTGAAGGCAACATAGTCTGAATAAAAAAATCTAGCATAAACCCTAGTTAAATCAGAATCATAGAAGTGTTAGGGTTTACATACCTTAGAGTTGTTATTGTAAACAAGCCCTTGAATCCCTTCTTTTGTGTGTTTAGAAAGCAAACATCAAAAGTATGATACTTTTAATGGCTCACACCCAAAATCGTAGAACCATTGTTACATAGAAACCCCAGGGTTGCCATATAATTATGCTATAATACAATCATAGGATAGTTTACAATAACAAATAATGAAACTGAAACATTGAGATGCCGAGTCAATGACGAACAACCTTAAAAACGCCAAACCATGGTAACAAAATGGGAAACACCATGACTAATGGTGAATTGTTTCAATTTAAATTACTTATTATTAACTGAGACTTTAGTATTTCCAATAATTATATGATACCTAGGTTTCTAATAAATTAATAAAGCTATAATTCAATGAAGTTATTTAACACTTAAAAGTAATTAGCCTATCATTAGGCTAATACAAACAATAACAAGAAAAAGTAAAGAAGACTTAAAAACGTGAAAAAGAACACGGTAAGCTGAAGGAACCAGAATACTTCAAAGATTATTTTATAACTTAGATGTTCTACTGGATAATGAGGAAGGAGAAGGAGTATAAGATGGAATTTACCTAAAACTTAAAGATGTAAGCTTATTTATAGGCCCGGACTTCAAAATAAATTTAAAAACTACAAACTACTAGAGTACAATAATTGAGCATACTGATTAATGCGTTGTGGCAACTAGATTCATTTTATGTCTTTATTCTTCTTCATTATTATTTCTTTATAAAAGCAAATAGTAGATATTGACAGGTGTGGAAATTTTCACCATGGAGAGTTTATGCTTTTAGCTTTTCCTTTTGTAGTTTCGGCATCATTATGTCTTCAAGTGTGGACAAGGCGTCTTCCATAGTAAATTCTTCAATAATGTCTTCTTCGACATTTAGAGATTCTCCTACAGGTAATTTTCATCATTTCATTATGAAAGCATTAAGCTATCAGGTTTTTGTATAAAATTTTTGAGCAGGTCTTAATTCATTTGACAAGATATTATTTGATTAAATCATCTTTGGATAGGAGGAATTTCCTTGAGATTTCATTGTGTGGATGACTTTTTCATAAGGATTGGAAGTTGTGGAATGCTCTTTAAAAATCATGAATTCCATCTGGGATTTTTATTTTAAAAGTGCCTGATTGATATTATCAATTCTTTGTTTCGAATTAATTTCATTTGAGTTGGGATCTTTATGCAACATTTTTGGTCAAAATTTTATAAGGTATTTTCTTTGTATTGATGGGAATTGAGTGGGACTATAATCCACTTCTTGAATCCATTTCCAGATTTAAGGAATTGAAAACTCTAAAAAAACATGTAGGGTAGGTATTACCTCTTGGCCTCCATTAGAATGGGCAATGGCACCCTTTTATTTAGGAGCTACATCTAACCACGCAACATATAAAGATTTGAGTGGTTCAGGGAGAATTTGAATACTTGGACCATATGATGCCCACCATTTTGTAAACTAATTTGGTAACCTTTGCTTATAACCTTGGTCGCAAACTTTGAAAAAACCAATGTTTCTTTTTTGGATTTTCATAGAGAAAGTTTTATAAAAAATTTCGAGTTAATCCTAAAAATTATATTTTATTAAAATCTTTTGTCCATGCTGGAAAAATTCTCTTTCCCTAAGGGTGCTCAAGCCCCATTCTTTTGCAGATATAATCTTTTTTGAAAGTTGCTTTGCTGAATTTTTAAACTTTCATCTCTTCCGGTGGAGTAATGCGAAATTTCACAAGTACCAGTAGAAATGTGTAGATTCTCATAATAATTCCTCGATTATAGGAACATGCTTCATATGATGTAGCATAAAGATATCTGGAGAATAAATACCATGGATCATTATTGTTCTCAAAATATAACATGATATCTGTATCTTTAAGGAGAATAATTGAATCCTTATGAGGAGTCAAAATGTAATTTGAGGAATCATCATTATCTTCCTCAGAAACTATTTTCGAGTATGAAGGATTATTATTCTTTTGTTGTTTTAAAAATTCTCGGAAAGCCGAAGAAAACAGATCTCCAGATTTGGGAATATTAGCTGATGATGGTTGGGAAGCAATGTTCTCCGCTATTAGCAGATTTCTCCCATATTATATAAGGGGTATCCCTTTCCACTTCCACCTTAGTTAGGGTAGCCACCTCTTCCTTGATTATTGAGAATCATCCTGCAAAATTAATATAGAAGTAATACGAGTTTATTCTCAAGAATTTGAAGATGCATTCTTAGACCTTTTAGTCTTATTCTTGCTATTGCTATTCTTTCAGTATGACTCAAACAATTTAAAACATCTATTAGTGGTAATGAATTAATTAAATTCTCTAACTAATTTTTTTTTTTTTGTAATTGAGTTTCTTGTGATAACAATATCATTAGATAACTATCTTAAATGTTCAATGTCCAGTTAACAATTCTTTGGTTAAAAAGTCTAGAATACTTTTATCTTCATCTTTTCAATATATAATTGTAAAATCAAAGGAGCTAAAAGAGCTTTCCACCTAGAAAGCATTTGCTTAGAAACATCATGTTTGAAATCTTTATTAAACATAAATTTAGTTGATTGGGAATTTGTAATTATAATAAATTGTTCATTGCAAAGATCATCTTGGAATTTCAAGACACATTTTACTATTGCTAGAATTTCTTTAGTAGTAGTAGCATAATTTTACTGAGATTTTGTCCATTTTCCACAATAAAATCTAACCAAATATAATTGTTTATCACTTGGATTAATTTTTTTAATATTCCACCATAGCCCATATCTAAGGCATCATTTTCAATAATTTTTTCCCAATTTCGATGTGTCAAAGTTAAATATGGTAAAAATTTTACCTTTTCTTTTATTCTTTGGACGACTTTCGTAAGATCATCAATCCAAGGGATAGGTTTCTTTTTAAGTCTGTCATATAAGATAGTTGTATCATTAACCAAATCTTTATAAAAAGAATATATATAATTTAAATTTCCTAGAAATATTTGAAATTGAGTTTTATCAATAATTTTATCAGGAAATTTAGAAGCAAATTCTATACTTCTGTTTATAGGAATTAGTTTTCCATTTTCTATAATATGACCAAGAAATCTGATTTTTGATTGAAATAAAACCATTTTTGGTTGGGATATAACTAAACCATTCTTTTCTATAATTTGCTCAAATAAATTTAAAATGTTTAAAATGACTTTTGATGTCCATTGAAAAGACTAATATATCATCGATATATACTATTATAAAATCAGTATGGGGATCATTCATAATATTCTAAAATTCAGAGGGTGCATTTTTCAAACCAAATGGCATAACATTCCATTCATATCGACCAAAAGGAACATTAAAAGCAGTTCTATATTTGTCCCTTTCATCAATCAGAATTTGCTAATATCTGGATTTTAAATCAAAATTTGAAAATTCGGTATTCGACAACAAATCCATTTTAAAACTTTATTTTAGATGTTTATAATTAATTACCAATCTAGAAATACCTCTTTCTTGTTTTGAATGTTTATTAACATAAAAGGCAGTACAAGAGCTAGCCGATTTAGAAGGTCTAATTAAGTTTTTGCTTAATAAAGAAGATATTTCTTTTTTACAAAGATCTAAATAATTATGATTCATTTAGCAAGGACGGGCCTTGGTTGAGATATCTTTTCTTTTATTAAATTTATCTTCATATTAAAGAGGAATTATATGTTTATTTCATTCCAAAAAAGAATTAGGGTGATCGAAATATATTTTTAAAATAAATTGATTTTGTAAGACCTTATTTTTTCTTGTAGTTTTAAATTTTGTAATTTTTCATCTATATTCATTATTAAAATCTCTTATTTTATAAAAAAAAATTGATTTATATTTAAATCTATAAGATCTATCCGAGGAGTAAAAGGTTTGGTAAAATCTAGAATTCCTTTTTCATTTACTCATTTACTCCTAACTCTTGTGAAAATGGAGTGTCCAAAATAATTTCATTGTGGGATATATTCTTAATTATTGTGAAGCTTAGTGGAATACAAATTTAATTATTACAAATCTTTGCCTTAAATAATTTATAATTGATATCTAATTTTTCTCCACCGATAATATGAATCATATGCGTACTTTTTTAAAATATTTGACAGTGATAAATCCATCTTGGATACAATTTATATCTGATCCACTATCATTAAGAGCAATGAATTCTTTTTATTATAATCTCCAATTATTAGATTGATTTTAGTGTACCATTTTTACGATGTGACTAATTCCATAGCACGTAAAAATTCACTAGAATTCTTAGTTGAAGTTGATGTATCATTATGGATTCCTTTTCAAGAATGATGAGTCTATTTTTTATAATTTACTTTTATTATTTTTTAATGAAATAATTTCTAGTTTTAAATTATTGATTTCTTGAGTATAGTATGTAGTTGTAGTATTTAATGAAGTATTGGTTTTTAATTTTAATCTTTGATCTATTCCTTTCATAGAAGAAATTCATCCATTAACCTGAGTATTTTGTTTATTATTTATTATTTGATCAATTCATAATCATTAATATTTTTTAAGATAGATTAGATATCTTTATCTAAGATGTTTATTTTTAAATTATCCTAAAATTGTGAATGAATTATATATATTTCATCATTACATGTACAATTATTGTATTTAGACAAAAACAATTATTTTCTTCTTCATTTGAATTACTTGAAGGGGTATAAATTTCTTCATCATAATTTATATTGTTTATTTCATTATCCGAGGACGATTCTTCTGAAGTATTTAAAAGAATTTCCTTTAATTTATCTTTCATACTATCATCTAGATTTAGATTATTAATCATTTTCTTTATTTTGCATCTATTGAAAAAATGATCAACTCTACCACGTTTCTAACAAGTTGGTAGATTATCTTTTTTCTTTTTATCATAATGTTCTTTTTTAAAATATTTTCTTTTAACTCTATATTATCTTTGATTTTCACTATATATTTTTATATTTTTTAGGGATATACTCCTTTGTGGATATCTTTCTACTTTTAGAAGTATCTATACCAAATTGATCACAAAAATGGCCTAATTTTTGTCTTTCTATAAGATGTTTTTTTAATTTGTTGGTTTACGTTTATTTCATTACATAAAACTAAACCTTCCTGAGTACAAATTCCTATGAGTTTTCCATATGACTAATTTTCATAAGGAACTTGATTATTATTTCCTTGTAATTGGTTCCTAACTCTTTCCTCAAAGAGTGTTGGAAGACTATCAATAATTTTTTTCCAGTAATTAGAATTATAGTTATTAAATTCTAATACTATACACATAAAAGTATCTTTATACCACCTAAATGAGGTTAAAGTTTTACATTTCATGTCATTCAGTAAGGTTCTAGTATTACTTGATTTATTTGACCATCTACCAGAAAAGTTTTCAATTATACTTAAAAGAAGAGTATAAACTACATCTTGGACTATTGTTTGTGTATAAGTTGAAAAATCATCTTCATTATTAATTTGATTGGCAACTATTTTGGTGACATTAGATATCGAAATCTTAGCTGACTCATTTAAATAGTTATACCATGAACCTTTTAATTAGCCAGTAAAACCTGCTAATATCACTTGAGTAACTACTAAATCAATGTTTCCTAATTGTTTTGCACTAGTAGCATACAAAGTCATTCTTTGGGTTAACAAAATTATTTTTCTTTCTGTAAAACCATTTAAATTTTGTACATAGAGGTTTTTCCATTGTAACTATTATGTAGAATAAATTAATGTTCTTTAAATAAAACAACTTGAGGAGTAGGCTTATTGTAATAATATTTAGATTGGATAGGTTTCCTAGGAAATTTGCTATCGTGACCTTCATATTTCATTTTATTAATCTCATAAAATTTATATTGTTTAGATTCAAAATTAGTATTATCTGATTCTTCAGTTTTATTTGAAAATTTATACTTAAATTTTCAGGTTGTATTATTTATTTAAAATTTGACCTAATCTAGTTTCATTGTTAAAGTTAAAATCTTTTATTTCTGGAGCAGGTTGAAAAGTTGCAATTAATTTGTCCTTAATTGGTTTTGTTTTCTCAATATGAGATCTTTCAATTAATTTATCTATGTTTTCTACTTTTTCTTCTAAAGAGAGAATTTTTTTCTCCAAGGATTATAGAATATAAATTTGTAAAATTATTTTTTGAATTAGTTGGTTAATATGTTCGATGGTTACATGCAAAGTATTACTTTCAACTAATTTGTTATAAACATAAAATTTTAAACTTATATTTTCTCTAAAAATTTGAAAACTTTGTTGGGGTGGAAAAATTGATTTTTGTATGTTTACGTTTTGAATAGTATAATCTCTTTTCAATATATTTAAATAACTAATTATATATTCATTAAATTGGAAAATTCATTTATGAGGCAGTAGGATAATGATATGAGATCCATATGTTTCATGAGTTATTTAACACTTCTCTTTCAAGTGAATTTTCCCATGTTTAAAAGAAGTAAATATAGTAAAAAATACTATTAAAAATCAAATAAATAAAGAATATGAAATTCCAAAACAATTAGATTTACTTCATAAATGGACAATTCATATAATACAACCAAAAGAGTTATATGAACCATGTACTTTTAAAGAATTAGGTTTTATATAATCAATTAAAACAATTGAAGAAAAATTAACAATAAATCAAGATGATATGGTTGTTAAAGTTTTAACTTATGATGAAATTCATAGGCATCAAAATACTCATAACTACTTACATATAGGATTAGTGCAAATTCCTTTTAAACCTTTCACTTTAAAAGGTTTACCAAAAGCTTCTTAGTTGTTTTACGAGATGGTTGTAATATGAATTGGTAACAATCTTTAATGGGCATAATACAGTCTAATCTGAACAATGGCCTAGTACACTCATTCCGACAACCATTCATAACTAAAAAGACTAGTTCATATACTTATTCAAAGCTTAAAATATACCTTTTTTCATTGAGGGATTTCGTTAAACACCTTTTGTGTATTTGATTTAAGAAGTTTTCTATCTAAATATTACAATTAAAGAACAAATCAGAAAAATAAACTACATGATGAATCGAAGAAGAGGAGGAGGTGCAACTACTGGAGATAGTGTCTAAGGTCATACTGTTGGTAATATTTCTAAGTAATAACAGTGTCCTTTTGGGTTGGCCTCATGACACAAGAAGCAATATGGAAATGGAGAAAAATAAGTTGTTACTTTGTTATAAATTAATAAATTAATTATAATTTACTTTGGTAATTAATTAAATAGTTCCTTGAGATTAACTGGAATATTTCAGAAGCCTATTGGAAGATATGTGTGAATGAAATCTAGGATATCTATCATTGGATAAGCCAGGTTTTATAAGGATAATGATTATCCTTAGGAAACTGATCACCTTAATGATTCTAGATGTTGCCTATAAATAGAGTGTTAGGGGTTAAACCCTACACCAATTTTTCCACCAAAAATTATTTATCACCTCTCTCCATGTTCTCCTTGATCAAAATTTATATCGTATCTCCAAGTATATAAAAAATGTTGAAATCCCCTTCATATGGATTTGTTATTTGTTGATTGGAGTCATGGGTCTGACTATATTAGAATGATTTTCCTTTGTATCCTTCATCCATTGCATAAGTTGTCAATCACATGGTCTTAATCAAAAGATCAAGATGTTATTGTTCTTACACATAGGGGTGAATTTGATTTTTCCTCTGTGATAATCTAGTCTGTTTTGATGTATTAAAAACCCAATAACAAGAAATCTGATGTGGTGGTGAAACCATCTCCGGCCACCATAAAGTGTACACCAACCACCACATCTACACCTGAAATACATGAAACATATCAGATTTGATGTAGATCTAGTTGCGACCACCATATATCATATAAAAAGAGATAGAATTGACCTGCTGAAGTTTCACTATAGTGGCAGGCTAGCAACATTGATGGAGGAGATTGGTGGTGGTGGTCGCGTTCGTCCGTATTAGAGCTCAAACACATTAGATCTAATGTAGATCGGGTGGTTTCTCACCGGAGATCATGGATAAAGAGATGGAGGAGAGCTCATCGTGTTTCACCGGAGTGATGGGTAGAAAATCAGATACAAAGAGGTTATGGTAGTCGTGGTCATGGCGGAGCAGAATCGAGGAGCGTAGAAGGATGAAGCCAAAAAATCAAAAATTTAAAGGCTACCAAAAAATCGCAGTAAAGGATGAAGCCAAAAAATCAAAAACTTAGAGGCTACCAAAAAATCAAACCTTTGAAGGCTTCTGAATAATCACCAACTTGGATGTCAAGTGGTGCAGGCCGGTAATAGAGCAATGGTGGAAGGAGGCGAAGGTGGTCTTCCAACAGTGGTGCTCTGTTGGCGGCGCCGGTAGATGGTGGTGGTGGTAATAGGTTTGTGTGCTCTTCGAAACTTGTGGGGGAGTTTGAAAGGATTTTACACTTTAAAACATAGATCTAATTTCAAAAATGAAACGTTTATATGTTTTTTGTAGTGTTAATGTTAAATAGACAAAAAATTACCTATAATGAAATGGTTCTGAATTGCATCCTAACCTTTAGTGGTTCTCACTTGATCATATATATATATATATATATATATATATATATATATATATATATATATATATATATATATATATATATATATCTTCACTAGAAAATGCATAACTACAGCAACATATGCTGCAACTAACGATCAAATGACAAGTGTTCATTCCTTTAATTATAAGTAACATATTTTAGAAGTTAATTATGTAGTTTACCCTAAAATAATATGTTCTCATTCTTTTATTGTTTCCAACATATGTTGCCCCAATCATGTATTTTCTATAGAACCTTTCCCCCCCCCTATATATATATATATATATATATATATATATATATATATATATATATATATATATATATATATATATATATATATATATATATATATATATATAGTGTAGGGATCAAAAGAAAATGCATAACCCAAAGTAAAAACCCTAGAAACCCTAAAAATACATAAAAATAGACTTTGAGATATCTAATCTTATTTTTATTTTTTTTACTTTTTAAAATTAAAAATCGCAAATTTTTATACAAAAACAATGACATTTTAAACAACAAAAATAATAATAATAATAATTTTTTTAAGCGAATTTGTTTAAAATGCTGCGATTTTTATGTCTATAAAGTAAATATATATATATATATATATATATATATATATATATATATATATATATATATATATATATATATATATATATATATATATATCACAAAGTATTTGTTTCTGTGTATTTCTATTGATTTCTAGGGTTTCCAAAGTTTATGCAATTGATATATATATATATATATATATATATATATATATATATATATATATATATATATATATATATATATACATGGCTTGGATTATTTATCTTTAGCAAATAGTGTGTCAATGTGTAACCAAATTCTAACCATTGGATGAGAAGAAACGGCTATGATCGTAGGATGTATCTTACTCAAATGGAATAACATCCACCTTATAATAATACAAAATTCATTGTAAGTATAGTCAATTAAGATGTTAAATAAGGAAAATTTCATATTTTAAAGGATAACTAATTCTATTAGTTTAAAATTTTGATAATTGAATCATGATTATTACAATTTATTATGTCATTCCTTAAAGAATGTGATTATCACAATTATAATGTTCTTTTATCATATTTCATTCTAAAAAGCATAAAAAATTGCAATATCTCATTCTCATGAAATTAACGTAATACACAAATATAAAAGTGAAATAGAATGTACTATTTAATACTCATATATGAATATACTATGTAATATTCACATGTGAATATTACATGTATATTTGCATGTGAATATTACATGGTATATTCATTTGTGAATATTACATGGTATTTCCAAATATGAATATTAGAAGGTATAACTAATAGGTTTTCTAGTTTACATTAAACTTTATTGCACAATGGAAACATCAAAAAATCTAATTATTGGCATATACAACCTAGAAATCTATGTTTTTTTTTATTATGGTAACATAGTATTAACACAATCTCGTTATTGCAACACAGTATTATAGGGCTCTATTTATTGCTACTATGATACCAGGATAAACCCTAAATTGGATATTAGAAAATTCGTATTTAATTAGATATCCATATCAGCTAAACAAGGCTTCCAGAACACTTCTGAAAGAGCCTCAAGACCGTCCACCTAAGGAAGCTTCAAGAGTTGCCTTTTTTTTCTCAACTGTTGAGCAATTACAATCTAACCCTTTTACCTCTAATCAATCCCAGTTAACACAAAATTAATTTCCATTTAATTCTTATTAATTATAAATTAATTCTAATTAATTTGTTAATCATATAATAAATTAATAAATTATTTCGTATATCTACTAATATCATTTCAAGCTATTTCTGGTTATGAGGGCAACCTAAGAAGGACTTTGCTTTTATTCACAAGAATATAACAATTTTGTTATGATCTTAGACACCTTAATCAACAGTCTCCCATTTGGATAAGTCGCCAACTACAATTGCAAGTAGCGTTGTAAACGAACTGAACGTTCGGCGAACCGTTCATGAACTGTTCGGTGGGAAGTTCGTTTATTTAATAAACGAACGAACACGAACGCAAATTCTCGTTCGTTTAGTTAAATGAACGAACATGAACAATGGTCTCGTTCATTTATTTACATTCATGAACGGTTGTTTATGTTCTTCGTTACCTTCGTTTATGTTTGTTTGTTTATGTTTTTTTTAAGTTCAAATATCTTCAATTGTTTTTCTATTACATTACTATATTATAGTTCATTTGTGTTCATATATGTTCAATTGTATTTGTGACAACCCGAAAATTTCTAGCTTGCATACTTCACTTCTTATCAATAATAGACTCGTTTTGCAATCTTGTAGTACCATTTAGGGTCTATTAGAGCGTTCTAAACGTGTTATAATCAAGGTAGGAGTGTTAAAAAGGGTTAACTCGAAGTGTAGGAATCAAAACCGGGACAAACACTCCAACACATGGAGTGTGCGGCTACACACTTGATTGTGCGGCCACACACATGTGTTTGCGGCCTCACACACTTCCCAACCACACACTCCACCTATATATACCACACTTAGTCATTTTTGAACACTTCTTTCACTTCTTCAAGCATAGAACTTGAAAATTCTCTCAAGTATCATCCATTATCCTTGAAGATCTTCATAAAAGGTACCAAGAACACCAAGAACACCAAGAACACCATCTGGCCGCACACATGGCAGCACACACCATCTGGCAGCACACATGGCCGCACACATGTGTTGGCAGCACACTAGGCCGCACACCTGGCCGCACACACACATAGAATGTGTATTTTTGCCATACACTCCATTGTAAAGCCTTATACCCCCTTCATACAATCATATATGGTTGTAACACTTCAATATAAGTGTTTACTAGTCCCTAAGGTGGTCCCAATTCATTAATTAGTTGTTCATAACACTAATTGTATTCGTATATGTGTCATTATATGCTAAATAGGATTCGCGTGTGTACTCAAGTCACCACTTCATACTTAGCAACTGATCCAACATTTTCGTCAGAACCACTCACTACAGGTGAGTTCATACCCCTTCAATAATGTTTTAAACTACTTTTAAATGTTTTATGCGCGGGGGGGGGGGGGGGGATACAAGTAGAATTATGCTAGTTACTATATCAATCACATGTGATTAATAAGCAACATTCAAATGATTGGCTACTCATTAGCCGTGTTACTAAACAGTTTCCTTCAAATGTCTTTCATAAACACTATATGTGTTTAAAACTCCTTATTTCTCTTTACATTTTACTCTGTATATTACCTATCAAACTTATTTAAAATTGTGTTTCAAACAAACGTTTCTTTATACTAAAACTGTTTTATCAAACCCATGCCTTCAAAACCATTTTATAGATCGGCACCAAGTCGGTCTTTTCTTAGAAAATATTTATGTTCAAAGCTTTTACAAATCTTAATTTATGCTTTTAAATTATAAATTGCATGCCTCTATATGTATAGTTATATAAGAAATGTTCAAAAGACTTAGGAAGGCTATCCACCCTATTTCCTTTTTGCGCTTGAGATGTGGTCTGGTGGGATATCGGGTATTCGTCCGAAGGTCGTTTAAACATTAGTTATATATCACATGTACATATATAGTCATAAAGGTCCTTCCAATTCATCCCATGCCCTTGGGTAGCAAGGGTATACATCCATGTTCATACTTACCAGTTAGATTACTAGTAAACTTCCATTGGGGTGGTTTAGGAAGATACTAGAACTATTACTAGAACACAATATCATACTATGAGTTAGGAAGATACTAGAACTATTACTAGAACACAATATCATACTATGAGTCAGTTCATTCATGAGTCAATACTTACTACTATGAGAACATATACAACTATACTAGAGAAGAGCATATACAACTATACTAGGAGAGAACATATACAACTATACTAGAAAGAGAACATATACAACTATACTAGAAAGAGAACATATACAACGATACTAGAACGAGTACATTACTATACTTGCTAGGTAGAGAGCACGTACATTACAGCTAGAACAGTTCATTACATTATATATATATATATATATATATATATATATATATATATATATATATATATATATATATATATGAATACGTTAATTATTGTGATATGTATCGGAGCATGCCTTAAATGTCATGGCCCGAGTTGTAGCCAGAGTCTCTTGAAGGGAGAGCGTGAGTTTGTGTATAGATCTATACTGGATTGACTATCCTACACTTTGCTGCTAGCTACAGCCGGACTGGCAGGTCTGCGGGTGCCAAACGTCATACCTTATTTTCGACTATATGTTGTCGTTGTTACCAGTCTATAGTATGGTGCAATTTATAACATGATACCTTAATATAAATCCGGTTTAAGGTAGTTAGTACAACAGTAGTTCTTATAGCGCTACGTTTTAGTACTACATTTATTTTCCCTTACATATATTTAGTGATCTTTTCACTTGAACATTTAATATAAAAACTATATTTTGATAATGATAGTTATACTGGGGAAAATTACACACTTTTACAAGAAACGAACATTTAGAACAGTTAAGTCTTGATAGAAGACTACCTTGAGAACAGTTAGGTCTTGGTAGAAGACACCATTATATAATAGTAGGAATCATAGGGATTTCTAGAGTTTTTCAAACATTTACAGTTGATTTACAAACATTTTTATACTTACAGTTCATTACATTTTCCATACTTACAGTTCATAAACTTACAAATTCTTACATTTACAATTGATATACGTTTTCCAAACTTACAAATTCTTACATACAAATTAAGACACTAAAATACTTATGATTTCACCAGCTTCAAAGCTGATACTCGCTTTCAAAATTACTTGTATCCTCAGGTCATCATAGACAGGTACCGATGCAAGGAATAGGGAAGATGGAGCTTGTTCAAGACTCATCTTTCATTTTGATTTATGATTTAGTGTTAATCAAAATTTGACAGAACACATTTGTATAATAATTATATTATTAATGCAATGGATGATGTTGTTGCTTGTATACTACTTTACATTGTTGTGATATTATACATGACGTCCTCCGCCCCAGAACCTTTCCGTCGTTCTTGGTTTTGGGGTGTGACAGATTGGTATCAGAGCATTGTTTATAGTGAATTAAGTATATCAACCCATAAAAGATATACTAACTATAAATACATAAGGGATTAAAAATACTCTGACCAAGAGTTTATATACTATAAATAATAAAATATTTAAGTAAGTATACGTGCTGCATTCATACTAAAATCAGTGTCACTAGGACAGTACAAAAGAATTACGATTGTTGGGCAACACAGGTGGGCTTAGAGACATATGGTCAAAACTGGGAAGATATAGCCTGATCACCTATATTATCCGAGGGTTGACTAGAATGTGCCTAAGTTTAATTGTGTGGTTGCAACAATGCTAAAATCTTACCAACCCTACCACAAGGAGAACAATAGAACATAACATTAAAATTTAAAATACTATAGTAGTATTTGGTGTTACTATAAGTACTTTATACTAGAGAACTAAAACGGGATCTTCATTACTAAGTTGATAGTTGCTAAGTGGATACACTAAGGCTATATGTAATTAGGATGTTATAGACTTAGAATCTGTGAAAATTTTGCCTTACCCCTATTTTGTGTGAATTTGGAATTAAGGTCACTTATTCGAAGGTCTATCCTGTTTAGATTACACATAACTGGTATGCACTTCACAAATAGCGATGTAACTGATGAAGGTTTTCTAAATAATTATCTAGATAGTTCGTCTAATAATTATCCTCTTACCCTAAATTCTTGCATAGAAAACATAGCGGGACTCCATCCCCTCGGCAACCAGTATCTTCCGAATGAAGTCATTGCTGGATGGTTTGGAGAAGAACCAGTGAATGATCATCCTATCCCTTTGAACGATCACCATGATGAAGACCTTTCGTATGATGCTAACTCCGAACTAGAGGTTGAGAACCTACCCCGAGCAGCTCCCTTTCGAATTCCTAACCCTCGTCCGGCTTTTCATGGCCCGACCCTAAATGAGTGGAATGCTTGGAAACATGGAGCCAAGGACAAGATCAGCCTATGCCATTTAATGGCGACCGAAGTTTTTATGACTTGAGCAATGGGGGCTCAGCAGATAGAGTCTTGCCAATCTTGGTCCGCAGAGTGGCCCGAAATGAG
This sequence comes from Lactuca sativa, assembly GCF_002870075.4. Classification (NCBI taxonomy): domain Eukaryota; kingdom Viridiplantae; phylum Streptophyta; class Magnoliopsida; order Asterales; family Asteraceae; genus Lactuca; species Lactuca sativa. The sequence continues at coordinate 312,097,703 of NC_056630.2, forward strand.
ATCCAATGTAAGACAGCCTCAGATCAGATTACCGAAGTTGTCGCCGATGCGAGAATGCATACCCTCCGCACCATTCGTCCAGAAGATGCTCACGAGAGATCAGAGAGAAACCATGACACCCTGCTGCAAGCGCTGGCTGAATCACGAGCCGAAGTCATAGAGCTCCGAGTACGCCAGAGGGTGTATGAAAGACACCTACTTGATGTGGAACGTCAACTGGCTGAACTGAGAGTTCATCAAAGAGATGACCGTCGTCAATAGTAGATTCTTTACGTGACTTCCCTTGTTAGAAAGTAATCATTTTCTGTCTTTGCCCGATGTGGCATTTTCTATGAAATTATCTTGTACTGTAAGTACTTTGGTTAGGTCTTTATGCTGTCAAGAACTATCTTCTCTGGATATAATGTAAGACCTTTACAAGGTCATTTTCCCGAACTTTTACGTCATGAATATCAAAGATTTTGACAGTCGGCTAACTTCTATGTCATTCTTTATTCAAGTACTCTTATCATACTTTCATTTGAGTCTATCTGAGACATGCTTTAGTCAAGTCATTGGACTATGGTAATTTAGCTCCGGAGACATTTCCATGTCTCTTTCAGTGGTTGGATCTTGTTATTCACCAACCCACGAATCCTCGACGTGAACGACAAACGTCTTGAGACCATTCTACGAATTTACTTCTACTCATTACTAGGACTGCATCATATGGATGTGGGTCAAACCTCTGTGAACATACTTCCAATCCGTGCTAGGACTGCATCATAGGGATAATCATGTTGTCACCCGGTAACAATCAGTCGAATAGCGAGACCTTCGCCTTTACTATGGACGTCGCTACCTTCCAAACAGCAGTTACAACTGTTGTGGTAGCTGCCGTAACCGCTGTCCTTGTGCACCGTGGCACTATCAGCACAATCAATGTTGTTGATGGGAATGAAGTTTCCAATCGTGGTATCCATCCAGGAAGTCATCAAACGGTAACGGCCACAGGCCCGCAAAGCCAAAAATCAAAGAACAAGAAACAGAAGCGTCAAGCCCAGAAAGAACGCAAGAAACCTCGAAAACTTGCCATGCAACAACAGCAAGTGGAAACCTCTGCCATCCCTGTACCGAGCAGACCATACAAAGGAACACTCCCGAAGTGCGACCGGTGCAACTACCACCACGAGGGAATGTGCCGAGCCTTGCAATGCGATAATTGCAACAAGATGGGGCACATTGCTCGTTTCTGTAGAACTACCTCCACCACTGGGGCAAGCCTAGTTTGCTATAATTGTGGTGAGTTTGGGCACTATAAAAGAGATTACCCGAAAAAGGAATTCAAGGAAAGAACCCGTGTCCCCATAACTTTTAATCGACACTTCACTTCCACCACCAATGTGGGTGCTGTCCATATATGTCACCAATGCGGTGAAATTGGACACCTCAAGAAGAATTGCCCGATAGCGAAGAACTCGGGTGCAGATGGGAAGATTCTTAGGATCACAGCTGTAGGAGAACCTGCTTCGGAACCCACGTTAATGTAATTAAGGCGTTTCGTTGTAACAGACTTATAAACTATCCAGAACTAGTACAACTAGGGTCTTACCTTTTGCGAGATCCTGTCTTTCTAGGGATGCTCGTGCTGCGAATACTTGTCTTTTGTAGCATATCTTATTCGTAGCAATGGTCTTGTTGTAAGTCTAAAGTAGTGTAACTCGGTTCATGGTTGCACAGTTGTGTTGTATTTGTAAATGTCTTATGTTCAAATCTAATGTCTTTAAGTTTTAGTATGATTCCGACATTGTCATATGACTCGATTCAAGTAGATCCTCACGAAAATAGCTTCATACGTACGTCGCTTTCTTCTAGATCACTTTTCCAGCAAAGCCGTCATATCAGAACACCGAAGTACTCATGCCAAGAGTACCTCTTAGATATTTTCTTTCCGAAGAAATCCCCGAAGTACCACTCGTGCAGTACGTCAAGTTCAACCCAAAGATTCATACGGTTGGTCTATTGCTGAGGAATGTATACATAAGAGTGATATATAATCAAGCTTCTATAGGTTTAGAATTGATGATTCCACTTTAACTTTTTTTTTTCTTTTTTCCCAATGGGATGTGAGCTTAAAGAAGAATCAGTTATTCGACTACTTGTTCAATCTTATTATATACGACTCGTATACCCGAAGTTGTGATTGTGAAACCATGTATGAATTCTAATATGAACTTCAGGATGGAGAACTGCTTAAGACTACGAGTAATCACATCATCATGTGAACAAGCTTAGAACCCAGTACGACTCCCATAAACAGATCACCCTATAGTTTAAACACCTATGGAGATACCAGAACAGTACAAACAACTTAACGAACTGCACAACGATAGAATAAGAAGACTAGGTTCTCACTCTAGAGAACCCCGGTCATATTCTTCCAAAGATCCACGGATCGCATTGTATGTACCTCGGTTATCGAGGACTCCGTCAAGATTTTTCAGTAGGAATCACTATATCTGCCTCGCATAGATGAAATGGTTGAGCAAACGCAAGGAAAAAAATACTTTCAGAAATGGAGCTGAGATCTGAATATCACCAGTTCTAGTGTTAGAGAAGGGTGTCTGTAAGACTATCTTCCGAACTCGATGCGAACACTTCAAGTCCATAGTGATACCCTTCGGATAGGACCAATGCACCCATAGCTTTCATGAGCTATATGAGTAGGGTACGTCCTTCTTACTTGGATCAGTTCGTCATTTCTCCATGTAATGACTTACTTATCTACCCTCGTAGTGAGAAGAAAACCCATGGAAACATTTACTACAGAGGAACTTTAGCGAAGTTCTCTAGGCACGAGTTTTGAAATTAAAGAGTCAAATTTCTATGACACACTGTTGTAATGTGGGAAATTTTGAGTACTCCTTCAATTTGTCAAAGTCGTTGAGCATTTGTCGACACCAGAGACGCCGACAGTCATTCGCCAAATTCTAGGTCTTACCGACCTACCGTCTTAGTTCATTCAGAACTCCTCGCAAATTACAGAAACTCGTACGATTTTGACCCAACAAGGGGTGGCCTTTGACTGGGAAGTTAAGCTAGAAGAGGAACCTTTAGAATTCCAAGTGAGTGACCAGGCTCTTTAGGTTAACTCACTCTGGGAATGGATTAATACACTTCGTAAAGCGTGGAAAGCTAAATCCAAGATAGACAGGACCTCCGAGATTCTTATCAGAATCAGTCTTGTGCCTCGCACAAACTAGACCTACTCCGCGAACTCAGTAACATACATCCTACTCCTTGCGTCTCGATCGTGAAACCATACCTTTCAGTTAGGGCTCTTGTAAGTCCACTCGTCGAGATCCTCGCCTTCGTATTAGAACCATAGTGACCCTCGACCGAGAGGTCAAGCGGACGAAACAACGCCGTCGCCAGTTAGTGAAGGTTCGTTGTGATACCAACCGAGAACCCGATTTCACTTAGGAACGCTAGAACCAATCGATTAGAATGTTTACTCCTCAAGACTCGATCATTCGTACCTACTTCCTTGTCTAAATTCTAATTTCGGGACGAAATTCCCTTTAATGGGGGGATGATGTGACAACCCGAAAATTTCTAGCTTGCATACTTCATTTCTTATCAATAATAGACTCTTTTTGATATCTTGTAGTACCATTTAGGGTCTATTGGAGCGTTCTAAACGTGTTATAATCAAGGTAGGAGTGTTAAAAAGGGTTAACTCGAAGTGTAGGAATCAAAACCGGGCCAAACACTCCAACACATGGAGTGTGCGGCTACACACTTGATTGTGCGGCCACACACATGTGTTTGCGCCCTCACACCCTTCCCAACCGCACACTCCACCTATATATACCACACTTAGTCATTTTTGAACACTTCTTTCACTTCTTCAAGCATAGAACTTGAAAATCCTCTCAAGTATCATCCATTCTCCTTGAAGATCTTCATAAAAGGTACTAAGAACACCAAGAACACCAAGAACACCATCTGGCCGCACACATGGCAGCACACACCATCTGTCAGCACACATGTGTTGGCAGCACACTAGGCCGCACACCTGGCTGCACACACACATAGAATGTGTATTTTGGCCATACACTCCATTGTAAAGCCTTATTACCCCTTCATACAATCATATATGGTTGTAACACTTCAATATAAGTGTTTACTAGTCCCTAAGGTGGTCCCAATTCATTAATTAGTTGTTCATAACACTAATTATATTCATATATGTGTCAATATATGCTAAATAGGATTCGCGTGTGTACTCAAGTCACCACTTGATACTTAGCAACTAATCCAACATTTTCGTCAGAACCACTCACTACAGGTGAGTTTATACCCCTTAAATAATGTTTAAACTACTTTTAATTGTTTTATGGGGGGGGGATACAAGTAGAATTATGCTAGTTATTATATCAATCACATGTGATTAATAAGCAGCATTCAAATGATTGGCTACTCATTAGCCGTGTTACTAAATAGTATCCTTCAAATGTCTTTCATAAACACTATATGTGTTTAAAACTCCTTATTTATCTATACATTTTACTCTGTATATTACTTTTTAAACTTATTTACAATTGTGTTTCAAACAAACGTTTCTTTATACTAAAACTGCTTTATCAAACCCATGCCTTCAAAACCATTTTATAGATCGGCACCAAGTCGGTCTTTTCTTAGAAAATATTTATGTTCAAATGTTTTACAAATCTTAATTTATGCTTTTAAATTATAAATTGCATGCCTCTATATGTATAGTTATATAAGAAATGTTCAAAAGAGTTAGGAAGGCTATCCACCCTATTTCCTTTTTGCGCTTTAGATATGGTCTGGTGGGATATCGGGTATTCGTCCGAAGGTCGTTTAAACATTAGTTATATATCACATGTACATATATAGTCATAAAGGTCCTTCCAGTTCACCCCATGCCCTTGGGTAGCAAGGTTATACATCCATGTGTTGGAATAGTGTCTAAGGCTGTAACTATATTAGGGAATTATTTGATCCGGTTGTGCATGGTCCTTTTGGGTTGCCTTCACCATAGAAACTTGATAGGATGATTTAATAAGAGAGAGTAAATATTATTAATATATTATGGGAATAATATAATGAATAATATATTTGTTATTTGATTAATATAAGTCATAGAATTAATTAGAATTAATTTGGTGACTTAAAGAGATTAATTAAATAAAGGAGTATAAACTGTCAATTGTTTGATAGTTAAGCTTTAGACTGTAAATCCATTGGGATATGCTTTGGACGAATTCTAAGAGTGTTAGGATAGCCAAAATCGTCCAAAGGCTTATCTATGGAATGGATTTGGATAGCCATAAGAGAAGATTATCCAATTAGGGTTTAGGTTGTAACCCTTAAGGAGTCTACAAGTATAAATAGACCCTATGGCTGATGGAATTCGAAACTTGACCTAAAGTAAGGAACCTCTGGTCAAAATTCCTCCCCCCTCCTCTCTCCTAAATCATTCTTCTTGCTTTGGTGTTTGTAAGCCATTAGAGGAGTGGCATTTGTGACTCTAGAAGCTCCAAGACTCAAGATCAACAAGGAACTCAAAGGTATGATTCTAGATCTGTTTCAATGTTGTTATTTAACCTATTTAGTCATTAGAAGACTTGGATTCAAAGCATGTTTATTAGAAAGCCTAGATCCAAGCATTAGGGTTTTGCATGCGCACACAGGAAAGTTCTTATGGCTAAAACCCATCAGTGGTATCAGAGACTAGCTTGGTTTTCTTTAAATTGTTGCTTGATTAACTGATACAAACCTGCAAAATTCGATTTTTAGGTTTCTGAGTCATTGACTCGGCGAGTCCCAAGGTGGACTCGGCGAGTCCCAAGGTGGACTCGGCGAGTAGGCCTGACTCGGCGAGTCCCCTTGTGCACTCGGCGAGTCCAGGCGTCAGGAATGGCCAGATTCGGGATTTCTTTGTAATTATCTTATCTAAACTTACCTTAATCATAATAGACCAATCTAAATCCGATTTTTTGATATATATGACTATTATCTTGATCTAGTTAAAGGTATTTATCAACTAATAAAATATTTAATTTCCTTATGTGATAATTAATTAATTATTTTAATTATTTTGGTAATTATCTTTCAAAAAGAAATCTCGAATAAAATCAAATATAGATAATTAGGATATTAATTGTTAATTGGAATTATTTGTTATTTGATCCTCCATGTTTTAAATGTTTAAAACTTGCCCTCAAGTTTTGAAATTTATATTTGTGATTAAAAGCTTTAATTTAGACAACTTAAATTTCAAAAACCCTAGATTTTAAAAGGTTTAAAATACAACCCTATACTAATATGATATTACTAGTATAATATATATATATATATATATATATATATATATGTATAACTAAATGCTAGTGTTACCGTTAGTAGGCCTCATTCACAAAGCCGATCTATAAGGTGGGTATAAGGTTGCGGCCTATAAAATGGCGCTTAATGGGTGTACACTCACACCCACCGCTTGCTTGATTGGTGGAGGGTCGTTAGCCGAACGGGTAGGATAGGGCAACCTCATCCTCTCATTAAAAGTATAATAAGAAATACAAAGTAACTACACATATTTTTAAAATTTCCCAATCCTAGTTACTTTAGGAAAAGTGAATTGATGCAATTCCATGAAATTACACTTTGCACCTTGCTAAGATGTTAGTGGAGCGTGTGTGGTTTACCGTCACACTAATTGGTTCTAAGCGAAGGTGGCAAAGGGTGATTCATTGTATATCATAGTTCGATGGAGCATGTGTGGTTTACCGGCACATCGAATAGGTGATCGTTACAATGAAGGCACCATGTGAATTTGCATGGTAATTCACACCCGCTTTGTGATCCTTGGCATCCCAGTCACAAACGAGAGGGGCATATCGAGATTTAAACATGCCATTGAATAGTTTCAATGAATCTCATCCGAACCTAGGAATTCTCAAAAACACTTAGGTCTAATAGTTTAGGTTTTGTGATGGAGAATTAGTGAATCGTCATTCACTTACCTTCAATTTATTTGCATGTTAGATTACGGCATCCCTTTTCTAATATGTAAATGTTATTGTTGGATCCTAGCCCTAATTTTTCTTATTGGGTGATAATTAGGGATTCATATTCTAATCTATCTTTGTCCTTTTCTAATTATAGATGTCGAACGCAAACAACGCTGCTGCTAGTTCATTCACGTTGATGAGCCTTTGCCAAAAGGTCACCTTCGATGGAACGAACTTTAGCCAATGGATAAGATACATTCGCACCATTGCTCGCTATGAGGACAAAGAGTATGTCCTCGATTAGAAGCTCGAGAAAATCAACACCGAAATCGCTACTCCAGCCGAAATCACCGCCTTTGAAACTCATGAGCGAGATGCAACGAAGGTACATTGCAATATGATCGCCACCATGAACTCCGAATTCCAAAAGTCCTACGAGGACATGTACCCGTACGAGATGCACCAAGACTTATTGGAGAGGTACCACCAAAACGCGAGACAAGATCGGTGTGAGATTTTCACTAACATGATTTCTGGGAAGATGGGTCATGGAGAATCTCTTACCGTGCACTTGCAAAAGATGCAAAGGTATGTCGACCGCCTTCGCAAGTTAAATGTTGACTTCGGTGAAGACTTGGTGATCGACATGGTGCTTCACTCTTTGCCTCCGATGTACAACCAATTTAGGATGACCTACCACATGAACAAAGAAGAGGTCACCCTAAGCAAACTCCAAGGTCTCTTGAGAGTCGCTGAGAGCAACTTCAAGGACAAGTCCCAATCCGTCCGCTGCTCCTGTCTTGGCTATTGGTCAAGGAAAGGGAAAGAAGAGGAAAGCTTCATCGAAGAACTATCGCAAGGTGAAAGCCCGAGATGGTGCCTTTTCTAGTGGGACCAAATTTGATCCCGCTAAGCCTTGTCCTAACCCGAAGGAGGCAGAGTGCCACCACTGCCACAAGATAGGACATTGGAAGAGAAGTTGCCCAGATTACCTGCAAGCGATCAAAGAGGGAAAGATCAAGCCATCTTTCGCAGGTATATACACAATCAAATCTAACGATTCTAATCATGCTATTTCTTGGGTTCTTGATACCGGTTGTGGTTATCACATTTGTTCTAATGTGCAGGGACTAAGAAGAAGTAGGGATGTGGAGCAAGGAAGGATCAATCTAATCATGGGGAACAGAAGATCGTCGCCTGTGACCAAGATTGGAGTGTATTCTGTAGTTCTCAGGAATAGTTTGGTTTTAGATTTGAACAATTGTTGCTATTCGCCAGAAATTGCTAGAAACATCATTTCATTTCATGGTTTATATAGACAAGGATTTAGATTTTCTTTTAATAATGAGAATGGTTCTATTTTGGCTTATCTAAATGATGTCTTTTACTTTGAAGCTATACCATGTAATGGAATATATGAAACCGTTATGATTGTTGATAACTTAGGAAATGATGTTTTGAATATTGATTCTTCCACTAGTATGGATAAAGCATCCTTGTGGCATTGTCGTCTTGGACATGTAAACAAGAAACGCATAGCCCAACTCCAAAAGGATGGAGTGTTGGAGTCATTCGACCTTAGGGAAGATGACACATGCGAGTCTTGTTTACTTGGAAAGATGACTAAGTCACCCTTCACAAGTACATGTGAAAGGGCGAGGGTCTATTGGACCTAATACATACCGATGTATGTGGACCATTTAGATCAACCACGAAGGATGGGAACCGCTTCTATGTGACTTTTACCGATGACTATAGTAGATATGGGTATATCTACTTAATCAAGCAAAAGTCAGACACCTTTGAAAAGTTCAAAGAGTTCAAGAATGAAGTGGAGAATCAATTGGGCAGGAAAATCAAGATGCTTCGATCCGATCGAGGAGGAGAGTACCTAAGTCTTGAATTCCACGATTATCTCAAGGAGTGTGGAATAGTTTCACAATTGACGCCTCCTAGGACACCGCAGTTAAATGGTGTGGCAGAAAGGCGTAATCGAACCTTATTGTATATGGTTCGCTCTATGATGAGTCGTGCTTCACTACCAATCTCTTTTTGGGGGTATGCCTTAGAGACTGCCGCCCATATCCTTAACCGAGTCCCTACTAAGAAGGTTGCCAAAACACCTCACGAGATGTGGACAGGGAAAGCTCCCTCGTTGGCACATATCAAGGTTTGGGGTTGCGAGGCTTTCGTAAGACGAGATACTCACGACAAGCTTGAACCTCGAAGTGAGCGATGTATTTTCATCGGCTACCCGCAGACATCCTTTGGATATCTCTTCTATAGACCGAAGGACAATGTGGTCTTCGTTACGAGGAGAGGAGTTTTCCGAGAGCGAGAACTCATAAGCCAAGGAGACAGTGGGAGGCAAATCGAACTTGAAGAGATTGAAGAGTCGACAGATGAAGGAACCTCTACCGTTGGCACTCAACCCGAGGAGGAAACTCCGATTGAACCGATTGACGAATCCTTACCTCTTAGACGTTCCGATAGAGTTAGAGTTCTACCCCAGTTTTATGGTTTTCATATTACTACCGAAGGGGACACGTATATTAGTGATGGTACACTAGTAAATCTTGATGAACCTAATAGCTATAAGGAAGCCATGGCAGGCCCGGAGTCTACAAAATGGAAAGAGGCAATGGATAGCGAGATCCAATCCATGTATGATAACCAACTTTGGAATTTGGTTGATTATGTGCCCGGACGTAAGACCGTTGGGTGCAAATGGATCTTCAAGAAGAAGACCGACGTGGATGGGAACGTACACACATATAAAGCGCGATTGGTTGTGAAGGGCTTTACTCAAACTCCCGGAGTTAACTATGATGAGACCTTCTCACCAGTTGCGAAGATTAAATCTATTAGGGTGATGCTAGCAATTGCCGCATTTCATGATTATGAGATTTGGCAAATGGATGTCAAGACCGCTTTCCTTAACGGAAAGTTGGCTGAGGATGTTTACATGGCTCAGCCAGAGGGGTTTGTGGATCCGAAGCATCCGAATAGAGTGTGTAAGCTTGAGAAGTCTATTTATGGACTTAAGCAAGCGTCTCACAGATGGAATCTTTGCTTCAATGAGAAAGTCAAAGAGTTTGGATTTGTACGAAGCGAAGACGAATCATGTGTATATGTCAAAGCCAGTGGGAGTATAGTAAGCTTCCTCGTTCTATATGTCGATGACATATTACTCATAGGAAACGACATCCCAACTCTGCAGGAGGTTAAGTCCTGGCTCGGAAAGTGCTTCGCTATGAAGGACCTCGAAGAGGCTTCTTACATTTTGGGAATAAGGATAGTAAGAGAAAGAAGTAAGAGACTAATTGGACTTAGTCAGAATACTTACTTAGAGAAGGTACTAAAACGTTTTAGTATGGAAAACTCGAAGAAGGGAGAACTACCAATACAAAGTAATGCCAAATTGAGTAATACTCAAAGTCCGAGTACCGAAGCTGAGATAGCAGAAATGAGCCGAGTACCATACACTTCCGCAGTTGGCTCAATCATGTACGCTATGACTTGTACTCGCCCTGATGTAGCCTTCGCTTTGAGCATGGTTAGCAGATATCAAGGGAATCCTGGCAAAGAACATTGGATTGCAGTGAAAAACATCCTTAAGTACCTTCGGAGGACGAAGGAATGGTTCTTAGTCCTCGGAGGGAGTGATGACTTGAAGGTGCGAGGGTATAGTGATGCCAACTTTCAGACCGACAGGGACAACTACCGTTCGCAATCGGGCTGGGTCTTTACCCTAAATGGAGGAGCAGTGACATGGAAGAGTTCCAAACAAGAAACCATAGCTGATTCAACGTGCGAATCAGAGTACATTGCAGCGAGCGAAGCGTCGAAGGAGGCAATATGGCTAAAGAACTTCATCGGTGATCTTGGAGTTGTACCTGCCATAAAGGAGCCAATGGAGATTTTCTGTGATAACGAAGGCGCGGTTGCCTTGACCAAGGAACCGAGGGATCATGGTAGATCAAGACATATCGACAGAAAGTATCACTTCATTAGACATCGTGTAGAAGAAGGACAACTCGTAGTGAAGAGGATATCATCAGAAGATAACCCAGCAGATCCGCTTACGAAGGGACTGAGTAGGGTTAAGCACTTGCAGCATGCTAGGAGTATTGGGCTGAAGGATGATATTAGCATAGATTAGATAGTATTAGAAATGTGTAACAGATAAATGTAATTAACATTTGATGATTAAATAAAGGAGTTTTATTTATGAGTAAGGTTACTATCTTATGTTAATTGTTTAACTATTGTTTCACTTTGCATGTTTTGACTTCCAGAATAATTGAGTTTATTAGGAATAATAGAATTGTTCAAATGGTCCACAATCGTTCATATGTTGGGAGTAGATATGAATGAAGATTGTCATGAATTGGTGTGTAGATTGTCTAAATGGTGTTAGACATAGCAAAGGGTTGCTGCAACGTTCATGAGTGCTTATGAACTAGTTTTGAGCATTGGAACAAACCCGCGCTTGCTGGAATCACCTTATGGAATAAGATATAAAAGGGTGATCGCAAGACGATAATATCATATAGTCTTAAAACCTAGATATATCGTTTGTTATTTGTTAATTGGTTGTACATTGATAATGCGAAAACGCATCAGTAACTCGGTGTTATAAAATGCATTGTTGTGTATAGTCGGTTAATGAATAAGTAAATGCATATAAGTCGAAGTTTATCTGTAACTTTTATCTAAGAAGGTAAAAGCGATATCTCGGCCGCTCGATGATTTGATTTGACTTATGTGCCGGGCCCGGTCAGAACTAAATTGATGTGTTCGATTAAGTTCTATGTCAAAATAAATCAGAGATCGAGAAACCTAAATGCTTGACTAACCATTCCATAGGATTGTCAGCATGATATCTAACAGAGGACTGTACGTTCCCTTATCTAAAGGACAAGATTTATTAGATCAGAGTTGACAGCGTCTTTGAGAGCTACGATTGCAAACCGAATTGTACTTGTATAGTTACTAGACTTATCCATGTGGGAGACTGTTGGAATAGTGTCTAAGGCTGTAACTATATTAGGGAAGTATTTGATCCGGTTGTGCATGGTCCTTTTGGGTTGCCTTCACCATAGCAACTTGATAGGATGATTTAATAAGAGAGAGTAAATATTATTAATATATTATGAGAATAATATAATGAATAATATATTTGTTATTTGATTAATATAAGTCATAGAATTAATTAGAATTAATTTGGTGACTTAAAGAGATTAATTAAATAAAGGAGTATAAACTGTCAATTGTTTGATAGTTAAGCTTTAGACTGTAAATCCATTGGGATATGCTTTGGACGAATTCTAAGAGTGTTAGGATAGCCAAAATCGTCCAAAGGCTTATCTATGGAATGGATTTGGATAGCCTTAAGAGAAGATTATCCAATTAGGGTTTAGGTTGTAACCCTTAAGGAGTCTACAAGTATAAATAGACCCTATGGCTGATGGAATTCGAAACTTGACCTAAAGTAAGGAACCTCTGGTCGAAATTCCTCCCCTCTCCTCTCTCCTAAATCATTCTTCTTGCTTTGGTGTTTGTAAGCCATTAGAGGAGTGGCATTTGTGACTCTAGAAGCTCCAAGACTCAAGATCAACAAGGAACTCAAAGGTATGATTCTAGATCTGTTTCAATGTTGTTATTTAACCTATTTAGTCATTAGAAGACTTGGATTCAAAGCATGTTTATTAGAAAGCCTAGATCCAAGCATTAGGGTTTTGCATGCGCACACAGGAAAGTTGTTATGGCTAAAACCCATCACCATGTTCATACATACCAGTTAGATTACTAGTAAACTACCATTGGGGTGGTTTAGGAAGATACTAGAGCTATTACTAGAACACAATATCATACTATGAGTCAGTTCATTCATGAGTCAATACTTACTACTATGAGAACATATACAACTATACTAATGAAGAACATATACAACTATACTAGGAGAGAACATATACAACTATACTAGAAAGAGAAGATATACAACTATACTAGAAAGAGAACATATACAATGATACTAGAACGAGTACATTACTATACTTGCTAGGTAGAGAGCACGTACATTACAGCTAGAACAGTTCATTACATTATATATATATGAATACGTTAATTATTGTGATATGTATCGGAGCATGCCTTAAATGTCATGGACCAAGTTGTAGCCAGAGTCTCTTGAAGGGAGAGCGTGAGTTTGTGTATAGATCTATACTGGACTGACTATCCTACACCTTGCTGCTAGCTACAGCCGGACCGGCAGGTCTGCGGGTGCCATACGTCATACCTTATTTTCGACTATACGTTGTCGTTGTTACCAGTCTATAGTATGGTGCAATTTATCACATGATACCTTAATATAAATCTGGTTTAAGGTAGTTAGTACAACAGTAGTTCTTATAGCGCTACGTTTTAGTACTACATTTATTTTCGCTTACATATATGTAGTGATCTTTTCACTTGAACATTTAATATAAAAACTATATTTTGATAATGATAGTTATACTGGGGGAAATTACACACTTTTACAAAAAACGAACATTTAGAACAGTTAAGTCTTGATAGAAGACTACCTTGAGAACAGTTAGGACTTGGTAGAAGACACCATTATATAATAGTAGGAATCATAGGGATTTCTAGAGTTTTTCAAACATTTACAGTTGATTTACAAACATTTTTATACTTACAATTCATTACATTTTCCATACTTACAGTTCATAAACTTACAAATTCTTACATTTACAATTCATATACGTTTTCCAAACTTACAAATTCTTACATACAAATTAAGACACTAAAATACTTATGATTTCACCAGCTTCAAAGCTGATACTTGCTTTCAAAATTACTTGTATCTTCAGGTCATCATAGACAGGTACCGATGCAAGGAATAGGGAAGATGGAGCTTGTTCAAGACTCATATTTCATTTTTATTTATGATTTAGTGTTAATCAAAATTTGACAGAACACATTTGTATAATAATTATATTATTAATGCAATGGATGATGTTGTTGCTTGTTTACTACTTTACATTGTTGTGATATTATACATGACGTCCTCCGCCCCAGAACGTTTCCGCTGTTCTTGGTTTTTGGCTGTGACAGTATTTGTTTATCTTTGTTCGTTTACGTTCATTTAGCATGTTCACGAACATAAACGAACAAACATGAACAAGGCAATTTGTTAAACGAATGAACATGAACAAGAAAATTTTGTTCGTTTATCCGTTCATGTTCGTTCATTTGTTCGGCTAACTTAAACAAACGAACATTAATAAGCTTTTGTTTGTGTTCGTTCGGTTCGTTTACAGCCCTAATTGCAAGTATAGTCGCCACATAACTAACAAAGTTTGCTTTCTAATGAATGGGTTCATGTCTTTAGAGACAATCTTGTGAGAGTTATGAAATTGTATATTCTTAAAAAGTCCTAGTCCTAAACTATTTGCTTTGAGCAATTGAATTGAACATGACGCCCGGTAAAGGCATCACCGTGATGTTAAAGATGTTTCTAATATCAAACTAGGAATAGTTATTCCTAACTTCCAGGAAGTCTTGAATAATTTAGATATATATATCTGATGATATAGCAAGTTGAGCAATATTCCAATAATACATTGATAATTTGTTTTAAACTAGTTCAAAATTTGGAATAGTTCAAGACCAAAAGAATCATCTTGTGTGATCTAGGAGGCTCATATTTTGTGGACTGAACACCTTTAAGCCCAAGAAATCCAATACGGCCCATATAGATAGAATTTTTTTCTTTTAAAGAGAAACTGGATATATTGGAAGAGGATATGCTCCTCTTATATGAAAATAAGGTCTAGTAGAGACTACTACTTATTACTTCAGATATCTACTAGATAGAACTTATACTTTTCATATAACACTTAGGCACTTAGTACTTAAATGTTAATATAATACTTGTAAATGGCTTGGAGATATTTATAAAACAGTGTTTGTTTATTAATTTTGATAGGAACATAATGTACTTGTAATATAAAACAATATTTGTTTTGGAATAATGTATGTTTTAGTTTAGTTTGTCTAAATATATGTCTCGGTTAATTTATGAATGACTAACTATTTAATTAAATCTTTTTTTCATAAAGATCACCTTCATATTCGGAAATGATTAAAATTATTTTTATGAGACTGGATCTCCTAATAATAATTACAAAGTAAGTATGAATGTTTTAGAAATAACAAGTTTTATATGCAAAATACTTTTGACTTAAACTAGTTTTAAATCCAACTCATCTTTGACATTGTTATCTTTATTATATAGATGGAATTCACATATTCCAACTTCAAGAAATGGTTCCTTGAAACCAAATAATGATTCATAATTATATATAATAGATTAAATCTTCTTTATATATAATAGATTCATAATTATATTTTCACTTAGAGAAAAATAAATTATTAATGGACTATACATTGTGATGTATGACTTCCTTTCTAATGAATATCTAAGATTTAGCACAAGATACCAAATTAAATTGATTAACAACTATAGTAGTTATAATTATATTTTACATGTTAAAACATAATTGTGAAATCTTTTTATGAGTTTTCAAAATATAAAGTTGAGATACAAACTGGTAAGAATTATTTAAGGCGTTAATGATAATAAATGATGAATTAAATGTTACCTGGTATGATTTACTTTCTAATTTGTAGAAACGTTCTCAGTTTATTTCTTTGGGATAAGACATATAACACTATCTATTGTACATTGGGTACAAATACCAACTAATAAGTAGATATAGCATTTTTTTTCATAAGATTTTGTATGGAAATGTTCCATACCTATCTTACTTAAATGTTTTATGGATTTAAAGCCTATGTTGGACTACAGCGTTTAAACCCAAAATATACTAAATACATATTATATCATGCTCTAAATGTGGCTTAGATTATTATATTCAAACCCAACAAGAATCAGTTCTCTTATTCCTCTGATAGATGAGTTAGAAAAAAACAAGCTTCTAATGACAAAGCGAGTGGGAGGTACATGGAACTTGAAGTATCTCAAAAACCATGACCTAATGTAGTTATAGTTGGCATTAGTTTTAACATGGGTTTGTTAAATTGAATAATAAGTATTTACGAACATAAAATTGCTCTCATTACTGGTAGAAATCATCTATGACTTGAGAAATATGGAATCTCTCATTAATGATCTTTTATTAATGGTTTCTATAAAATCCATCAAATACCAAGATATTATGTCAAATCTCAAATCTGATTAATGAGTTAGAGTTATGAACATGAGATGTAATCTATGTATGGTAATCAAGTATGGTCTTGACTAAACTTCCTCTCTATAGCAAGGCTAGAAGGAGTAAGTGAGTCTTCTAGAAAAAATACATTACATAGATAACCATACACATTTAAAGAAAGACTTGTTATAAAAGGATTTTCTCATACTCATATCATTGAATATGGTCATTATCATACTCATGACATTGACTATGATCAACCCTTTTTTCACAAGTAGCTAAGATTAGATCACCAAGGATATTGTTTACTACAAATTCATATTCTTAATATGAAATACAACATAGATTTCAAGAAGGACTGCTTTTCTTAATAGCCATCTACTAGAAGATATCCATACAAATTAGCCTAGACATTTTCTTAATCCATTTTATCCTAACAAAATGTGTAGAGCTTGAGATCCACTTCTGGATATAAAGCAAACATCTCAATGTTGGAATCATCACTTTAATGTAAAAACCACAAGGTATGCTTTTATATAAAGATGAATAGAACATGTGTGTTTACTAAGAACTAGTGGGAGTATAGTGACATTCCTAATCTTGTATAAATGAGACATACTTAATCATGAGAAATTAAATTTTGACCATCCCAGGCCTTTTCACCTTGACTTGAAATGTGTTTCTAAATTGAAAGACTTAGGAAAATCAATATACATTCTTGGAATGTAAAATCTATAGAGATAGATAAAGTAAATGTTAAAAGTTTTATATCATTACGCATATATGGACAACATCTTGAAAGGGATCAAGACACAAAATTCCATTGGAGGAACCTTGATATTGTCACATGACATAAAGTTTTGAGCCAACCTCAAAAGAACCTAGCTCATAGGTTTCGACTAGTTGAAATGATTTATATTCTATTTGCTTGGAAAAAGAATCCATCATTTAAGACATATTATGCATAAGACATGGTATATGATCATGCTATAAGCATATCATAATATGTCAATTAAATACATGGTTAAATCACCGGATGACTATAGGAACATTCTAATAGTACTTTAGAAGAACTAAGCGAATGTATAGTTTAAAATAAAATCTTCATAAGGAGCCGTATAGGATTCTGATTTCTAAACAAAGATATATAATTATGAATTACAATTGGATTGTGACTTCATTGTGGGATGAAGAGTAAGTTTAGTTGGAATGAGGTCCATGCAAAATAAAAATGACACGGTCTACTACAAAATAGGAATACACTACTTTAGAAGTTAAAATATAATATTATTGGATGAATGAGTTCATTGAAAAACTATGCTGATTTATGCAATTCAAGGATCACATAGAAATTTTTGTGACTTCAAGAGTATACTTAGTCAAGCTAAGAGACTCTATGTCACAAAAGAACACAAATCATATACTCCAAGATATTTAACTATACCTAGATTAAATTAAATTAAAGAGACGATAATATTCATAGAATTCACACAAATTAAGTTTAGTTGAACCCATTAACAAAGTCTTTCTTCTAAAATAATTATGAATGCTCACACTTCAGCTATAAGAATTTATTATTCTAGAAATGGGATTTTGATTTAGATTTAGCATTTGGATATTGGAACACTATGACAACTACTATTATTTAATGTTTTGATATACTAAGATATGATCATAACATCAATACTTCTGTTCTGTATTAACATGTTTAATCAATGAATAATCTTATTATTCTACAAGTTTATAGTTGGTTGTAATTATGGGAGCAATTATGAAGTAAGACTAATATGAATTGGAATCGTTGACTTTCACCAGATGATGGTAGGTAATGGTTTGTAACCAAGTTTCATAGGTACTTGTCAGATAACTACTATTGAATTGACTTGTATCAAGATCATCTCATGGATCGCTATCATGAATGATACTTGATTAAAAAAATTACTATCTTTATATCGTTAATGCCTGAGATACAAAATGGGACTTAAGTATTAGGAGTAGTGTGCTTAGATATTGTTGAATCAAAAAAGTGACCCTCTTAAACTTCAGCTACTGCAACCACAATGCCACCGTAGTCAAGCAGTCTCTTCAACAATAATCATCCGAAGTCTCCAGTACCGCAGTCTCTATCTAGTTTACATTACCTTGTCTTTATTATAAAACACTCTATTGTCCAGTATGCCTTGCATGGCTACTCTTAGAGTTGTAAACTTGTTTTCTTTATGAGTCTCTATAAATAGAACTCATTCTCGTGTAATCAATAAGAAGAGAATCTCTCATCTAATTCTAATACATATCTCATAAGTTCTCATTCTATCTTACTTACTCAGTCTTCTTATTCTCATAATCAATCATCATCTCTCTTCGGAGCAAGTCACCTGTGACTTAATCACTAAGTTTGATCTCACACATTCACTTGGTTTGAATGCATTCCTCTTTATGAATCAGATTAAGTGTATACTTGAAATAACAACTGTTGTCATTTACATTTATTTACTTTTTTGCAACTAACTCACACACTTCTAACTCTTAATATTATTGTTGAGGTAACAGATTGTAATGCCCATGTTTCTAGGCTAAGCATTAATTTAATGGTGTAATAGTTAGCGTCAACACTTATAACCTCCTTTGAAATAATAAATAGGAATTATTTGAAATAATATGTGATTTTATGTGCCTTATATTTAATTATAAGATATAATAAGTTAAGAATAAAAATAAGCGTCAAAAATAAAATAATAGATTGGTCCAATATATATGAATAAAGTTGTAGTGGTCGGGACAAGGATTCCAGAGATATAAGAACGTCGAAATCTGAGTTATAACGAAAAAGATATGACTTGTCGAAGTTTCGAGTCAAAACCGGCACGACATTGGGAAACATAAAAAGTTAGTTTATGATAAACTACTTTTTATCCTTAGGAGTATAAATGAATGTTGTAGAGTACGTCTCCACCTACGCGTGGATATAAAGAATGTCAAAAACGGAGTTCGTATACAAAAGTTATGACCTTCCGAAGATACAGCTGTCTAAGAGCATGACACGTGTCAGAAACCCTAAATTGACTGGACTCACGATGTGAGGAGTCAAAAAGCCACATTTCGAAGCTAGAAGTCTACGGGAATGATAACTCAAAAGCTCACGACGTGAGTAATGAATTATCACGACGTGAGGAGTCAAAATGTCACATTTCGAAGCTAGAAGTCTACGGGAACGATAACTCAAAAGCTCACGACGTGAGTAATGAATTCTCACGACGTGAGGAGTCAAACAGACACTATTCAATCCTAGAACGCAGATGTCGAAGCTACGAGGTGATTCATCCATGGCTCACGACGTGAGTAATGAATTTTCACGACCTGAATGGGCCGAAATCATCCTATAAAAAGCAAGTTCATCCTCATTCACTTCTTACACCAAATCTTCCTTCTCTCTCTCTTTTTCTGAAGGCGTACCGCGTCTCGAGCCCGACGATCACGAGCCATTGACCGTTTTTAGATTCTATCTATTCCCGCTACTAAAGTGAGTGCATATTTATTTTCATCTTACGCATAGATATGAAGTATTTTATATAAATTACATGCTATGTGTGCATATTGTCTGTATACTTGTTATCTATGTTAAACGAACACTATTATACATGTTTTAAATGATTTAAACTATATATGTATTTTATATCGACAAATATGTTGGGGGTAAAACATTGGTAGATGAAATAGTTGGTGTGTGATGAAATAAAATGATGAGTGGCCTCGATGTTGTTGTTGATTCAGTCATCTAGTAGAGTATAGATGACAACCACAGACTATTCTACACAGTCAAGTGGAACGCTAGCAGGCCCGCAACCTGTAGGTGTTTGTGAACGATGTGTTCACTGGTGTACTCTATCCCCATCATGGTTGGCTTACGGAAATTTATTTTTGAGGAAACCCCTTAAAAATAGTGTCCATCCCGATGATAATCCTTAGGCTAGATCCCTTACGATATGTGTTTTAGGGATGTAAAATGAGGATAACGGGAATGGGTAATCGGGTTATTGTTGGTTGATGAAATTAATAAACTTATTTATTGCTGGTAGAAAACCCTATGTGCTCACCAGGCTCCCAAGCCTGACCCACTCAGTTTTCTCATATATAGGTAATAGAAAGAGAGAACAAGAGTGATGATCTGATGAGAGATCAATGGATTATAGGCTACTAGAATAAATAGATATTATAATGCCTATGTTGTTTATGTTTATGCTTTTGATCTGTATTAACAATGATATCCCAAAGTTTTTAATATAATACATTTCTACGGAAATGCTTTGATAAATTCTTTTTCATATTTTTTTAGGAACAAATTCCACATTATATTTCTTTAAAAGTATACTTTGATTTTCAAATAAAGCATAAACAAATCGGTCTTTTCTGGCCGTGAATTTGGGGATGTAAAAGTTGGTATCAGAGCATTAGTTTAAGCGAACTAGGAATTTGTAGGATTTCTAGACTTCAACTTAGAATGCTAAGCGATGATTGTGAGGTGTGAGCACTAGCTTATTTTAGGAACTATGCCTAAAATGCTTTCATGTGCTAAATTCTTTGTGCCTAACATGCTAATATTTGTTCGGATCTATGGTATGTTGCCGACTGGGTCTGGAAACCTTATGTGTTTAGGATTCTAAACGTACGACTATGATATTAGAACCAACATATAAACGTTTCAGAGAGATAAGGATGATTTAAACGCCTATCCTAGAAAGGATCTAAAATCACCTTATTTGGTGTATCAAGATAGAAAGGACTCATAGCGGAAACGTAAACGCAAATGGAGATAGGAACCAACCCCCTCAACCTCCAGTGATACAACAAATACCTGTTGTCGAAGAAGTGGCACCTGAGCCAATGACGATGGCCGGAGTGCAAGCGATGATCCAGATGATGTTGGATTGCCAAATAGAGGAAACAAGGCGTTTGCTTCACCAAAACCGAGAAGAACTTACAGTATCAATTGAACAGCGCGAGTTGAATGATGGGCAGTCAGAAGGAGGAAACTACAGTGGCACTGTTGGTCAAGCCAACCTACCGATAGTTAGGAAAAACCACCAGGAGGGAGGAAATGATGGACGTGGATGCAAATACAAGGATTTCATGGCATCCAAACCACCGAGTCTATCTGGAAGCCCGACGCCGGTGGAAGTCATGAACTGGATCTCTGAGATGGAGACGATGTTTGAGAGTTGCGAGTGTGGCAATAGGCAGAAGACCGCTCTCGCGGTTCCTCTGATGAAATCTGGACTACTAAGCTGGTGGAAGCTAGTAGCTGATTCAATGCCCAAAGGTGAAGCAATCAAGATGTCGTGGGAGGATTTTATGGTGCGGTTGAAGATGCAATACTGCTCTGAGCAGGATCTTCTGGAGATCCACAACGAATTCCAGAATCTGAGGAAGGGAAGAATGAGCGAAACTGAATACGCTGCAAGCTTTACTGAGAAAATGAATCTTGTTCCTCACCTCGTCCCAACTGAACTCTCCAAGCTTAACAATTTTGCCATCGGATTACCAGCGGACTTTGGTCCAATTTTCAAGCAAAATACCACTTTGAAAGCCGCCATCTGGGCTGCTAAGAATGTGGAGACTCAGATATGAGAGAAGGGTCTGGAGAGAGCGGAGGTGGGAGAGAAAATGAAATTTGACGGATCCTCGAGTTCTGGTAAGAAGAGTAAATTCTCGAAGTCTGGTTCGAAAGGAGGAGGAGCCGAAGCAAAATGGTGTGACAAATGCAAGAAGAAGCACCAAGGAAAATGTGACGGAGGAGTCACTTGTTTCAAATGTGGAAAGCCTGGGCACTGTGCCACCGAATGCACTTTCACTAAGAAGGTATGTTATGAGTGCAACGAGGAGGGGCACATTTCGAGGGACAACCCGAAGAAGAAGGAGGCTGGAAGACCCAACATACCACTGAATTCGAAGGCAAGAGCCTTCCAGATTACGCTCAAGGCTGCGAAGGAGGCAGTAGACGTTGCTTCAGGTACCTTTCTTGTAAATGGTTTGCCTCTAAATATACTATTTGATTCCGGAGCCAAGTACTCCTTTGTGTCGCATAATTTTGGTGGGAAATTAGCATTACCTATAGAAAAACTTGATAATGCCCTGATTGTAGAAGTTTCCAGTGGCAAATTCGTACATGTTAGTGATCGTATTAAGACATCGTCATCGACCTAAACGGAAACGAATTCCATGAGGAGCTATTACCATAAGAGCTAAACGGTTTCGACATCGTTTTGGGTAAGGATTGGCTTAGCGCCAACGATGCTGAGATTCAATGCCGAAAGAAGATAGTAAGGGTAGACCCACCCGGAAAGGAATCATTTATGGTGTATGAGGAAAAACACAAAGTGAATTGTGGAATCACCAGCCCGATGAAAGCCAAAAAATGTTTGTCCAAAGGATGTGCATCGTACTTGGCATTCGTAATCGAAGCTAAGAAGGAAAAGAAAGAGGTGCAGAATATACCGGTTGTGTGTGAATATCCGGAAGTCTTTCCCGAAGATCTTCCCGTTACCACCTGATAGGCAAATAGAGTTTCGGATAGACTTGTTACCAGGTACAACACCGATAGCAAAAGCACCTTACCGATTAGCATCGACGGAGATGAAGGAGCTCATGACGCAACTTCAAAAGTTGTTGGACAACGGTTTCATTCGACCTAGTTCATCACCCTGGGGAGCTCCAGTGTTATTCGTGAAAAAGAAGGACAGAAGCATGAGAATGTGTATAGACTACCGAGAGCAGAATAAGGTAATGGTGAAGAACAAGTATCCGTTGCTGAGGATTGATGACCTATTCGATCAACTACAAGGTTCGAGCTACTTTTCAAAGATCGATCTTAGGTCAGGATATCATCAATTGAAGGTAAGAGAGCAGGATATCGAGAAAACTGCATTTAGAACGAGATATGGACACTACGAATTCTTGGTTATGTCATTCGGACTAACCAATGCTCCAGCAGCATTCATGGATTTGATAAACATGGTTTGTAAACCATTCCTCGATAAATCCATGATAGTGTTCATTGACGACATTCTGATCCACTCTAAAATCCAAGAGGAGCATGGCAAGCATCTACGGGAAGTGTTGGAAGTGTTAAAAAATGAGAAGCTTTACGCTAAGTTCTCCAAATGTGATTTCTGGATTCGAGAAGTCCAATTTTTGGGTCATGTGGTTAACCAAGAGGGAATAATGGTTGACCCAGCAAAGATAAAAGCTGTAATGAAGTGGGAACGACTAAACAGTCGCACGGAGATTCGAAGGTTTCTGGGATTAGCTGGATATTACCGAAGATTTATCCAAGGATTTTCTTCGATAGCTGCTCCCTTGATAGCTTTGACCCATAAAGGAGCCACATATGCATGGAGTGAGAAACATGATGAGGCATTTGAGAAGCTAAAGAAGAAATTGTGTGAAGCACCAATTCTTTCTCTACCCGATGGAGTTGAAGATTTCGTAGTGTATAGCGATGCGTCGGGAGTCGGGTTAGGATGTGTTCTAACTCAAAGAGAAAAAGTGATAACATATGCATCTCAACAATTAAAGGAGCATGAAAAGAACTACCCCACTCATGATCTGGAGTTGGTAGCGGTAGTTTTTTCCCTAAAGATATGGGGGCATTACCTCTATGGCACGAAGTGCAAACTTTTCACTGATCATAAGAGTCTCTAGTATATCTTTAATCAGAAGCAATTGAACATGAGACAACGACGTTGGCTAGAGTTACTCAAAGATTTCGACTATGAGATACTTTACAACCCTGGTAAAGCAAATGTTGTAGTTGATGCTCTAAGTCGAAAAGTAAACTTTGAAAGAAAAAGGCCAAGATCGTTACGAATTAAAGTTGTCTCGACGATTGTGGAAAGTATCAAGAAAACTTAGTAAGAAGCTTTGGAGAAAAATGACCGAAAGGAAGAAAGTTTAGGCAAAACGTTGGTATTCGGTACAACTTAACAAGGATTGAAGGTATTCCAAGATAGAATTTGGGTACCTAAGATGGGAGGAATAAGGGATCTTCTGATGGAAGAAGCTCATAAAACCATGTACTCGATTCATCCAGGTAGCACTAAAATGTATAGGGATTTGAAACCCTACTACTGGTGACCGACGATGAAGCTCGATATTGCAAATTATGTGGCTGAATGTGTAACATGTGCAAGGGTTAAGGCACAGCATTAGAAACCGTATGGGAGTTTAGAACCTTTACCTATACTTATGGGTAAATGGGAAGATATCACCATGGATTTTGTGACTAAACTGCCCAGAACAAAGAACGGTCACGACATGATTTGGCTAGTCGTGGATCGTTTCACAAAGAGTGCACACTTCATAGCAGCCAATGAGAAATGGTCTATGGATAAGCTTGCAAATGCTTACGTGAAGTAAGTGGTAAGACTTCACGGTGTACCATTAATGATTGTATCAGATCGTGATAGTCGTTTCACGTCAAGGTTTTGGAAAAGTCTACATGAAGAAATGGGTACAAAGTTGTGTTTAAGTACAGCCTACCATCCACTGATTGATGGTCAGAGCGAAAGAACGATTCAAACATTGGAAGATATGATGAGAGCATGTACCTTATAATTCCAAGGTAACTAGGATGAGCACTTACCTCTGGTAGAGTTTTCCTACAACAACAATTATCATTCGAGCATTAAGATGGCACCTTATGATACGTTGTATGGACAGAAGTGTCGTACGCCATCTTGTTGGCTTGAAGCTAGAGAAAAGCAGTTTATGGGCCCCGAGATAGTTCATCAGACTACTGAAAAGCTGAAAGTCATCAAGGAAAGGATGTTAGCAGCTCAGGATCGTCAAAAGAGTTATGCTGACAAGAAAAGACGACCGCTGACATTTGAAGTTGGAGATTCGGTTTTGCTCAAAGTCTCACCATGGAAGGGACTTATACAATTTGGAAAGAGAGGAAAGTTGAGTCCAAGGTTTATAGGACCATTCGAAGTTCTTCAGAGGATTGGGAACCAAGCTTACAAGCTAGAGTTACCGGAAGAAGTAGATGGTATTCATAACACTTTCCATGTGTGTTACTTGAGGAAGTTTACAGGAGAAATTCCTGATATAATTCCAATTTCAGAATTAAGGATGGATGAAAATAAGTAACCCAATTGAAGAGCCTGAGGCGGTTGTTGACAGTAAGACTAAGAAGTTGTGCCGCAAGATGGTTGACTTAGTGCTTGTGCACTGGACACATACGAATGGGCCGAACCTCACCTGGAAAACAGAGAGTGACATGATGAGTTGCTACCCACATCTATTTGCTGATGCGTGATTCCGAGAAAGAATCATCCTAAGGATGAGAGAATTGTAACGCTCGTGTTGTTGGGTTTTGAGCATTCTAACACTTCCTAAGTGTACATGCATCCCTAAATACCTTGGATCTATGTTTTCTCTATTATACATGCAAATAAGAACTTCCAAGGTATTATCCTAATCTAGCATACAAAACAATAATGTAACAAGATAGAATACATACCTCTTGATGTAGAAAGTCTTCATGAAGCTTGAGTGCTTAGTGCCCCAAGTGTGACACCTCAAATGGAATCACAATCATCAAAACACTTAGAATGACTTGAGAGAATTCTACACTCACCAAAATCGGCTAGCCCTTTCTTGAAAATTACTAGTGTCTCTAGTGGCCGATTTTTCCTCAATAATAAGATGCTTATATAGTTACACAATTAGGGTAAACTCTTAATTGTCATGGCTTTCCATTTCCTTGGATCCATGGGTACAAATACACCATGGAGCATCCATGGACCATCCTATGGGTTTTAGCCCAACTTGATTATCCATGGAGCATTAGCCCACTATACAAGTATGGATGATTTACACAATCAACCCATATATTTAATTAGTCTTCTTTTGATCACTTAATTAATCCTAGATTAATTCTTGATCAATACTAATTAAATAATCTTATTATTCTTATCATTAATATACTAGAACTTATAATATATTAATAACCATAAGTGTCTTATTTCTCTCATTCAAGTGCATGATGGTATGCAACCCAAATGGACCATGCCGGGTCGGGTCAAGTCTTACCAAATATAGTTATGGACTTAGACATTAATCCAACAGTCTCCCACTTGGATAAGTCTAAAACTATTATTGCGTATGACTTCAGGAACCAACCGGCAATCGTAGCTCTCAAAAGCTTCTGTCGAACTCTGACCTTGTCGATGAACTCTGACCTTTGTCAATGACTTGTCCATTAGATAAGGGATCATATATTCCTCCATTCTAGATATCATATGGACTGAGACATGGATTATAATCATTCTCTCTGTCCATTTGTTGTTTCCCGATTTCCGATTTATGACAACTGACTAATTGAACAAATCAAATCAGTCCTAGCCCGGCCGAGCACTTCCATTTGTCATCATCAAATCATCGAGGGGCCCACAGATATCGCTTTTATCCCGAAGGTAAAAGGAACGGATAAACTTCGACTCATATGGCTTGTTCTACTACTTGTTGAATCATACACAAAGGCACGTTTTATAGCACCGAGTTACCAAATGCGTTTTCGTGCTATCAATGTACTATCAACTCATAGTAACAACTCATATCTCTAGGTTTGAAGAATATAAGATATTATCGTCTCATGATCACTCGTGATAAAATCCATGAAGTGATTCCAATGAGCGCGGGTTGAATCCAATACTCAGAACTTATGAGCACTCATGATTGTTGTAGCCTTGTCCAACACCTTAGACCTCTACAACCCATCATGACAGTCTTAATTCATATCTACTTCCAAAATATGACTGACTGTGGATGGTTTGAATAACTTAGTCATTCCGGAAGAATAACCCAGTTTATTCGGGAAGTCAAAACATGCAAAGTGAAACACAATAATAATTGAATCCAATATGGTATCAACCCTTTGAACATAAATAAAACACCTTTTATTTATCACCATATGATTACACATTATTCATTGTACACTGTTTCAGCTATCAACTTTATTCTTGAATTTAAAACAATAGTTGTCCCATGCTCCAAGCATGTACACTATGTTTTTTTTCAAAACACTAGTCATGCCACACACCAAGTATGGATACTATGTTTTTCTATGATCTTTACTTTGTGAACTAGATCAATTGAACATAACTTCAATGATTCTCTTTTCACACTCCCAAATCCTTACTGCAAATGCAAGAATTCCAAATTCATGCCATTTACTGGAATCTGTCAGATTCTAAACTTATATGCATTGATCCTCTTGTAATGATTATGCACAAAGTCATAAAGACTTGACAACAAACATTACAGATCATTCCAAAGGAGATCAACTCCTTGGAACCATCCTTCTTGCATTAAGTTTCCTTAATCTTACACAGAGTGAAAATTCTAACTTTGAAACATTTCCAGATTCCATTTTGACTATCACTTCTGAACAAGAGTTGCCTCCTTACAGATTATGTCAATATGGTCCTTCCAGAATTATCACTATACTTCCAACTGTCCTTGAGCAACCAATCTTTGGTAAACCTTAGATTGTCCTCGACAATTGTTTAATCCTTTTAGTCATATCCAGTTCTAAACCTTTTCCCTTCTTAATGCCCCAGGCATTTGGAAAATTTTAGAACGGATGATTATAGCACATGTAATCGATCCTATATCCGAAGCATATGGGACACGATTCATGATGTCTTACATAAAGACTAAACCAGTCTTTTGCTATAATATTTCCATTTCAATTTGCCAAGTTCTCATAATTCAGATTATGAAAAGGGATGCCGTAATCATAATCGAATTTTAGAACGCAAATAATGGACCCATATACAGAATTTCCTTATGTTGAGCCATTCCAACATGAAATTCATATATATCCTTGACTAAATGATTAAAACCTCAGATCTAAACCTTATAGATTTGATATGAAGTATAATTTCCTCTCCCTTAATTATAGCAAAACAACTTTTTCCCAATTGAAATTTTTTGTTTTCTATAATTAACATTGCTAACTTGCAATACTTATCATAATTATCATGCTCCCACTAACATGATGATTATTAGCATAACACTTATGCTCCCACTAGCTTTGACATGTACTCAGAAATCAGCTGACTTTCTTACCAAAGTTCAGATTTCTGATACTAGATTGTTTTGATAAGTCTTTATCAAAATCATACACCTTCCCTTAGATAGCACACTTGTGTATCTAAACAATTATGAAGAGGGATGCCGTAATCATAATGTTTAGACCTTTTTGCCACTTCTCACAAGTCCAAATTAGTGTGCCGGTTAACCACACGCGCTCCACTAACGACTTTGAGAATGCAAATATCACAATTGCTATCTAGCTAAAATCTACTTAGTGAAAGTGTTTCCTCACCATCATTTTCATGAATCAGAGAGAAACCTTATGACACTTAGATTTAATGGCGTATGTGTTCTTATCCATGTGAATTGTCAAAACCATAGTCACAAGACAAGGATAATGACAAACCCAAACTCATATGGATTGAACTCAATCTTAACTTCTTGCCACCTGGCAGCTCAAGGGCCTGCCATTGCTTCCAAGTTGTTATGCAACAAACTGAGAACTCTAAGAACTCATATGCAAAGCCAACTTTAACTGGAATGGGCACAGATATGTCAACACAATAGATTATAAACCTCAAATTGTGTGCTAGAGAAGAACTTTAGGTTTTTATTCTTGATTAGTTCTTGAGACTTTCAAGACCTTTAAGACTCCCACTGTCCTCTTGACATATAAGACTCCCTTGTCAAACATCCAAGAGATAGTGCGGATTCTAATCAAGAAAAACACTTTACCCAATTGGCCTAAGTTGGTCTTTGTTTTATCCAAAACATCACAACTTACCAATTTCAAATGTACAAGAGTAGAAAACTTTTACTCTTACATTTGACAAGTGTTTTAAACCTTCTTTAAGACATGTCACTCAAATGACAATCTTGGAGTATGACTCTAAGACTTGTATTGGAACGAAGTATGACTCATCTTCTTGATTTAACCATTTCAACAATTCAAGTTCCTCTTCTTAGTCATAAGAATGCACTAAGATTTCCTAAGAGAACTAATTTTGATATGGTTTCTTAATCATTAAGATGATCACAAAACTGATACTAAAGTACTCTCCCATCTTTTCAGATTTGAGAAACTTTTATCTTACTGCCTAAATTGATTCTTCTTATTCGCTCTGCCTTACATTGGAACCTTTTCCAATGTCTCAGAGTTACACTTAAGCTTGTAAGTATAATCATATTTACTGAACTTAAGTAAATCATGACGAATAGTCTTATCAAACTTTTTGTGGTGGACTTGACCAGTGCACAAGAATGTGTACTCGATCCCTTAGTCCTTTACTTGATTCACACATCCATGTGAACAAGTAATTAGTCTTAATTTTCCAAAACTTGAAAGTTCTCATTCATCATGCTATACAACTTGCATGATTCCAAGTTCCGGTCCAATTGAACCTTGGATGATGAGAATCTTTCCTTATTTGGTAAATTTAGACATTACCACAAATGAAAGAATCAATTTCATATTTCCACTCTTGCTCTTAACGGAATTATATAAGCAACAATTTTTCCTCAAATGCCATTGTAAGGATATTTTAAAATAAATAAAATCAAAAAAAATTCTCTTTTATTTTAAAACTTTGCGGAAAAAACTTATCCTTACAATCCATATGAGAACTTGTTGTTATCTATTCCTAGGCAATATCTCATAACTCCTAAGAAGTAGCTCAAGAATCCGATTTTTCAAACTATGCGATAGAAATCCATCTACGCTATCAGATTCAGCATATTCTTTCTTTAAGTTTCTTCACTTTTTTTCCTTTGATTCTTAAAACATCGCCATGTGACCCAGTCACATCATGTATCAAGAATCTCAGAATAGAAACTTAACAGAGTTAGATAGTGGAATTTACCTGAAGTAGAGTCAAACTTATTGACTTTAACATCCTTAGGTAAATTTGGCAGCTTCGCAACCAATGCCCTTTCTTTGGCAATACAAACATATGGACCCTTTGATAATGGTACACAGGACTATCACAGACTTAGCTTTTCTCTTTACCATTTGGTCAACCGAGTTGACTATAGCCGATCCCTTTCCATTGGGGAGAGAATGCTTTACTGGATATCCAATGTCATCATTGTCAATGTCCATAAAGTTTTAGGAAGTTGATCTTAACAAATAGACAAGATCATTAAGGGTCTTGTCATAGTCTTTTTCATAGGTTTTCCAAAAGAACTCACTATGTGACTTAGAAAGTAGTTGAACCACCAACTTTCTCAAGACTTTGACACCCAACTCTCCCGGCTTGTCAATATGTGACTACATCTCCAAGATGTGACCACACCTAGACCTTGCCTTGCCTAATAGGGTCTGAGTGACCTTAAACTTTTCAAGAACTTGTGGGTTAGGGAGAATAATTTGAAGAGGTGAAGAAGTATGATATCCATGGGACATCATCTTCATTAGGAAACCTTGTTTCAAGAGATTTGGGAAGATCATAGGTGTCTAAACCAGACATCTTTTGGGAGATATTCAAGATAGTTGATTTAAAGTCCTTAATATGACACCCAATATGAAATATTAAGGCTAGGACCCAACAAACTATTTTATAACTTAGAAGAGGTATGCCGTAATCCAAGCTATAAAATATTTGAAGGTAGGTGAATGACGATTCACCAATTTCCACCAAGATAAACGAAATGTATTATTAGGTTTTAATTGGTTTTGAAACTCCTAGATCTTTGAGATTCATTGAACTTTTCAAAGGCATGTTTCAATCTCGAGTGTGCCCTTCAGGTTTTGTGACTGGGATGCCGAGGATCACAAAACAAGGTGTGAAGTAACCATGCAAATCACTTGGTACCCTTAATAAATTACCCCTCAATCGATGTGCCGGTTAACCACACACGCTCCATCGATACTATGATAAATATTAAGTCACCCTTTACCTACCTTGTTAAGTCCAAGTTAGTGTGCCGGTTAACCACACACGCTCCACTAACGACTTAGACAAAGTGTAAAGTGCAATTTCATGGATTAGCACCTTATTCACATTTTTCCTAAGTAACTAAGATTGGGTATTATTAAGAGTTTAGTTACTTAGTATTATCATTAATACTTTTAATGAAGGGAGAATTCTAGTCCTGTCAAACCCGTTCGGCTAACGACCCTCCACCAGTCAAGCAAGCGGTGGGTGAGAGTGGACACCCATTAAGTTGCCATTTTATAGGCAACAACCTTATACCCACCTTATAGACCGGCTTCGTGAATGAGGCGTACTAGCGGTAAGACTGACTTTACTCTTATACATATATATATTATTAACTTATAATATTATAAAGTATAAGGGTTGAATTTTAACTTTTAAAATTCTAAGGGCTAACTTGGAATTAAAGTATTCATAAGTGAAAACTTTACAAATTCCAAAACTTGAGGGCAAGTTTTGAAACTATTCAAAACTAATTAATTCCATAACTTATGTGTTTAAAGTAGTTTTAATCCAAAAACTCTTCAAGTTCCATAACTTGAGGACAAGTTATGGAAGACTTTAAACTAATAAAAGAATTAACTTTTCTTTATTTTATAACTTATGGAATTAATTAAGGTTACACTTTTTTTATTTTATTTTATTTTATTAAATGAAGAGACTCTTGGTCCTCCATAACTTGAGGACAAGTTATGGAGTCATAAAACCATTTAATTAGAACTAGACTCTTCATTTTGTAACCTTTGCCAATTTTTATGAGTTTTATGATTCTTAAATGTGACTTTTCATATAACTTGAGGACAAGTTACAAAAACACATTTTTGAATCAATTCTTAGATTAATTTGGATTAAAACCAACTATCACATAATTTTCATCATTAATCCAAATTCACTCATAAAACAAGATAACACAAAAAACTTTTGGTGATCCATAACTTATTCTTAAGTTATGTAATCCTTTAAAACATTAACACCAAATTTTGTAACTCCAAAAAAAACTTTGAATCAATTTTTTTTTAAAACCTTTTAAAATCCATAACTTATGGAGGTTTCAAAAAAATAAAACTTTTTAGATCAAACTTTTAAAACTAATAAAATAATCATATTATTTTATCTTTTATTAAATTTGAGCTAATTCAACTCATAAAGCAAATTATTCAAATTTTACAAATAATTAGTTTTTCACAAGAACAAGTAATTATCTTAAAATTTGACAAACTTCATGGTTTCTTTTTCCAACTTTGAAAATAAAATATTTGCATCAATATAACAGAAAACAACCCGTGGCTCTGATACCACTGTTGGGTTTTGAGCATTCTAACACTTCCTAAGTGTACATGCATCCCTAAATACCTTGGATCTATGTTTTCTCTATTATACATGCAAATAAGAACTTCCAAGGTATTATCCTAATCTAGCATACAAAACAATAATGTAACAAGATAGAATACATACCTCTTGATGTAGAAAGTCTTCATGAAGCTTGAGTGCTTAGTGCCCCAAGTGTGACACCTCAAATGGAATCACAATCATCAAAACACTTAGAATGACTTGAGAGAATTCTACACTCACCAAAATCGGCTAGCCCTTTCTTGAAAATTACTAGTGTCTCTAGTGGCCGATTTTTCCTCAATAATAAGATGCTTATATAGTTACACAATTAGGGTAAACTCTTAATTGTCATGGCTTTCCATTTCCTTGGATCCATGGGTACAAATACACCATGGAGCATCCATGGACCATCCTATGGGTTTTAGCCCAACTTGATTATCCATGGAGCATTAGCCCACTATACAAGTATGGATGATTTACACAATCAACCCATATATTTAATTAGTCTTCTTTTGATCACTTAATTAATCCTAGATTAATTCTTGATCAATACTAATTAAATAATCTTATTATTCTTATCATTAATATACTAGAACTTATAATATATTAATAACCATAAGTGTCTTATTTCTCTCATTCAAGTGCATGATGGTATGCAACCCAAATGGACCATGCCGGGTCGGGTCAAGTCTTACCAAATATAGTTATGGACTTAGACATTAATCCAACACGTGTCTCTAGGCTAAGAATTAATTTAATGGTGTAATAGTTAGGGTCAACACTTATAAGCTGCTTTGAAATAATAAATAGGAATTATTTGAATATTATGTGATTTTATGTGCCTTATATTTAATTATAAGATATAACAAGTTAAGAATAAAAATAAGCATCAAAAATAAAATAATAGATAGGTCCAATATCTATAAATAATGTTGTAGTGGTCGGGACAAGGATTCTGCAGATATAAAGAACGCCGAAATCCGAGTTATAACGAAGAAGATATGACCTGTCGAAGTCTCGCGTCAAAACCGACACAACACTGGGAAACGTAAAAAGTTAGTTTATGATAAACTACTTTTTATACTTATGAGTCTAAATGAAAGTTGTAGAGTACATCTCCACCTACGCATGGATATAAAGAACGTCAAAAACAAAGTTCGTATGCAAAAGTTATGACCTTCCGAAGATATAGTTGTCTAAGAGCATGACACGTGTCAGAAACCCTAAATTGACTGGACTCACGACGCGAGCCTATTTTCTCACGACGTGAGGAGTCAAAAAGCCACATTTCGAAGCTAGAAGTCTATGGGAATCATAACTCAAAATCTCACGACGTGAGTAATGAATTCTCACGACGTGAGGAGTCAAAAACTCACATTTCGAAGCTAGAAGTCTACGGGAACGATAACTCAAAAGCTCACAACGTGAGTTATGAATTCTCACGACATGAGGAGTCAAACAGACACTATTCAAGCCTAGAATGCAGATGTCGAAGCTAAGAGGTGATACATCCTTGGCTCACGACGTGAGTAACGAATTCTCACGACGTGAATAAGCAGAAATCAGCCTATAAATAGCAAGTTCGACCTCATTCAATTCTTACACCAAATCTTCCTTCTCTCTCTTGTTTTTTGATGCCGTTCTGCGTCCCGATCCCGACAATCATGAGCCGTTGAACGTTTTTTATATTGTGTCTACTCCCACTACTAAAGTGAGTGATTTATTTTCATCTTACGCATAGATATGAAGTATTTTATATAAATTACATGCTATGTGTGCATATTGTCTGTATACTTGTTATCTATGTTAGACGAACACTATTATACATGTTTTAAACGATTTAAACTGTATATGTATTTTATATCTACAAATATGTTGGGGGTAAAACATGGGTAGATGAAATAGTTGGTGTGTGATGAAATAAAATGATGAAAGACCTCGATGTTGTTGTTGATCTAGTCATTTAGCAGAGTATAGATGACAACCACAGACTATTCTAGACAGTCAAGTGGAACGCTAGCAGGCCCGCAACCTGTAGGTGTTTGTGAATGATGTGTTCACTGGTGTACTCTATCCCCATCATGGTTGGCTTACGGACATTTATTGTTGAGGAAACCCCTTAAAAATAGTGTCCATCCCGATGATAATCCTTAGGCTAGATCCCTTACGATAGGTGTTTTAGGGACGTAAAGTGAGGATAACGGGAATGGGTAATCGGGTTATTGTTGGTTGATGAAATTAATAAACTTATTTATTGCGGGTTGAAAGCCCTATGTGCTCACCAGACTCCCAAGCTTGACCCACTCAGTTTTCTCATATACAGGTAGTGGAAAGAGAGCACATGAGTGATGATCTGATGAGAGATCAATGGATTATAGGATACTAGAATAAATAGATATTATAATGCCTATGTTGTGTATGTTTATGCTTTTGATCTGTATTAACAATGATATCCCAAAGTTTTAATATAATACATTTCTACGGAAATGCTTTGATAAATTCTTTTTCATATTTTTTGGGAGCAAATTCCACATTATATTTCTTTAAAAAAATATACTCTGATTTTCAAATAAAGCATAAACAAATCGGTCTTTTCTGGCCGTGAATTTGGGGATGTCACACAGATCCTTCGAGATTAACTATTGCGCTATATACTTGTTCTAACGTTTGTTCAAGTGTGTCTCAAAGTTTTTCTCTCAACATTTGGTATCAGAGCCATAGTGTTTGCTTTTTGAAAATCGGAACTCTGATTTTTCGAAGGGCTTTCTATACCACTGAAGCTCATTTCTAAAACAAAAAAAAAAAAAAAAAAAACTTCAAAAAGTGGCACACTCGTTACCACTTAATTTCTCCAACAGTGTTGGTGGTTCTAATTGAGCCCCAATACTGGTTGTGAATGAATATCATCACTGGTCACAAAGGATAGAAAGATATCTCAGAAGACTTGGTAGAGATGTTTGTCGATCTATAGAAGAATGACCACATGTCCCAATCCTTACACCAGTCCAAACTGACGGAGCCACAACAAGGCTGGGAGGAGGTCAACCTACTTTGAACCGTCCCACCAAGGATTATCTCGATAAGATGGAAAATGATGCTATTGCCTTTAATGAAATCTCTTGTGGAGTTGCTCCTAACAACTTCGACATTATCATAAACTGCAAATCAGTAAAAGAGATCTGGGATGTTCTCAAAAATCTGTATGAAGGCTCAGAGTAATCTCAAGACAAGAAGCTCACGACTGCACTCAATGAGTTCAACAACTTCAAAGCTCACACCGGTGAAAGTTTGGAAGACTCCTTTAATAGATTCAACTTGATTGTCACAAAACTATCCAATGCGGCCACCATCCGCAACAATCATGAAACAAATCTACAGTTCCTTAATGGCTTGGGAAGACATTGGACAACAACCAATATGATCATTCAAGGAGATAGGAAGATTCACTCGTTGTCCCTCTATAAGCTCTTTGGAGAATTGCAAGCTTAAGAGTCTAGTGTACTCAAGGACTGTTCAGACTTCGGGGGTTCACTTGCTCTTGTAGCACAATCACCTCACACTCAAACATATCCCATCTCGTATGACTCACCACCGCAGTCATATGAAGCAGACTCAGAATATGACGATGAAGAAGAGTTTCAAAATGCCATCGCCCTTATTAGTCAAAAATTCAATCGCTTATCACCTTCATTTCGTAAAAACCAATAGTACAACCGACCGCCCTTCAACCGCAACTTTCAAAACAATCACTTTCGTTCCACCAAGAATCCTCTCCCTCCACTGCAGCCTCAGCAAACAAAGTCTAAAGACGTACCACTGCAGTCTCAATCAAATGACTCTGGTACTTCTTTAGTAAACAAAAGTGATATTGTTATATGTCACAAGTGCAACAAAGAAAATCATTTTGCCATGGACTGCAAGGCAAACGTAGTGAAAGACAGAGCCTTCTATCTTGGAATGGCTCAAGAATTGGAGGACAAAGAAAAAGGAAAAGCTTATGTTGCTCAAGTGAAAAGGGATCATCAAGTGTGGTCATCAGGAGATGATGATGAAGATGACCACAGTAAAGGAAAAGGCAAGATCTACATGGTAGCAACTTGTCACACCCCCAAACCAAGGATTGCGGAAACGTCCGGGGGTGGAGGACTTCATGTAGAGTATCACAACAACGAGTATAATAGTGCTCAAAGTAAATACAACCATCATAAATATAATTGAAAAAGTTACACCAAAGTATATGTTTACATGATTCAAATCAATTACATTATGATACAAAATGAACTGTTCGACGATTTATCGTCCCATCCTCAAAACGTGGTTGATTTCCTGTTTCACTGAATTCCTGAGAATACAAGTAGTTTTGAAAAGTGTCAACACAAAGGTTGGTGAGTTCATAAGCTTTTGACAGTAAGAGTTTGAAAATCGATCTTTGTAAAGAGACGTATGATACCAAGAAAAATCCAATATTTTCCTTACAAAAGTTATGTAGTCCTAAATACCAGGACCGAAAATGAACAACTATTTGTCATACTTAAAGATATAAAAGTGGTTTTAAATCGGCATAAAACCTTTTCTGATGTGAGAAAAATCCCATAATGAGTGATGGGTAGTCTTAAATACCAAGACCGAAAGTATACAATAAAGTATGTAATTGTTGATGTAAAAAGTGATTTTAAATCGACATAAAACCCTTTTTGATATGAAGGCGTATAAGTATTTTTCCATACTTAAAGTAATTTCAGTGAGCTAAATAGACATAACTCGCTAATTTAAAGTTAGAACCCATAAATCTTATGATTGTTAATACCACATGTGAGCTGTCATAACCATACTTGACATAGACGGCCTCGTAATACGACGTTCTTCAGGCGTCGCCGTTAAATGACACTTGTCACCACAGACCTGCCGGTCTAGCTGTTGCAAGCAGCTCTGGTGTGGGTTTGTCAAACCCAATATAGATCTATACACAACTATCACGTTCTCCCTACAAGAGACTCTGGTTACAATTTACAGGACTTTTTGACTTTGTTACTTTGGAAGTAACCCGAAGGGAATGACTCACAAATTTATTCATTAACAGATTTACGTGAACTAAACTGAAAACCTTTGGTAAATAAGTTTGAGAAGTAAATGATACATAAACTATACGTATTATAGTTTATCCAAAACGTTTGTAATGTATAAGAATTCTTTTATGAAAATGCCTTAATGCTATGAATCCATAAACTATGCTCATTATAGCTTAATATACGTGTTCTAAATGAATGAATAATCTTATCATGAATGACTATGTTTCATTTTATGATGATAAACTAACAAGGAAACACATTCAATATTTAGAACTTATCGTTATACACTTTGCTCAACATAATACAAAGTGTTATGAAAGTTATAAGCTGTTAACAAATTTTCAACCTTTCTACACTGTTTTTGAAAAGTCATAGAAAAATCATACGAAGTTGAAAACTCAATCCGTAAATTCTGAGAGTTCCCAAAATGTGTCTAGTTTACTCATAATTTTTTATCATGATTTTTAATGATCTCCAACTTGGGTGAAAAAGTCCATAATCACAGACTGGTCCGGATTGGTGTTTGAAATGATAGGCAGTTTTGTAAAAATCACCATAAATTGTAGAAAAATCGTATGGAGATGTGCAAGTAGTCATTTTAAAGCTAAGAACTGGAACGACTTACACCTAAAACAGTTTTGAAAACTAAAATGTTTAAGTTGTCCAAAACAGTCCGTGAATGGAGTTGAACTTTTCTGATGAAGGCTGTTAGAAAAGTGTAGTTATGTTCTTGGTGTTTTAACTTGTATCCCCCCCCCCTAAAAACTTGAGAAAACATGAAAATATAGGGGTATGAACTCACCTTGAGTGATTTCAGTAGGTAAGTGTTGAAGAAGAGAAGTGTTCAACCCAAGAACACTTGAAGAATCACTTGAAGATTCGAAGATCTAACAAGAATGTGATGATGTTTGTGTTAGCAATCTTTGATTTTGAGTAGGAGGATGTGTAATAATCATAAGAAAGATGATGATACTTACTAATTGTAGGAGAAGAGTCTTGGAGTATGCCTTGAAATTCTCGAATTAGAGAGAAAAAAGATGAGAGAGTTTGGAGTGTGATTCTTGGTAAAAATGAGAGAATGACTAAAGTGTGAGGAGAGAGGATGGATGTTCCAGCCCTAAGAACGTGGGAATAGTTGAAAATAGTGAGAAAGGACCTATGAAGTGACTAGGGATGGGCTGGTGGTGAATAGTGACATGGAGTGGGTATGGGAGTGGTTGCTTGTGTCATAAAATAAGGTAAAGTCAACACTCTACCTTTGTACTTCACCCACTCTCTTTTGGATAAGGTTTTATCCTTAAAAACATGATTAATTAATAGTTAAGGGTCCTTATATGTTAAAATAAAGTTTTGGGTGAAAATCCCATGTTAAAACAATTAAAAACGGGCGAAAAATGCAAATTTAGTCGAAAACCGGGAGAAAAAGCATTCCCAGCGAGACCTCTCGGTCCTAGGCCGAGGTTCGGTCCCTAGGCCGAGGTTCGGTCAGGCTGGTGCCGAGCCGGAAGCGAATGCGAGCCAGAAGAAGAAGGCGAAGGCGAGGCTTAGTCCGAGGGCTCGGTCCGAAGGTCAGAAGCGAGGGTTCGGCAGGCCATCAGAAGAGAAGGTTCGGTAGCCATTAGAAGAGAAGAGGTCAAATCCGAAAGGTGCCGAACATTCGGGTTCGGTTGAGGCATCCGAGGTTCGGGCCCGAGAGGACCTTTCGGGTTCGGTTCAGCAGCCTTCGGCTCAGAAGGGTTCGGTTCCTAAGAGGGGTTTCGGTTCCTAATAGGGGTTTCGGTCCCTAAGAGGGGTTTCGGCTCCTTAAGTCCGTTTTTCGCGTAGACTTCCGTTTTTGGGCTGTTTTCGCCAAATTCGAGGGTCGGAATGCCCCGAGTGATTATAGAAAGTTGGGGGAGATTTCGAGAGAGATTTGAGAGAGATTCCACATACTCAGAGAGATTTAGGAGAGATTTGACATACTTGGAGAGATTTCACATACAGAGAGATATTTGGGAGAGATTTCATATTCTTAGAGAGATTTGGGAGAGATTTGACATTCTTGGAGGGATTTCTCATACAAAGAGATATGTGGGAGAGATTTCACATTCTTAGAGAGATTTGGGAGAGATTTGACATTCTTGGAGAGATTTCTCATACAAAGAGATATGTGGGAGAGATTTCACATTCTTAGAGAGATTTGGGAGAGATTTGACATACTTGGAGAGATTTCACATACAGAGAGATATTTGGGAGAGATTTCACTTTCTTAGAGAGATTTGGGAGAGATTTGACATACTTGGAGAGATTTCACATACAGAGAGATATTTGGGAGAGATTTGACATTCTTGGAGAGATTTCTCATACAAAGAGAGATTTGGGAGAGATTTCACATACTTAGAGAGATTTGGGAGAGATTTGACATTCTTGGAGAGGTTTCTCATACAAAGAGAGATTTGGGAGAGATTTCACATAGTTAGAGAGATTTGGGAGAGATTTGACATTCTTGGAAAGGTTTCTCATACAGAGGGATATTTGGGAGAGATTTGACATTCTTCGAGAGATTTCTCATACAAAGAGAGATTTGGGAGAGATTTCACATACTTAGAGAGATTTGGGAGAGATTTGACATTCTTGGAGAGGTTTCTCATACAAAGAGTGATTTGGGAGAGATTTCACATACTTAGAGAGATTTGGGAGAGATTTGACATACTTGGAGAGATTTCACATACAGAGAGATATTTGGGAGAGATTTCACTTTCTTGGAGAGATTTCTCATACAAAGAGAGATTTAGGAGAGATTTCACATACTTAGAGAGATTTGGGAGAGATTTCTGATAAGAAGAGATGGAGTGAAAACGATTGAGAAAGGTTTCATTGGTGACCTTTTTGAGTGTCCGGCTTCGCACTGCAAGGTCCGTAAACCCCGTTAAGCCTTGTTTAAGGATCTTGCATACTCCCGATGAGTATGTAACATTATTTTAACGGTTTGGCTCTCCACGTACCACCGTTTTAGGTTAAGGAGATCTAGATGTACGCACTTTTCGATTTATGATCTCTCATTAGAATATAAAGTTGTTTAGAAATTACATAACGTAAACTCTAGTACCTGCGGGCAAATTGAGTTGACCGGTTTGACTTGTTGACTTTAGTTGACTTTGACTTGACCGAAAATTGACGGTTGTCACACAACTGCTGATGAAGACGACTCAACCAAGCTAAAGAACCATTGCTATATGGCAAAAGATGGAACTCTCAGCATTATGGAACAGGTAAAACTTATGATTCAAACTTTAAATTATAGCATGCATGACTGTCAACGTTTCATAGACACACTCAATGACACATGTGTTGTCGTCCTTACAGACTACAATAAAGCCCTAGATAAGAAGAACATCGCATCGCAGGAGATGTTCCATGTTAGAGGACGTTTGGATAACAAAAGACTCAAAATGGCAATGTTAGAGAATGACTTGGCGCTAGAAAAAGATGCTATAATGTTAAGTGAAACACAACTAGATATAGCTTTAAATCAGAGAGATTTAGCACAAAGCGAAATTGTATGCTTAAATGTTTTAATTGAAAAGTTTTTTAATGAAAGTGAAGCCATTGAGAATCTAGATAATAATGACAATGTTGATAACACTTTGAATTGGGGTTGGTCCAATGGGTACCCAACCGTATCGGACTCCTCACCCCGGTTAACCCCGGAACGTCCCTATGTCCCTCCAAACCGCAACTTTTTATTCCCAGTCAATGACAAAACATTTCCTGGGGATATCCAAGCTCATTTTGGTAAACTCCATGATTTGAGTAATAACTGTGTTATCGAGGAAATTCTCCCTGAATTATCTAATCATGTTGATAACATAATTCATTCTGATTCTCTGACATCATCCGTAGTTGATGAGGAAATTGTTGTAGAAAGTCCTGAAGTCACATTGGACTCCCCATCTCTTCAGTCTGACCGTAATACTCCTAACCACAGTCATGAACTGAAATTTGTTCCATTAACTAGTATCAAATGTCCCACTAAAGTGTCCACTAAGACTTACTCTGCGGTTGTTCAAAGCTCTACACCGCAGACCTTAGTCAAAAGTTCTGTGACTTTTGAACCAATTAATCATGAATTACCAATCGAAAACTTTGAATTTGGTCAATGTTCTCAAAGTCCTGACTTCTCCAGTTCGGATGAATCAAGTGCCTGTTTTTCAAAATCTTCAAAAGATATAAGGAAACCGCAACTAAATGTCACTAACTGTGGTTCTCCTAAAACCGAAGCAAAAAGAGCTCTAAAAGAAGAATTT
Source organism: Lactuca sativa (assembly GCF_002870075.4). Lineage (NCBI taxonomy): Eukaryota > Viridiplantae > Streptophyta > Magnoliopsida > Asterales > Asteraceae > Lactuca > Lactuca sativa. The sequence continues at coordinate 312,139,674 of NC_056630.2, forward strand.
CGTTCCCGTGGCAAGCAACGGGAAATTCATTCAAAACAAAATAAATTTGTTAAAATTCCCATGTCAAAAAGTCCAGAAAAACTTGTTTTCTCAAATTATCACTTCAAATCAACTATTTCCAAGAAAACAAAAAGGAAGGAGTTCACTATTTCTAACACTGCTCAGAAATCATCTGACACAAAGGGTAAGTCTTTTGGATCAAATGGTTTTTAAGTCTTTTCATTAGACAATCCAAAATGGAAAGGTATTCTACCTACCTCAACCTTTCCAAAGTCTTATTCAAAAACTCAAAAATGGAAAGGAATTTTGCCAACTCCAGCACTCAAAGGTCACCTCAAGAGTTTAAGAAATCACTTCACAAAAGGCCTGCACGTGCCTACACACCTGCAAAACTTGCAAAGAACACCTTTTCAAAACCCACAAACAAAAAGGTCAAATCTTACAATCATCGGACTGGACGAAAGCATACGTTTTCCACAAAACCACAGACCAGGCCAAATGTCAAGGTAAATGATAAAAAGTTTGTGTGTCAATGTCAGTGTTAAAAGATCTTCTCTCATGACAAATCTCATCGTTCTCAAAAGACTCTTAAATATCCACAATCTTACAAAATTTCAAAAAATCTCAAACACCCAGGACTAGGCTTGAAAATTGACTTGAAACCTGTCCCTACAACCTCACATCATGCATCGATTAAAACATCGTATGTTACTCCGGGCTCCAAACACGCTTGGGTGCCTAAATTAACCACTTAACTTATGTAGGCTTTGCGAAAGGAGGATCAAGAAGAACAATGGTTGATCGACAGTTCCTGCTCCTTGCACATGACCAGAAGGTTAGAATACCTTCGGGATTTCAGGCCTATATGCAATGGTGGAAATCTTACATTTGGAAACAATGCGAATGGAATCATCAGAGGTTATGGTGTACTCACTAAGGGGTATTTCTCAATTCTGAAGGTTGCTTATGTAGAGAGCCTTAAACACAATCTCATCAGTGTTGGCCAACTATGTAAGACAGGCCATCGAGTTGAGTTTGATGATCAATTTTGTTACATCATGACGAGTGATACAAGCAACTGCTTAATCAATTCATGATCCGAAGGTACCATGTATCCTCTGGATGTCTCTCTCATCATTGGTAAACCGCAACTGTGCTTTCTCTGCAAAGCTTTATCCGAAGTTAGCTGGTTATGGCACCACAAGATCGCTCATCTTAACTTCAAATACATCAACACCTTAGTCATTGAAGAACTGGTCAGAGGACTACCCATTCTCAAGTTTAGCAATGACACTCTATGTCCTACTTGTGAATATGGTAAGCAATCCAAAGCAAGTCACCCTATGGTGATTGACTCTTCTATATCTGAACCCCTTGAACTACTCCACATTGATCTCTACGGTCCATCAACCGTAGCCAGTCTCCATCATAAAAATACATACTGGTTATAGTTGATGACTTCACTCGCTTCACTTGGGTATTTTTCCTCAGACTCAAATCCGAAATACCACAGATTTTAATAAACTTCATCAAAGAAATAGAACTCTAGATCAAGCTGCCTGTTAGACGCATCCGCAGTGATAATGGAACTGAATTCACTAATCATCCTCTCAACAACTTCTTGGTGTCAAAAGGTATCTCTCATAACTTTTCAGCTCCGTATACACCTCAACAAAATGGTGTAGTAGAGCGAAGGAACCATACTTGTGTCGAAGCATCCAGATCCATGCTCAACTTCACACATCTTCCTCCTTACTTCTGGGTTGAAGCTATAGCAACAACATGCTTAAATCAGAACCAAAGCATTGTTTGCAAACGCCTCAACAAGACACCGTATGAGGTATCAACAACCGAAAGCCAAATGTTCGTTTCTTTCATATCTTTGGGTGTGGATGTTTTCTGATCAACAACAGAGATTTGCTAAACAAATTTGCACTGAATTCTGGTGAAGGCATCTTTCTTGGTTACCCCACGAATAAGGTTGCTTATCGGGTTATCATCAGATGAACGAGGCTAATAATTGAAATTTTTGATGTGAAGTTCGATGACTCTTACATCCGTAACACCCCTCCATCTACTGAAACCACTGCCATCATTGAAAGTGACATTCCTGCTTCTTCAGGTCCTCTAAACCTGGTTGAAGTCAATTATGATGATCTCTTCGACCTTATTGAAACGACAAAACTATCCGAAGTCCTTGTGTCACCAATTGCTCAACAATAACACGCTGATGTTTCTGGTGCATCTCTATTCGAAGTAGCATCTCTCAATACTTTTACCTCTTCGGTTGAGGGGGAAAGCTCTACTCCGAATCAAACAACAACCATCGAGGTTCTAGTATTTGATGATGCTCACGTTCCCATTTTCAGAAAATCATTACCATCAAACGTATCTTCGGATTTGGATGATGAAATCATAGAGAATATTGACACTCGAACCAACTCAAGGATCATTACTCTCCCATCAGCAGTCCAGGGGGAACCTTCTCAGGTTCCAGAGGAACTCCCATCAGCAATCCAGGGGGAACCTCTCCAAACTACTCAAGAAGCTGTCATTCTCGCTCCAACAAGCCAAGATGATTCTGCAGGCTATTCTTAAATCCAGGGGGAACTACCGTCCCTATCCGAAGAAACCTCTGATATTGAAAATATTCCTTCTACCGCAACTGCTGATCATCTGATGGCTCCTCTACATGTATGGACGAAGGATCACACACCATGTCAAATTGTTGGCAACCCATCCGCAGGTATCCAAACTCGATCTGCCAAGGATTTATCTGATCATTGTCACTATGCAGCATTTATGTCCGAAGTCGAGCCTCGATCTATCAAAGAAGCATTATTGGAACCAGATTGGATTTTTGCAATGCAAGAAGAACTGGAATAATTCAAAAGAAACAAATTGTGGCAACTTGTTCCCATTCCACAAGGCCATACTATTGTTGGTACTAGATGGGTGTTCAAGAACAAGTTAGATGAATCTGGTGCGATTATCAGAAATAAGGCAAGACTAGTTGCTAAGAGCTACAGTCAACTAGAATGTGTTGACTATGATGAAACATATGCTCCGGTGGCTAGAATGGAAGCAATCCGAATCTTCTTAGCATATGCTTCCCACAAAAACATCAAGGTACAACAAATGGACGTTAAGAGCTCTTTTCTCAATGGGGAATTGAAAGAAGAGGTTTATCTTCAACAACCTCCCGACTTTGAAAGTATCGAGTTCCCTGATCATTACTACGAGCTTCAAAAAGCAGTCTATGGTTTGAAGCAAGCCCTAGAGCTTGGTATGAGACCCTTTCTGAATTCCTAGTCTCTTTAGGCTACAAAAGAGGAGTGATTGATCTCACACTATTTAGAAAAGCAAACGGTAATCACCTTATGCTTGTACAAATATACATACATGATATCATCTTCGGATCAACTGATCAAAGACTGGTGAATGAATTTGCTAAGCTCATGACAAACAAATTTCAAATGAGCATGAATAGAGAGATTAATTTCTTTCTAGGTATTCAAGTCAAACAAATTCAGCAAGGGATATTCATTCATCAAGAGAAATACACCACTGAACTTTTGAAAAAATACTCTATGGACAACTGCTCCTCGGCTAAGGTCCCTACGGCCGTCGGATATAAGATCTCTGTTGATCCCTCTGGCGAATCTTTCGATCACAAGACTTATAGAGGTATCATTGGCTCTCTAATGTATCTCACCGCAAGCCCAATGTACATTGTCTTTGCAACCGGTGTATGTGCAAGGTATCAGGCTGACCCAAAAGTGTCACATATGACCGCAGCCAAACAAATTCTCTGGTACCTAAAAGGAAGTAAATCTCTTAGTCTATGGTACCCCACAGGCAATGACTTTAGTCTTCAAGCGTTTACCGATACGGATCATGCCGGATGCAAACTTGATCAAAAAAGTACATCTGGTGGATGTTAATTTCTAGGAGGTAGACTTGTCAGATGTTCCTCAAGAAAACAAAGTTGTGTTTCATTATCTATCGTAGAAGCTGAATATGTGGCCGCTGCCAGCTGTTGTTCCCAAGTACTATGGATGAAGACACAATTGTTAGACTATGGATACACAATGATACAGATACCAATCTATTGTGATTCTGAAAGTGCCATAGCGATTTCTCATAATCCTATTCAACACTCCAAGACAAAACATATTGAACTACGATATGACTTCATCGAAGACCACATTCTGAAAGGTAATATTGAAATCATATTTGTCCCTACACATGAAGAGATCACTGATGTGTTTACAAAAGCACTTGACTCTACCAAACTCAATGAATTCTTACAAATGTTGGGAATGATGAATCCGGATCCTAAATTCTTCTTGAATTGATAACTACCGCAGACCTTTCTAGTCTCCATTGCGGTACTAACGGAAAGTTACTGATAACAGATGGTTTTGGAACATCCTGTGTACCGCAGTCAATGTACCGCAACCATATATTATATATATCTTTCATGGGTCTTTCTTATTTGTTATTACTAACTTTTGTACAAGTGCTCTTCTCAGTTTCTCCCACTGTAGTCATCCACAATACAAAAGAAGCCATCTACAATGATGTGTTCATCCGCAACCACATTAATTGATTTACAGATGATTCATTCTTTTTGAAAAACAAAAAAAAAAAACATAGTGTGCTATTTAATGATCCTTTATTAAATAAAACATTAAATAAAAAAACATTCATTTGAGAAATTGTCACATTCTTTTCTCCCAAAACCTTGTGTCAGACCTATTTTAGGTATGATGACACAATAAAGATTTCCATATCAAATCCTTTATTGTGTCTTTTCCTATTACCCTAAACCATCACATTTGTTACATATTCTACTTTATCCAACGAATTAATCGCCTCCCCTCCACACGTTCTCAAAGACGTGATTCTATTCTGACATGTCATTAAATGCACTGCCTTTTTCTGGTTAATCCCAAATTCACCCTTTATCCCTCTTTTGTCAAATATGTGCTTGAGATTAAAGACGATAATTTAAAAGATAAACCCACATGTTTTTACCCAATTTCACTTACGTCAAAAACGTTTCCCGCTTCATCGAGTCACTATAAAACCCCTTTCTTCTCAACAAAGAAAAGTTTACGCTCTCTAAAACTTCAAACTCTTCTGCATTCTTCAAACTCTCTCAAAAACCCAACAATGGTGAAATTTGATGCTTCAAAGAAACAATCCAAAGCTTCAGGATCAGTGAACCCAACTGGTTCAGATTCCCCCACAATTGCCTCGAGCAATTTCAGAGTCGTGTTCGACGATCAACCCACTTACAATGCTCCCACAAAACTGATGATCAAGTTCTTGAAGAATCATCCTCTATTTGGATCATTCGATGCTTTTACAGACATTGTTCCACTCTCCACTCTCTATAAGTGTGCTTTCTTTGCCTATCGCCCAATCGATAACCCCCAAGAAGTCCACGTACACCTCATCAATGATTATTTGGTCATTATGTCCAAAGAAAAGTTCCTCAATGCCATTAACCTGCTTGTTCATCCCTCCATTAAGTTCTTTACACCATCAATGGCGGACATCACCTCAGCACTGTATCAAATGGGCTATCAGAAGAAGATCAAAGGCATTGGTGAATTCAAGAAAAACCAATTGCCTGCGGTCTGGCAGTTTGTATGCCATTTCATCATCCGCAGTCTGTCCGGCAGAAACGGAGGCATGGATAACATGGGCTTAAAGCTATTGGAATTGGTTTGGAGCATCTACACAGGCCGCGATGTGAACTACGGTCAGATCCTTCGGGATGAATTTCTGCAATATATTCCCAAGGAGAGCCCAAGGCAAAACCCATCCGAGCTTACTTTTGCTAGGTTCTGGTCTCTCTGCATATCAGACTTGCATGTGGACGCAAAGATTGACATGGGTGATGACATCAACTTCTTCGTCACCAAAGATCTAAATGTTGGATAAGGTGTCTAAGTCCATAACTTATTTGGTATATACTTGACCCGACCGGCATGGTCCATTTGGGTTGCATCTCATCCAAACTATTTATGGATAATTTTATTAGAGTTATACACATATGTTTATTAATATATTATAAGTTATAATATATTAATATGAAGTTATGTTATTTAATTAGTATTAGTCTTAAATTAATTATGAATTAATTTAGAGATTAAAAGGAAGACTAATTAGATTATGGGCTATTGGTTTTATATGGTGTGGGCTAACACTCATTTGTTAATGGGCTAGGCTTTGATGGAAGTCCATGGATGATCCATGGAGCTTTTAACCCATGGATCCTTGGAAAAGGAAAGGTCATGGGTTATTAGGGTTTCACCCTAACCATGTACACTATATAAGCATGCTTATGGTGCATGAAATGGAAACTAGTGAACTAGTGTGTGTGTGTGTGCTTGTGTGTGGCCGAAATATACAAGTGTGTATACTCTCTCAAAGTTTTCCAAGAGTTTGTGGTGTTTTGTGATTCGATTTGAGGCATTCACACTATTGGTGCTTGGCCCTCAAACTCCTCAAGAACCAAACTCATCAAAAAGGTATGTAATCTCTTCTAACTTTTTATGTTGAAATGTTCCCCATGCCATGTTAGATAGGTTATAAACCTTGGAAAATTACTATTTTGCATGTATTTAGACAAACATAGATCCAAGGTTTATTAGGGTTGCATGCACACTTAGGAAGTGTTAGATTGCTCAAAACCCAACAGTGGTATCAGAGCCTAGGCTTGCTTGTTTGATACTTGATGCAAAATAGTTGAAAAAGTCGAAAAACTTGCTGTCTGACTAATGAACTCGCCGAGTCCATGGGGGGACTTGCCGAGTCCATGTGTATCTTTAACCTACTCGCCGAGTAGGTTCATGCACTCGACGAGTAGGAGTGACAGAGTGCAGATTTTCGACTTTTGCTGCTGGAAATGGACTAGAAACATTACCCTAAACTGTTTTGGTGTTTTAAAACTTGTTTTAGTTGGTGTAATGGTTGTTCTAATCCATTTACAATAGCATATATCAAAATTCCATGATTTTTTATGTGTTCATATAATTCTTGAAATTTTGATGATCATGTTCATGTTCTTATGAATTTAGAAGATGATAGGAATTATTTGCTGAATTGTTTAGAATTAATTCTTGATCATTTATGTGTTTTAATGGAGTCCATAATTTGTCCTCAAGTTATGGATATCCAAAGGTCACTTTCTTTAACACACACATTTAAACACATAAGTTACATGAAAGTGAAGAGTCCTCATTTTTATGAACCTTTAATTCATAAGTTATGAAATGAAAAGTTTTGGATAGTTACAAAACTTGTCCTCAAGTTTTGGAATTTGTAAATTTTCACACACTTTAATAAACTTTAGTTCCAACCCTTAGAGTTTTAATAGTTAAAATTCAACCCTTATACTATTTATAACATTAATGGTTAATTATTATATATATGTATAAGAATAAGTCGTTCTACCGTTAGTAGGCCTCATTCACGAAGCCGGTCTATAAGGTGGGTATAAGGTTGTCTCCTATAAAATGGTGACTTAATGGGTGTCCACTCTCACCCACCGCTCGCTTGACTGGTGGAGGGTCGTTAGCCGAACGAGTAGGACAATGACTTTAAATCCTCATTAAAAGTATAATGATTATTATAAAGTAACTAAACCTTTTAATTACCAATCTTAGTTATTTTAGGAAAAATATGAACATGGTGCTAGTCCATGGAATTCACACTTTGTACCTTACCAAGTCGTTGGTGGAGCGTGTGTGGTTAACCGGCACACTAACTTGGACTAGTAAGGATCACGAAGGGTGACTTAGTGTTTGTCATAGATCAATGGAGTGTGTGTGGTTAACCTACACATTGATTAGGTGATAATATTAAGGGTACCAAGTGAATTAGCATGGTTATTGACACCTTGTTTTGTGATCCTCGGCATCCCAGTCACAAAACATGAAGGGCACAATCGAGATTGAAACATGCCATTGAAAAGTTCAATGAATCTCAAAAGAATCTAGGAATTTCAAATCCAATTAAAAACTAATAATTCATTTTGTTTTTCATGGTGGAAATTGGTGAATCGTCATTCACCTAACTTTCAAATATATTATTACTTAGATTACGGCATCCCTCTTCTAAGTATAATATATTGTGATTGGGTCCTAGCCTTAATATTACATTTGGGTGTCTTACTAAGGATTCTATATATCTAATCTAAACTTGCTTTCTTCCTTCAGATGTCTTCCAACACTAATGCTTCAGGCTCTAACCCAACTGGTTCTTTCTCTCTCATAAATCTTTGTGGGAGAGTCATCTTTGATGGTTCCAACTTCATGGATTGGATTAGGAACATCAAGATGGTTACTCGTTATGAGGACAAGGAATATGTCCTCGATAAGGAGTTAAAAGAGCTTGATGAGTCTACTGCTACTCCTGAGGAGATCGCTGAATTCAGGACACATGAGAGAGATGCTACTAAGGTGGCATGTATCATGATGGCCACGATGACAGCCGAGCTCCAAAAGTCATATGAAGATTACTACCCTTTTGAGATGCACCAAGACTTGATGGAAAGGTACCATCAGAGTGCTCGTCAGGAGCGGTATGAAATAATCTCCTCCATAATAACTACCCGCATGAAGGACGGTGATTTCGTCACGGCTCACATGCAAAAGATGCAAAGGTATGTGGACCGTTTGCTGAAGCTGAATGTGAACATCCTTGAGGAGTTGGAAATTGACATCATTTTGCACTCCTTACCTTCTTGTGATGACCATTTTCGTATGACATATCATATGAACAAGGAGGAAGTTACCCTTAGCAAGCTTCAAGGACTCTTGAAGACCGCGGAAACTGGTCTTAAGGGCAAGGCGGTTGTTACCTCTACTAATCCTACTCCAACATCTACCACTGTTTTGGCTATCGGGCAAGGCAAAGGGAAAAAGAGGAAGCACCCTTCGAAGGGTACCAAGGGAAAGTCTCTTGAAGGCTCCTCATCGAAGACCAAGAGCGGTTCTGTCACTCCTTCTGCCATTCCCAAGGATGTTGAATGCTATTATTGCCATGAAAAGGCACACTGGAAGCGAAACTGCCCTAAGTACTTGCAGGATCTAAAGGATGGGAAAGTGAAACCCACCCATGCAAGTATTTACACAATATTGTCTAATTACTCATCATATTCTAACTCTTGGGTGCTTGATACAGGATGTGGTATTCACATATGTTCTTATATGCAGGGCCTAAGAAGAGGTGAGGATGTGGAGCACGGGAAGATAAACTTGATCATGGGGAATAGGAAGGCTTCACCTGTTTCCAAGATTGGAGTTTATACTTTGTTGCTTAATAATGGGTTAAAATTAGATTTGAATAAATGTGTGTACTCGTCTGAAATGGCGAGGAATATTATTTCTTTTCATGATTTGTACAAACAAGGTTTTACCTTTTTGTTTGATAATGAATGTGGTGGTATTAATGCTTTCTATAAAAATGTGTTTTATTTTAAAGTGTTACCTTGTGATGGTGTGTATGAAACTGTGTCGATTGTAGACAACTTAGGAAATAATGTGTTGTATATTGATTCTTCTACTAGCCTAGATAAAGCATCATTGTGGCATTGTCGTCTTGGACATGTAAGGAAGAAACGCATAGGCCAACTCCAAAAGAGTGGAGTCTTGGAATCATTCGACCTTAAATCGGATGATAGTTGTGAATCTTGTCTACTTGGAAAGATGACAAAATCACCCTTCACTGGAACTTGTGAAAGGGGTGAGGGTTTGTTGGACCTAATACATACTGATGTATGTGGGCCATTCAAAACTGCCACAAGGGATACTAATCGGTATTATGTGACTTTTATTGACGGTTTTAGTAGATATGGATATGTCTACTTAATCAAACATAAGTCAGAAACCTTTGAAAGGTTTAAGGAATTCAAACAGGAAGTAGAAAATCAATTGGGCAGGAACATTAAGATGCTTCGATCCGATCGAGGCGGTGAGTATCTTGGTACCGAGTTCCTTGACTATCTTAAGGAGTGTGGGATTGTCTCACAATTGACTCCTCCCAGGACACGACAGCTGAATGGTGTAGATGAGAGGCGTAATCAAACCTTGCTGGACATGGTTCGCTCTATGATGAGTCGAGTTTCGCTACCAATCTCTTTTTGGGGGTATGCCTTAGAGACTGCCGCCCATATCCTTAATCTAGTCCCTACAAAGAAGGTTACCAAAACACCTCATGAGATGTGGACTGGGAAGGTTCCCAATTTGAACCACATCAAGATTTGGGGCTGCGAGGCTTTCGTGAGTCGTGAGACTCATGATAAGCTCAAACCCCGAAGTGAAAGGTGTATTTTCATCGTCTACCCATAGAAATCCTTCAGTTACCTCTTCTACAGACCTAGTGAGAATGTGGTATTTGTAGCAAGAAGAGGGGTCTTTCGTGAGAGAGAATTTATAAGCCAAGGAGACAGTGGGAGGCAAATTGATCTTGAAGAAATTCAAGAAGCAATTGGTGAAGGAACCTCAGACACTAGCAATCAACCTGAGGAGGAAACTCCTGTTGAGCAAGCTGACATGTCTGTACCTCCGAGGCGTTCCACACGGGTTAGGAACACACCTTCGTTTTATTATGGCTTTCATATTACTACGGAAGGTGATACGTTTATCAGTGATAGTACACTGGTAAATTTGGATGAACCTAGCAGTGTTAAGGAAGCCATGGCAGGCCCGGAGTCTGCTAAATGGAAGGAGGCTATGGACAGCGAGATATAGTCCATGTATGACAATCAAGTTTGGAACTTGGTTGACCATGTACCAGGCCGTAAAACAGTCGGGTGCAAATTGATCTTCAAGAAGAAGACCGACATGGAAGGAAAAGTGCATACTTATAAGGCTCGACTGCTTGCGAAGGGTTTTACTCAGACTCAGGGTATTGATTATGATGAAACCTTCTCTCCGGTAGCCAAGATTAAGTCTATTAGGGTTATGCTAGCCATTGCAGCATTTCATGATTATGAAATATGGCAAATGGATGTCAAAACCACTTTCCTTAATGGAAAGTTGGCTGAGGATGTGTACATGAATCAGCTAGAGGGTTTTGTCAGTGCAGAGTACCCTAATAGAGTATGCAAGCTTGAGAAATCCATTTATGGATTAAAACAAGCATCTCGTAGCTGGAATCTTTGTTTTAATGAGAAGGTAAAAGAGTTTGGCTTCTCGAGAAGTGAAGATGAGTCTTGCGTGTATGTCAGAGCTAGTGGGAGTATAGTTAGCTTCTTGGTACTGTATGTGGATGACATACTACTTATAGGAAATGACATCCCAACCTTGCAGGAGGTTAAGTCCTGGCTTGGGAAATGCTTTGCTATGAAGGACCTAGGGGAGGCTACCTATATCCTAGGGATAAGGATATTAAGAGAAAGGAGTAAAAGACTAATTGGACTTAGTCAGAGTACCTACTTGGATAAGGTGTTGAAAAGGTTCAACATGCAGAATTCCAAGAAAGGAGATTTACCGATCCAAAGCAATGCGAAACTAAGTAAGACTCAGAGTCCGAGTATAGAGGCAGAGATAGCTAAGATGAGCCAACTACCGTATGCTTCCGCTGTTGGCTCGATCATGTATGCTATGACTTGTACCCGCCCTGATGTGGCATTTGCTTTGAGCATGGTCAGCAGGTATCAGGGGAACCCTGGAAAGGCTCATTAGACCGCGGTAAAGAACATTCTCAAGTATCTGTGGAGGACTAAGGATTGGATCCTTACCCTTGGTGGGAGTGATGACTTGAGAGTATTAGGGTATAGTGACGCTGGTTTTCAGACTGATAGGGATAACTTCCGCTCTCAGTCGGGATGGATCTTTACCTTAAATGGAGGGGCAATTTCTTGGAAGAGTTCCAAGCAGGAGACGGTGGCTGATTCGACTTGTGAATCAGAGTATATAGCAGCGAGTGAAGCAGCAAAGGAGGCGATATGGCTAAAGAACTTCATCGGAGACCTTGGAGTTGTACCAGCTATTAAAGAACCTATGGAGATTTTCTGTGACAACAATAGTGCGGTTGCCTTAGCCAAGGAACCAAGAGATCATGTCAGATCCCGACACATTGACAGAAAATATCACTTCATAAGACACAAGATTGAAGAAGGACTCCTCGTGGAAAGGAGGATATCGTCGGATGAGAATCCTGCAGATCCCCTTACGAAGGGACTGACGAGGGATAAGCATTTTCAGCATGCGAGGCGCATTGGGCTGAGGGACGATATTAGTTTTACAGATTAGACAGATTTCTCGAAACTTGTAAAATGTAATCGACGTTTTGATGATGAATAAAATTTGTGATTTATTTAAGAGTAAAGTGTTACTATCATTGTCAATTATTTACTATTGTTTCAGTTTTGCATGTTTTGACTTCTAGAATAATTAATTTATTCAAACCTCCACAATCGGTCATGCGTCGGAAGTAGGTATGAATCAGGATTGTCATGAATTGGGTTTGTAGATGGCTAAAGGTGTTTATACATGGCAATGGTTACTGCAACATTCATGAGTACTCATAAGTGATGAGTATTGGTATAAACCCACGCTCACTTGTATCACTTCATGGAATTTATCTCGAGTGATTGTGAGACGATAATATCATATAAGTCTTCAAACCTAGAGATATGAGTTGTTACCTATGAGTTGGTTGTGCATTGATTGCACGAAACCACATCAGTAACTTGATGTTATAAAATGTGCCTTTGTGTACAATTCAACAAGTAGTAGAACAAGCATATGAGTCGAAGTTTATCTGTTCCTTCTAGAAATAGAAGCGATATCTAGGCCCCTCGATGATTTTGTGTTGACCCATGTACCGGGCCCGGTCAAAACTAAACTGATGTGTTCAGTGAAGTTCTTAGTCAAACAAATCGGAAATCGAGAAACAACTGCCAGACAATAAGCAAGACATAGTTCCATGTGTTTGTCCGGCTGATATCATGAGAACAGAGGATTATATGATCACTTTTCTTAAAATGGCGCTTCATAGTTCAACGGAGTTTTCGAGAGCTACGATTACTGGTTGCTTCCGGAAGTTATATAGGAAAATACAGTTATTAGACTTGCTTTCCTAAAGAGAAGACGAAGAGGATGACACTGGGGATCGTTCTTACTTATCTAAGTGGGAGTCTGTTGGATAAGGTGTCTAAGTCCATAACTTATTTGGTATATACTCGACCCGACCGGCATGGTCCATTTGGGTTGCATCTCATCCAAACTATTTATGGATAATTTTATGAGAGTTATACACATATGTTTATTAATATATTATAAGTTATAATATATTAATATCAAGTTATTTTATTTAATTAGTATTAGTCTTAAATTAATTATCAATTAATTTAGAGATTAAAAGGAAGACTAATTAGATTATGGGCTACTGGTTTTATATGGTGTGGGCTAACACTCATTTGTTAATGGGCTAGGCTTTGATAGAAGTCCATGGATGATCCATGGAGCTTTTAACCCATGGATCCTTGGAAAAGGAAAGGTCATGGGTTATTAGGGTTTCACCCTAATCATGTACACTATATAAGCATGCTTATGGTGCATGAAATGGAAACTAGTGAACTAGTGTGTGTGTGCTTGTGTGTGGCCGAAATATACAAGTGTGTATACTCTCTCAAAGTTTTCCAAGAGTTTGTGGTGCTTTGTGATTCCATTTGAGGCATTCACACTATTGGTGCTTGGCCCTCAAACTCCTTAAGAACCAAACTCATCAAAAAGGTATGTAATCTCTTCTAACTTTTTATGTTGAAATGTTCCCCATGCCATGTTAGATAGGTTATAAACCTTGGAAAATTACTATTTTGCATGTATTTAGATAAACATAGATCCAAGGTTTATTAGGGTTGCATGCACACTTAGGAAGGGTTAGATTGCTCAAAACCCAACACTAAAAAGGTACAACCCTTCCTCTGATCCAACCATTTTTGTTCCAATCCGTAGACTCCCTACATATATTCTTTCTACCCTTAGTCTCGAGACTGCTGATGTCTCAGACCACATTGAGGCTACGGAAGGTATTAACCCATACATTCGTACCCCACCTCCCCCATCTGCAACCTTAAACCCTGAAGATACCGCAGTCCCTTCTTCTACAACTCTTTCTAACGTCTCTCAAAGACACAAACACAAGGTTTCTTCTCTGCATGGTTCCTGCACCACAAAGAAATCTGGAACTCCCAAAAAGGATGCCCCCAAACCATCCAAACCCTCAAAGAAAAGAAATAGACCACCTGTAATCACAACTACTGAACCGAGTCGCCATGACTCCGTTAGTGATTCTGAAGAGGATAACCAACCCATTTCTATCCTCAAGAAAAGGAAATTTGATCCCACTAGCCAAATGCATGACCAGATCGATACCTCACCCTCTCAACAGGCTCTGGTAGTCCTTCGGATGCCTGCACATCCATTCCACAACACTATCTTTTCCTTTCAGACTCAGAAAGTGAGTCTGAAACACAGCAAATAGGAGACTCCCCCTAGTACATTCCCAAAGGGATAATACTAGTTCTCACCCTAAATTCTCTAGGGCTTCCCGACTGTATATCTTTTCACCCGAGGAGTTGAACTCCATCCTGTTGCATGTCACCCAAACACTACATGCACAGTTCCAACCTCAGGGCACTTCTTCCACCCTTGCCAGAACTGAGCTGAGGACAAACTTGACCATGGGTCACGAGACCAAGGAAGCTCAGGAAATCCTACTCTGCTTTCATTACAAACAGGTGGTTTAGGCACGGTGAGCACAAATGTGCAAGGATCCGTGAACCCAAGGGACACCTTGGTGCGATTTACATGAATTGTCGGTGAAGACTCAAATGATTCTTGGAGCAGGTATCAACCGTCTAACGAGGCTGAAGCCAATAAATATGTCGCTTTTCGTAGGGCATTCCAAGCTTGCAAGGATCAACAAATCAAACAACAACAGCTCAAGGAACAAGAGATACAAGTTGTGGCCAAGTATTGGGCAGATGCCAAAAACAATGCCAATACCGTAGCCACCATCCTCAAGGTTCAAGACTGGATGTCCGCAATGGCCAAAAAAGTTCAACAAGCTCAGGAAACAAGTGTTGATCAGCATGTCTCTCAAGCTCCTCCCTCTCCTACTGTTGAAGGTTCACAAGACGACGAACCAAAAATCGAAGTGAGCTCTGCTCCCATTTTTGGCTTCGATGATGTTGAACTAGAAGAGGTAAACAAACCCTCTCCTTCCGAAGACGATCTGATGATGTTTGATGAAGATGAAGAATCCAGTGGTTCTCATCACTCCACTTATAAGCCAATGGAAAGAAGAAGAAGAAGAAGCATGCAGTGACTACGAAGGAATTCCTCAGTCTACAGGCCAAGGTTGATCAAATCCTGGCCGTAGTCAAGTCAACGCAACTAGAAGATACTTCGGGACCCCAGTCCCTTATTGAAAGAATTGAAAGACTGGAAACCAGAGAAAGAAATGGCTGTGGAGCGTATCTCTATGAAGGTTGAGATAGGGATCAGGTTACTTGAAAATAATCGGCAAGCTGATCACAAGGAATTTATGGTTGCTGCGGAACGTGTGACAACCGTCAAAATTCGACTCGGTTCTAGATTTGAATAAGCTTAATTGCACGAATAGGCACGACACATACTAGATTTAGTAACTAGAAACTTGGAAACAATTATAAACAATGTATAATGTGCTTAGATTTCACATTGATATGTGAGTTCTACATCTACTGAGCTGTAGTGACTATCCATATTTGGGTCACTCTTTGACTCGACCAACATCTCATGAATCATATACACACATCATGCACTTGACCTAGAAGTAGAAGTTAGTTCAAAGTCTCATAGAAACTTAAGTCAAAGTTGAAGAGTAGGACTAGTATACTTGATTCCTCAATTTCGCTTAAATCTCGGAATCACTACATAGAATGCTAATAAACCGATAAAAATAAATTACAAACATTATTTATAACTATAAAAGAGTTATAATACCATAAAATAATTTGAATTCTCAAAGATTCCATTCAATTTGATATCCAAAGATTTATGAAACTCCAAAAACCCTAAAAGCCATAAAAACTCATAGTTATAAACTTTAACCTTAAACTTTTTATAAAAATAATTATGAAACTTATAAAATTATCTTATAATAATAAAATTTATGAAAATCCATTCAAGAAAAATAAAAAAAATAAAAAAATTTATGTCATTGACATTACCCTTAATTTATAAGACAAAATACAATTGAACCTTGTAAAAACTAAAGGTGATTTTTATAAAAACTAAAGATGATTTTTATAAAAACTAAAGCTGATTTTCATAAAAATGATTAGGAGGCCATATTTATTCAAAGTAAAGCTTTAAAAGCATCTAAAACGCTCTCTGATCCCTCTTAAATTCGGACTCCACCTCCCAAGAAATCTCTTCCCAACAAACATTAATCATTCATCACCCACACACTCCATCTCCTTCACTTCTCTCTCTCATTTCTCTATCACACTCTCACACCCATTTTCACTCCTCCTCTCTCTATGAACCACGAAATTTCTAGAAGATAGGACCCAAAAACACTCACTAAACTCGAAATGTTCATCATCTCGGAGTGTTCTTAAAGGTAAACCCGAAAATCCTTCATTTTCCTTCACTTTTCTTTCTTGTTTTAAAGGTTTTTCTTACACTTCTCATTCTTCTACACCCTTCTTTATGAACAATGATGAACACTTGCTCAAACTCATGGTTTTGATTATGATGGTGGTAGGATTTCACCCAAAAACAACATGCATGTTGTAAATGGTGAAATCCAAGGATCAAACCTAACTCAAAATTTTAACACCCAAAGTTTTGAAGGCCAAGAAAGGAAAGAAAACCCTAATTTTTAGGGGCAACTCGACGAGTCCAAGGAGGAACTCGGCGAGTCCGAGCGGGATTCGGGTTGAGGTGTAAGTGTCCAACTTGGAGAAACGGCCAAGTGGACTCGGCGAGTCTGGTCTGTGCGAGGAAAACCCTAAATTCGGGACTTGGAGCCTATTTAAGCGCCTCATTCTCTCCCCAAGGGTTCCTTTACTGCCTCTTTCACCCATAACATTAAACCCTAGCCGCCATATCCTCTTTTTGAGCCATTTGTTGCCTTGGAAGGTCCATTAAAGCATGGAGAAGGAAGAAGGAACTTAAAGGAGCAAGAAGGGACTATTAATCTGGGCATTTGGAGGTAATAAACTAGTTCCTGGACCTTTTTTGCACCTACATCTACGTGTGGTTGTTGGGGCTTTTTAGCCATAATGTTATTATGTTGAGTTAGAAGCCATATCTGAAGTTGCTACTTCAGATCTAAGCATATTATGGTCTTGAGAAGCATAAAGTAGCAGCCCTTGAGTTGATTATGGAGCCTCCTTGACTTAAACCCTAGTTTGTGGTGAATTTTGCCTAGATCCCCTTCTCTATACGTAAAGTTTGTAACTTTACGTGAGGAATGGGCTTGGGAAGGGTAGATCTATAGTTTGGAGTCCATGCATGACTCAAAAGTCCTCTGCATGTATGGAGATCTGAATGGACTCGGCGAGTCCTTTGAGTGGAATCGGCGAGTAGCGTGAAGATTTGGAGGAACTCGACGAGTAAGATGAACAGCTCGTCGAGTCAGATGAAGTTGGGCAGGAACTCGGCGAGTCTATTGAAGGTTGTCTTCGACTTGGTGAGTCTGTTCTTGGACTTGGCGAGTCAGGTCGCGAAACCCCAAACCCTTCGAGTTGAGACTCGAATCAGTGAGTGGAGTGGAGACTCGGTGAGTCGGACAGGACATGAATCGGAAATCGGTAGACCCGGCGAGTCATGGACTGACTCGGTGAGTCGAGTCACAAAGAGAAGGACTTTGAACATATGAACTCGGCGAGTCAATAGGGTTACTCAGCGAGTAGGGTTGACCTGGAAGATTGACTTTGACCAGGACTTTGACGTTGACCAGAGTTGACTTGGTTGTCTTTCGGGGGTCAGTTAGACTCAGTGTTGCTTTGACATTGGTAGCTCGGGGAGCCAGTGGAGCAGGAGTGCAGAGAGTTGTCGGGCAGCAGCTAGTGGGTTCATCAGCCAGTTCAGCCAGTGCAGGTGAGTTTCCCTTTGTATGAATGGGTCTACGGCCACAATGCCGGCCCATGTAGTTATGAGTAGAAGACCCGGGGGTTAGCCCTAGGCACAGTATGCGAGTATGATATTCGGGACGAGGTCCAATGATAGAGGGTGGGTGCCCAAGGAATGGTTTATGTGATAGTATATACTTGTTGTCTGTGTGATACTTGTATGTGCCTGGTAGGGAGGTGAGTGTGGGCGAGGTCCCGTATCTTACCAATAGCAGAGTGTGGATGGTGTTCCATATCTCAATAGCAGCAGATCAGGGGCAAGGATCAAGTTAGGGAAGGAGTGAGGGTGGGCTGGGCCCGTACCACACTATCAGTAGGAGTATGGACGGGGTTCCATGACTCATCAGTAGCAAGACAAGGGCGGGGCCCAGAGATAGGCGAGGCCTCACAACAAGATCCTTTAGTATGTGTTTAGCTATGTGATGTGATGTGATATGTTTAGGTGCTATTATATGTTAGTGGGCGAGGTCCTGTGACAAACGAGGCCTAAGTGAAACAGATCTGTATCCGAGCGGGGCCTGGAGCGGCGGGGGCGTTGTAGTGCGCGAGGCCCAAGGTAGGGTGGGCGAGGCCCAGGATAGCGGGCGTGGCCCAGTATGTGCAGTTTGTGGTTATGCATGGTATGTGGTAGGGTGGGGAACTCACTAAGCTTCGTGCTTAAGGTTTTTAGTTTTGGTTTCAGGTACTTCCGGTAGCGGAGGTAAGAGCTCGGGGTGATCGCATGGGACACACCATAGCTTAAACAGCTTGGGAATGTTTACTCTGATAACGAACATGTATTTTCAAAACTAATACTCTGTTTATGTTTTGATGTGATGAATTTGTTTAAAGTAATGTTTTATTAAAAGAAATTTTTAGTTTCGAATTTCTGGACGTTACAAGTTGGTATCAGAGCCTTGGTTTGAGGGATTCAGGCATACTCTCGGGTGTGCCTGAACTCAAACTGAGGGGTCGGATAAAAAGTTTTCAAAAATGAAAAGACAGTTATGTAAAAAGAATTTTGAGAACGAAAAATAGTTTTAGAAAAGCAAAAAGAATTCAGAAAGAAAAGGAACTTTGAAAAGAGAAAAAGGGTGTGGTGCATGCAATCAACCGAGCTCGAGTAAGTACCCCAAAATACCCATACAAGTTTATGTTATGATTATCAGTTGATAGAACAATATGCTAGACTAGGACTAAGGGTCTAGGGATGATGCCTTATGTGCCTGTTATTTGTGCTTTTGAGCTGCATGATAGTGCTGATTAGACAGTAGTAGGATAGCATGTTTAGGTTATGCCTGAGTTTATGAGTTTGTGTTGCATGCTAGTTCAGATTCTTGCTATGTGGATATGATTGCTTGAGTATGTTATGGTTAGATTTTCCCTTGTCCGAATGTTGCTTGCTTTGTGCATTGTGGGATTCTGAGTGATGGGGGTTAGCCATTAGGTGGATACGACACGCCACATGTGATCAGGGTTGAATAATCTCAAAGTGTTGGACTTTGTCCTATTGCGCAGCTCTTGTTTGAGTCCAACCATTGTAGGAACGAGTCTTTTACTTGAAGTATTATTTGAGCCTCGTCACATGTGACAGTATCCAGGTGATGGCCAGTTGGCATCACAAGGAGACCTTCAGCAATTGAGGACTGCTTTGGGTTGATTCAGAGGTTTCCCTAGGGTAAGCCTAGGATGAGGTAGTGCTGGGAGCAGTAGTAGTGGTTAAGGGACCTGGTGGAGTCAAAGCAATTCCTGAGGAAAGTACGGATAGATGTGGAAGCTAGTATGGGCTCGTACTACTGAAATCAGAGGATCCGTACTCGATTCGGGAAAGGCCGAGCAGCTCGAGGAGCGAATGAGGGAGTTGATATCCGCCGAGGTTGCACGTAGTATGCTAGATCAGACTCCTGTGATCTTTGGCACGGTCAAGGAGGGTATATTGGAGATTTTGGATGAGAGGCTGGGAGCCTTCCGTACTGAGATGATGGCTTTGTTGGGAGCGCGTACCTTGATATTTCAAGAGTTCAGGGCTTGCGGGGCACCAGATTATCATGGGGCTAGGGACCCCATCGCTAGTAGCAGATGGTTGGTTGATGTTGCCAACGCATTCCGTACGATCCGGTGCCCTGAGGGGGACAAGGTCAGACTCGCTTCCTATATTCTGAAGGACAGAGCAAGGGATTGGTGGGCGGAGATTGGTCATGCTTTGGGAGATGATGCCGCGTTGGACGCGGTGACCTGGAGCGATTTTTTGGCCAGGTTCAGGGCGGAGTTTTCGCCGATTATTGAGGTGTAGCAGCTGGCACAGGAGTTTCAGGATTTGACGCAGACCACGGAGACTGTGGCGGAGATCACCACCAAGTTCAGGGAGAGGGCTCTTCTTGTACTGCAGTACATCGCGGATGAGGAGATGAAGAAGGCCCGATACCATGAGATGTTGAGGGTGTTGGGTTATGAGCATTCTAACACTCCTAAGTGTACATGCAACCCTAAATACCTTGGATCTATGTTTTCTCTATTATACATACAAATATGAACATCGAAGGTATTATCCTAATCTAGCATATAACATAATGAATATAACAAGATAGAATACATACCTCTTTCATGTAGAAAGTCTTCATGAAGCTTGAGTGCCAAGTGCCCCAAGTGTGACACCTCAAATGGTTCACACAACACCAAATACACTTCTAATAACTTAAGAGAATTCTACACTTCATGAAAATCGGCTAGCCCTCTCTAGAATGATACTAGTCGCCAATTTTGTCAAGAATAAGATCTTTATATAGTGTTACAATTAGGGTAAACCCTAATTGTCATGACTTTCCATTTCCATGGATCCATGGGTTCAAATACACCATGGAGCATCCATGGACCATCCTATGGGTTTTAGCCCAACTTGATTATCCATGGAGCATTAGCCCACTATACAAGTATGGATGATTTACACAATCAACCCATATATTTAGTTAGTCTTCTTTTGATCACTTAATTAATCCTAGATTAATTCTTGATCAATACTAATTAAATAATCTTATTATTCTTATTATTAATATACTAGAACTTATAATATATTAATAACCATAAGTGTCTTATTTCTCTCATTATAGTCTATCCAAGTGCATGATGCCATGCAACCCAAATGGACCATGCCGGGTCGGGTCAAGTCTTACCAATTATAGTTATGGACTTAGACATTAATCCAATAGTCTCCCACTTGGATAAGTCTAAAAATATTATTGCGTATGACTTAAGGAACCAACTGGCAATCGTAGCTCTCAAAAGCTTCTGACGAACTCTGACCTTGTAGATGAACTCTGACCTTTGTCAGTGACTTGTCCATTAGATAAGGGATCATATATTTCTCCATTCTAGATATCATATGGACTGAGACATGGATTATAATCATTCTCTCTGTCCATTTTTTGTTTCCCGATTTCCGATTTATGACGACTGACTAATTGAACAAATCAAATCAGTCTTGGCCCGGCCGAGCACTTCCATTTGTCATCATCAAATCATCGACGGGCCCACAGATATCGCTTTTATCCCGAAGGTAAAAGGAATGGATAAACTTCGACTCATATGGCTTGTTCTACTACTTGTTGAATCATACACAAAGACACATTTTATAGCACCGAGTTACCAAATGCGTTTTCGTGAAATCAATGTACTATCAACTCATAGTAACAACTCATATCTCCAGGTTTGAAGAATATAAGATATTATCGTCTCATGATCTCTCGTGATAAAATCCATGAAGTGATCCAATGAGCGCGGGTTGAATCCAATACTCAGAACTTATGAGCACTCATGAGTGTTGTAGCCCTTTGTCCAACACCTTAGACCTCTACAAGCCAACCCATGACAGTCTTAATTCATATCTACTTCCAACATATGACCGACTGTGGATGGTTTGAATAACTTAGTCATTCCGGAGGAATAACCTAGTTTATTCTGGAAGTCAAAACATGCAAAGTGAAACACAATAATAATTGAATCCAATATGGTATCAAAACCTATGAACTTAAATAAAACACCTTTTATTTATCACCATATGATTACACATTATTCATTGTATATTGTTTCAGCTATCAACTTTACTCTTGAATTTAAAACAATAAATGTCCCATGCTCCAAGCATGTACACTATGTTTTCTAAACACTAGTCATGCCATACACCAAGTATGCATACTATGTTTGTCTATGATCTTTACTTTGTGAACTAGATCCATTGAACATAACTTCAATGATTCTCTTTTCACACTCCCAAATCCTTACTGCAAATGCAAGAATTCCAAATTCATGTCTTTTACTGAAATCTGTTGGATGCTAAACTTATATGCATTGATCATCTTGTAATGATTATGCACAAAGTCAGAAAGACTTGACAACAATCATTACAGAGTATTCCAAAGGAGATCAGCTCCTTGGAAACATCCTTCTTGCATTAAGTTTCCTAATCTTAAACAGATTGAAAATTCTAACTTTGAAACATTTCCATATTCCATTTTGACTATCATTTCTGATCAAGAGTTGCCTCCTTACAGATTATGTCAATATGGTCCTTCCAGAATTATCACTATACTTCCAACTGTCCTTGAGCAACCAATCTTTGGTAAACCTTAGATTGTCCTCGACAATTGTTTAATCCTTTTAGTCATATCCAGTTCTAAACCTTTTCCCTTCTTAATGCCCCAGGCATTGGGAAAATTTTAGAAAGGATGAATATAGCACAAGTAATCGATCCTATATCCGAAGCATATGGAAAACGATTCATGATGTCTCACATAAAGACTAAACCAGTCTTTTGCTATACTATTACCATTTCAATTTGCCAAGTTCTCATAATTCAGATTATGAAAAGGGATGCCGTAATCATAATCGAATTTTAGAATGCAAATAATGGACCCATATACAGAATTTCCGTATGTTGAGCCATTCCAACATGAAATTCATATATATTTCCTTGACTAAATGATTAAAACCTCACGATCTAAGCTTATAGATTTGAGATGAAGTATAATTTCCTCTCCCTTAATTATAGCAAAACAACTCTTTCCCAATTGAAACTTTTGTTTTCTATAATTAACATTGCTAACGTGCAATACTTATCATAATTATCATGCTCCCACTAACATGATGATTATTAGCATAACAGTTATGCTCCCACTAGCTTTGACATGTACTCAGAAATCAGCTGACTTTCTTACCAAAGTTCAGATTTCTGATACTAGATTGTTTTGATAAAACTTTATCAAAATCATACACCTTCCCTTAGATAGCACACTTGTGTGTCTAAACAATTATGAAGAGGGATGCCGTAATCATAATGGTTAGACCTTTTTGCCACTTCTCACAAGTCCAGGTTCGTGTGCCGGAAAACCACACACGCTCCACTAACGACTTTGAGAATGCAAATATCACAATTGCTATCTAGCTAAAATCTACTTAGTGAAAGTGTTTCCTCATCATCATTTTCATGAATTGGAGAGAAACCTTATGACACTTAGATTTAATGGTGTATGTGTTCTTATCCATGTGAATTGTCAAAACCATAGACACAAGACAAGGATAATGACAAATACACACTCATATGCATTGAACTCAATCTTAATTTCTTGCCACCTGGCAGCTCAAGGGCCTGCCATTACTTCCAAGTTGTTGTGCAACCAATTGAGAATTCTAAGAACTCATATGCAAAGCCAACTTTAACTGAAATGGGAACATAATATGTCATCATGATAGGTTATAAACCTCATGTCGTGTGCTAGTGAAGAACTTTAGGTTTTATTCTTGATTAGTTCTTGAGACTTTCAAGACCTTTAAGACTCCCACTGCCCTCTTGACATATAATAATCCCTTTTCAAACATCCAAGAGATAGTGTGGATTCTAACCAAGACAAACACTTCACACAATAGGCCTAAGTTGGTCTTTGTTTTATCCAAAACATCACAACTTACCAATTTCAAATGTACAAGAGTAGAAAACTTTTACTCTTACATTTGACAAGTGTTTTAAACCTTCATTAAGACATGTCACTCAAGTTACAATCTTGGAGTATGACTCTAAGACTTGTATTGGAACGAAGTATGACTTATCTTCTTGATTTAACCACTTCAACTATTCATAGCTCCTCTTCTTAGCTATCAGAATGCACTTAGAGGATGAATTGTGATTAGGTCTCTAAATCATTAAGATGATCATAAAAATTGATACTAAAGTACTCTCCCATCTTTTCAGATTTGAGAAACTTTTATCCTTCTGCCTAATTTGATTCTTCTTATTCGCTCTTCCATACATTGGAACCTTTTCCAATGTCTCAGAGTTACACTTAAGCTTGTATGTATAATCATATTTACTGAGCTTTAGTAAACTATGACGAATAATCTTATCAATCTTTTGTGGTGGACTTGACCAGTGCACAAGAATGTGTACCCGATCCCTTAGTCCTTCACTTGACTCACACATCCATGTGAACAAGTAATTAGTCTTAATTTTTCCAATACTTGAAAGTTCTCATTCATCATGCTATACAACTTGCATGATTCCAAGTTTCTATCCAACTGAAACTTGAGTGATGAGAATCTTTCCTTATTTGGTAAATTTAGACATTACCACAAATGAAAGAATCAATTTCATATTTCCACTCTTGCTATTAATGCAATCATATAAGCAACAATTTTTCCTCAAATGCCATTGTAAGGATATTTTAAAATAAATAAAATCAAAATTTTCCTTTTATTTTAAACTTTACGGAAAACTTATCCTTACAATGCATATGAAAACTTGTTGTTATCTATTCCTAAGCAATATCTCATAACTCCTAAGAAGTAGCTCAAGAATCCGATCTTCAAGCTACGTGATAGAAATCCATCTACGCGGTCAGATTTAGAATATTCTTTCTTTAAGTTTCTTTACTTTTCTTTGATACTTAAAACATCAACATGTGACCCAGTCACATCATGTATCAAGAATCTCAGATTAGAAACTTAGCAGAGTTAGATAGTGGAATTTACCTAAAGTAGAGTCAAACTTATTGACTTCTACATCCTTAAGTAAATTTGGCAGATTCGTAACCAATGTCCCTTCCTTTGGCAATATAAACATATGGACCCTTTGATAATGGTACACGGGACTATCACAGACTTAGTTTTTCTCATTACCATTTGGTCAACCCAGTTGACTATGTCCGATCCCTTTCCACTGGGAAGAGAGAGCTTTACTAGATATCGAATGTCACTATTGTCAATGTCCATCAAGTTTTAAGGAAGTTGATCTTAACAAATAGATAAGATCATTAAGGGTCTTGTCATAGTATGTTTCATAGGTGTCCCAAAGGAACTCACTATGTGACTTAGAAAGTAGTTGAACCACTAACTTTCTCAAGACTTTGACACCCAACTCTCCCGGCTTGTCAATATGTGACTACATCTCCAAGATGTAACAACACCTAGAGCTTTCCTTGCCAATAGGGCTTGAGTGACCTTAAACTTTTCAAGAACTTGTGGGTAAGGGAGAATAATTGGAGGAGGTGAAAGAAGTATGATTTCCATGGGACATCATCTTCATTTAGGAAAGCTTGTTTCAAGAGATTTGGGAAGATCATAAATGTCTAAACCATACATCTTTTGGGAGATATTCAAGATAGTTGATCTTAAGTCCTTAATAAGACACCCAATATGAAATATTAAGGCTAGGACCCCACAAACTATTTTATAACTTAGAAGAGGTATGCCGTAATCCAAGCTATAAAATATTTGAAGGTAGGTGAATGACGATTCACCAATTTCCACCATGAAAAACGAAATGTATTATTAGGTTTTAATTGGTTTTGAAACTCCTAGATCTTTGAGATTAATTGAACTGTTTAATGGCATGTTTCAATCTCGAGTGTGCCCTTCAGGTTTTGTGACTGGGATGCCGAGGATCACAAAACAAGGTGTGAAGTAACCATGCAAATTACTTGGTACCCTTAAGTGTTTACCCCTCAATCGATGTGCCGGTTAACCACACACGCTCCATCGATACTATGATAAACATTAAGTTACCCTTTGCCTACCTTGTTAAATACGAGTTAGTGTGCCGGTTAACCACACACGCTCCACTAACCGACTTAAACAAAGTGCAAAGTGTAATTTCATGGATTAGCACCTTATTCACATTTTCCTACGTAACTAAGATTGGGTATTATTAAGAGTTTAGGTACTTAGTATTTATCATTAATACTTTTAATGAAGGGAGAATTATAGTCCTGTCAAACCCGTTCGGCTAACGACCCTCCACCGGTCAAGTGAGCGGTGGGTGAGAGTGGACACCCATTAAGTTGTCATTTTATAGGCAACAACCTTATACCCACCTTATAGACCGACTTCGTGAATGAGGCGTACTAGCAGTAAGACTGACTTTACTCTTATACATATATATATTATTAACTTATAATATTATAAAGTATAAAGGTTTAATTTTAACTTTTAAAATTCTAAGGGCTAACATGGAATTAAAGTATTCATAAAAGAAAACTTTACAAATTCCAAAACTTGAGGGCAAGTTTTGAAACTATTCAAAACTAATTAATTCCATAACTTATGTGATTAAAGTAGTTTTAATCCAAAAACTCTTCAAGTTCCATAACTTGAGGACAAGTTATGGAAGACTTTAAACTAATAAAAGAATCAACTTTTCTTTATTTTATAACTTATGGAATTAATTAAGGTTACACTTTTTTTTTATTATTTAATGAAGAGACTCTTGGACCTTCATAACTTGAGGACAAATTATGGAATCATAACACCATTTAATTAGAACTAGACTCTTCATTTTGTAACCTTTGCCAACTTTTATGAGTTTTATGAAACTTAAATGTGACTTTTCATATAACTTGAGGACAAGTTACAAAAACACATTTTAGAATCAACTCTTAGATTAATTTGGATTGAAAACAACTATTTCACTCAACTTTTCTATTAATCTAAGCAACTCATAAGAACAAGATAATTCAAATCAAAGTTTTTCATGTAATTAGTCTAAACCATAAACTAATACGAAACATGAATCTATTGACAATTATCTTTGAAATTGGATTAGCATGAACATTACCACATCAAAAACAAGTATATAAGTTTAAAAACATCTTAGGGTAATGTTCCTAGTCCAATTCCAGCCAAAAAAGTCGAATTTATGCTGTCTGGGGGTCCAACCCGTCTAGTGCACGAACCAACTCGGCGAGTTGGATGCTTTTTGCCTTGGACTCGGCGAGTCCATTCATGGAACCGGCGAGTCTGCTGGGCAGACAACATCAAAACTCGATTTTCCAGCTTCTTTTGCAAGTATAACAAGAAAACAAGTCTAGGCTCTGATACCACTGTTGGGTTATGAGCATTCTAACACTCCTAAGTGTACATGCAACCCTAAATACCTTGGATCTATGTTTTCTCTATTATACATACATATATGAACATCCAAGGTATTATCCTAATCTAGCATATAAAATAATGAATATAACAAGATAGAATACATACCTCTTTCATGTAGAAAGTCTTCATGAAGCTTGAGTGCCAAGTGCCCCAAGTGTGACACCTCAAATGGTTCACACAACAGCAAATACACTTGGAATAACTTGAGAGAATTCTACACTTCATGAAAATCGGCTAGCCCTCTCTAGAATGATACTAGTCACCAATTTTGTCAAGAATAAGATCTTTATATAGTGTTACAATTAGGGTAAACCCTAATTGTCATGACTTTCCATTTCCTTGGATCCATGGGTTCAAATACACCATGGAGCATCCATGTACCATCCTATGGGTTTTAGCCCAACTTGATTATCCATGGAGCATTAGCCCACTATACAAGTATGGATGATTTACACAATCAACGCATATATTTAATTAGTCTTCTTTTGATCACTTAATTAATCCTAGATTAATTCTTGATTAATACTAATTAAATAATCTTATTATTCTTATTATTACTATACTAGAACTTATAATATATTAATAACCATAAGTGTCTTATTTCTCTCATTATAGTCTATCCAAGTGCATGATGCCATGCAACCCAAATGGACCATGCCGGGTCGGGTCAAGTCTTACCAATTATAGTTATGGACTTAGACATTAATCCAACAGAGGGATGACATCAGGGAGTTCGTGAGCAGATCCAGCTGTAAAACGCTGGAAGATATGATTTCTCGAGCTAGAGAGAGGGAAATTGATTTGGTGCAGATCCGGAAGAGGAAGCCGGATGAGGTTCAGGTAGCTACAGGTTCAGGCAAAAGGCCCAAAGGATCGGATTCGATGTCGAGGGATTATCAGGACCGCAGCCGGTGCGGGAAGTGTGGCAGGGCGCACGGGGGCGCGTGCAGGAGTGGTAGCGGTGGTGAGTCTGGCTGTTTCAAGTGCGGTCGGACTAGTCATTTCAGCAGGGATTGTACTGTTATCACCTCACAGGGATCAGACTTGTTATGTTTTCACTACAACCAGCGGGGCCACAAGAAGGCCCAGTGCCCCACTTCGTTTTCAGCAGGACGGGTGATGGCACTTGCCCCTGTAACTTTGAGGATCACAGACGGCCGTCAGGGCCATGCAGAGGCGCCTGCGGTGGGAGGTAGAGCTCTTCAGATGACTACCTTAGAGGTGCGATCAGCACCGGACGTTGCAGTTATGCAATTTCTGTTTTCAGTTCTTTTATTTGTGCATGATTATATTGTTATGGTTCTGCATCATTATCGGTATGAGTATTTTATTTTTGAGCGATTGATTGTGATCGAGTTATATGCCATCTGCATACCTTGGATGTTCGAATAGTAGTGAGGGGATGTGCCCTACTGGAGAAGGCTACATAGGATACAGTAACTGTAGCATGCTTGGGAGGGACTTGGTATGTCTCACTAGATCAGAGTTGTATAGTGTTAGAAATGAATTGGTTAGGTCCCTAGCTATGGTATGCTTGGGTTCCTCAGCAGATCGATTATGGAATGGTATCAAGGATTTCTTTTGAGTATTGAGCAACAAGGGGTAAGCAGGATCGAAGTGGGGGAGAATCCTCCAATTTTGCCCAGGTAAGAGCACGCAGACCCTGAATGAGTACGTGACCTCCGAGGAGGAAAAGAAGTAGTTCAACGTTTGATGAATTGAGGATTCAGGGTTGGGAGTTTGAGAAACTCCCCATCAGCTAGTGCGTGTGATGGTAATGGTTAGTGCGTAGTTGGGAATTCAGGTTGTGGATCGCCCGTAGGACTCGAGGGAGTCGGAATGAGGATCTTGAGAGCTAATGGCACATGGGTGCCTTCATGTTAGCAGTCAGTGGTGGAAGTGTTGTAAGACTACGGGGCAGCCGTAGCATTCACTAGCAGTCAGCAATGGATGGTGATGTAAGACTATGGGTAAGCCGTAGCATTCCTTAGTAGCTTCGTTAGCGGAGTTGGGGCGAGGCCCTTATTTCCTAGTGATCAGATAGGGATCAGGAATGGGTAGTGGATGGGAATGATAGGGAGTTGCCTGTATAGCCCTAGAGAGGTGAGACCTTGGGAGAGGCCGCTCCAGGATATGGTTGGGTGAGACCCGTGGGCGAGGCCCGAGCGAGAGTGATTAGACTAGTGGGACTAGAAGGATAGAGGCGGGTGGGACCCGTGGGCAAGGCCCGTGAGTTTTAGCAGCACAGGTGGGACCTGGTAGGGACCTTAGTGTCAAGTTAGGGGATCGGGGATCCCAGGTTTGTATTGACTGAATGGCATAATTGATTGAGCAGTTATAGGTGGTTGAAGTTTCTTTGGAAGTCGCTGGGAGCGACTAGTGGTGGTGTTGGGACTAGCTACCAGTGGGAGCCAGTAATCCAGACACTGATAGGTTGGTAGGGACCAGGGTGGTCTCAGTTCATCCGAAAGGCAGACAAGGAATAGCAGAATTTTCAGTTAGTAGTACTGTGGGTAAGCAGTGTATGGTGGAATTCAGTTAGTTGAATCGAGGGGTGCTCGGCACCAATGTTTTGGCAGAGAGGAGTGTAAGTGGTTACTAATGGTGATGATCCGTACTGGGAATAGCGGGGGTGATGGAGTTGGTGAAGGATAGGGCCTTCATAGTGACAGAAGGAATAGTTGGATATGGAGCATTGCCTTAGGAAGGCAAGGGAATCACGTAAGGAAAGAAGGGGTCAACCCCTATGAGTTCAAGTGCAGTACTTGGAGAATACCAGAAGGATTGTCGGTGGAGTAAGTTGTGTTTCTAAGTTGTTCAGGGTCAGGTTTGACCCGAGGTTTTATCCGCGAGGTTTATGTTAGTCAGAGTGACAAGGTGGAAGACCAGCGAAGGTAGGCAGCTGGTGTTGGGATAATTGGTGGGTTTTGGAAGCAGATCGCAGGCGGTGGACCATGGCAAACTTCGAGGATGAAGTTTAGTTTAAGTGAGGGAGAGTTGTAACACCCAAACTTTTGAAGACCAAGAAAGGAAAGAAAACCCTCATTTTTAGGAGCAACTCGGCGAGTCCAAGGAGGAACTCGGCGAGTCCGAGCGGGATCCGGGTCGAGGTATAAGTGACCAACTCGGCGAGTCGGCCAAGTGGACTCGGCGAGTCTGGTTTGTGCAAGGAAAACCCTAAATTCGGGACTTGGAGCGTATTTAAGTGCCTCATTCTCTCCCTAGGGTTCCTTTACTGCCTCTTTCACCTAGAACATTAAACCCTAGCCGCCATATCCTCTTTTTGATCCATTTGTTGCCTTGGAAGGTGCATTAAAGCTTGGAGAAGGAAGAAGGAACTTGGAGGAGCAAGAAGGGACTATTGATCTGGGATTGTGAGTTCATTCTGATCATTTGGAGGTAATAAACTAGTTCTTGGACCCTCTTTGCACCTAGATCTATGTGTGGTTGTTGGGGCTTTTTAGCCATAATGTTATTATGTTGAGTTAGAAGCCAGATCTGAAGTTGCTACTTCAGATCTAAGCATATTAAGGTCTTGAGAAGCATAAAGTAGCAGCCCTTGAGTTGATTATGGAGCCTCCTTGCATTAAACCCTAGTTTGTGGTGTATTTTGCCTAGATCCCCTTCTCTATACGTAAAGTTTGCAACTTTACGTGAGGAATGGGCTTGGGAAGGGTAGATCTACAGTTTGGAGTCCATGCATGACTCAAAAGTCCTCTGCATGTATGGAGATCTGAATGGACTTAACGAGTCCTTTGAGTGGACTCGGCGAGTAGCATGAAGATTTGGAGGAACTCGACGAATAAGATGAACAGCTCGTCGAGTCAGATGAAGTTGGGCAGGAACTCGGCGAGTTGGATGAACAACTCGGCGAGTCTATTGAAGGTTGTCTTTGACTCGGCGAGTCTGTTCTTGGACTCGGCGAGTCAGGTCGCAAAACCCCAAACCCTTCGAGTTGAGACTCGAATCAGTGAGTCGAGTGGAGACTCGGTGAGTCGGACATGACAGGACTCGGAAATCGGTAGACTCGGCGAGTCATGGACTGACTCGGCGAGTCGAGTCGCAAAGAGAAGGTCTGAACATATGAACTCGGCGAGTCAAGAGGGTTACTCAGCGAGAAGGGTTGACCTGGAAGATTGACTTTAACTAGGACTTTGACGTTGACCAGAGTTGACTTGGTTGTCTTTCGGGGGTCAGTTAGACTCAATGTTGCTTTGACATTGGTAGCTCGGGGAGCGAGTGGAGCAGGAGTGCAGAGAGTTGTTGGGAAGCAGCTAATGGGTTCATCAGCCAGTTCAGCCAGTGCAGATGAGTTTCCCTTTGTATGAATGGGTCTACGGCCACAATGCCGGCCCATGTAGTTATGAGTAGAAGACCCAGGGGTTAGCCCTAGGCACAATATGCTAGTATGATATTCGGGACGAGGTCCAATGATAGAGGGTGGGTGCCCAAGGAATGGTTTATGCGATAGTATATACTTGTTGTCTGTGTGATACTTGTATGTGCCTGGTAGGGAGGTGAGTGTGGGCGAGGTCCCGTATCTTACCAATAGCAGAGTGTGGATGGTGTTCCATATCTCAGTAGCAGCAGATCAGGGATGAGGACCAAGTTAGGGAAGGAGTGAGGGTGGGCTGGGCCCGTACCACACTATCAGTAGGAGTATGGACGGGGTTCCATGACTCATCAGTAGCAAGACAAGGGCGGGGCCCAGAGATAGGCAAGGCCTCACAACAAGATCCGTTAGTATGTGTTTAGCGATGTGATGTGATGTGATATGTTTATGTGCTATTATATGTTAGTGGGTGAGGCCCTGTGACAGGCGAGGCCTAAGTGAAATAGATCTGTATCTGAGCGGGCTCGAAGCCAGGCGGGGCCGTTGTAGCGGGTGAGGCCCGAGGTAGGGGTGGGCGAGGCCCAGGATAGCGGGCGTGGCTCAGTATGTGCAGTTTGTGGTTATGCATCGTGTGTGGTAGGGTGGGGAACTCACAAAGCTTCGTGCTTACAGTTTTCAGTTTTGGTTTCAGGTACTTCCGGTAGCGGAGGGAAGAGCTCGGGGTCATCGCATGGCACACACCATAGCTTAAACAGCCTGGGAATGTTTACTCTGATAACGAACATGTATTTTGGAAACTAATACTCTGTTTATGTTTTGAAGTGATGAATTTGCTTAAAGTAATGTTTTATTAAAAGAAATTCTTAGTTTCGAATTTCGGGACGTTACAAAAATAAACGTAATGTAGTTTTTCTACATGTTTTGTGCGAAAAACACCACATGCATCCAATGTTTTCCAGCAAAAAAATGATTTTTGAACATTTCAAACTCATGAATGGTCTTCAAACAAACATGGATGTGATTATCATCAAGCTTAGAAGCTAGATCATCAAAGTATGTTGTTATAAGCTTTCAAATATGTTCATGAATGATTTATTTCCAAATAAATATCTAAAACTCCTTTTCTGACCAAATCCGATTTTTCCCAGATTCCTACCAACAAAATGAGATGTTCTACAAATTTTCAGAAAATAATTCGTTTTGCTCGAATTATTATAATTATTTCAATAATATATGACAATAAATCATATAAAATAGTTTATGAGGTCTATAAATCTTAGGTAAATTCTTGGATGACTCCTATACTAAATAAAGACTTCTCATTATGTTTCTTCTATTTTTGTTACTGTTTAGCGTGGTTTTCAATTTTCTTTTTGTTTAGCCCCAATAAATCATAAAACCGATTTGAATAATTTGAAAAGGGTATATAATAATTTTCACAGCTTATAATCTCTGTGTAAGACTTAGAAAATTATTTTTAGAATTTTTGATAATGTATTCCTATTTTTCTCCGATTTTTTTATTTATAATGGACTAAAAACAGGAAAAATATTTTTACTTATCCAAAAATTATGAAAATTTACCCAAACACCTTGTAGTACATTAGGAGGCTACATAAACATTTTGATGATTTTTATCTTCTGTATACTTTTTTTATCCTATTTTCTAGGATTAAATACACTTAAATACACAAAATCGGATTCCATTAGATAAAAACCACCTTTGGGATTTTTCCCAGATTATTTACACTGTAAATGAACTTTACAAAAATTTTAGTAAGTTACTTTAACTATTTAATAATTATTCTCCAATTAATGATTATTTAAGAGGATAAAACAAAGAAAAATATAAAGACTAAATATCTTTTATATTTTTCACAGCTTCTACATGTAGAATAAAAGTGTTGCAAAAATTTTGGGCATTTTTGGAAACTGTTGCCTATTTATTTCAATTTTTATTAGAATAAATGCTCAAAAATCATAAAACTTGGTTAAACAGTTTAGAAATCAATTTTTATATTTTTCCCAACTTAATAATGTTTAATAACAATAATACAAAAAGTTTGGGTAGTTGTGGAAATGGATTTCGATTTTTCATGAATTTGTATCTATTTAGAGAATTAAATATATGAAAAATGGTTATATATATCCATAATCAATGAAAAGTTATCTAGAAGTCTTTTAAACATTTAGAACCAAAATCTGAATTTTGGTAATTTTTATTAACTGTTTAGTATTTTGTTATGATTTTATGGTTATTCAAGAAACTAAAATTGTGAAAAATAGTCCGACAAATCAAAAATCCAAGAAAATTTATCTTGAGGTCCTTGACTTCAATTAAAACTGAAATGCAAACTTTGGGAAATTTTAGAACTAAATTGATTTAGTTTTTGAATATTTAATCATTAGAACACCTCTTAAAATGTTAAATATTAGCATTTCAATAATGGGAAAATTCCACTTAAATTGTTATATAACAATTGAATCTTTGAAATTTAATTTTAACAGAAAAATGATTGTAACTGATTAATATTAAATTTTGACACATTATTGGCATAATTCTATTGTAGTAGTAAGTATACTAGTGTTAGATTTCGATTAGAAACTCACTAGCGGATACCATTATTGTAGGAATCGATAGTGGTACGAGTGGAACTTAGCTCAAGGCATCATTTACATCATCTCAATGCATATTGTGAGTATTCACCACTCCCCTATTTTCGGTTTTTATGTTTTAGGGTGGAAAAGCATGTCCTAAAATATTTATGTTCGTTGTATTTAATTTGACTTGTATCAGACTTGGTTGTTATATGTTGCTATGTATGTGTATGTTATTGTTAATTCATGAGGACTGTATCGCGGTTAAGTCCCTGGAATCTCTAGACACAACTCATTAACTCTTTTGAGCCTATGGTTATTATGGATAGCGCTATCTAGAGGTAGACAACTCCTCACTCACACGATTCACTTGAGTGCATTTGACCATTTTATACACTATGTTTGCGATACACATAGTAGTCAATAGGGCACGATTTGGTCATTAGGATTGGGTTATGAACTCATGAATGGAAACTTGATGCACATATGAATCTTTATGCACATACGAAACTTGTTTTCTCATGTTAGCAACGACACTTGTATACTTATTTTTAGCAATGAAACTTGTATACTTATTTTAGCAACAAACTTGGTTGCTTCTTATAGTAACAAACTTGTTTGCTCCTTGTAGCAATGAAACGAAACTTTTATGCTTATTATAGCAAGGAACTTTGTTTCTCATTATAGCAACGAACTTTTATTACTAAAAACTTATATACTTGTTTTAGCAATGAAATTGTTTGCTCCTTGTAACAACGAATATTATTTTGATTCTTGAAAACTCATTTTAGCAATATACTTTTATTTATGGAAACTTTTATCAAAACTTTTAATTTGATTCTTGAAACTAATATTATTTTTAATCTGTGAGTACTCCCCAACTTTTTTTTATAGTTGACGCTCGTTTTACATGCTTTTTCAGGAATCATCGAGTAAGTGGCACTTAGGGACACTTCACTTTTAGGAGCATTCACATGTGTTTTATTTCAATTTACATTGTAATTTCTTTTAAAAGTTGTTCAAACCCATTCTAAATTTGTAATGATTTTTAATACTTTGGTTGGTGTTTTATTTAAACTTTTTCTATGAAACCCTTTATACTGCCATGCCTCATGTTTCCGCTTTAGCAGGGTGTGACAGAATGCCTCATTTTGAGGTTACCACAATCAAAACCGATCTCCAAGCAGCCATTGCGGATCAGGCCTCACACTCTGAGAAGTTGACTGCTGAGACTCATACTGCTCATGAATTCGCAATCTCCGTTCTTCAAACAACAATAAAAAGACTGCAGCGATCTCTTTCAGCCAACTTCCATGGTCCAGAAATCCTTCACCTCACAAAGGAAATCCACATATTGTTGTTGAACCCTGCTATCCCAAATAATCATCAATTGGTCGAAGCCCTCAAAGCTCAATTTGATGCAATATATGAAAAGGTTGATAGCCTTCGTCAATGGCTTGCGGAGGCTCCAGGTCTGAACTCCTCAAGAGGGGGAAGTGAAGAAGTCCATCAAGAAGAAGAAGGTCATCATTCCAACCAATCCATCTCACAACATCAAACTCCCCCTGTCTCCACTGAAAAAAATTCCAACACCAGAACCTTCACCGCAACCATCTCATCACACTCCACCTTACAGCTCTCCACTGTAAACTGAACACACTCCAGAAAAACCGAAGACTCCTCCCCATTTCAAAAACTTTGCGAAGCATATGTCTTCTCCGAGCTCAAACGACTCCCCTGCCACCACTGAAAGTAAAAGAGATTAGAAGGAAGCCAAGCTCGCTAAAGAAGTATGGAGACTTTGTGGATTTGACACCGTCATGGATGAGTCCCTGATAAAGTCTTGGTTCAATCCACATAGAATACTACTTGATGATGACTACGTCCCACATCTTACCTATGCGGAACCCCCCTCAGATGGTTACTGGGATGTCCCAATCTCACCAAATGCTAGATACTTCACTATATTTGAGCAGTTCGACCGCAACCTTCCTGACGATAAAAGACTTCCAATGGAATTTGAGAGACTTAGCCAATTCTATGATAAACATGCCTCTCTCGTTGAACATATATGGTCTAATGATAGACCATCCGCAGTAAAAAATTACAAGATTCGGAAGTTCATGAAGGCTGAGTTCATCCAGTACATTCTGACCAGGAGGGAACACGATTACATCCGCGCCCAGGCTGATTTTCCATGTATGAACCCTGAAGAAGTTTTTCTCATTGCCAAGGTGTTTCAGCACAAGTCTGAGAAGAATTTGAAGATGAAGATTACACTTGAAAGGGCTAGTACTTTCCTCAAGGAAACAGTCTATGACTTCGCCAAGATTGACGCAGACATTCATCCCATCAATTCCAAGATTGTTGATCTGCCACCACCTGACCCCGCACCGATGCCTACCGAAGGTTAGGAGGAAATATCCATAGGTGCAACCAACTATCCTGAGTTTGGAGTCATTTTGTAGAGGAAGACTGACAACGTCAAATATTTCATTCCTATGACTACCATGCATCATCTCACCAGAAAGCAACTTGAGATCTGCCGAAACGCAGTTGAAAAGTCCAAGCACACCACCGCAAAGGTCAAGTTCGAGATCCTCAGAATAGTCAACTGGTTAGAGAACATCAGGAAGTTTTGGGGGATCCTGATCAAGTTTCTTAAACTTGACAGCTGATCAAAGTTGAAGAGGTCACTTAGGGGGAAATTATTGAATCAAAAAAGTGACCCTCTTAAAACTCAGCTACCGCAACCATAAAGCCACCGCAGTCAAGCAGTCTCTTCAAGAATAATCATCCGAAGTCTCTAGTACGTCAGTCTCTATCTAGTTTACATTACCTTGTCTTTATTATAAAAAACTCTATTGTCCAGTATGCCTTGCATGGCTACTCTTAGAGTTGTAAACTTGTTTTCTTTAAGAGTCTCTATAAATAGAGCTCATTCTCTGTGTAATCAGTAAGAAGAGAATCTCTCATCTAATTCTAATACATATCTCAGAAGTTCTCATTCTATCTTACTTACTCAATCTTCTTACTCTCATAATCAATCATCAGCTCTCTTCAGAGCAAGTCACTTGTGACTTAATCACTAAGTTTGATCTCACACATTAACTTGGTTTGAAATGCATTCCTCGTTATGAATCAGCTTTAAGTGTATACTTGAAATAACAACTGTTGTCATTTACATTTCTTTACTTTTCCGCAACTAACTCACTAACTTCTAACTCTTAATATTATTGTTGAGCTAACAAATCCTTCGACATTAACTATTCCGTTATGTACTTGTTCTAACGTTTGTTCAAGTGTGTCTCAAAGTTTTTCTCTCAATAGATATGGTCAAACGTTGGTCCTTAATTGGGCAGTTATAAAATCCTTTTTTAGTTATGGTGTGAACTATGTAAGAGGCTTATGTAGTCAATATGAGATTTGTTCCACTTATGTGTTGAGAGTTATACCTCTAACTCACTTTAACAAAAGTTGAAAACCTAATGAAATTGATCGCTATCCATATCTCATGTTCAATATGATGTCTGTGACAAATGGATAACTGATAAACTTGCGATATACACTAATTTTAGCTTGAAGCTTTTTGCTAAGTGGGTGTTGATAGAATGGCACAAATTTGTATCTTGTTGGGGGTAATAAATGTTGGATAAGGTGTCTAAGTCCATAACTTATTTGGTATATACTTGACCCGACCCGGCATGGTCTATTTGGGTTGCATTTCATCCAAACTATTTATGGATAATTTTATGAGAGTTATACACATATGATTATTAATATATTATAAGTTATAATATATTAATATGATGTCATGTTATTTAATTAGTCTTAGTCTTAAATTAATTATGAATTAATTTAGAGATTAAAAGGAAGACTAATTAGATTGTGGGCTATTGGTTTTATATGGTGTGGGCTAACACTCATTTGTTAATGGGCTAGGCTTGTATGGAAGTCCATGGATGATCCATGGAGCTTTTAACCAATGGATCCTTGGAAAAGGAAAGGTCATGGGTTATTAGGGTTTCACCCTAATCATGTACACTATATAAGCATGCTTATGTTGCATGAAATAGCCACTAGTGGCACTAGTGTGTGTGCTTGTGTGTGGCCGAAAATTACAAGTGTGTGTACTCTCTCAAAGTTTTCCAAGAGTTTGTGGTGATTTGTGATTCCATTTAAGGCATTTACACTATTGGTTCTTGGCCCTCAAACTCCTTAGGAATTGAACTCATCATCAAAAGGTATGTAATCTCATCTAATTCTTTTATGTTTAAAAGTACCCCATGCCATGTTAGATAGGTTATGAACCTTGGAAAATTATTATTTTGCATGTATTTAGACAAACATAGATCCAAGGTTTATTAGGGTTGCATGCACACTTTTGAAGTGTTAGATTGCTCAAAACCCAACAATAAAATGTTGCTAGACGTTCACCACTTTCTATAACAATCTAATATGAGTCTTACAAAAGTCAGGGATTCAAAGATCTAGTATGCTCAAGAATCATATTTAAGTGATATTGGTAATTAACATATGATACTAATGAGTCACACTAAAAACAACGTAATACAATTGATTATTTATTCGAAATTGATTTTAATAAATATTCAAGAACTCTTATAATTAAAACGGAAATTATTTATTTCTTGGAAATAATTATTTTTATTAATAAGTAAGATTACATAATTCATATAGCATCAATTAATAAGTCATGGACGGTAACGCCCCGACTCTCTGGTGTAATTTTATGGCTTTAATTTTCATAATTTCAACATCTACTCAACGAGTTGGATGCCCTTACTCGTCGAGTTGAAGCAGATTGGGCCACGTGTTTAAGTGACCTACTCACCGAGTCCAAGATAGGACTTGACGAGTAGGAACTAGAGGATGAAACCCTAATTTCTGGGTTTTTGCACCCTATTTAAAGGATCATAAGACTCCTTTAGCCCCCTTACAGCCTCTTGAGAGTCCAGCAAACCCTAATCTCTGTGTGTGCTCCATTCTTGTGTGTTTTAAGCTTTGGAAGGTGGATCTTAGTGAGAAGAGTTTGGAGAGCAAGTGGCTAGAAGCAAGGAACATGTGGGGATCTGATATGTACCTCAGTTAATGCTTTTGGAAGGTATCAAGTTGTTACCTTGACCTCATTTCCTTCTGAGATCTCATTTGGTTAAAGATTAGGGCTTTTCTAGAATATTATGTAGCTATTGTAACGACCAAAAATTTCAACCAATTTAAAATTTTCGAAAACAACCCGATTCCATTAACGTTATTACAAAAAGGTTTTCAATAAAATTTATTTTAAGTATTCCCAGAATCTCATCACAACATAAACACAAGGAGCGGTACGATCATGCCTTCGCCTTGCCACGGTCTCCTGAAGAACCTGAAAAAAGATAAAACCACAACTGTAAGCCCGAAAGCTTAGTGAGATATCCCCAAAATACGAACCACATATACCATACATGCATAACATGCCATAACATATCCGATCACAGAACATACATGCACTTCGGGTCTACTGTGT
The DNA here is from genome assembly GCF_002870075.4 of Lactuca sativa. Lineage (NCBI taxonomy): Eukaryota > Viridiplantae > Streptophyta > Magnoliopsida > Asterales > Asteraceae > Lactuca > Lactuca sativa. The sequence goes on from NC_056630.2 coordinate 312,179,678, forward strand.
GACTGGTCCGCCGCACCGGCCAACAGTCCACCTGGTCCACCCTCCTAGTCTAGCCATATACCTCGAGTCTGCAGTGTGATTGGTCCGCCCGCACCGGGCCTTCAATCCACCTGGTCCACTCTCCGAATCTAACCACATACATCGAGTCTGTAGTGTGATTCGTCCACCCGCACCGGGCCTTCAATCCACCTGGTCCACTCTCTGAGTCTATAGTATGACTGGTCCGCCCGCACCAGGCCTTCAGTCGGCCTGGTCCACTCTCCGAGCCTCGGCACGTCTGGTCCGCCCTCTTGGGCCCTACAACCTATCCGGACCGCTCGCTGGGCCTTCGGGACAACCGGTCCGCTCTGGGTATCTTGGCCTACAGCACAAAGCAGGACCCGCCTCAACCCAACTCCAGTCCAAACAACCATGTGCACATAAACATACAATCATATAACAATTCACAGTCAACAAACCGATCAAACAGATCACATAACATATCATCATCCTAACCAGGATACCGACCTAACCGGTCACTAGCATAGCATCAACCTACATCTCAGGATACCGATCTCAACCAAGTCTCTAACATATACCATCCTAGCTACTAGGATGCAACATATCAAAGCAATAACATACAACAAATACCTGGATCTCAATCCGATAAAGGGCCGGCCTTGGTGCCTTAGACCCTGTTGATATAGTGAGGATAACTCACCTCGAAACTGCCGACTGAACAGATAACCCAAGCTGCTCCGATCACTGATACTATCTCCACCACTGGACAACCATCAAGGCACTGGACTCAAAACAATATCCAACAATTACAAAAAAGCCCCTAGAAACCACTGGTCAACCCTTGGTCAAAGTCAACCCATAACTGACTCTACTCATCGAGTCAACCCGATGACTCGCCGAGTCCCCATGCTCAGAAATTCCCCAATCCGCGACTCAACTCGCCGAGTTACCCCGAGACTCGCCAAGTTCAACAACTTTGAGTCCACTCACACACAACTCACCGAGTCATCCCCTAACTCACCGATTCACGGCTCAACCAGAAAAAGATTGGGACTCTTCGACATGACTCGCCGAGTCCAAGAACATACTCGTCGAGTCTAAGGCTATCTTCAACCTACTCGCCGAGTTGTTCTTCCAACTCGTCGAGTTCCAGGCCATCTTCATCCAACTCGCCAAGTTGTTCTTCCAACTCGTCGAGTCCCAGCCTATCTTCAAGCAACTCGCCGAGTTGACCCATGTGACTCGCCGAGTACCACGGGTCTGAATCCATACAGAGGCTTTCCAAGCCATGCAGATGATCCAAACCATAGATCTACCCTTGCTAAGGCCATCCATCACGTAAAGTGGCAAACTTTATGTGAATCCAAGGAGATCTAGGAACTTTACACTCTAGGGCTAGGGTTTGGGACAAAATAGCTCCTTCAAACACTCATCCACAGGGACTTTATGACATATAGGACCATCACAAGCTTAGATCTGAAGTAGCATCCTCAGATCCAATCTTCTATCTCAATTTAGATGTCATACCAACCACCACACATGAACCCATGAAGAAAATAGCTTAAGAAAATGGTTCCTTACCCTTAGAATGAGCCCAACCAACTGTAGATTGCTGATTCCCCCAAGCTTCATGATACAAGCCTCCAATCTTCAAGCTTAAAGCACCAAATATCCTTCTCCAAGCTCTAATTCACTCAACAAAGGGGGTTTCCTCACGAAATTAGGGCTTCTGGAACTCAAGGGATGATAAGGAGGTTGGGGAGGAGACATAATGTTCTTTATATAGGGCTCAACCTCCGGATTTAGGGTTTGCTCCACTCAACACCAACTCACCGAGTCCACCCATGCTACTCGCCGAGTTGGTCACTTAACACGCGACTAGAGTCGTAACCCTACTCGCCGAGTCCACTCGTGGACTCGCCGAGTCGCTCTTTCCCATTTTACTCTTTTAGCCCTTCAACTTTACTCTTGCTATTCCGGGATGTTACAGCTATTCTTGGGTATGACCTAAGATCTGAAGTGGTAACTTCAATTCTAAACTCTCTTTTGTCTCAAAATCCATAAAGCTTTCAGCTTTAGCAAGTGTGAACCTTTCCTTAAGTGTAAAACTCCATTATAAGCATGGTTTTGTCATTATAATACTTTAGAGCCTTGCATGCACATAAAGTTTGCAACTTTACTTGATAAACATGCCTTGGGAAGCTGGATCTGCAATATGGAACCTTAAAATGGCTTAAAAAGCATCTGAATGGATAATGGACTTAAGGGAATCGACGAGTTGCATGGTGAACTCGGCGAGTCCGTTGAAGATTGTCGTGCATGGACCTCTGCATGGAGTCGACGAGTCAGTGGGGTGACTTGGCGAGTCAACTGGGGTTTTCCCAACTTTTGGACACACATGTACTGAATTAGTTTCAGGGAAAACTTGACGAGTTAGTGAGAGGATTTCACGACTATTGACCTTGACTGCTGACTTTGACTATTGACCAAGGGTTGAGTATTGACTTCTGGGGCATTTTGGGAAATCAGAAATTTACAATTATGGTTCTATGGTGAATATAGGTGTTGGTGTTTGTGGCGGTGATTCGAGAGTTTGAGCATATCTTTCGAGTTGACAGTTGCGAGGTGAGTTACCTCACTATACTAAGGGGTCTAAGTCACCAAGGTCGGCCCATTAGATATTATATCCTAGCAGTTTGTAGTATGATGAGCATGAGTTAGTGTTGCATGTTAGCTGCTATGCCAATTATGTAGATCTGTAGGACTAGCTATAGTATTATGTGGTTATCTGTATGTGCATTAGTTGTGTTATATGTCGACATATTATGTGGGATTGGTTAGGGTGATGTTGCTCCATGTGGAAACCAACAAAATCGGGAGCATTCCAGATAGGAGCTGAGGGAGACTCGTACTATGGGCTCGATGGCAATCCAAATGTGAGTTGTGGGACTGGAACGCAATCCAGAATCACACTATGGGCCCAGGGGTAATCCAGTCTGTAAAGCTGTGGACTAGTACATGTTGTTATTTATATATGTGTTACATATAGTCTATCGGTATTTTGGGGGAAACTCAGTAAGCTTTCAGGCATACAATTTTTAGTTTGTTGTTTCAAGTACATTAGGGGATCGCGACAAGGAAAACGCGTGATTGTACAACTCCTCATGTTTTGTTAATGTTTCTGGGAAAAACTCTGATATTATACATTTTAAAAACAAGTTTGTAATGATTTAATGGTTTGGAAATGTTTTTTTTAAAGTTCAAATTTGGCATGATTTTATGTGTGTTACATGGACAACATTTTTGACTAGATGAATTCTTTTGTCTTTTTCCAAAAAGTTAAAGTTTATATTTTATAAACATGGTTTATAAAATATAATTTTTTTTCTTCTTTTGCTTTATTATTTTTGAAATTATGGTAGAAAAACGAAGGCATGGGATTTTTATTATTTAATCAAAAGCATGGATTGTCTTAAAGGTATGAGAGACAAACTAGCTCTAGGGACATAAGTGCTTAATTAGTTAAGGAATTATGTGTGATGGATGTGCTTTTTAAAAAGGCTTTCATCTCTTTTTTTCTTCTCTAGCTATAAAAACATAACATGTTTTTTTATGGGCATTCTCTCTCATTTTGATTCATCTTTAGAAGATCACACTCCTGCTTATTCTCTCTTTATGTTCTTATTTTGATAAGAATATAAAGCTTAAGTGTCTTAAGAGCTTTATACAAAAAATAGCATTCTATATCAAGTTGAGTCATTGTTGGTGTCTCTTAAGTTCATCGTTCTTCATTAACTTCCAAGCCTCCCAAGAGGACCCAAAGAAATATAACGGATGTTATTTCTTCATCTCTTCTTTGGTTGGTGTTAAAATCTTTCTACGACTTGCAAGATGATCCTTGGTGGGTGTAAACTTGTTTTATGTTATTCAAAATTTCTAAGTCTTCTGTTGCTAAATTTTATGTTCTTTTTGAAACAAATTGTTGAATAAAAACCCAACACAGTCATGCGACGATACAAACATGCATACTATGCCTCTCGTTAGTCCTTCATTTATGAATAGATCGATTAGACATTAATCCAATGATGCTCATTTCACAATTCCTAATTCTTATCATTATCTAAGATGCAAAAAATTTCATCTTTACATGCATTGTCTTTCTGTGATGTCAAGGCTCTAAAGTCACAAGGACTAAGACTTCGACATTACAGAATGTTCCACTAGAACTTGTTAATAGAGTTATGAAGTCTCGAATTCAAGGTACACTTCTTGAACTATTGTATTAAAGTTTCCAACTCACATGTAGATTTTGTAGATATTTCCCATTATGGAAGCATTTCTATATTCCCATATGACCATGAATTCTGACTAAGAATCATCGAAATCCAAAAAGTGTCACTATGTTCCTTTAGAAATAATGTCATACATCTCTAAAACCAATCTTCGGTAAAACATTAGAATGTTCTTGAAAGTTTTTTTAAAAACTCTAGTCACATGAAATTCTAATTCTTTTTCACACGATGCTAAAAGCATTTGAAAAATACAATAATCGAATATTATAGCATATGTAATCAATCCTATATCTGAAGCATATAGGACTCAAATAATTATTACAAGGGTCTAACATCTGTTAAATTTCTGGCTATAATATTTACATATATAGAATCTACAGTGTTGAAACATTTCAACTTACTGTTCATATCTTTCTATGACTAAGTTTTATTAAACTATACAATCTAAACCTTTAGATTCGAAACAAAGTATGAGTGCCCTCTCCCTTAAGTCTACTATAGTGAAACAATTTCCGAACTGTGCAATTTGCAAAAATGGAGACATTGTTCCCTACGAATAGTATTGGCAACATGAAATGCCAACATAACAATTGTGCTCCCGCTAGCTTTGACATGTACCTAGAAATCAACTGGGCTTCTAGAAATTAATACCCTTTGACTTTCTTAAGGAAGTGCAAATTTATGTTATGTGATGCTTTGATAAGTCTCCAACTAGACTTCTTAAGCTTATACACCTTAGTTGAATAATGTAAGTGTGTGTGTTTGTTGAAACCCTTTCAAGAGTGATAGATATATCTCTCGAAAGTTCAACAATTCCTTTCCTTTCTTCATAACTCAAAATATGAAGAGGGATGTCATAATCATATTGTGAATTTAAGAATGAAATTTACACAACTAATATATATATATATATATATATATATATATATATATATATATATATATATATATATATATATATATATATATATCAGATCTTCAAAATCCATTAGCGAAAGTATTTCCTCATAAACATATTCATGAATTAGAGCGAAACCTTTTTCCATTTAGATTTAAAGGTGCATATGTTCCCATCCATGTGAATCTTTCAATTCCAACATAAAATAATAAGAAAATTTTTACAATTAACCAAAATCAAATTTAGCTTTTTCTTCAAGGACTGAACTCCGCTATTAAATTTCTTGCCTTCTGGCAGCGCAAGAGCCCACCAGTTCTTCAATGTTGTTAGCAGCTCACCCATATTGATCCGTGTATTTTCATTGATCAACATTCTTTTCTCTTGCAGTTAAGTGAAGAACATACAACACATAATCACTACCAGATCAACTGGAAGTGCAGAGAAATATGTGAACTGAAACATAATAGGTTATCAACCTTAAGTTACGTGCTAGTGATAACTGAAAGGATCATTGTCAGTTCACTCTTTCAATTCAAGATCAAAATGAATCCTGCTGAATCCTTGGTATATGTGTTTTCTCTCAATGAACACTCATTGATGAGCTAAAACAAATATTCAAGAGTTCATGAAGATTTCCGACAAGAAAACACTTCATAGAATAGGACTCAGTTTATCTTTTGTTTCTCGATCAACGAAAACATCAAATCTCCAATTCTAAATGTACTAGAGTAAGGAAATAAATCTTTACTCCACATATTACGAGTTGTTATCATCATTCTTAGTTTGGAAGGAGTTTTAAGATATGATCTATAGTTACTAGAGCATGGCTCTAAAAACTTGATTTGGAACAAAGAATGACTCATCTTTTAATTGAATAATTTCTGATACTGTTCGATTCATTCTTTTAGTCATATAATTGCTCTAAGATATTCTTGTAATATTAATTGTGATACAATTCTAAAATTAATAAGATGATTATAAAACATGATACTAAAGCACTCTCCTTTATTTTCAAATTGGAGAATCTCTTATCTTTTTGTCTAATAGATTCTTTCATTTGTTCTGCTACTCTTTGAATCTCTTCAAAGTATCATAATTATGTTTAATATTATAAACACAATCATATTTACTGAAGCATCAGTAAATCATGACAAATATAGTTATCGTCTCTTGTGCTGGATCCAAGGAGTCCATATCAACTAGTACTAGATCCATTAGTCCTTCACTTGCCTCTCATAAACATGTAAACAATGATTTAAGACATAATTTTCCAATGAACAAGATTCCTCATTTTTACACATTTTTGAATTCTACGACACCAAGTATCTTTCAAGTTGGTGATGAGATTTCTTGTCAATCGATATCATAAAAATCAAATCCAAAATTAACATTGCCTTTATTAGAAGCACAATCAACATATTCATTTATGCCAATGTAAGGAAATATAAACTGAGGTAACCAGATAAACCAAAATTTCATTTTATTGAAAAAGAAAATTGGAACATGTCCTTACCGTTGGATTAGATGTCTAAGCCGATAACTATTATTGATATGTACTTGACCTGAGAGTAGCATGGTCCATTTGGGTTGCATATCATCAAGACAATTTGTTAGGATGGATTCTTGAGCGAGGGTTATATATATGATTTATTAATATATAATAAGTTATAATATATTAATATGAAATCATATGTTTTAATTAGTATTGATCAAGAATTAATTTGGAATTAATTTAGTGATCAAAGAAGTCTAATTAAATCTATGAGGACTAATTATGGTAATTAGTTATATTTATATGTGTTGGGCTTATGATCCATGTTGGACCAAGTTTATGTATGGATACATAAAGAGTTGGGCCACATGAACCATGGATCATAATACCCATGGGTATGGATTTGGGTTATACCCACGACCCTTGAAATCCCACATATAAATACAAGCTCCATAACCTAAAAATTCCACTTAGCATGTTCTTGGAGTCCATGGGTGTTCTTGGGTGCATGGAATTCTCTCTCAAATTCCACATTTTTCCATGATGTCTTGTGATTCCATTTGTGGCTTCCACACTATTGAGGCTAAGCTTTTAAAGGCCAAATTCATCAAGTTCTACAAGCTACACAAAAAGGTAAACTTCTAACTAGTATTCTATGTACTTTATATCATTTGTATGCTAGTTGTAGGCTTAAAGTTTTGGAAACAATATTGCATGTATAATTACAAAAAACATAGATCCAAAGCTTTTAGGGTTGTATGTGCACCATAGGATGTTGTAGTATACTAAAACCCAACATTTACAATGCATAAAGAGAAGGCATAGGATGAGGAGGTGGAAGAGTTGTTTCATATCTTGAGTTGTTCGTCTTCATGTTTACATGCCAAAAGGGCTTGAGTTGTTTCATATCTTTTAACTCATGACATTGAGAGAGTCATAGGATGAGGAGGTGGAAGAGTTGAAGAAGGATGATTCCTAATTCCACAATTAGCCAAAGAAGAGAAGGCATTTTCACCTTGAACAGAATGAGGAAGACCATCTCCAGATGATTGAGGAAAATTTTTTCCTAAAGAAAGAGGAATACCATCATTGTCTTGATTTGACATCTAGTATTGGGAGAAGAGAGAATTCAAGTTAGTTGATTTTAATCCTTAATTATCAACCCAAAGTTTAAATTAAGGTTAGGATCCATATTTTCGATTCGAACTTTGAAGAGGGATGCCATAATCAAAATCAAAATTATTTAAGGTAGGTAGAACATTTCACCAATTTCAATCACTTGAAACTCCTAGATCTTTTTAAATTCATTGAATCCTACCAATGGCATATTTAATCTCGTTTATGCTCTTACTAGATGTGACTGGGATGATGAGGATCACAATCAAGATGTGAGTAACAATGCAAACCCGCTCAAACATCCTCAATTGATTTTTAATCTCCCACTGATGTGCTGGTTAACCACACACACTCTATTAAAAAATGTAAACACAAGTTTTGGTTAACCACACATTCTCCACTAATGACTCATAAAGAAACGATGTATGTTTTCAAGGATTAGGATACACTTCACATTTTTCATAAAGTAACTAGAGTGGGATTTTTAAGGTGGGTTCTAGTACTTTATAGCATCATACTTTCAATGAGGTTATGTTATATCAAATCTGTTCGACTAATGACTCTCCACCAAACAAGAGAGCGGTGTGTGAGAGGGAGAACCCATTCAATAGTCATTTTATAGGTTGTTTCCTTATAATCCCCTTATAGTATGACTTCGTGAATGAGGCGTACTAGCGATTTTTTTGACTTGTCTTATACATATAATATATTAAACATGTAATCATATATAGTGTAAGGTGTATTTTAAAAGTTTTCAAAATACAAGGTCGAAAATTAATTTTTGAAATTAAATAATTAATTAATTAATTTTTAAACAATTAATGGATTACCAATTATCCTTTAATTAAACAATTAAATTAATTTAAATCATTAGGGTTTTAAATAATTATCTTCAATTAATCAATTAATAAAATAATTTAAATATAAATCATTGGGGACTAAATAATTATTTTCAATTAAACAATTAATAAAATAATTCAAATTTAACTCTAATCCAATATCCCTTCTTATTTTCGACAATAAAGGGATTAGGGTTACTAGGTTTTAATTATCCAAATTTTAAGGCATTTAAATTGTAATTAAGGAAACTAGAAACCCTATCATTTTCAAAAATACAGGTAGAGGCTAGGGTTTCAAAAACCCTAGTCTTTTGCAAAAATAATGTCATTAGGGTTTAATTTCAATAAACCATAATATTTATCAATTCACTATTATACACAACCAATTACAAAACTAAGTCTCTGATACCACTGATGGATTTTCTAGGTTATAAAAAAATTCATATGGTGGAAAAACACTTAAACCCTTAAGTTCACATGCAACCTAGAAAGGATCTATGTTTTGTCTATTAATAAAAATAACCTATGAACATCAAGAAACTCTATAGAGATGCTATGAATATTGAAATTAGCATAAAGATTAGGGTTACATACCTTTTGATTATTATAGGAAATAACCAAATCAAATCCTCTTAAAGTTCCTTGGAAAGCAAAAACAAAAGGATGATGCCTTTAATGGCTCACACCCAAAACAAGAAACCCTAGAATAAGGAGGAGAACAGAGATATGAACGGAATTTCATTCCTATGCCTTTAGATAATGTGGTTAACGAATATAGCAAGCCAAGGGGTCCTATTTATAGTTTAGGTAACTTGAAGGCAAAGAAAAACTTGAATTGGTTAAATTATACATTTAATCCTAATTCAAATCCTTTCATTTTATGTAACTTTGAGGCTTCCAGAAATCCTCCAAAACTATCCATGCCATGGAGTGTTCCAGAATTGCTTCTTTTGTTCACCTATTGAACAATTACAATTCACCCTTTTTCCTTTAATTATTTCCAATTAATCCTGAATTAATTCCATATTAATTCTGATTAATAATTAATCAATTCTAACTGATTTGCAAATTAATCATATAATAAATAAACAATTCAACTATCTATTTCCAATTAATATATTACACACATAGTATATTAACAAATCATTTTTGTAACATTCGGAATACCAGGTACATCATTTTGATTATTTATTTTTGGAAGTTTATAGAGTGACTCAACGAGTTGGTGCTATGACTTGTCGAGTCGTATCGCGAATGGCCATGTGGGTTTAATGATCTACTCAACGAGGCCGAGATCCGACTCGCCGAGTAGGCACTAGAATGAGATACCCTAAATCTACGTGTTTGGGACCTATTTAAAGGCACTTATAGCCTCCTTATGCGACCACACTTCATAGAGAGAAACCCTAAACCTGCCCAATCGTTGTGTAAAGAGAGAGAGAGAGAGAGAGAGAGAGAGAGGGAGAGAGAGGACATATTGAGCATTCTTGTGCATCATTGGAGGAGGATTTGAGGAGCATTGTGAATCTGATCAAGGAGAGGCTGTGGATCTAGTGATCTTCTATCATTAGCATCTAGTCAGAGGTAAAAACCTCTCACCTTGGCCACATATTTCGTTAGATCTCATTTTTGGGAGTTTTGAGGGTTTTCTTCGAATCATCTTGTGTCCTCGAGTTATTTTAGCATGGTTTGAGGTTAGAACCTCATATCTGGACTATAGGAGGCCTTGAGAGTCCAAAAATCTGAGCTTTATTGAGCTAGAGGAAAGCTCATGAACATCTAACCTGTCCTTAGAGCTTGTAATGGCATTATGGAGCAAATATGCCATGCATGAACGTAAAGATCGAAGCTTTACGTGACAATCGAGACTAAGGAGCCTAGATCTAGTAGTTGGAGTGATATATCTGCCCTAAAAGGTTTGAATGGGAGTAGATACTGAATGATCTCTTCGAGTCCATGAGCTGACTGGACGAGTCGTATAGGGTTTATCCCGATAAGTCTGAACATGCTGTAACTCATCGAGTTAGCGGGTCAACTCGACGAGTAGACTTGGTTTTCATAAGGTCTCTAACGGAACGAGGGGACTCGACGAGTCCTCCTAATGCACTCGACGAGTTGCGTCAACATGGACTGTTGACTCAAGATTGGCTTCGGTTGACTTTTAGAGTTTTGACCAAATATGAGTAACTGAGACCATGGAGGGGCAACATGGTCGTTTACCCTTACCAAGACTTAGGAGGGGTTAATATGAGTTTATTAGAATTATGGTCTAATTAGAGAATAATCATCACCTGTATTAGGCAGAGGCTAGATCGGTGATTTGTGTACGAGGAGTATAAGCATGCTTGCTTCGAGGTGAGTATTCTCACTATACTTTACCTAGGGTGGTAATTATGTGTGACCAGAGGGTCATATGTGCTTGCTTGAGTTATGTATTTTCTGTGTGATATATGTGTTGTATGCTATATTATGTGATAATTAGACCGGACCGGAGGGTCCGACGAACTATGAGACCGGAGGGTTCTCAACCAGACCGGACAAGAGGGTCCAACGAGCCATAGGATTGGAGGCTCCCAACCAGATCGGACCGGAGGGTCCAACGAGCTGTGGGACTGGAGGGTCCCATTGAGACACATTGATCGGAGGGTCTTACAGAGCTATAGCCTTGAATGGCTACTTATTTGTGCATGACATTTTTGAGAACTCACTAAGCTTTGTGCTTACTGTGTTAGGTGTTATGTGTTTCAGGTACCTCTGAGGATCGCAGGAAGGCACCGACGTGATTTTACACACCTGTTCGAGATTATGTTGAGGATTCTAGGATTTGACTTTTGTGTGGATTCATGTTGACATTGAGACACTTATGATTTTTATGAAATATAATATATGATTTTTCTGTGTTTTAAAAATGAAAAAAAATTGGTTTGAAAATTTACATCGTTACAAGTTGGTATCAGAGCCTTGATTTGAGGGATTCGGATGCACCTTCGGGTATGTATGGACTCAAACTGAGGATTCAAGAAAAAATTTCAGAAAGAAATGATTTTTGTAAAACGAGTAAGAGTTTCTAAGAGAAAAACAAGAAAGAGCAGTGTGTACAATCAGCCAGAGCCCGAACGGTGATTTCCCAAAATACCCTTATTTCTGTGTTACGAGATATTCATGATATATTATGAGATATATTATGCATGCTAGAGAGTAGGCTAGGTATTTCATATTTTAGGACTAGATTGGCCTGAATATGTAGCAGAGATGAGCTTATGAGAGGTCTTCTATGAGAGTAGTCGATGTTAGGATCCTAGGAGGGAGACTTGGAATGAACACAAATGCAGTGTGGAAGGTAGTATTGGGCACATACTACTAGAAACACCGGATCGGTGAGCAGTTCAAGTAAGAATCCTTAGGATGCTAAGGAACAAGTAGGGATGGGTGATCGAGTGTGAGTATTCTTGATTGAGTCTCTAATTAGTTTGTGTTATGTTTCAGAGACATCATGGTGAGTACACGCCAGAACCCTGAGAACAGTGGGGTCAACGATGAGGAGATTCACACGATGATTCATGATGAGGTGGCCGCAGCTATCCAAGAGGCTATCCCAGATATGTTCGGGTCTATTAAGACCACACAGATTGAGAAGTTTGACGAGCGATACACTGCTGTCACTGAGCCGGCTGCTGTTGCAGCCACCGCAGCTGTCGTTGCTGCCAGGCCACTTGGGGGTGACTCATTGTTGTACTGAGATTTCAACAACATGAAGCCACCAAAGTTTGACGAGACTCAGGATCTGATTGCCTCGATGAGATGGATCTCTAACATTGAGGGTTGTTTCTACACTTGTTCCTGTTGGGAACATTTGAGGGTACGGTTCGCACTGAACCAGCTTCGTTTGGGGGCGAAGGACTGGTGGAAGTTCGTGACAGCCAGCTTCACTCTTGCCGAGCTCACCGCAGTGTCTTAGGAGAGGTTTACTACTATGTTTCGAGATGAGTATGTTTCCTCGGTGGAGAGGGAATGGTTGGCCCAGGAGTTCTTGTCCCTCAAGCAGAGGACATAGTTTGTGAAAGTGATTACAAGGGTGTTCAATGAGAGGGCGTTGTTTTTCCCTGAGCACGTGTCTACCGAGCATGCACGAATGAGCTGATATTTAAGCATACTAAGGAGGGATATTCGTGAGTTTGTGGTGAACTCGACATATCGGACATTTGTTCAGCTCCAAGTCAATGCTCGGAAGAGGAAGATTGATCTAGAGACTCAGGCCAGGGAGGAGGCGGAGTCTCAGGGGAGGGATCGGCAGCCGACACAGTCTCAGCCGGCAGCCAAGAGGGAAAATCACACTGATTCGAGATTTGGGGGCCAGAAGGGCCGCAGTTGTGGGAAGTGCAGCAAGAGTCATGATGGGGTATGCAGAGCGAGGGTGTGCTAGAAGGGTGGCAGGTAGGGGCATATCATGAGGGATTGCCCCAAGGGGTTTGCAGTTTGCTTTCACTACAACCAAACTGGCCATCGGAAGGCCAAGTGCCCGCAGCTACTTCAGGAATCAGCACAGAGGTCTGCACGTAGTGTTGTTTGAGCTACAGAGAGTCGGTCAGCGAAGGTCGAGGCAACAAAGGCTCGCAGGAGAGTCTTTCAGCTGACAGCGGAGGAGGTCCTCACAACACCTGATGTTGTGGTTGATATGTGTTCTTTTACTTATTTAATTGAGCTTTTTTTGTTCTTATATTGTGTTATGCATAGGTACTTTTCTTGTTAGTTTTGTACCTGCCTTGGTGTTGTTTGATTTGGGTGCGAGTCGATCCTTTGGGTGCGATTCGAAGGTATGGATAGACACATCCCAATTTCGTCCATGCCTATTCCAAGAGGCTCCTCAGCCCAATACTCAACTATCACACATTTGACAGTTTAAGTCCCTGATATTAAATTAATGTCTTTTAGCCACAAAATTAATTTCTTAATTAACTCTTGTCTAACATTAATTTAATTATATGATTCTCCTTTAATATATTATTCAAATAATATATTAATAAATCATAATAACCTCTTATTTAATAAATCATCCTATCATGTTGCTTTGGTGAAGGCAACCCAAAAGGACCATGCACAACCGGGTCAAGTACTTACCAAATATAGTTACAGGCTTGGACACTAATCCAACAATCTCCCACTTGGATAAGTCTAGTAACTACAAATGTAAGTACAATCCAATTAGCAATCATAGCTCTCGAGGACACTATAAAACTCTGATCTTATCAGTAACCTATCCTTTAGATAAGGAATCGTATAGTCCTCCATTCTAGATATCGTGCGGACAATTACATGGAACATAGTCAAACTTATTGTCCATCAGTTTGTTTCGCTATCTGTGAGTCGTCTAATATTAAGCTTAATTGAACACATCAATTCAGTCCTGACCGGGCCCGACACATAAGTCAAACCAAATCATCAAGGGGCCCCGATATCGCTTTTACCCTCTTAGGATAAAACGAACAAACAAACTTCAAATTATATTTGTTTACTATTCACTAATTAAATCATACACAACAATGCATTTTATGACATCAAGTTACTGATGCGTTTACGCATTATCAGTGCACAACCAATTAGCTAACAATAAAACATATATCTAGGTTTTAAGAACATATGATATTATCGTCTTGGGATCACTCGAGCTAAATTTGATGAAGTGATTCCAGCAAGCGTGGGTTTAATCCAATGCTCAAATCAAGTTCATAAGCACTCATGAATGTTCCAACAATCCTTTGATATGTCTAATACACATTAGACAATCTACATGCCAATTCATGACAATCTTCTTTCATACCTACTTCCAAAGTATGAGTGATTGTGGAACATTCGAATAATGTTATTATTCAGGAAGTCAAAACATGCAAAGTGAAACAATAGGTAAGTAATCAACATAATACAATAACATTACTAATAAATAATACTCTTTTATTTAATCATCGAATGTTAATTACAATTTATCCATTACATGTTTCTAAACTATCTAATCTAAACTAATATCATCCTTCAGCCCGATGCTCCTAGTGTGCTGCAAGTGCTTAACCCTACACAATGACTTCATAAGTGGATCTGCTGGGTTATCCTCCGATGATACCCTCTTCACTACGAGGAGTCCTTCTTCCACACGATGTTGAATAAAGTGATATTTTCTGTCGATATGTCGAGATCGGCCATGATCCCTTGGTTCCTTGGTCTAGGCAACCACTCCTTCATTATCACATAATTTTTCCACGGGATCCTTTATCACTGGAACAACTCCAAGGTCTCCAATTCTTCAACCATATTTCCTCCTTTCACACTTCGCTCCCCGCTATATACTCTGATCCGCACGTTGAATCAGCTACGGTCTCCTGCTTGGAACTTTTCCAAGTTACTGCTCCTCCATTTAGGGTAAAGACCCAGCCCGACTGCGAACGCTAGTTATCCCTGTCGGTCTGAAAACTGGCGTCACTATACCCTTGCACCCTTAAGTCATCACTCCCACCGAGGACTAGAAACCATTCCTTGGTCCTCCGAAGGTACTTAAGAATATTCTTGACTGCGGTCGAATGTACTTTTCCACGGTTCCCTTAATGTCTACTGACCATGCTCAAAGCGAAGGCCACATCAAGGCGAATACAAGTCATAGCATACATAATCAAGCCAACTGTAGAAGTGTATGGTCCTTGGCTCATTTCTGCTATCTCGACTTCGGTACTCGGGCATTAAGTCTTACTCAACTTAGCATTACTTTGAATTAGTAAATCCACTTTCTTTGAGTCCTCCATACTAAAACGTTTGAGTACTTTGTCCAAGAAAGTATTCTGACTAAATCCTATTAGTCTTTTACTTCTGTTTCTCACAATCCTTATTCCCATAATATAGGTAGCCTCTCCGAGGTCCTTCATAGGGAAGCACTTCCTAAGCCAGGACTTGACTTCCTACAACGTCGGGATGTCGTTTCCTATGAGTAGTATGTCATCCACATACAATACGAGGAAGCTAACTATACTCCCACTAGCTTTGACATATACACATGATTCATCCTCGCATTATAGAAAACCAAACTATTTGACTTTCTCATCGAAACAAAGATTCCATCTGCGAGATGCTTGTTTCAGTCCATAAATGGACTTCTCAAGCTTACACACTCTATTAGGGTGCTTCGCATCGACAAAACCCTCTGCCTGAGCCATGTAAGCATCCTCAACCAACTTCCCGTTAAGGAAAGCGATTTTGACATCCATATGCCATATCTTATAGTCATTAAATGCAACAATGGCCAACATCACCTTAATAGACTTTATCTTCGCAACCAGTGAGAAGGTTTCATCATAGTCAACTCCGGGAGTTTGAGTGAAACCCTTCGCAACCAATCGCGCCTTGTAGGTGTGTACATTCCCATCTATGTCGGTCTTCTTCTTTAAGATCCACTTGAACCCGACCGTCTTACGACCTGGTACATTGTCAACCAAATTTCAAACTTGGTTGTCATACATGGACTAAATCTCGTTGTCCATAGCCTCCTTCCATTTTGCAGACTCCGGGCCTGCCATGGCTTCCTTATAGCTGTTAGTTTGATCCAAAATCACTTGTGTAAAATCACTAATGAATGTATCCCCTTCTGTAGTAATATGAAAACCATAAAACTGGGGTTGAAATCTCACTCTTTCGGAACATCTATGAGGTAAGGACTCGTGAATCGGTTCAACCAGAGTTTCCTCCTCGGGTTGAGCGCCAGCGTTAGAGGTTCCTTCATCGCTCGACTCTTGAATCTCTTCAAGATCGATTTGCCTCCCACTATCCCATTGGCTTATGAGTTCTCGCTCTTGGAAAACCCCTCTCCTCGCAATGAAGAAAACATTGTCACTCAGTCTATAGAAGAGATATCCAAAGGACTTCTATGGGTAGCCGATGAAAATACACGTTCACTACGAGGTTCAAGCTTGTCGTGAGTCTCTCGTCTTACAGAAGCCTCGGAACCCCAAACCTTGATATGTGCCAACGAGGGAGCTTTCCCTGTTCACATCTCGTGAGGTGTTTTGGCAACCTTCTTCGTAGGCACTAATTTAAGGATATGGGCAACAATCTCTAAGGCATACCTCCAGAATGAGATAGGTAGCGAAGTACGAATCATCATGGAACGAACCATGTCTTGCAACGTTTGATTATGCCTCGCAGCCACACTGTTCAACTACGGTGTCCTAAGTGGCATCAATTGCGAAACGATTCTGCATTCCTTGAGGTCGTCATGGAATTCAAGGCTTAGGAACTCTCCACCTCGATCAGATCGAAGGATCTTGATTTTCCTGCACAACTGATTCTCCACTTCTTGTTTAAACTCTTTGAATTTTTCAAAGGTTTCTGACTTGTGTTTGATTAACTAGATATACCCATATTTGCTATAATCATCGGTAAAAGTCACAGAAAATCGGCTTGCATCCCTTGTGTTGGATCTAAAGGGCCCACCCACATCGGTGTGTATGAGATCCAATAGACCCTCACCCCTTTCACAAGTGCCAGTGAAGGGTGACTTGGTCATCTTTCCAAGTAAACAAGACTCGCACACGTCATCATCCCTAAGGTCGAATGACTCCAAAACTCCACCGTTTTGGATTTGGGATGTACGTTTCTTATTGACATGTCCAAGATGACAATGCTACAAGCATGATATATCCAAACCATTGGAAGAATCAATACACAATAAATCATTTCCTAAATTGTCTACAACCATCACAGTTTCATAAATTCCATTACAAGGCAATGCTTCAAAATAGAAAACACCATTAAGATAAGCATTAATAGAACCTTTTTCATTATCAATATCTAAAACCATGTCTATACAAACCATGAAATGAAATGATGTTTCTTGCCAATCTGGCAAATAGAAACAATTATTTAAATCTAATCCTAATCCACTACTGAGCATCAAAGATTAAACTCCAATCTTGCTGACAGGCGACGATCTGTTGTTCCCCATGACCAAATTTTTCTTCCCATGCTCCACATCCCTATTTCTTCTTAGGCGCTGCAAATCAGAACAAATGTGAAAACCACATCCTGTATCAAGTACCCAAGAAATAGCATGTGATTAATCATTAGATTTAATAGTGTATATACTTACGTAGGATGGCTTGATCTTCCCATCCTTGATTGCTTGCAGATACTCTGGGCAGCTTCGTTTCCAATGCCATATCTTGTGGTAGTGGTGGTACTCTGCCTCCTTGGGGTTGGAGTTGGGTTTTGCAGAACCAACCTTGGTTCCACTAGAAGAGGTACCATCTTGGGAGTTTCCCGTATGGTGGCTCTTTGAGGGAGCCTTCCTCTTCATACCCTTCCCTTGCCCAATTGCTAGGACTGGGGCAGCAGCGGTAGAAGGAGATGATGCAACAGACTTATCTTTGAGATTGCTCTCAGTAGTCCTTAGCAATCCTTGAAGCTTGCTCAAAGTGACCTGTTCCTTATTCATGTGGTAGGTCACGCGGAATTGGTTGTAGCAGAGAGGCAAGGAGTGAAGGATGATGTCAATTTCCAGCTCTTCATCAAAGTTCACATTCAACTTTAGCAGGCGATCGACATATCTCTTCATCTTTTGCAGATGGGCGGTAAGGGACTCTCCGCTACCCATTTTGGCAGTGATCATCGAAGTGATGATCTCGTACCTTTCTTGCCTAGCCCTCTGGAGGTACCGGTCCAAGAAATCTTGATGCATCTCATAGGGATACATGTCCTCATAGTACTTCTGGAGTTCTGCAATCATAGTCGCCATCATGATGCAATGGGCTTTCGTAGCATCATGCACATGAGCCTTAAAGGCCGTGATCACTTCAGCAGAGGCAGTGTTGATATTGATTTCCTTTAGCTTCTCATCAAGGACATACTCTTTGTCGTTGTAACGAGTGACCATTCGGGTGTTGCGGATCCAATCAATGAAATTGGTCCCGTCAAAGATCACTCTCCCGCACAAGTTCATGAGTGACAACGAGCTGAGGAATTTGATCCTGAAGTGTTGTTGTAGACGTTGGACATCTGAAAAGGAAAAAGAACAAAGTTTTATTAGAAATGAATCCCCAATTAAACACCCAAATGAGAAATTAGGGTTATAATCCAACAACATTATTTACAAATTAGAAGAGGGATGCAGTCTAACAAGTAAATTATTTGAAGATAAGTGAATGACGATTCACTAATTTTCCACCATGAAAAACAAAAAAGGGATTAAGTTTTAAATGCAATGAAAACTCCTAGATCTTTTGAGATTCATTGAACTTCTCAATGACATGTTTAAATCTCGATATGCCCCTCAAGTTTGTGACTGGGATGTTGAAGATCACAAAGCGGGTGTGAATAACCATGCAAATGTATATGGTGCCCTCATTGTTACAGTCACTTATTCGATGTGTCGGTTAACTACACACACTCCACCTTAGCTTAAAACCCAATTAGTGTGCCGGTTAACCACACACAATCCACCAACGTCTTAGCAAAGGTACAAAGTGTAATTTCATGGAATTGCATCAATTCACTTTTGCCTAAAGTAACTAAGATTAGGAATTTTGTAAATACATTTAGTTACTTTTATAGATTCATTGTACTTTTAATGAGGAAAGGGTTGCCCTAGCTGACCCGTTCGGCTAACGACCCTCCACCAATCAAGGAAGCGGTGGGTAAGAGTGGACACCCATTAAACGGCCATTTTATAGGCTATATCCTTATACCCCCATTGTAGATCGGCTTCGTGAATGAGGCCTACTAACTGTAAGACTAGCATTTAACTTATACATACATACATATATATATATATATATATATATATATATATATATATATATATATATATATATATATATATATATGTGTATATATGTGTGTGAAAAGTGAATATACCCTTAAAGGTATATAAGTTTAGGTACCCAAGCTCACCATACTACGTCGTTTTGTTTCATATATATATATATATATATATATATATATATATATATATATATATATATATATATAAATATATTGTAACTCTCCAATATTCTTATAATTCAACTTCTAACTTGATTTACTTCCAAGATTTTTATAAATTTCACATTTATCTTCCTCTTACATAATTTTCATTTTCAATTATAATATATATAACCTAGTAGGTGTTCAACAAAAATATGTAATGTAAGAGGAAGATAATAGTGAAATCTTGAAAATCTTGAAATTATATCAAGTTAGAATTGAAGTTTAAAAACATTATAATTACTATATGAAACAAAACGATGTATTATTATAGGTTTGGGTACCTAATCTTATATACCATTAAGGGTATATTCACTTTTCCCATATATATATATATATATATATATATATATATATATATATATATATATATATATATATATATATATATTAAAATCTCATTCTAGGGGTTGAAATTTAAATTTCAAAACTTGTGGGCAAGTTTTGAACTTTTTCAAAACACATAGGATCAAATAGAAAATAATTGAAATTAAACATTTAATTTAATGATTATCTAAATTTGACCTAATCAATTTTATTTACAAGATAATTCATCAAATTTTTAAATAATCAAATATTATCATATAAGGAATCAATTATTCAAATAATTGGTAATTATCTTTTGTTTTTGTAAGGATAAACATATAACAACAATAAAATTCGGATTTTATTAGTCAAAAACGATTTTGGAAATTATCCTTCAACAAAAGAGCAAGAAATCCCAAAAATCCCTCTGTCTGACGACCCGACTCGTCGAGACCCCTTATGGACTCGTCGAGTTCATCCTACTCGTCGAGCCCACATTGGGACTCGCAGAGTCTTTCAGGCAGAAGACACAAAAACTTGATTTTCAAGCAAGAATGAAACACAAAGCATCAATACAAAAGAAGCCAATCATGACTCTGATACCATTGATGGGTTTTATAGAAAATAACATCCTATGTGCTCATGTAAACCCTAAAGCGCTGATCTACACTTCTCTATTGTACATGCAATTCATCCAAGATGTATAAACCCTAGATCTAGAGTACATGATTCAAAATTGGCATAAGAAAACATACCTAGATGATTACCTCTTCTTCAAAGCTTGAATCTTCTTGTCCTTGGAGCTTAGAGTCACAAATGTCACTCTTCTAATTGATTCCAAACACCACACAAGCAAGAGGATGATAATGGAGAGAGTGGAGAGGCACAATTTCAGCACTCTCTAGGGTATCAAGTGGCCGAAATATGGATGCCTTGGGGGTCCTATTTATACTGGTGCTACTAGGGTTTCAAACAAAACGCTAATGGATAACTTAGGCCATAAGCAGTTCAAGGAAGCTTCTGAAATAAGGGCCTTATGGCTAAAATTATGGATGGACACATCCCAATTTCTTCCATGCCTAGTCCAAGAGGCTCCTCAGCCCAATACTCAACTGTCACACATTTGACAGTTGAAGTCCTTGATATTAAATTAATGTCTTTTAGCCACAAAATTAATTTCTTAATTAATTCTTGTCTAATATTAATTTAATTATATGATTTCTCCTTTAATATATTATTCATATAATATATTAATAAATCATAATAACCTCTCATTTAACAAATTATCCTATCATGTTGCTTTGGTGAAGGCAATCCAAAAGGACCATGCACAACCGGGTCAAGTACTTACCAAATATAGTTACGGGCTTAGACACTAATCCAACAAACATTGACACAACAATTTCCGAAACCTAACAATCTCCCCCTTTGTGTTAATTTGCAGCAGTTGTAGTCTTTATTTATTCCTTCTTTTGAACTTTGAAAACCTTTGGAATAATCTTCAAAATAGCCATTCTAATAGTTATGTACCACTTTATCATATCAGAAACACACTTCGTATCTTCAGCTAGATTTGACGTCTTTGCTTCTTCTCTCGCTAAGATTTGATTCAAAGTTGTTGTAGAATATAAATGCTTATCTCTGAAATAAAAAGATTAAGTCTTGATCACCTTTTCTTCCTGTTCCTTGTCAGCACTACTCCATTTTTCTTTATCTATTATTCCAGCCTTAATAATTTAAATATTATCAGGTTGTTCAAATGGCTTTAGATACGTGTCCTTTTTAGCACTGCTGCAATCTCCACATCCCTTTTTGACATTTCCAAAATGTAACATTTGATCATTTTCCTCAGATGTTAATAAATTGGATCATACTTCTCCATATCTTTTCCAACAATATTGAACATTAAAATCCAATCATAAGGGCTTCTAAAAGGAAAGTCATCCATAGTAAACTCATGAATGATGCGGTTTTGACCTCTGTAAGCTTTGAAGTGAATATTCGGAAAGCCATCAGCCTTCTCAGTAAGCCCAACCTTGAGTCCTACAATTCTCTTCAGACTCCAGGATTCCTACCATGGCTTAGAAAACTTTAGATAAAACAAAAAGAGTTTCTTCTTTGTTATAGCATTTGATAGAGGAACTTTCTCTATATTTTCAAAGAATTTACTAGAAAAACTCCAAGAGTGATCGTAAAATCGAAATGACACTCAACATTGTTTTTAGTATCAAAGAATGTCTTCGGTTCTAGCCAAAACAAGTTCGGATCATCAATTGCCTCTTTTTGCATCCGATCAAGCATCCATTCAGAAATAACATTTTCTTTCTTGCAAGAATTTGTTCAGCATTCTTAAGCTCATCATCTTCTGCATCGAATTTCACTTTTCGTGCATTAAGCTCATCTAGTTACTTGTATCTTTTCTTTTTCTAAATTCATTCATTCTAAGTCATCTGAGGATACAATTCAAAAACCTCCTCAGTAATAACATTTACATTTCCTTTTCTTGATCCAAAAGTTACATTAACCTTTCGAGCGTCTTAACTTCCTTTATCTTTTCAGAAAGCCTTTTCTTTTCAAGCTCAACTATGTCAGCATCATCTGTTTTCTCCATGAAACCAGTTTGAGAAAACAAGATCGATGCACAGGGACAAGGTTTAAGAACTCAAACCTTGAATGAATTCTTAAGATCAATGTCTGCTTGCTACTGATAGTTCAAGTCTAGCCCGGAAAGACCAGTCAAGTCTTAGAGAAAATATTCAACAAATAATCAAGACATTAAATGAAGAATGAGATAGTAAATGATCAAAGTAAAGTTAATAAATGAAGAATAAGAAGAATGTTTCAATTAACTTAATAAATATGCCAAAAGTAAGTGAAAGATCTGTGGTTGACTTGTATTGAATGCTCCTTTAAATAAGAGTAAAGGCTACATCGAATTAACAACAATGTTTACATAGGACCGGAGAAAAGAAATATTTCTGACATTCTGATTGCTCAAATAAGATAATAGACTAAGTCCTATGAAACGTTACATAAAAACAAGTACAAATACAATAAATACTTTAACACAAAATAAGGTTCTTCCGGATCACCATTCATTCCGGACGTGAGAGTCACTCCGGAATGTCTTCAGTCTTCTCTTCATCTTTATTTATGGTCTGGACTATGTTCCGGACTACTCCTTTATTATTGACTCTGGAACACCTACTCCAGAATGCCTGAGCTTCGGAATGTGGACTTAGGATTGCTATAGGTTCACTTTTAGGTTCTAACAATCTCCCCCTAAGTGAAATTAGCAATCCAGCAAGCTTAGTTCATTTATTCCTTGATGAATGTGTATGCTCGGAATAACCACTCTCGGACCTCTATGTACCACGCCAAATGACTTACAAAATTTGTGCTGACATGCTCTAGAGCATCAGACTAGGATGTCCGGGATATGAACTTCTTCAGGGCCTTGTTCGGAACTAGATGTTTTCCCTTTTTGTTTGTTTTCCTTATGGTGTAAACAAAACCTAGAACCGGTTCTTCAATGGGACCATCAGCAAGAACTTCGGCTTCTGGAAGAACGAAGCCCATCTTGGCAACGAATGGTTATGTTCCGTAGAGGTGTGCAAGCTCGTAGTCACATTGGCATAATTCTGCAACATAATCCTTCAGAAAGCTTAGAGTGGCGTGGTATGCTCTCATATTTATGTCATCCTATTGATTTTCTCTGAAGTAGGCAGCAAAAGTGTGACAACCCGACATTTTGAGACAATATAATGTAACACCAGTCAAATTTAGGTGAAAATTTAACTTTCCTAAAATCTTATTTGCATTAAATAAAGTGGTAGGAATTGTATCAAGGTTTTCGTACATATAAAGAACAATAAAATCCGAGTTACAACGAAAAAGTTATGACCAATCTAAGATTCGCGACAAAAACCGACAATGCTGATAGACGTAAAACGCAAAGTTTCGATACAAAAATTTTTAGCCTTAGGTATCTAAACGAAAGTCATAGATTACGCTAAATCGTGATCATGCATAAAAAGAACGCCCAAAACGGACTTCGTATGAAGAAGTTACAAATTTTCTATATTTCGTAACAATGTTAGACAGCTAAAAACTCGAAATAAAGATCGAGCGTTTTTTAGCCAACACAACTTAAATGAGAGTTGAAGGTCTCGACAATAGTAGTTCGATGGTAAAAAGACAAACAAAAACGGATGTCGGATAAAGAAGTTATGGATTTTTAACAAAGTTATCGTGTCCCGGCCTATTAATTAAAATATAATAATAAAATAAAGTCAAAATTAGCCGACGGAGTCTAAATGAAAGCTGTAGAGTATTTTCTCACCTTCGCGTGGATATAAAGAACGTAAAAAACGGAGCCCGTATGCGAAAGTTATGGAATTTACAAGTTCGAGGCACACACACCAAGACAATTTACGCCCAGCGTACCCTCTACGCCCAGCGTACTCGAGTGCTAGGCCTCGGTTCGTCCACGTCGCTCAGGGTCCCATCCAATGCTCCGCCCGAGGATGCGGTAAGAGCTGACGTCGCGTACGCCCAACGTACTCCGAAATTACGCCCAGCATAACTAGTACGCCCATCGTACTCCGAAATAACGCCCAACGCAACGAGTACGCCCCGCGTACTCCGAAATTACGCCCATCATACTCCGATTTTACGCCCAACGTAATCCGTCTTTCAGCACCCTATAAATAGAATGCAAGGGTGCCGGCCATCCTTGCTCATTTTCTTCACTTCTCTCACATTTTAACCTTGTTTTTCGTGCCGACAATATCCCGACTTCCCGGTTTCATATCTAAGCCCCGACGAGGGTCCGAAGCCCCGAGATTCCCGAGAATCTCGTCACTTTCCGGTCGAGGTGCCGCCCGGGAAAATCTTGTTTTCTTCAAATCATGCACTTTCTTCGGTGAGTTCATACCCCTATAAACTACATTTTCAAATGTGTTATCAATGCTTTTATACACTTTTAATGGGGGGAATACAAGTAAACACGCGGTTATTATCGTGTGTAACCTAAAGTTTCATTATATACTCTTTTTATCAAGTAAACACACGGTTATTATCGTGTGTAACCTAAAGTTTCATTATATACTCTTTTTATCAAGTAAACCATATGTGATTCATAACTACTACATGGAAACTTTCATACACAAAATATATCACGATAACATCTTGTCTTTTTAAATTAAATATGTTGCTAAACATATACGAATCAAACACTTTATCTATACTTGGAGTATATATGTTCATTTATGTTCATTTAAGTGAGCATTTCACTAGGGTTTATTATATAACGAAACAAACTTTTGGAAAAACTATAATAGTTTACGACAAACATTTTTACATGTTAAGAACTCTGTATCAAAATGTCTTACATACTTTATGTTTCCTTTCAAACGCTGTTAGAATCGTGTTTCAAACAAAAGTCTTCTTATACTAGTAATTGTTCTTATCAAACAAACTACTTTCAAATCGTTTTATAAACTGACATCAAGTCATCATCTCTTATTTATTAAACTTTTCAAAGGTTTTACAAAACTTCTTTTATATTTTTATTGTCAAATACACGCATATATATATATATATATATATATATATATATATATATATATATATATATATATATATATATATATATATATCCTGTATACATATATAGACACAAAAGTTTCCATCAGTTGGTTCAGTACCTTTGAGTAGCAAAGGCATACTTTAGTTATACACGCACAATACTAGTAACTATAATAGGTATAGTTAGGATATACTACTTACCATTCCAAGTACAAGGAATCACACAAGAGTCAGTTTATTAATGAGTTTATACTATTACATTACATACTATATGAAGAGATACGATTACATACAATTACAAGGCATACAAATTTCAAGACATAAAATTACAAGAGATACGATTACATAAGATAGTGTACTAGATATTCATGAAATTTTACATACTACAAGTACCATATCAAAGAGATTTTCATATACAGGAACAAATGGACATTTTCACACGTAAATCTGTTTTATTCTAGGTCTGTGAGACATTTCACGTACTTTCGAGTATGCATTATTAAGTCCTGTATTATATACCATAATTTGTTGTAGGGGGAGCGTGATACTTGTGTATAGATCTATACGGGATTGACAATCCCGCACCTAAACTATTAGCTACAGTTAGACCAGCAGGTCTGGGGGTGACAAATGTCATAACATTCCAACACCTGAAGAAGGTTGTTACAGGCTGTCTGGGTCATTAGCATGGTTATAAAACTCACATGGAGTATTAAAAACATGTTGATTTACGGGGTTATCAAATACCTTAGCGATTATATACATACACAAATCTACTATTTTAGACATGAAAAACACCATTGTAGTTCATTTTTGGGACTTTTAAACTACCACCCACTTATAAACAAATATTGGATTTCTGAAGCAAACATTCAAAACAGTCGGGTCTTGGTAGAAGGCTACATTTTATACTAGTACAAAATATGTGATTTTTAGGGTTTTCAAACATTTACGATTACTTACAAACATGTTGATTGGTACAAACTTCCCTTCAAACATTTACAGGTCTTTCTTTACAGCTTTACAAATCAAAGTCACATAAATACTTATGAATTCACCAGCATTATTGCTGATACTCGCTTTCAAAATAACTTGTATTCCCAGGACACAGATAGACAGGTACGACTACCAGGTTCTGTGAAGACGGAGCGGTCAAGACTCGTCTTTTATTTTGAATACTCATTTTCTAGAATTATACTATGAAAGAACTCCAATGTAATTAAAGTTATACTATTAATGCAATCGATGATGTTGTTGCTTGTTTACTACTTTGCATTGTTGTGATACATTACATGACATCCTCCACCCCAGAACGTTTCCGCCGTTCCTGGTTTTGGGGTGTGACATAAAGTGAGGATGTCATTTGGGTTCATGGATGGGAAGTCTGCATCAGTAACAGTTCGGGGAGCGGGCTTGTTCCGGAGGATGTGAAAACGGAAGAGAGGGCAGTTGAGCTCAAACTTCACAAGTATTTTTCTTCTAAAGCCTTCCACCTTGGTGATTCTTTTCCTTGACCAGACTTCCTTGAGAGGTTGATCATGTTTGGAATAGAAGGTTTTGAGTCTCTCTCTTTCGGTCTGGATAGTCACTTGCGGATGGTCTGATGGGTGAGGAGGAGCAAACTTAGTGTAAAATTTGTTGAAGGGAGACAGAGGAAGATCTAGCTGATCGGAATCATTTGAAGAGATGACATAGTAAATGCAAGGAATTATTTCCCCAGCCTTGAGAATACCTTCACGGCAAAGAGGAGAGATGCCTACCATTGGATCAGGATTGTCTTTCAGGGCTTGGATCCGAATGTTGTCCTCTAGTGCCTGATTGATTTCTTCCTACGACCATCCAAGTTTTTGGTTGAGGGGAAGTCCGAAATAAAGAGCTTGTTGATCGGCAGTCATAGGCTTCTTCCCTTTATCTCTTTTTAGAGCTTCCATGACATGCTTCATGTTCTCATCGATCATAAATTCTGGAGTGGGATTTGGAAGTGCTTCTTCCAGAATATCATCAGGGATCAGGAGAGGAGAACCCTGGTCGATCGGATCAATTTTTTGTTCCAGAATGGGAGGCTGCATGGAGGGAGTGGCTTGGAAGGCTTGTGTGGTGAGGAGGGATTTTGCTTTGGCAAGTTTAACTGCCTTTTGAAAGGCATCTGGTAAAGAAATTGGTTAGGAGGTTGCTGACCAAATTCTTTTCTCTTCCTCAGATAGAACCTTTGGAAATATCTTCATAGGAGATTCAAGGCCTAAAACTCCATTTTTGACGTACATATCTTCGTCACTGTCTTCTTCATTAGTAGAAGAGTTTCCTAGACGTCTGGACACGATTTGGACTTCATCAACGGAATCCAAGTCTTCATCATGGAGTTTGAACACCAAGGTAGGTTTGCATGGTTTACTTGGTCCTTCTCCCCCTCTTGCATACGTGGCCCTTGGAACCGGTGCAAGTAACAAGGAATCCTTAAGCTCGTTAAATTTGGAGAAGACTCTATGAAGGCCAGTGTTAAGTTGAAGGGTGAGGGTGTCATAAGCTTCGGATGTTGGGGCCTGAGCAGCAAGGTGTTTGAATATGTCACTGAGGATGGATATCATCTCATCAAACTTCCGGTTCAAAACATCAACTATGTTCCAAGTTGAGTGAAGAAATTTGATAAGGACTTGTTGAATTTGTTGGATTAGTGTCTAAGGTTGTAACTATATTTGGTAAGTACTTGACCCGATTGAGCATGGTCCTTTTGGGTTGCCTTCACCATAGTAACTTGATAGGGTGATTTATATAGAGAGAAGAGATATTATTATTAATGTATTATAAGAATAATATGTTAAAGGAATAATAATATTATTTGATTAATACAAGTCATAAATTAATTAGGAATTAATTTGGTGTCTTAAAGAGATTAATTGAATAAAGGGGCATAAACTGTCAAATGTGTGATAGTTGTATTTTGGGCTAAGAATCCTTATGGATATAGGGTGGACGATTTTAGGGATATGGATCACCTAGAAATCATATAAGGAATTATCTAGAAGGATCATTGGAGTGCTTTGAGGCTAAGTTATCCAATTAGGGTTTTAGGGTGAAACCCTAGGAGCTCACAATATAAATAGACCCATAGGGTTGGAGAAATTGGCCACTGTATGTTTGGGGAAACCCTGGAGCCGATTTCTCACCCCTCTCCCTCTCTCAAATCATCTTCTTGCTAGTTGGTGTTTGTAGGCCATTAAAGGAGTGACAATTGTGACTCTAAGCTTAAAGAAGAAGAAGTTTTCAAGCAAGTAACTCAAGGTATTCTTCTAGATCTGTTTTCATATGTATTTGATTGTTAGTTTACATTAGATCTAGTCATGAAAGTCTTGGATATATTGCATGTTCAATTAGAGAAACCTAGATCCAAGCTATAGGGTTTGCATGTGCACATAGGAAAGTTCTTATGGCTAAAACCCATCATTGGTATCAGAGCCTTGATTGGTTTCAATTGAATGTGATGCTTAATTGTTTTGCTTGCTGAAAATTGCTTTTCTTCACCTCTGTCCGACCCAACTCGGCGAGTCAGTGTTTGGACTCGGCGAGTTGGCCCTACTCGGCGAGTCCAAAGCTTGACTCGGCGAGTCCGAGCGTCATACAGAGGATAACTCAGGATTTTGTTGCTGTTTTGTCTTGGATTGATACCTAAATCGTTTTATTATTTAAAAATCCGAATTTTAATCTAATTCAATGATTATCCTTGACATAACAATAGATAATTTCAAATCTTTTGAATATTGATTATTTATATGATAAATATGGACTATTTAAGATTATTTGGTAATTATCTAATGACTAAAATTGGATTAGGTCAAATATAGATAATTATGAAATTAATTGTTTAATTTGAATTATTTGTTATTTGATCCCTATTGTTTTGAAAAGTTCAAAATTTATCCCGAAGTTTTGAAATTTGAATTTTGTGATTAATAGTTTAATTTAGATGAATTGAAATTTCAACCCCTAGAGTTTTACAAGTTTAAAATTCAACCCTATACTATTATATTATTAAAAGCTTAATAAATATATAAGTAAAATTAAAATGCTAGTCTTACCATTAGTACACCTCATTCACGAAGCCGGTCTATAAGGTGGGTATAAGGTTGCTGCCTATAAAATGGCGCTTAATGGGTGTACACTCATACCCACCGCTTGCTTGACTGGTGGAGGGTCGTTAGCTGAATGGGTAGGATAAGGCAACTCTCTCTCCTCATTAAAAGTATAATGTTAAAATATAAAGTAACTACATTTTTTAAAAAAAATTCCCAATCCTAGTTACTTTAGGAAAAGTGAATTGATGAAATCCCATGAAATTACACTTTGCACCCTTGCTAAGAAGTTAGTGGAGCGTGTGTGGTTCACCGGCACACTAATTGGTTCTATGCAATGGTGGAAAAGGGTGATTAATTGTTTATCATAGTTCGATGGAGCGTGTGTGGTTTACCGGCACATCGAATAGGTGATTGTAATAATGAAGGCACCGTGTAGATTTGCATGGTTATTCACACCCACTTTGTGATCCTCCGCATCCCAGTCACAAACGAGAGGGGCATATCGAGATTTAAACATGTCATTGAAAAGTTCAATGAATCTCAAAGAAAATCTAGGAATTCTAAATGCATTTAAAACTTAAGGTTAGGTTATGGTGAAGAATTAGTGAACCGTCATTCACATACGTCCAAATTATTTGCATGTTCGATTATGACATCCCTTTTCTAATATGTAAATAATGTTGTTGGGTCCTAGCCCTAATTTTTCATTTTAGGTGTTTAATTAGGGACTCAATTCTAATCAAACTTTGTCCTTTCTATTTGTAGATGTCGAACGCGAACAACATTGCTGCCAACTCATTCACGTTAATGAGTCTTTGCTAAAAGGTGACCTTCGATGGTACGAACTTCAGCGAATGGATAAGATACATTCGCCCCATTGCACTCTATGAGGACAAAGAGTATGTCCTCGACGAAAAGCTCGAGAAGGTCAACCCAGAAATCGCTAATCCTGAAGAGATGGTTGCCTTTAAGACCCACGAACGTGATGCAACGAAAGTCCATTGCATCATGATAGCCACTATGAACCAAGAATTCCAAAAGTCCTACGAGGACATGTATCCTTATGAAATGCATCAAGACTTGATGGAGAGGTACCACCAAAGCATGAGGCAAGAGCGCTACAAGATCATCACCAAAATGATCACCGTCAAGATGGGAAGTGGAGAATCATTAACTGTGCGCTTGCAAAAGATGCAAAGATATGTTGATCGTCTTCGCAAGTTAAATGTTAACTTTGGGGAGAATTTGGCCATCGACATTGTTCTTCACTCCTTGCCTTGATGCTACAACCAATTTAGGATGACCTACCACATGAACAAGGAAGAGGTCACCTTAAGCAAACTCCAAGGACTCCTTAGAACTGCTGAGAGCAACCTAAAGGACAAGTATGCTGCACCATCTCCTGCACCAACTGCTGCTTCTGTTTCCGAGAGCGAGAACTCATAAACCAAGGAGACAGTGGGAGGCAAATCGATCTTGAAGAGATTCAAGAGTCGAGTGATGAAGGAACTTCTACCCCTGGCGCTCAACCCGAGGAGGAAACTCCGGTTGAACCGATTGACGAGTCATTACCTCTTAGACGTTCCGAAAGAGTTAGAGTTCAACCATAGTTTTATGGTTTTCATATTACTATTGAAGGGGACACGTATATTAGTGATGGTACACTAATAAACCTAGATGAACCTAATAGCTATAAGGAATCCACGGCAGGCCCAAATTCTGCAAAATGGAAAGAAGCGATGGACAGCGAGATTCTGTCCATGTATGACAACCAAGTTTGGAATTTGGTTGACAATTTGCCTGGACCTAAGACGGTTGGGTGCAAATGGATCTTCAAGAAGAAGACCGACGTGGATGGGAATGTACACACGTATAAGGCGCGATTGGTGGCGAAGGGCTTTACTCAAACTCCCGGAGTTGACTATGATGAGACCTTCTCACCAGTTGCGAAAATAAAGTCTATAAGGGTGATGCTAGCTATTGCCGCATTTCATGATTATGAGATATGGAAAATGGATGTCAAGACCGATTTCCTCAATGGGAAGTTGGCTGAGGATGTTTACATGGCTCAGCTAGAGGGTTTTGTCGATCCAAAGCATCCAAATACAATGTGCAAACTTGAAAAGTCCATTTATGGACTTAAACAAGCGTCTAGCAGATGGAATCTTTGCTTTGATGAGAAAGTCAAAGAGTTTGGATTTGTACGAAGCAAAGATGAATCATGTGTATATATCAAGGCCAGTGGGAGTATAGTTAGCTTCCTCGTTTTGTATGTCGATGACATACTACTCATAGGAAATGACATCCTGACTCTGCAGGAGGTTAAGTCCTAGCTCGGGAAGTGCTTCGCTATGAAGGATCTCGGAGAGACTAATAGGACTTAGTCAGAATACTTACTTAGATAAGGTACTAAAACGTTTTAGTATGGAAAAATCAAAAAACGGAGAACTACCAATACAAAGTAATACCACGTTGTGTAAGACTCAAAGTCCGAGTACCGAAGCCGAGATAGCTGAGATGAGCCGAGTACCTTATGCTTCCGCAGTTGGCTCAATCATGTATGCTGTGAATTGTACTCACCCTGATGTGGCCTTTTGCTTTGAGCATGGTCAGTAGATATCAAGGGAATCCAGGAAGAGCGCATTGGATTGTGGTCTAGAATATCCTTAAGTACCTTCGGAGGACCAAGGAATGGTTTCTAGTACTTGGAGGGAGTGATGATTTAAAGGTGCGAGGGTATAGTGATGCCAGCTTCCAGACCGATAGGGACAACTATCGTTCGCAGTCGGGCTAGGTATTTACCCTTAATGGAGGAGCAGTGAATTGGAAAAGTTCCAAACAAGAGACCGTAGCTGATTCAACGTGCGAATCAGAGTACATTGCAGCGAGCGAAGCATCAAAAGAGGCGATGTGGTTGAAGAACTTCATTGGTGACCTTGGAGTTGTACCTACTATAAAGGAGCCTATGGATATTTTCTATGATAATGAAGGAGCGGTTGCCTTAACCAAGGGACCAAGGGATCATGGTAGATCTCGGCATATCGACAGAAAATATCACTTTATTAGACGTCAAGTAGAAGGACACCTCATAGTAAAGAGGGTATCGTCATAGGATAACCCAGCAGATCCGCATACGAAGGGACTGGGCAGGGTTAAGCATTTGCAGCACGCTAGGAGCATTGGGCTGAAAGATGATATTAGTTTAGATTAGATAGTTTGGAAACATGTAATAGATAAATGTAATTGACATTTGATGATTAAATAAAAGAGTATTATTTATGAGTAAAGCTACTGTGTTATGTCGATTGTTTAACTATTGTTTCAATTTGCATGTTTTGACTTCCTGAATAATTGAGTTATTAAGAATAATCAAATTATTAGAATAGTTCACAATCGTTCATATGTTGGAAGTAGGTATGAATGAAGATTGTCTTGAATTGGTGTGTAGATTGTCTAAAAGGGTATTAGACATAACAAAGGTTTGCTGCAACGTTCATGAGTGCTTATGAACAAGTTTTGAGCATTGGAATAAACTTGCTCTTGCTAGAATCACCTTAAAGTGATCGCAAGACGATAATATCATATGGTCTAAAAACCTAGATATATGGTTTATTATTTAATAATTGGTTGTACATTGATAATGCAAAACCGCATCAGTAAATTGATTTCATAAAATGCATTGTTGTGTATAACTGATTAATCAATAAGTAAATGCATATAAGTCGAAGTTTATCTGTTACTTTTATCCTAAGAGGGTAAAAGTGATATCACGGCTGCTCGATGATTTGATTTGACTTATGTGTCGGGCCCGGTCAGGACTGAATTGATGTGTTCAATTAAGTTCTATATCGAATAAATCTGAGATCGAGAAAATAGTTGCTGGACAATAAGTATGACAATGTTTCATGAAATCGTCTGCACGATATTGAAACAGAGGACTGTACGATCCCTTATCTAAAGGCCAGGTTACTGATAAGATCAGAGTTGACAGCGTCTTTGAGAGCTACGATTGCTAATCAGATTGTGTTTGCATTTATAGTTACTAGACTTGTCCGTGTAGGAGACTGTTGGATTAGTGTCTAAGGCTGTAACTATATTTGGTAAGTATTTGACCTGATTGAGCATGGTCCTTTTGGGTTGCCTTCACCATAGCAACTTGACAGGGTGATTTATATAAAGAGAAGAGATATTATTATTAATGTATTATAAGAATAATATGTTAAAGGAATAATAATATTATTTGATTAATAAACTGTCAAATGTGTGATAGTTGTATTTTGGGCTATGAATCCTTATGGATATAGGGTGGACGATTTTTGGGATATGGATCACCTAGAAATCGTCCAAGGCATTATCTAGAAGGATCATTGGATTGCTTTGAGGCTAAGTTATCCAATTAGGGTTTTAGGGTGAAACCCTAGGAGCTCACAGTATAAATAGACCCATAGGGTTGGAGAAATCGGCCACTGTATGTTTGAGGAAACCCTGGAGCCGATTTCTCACTCCTCTCCCTCTCTCAGATCATCTTCTTGCTAGTTGGTATTTGTAAGCCATTAAAGGAGTGACAATTGTGACTCTAAGCTCCACGAAGAAGAAGTTTTCAAGCAAGTAACTCAAGGTATTCTTCTAGGTCTGTTTTCATATGTATTTGATTGTTAGTTTACATTAAATCTCCTCATGAAAGTCTTGGATATATTGCATGTTCAATTAGAGAAACCTAGATCGGAGCTATAGGGTTTGCATGTGCACATAGGAAAGTTCTTATGGCTAAAACCCATCAGAATTATCAGGTTCATCTCATCCTTCTGTTTAATCTCCTTCTCTAGAATTTGAATTTGTTTCTCATGACGAATGTGGGTTTGCTTTATTATGTGTTTGGTACCAGCGGTTGGGTCTATTGAGTTGCGTCATGGGCTCGGTCCATAGCCTAGTTAGATTGCCGGTATTGGGCCTGTCCAGCCGTGCATTATTTTGTATTAGGGTTTAGTATATAAGCTGCATGCATAAAGACTTAGATGGTATCACTTTCATTGTTTTTATTTCACATCGTTTGTAAACCCTAGTTCCCCTCTACAGCAGAAGTTCTTCATCGAGCTCTGCTGAGGCGTGACTCAGTTTTGAATCATAAGCATAAGTTTGATTCTATTAGTGTTCATACTCATATTGATCTTAAACTGTTTTATTGCTTTTATCGTACTTGTGAAAGATCTAATTGATCTTAGAGTTTTTGAACTCTTCAATTGGTATCAGAGCAGGAGACTGTGTAATCCATACGCACCTCTTCTGTCGAAGAAGTTCATAGGGTTTTAATTCCGCATTGATTGATGTTTCTTGAGCCGTCACTCTTTATTGGCGTATCTCATTAATTTTTAATCTAACCCTAACGAAAAATTACAAGTCTGATCTTTTACAGGTTATCGATCAAAAGTATTCACAATGTCTATGGATGGTTCACAAACCAATCCGATCAATATCTCCAACAGCATAGGGTCTACAACAAGAATACCGATCTTGTATACGCAAGACTATGAAGTATGGACGCATCGCTTTGAAGACTATGTGATTGGATTGGAGGAAAATGGGTATTTAATCTGGGAAGCAATCACTTCAGGCCCATTCGCTCACTCAAGCACATCAAAGATTGTTAAAACATAGAAAGAATACAATCAGCTTGTCAATGACGTCAAAGACATTCCTCAGGATGAAAAAGAGAAGTTTCAGTGCAATATCAAAGCTCTAAGGATGATAAGGTTTGCGTTGCAATCGGATACATTTCGTTTAGTGAGTTCTTGTGCTACAGCTAAGGAGATCTGGGATAGATTAAAGGAATTATATTCCACAGATGAAGATCTAGAACACTCTATCCAAACTCTCTTGTTATCTGAGTTTGGTGACTTTAAGCAAAATCCTGATGAAAAACTTGTCCAAACTTTCGATCGTTTCAATCATCTTTTGAGTAAGATGATAAAACATGGAATTGAATGAAAGGTAATAGAAAAAAAGGTCACCTTCATGAACGGTCTCAGGTCTGAATGGATGGCTAATGTGTCAACTATCAAAGCTCATGAATAGTTCAAGTCTTACTCTCTGGCAAAACTTGTGGGTATTTTAAAATCCCATGAAAATGCCTTATCAAAGGAAACGAATGTGGTCTCGAGTTTGGGTTCTTTAGCTCTTGTCTCCAAAGGAAAGAGTTTGGTTGATGAAGAAGAGGAATTAGCGTTGGGTTTTGAGCATTCTAACACTCCTAAGTGTACATGCAACCCTAAATACCTTGGATCTATGTTTTCTCTATTATACATGCAAATATGAACTTCCAAGGTATTATCCTAATCTAGCATACAAAACAATGAATATAACAAGATAGAATACATACCTCTTTGATGTAGAATGTATTCATGAAGCTTGAGTGCCTAGTGCCTCAAGTGTGACACCTCAAATGGTTCACACAACACCAAATACACTTGGAATAACTTGAGAGAATTCTACACTTTATGAAAATCGGCTGGCCCTTTTTTTATGCACTCTAGTGGCTGATTTTGGTCAAGCATAAGATGCATATACAGTTAGGGTTACACCATGTAAACCCTAATTGACGTGGCCTTTCATTTCCATGATTCATGGGTACAAAAACACCATGGAGCATCCATGAAGTATCATATGGGTTTTAGCCCAACTAGATAATCCATGGAGCAATAGCCCACTATATAAGTATGGATGATTTACACAGTCAACCCATATATTTAATTAGTCTTCTTTTGATCTCTTAATTAATCCTAAATTAATTCTTGATCAATACTAATTAAATAATCTTATTATTCTTATTATTAATATACTAGAACTTATAATATATTAATAACCATAAGTGTCTTATTTCTCTCATTTAGTCTATCCGAGTGCATGATGCCATGCAACCCAAATGGACCATGTCGGGTCGGGTCAAGTCTTACCAATTATAGTTATGGACTTAGACATTAATCCAACAGTCTCCCACTTGGATAAGTCTAAAACTATTATTGTGTATGACTTCAAGAACCGACTGGCAATCGTAGCTCTCAGAAGCTTCTGTCGAACTCTAACCTTGTAGATGAACTCTGACCTTTGTCAATGACTTGTCCATTAGATAAGGGATCATATATTCCTCCATTCTAGATATCATATGGACTGAGACATGGATTATAATCATTCTCGTTGTCCATTTGTTGTTTCCTGATTTCCGATTTATGACGACTGACTAATTGAACAAATCAAATCAGTCCTGGTCCGGCCGAGCACTTCTATTTGTCATCATCAAATCATCGAGGGGCCCTCAGATATCGCTTTTATCCCGAAGGTAAAAGGAATGGATAAAATTCGACTCATATGGCTTGTTCTACTATTTTTTGAATCATACACAAAAGCACGTTTTATAGCACCGAGTTACCAAATGCGTTTTCATGCAATCAATGTACAACCAACTCATAGTAACAACTCATATCTCTAGGTTTGAAGAATATAAGATATTATCGTCTCATGATCACTCGTGATAAAATCCATGAAGTGATTCCAATGAGTGCGGGTTGAATCCAATACTCAGAACTTATGAGCACTCATGAGTGTTGTAACCCTTTGTCCAACACCTTAGACCTCTACAAGCCAACCCATGACAGTCTTAATTCATATCCACTTCCAATATATGACCGACTGTGGATGATTTGAATAACTTAGTCATTCCGGAAGAATAACCTAGTTTATTCTGGAAGTCAAAACATGCAAAATGAAACACAATAATAATTGAATCCAATATGGTATCAAAACCTATGAACATAAATAAAACACCTTTTATTTATCACCTTATGATTACACATTATTCATTTTATATTGTTTCAGCTATCAACTTTATTCTTGAATTTAAAACAATAGTTGTCCCATGCTCCAAGTATGTACACTATGTTTTCTAAACACTAGTCATGCCATACACCAAGTATGCATACTATGTTTCTCTATGATCTTCACTTTGTGAACTAGATCAATTGAACATAACTCCAATGATCTTCTTTTCACATTCCCAACTCCTTACTGCAAATGCAAGAATTCCAAATTCATGCCATTTACTGAAATCTGTTAGAATCTAAACTTATATGCATTAATCCTCTTGTAATGATTATGCACAAAATCACAAGGACTTGACAACAAACATTACAAATTTTTCCAAAGGAGATCAACTCCTTGGAAACATCCTTCTTGCATTAAGTTTCCTAATCATTCAACTTGAATAATTTCTAACTTTGAAACATTTCCATATTCCATTTTGACTATCACTTCTGAACAAGAGTTGCTTCCTTACAGATTATGTCAATATGGTCCTTCCAGAATTATCACTATACTTCCAACTGTCATTGAGCAACCAATCTTTGGTAAACCTTAGATTGTCCTCAACAATTCTTTAATCCTTTTAGTCACATCCAATTCTAGACCTTTTCCCTTCTTAATGCCCCGGGCATTTGGAAAATTTTAGAAAGGATGAATATATAGCACATGTAATCGATCCTATATCTGAAGCATATGGGACACGATTCATGATGTCTCACATAAAGACTAAACCAGCCTTTTGCTATAACATTTCCATTTCTATTTGCCAAGTTCTCATAATTCAAATTATGAAAAGGGATTCCGTAATCATAATTGAATTTTAGAACGCAAATAATGGAACCATATACAGAATTTCCTTATGTTGAGCCATTCCAACATGAAATTCATATATATATATATATATATATATATATATATATATATATATATATATATATCCTTGACTAAATACGATTAAAACCTCAATCTAAGCTTTTAGATTTTAGATAAAGTATAATTTCCTCTCCCTTAATTATAGCAAAACAACTTTTTCAACCACTGCAACCTCACAAATTGAAACTTTTGTTTTCTATAATTAACATTGCTAACTTGAGATACTTATCATAATTATCATGCTCCCACTAACATGATGATTATTAGCATAACACTTATGCTCCCACTAGCTTTTCCATGTACTCAGAAATTAGCTGACTTTCTTACCAAAGTTGAGATTTCTGATACTAGATTGTTTTGATAAAACTTTATCAAAATCATACACTTTCCCTTAGATAGCACACTTGTGTCTCTAAAAAATTATGAAGAGGGATGTCGTAATCATAATGGTTAGACCTTTTTGCCACTTCTTACAAGTCCAGGTTAGTGTGCCGGTTAACCACACATGCTCCACTAACGAATTTGAGAATGCAAATATCGCAATTGCTATCTAGATAAAATCTACTTAGTGAAAGTGTTTCCTCACCATCATTTTCATGAATCGGAGAGAACCTTATGACACTTAGATTTTTATGGTGTATGAGTTCCTACCCATATGAATTTGTCAAAACCATAAACACAAGACAAGGACAATGACAAATCTAAACTCATATGGATTGAACTCAATCTTAATTTCTTGCCACCTGGCAGCTCAAGGGCCTGCCATTGCTTCCAAGTTGTTGTGCAACCAATTGAGAACTCTAAGAACTCATATTCAAAGCCAACTTTAACTGGAATGGGCACAAAATATGTCAACACGATAGGTTATGAACCTCAAGTCGCGTGCTAGTGGAGAACTTCAGGTTTTATTCTCTATTAGTTCTTGAGTCTTTCAAGACCTTTAAGACTCCCACTGTCCTCTTGACATATAAGACTTCCTTGTCAAACATCCAAGAGTTAGTGCGGATTCTAATACAAACACTTCACTCAATTGGCCTAAGTTGGTCTTTGTTTTATCCAAAACATCACAACTTACCAACTTCAAATGTACAAGAGTAGAAAACTTTTACTCTTACATTTGACACATCTTCTTGATTTAACCATTTCAACAATTCAAGTTCCTCTTCTTAGTCATAAGAATGCACTAATATTTCCTTAGAAAACTAATTGTGCTATGGTTTCTTAATCATTAAGATGATCACAAAACTGATACTAAAGTACTCTCCCATCTTTTCTGATTTGAGAAACTTTTATCTTTCTGCCTAAGTTGATTCTTCTTATTCGCTCTGCCTTACATTGGAACCTTTTCCAATGTCTCAGAATTACACTTAAGCTTGTAAGTATAATCATATTTACTGAGCTTTAGTAAACTATGACGAATAGTCTTATCGATCTTTTGTTGTGGACTTAATCAGTGCACAAGAATGTGTACTCGATCCCTTAGTCCATTACTTGACTCACACATCCATGTGAACAAGTAATTAGTCTTAATTTTCCAATACTTGAAAGTTCTCATTCCTCATGCTATACAACTTGCATGATTCCAAGTTCCGGTCCAACTGAAACTTGGGTGATGAGAATCTTTCCTTATTTGGTAAATTTAGACATTACCACAAATGAAAGAATCAATTTCATATTTCTACCTTTGCTCTTAATGGAATCTTATAAGCAACACAGTTTTTCACAAATGCCATTGTAAGGATATTTTAAAATAAATAAAATCAAAAATTTCCTTTTATTTTAAAAAGTTAGCGGAAAAACTATCCTTACAATCCATATGAAAACGTGTTGTTATCTATTCCTAAGCAATATCTCATAACTCCTAAGAAGTAGCTCAAGAATCCGATCTTCAAACTATGCGATAGAAATCCATCTACGCGATCAGATTCAGCATATTCTTTCTTTAAGTTTCTTTACTTTCCTTTGATTCTTAAAACATCAACATGTGACCCAGTCACATCATGTATCAAGAATATCAGGAAAGAAACTTAGCAGAGTTATATAGTGGACTTTACCAGAAATAGAGTCAAACTTATTGACTTTACTATCCTTAGGTAAATTTGGCAGCTTCGCAACCAATTCCCTTTTCTTTGGCAATTTAACATATGGACGCTTTGGTAATGGTACATGGGACTATCACAGACTTAGCATTTCTTTTTACCATTTAGTCAACCTAGTTGACTATGGTCAATCCCTTTCCTTGAGAAGATAGAGTTTTATTGGATATCCAATGTCATCATTGTCAATCTCCATAAAGTTTTAGGAAGTTGATCTTAGGAAATAAATAAGATCATTAAGGGTCTTGTCATAGTCTGTTTCATAGGAGTTCCAAAGAAACTCACTATGTGACTTAGAAAGTGATTTAGCCACTAACTTTCTCAAGACTTTGACACCCAACTCTCCCGGCTTGTCAATATGTGACTACATCTCCAAGACGTGATCACACATAGACCTTTGCTTGCCAATAGGGCTTGAGTGACCTTAAACTTTTCAAGAACTTGTGGGTTAGGGAGAATAATTGGAGGAGGTGAAAGAAGTATGATTTCCATGGGATATCATCTTCATTTAGGAAAGCTTGTTTCAAGAGATATGGGAAGATCATAAATGTCTAAACCAGACATCTTTTTGGGAGATATTCAAGATAGTTGATTTAAAGTCCTTAATATGACACCCAATATGAAATATGAAGGCTAGGACCCAACACAATATTTTTATAACTTGGAAGAGGGATGCCGTAATCCAAGCTATAAAATATTTGAAGGTAGGTGAATGACGATTCACCAATTTCCACCAAGATAAACGAAATGTATTATTAGGTTTTAATTGGATTTGAAACTCCTAGATCTTTGAGATTTATTGAACTGTTCAATGGCATGTTTCAATCTCGAGTGTGCCCTTCAGGTTTTGTGACTGGGATGACGAGGATCACAAAACAAGGTGTGAATAACCATGCAAATTACTTGGTACCCTTAAGTGTTTACCCCTCAATCGATGTGTCAGTTAACCACACACGCTCCATCGATACTATGATAAACATTAAATTAC
Organism: Lactuca sativa; assembly: GCF_002870075.4. Classification (NCBI taxonomy): domain Eukaryota; kingdom Viridiplantae; phylum Streptophyta; class Magnoliopsida; order Asterales; family Asteraceae; genus Lactuca; species Lactuca sativa. The sequence continues at coordinate 312,221,083 of NC_056630.2, forward strand.
CCTTTGTCTACGTTGTTAAATACGAGTTAGTGTGCCGGTTAGCCACACACGCTCCACTAACCGACTTAAACAAAGTGCAAAGTGTAATTTCATGGATTAACACCTTATTCACATTTTCCTAAGTCACTAAGATTGGGTATTATTAAGAGTTTAGTTACTTAGTATTTATCATTAATACTTTTAATGAAGGGAGAATTATAGTCCTATCAAACCCGTTCGGCTAACGACCCTCCAGAAGTCAAGGAAGCGGTGGGTGAGAGTGGACACCCATTAAACTGCCATTTTATAGGCAGTAACCTTATACCCACCTTATAGACCGGCTTCGTGAATGAGGCCTACTAACAGTAAGACTGATATGCTCTTATACACACACACACACACACACATATATATATATATATATATATATATATATATATATATATATATATATATATTATTAACTTATAATATTATAAAGTATAGGGGTTGAATTTTAACTTTTAAAATTCGAAGGGCTAACTTGGAATTAAAATATTCATAAGAGAAAACTTTACGAATTCCAAAACTTGAGGGCATGTTTTGAAACTATTCAAAACTAATTAATTCTATAACTTATGTGTTTAAAGTAGTTTTAATCCAAAAACCCTTCAAGTTCCATAACTTGAGGACAAGTTATGGAAGACTTTAACCTAATAAAAGAATTAACTTATCTTTATTTTATAACTTATGGAATTAATTAAGGTTACACTTTTTTTTATTTAATGAAGTGACTCTTGAACCTCCATAACTTAAGGACAAGACTCTTCATATTTTGTAACCATTGCCAATTTTTATGATTTTATGAAACTTAAATGTGACTTTTCATATAACTTGAGGACAAGTTACAAAAACACATTTTAGAATCAACTCTTAGATTAATTTGGATTGAAAACAACAATTTCACATAACTTTCTATTAATTTCAGCAACTCATAAGAACAAGATGGGGTCAAAGTCCCAGAAAATTCATTAAGAAGAAATTCCCAGCCAATAAGAACCAAAACTGGTAGGGAAGTTACAGCGCCGAAAGGATCAAGGAGGAACCGAAGATGGGGTCAAAGTTCGAAGAGTCAAAGAAGGAAGCTAAAGTTAGAGGAGACTCGGGATTTGACTGCCATTACTGTGGAGGCAAAATACACTTTGCTAAAGACTGCATGCTGAGAAAGAAAGAAGAAAAGACAAACGAAGAAGATGAGGAAGCGAGCCTCCTAGGAAGATTGGAGGACATAAAGAAAAGAAAGTCTGCTGTTAATAACTCTACCATGAATGCTTTAATTGTGCAGGGTTCAAATAACAGTGATGAGTTTGGCGGTGTGGAGGTCTGATCCACATATTCTAAGGATGATGAAGTTAGGAAGCCTACTCACGGAAAAGCCATGATGGAAAAAGCAGAACAGGCAATGGGGAGATGCTTTGTAGTGACCGAGGGTGTGTCTCAAATGAGAGGATACACAGCTGATGGGGAAATTGAAGAGGAAAGGGAGTGAGAGGACAGATGTTTTGTGGCCAAGCCTGTTAGTGCTCAGATCAACAAATGTGATCAGTTGATCAAAAAGGTACAAAATATTCTTACTTCTCTAAAAATACTGGTTCATGATTATGAAAAAAAATTAAATAACTTAAAGTCAAAATTCTCTAGCATAAGTAGCAGTCTCACCCAAACCCGTGTCACAAATTCTAACCTAACTGATCAAATCAGCAGGATTTCTTCGAAAAGTGAGGAACGAAGAATGTGGATCAAGCAGAAGGAAAAGGAGTTAATTAGATCCAAAGATGATTCTATTTATTTGCAGAGAGACAATCTTAAACTTCTTAAACAAAGAAATGTTTTTTGTTTAATTGCTAAGAGACTCTATTTTAACATCACTCAGTTGCATCTTGATTGTGAAAATAGGGAAGAAAATACATCGTATGATTTTACCTTTCCTTGAATTAAAGGAGGATGAAATCGATGCCGAAGCATACAACTGTGAAAGTGTTGTATCTTCTGACGAAGTGTCTCTAGCGTATAAAATAGGTCTAGACAAAATTGAACCATACATAAAGTCCAAGGACCACAAGGACATGCTCAAAAATCTGCTAGATGAAAATGATAGATTGAAACTATACAAAAATTTGACACCTTGAATGCTAATTTAAGTTCAGAAAACAAAATTAATGCTGAAAATACATCTGATTTTAATGAGGATGATGATATGAGTGAAATTTCTATAGAAGATTTGGTAGATTGTTCTGAATTAGCCAAAAACGAACCCAAGTCCCATAAAAACCTAATTTCTGAAAACTCTGCTGAGTTTGCTCGTTCCTCTACCAACAAGTCCAAAGTTCTCAAAGCTAAAGTTGTTGTGTACCAAAAGGTTCAGATTACCCCAAATCAAGTCTACACTGTGCCGGGAGTCACTCCACAACAAATTGCAGAGTTAACCGCTATGGTTGAAGAAGACAATGCTGGTGGATGCGATGAATTCTTTTGGTCAGCCCCAATAGACAACGTAGACGAGACGAAGGATTTTTCTCAGAAAACCTCATAGAGAGTGAAAGGTAGATATATACCTGAACCACTAAATGAGCCTACAAAGTACGATGTGCCGAGCACAAGTGGAACTAAACCATCTATAGATGAACCGATGCAAACCACGAGTGATACTTCTTCAACAAAGAGTGAATGTTGTGCTCATGCTACTAAAAGAAAGGCCAACATTCATAGAAATCCAAAACAGGTGGCTGATCGAAAGCATCCACGAAATATGAGATATAAGAAGAATCTATCTGAAAGAAAGCGATTTTGGAACTCTCAGAATCCTGATTTTGTAAGGATTGAAAGGAAGTCTAAATTGGAAGACAACTCAAGGAACCAAAAGAACTGTTACGATACCTACTGAAAGAGTGGTTTCGGTCCATCTTCCTACAACAACCGAAAGGGTGGTTTCGGTCCATCTTCCTATAACAACCGAAAGAGTGGTTTCAGTCCATCTTCCTACAACAACTGAAAGAGTGGTTTCGATCCATCATTCATCAACTACCAAAATAGAGGTTTCGGTCCATCATCAATCAACAACCGAAAGAGCGGTTTCGGTCCCTCATCCAAAAACAACCGAAAGGAGAGTTTCGGTCCTTCATCCCATGGAAAACGAAATAGCAATTTCAGTCCTCAGGCCTGCAAGTCTAAACATCAAAACCAGGAATCTAATGCCTCTCCTAAATCCAAATCTTTGAATTCCAATCTTTCAGTCAAAAACCCCAGTCCTCCTAAGTCAAAAAAAATAAAAGTGTTCACCATTAAAAGGAAAGATGAAACAACTTTAGTTAAACGCACATATATGGTTGATATCTCTCTTACTATTCCATTTCCTGTAAAAGGCTCACAAGGACCCAAGAAACTTTTGGTTCCTAAATCTGCTTAATTTTTTGCAGGTTATACGTGATGAGCAGTTTGACGAAGAATGGTACATCGATAGTGGCTGCTCACATCACATGAAAGGAAGGAAGGAGGAACTAAGAGAGTTTCGTTCTCTCAAAGATGGTGGTATTGTAAAGTATGGCAACAACTCTTTTGGAACTATTAAAGGCTATTGAATGATCACTAATGGCAAGTTCTCCATAAGCAAGGTTGCATATGTTGAAGGGCTCCAACACAACCTCATCAGCGTATCACAGCTGGTGGTAGGTACCGGATTAAAAGTATCATTCGACGATGAAGGATCAGAAATTGTCGAAAAAGGCTCAAACAACATTCTGTTGAAATCAAAGCGAAAAGGGGAAATGTATCCCCTGAACCTCAATCCGATAAGAGGCAAAACAGTAGTGTGCCTAGTCACAACAGCTCACTCTGATGAAAGTTGGTTATGGCAAAGAAGGCTTTCTCATCTAAACTTCAAGGACATCAAAAAATTGGTCTTAGGTGATCATGTTCGAGGGCTTCTAGTTCTGAAATTCGATAAAGAACATCTATGTGCAGCGTGTGAAATGGGAAAGCAGAGTCGCCAGAGTCATCCTTCTATTATCAACACTAAGTTAATAGTGTTGGATATAGTGTTTAAGTCCATAACTATATTTGGTATGTACTTGACCCGACCCGACATGGTCCATTTGGGTTGCACTTCACTCGAACAATTTATGGATAATATTTGAGAATAGTACAGGTTATGATTTATTAATATATTATAAGTTCTAATATATTAATATAAGATCATATTATTTATTAGTATTGATCTATAATTAATCTAGGATTAATTTAGAGATCAAAGATATTACTAATTAAATATGGGCTTCTATATTTATATAGTGTGGGCTAATGCTTATTTGGAATGGGCTAGGCTTTCATGGGAAAGTCCATGGATACTCCATGGAGCTTTAACCCATGGATCTCATGGAAATGAAGAGACATGGGTATTAGGGTTTACATGGATGTAACCCTAATCCATCACACTATATAAAGGAGGCTTTGGTTCTTGAAATCATACTAGTTGACACTTGTTGAGGTGAGGGCCGATTTCAAGATAGTAGTGACTATTCTCTCATAGTTCCAAGTTTGTGGTGATTTGTGATTTCCATTTGAGGCATCCACACTACTGGTGCTAGGCTCTAAAACTCCAAGGAATCAACTACAACTACAAGGTAAGTGTTTCTACTAGCTTTATTTGATTCAAGTTCCCCATGCCATGCTAGTTAGGATATGAACCTTGGAAAAGTAATTATTTGCATGTATCTTAGACAAACATAGATCCAAGGTTTATTAGGGTTGCATGTACACTTAGGAAGTGTTAGAATGCTCAAAACCCATCAGTGGTATCAGAGCCTAGGCTTGTTTGTTTGATACTTGATGCAAAATAGTTGAAAAAGTCGAAAAACTTGTTGTCTGCCTGATGAACTCGCCGAGTCGATGGGGGGAATCGCCTAGTTCATGTGTTTCTTCAACATACTCGCCGAGTAGGTTCATGCACTCGGCGAGTAGAAGCCACAGAGTGCAGATTTTCGACATTAGTTGCTGGAAATGGACTAGAAACATTACCCTAAACTGTTTTGGTACTTGAAAACTTGTTTTAGATGGTGTAATGTCTTTGCTAATCCATTTACAACAACTTTTTATCAAAATTACAAAGTCTTATGTGTAATTGTTGATTCATGAAAGTGTTCATATTCATGTTCTTGAACTTATGATGTTTAGATGATCATAGGAATTATTTGTAACCTATGTGGTAGTTTAATTCTTGATCATAATGTGTTTTAATGGAGTCCATAACTTGTCCTCAAGTTATGGAAAACCAAGAGTCACACTTGAATTAAAAACCATTAAAAGAACACAAGAGTTAGAAAAATGAAGAGTCTTCATTTTATTACTCTATTAAACTCATAAGTTACAAGAAATGAAAAGTTTTGAAAGTTTACAAAACTTGCCCTCAAGTTGTGGAACAAGTAAAGTCATATTAAAAACTTTAGTTCCAAACCTTAGAATTTTAAAAGTTAAAATTCAACCCTTATACTTATATTATTATGATTTAATAATTATATATATATATATATATATATATATATATATATATATATATATATATATATATATATATATATATATATATGTATAAGAACAAAGTCGTCTTACCGCTAGTACGCCTCATTCACGAAGCCGGTCTATAAGGTGGGTATAAGGTTGTTGCCTATAAAATGGCAACTTAATGGGTGTCCACTCTCACCCACCGCTTGCTTAACCGATGGAGGGTCGTTAGCCGAACGGGTAAGACAAGGACTTATAAATTCACATTAAAAGTATGATGAATATTATAAAGTAACTAAATGTTTTATTAAATTCCCAATCTTAGTTACTTTAGGAAAAATGTGAATAAGGTGCTAATCCATGAAATTACACTTTACACTTTGTCTAAGTCGTTAGTGGAGCGTATGTGGTTAACCAGCACACTAACTTGGACTTAACAAGGTAGGTAAAGGGTGACTTAATATTTATCAGAGTATCGATGGAGCGTGTGTGGTTAACCGGCACATCGATTGATGGGTAATTTATTAAGGGTACCAAGTAATTTGCATGGTTACTTCACACCTCGTTTTGTGATCCTCGGCATCCCAGTCACAAAACATGGAGGGCACACTCGAGATTGAAACATGCCTTTGAAAAGTTCATTGAATCTCAAAAGAATCTAGAAATTTCTAAGTACCAAATCAAAAACTTAATATTTAATATTTCGTTTTTTGGTGCAAATTGGTGAATCGTCATTCACCTACCTTTCAAATATGTTATTACTTAGACTACGGCATACCTCTTGTAAGTTATAATATATTGTGATTGGATCCTAGCCTTAATACTACATTTGGGTGTTTTATTAAGGACTATCTCTATATCTAAATTAAAACCTTCTTTCTTCTTTTTCAGATGTCTGCAAACACTACTGCTTCTAGCTCTAATCCCAATGGCTCCTTTACCCTTATGAACTTATCTGGGAAAGTCACTTTTGATGGATCCAACTTTAATGAATGGATCAGAAACATCAGAATGATTACTCGCTACGAGGACAAGGAATATGTCCTCGATAAGGAACTTAAGGAGATTGATGCGTCAGTTTCTACTCCTCAAGAGATCGCTGAGTTTAGGGCACATGAAAGAGATGCCACCAAAGTGGCATGCATCATGATGGCCACAATGACTGCGGATCTCCAAAAATCTTATGAAGATTTCTACCCCTATGAGATGCACTAAGACTTGATGGAAAGATACCATCAAAGTGCTCGTCAAGAGAGGTATGAGATCACCTCCTCCATGATAACAACTCGCATGAAGGACGGTGAACCCATCACGGGCCACATTCAGAAAATGCAAAGATCTGTGGACCGTTTGCTGAAGCTTAATGTGAACTTCCCCGAGGAGCTTGCAATAGATATCATTTTGCACTCCTTACCTTCATGTTATGATCAATTCTGCATGACATACCACATGAACAAGGAAGAGGTCACACTTAGCAAACTTCAAGGACTCTTAAAGACCGCGGAAAGAGGTCTTAAGGGTAAGGCGGTTGTTGCTACTCCTACTCCTACAAACTCCACCCCTGTCTTGGCAATCGGGAAAGGACGAGGGAAGAAGAGAAAGAGTTCTTCGAAGGGTACCAAGGTTAGGACCCTTGATGGCTCTTCTTCAAGTGGAACCAAGAAAGGTTTCATCACTCCTTCTTCTGACCCAAAAGAGGCTGAATGCTTCTATTGCCATGAAAAAGCACATTGGAAGCGGAACTGCCCAAAGTACCAGCAAGATGTAAAGGATGGGAAAGTTAAACCCAACCATGCAGGTATTTACACTATCATTTCTAATAACTCACCCCATTCTAAATCTTGGGTCCTTGATACCGGTTGTGGTATTCATATTTGTTGTGACTTGCAGGGACTAAGAAGAAGTGAGAATGTGGAGCAAGGAAGAATAAACTTAATCATGGGGAATAGGAAAATTACACTTGTCACCAAGATTGGAGTTTATACTTAGTCGCTATGTAGTGGGTTTAGTTTAGATTTGAATAAATGTTGTTATTCGCCAGAAATGGCAAGAAATATTATTTCCTTTCTTGCATTGTATAAACAAGGTTTTACCTTTTCATTTAATAATGAAGTTGGTTCTATTGATGCTTTCTTTAATAATGTTCTTTATTTTAAAGCATTACCTGGTGATGGCGTGTATGAAACAGTATCTGTGGTTTATAACTTAGGAAATAATGTGATGTGTATTAATTCTATTAATAATAATAACTTGGATAAAGCATCATTATGGCATTGTCGACTTGGACATATAAGCAAGAAGCGCGTAGCCCAACTCCAAAAGGATGGAGTCTTGGAATCATTTGACCTAAAGTCAGATGATAGTTGCGAATCGTGCTTACCTGGAAAAATGACAAAGTCACCCTTCACAGGTTCTTGTGAGAGGGGTGAAGGTTTGTTGTACCTAGTATACACGGATGTGTGTGGACCACTCAAACATGCCACAAGGGATGCTAATCGTTATTATTTGACTTTTACTGATGATTACAGTAGATATGGATATGTCTATTTAATCAAGCATAAATCAGAGACTTTCGAAAGGTTTAAGGAATTTAAACAGGAAGTCGAGAATCAATTGCGCAAGAACATTAAGATGCTTCGATCCGATCATGGTAGTGAGTATCTTAGTTCAGAGTTCCTCGACTATCTAAGGGAATGTGGGATAGTCTCACAATTGACACCTCCCAAGACACCACAGTTGAATGGTGTAGCTGAGAGGCGTAATCGAACCTTGTTGGATATGGTTCGTTCCATGATGAGTCGAGCTTCGCTACCAATCTCATTTTGGGGGTATGCCTTAGAGACTGCTGCCCATATCCTTAATCTATTCCCTACAAAGAAAGTTGCCAAAACTCCTCACGAGATGTGGACTGGTAAAGTACCCAAACTAGACCACATCAAGATTTGGGGTTGCGAAGCTTTTGTGAGGCGCGAGTCTCATTATAAGCTAGAACCCCGAAGCGAGAGGTGTATTTTCGTCGGCTACCCACAAAGATCCTTTGGTTACCTCTTTTACAGACCTAGTGATAATGTGGTCTTTGTAGCAAGAAGAGGAGTCTTTTGTGAGAGAGAATTTATAAGCCAAGGAGGCAGTGGGAGGAAAATTGACCTTGAAGAACTTCAAGAGTCAAGTGGTGAAGGAACTTCAAACCCTAGCCCTCAACTTGAGGAGGAAACTCCTGTTGAGCCAATTGACGATTTTGTACCTCTGAGACGTTCCATGAGAGTTAGCAATGCACCTGAGCACTACTATGGTTTTCATATTACTGCGGAAGGTGAGACACATATTAGTGATGAGACACTAGTAGGTCTGGATGAACCTAACAGTTACGCGGATGTCATGGCAAGCCCCGAGTCTGCGAAATGGAAAGAGGCTATGGATAGCGAGATACAATCCATGTAGGACAATCAAGTTTGGAACTTGGTTGAGAATGTACCAGGTGCAAATGGGTCTTCAAGAAGAAGACCGACATGGATGGTAAAGTACACACTTATAAGGCTAGACTGGTTGCAAAGGGCTTCTCTCAAATTCCTGGAGTGGACTATGATGAGACCTTTTCTCCAGTAGCCAAGATTAAGTCTATTCGGGTTCTGTTAGCCATAGCTGCATTTCATGACTATGAAATATGGCAAATGGATGTCAAAATCGCTTTCCTTAATGGAAAGTTGGCTGAAGATGTTTACATGCGTTAGCCAGAGGGTTTTGTCAGCAACGAGTACCCTAATAGAGTGTGTAAGCTTGAGAAATCCATTTATGGATTGAAGCAAGCACCTCGCAGACGGAATCTTTGCTTTGATGAAAAGGTCAGGGAATTTGGCTTTTCTAGGAGTGAAGATGAATCTTGTGTTTATGTCAAGGCTAGTGGGAGTATAGTTAGCTTCTTGGTATTGTATGTGGATGACATACTATTCATAGGAAATGACATCCCAACTTTGCAAGAACTAAAGTCCTGGCTTGGGAAGCGTTTCTCTATGAAGGACCTATGAGAAGCTGCCTATATTCTAGGGATAAGGATTTTGAGAGACCGCAGTAAAAGACTAATTGGACTTAGTCAAAGTACCTACTTGGACAAAGTTTTGAAAAGATTCAACATGTATAACTCCAAGAAAGGTGAGTTACCCATTCAGAGTAACGCCAGACTGAGTAAGACACAAAGCCCTAGTACTGAGGCTGAGATAGCAGAAATGAGTCGACTTCCTTATGCTTCAGTTGTAGGATCGATCATGTATGCTATGACGTGTACTCGACTGGATGTAGCCTTTGCTTTTAGCATGGTTAGCAGGTATCAGGGGAACCCTGGCAAGGAGCACTGGACTGCGGTAAAGAATATCCTCAAGTACCTACGAAGGACTAAGGACTGGGTCCTTACCTTCGGTGGGAGTGATGACTTGAGAGTTGTAGGGTATAGTGATGCTAGCTTCCAGACTGATAGGGATAATTTCTGCTCTCAGTTGGGCTGGGTCTTTACCTTAAACGGGGGAGCAATCACTTGGAAGAGTTCCAAGCAGGAGACGGTGGCTGATTCCACTTGTGAATCAGAGTATATAGCAGCAAGCAAGGTAGCAAAGGAGGCTATATGGCTAAAGAATTTCATCGGAGACCTTGGAGTTGTACCAGCTATACAAGAGCCAATGGAGATTTTCTGTGACAACAATAGTGTGGTTGCCTTAGCCAAGGAACCAAGAGATCATGGGAGATCTAGACACATTGACAGAAAATATCACTTCATCAGACATCGAATAGAAGAAGGAATTCTCGTGGCTAAGAGGGTATCATCGGATGAGAACCCAGCAGATCCCCTCACGAAGGGACTGAGTAGGGTTAAGCATCTCCAGCATGCTCGGAGCATAGGGCTGAAGGATGATGTGATTTTTAGTAGTTAGATAAATTATGAAATTTGTAAAGTGTAATTGACATTATATGATGAATAAAAGGTGTTCTATTTATGAGTAAAGTGTAGCTATCTCTTGTCAATCATTTACTATATTTCTTTTTGCATGTTTTGACTTCCAGAATAATTATGTTTCATAGATCATATTATTCAAACCTCCATAGTCGGTCATATGTCGGAAGTAGGTATGAATCAAGACTGTCATGATTGGTTGCAGAGGTCTAAGGAGTTGGACATGGCTACAACAATCATGAGTGCTCATAAGTTCTGAGCAATGGACTCAACCCACGCTCACTGGAATCACTTCATGGAATTTTATCTCGAGTGATCGTGAGACGGTAATATCATATAAGTCTTCAAACCTAGAGATATGATTTGTTACTTACGAGTTGATTATGCATTGATTGTACGAAAACGCATTGGTAACTCGATGTTATAAAACGTGCCTTTGTGTATAATTAAATGAGTGGTAGAACAAACATATGAGTCGAAGTTTATCTGTTCCTTCTTGGATTAGAAGCTGATATCTGGGCCCCTCGATGATTGTGTTTTAACCTATGTACCGGGCCCGGTCAGTACTAAGTTTATGTGTTCAATTAAGTTCTTTGTCAAACAAATCGGAAATAAGGAAACAAACTGTTGGACAATAAGCAAGACATTGTTCCATGTATTTGTCTGGCTGATATCTAGAACAGAGGATTATATGATCACTTATCTAAATGGCGCGTTCTAGTTCAACAGAGTTTAAAGAGCTACGATTGCTGATCGGTTCCTGAAGTCATACTTGCAACTATAGTTATTAGACTTATCCATGTGGGAGACTATTGGATATAGTGTCTAAGTCCATAACTATATTTGGTATGTACTTGACCCGACCCGACATTGTCCATTTGGGTTGCACTTCACCCGAACAATTTATGGATAATATTTTAGAATAGTACAGGTTAGGATTTATTAATATATTATAAGTTCTAATATATTAATATAAGATCATATTATTTAATTAGTATTGATCTATAATTAATCTAGGATTAATTTAGAGATCAAAGATATTACTAATTAAATATGGGCTTCTATATTTATATAGTGTGGGCTAATGCTTATTTGGAATAGGCTAGGCTTGCATGGGAAAGTCCATGGATACTCCATGGAGCGTTAACCCATGGATCTCATGGAAATGAAGAGACATGGGTATTACGGTTTACATGGATGTAACCCTAATCCATCAAACTATATAAAGGAGGCTTTGGTTCTTGAAATCATACTAGTAGACACTTGTTGAGGTGATGGCCGATTTCAACATAGTAGTGACTATTCTCTCAAAGTTCCAAGTTTGTGGTGATTTGTGATTTCCATTTGAGGCATCCACACAATTGGTGCTAGGCTCTAAAACTCCAAGGAATCAACTACAACTACAAGGTAAGTGTTTCTACTAGCTTTATTTGATTCAAGTTCCCCATGCCATGCTAGTTAGGATATGAACCTTGGAAATATAATTATTTGCATGTATCTTAGACAAACATAGATCCAAGGTTTATTAGGTTTGCATGTACACTTAGTAAGTGTTAGAATGCTCAAAACCCATCAATAGAACCATTGGAGTTACTGCATATTGATCTATGTGGTTCATCGTCAATCGAAAGAATTGGGGGAAACAAATATATTCTGGTTATAGTGGACGACTTCTCAAGGTTCACATGGACCTTCTTTCTAAAGCAAAAGTCTAAAGCTACTCCAAAGCTCAAGCTCTTCATTAAACAGATCGAGACGCAACTAAGAAAGGTAGTTTGTAATATAAGGAGCGACAATGGCATGGAATTCAAGAACAAAGACATTGAAGGTTTTCTTGCTGAAAAGGGGACGACTCATAATTTCTCAGCTCCCTATACTCCATAGCAAAATGGCATTGTTGAAAGGAGAAATCGATCCCTATGTGAAGCTACTCGCACCATGTTATGCTTCACGTCCTTGCCATTATATTTCTAGGCTGATGCAATTGCGGCTGCATGTTATACTCAGAATCGATCATAGTTGAATAAACGGTTCTCAATCACTCCTTATGAGATCATGAAAAATCGAAAACCAAACGTGAAATTCTTTCATGTGTTCAGTTCAAGATGCTTCATTTTCAACTCCAAAGAGAATCGAAACAAGTTCGCTACTAAGGCGGATGAAGGAATTTTCTTAGGCTACTCCCTGAACTCCAAGGCATATAGAGTTCTCAATAAATTCTCGAAGAAAATTAACAAACTATGTCACTTTTGACGATAGTTAAGTCAAGAAGATAATAGGAACAGAATTTGCATCACAAGACATATTTCAAAAGAATGGTCAAGTTACTATCTCACTCTCAAACTTTTTCGACCAATTCCTGCTGTTTTTTGATGAGCCTCAAAAGACGATTGACTCTGAATCAACTGCAAAAGACAACAAAGTTGATAATCTAAAACAAGTTATAGATGATGTTGCTAAGAAGATGGCTGATGATCAATCCAAAGGAACAGAAGGTGCAGACGCAAGCGAATCTTCTGGTGGATGTCCTACTGTCCAGGGGGAGTGTTCATCTCCCCATCATGATCAAGGTTCTTCATTCCAGGGGAGAATTCGTCGTTAAATACATCAAGCTCTATTGAAATTTTAGTCGATGAAGGGGAATCAAGTGCTGGTCCTAAGCAAGAAATACTCGTCGAGGGGGAGAATACTACTATTGGTGATGATGACATTATGTCTGAACTAGAGGAAGAACTCGATGCCGAATTGGATCCTATCTATGATCCAAAGTTTCCTCCACTTATCAAATGGACCAAAGATCATCCTCAAACTCAAATTATTGGAGAATCCTCAGAAAAGGTGCTAACTCGCTCTCAAATCAAAGCGAAACAGGCTGCCCTATTTTCGAAAGTCAAGTTTTGTATGTTCAATTCATTCGTGTCCAAAATTGAACCAAAGACTGTTAATTCAGCTCTTGATCATTCAGACTGGGTTCAAGCCATGCAGGATGAGTTAAATGAGTTTGAACGAAACAAGGTATGGCGACTTATTCGAACTCCAAAGGATGATTCAGTCGTCGGTCTCAAATGGGTATTCAGAAACAAGATGGATAAAGAAGGGAATGTTATTCGTAGCAAAGCAATCCATCTCCGGACCCAAGGTAGATATGGATCTTTTAGAGTTTTACTTGGAGTTTGGTCAACCCCAATACCAGACTTGGAGCTCAAAGAAGATTACTATAGTCAAGGTGATGAAGCCCTATTCAGCTGGGACATTTATTAATGTTAAATTCAGGGTGACTCGAGGAACCGAAGGCTCAATCCCCATGACTGGATACTCCTCAACAACATTCTTCTATCGAATCCCCAGGAGAACCAGCCAATTATCGATCATGTCAAGCGTATGCTTGTTTTCTACATACATGAGGTAGCGAAGATGGACCAGGAGATTGCTTCTGCCATACACAAGTGACCAACGATCAAGACCATGGGCAGAGCTGGCAATGTCAACACCATGATCAAGGGGAAGATAGATTCCAAGTATCACATAGTTATGTTTCTCAGGGGCGAAGGTCAAAAATGTCTATTCGCTCTTGTCGACAAACACCTCTTCTCGACGTCTTGTCTGGAGCACATCTTAGAGACTATTTAGAGGTGTGATCAGAATAGTGCTGCTGAGGTGATACATTTAGTTTAGACAAACTCTTCTTACCATTATTCCTCGTCTATTTAAAGTTATAAAGACGGTGAGGCCCACTCAGAAGAAATAATCTCTCGTCTCATTTGACGCAAAGGGGGAGATTGTTGGGTCTATTGAGTTGTGTCATGGGCTCGATCCATAGCCTAGTTAGATTGCCAGTATTGGGCCTGTCCAACCGTGCATTATTTTGTATTAGGGTTTAGTATATAAGCTGCATGCATGCAGACTTAGATGTTATCACTTTCATTGTTTTTATTTCACATCGTTTGTAAACCCCAGCTCGCCTCTATAGCGGAAGTTCTTCATCGAGCTCTGTTGAGGCGTGACTCAGTTTTGAATCATAAGCATAAGTTTGATTCTATTCAGTGTTCATACTCGTATTGATCTTAAACTGTTTTATTGCTTTTATCGCACTTGTGAAAGATCTAATCGATCTTAGAGCCTTTGAAGTCTTCACTAGGCACCAAGTCGTCATGGACCTTCAACATGGAAGTGATTGTGTTGAGATAGTTATCAAACAGAATTTTGTATGTGTAGTCCACATCTTCACTTGTTCGTTTGAGTCGGAGAGAGATCAGTTGATCTAGTTAAGCTTCTCTCTCAGTAACAGATGGTCTGGACTGTTGAGAAAGAGATTGAAGAAAGGCATCAAGCTTGGAATCAAATCCGGAGACCATTTGATCCGTCTTTGTATTTAGCTTAGTGACAAAAGTTTCAATGGAGGCCACTTTCTGCATGGTGTCAGACACATTCGTTTGGATCTCGAGGAGTGAGAAGGGGTCTATGTATTCACCAGCGGAGGATTCGGAATCAAAATATGAGTTGTTTGGAGGAGCTTTTGAGGAAATGTTTGTTGAAGGACTTGGCTTGGTTGCATCATCATCTTTCGACATTTTGGAGTTGAGAGTAGCATCAGGAGTGGTTGATGATGAAGATCCGAAGTCATAAGCAGACTTGGATGCAGATGATTTGGATTGAAAGTGTTTTGAGGTCATGAAGGTTGTGGTCGGAATACTTTTGGCTTCATCATCAAGCATAACTTCCTCATAAATTTAATCATCCGGGTTTGTATGGAAAACACTTTGATGAGAGGTAATGGGCGGTAGCTCTGAAGTCAGTTCGTTTACTGCATCGGCATCAAAGGGAGGAACATAAGGTGTGTTGCTTTGAGTGGCGCTGTTTCTCATAGAAATAAGTGTGGATTCCACTTGAGTTCTGGTGAGATCCGAATGCTTGGATGCGGCCCTATTGACAAAGCCTTCCCAAATAGGATCATTAGTACTTGCTTGTCCTGTACGCCGTCCAGGTATCAAACCAGTTGAGGCTTCTGGAGTTGGAGAGACTCCTCCATCTCCAGAATGCTTGGGGTCCGTAACAGGCTTTCTGGAGTGTATGCGTGTAGAAGAGATGTTAGGATCATCAAAGGTGACACGTGGGTTTGTTCCAAGGGGTTGCAAGGAACTATGTTCAACACCTGCATCACCTTTTGGGGAAGGTGAGGGTGGATTGTGTGGAGACTCCATACGAGTGTGTGTGAGTGATTTTGAAACATCGAGGAGTACCTCATATGAGTGGGTAGGAGGGGTGTGCAGACGGCCAGAATCAACCGGAATGTCATGGTTGCCTTCCTGTTGAGAGGAAGTACCGACTTAGGCTTTCTTTTTAGTTTTTGGCTTTGTGGGAGACGCCTTTCGGTTGGCCGGCTTCTTGATTTTTGGTCTGGACTTAGTGATATTGGCCTCTTCCGAAATAGGCTCACCAGAGACAGGGACAGGTTGTGTTGGGTCGAACATAACCGAAGTCTCAAGATGTTGTTTTAAATAAAGAGAATCAGAAGGAATGAGGCCCAACATATGGTCCGGAAGGCGTCTGACCGGACCAAAAGAGGATTGGTCTGGAATCCTATAGGCCTTAACTATTTTGAAAGAGACACATACCTCTGGAGGAATGGTGTTCACTAGAAGTGGTTCGGAAAGCTCTTTGAAGATTTGTTGGAGAGTCAGAGCCCAGAACCTAGTGTTGGGTTTTGAGCAATCTAACACTTCCTAAGTGTGCATGTAACCCTAATAAACCTTGGATCTATGTTTGTCTAAATACATGCAAAATAATAATTTTCCAAGGTTCATAACCTATCTAACATGGCATGGGGTACTTTTAAACATAAAAGAATTAGATGAGATTACATACCTTTTGATGATGAGTTCAATTCCTAAGGAGTTTTAGGGCCAAGCACCAATAGTGTGAATGCCTCAAATGGAATCACAAAACACCACAAACTCTTGGAAAACTTTGAGAGAGTAGACACACTTGTATTTTCGGCCACACACAAGCACACACACACTAGTTCACTAGTTGCCATTTCATGCTCCATAAGCATGCTTATATAGTGTGCATGGTTAGGGTGAAACCCTGATAACCCATGACATTTCCTTTCCCAAGGATCCATGGGTTAAAAGCTCCATGGATCATCCATGGACTTCCATATAAGCCTAGCCCATTAACAATTGAGTGTTAGCCCACACCATATAAAACCAATAGCCCATAATCTAATTAGTCTTCCTTTTAATCTCTAAATTAATTCATAATTAATTTAAGACTAACACTAATTAAATAACATAACTTCATATTAATATATTATAACTTATAATATATTAATAAACATATGTGTATAACTCTCATAAAATTATCCATAAATAGTTCGGGTGAGATGCAACCCAAATGGACCATGTCGGGTCGGGTCAAGTATATACCAACTAAGTTATGGACTTAGACACCTTATCCAACAGACTCCCACTTAGATAAGTCTAATAACTATATTTGCGTATGTTACTTCAGGAACCAACCGGCAAACGTAGCTCTCGAAAACTCCGTTGAACTATGAAGCGCCATTTTAGATAAGTGATCATATAATCCTCTGTTCTCATGATATCAGCCGGAAAAATACATGGAACAACGTCGTACTTATTGTCTAGCAGTTTGTTTCCCGATTTTCAATTTGTTTTACAAAGAACTTAATCGAACACATCAATTTTATTTCTGACCGGCCGGTACATAGGTCACAACAAAATCATCGAGGGGCCCAGATATCGCTTCTATTTCTAGAAGGAACAAATAAACTTCGACTCATATGCTTGTTCTACTACTTGTTGAATTGTACACAAACGCACGTTTTATAACATCAAGTTACTGATGCGTTTACGTGCAATCAATGCACAACCAACTCATAGGTAACAACTCATATCTCTAGGTTTGAAGATTTGTATGATATTACCGTCTCACAATCACTCGAGATAAATTCCATGAAGTGATACAAGTGAGCGTTGGTTTAATCCAATACTCATAACTTATGAGCACTCATGAATGTTGCAGCAACCATTGCTATGACTAAACCCATTTAGCCATCTATAATCTCGATTCATGACAGTCTTGATTCATACCTACTTCCAACATATGAACGACTGTGGAGTGTTTAAATAACTTAGTCATTCGGAAAGAATAACCTAGCTATTTTGGAAGTCAAAACATGCAAAGTGAAACACAGTAATAATCGAATCCAATATGGTCTCAGAACCCTTTTGAATATAAATAGAACCACCTTTTATTTATCACCATATTGATTACACATTATTGTATAATGTTTCAAACAATCAACTTAAAACTTGAATAAAAACAACAGTCGTCCCATGCTCCTAGCATGTACACTTTGCTTTTCTAAACAATAGTTATGCCATACTCCAAGTATGCACACAATGTTTGTCTATGATCCTTACATTGTGATGTAGATCAATTGAACATGATTCCAATGATACTCATTTCACAATCCCAAATCCTTATTGTAAATGTGAGAATCCCCGATTCGTATCATTTACCAAAAAATCTGTTAGATTTTAAACTTTTATGCAATGTTCCTCTTGTAATGATTATTCATAAAGTCACCAAAAACTTGTCACCAGTCATTACAGAGTATTCCAAAGAAGGTCAACTTCTATGGAACGGAAGTCTCATATTCAAAGTACATTGCTTTGAACATCCTTCTTGATTAAGGTTTTCTAATCTTACATAAATTAAATAACTTCCACCTATGGAGACATTTCCATAGTCCCATTTTGACTATAACTTCCGAACAAGAGTTACTTCTTTTCAGAATACGTCAATATGGTCCTTTCCGACAACTTACATCATACTTCCAACTTTCCCTGAGCAACCAATCTTTGGCGAACCTCAGATTGTCCTCGACAATTGCTTAATCACTTTAGTCATATACAGTTCTAGACTTTTCACTTCTCAATGCCTTAAGCATTTGGAAAATTTAGAAAAGATGAATATTATAGCACATGCAATCGACCCCATATCCGAAGCATATGGGACACGATTCATGATGTTTGACATAAAGACATGATACTAGACCAGTCTTTTGCTACAATATTTTTATTTGCCATGTTTTCAAAATTTAACTATGAAGAGGGATGCCGTAATCATAATCGAATTTTGAAAACGCAATATATATAGAATTTCTTCAAGTTGAACCATTCCAACATAAAAACATATATATATATATATATATATATATATATATATATATATATATATATATATATATATATATATTCTTGACTAAAGATGATTAAAATCTCAATCTAAGCTTTAGAATTGAAACAAAGTATAATTTCCTCTCCCTTAATTATAGCAAGACAACTTTTCAACCCCTGCAACTTCACGAATTGAAACTTTGTTTTCTATAATTAACATTGCTAACTTGCAACACTAAACGTAATAGTCATGCTCCCACTAACATGATGATTATCAGCATAACACTTATGCTCCCACTAGCTCTGACATATTTCCGGAAATTTGTTGGACTTCTGAAATTTAGATTCATACACCCTTTCTTAGATAGCTCACAGGTGTGTCTAAACAATTTTCAGAACTATGAAAAGGGATGCCGTAATCATAGTCTCAATTGCTTAGGCATTTTCCATTTCGCACAAGTCCATGTTAGTGTGCCGGTTAACCACACGCGCTCCACTAACGACTTTTGAAAATGCAAATAACACAATTGATATCTATGTAAAATCTACTTAGTGAAAGCGTTTCCTCACCATCATTTTCATGAATCGGAGAGAAACCTTATGACACTTAGATTTTATAGTGTATGAGTTGCTATCCATGTGAATTTGTCAAAACCATAATCACAAGATAAGGTTAGTGACAAATTCAGCCTTACATGGATTAAACTTGTTCAATTTTAGTTTCTTGTCACCTTGGTAGCACAAGGCCCACAAATGCTTCCAAGTTGAACTCTGATAACTCACATGCAAATTCAACTTATTTGAAGTAGGTACAGAAATAAGAATTATGTCAACACGATAGGTTGCAAACCTTAAGTTGTTTGCTAGTGATAAATTACAGGTTTTACTCTTGATTAAATCTTGAAACGCTTTCAGGATCTTTAAGGCTCCCACTGTCCCCTTGACATATAAGTTTCCCCAGTCAAGAACCATTCCTTAACAAAACAAATACTCAAGGGACAGTTCGGATTCTTATCAAGACTAACACTTCACACAATTGGTCTTAGTTGGTCTTTGTCTCATCCAAGACATCACAACTTACCAATCTCAAATGTACAAGAGTAGAAAACATTTTACTCTTACATTTGACTAGTGTTAATAAATCCTCCTTTATGTCACTCAAAGTTACAATCTTGGAGTATGACTCTAAGAATTGTTTTGGAACGAAGTATGACTCATCCTCTTGATCTTAACCAATCCAACAATTCATGACCTCTCTTCTTAGCCATAACAATGCACTAAGACATCGTTAGAGTATGAATTTGTGATTTGGTTTCATAATCATTAAGATGATCATGAAATACGATACTAAAGTACTCTCCCATCCTTTCAGATTTGAGAAACTTTTATCTTTCTGCCTAATTTGATTCTTCTCATTTGTTTTGTCATACATTGTAACCTTTCCAATGTTACAGAATTATACTTAACCTCATAAGTATAATCGTATTTACTAATCTTTAGTAAATCATGACAAATCAATCTTTGTGGTGGACCTTGACCAGCGCACACCCAGTGTACCTGTCACACCCCAAAACCAAGAACGGCGGAAACGTTCTGGGGCGGAGGACGTCATGTATAGTATCACAACACATTAAATGTAAATAAGCAAACAACATCATCCATTGCATTAAATAAATAATTTTAATACAATTGTGTTCTGCACAGTTATAGACACCAAAATAATGAAACACAAAATAATATGAGATGAGTCTTGAATGCACTCCATCTTCTCAAAAGCTGGCCTCGGTACCTGTCTACTGATGACCTGAGAATACAAGTTATTTTGAAAGAGTTTATCAGCATTAAGCTGGTGAGTTCATAAGTATTTTAGTGTCAATGTTTCTTGTAAAAACGTTTGAACCTGTCTCAATGTATAAGTTTGTAAAAATGTAAGCAAATGTTTGAAAGTGTTTGTAAAAGTTTGGATCTCTCAGAAAATCCTATATTTTCTATAAAAGTAACCTTCTACCAAGGCTAAACTGTTTTGTAAACTTGTCTGTTGTAAAAGTGTGTAATTACCCAAGTATAACTATCATTTATTAAAAATATAGTTTGTACACTAATGCTTAAGTGAGATTATCACTAAAATATGTAATGGGTAAATCATTGTAGTACTGTAGCTTTGTATAATAAGACTACTGCTGTACTAAATACTACTACCTTAAACCGGATTTATATTAAGGCATAATGTGATAAATTGTACCATGCTATCGACTGGAAATCAACGACATAATGAATGGTCGTAATAAGAAATGACGTTTGGCACCCGAAGACCTGCAGGTCCGGCTGTAGCTAGCAGCAAGGTGTAGGATAGTCAATCCAGTATAGATCTATACGCAAACTCACGCTCTCCCTCCAAGAGAATTCTGGCTACAACTCGGGCCATGACATTTAAGGCATGCCCGATACAGTGGATCACAATTATTACGTATTTATGTATATGTATTGTTTCTCGTATATTTGTATATGTATTGTTTCTAGTATATCTGTGTATGTATTGTTTCTAGTATATCTGTATATGTATTGTTTCTAGTATATCTGTATATGTATTGTTTCTAGTATATTTGTATATGTATTGTTTCTCGTATATCTGTATATGTATTGTTTCTAGTATATCTGTGTATGTATTGTTTCTAGTATATCTGTATATGTATTGTTTCTAGTATATCTGTATATGTATTGTTTCTAGTATATCTGTATATGTATGATCCTGCGTTACCCCGATGGTAACCAGCTAATGATGTACTGATGAGTATGAATATGGAAGTACTTTTATGTCAATATATGTATGTATGATTTATAAGTAATATTGAAACGACCTTCGGATGGTCACCCGAAATCCCACCAGACCACATCTCAAGGCGCGAAAAGGAAATAGGGCGGATGGCCTTCCTAAGTCCTTTAAACATTATTTATACATCTATACATATATGGGCATGCAATTGAATATATATAAAGCATGAATAAGTTTTCATAAAACATTTGAAGCATAAATATGATTTCAAGAGGAGATCGACTTGATGTCGATCTATAAAACAATTTGAAGGCATAGGTTAATAAAACAGTTTAAGTATAAGAAGCATTTGTTTAAATCACAGTCTATAAGTAAGTTTGGATAGTAAAACAGTTTGTAAAACATTTCAAAGTAAGGCATTTTGATAAACAGTTTGAACAGTGGTAAAAATCGTTGTTTTCCTAGTTATTAATCACATGTGATTAAATGCAATCACATGTGATTGGAGCAATAACTTATAAGTATTTGACTTGTATTCCCCCCCACCCCCATAAAGTATTTAAAACACTTAAAATCATTTCAAAGGTTGATTCAAGGGGTATGAACTCACTTGCGGTGAATCGTTTGAATTGCAGTGTCGGCTACCGTGCTAGGTGACAAACGGAGACTGGTTTACACGCACGAGCCTAGTTATCATATAATAAGCATATATATAACTAATTAGACATATAATAACTTAAATAAATAAGTTAAGACACTTAGAAAACATTTAAACACTTTTATGAGTGTTTATGGTCCAAATGGTTGCATCTAAGTTGCTACGGGACAAGGCAAAAGGGTTTGAAACATCAAAGGGCCTTGTATAGGGGTTCACCATCCAACAAACCCCACACCTTGGAGTTTACGGCCGTAAACTCATAGGTTTATGGCCGTGAACTCCTCAAATGGTGTTTTTGGGTGTTTTGTGGTGTTATCTTGCATCTAGAACACTTCTATCCTTATTGGAATAATGCATGAAGTAGTTTTAAGGCTCTAGAACACTCCATAAGAGAGTTTACGGCCTAAGGTCCTTCACCTTAGAGTTTACGGCCGTAAACTCTAGGAAATTAATTGATTTGAGGCTCTTAAACATCAAGAATGGCATCCATGATTTTATCTAAGGCTAATGGGGACAAGAGGCACACTTTGGTGCCTTCACTTGGAGTTTACGGCCCAAGCCATGTTCCTTGGCCGTAAACTCCTTTCAAGGAGTGGTTTAGATGTGTTCTACTCTCCATTCTAGTCCCAAAGGTGCAAGGTAAATTGTCTAGAGGCTTAAGGATAGCTTGGAATGATTTTTGTCCCACAAAATGGGGTTTACGGCCCAAGAAGGGTTCTTGGCCATAAACTCCTAAAAACTTATGGTTTTTATGGGCTTTTGGTGTTCTAAACAAGCACAAGTACTAGTAGTTAAAGTCCTTAAGCATTTGGGGAAGATTTGGGGCACTTTAAGCCTTTAAAAAGGGGTTTACGGCCCAAGGGAGTTCCTTGGCCGTAAACTCCTATAACTTATGTTTCTTGGATGATTTCTAAGCTACAAAGATCATACTCTAACCCCTAAACAAGTTTTCTAACAAGGAATCGGGACTAGGAAGCATTTATGTTCCATTTTGGAGTTTACTCCCCAAGAACGTTCTTGGGCGGTAAACTCCCGGATCTTGATATCTAGACAAGTAATTGTTGTTAATATGCATTAAACAAGTATTGGAACACATATAGAAAAGTAGACTCATAATCTGGGATGAAAACCCGAAGATCCGTCAGAGAGAATATGGCTTTTCTCTATTTGGAATTGTGAATAATGAATTAATTTAATTCAGAAAACTATTTATAGTCCTGGAATATTTTAACAGAAAATATTTTCATTCCTGATATTGGACTGTAACAGTATGAAACTTGAAATGCCCAAGTTTCACAAAACCAGGAGTATCCACTCTCTTGATATCATCTAAAACAGAAACCCTAATGTACACAAACTTGTTCGGAAAAGCTTGAAAATCACTGAAACTGAACTAGCTTCTATTGAATAGATGATGTTCGTACAATGGAAATTTCGGGTTGTCACAGTACCTAATTCCTTAGTCCTTCAATTGACTCACATATACATGTGATCAAAGAATTAGTCTTAATTTTCAAAGATGAAAACTCTCATTCATCATACAATACAACTTGTATGATTCCAAGTTTCTGTCCAATTGAAACTTGGGTGATGAAAAACTTTCTTCATTTGGTAAATTCAGACACTACCACAAATGAAAGAATCAAATCCACTTTCCAATATTGCTATTACAGGAAACATATAAGCAACAATTTTCCACAGATGCCATTGTAAGGATATTTTTAAAATAAATAAACTTAAAACCCTTTTTTTCTTTTATTTTAAAACTTTGCGGAAAAACTTATCCTTACAATCCACATGAAAACCTTGTTGTTATCTATTCATAAGCAATATATTATAACTCTTAAGCAACAGCTCAAACATCTGATTGCCGAACCATGCGATCGAAAACCCACCTTGGCAATCAGAATCAACATATACTTACTTTAAGCTTCCTATATTTTCTTTGATTCTTAAAACATCAGCATGTAACCCATTCACATTATGTAATAAGAATCTCCAAAGAGGAACTTAATAGAGTTAGACAGTGGACTTTACCCGAAGTAGAGTCAAACCTCTTGACTTGATCAACCTTATGACCTTTCAGGTGAATAGGGCAGCTTCGCAACCAATGCCCCTTCCTTTGGCAACAAAACACATGGACCCTTTGGCAATGGCACATGAGACTATCTCAGAATTTGCCTTTCTCTTTACTATTTGGTCAACCGAGTTGACTATAGCCGATCCCTTTCCATTGGGAAGAGAAATCCTTTTCTAGATATCCAATGCTACCATTGTCAATGTCCATGTAGACTTGGGAAGTTGTTCTTTTAATCAAATTTGCTTTACTGGTGTTCCAAAACATTGCTGATTCCACAACACCAAGAAAATAGATAACATCATTAAGGGTCGTGTCATAGTCTGCCTCATAGTAGTCCCAAAGAGACTCACTATGTTACTAAGATAGTGATTGAACATCCAACTTTCACGGGACTTTGACACCCAACTCTCCCGGCTTGTCAATATGTGACTTTATCTCCAAGTTGTGAGCACACATAGACTATGCTTGCCAATAGGGATTGAGTGACTTTAAACTTTTCAAGAACTTGTGGGTGAGGGAGAATAATTGGAGGAGGTGGAGGAAGTGAAGCATGATGTTGAGGGACACCATCTTCAAGAGATTTGGGAAGATCATAGTTGTCTGAACCAGACATCTATAATGGGAGAAAATCAAGTTAGTTGATTCAAAGTCCTTAACATAACACCCAATATGAAATACTAAGGCTAGGACCCAACACAATATTTTATAATGTAGAAGAGGGATGCCGTAATCCAATCTATAAAATATTTGAAGGTAGGCGAATGACGATTCACCAATTTCCACCATGAAAACGAAATAATTTATTAGGTTTTAATTGGATTTGAAATTCCTAGATCTTTTGAGATACATTGAACTTTTCAATGGCATGTTTCAATCTCGAGTGTGCCCTCTCAAATTTTGTGACTGGGATGCCGAGGATCACAAAACAAGGTGTGAATAACCATAACAATTCACTTGATACCCTTAATATTATCACCTAATCAATGTGTCGGTTAACCACACACGCTCCACCAACGACTTGGTAAGGTACAAAGTGTGAATTCCATGGGCTAGCACCAAATTCACATTTTTCCTAAAGTAACTAAGATTGGGAATTAAATAAAAAAAATATTTAGTTACTTTATAACAATCATTATACTTTTAATGAGAATTTAAAGTCATTGTCCTACCTGTTCGGCTAACAACCCTCCACTGATCAAGCAAGCGGTGGGTGAGAGTGGACACCCATTAAGTTGCCATTTTATAGGCAACAACCATATACCCACCTTATAGACCGGCTTCGTGAATGAGGTCTACTAACGGTAAGACGACTTGTTCTTATACATATATATAATAATTAACCATTAATGTTATAAATAGTATAAGGGTTGAATTTTAACTATTAAAACTCTAAGGGTTGGAATTAAAGTTTATTAAAGTGTGTGAAACTTTACAAATTCCAAAACTTGAGGGCAAGTTTTGTAACTATCCAAAACTTTTCATTTCATAACTTATGAATTAAAGGTTCATAAAAATGAAGACTCTTCATTTTCATGTAACTTATGTGTTTAAATGTGTGTTAAAGAAAAGTGACCTTTGGATATCCATAACTTGAGGACAAATTATGGACTCCATTAAAACACATAAATGATCAAGAATTAATTCTAAACAATTCCACAAATAATTCCTATCATCTTCTAAATTCATAAGAACATGAACATGATCATCAAAATTTCAAGAATTATATGAACACATAAAAATCATGGAATTTTAATATATGCTATTGTAAATGGATTAGAACAACCATTACACCAACTAAAACAAGTTTTAAAACACCAAAACAGTTTAGGGTAATGTTTCTAGTCCATTTCCAGCAGCAAAAGTCGAAAATCTGCACTCTGTGGCTCCTACTCGTCGAGTGCATGAACCTACTCGACGAGTAGGTTAAAGATACACATGGACTCGGCGAGTCCCCCCATGGACTCGGTGAGTTCATCAGGCAGACAGCAAGTTTTTTGACTTTTTCAACTATTTTACATCAAGTATCAAACAACCAAGCCTAGGCTCTGATACCACTGTTGGGTTTTGAGCAATCTAACACTTCCTAAGTGTGCATGCAACCCTAATAAACCTTGGATCTATGTTTGTCTAAATACATGCAAAATAATAATTTTCCAAGGTTCATAACCTATCTAACATGGCATGGGGTACTTTTAAACATAAAAGAATTAGATAAGATTACATACATTTTGATGATGATTTCAATTCCTAAGGAGTTTGAGGGCCAAGCACCAATAGTGTAAATGCCTCAAATGGAATCACAAATCACCACAAAGTCTTGGAAAACTTTGAGAGAGTATACACACTTGTATTTTCGGCCACACACAAGCACACACACACACACACACACACACACACTAGTTCACTAGTTGCCATTTCATGCTCCATAAGCATGCTTATATAGTGTGCATGGTTAGGGTGAAACCCTAATAACCCATGACCTTTCCTTTCCCAAGGATCCATGGGTTAAAAGCTCCATGGATCATCCATGGACTTCCATATAAGCCTAGCCCATTAACAAATGAGTGTTAGCCCACACCATATAAAACCAATAGCCCATAATCTAATTAGTCTTCCTTATAATCTCTAAATTAATTCATAATTAATTTAAGACTAATACTAATTAAATAACATAACTTCATATTAATATATTATAACTTATAATATATTAATAAACATATATGTATAACTCTCATAAAATTATCCATAAATAGTTCGGGTGAGATGCAACCCAAATGGACCATGCCGGGTCGGGTCAAGTATATACCAAATAAGTTATGGACTTAGACACCTTATCCAACACCTAGGGCTCAAAATTTCATTGTTCTTTCTTTTGACGGCAAATTTGCATAAATCTTGCCATAAGAACTCCGAAAGATCCACGACATTTTCGCGTCCGGAATAGATGCTAAAGATGAAATTGAGCCAGTCCTTGCTCAAGGTATAAGTACCTCCATGCTTTCCGGATAGTCCTCTAATGATGAGGTGCATGAGTGCGGTCCATAGTCCAGATACAATAGATTTCTTGAAATCATTGGCCTTGTAGTCTTGAGTGTAGCCAATGTAATTCAGGAATGTCTGAAACTCTTCAGTCATTGATTCGATGACATTGAAGCCCTTTAGGTTTGATTTAACACCAATCGCCTTGAGGAAGGTCGAGTTTTAGATGGGAACGATCCTATCAACGATGATTGGGGTTTCTAAAGCACCATCTTTGAGTCTGATGCTGGTGAAAGCGCGATGAAGGTGATGAAGCAGTAGTGGTGGTTCAGGGATTCTGGTGAGGGGAATGGAGATGGGGTGGTTTGCAATAAACTCGATCATCACCCTGATCGATTCATCATACTCCAGTGGATTTAGGGAGAACAAATGGGTAGTGTCTCTCAAAAAGGGTTCTTGATCAGCAAATGAGTATGAACCCTTTGATCCTTTGGATGATTTCTTCCTTGCAATTGATTTCTTTTGGGTTGCAGCAGTTTGAGAAGGGTTTTGTGAAGACGCCATTGTTGTAGGTGGATGATTTCTTGAAGAACACTAAGAACTCAGAGAGAAATAAGGGTTTGGAGGTATTGAGCGCATAAAGTAGTGAAAAGGGGGGGTTTGAAAGGCATTTATAGGTGTGGCTAGTGGGTCGGGTCGGTGAATGTGATGATGAGGATCCGAATGGAAAATGGGTCATTTTAAATGATAAAGGGATTTTTGGGGGCTGAGGTGACCTGGGAGATGAAAGGTGACACTATTTGTGGCTAAAAATGGAAAATGCAACCGTCGAGTTGATGGCTGCGATTATAGAGGCGTGCAATCGTATCACGAAAATGGAGGAAGATAGGATAGAGATCTTCCTAAAAAAGTATCTGTTAAAAAAAATGTTTCACCTTATTATCCTTTGGACTTCCGTATGATCTATTTTGGACAAAGTGTGATCCAGACAAACAGTTGTGTTCTGGAACATATTTTTCTTTAAAAGGAAGTCCAAAATGAGAAGTATTCCGGAGTAAATTTTAGTTTGATTCGAAAGAGTTGGTGAGTTCGGAGCATTTTTTCTAAAAGGTTCCGGAGCCGTTTTCATTTTTGAAACTCCTGGAGTCGATTTTGAAATTCTGGAGCACTTTTGAAATTCCGGAGTCGTTTTTTTGAAATTCTGGAGCACTTTTGAAATTCCTTTTCCGGAGTGGAATTTCGGGATGCCATTATGAAGTATATTCCGAGATAACGTTCCGAATTCAAGATGAATGTGGGCTTAATACGACAATCAATCAGAATGAACTGTACAACTTAAAAACTCAAGTGATAATCAGAAATAAAGATAAGTAAAATGATCCTATGTTTTTCGAGAGAAACTAGTTCCCAAATGAAAATATTTTAAGATCGGAACTAGATTTACTTCAAATACAACTATTAAAGAGAACATGTACCTTGAAAGAACTACGGATCTAGTATTATAATACCCATCTTGTTCAGAAAACCATTGAATTTGGTTTCGTCTAATGCCTTAGTAAAGACATCAGCAATCTCATCATCAGATGGAACAAAAATGAGTTCAATGTTACCATTAAGTACATGATCTTTTACGTAATGGTACTTTATATCGATGTGCTTAATCATTGAGTGTTGAATTAAATTGTGAGAAATCACAATGGCACTTTGAGAATCACAATGTATTCAGCTTCAGCTGTAGAGTGTGCAATGCAGTTCTATTTCTTGGATGACCAACTGACCAAACGACCACCTAAGAAATGACAGCCACCTGAAGTGCTTTTTCTATCAAGTTGAAGACCACTATAGTTTGAATCTGAATAGGCTTGGAGTAGGAAGCTCTCATTTGCTGGATACTGGATTTTTGAGGCTCTTGGTGCCTTTGAGGTATCGGAAACTTTGTTTCACAACCGAAAGATGAGACGTATTTGGGTTGACTTGAAATCTGGCACATAGGCATGCGGAAAACATTATATCCGGGCGACCTGCTGTGAGATAAAGTAAGGATCCAATCATTCCACGGTACTTCTTTTCATCAACAGGAGCACCCGAAGGTT
The DNA here is from genome assembly GCF_002870075.4 of Lactuca sativa. Lineage (NCBI taxonomy): Eukaryota > Viridiplantae > Streptophyta > Magnoliopsida > Asterales > Asteraceae > Lactuca > Lactuca sativa. The sequence goes on from NC_056630.2 coordinate 312,250,329, forward strand.
CGGCGAAGATCTTGTCTCCAAAGCCCATTGGTACCTTGGCGAAGGCACAGGTGGCCATTGAATATTTCTTGAGGACTTCCGAATTGTACTTCTCTTGGTGAATGAAAATTCCTCTGACAGTCTGTTTGACTTGAAGACCAAGAAAGAAGCTTAACTCCCAATTCATGCTCATTTGGAATCGACTTATCATAAGTTTAGCAAAGTCAGCAACCATAGATGGATTCGTAGATCCAAAGATGATGTCATCCACATAAATTTGCACTAGCATGAGATGCTTACCATTTAATCTTCGGATTAAAGTGGGGTCTAAAATACCTCTTTGAAAACCGGAGAGTTTGAGAAAATCAGTGAGGGTCTCGTACCACGCCCGAGGTTCTTGCTTTAGTCCATAGACAGCCTTATGGAGTTTATAGCAGTGATTCGGAAAGGAGAGATTAATAAATCCATGGGGCTGTTGAAGGTACACTTCAGTGTCAAGTTCACCATTAAGAAATGCACTCTTAACATCCATTTGGTAAACTCTAAAGCCTTTATGAGCAGCATAAGCAAGAAAAATTCTGATAGTTTCAAGACGTGCAACCGGAGCAAAGGTGTCATCGTAGTCAAGCCCTTCGATCTGAGTAAATCCTTTTTCCACCAGTCTTGCGTTATTTCGAATAATAACTCCTGTGTCATCTATCTTATTGAGAAATACCCATCTTGTACCGAAAATGGGACGATTCTAACGAGGAGGTACGAGAGTCCAAAATTCATTTCGTGTCAAATTTTGCCATTTCATCTTGCATGGTTGTAATCCAGCCAGCATGCGCGAATGCTTCCTTGATGGATTTGGTTTCAACCATGGATATTAATGCTGAAAAATGACTTTCATTTTGGACACTTGTAGTAGAACGATTCTATACACCAACATTGGGATTACCAATTACTTGGTTCCTAGGATGATCCTTGGTCCAAACATGTAATCGTGGTAGTTCTTGTGCAACCGACCATCCAATATCAATAGTGGAACTGATTTGCCCCCCCCCCCCTGAATGGTTTGAATGTTGGGATGATGCTCCCCTTGAACTTCTGAACATGACAGATTAACATCATCATTAGAAGGAAATTCAAAGAAGTTTTCATTTTCATCATTGTTGAGAGGATTAGAGTCATCGAACTCTACAGCTGCATCTTGGAAGCCATCCACATTTGATTCAAGCGAGGAATGATCATTCTCCCCGTCAATCTGAGAAGGTTGAAATGGTTCGGAATCAAATGGAGGGAGGCTTGGGATCGGACCGGAGACATTTTGTTAGATAGGAACTTCCAAAGTAGGGATTGGGATGAGGTTTTGTTTTGATCGAGATTCCCAATCAAGAGCTGTTTCGGAAGGACCAAAAAGTGCTTCAAAATCAACTTCTAGGATTGTTTGAGAGTTTGAACATCCTGGCGGAGGAACATCGGACTCCATAATGTGAGTGGTGATGTGAGTTGGGCCAGAATTCTGGACGAAGTTGTCATCGAAAGTGACATCAAAGCTTTCTTCCAGAACACGAGTTCTTTGGTTAAGAACCCTATAAGCTTTCGATTTTGAGGAGTACCCAAGGAAGATGGCTTCATCAGCTTTAGGTTGAAACTTGGTAAGCTGATCTCGGTTGATCTTGATGAAGCACGTACATCTGAAAACATGTAGAAACGAGACTGTTGGCTTCCGACCATTCATTGCTTCGTACGGTGTCATGTTGAGGCGTCGATTGATGATACTTCGATTTTGAGTGAAGCAGGCAGTAGATACTGCTTCAGCCCATAGGTAGAGTGGCAGATTTGCGAAGTTCAGCATGGATCGGGCAGCTTCAACAAGAGTTCTATTTCATCGTTTGACTACACCGTTTTGTTGTGGGGTATAAGGAGCTGAGAAGTTGTGGTCAATTCCTTTTTCGTTGAGAAACTTTTCAATGGTGGAATTAGTGAATTCCGTTCCATTGTCACTTCAGATTCTCCTAACTAGGAGTTTGATGAGAACTTCTATTCCCTTGATAAAATTGATGAGCTCCGAGGCTGTGTCGGATTTAAGCCGAAGGAAGAAGACCCAAGTGAACCGTGTAAAGTCATCAACAATCACAAGAATGTATTTCTTATGATCAAGACTTTATATAGTGGGACGGTCCACAAAGATCAATGTGTAGAAGCTTCAATGGTTCCGAAGTGGATTTTTCGATGATAACAGGATGATCCTTCTTTGATTGCTTACCACACTCACAAGCAGCACATAAATGATCATTTTTGAATTTGAGAAGAGGTAAACCTCTTACCATTTCGCCAGATACAAGATCATTCATGTAACAAAAGTTTAGATGAGCGAGCCTGCGGTGCCATAACCAACTAACATCGGGAACAACTTTAGAGAGGAGGCAGAGTTGCGGTTTGCCAATAATTAAGTTGATGTCGAGCAGGTACATGTTCTTGTTGCGAAGTGACTTGATTAATCACTCTTTCCGGTCTTCGGTCATTACATAGCTGTACTTTTTGCAAAATTCTACAACTCGATTTGAGTCAGTGAGCTGAGCAACACTTATCAAATTGTGTTCCATATCAACTATATAAGCCACATTTGAAATAGAGAAGTTTCCATTGGTGAGGATCCCATAACCACAAATTTGAGAATTTGATTTGTTTCCATAGGTCATGTAACCAGCATTTAGAGTAAGCTTTATGTCTCTTAGAAAGTCTTTCTGCCCCGTCAAGTGCATAGAGCAAGCACTATCAATATAGCATGTTATTTCTATCTCTAAAGCACAAAGTGCCTGCAAAATTAGTGAGTAATGGAGTTTTTAAGCTCCGAAATGGACTTTGGGACATAGGCACGGGCATTGGATTTTGATTGTGATTTTGGAACAACTTTGTGTTTCTGAGTGGAATTCTTTGAATCCTTTTGAAACAGACAGAAGGCTAATGTCTTTTCATCTATCCGGTAGTCATATTCAATGACTTTGAGTTTCTGAATAGTCTGCTTCGGACTTTTGACTTCCGGAGTGTTGGTAACATTTCTCACCTCTGGAATTTGTTTTTCATCAATGGGAGTTTTGACTTTCCACACAAAAAAAAATTTGAAGATTTTAAAAAAGAGGTTTTCTTTTCATTTGTGGATTTGCTTGATGACACATTAGGTTTTGAAAGATTTGGTTTAAAAATTGTGCCATCAGATTTTGCAATAAAAACAGATGAATTTGTCAGAGGATGGGTGTTTTGGAGTGTTGTGACATTCACACGAGTTTTAGGCTGAGCAAAATTCTATACTTTCTCAGGTTCTATACGACTATGAGATACATAAGGTCTTTTGACTGATCATAATGGGTGTAAAGGAGTTTTGACTATGAGTTGATGCAAGAGAGTTTCTGGAAACACTTAGTTTGGAGCTGGCAATGAACCTGGAATTTTGTCTAGTCTTAACTTCCTTCTTAGGTGCATTTCTAGCTTCAACTTTGGGATCTACAATATCCTTCCCATTCAGAATTGGTTTTCTCTTAGTGTGAAACAAGGACATTGAGTTTTGTCCTGCGAATGGACTATCAAACTTAGGAGTAATGGGAACCAACTTAGTTTTTGAGATAACTAACGAATCTGATTCGCAAGAATCAAAGGAGAAACTGCTTATTTTCCAAATTTATCATCTAATGATGCGCATAGAAACTCAGAGGTATCAGTTTCCGTTGTCAGGGTAAGAATTTCTTCAACGACACAATTTTTTGTGTGAATGCTTCTAGGAACATGGTCTATGCAATTTGGAGGACTATAATGAAATTTCATGGTCCGATTCAGGTCCAGGTTTGTCAGAGGCGGAATTTGTCTAGAATCAGGACATTTGACAACAATTGGTTTGAACTCAGGAATTAGCGACTCAAAATTATCTATAGTCTCCGGAAGAGGTGACAAAGAAGAAACAGGCATGTCCGGAGGTTTAATGTTCAGAAGCTCTCTCATGAATGTCAAATCTTGCAATTCCTTCAGGGGACTAACAGTTGGTTTCGGTTACTCACTTCCGAGACCAAGTGTTTTAGACCATGGATGACGAATATTTTGAGTCATCCGAATGTCCGCTTTAAGCATGTCAAAAGAATTATGCAAAGCATCAATTTTGGCATTGAGACGTTTATTATCAGATATCAAAACATTTCGTTCAGATTAGGTGATTTCACATTTATCTTTCAAAATGATATGTTCATCGCTTAACATTACAAGTTCACACTCTAATGACTCGATTTTTAACTTTTTGTCCTCGAAACGTAACCTAATACGATTTAACTTACACTCCTTCTCACTCGTGTCTATTGCGGACTCATAGGCTTTATAGATGGTGTTCATATCTGTTTGAATTTGGGTTTGATAAGGTTCACAGAGAGAGAAGTCAAATTTTATTATCAGAGATCATAGATTTTACCTGCCTAGCATTGATGCTTCGACCTGTTGGATCATTGGTCGCCATGTAGCAATAGTAAGGTTCATCACTATCATCTTCATCTTCTAACCTTGAAGACCAATAACCTTCACCACATTCAACCGTTTTTCTATCCATCAGACACATATTCCTTTCGGTTTGCATATCATCATCATCCCCGGGGGACCAATATCCTTCAACATCTCTTGAAATGGTTGTAACAAAGGCTTTTTCACTTTCAGCTATCTCTTATGCTCTTCGGACGTAGTAGGCAGAGTCCTTGATTTTTGGCTTTTGTGGAGCATCAGCCTGAAAATCTTTAGCAAAATGGTTTGCATGTTCAAAATTATGACACATAATTTTTGGTTTGTCTTATTTTGAACTCTGAGAGGGTTCCGAAGAAGAGTTTGGTTTAGAGAGGTTTGGTTTGTATGCTGGAGGATTTTCCGAAGTGGGTTTAGGTTCCGGAGCTGAGTATGGTTGAGGATTGTTTTGGTGAGGAGCATGGAATCAGTATTGGTATGGTTTGTAAGAAGGATTGAAAGGATGTTTGTACTTCATTGAAAGTAATGCGAGCTCCTGTTGGAAACGGAGTTCAGAGTCCATAGCTTCGGAGTCATCAACAGGATAGATTTGTGTGGGTAAGGTAGGTGTGGGTGTTTGAACAGATGGAACAATGGGTTTTAAGGTATCCGAAGTAGATGAGTTCGGAATGGTTGATTCGAAAGAGCTGACAAGAGCAAGAGGACCTCCGGAGAGTTCGCTTATGGTTTGAGCAACATTGGACTCATGGCCTTGAAGTTCATCAAAGAGTTGATAAAGCTTCAGCTTTTTCAAGGAGCCACTATTTTGTAGACAAGATTTTACATTTCCCCATCCTTTGCCCAGACTGTTTATGAATTTGAGATTGTACTCCAAAGGAGTTCGGACAATCCCATGAGCAGTCATGTTGTTTACCACAATGCGATAACGGTTGGAACCAGAGGCGATCGATTCTCCAAGAGTGGTGGTGAAGGTGTCAAAGTCGTTGACAACTGAGGTGAGGTGCTTGTCTTTCATGTTTTCAGATCGTTCAATTAGGTCCTAAAGAGTGTCCCATATCTCTTTAGCTGATTTGCATAGCTTGATATGCTTAATGAGTGAACGAGGAACACCAAACACCATTTCTGAGAAAGCAACTAGATCAACATGCAACTTTTCGATATCATCGGCAGTTAGAGGAGTTGGGCAAGTTTCATCTTCACGCATGAGCTAAGCAGTTGCATCTCTTACAACTATTCTAACAGGAACATGTGGACCTTTTGTGATGGATCTCCAGATTTCTTCACCTTTTTCTTCGGAGAGTAAAAATTTTTCCATTTTAACTTTCCAGTGATCATATTCTTCCACAACTAGTAATGGGGCATGTGTAGGGCCACCCACACTATTTGCGATTTGCATTGAAATCATTTACTGGGGATTAGAAGTAGCCATTAAAGTTAAGATATCTTCAAGCTAAAGTGGTATATAGAAGAACTTTTATCCTGGACACAAACACGATTGAAACACCAAGGTGAGTTCAAATCAACTATAATATGATCTTTATGGATTCAAAGGACAACCACTCAAGATCTGATACCAATTGAGAGAACAAGATCGATGCACAGGGACAAGGTTTGAGAGCTCAAACCTTGAATGAATGCTTAAGATCAATATCTGCTTGCTACTAGTAGTTAAAGTCTAGCCTGGAAAGACAAGTCAAGTCTTAGATAGAATATTCAACAAATGATCAAGACATTAAATGAAGAATGAGATAGTAAATGATCAAAGTAATGTTAATAAATGAAGAATTAGAAGAATGTTTGACATAACTTAATAAAGATGCCAAAAGTAAGTGAAAGATCCATAGTTGACTTGTATTAAATGCTCCTTTAAATAGGAGTAAAGGTTACAGCGAATTAACTACAATGTTTACATAGGACTGGACAAAAGAAATATTTCTAACATTCTGATTGTCCAAATAAGATAATAGACTAAGTCCTATGAAACGTTACATCAAAACAAGTACAAATACAATAAATACTTTAAGAAAAAATAAGATTCTTTCAGATCAGCATTCATTCCGGACGTGAGAGTCACTCCGAAAAGTCTTCAGTCTTCTCTTCATCTTCTTTTCTGGTCCGGACTATGTTCCGGATCACTCCTTCATCATTGAGTCTGAAACACCTACTCTAGAATGTATGAGCTTCGGAATGTGGACTTAGGATTTCTAGAGGTTCACTTTCAGTTTCCAACACAGTTTGATAAGGATCTTTAATATTCACCTTCAGTTCTCCTCCTTGCTTCGCAGAAGCCCCGTTTCTCAAAATATTTTGAATATTATTAAGCTTTTCCATGATCGGTTTCAACTTGCCATCTATTATTTGACCAATGTAATCAACAAATGGAGCATCCCTGGATTCAACAATTGCTAACAATCGTTTGTTAATTTCAAAATTTCTTCGATGAATTGGATTCATCTCTTCTTGAGCTTTTGCAAGATTAATAGAAGCATTCTTGAGTTCCTCCATCAAAACTTTCGCTTTCTGAGTTTGTAAAGATAGTTCATCCATATTATTGTTTTTAGAAGCAAGATCATTTTGCATGCAAAGAGTCGTATTGTAAATAGATGTATGATGCTCTATATTATCCTTCTAAATTTCAAACTCTAAACTAGACAAAAAATCTTTCTCTGATTAAAATGAAATACTAAAACCTTTGATTGCTTTGTTCATATCAGCAACACTCTTGTATGAAGAAGTTCTAAAATCATTCATAAACTCCTGTACTTCGGTCAAAAGCTTTTCAAAATTTTTAGTTGCTTCAGAAATTCGTTTTGCAGAATTTGGAGCTATCTTCCTTATTTCTTCATGAACTTCTCCATTTTCAGAAGTCAACAACTCAACTGTAGCCAAATGAGTTGACAGAAGATTTTCCCGTTTGGATGTGCAAAAAGTTTCTCTATGAAGCAATATTGAATCAAGTTTGTGATTCAACTCTTTGAACCGACCTTTCGTCATTGGAGCATCATCATCATTACTATCAAGTTCATAGTTAAGGATGGAAGATCAAAAGCATCTATTGCATCTGGATCGTCCCGAAAAAGTACATCATCATTAACATTTGTTGTTGGAATGTGCCCAAATACACCAATATTAACATTTGATTCCACATTATATGCTTTATCAGTGATGCCTGAGATCTATTCTCCTCCTTAGCGGATTTGAAAATAGAAACTTCTAGTGGATTCTCAGTGGTGCTTGTTGTAGGAGTTGTAGTGCATTTAGTAAATATTGGAGTGGAGAAAGATACTGAAATATGATGTCGTGAAGAATTTATTGTACTAAATGCTGGTAAAGGTGGAATGAATGAAATCAGAATGCATGTGGTAATAGGTGAAGTAGATGTAGAAAAAAGAGGTGGTGATGGAGGAGTTGGAGATAAATTTAAAAATGAATCAATATTCTAAAAATATTTGAGTCGGGTGGAACAGATGAAGATGGTGGAGTAGATACCTGTGAAAATGCCTCTGTTGTAGAAGTTTCCTAAACAATTGGAATCTCATTATTATTAGCAATATCATCTTCATCATTTTGAATCACATCTTCACCTTGAACATCACTAAATGTTCTCTCATCGGAATCTTCGTTAAACACAGGTGCTGTAACTTTGGCTTTTTCACCATCTTTTTAATTTTCTTAGAAAAATACACAGCAACAGTTACAGCTGCTTTGGCTTTCCGTTTTCCTCCACGCTTCGGTAAATCACCAGCTTCAGTAATCTTCTTTAACACAATAGGAAGTTCTTGAACACCAGAAACAAACAATTTATGATAATCCCTAATAATTACATTGTTCAAAGTGATTTTCTCCAACATCACCTCAAGAAAAGACCCAACAAAATCAAAATTCATCGGATCAGTAGTAACAACCGTGGTTGTCTACATCATCGAAATTTCAGCCATCAAAGAATCTTTCTTCTCTGGAACTTTATAATGAAGAAGAGCTCTCTTAATTACTATAGAACAAAATCAAGCACAAGAAATTTCCATGTGTTGGGTAGTAGAATTAACACTCCGAGCAAACTGAAGCCATGTAATTGTACCAAAATCAACCTTTGTGCTAGTGAAAAGCCCATAAATCAGTGTGTAAAAGAGCTTACTTGCACTATCTGTGGTTGAAATCCTCTACGATAAACTTTTGAACAAAATGGTAAACAAACCATTCCAAATTGGTGCCAAATATGATTTTCTAAATTTTGAGAGCATTGAAATTTCAGAAGTATACCCCATCTGGAAAAAACACCTTAATCATCTTTGTTGATTGAATCGATTATGGATCAACAGACTCAGTAGAAACTTGGAGCCCTAGCAATTGACAAAAATGCATTTTTGAGATTGATGTTTTGTGCCCAGCAACCTCAAAATTGACAACCTTCGGTGATTTGTTTAAAATTGCAGTAGAATACGCCTGTGAGAGGTGAAAAAGAGGAACTTCTGATGGGTTTTGAGCATTCTAACAATCCTATGGTGTGCATGCAACCCTAAAAACCTTGGATCTATGTTTAACGAAGATACATGCAAATAATTAATTTTTCCAAGGTTCTTATCCTATCTAGCATGGCATGGGGAACTTGAATCAAATAAAGCTAGTAGAATTACTTACCTTGTAGTTGTAGTTGATTGCTTGGAGTTTTAGAGCCTAGCACCAATAGTGTGGATGCCTCAAATGGAAATCACAAATCACCACAAACTTGGAACTTTGAGAGAATAGTAATTTTTTTTTTGTTGAAATCGGCCCTCTTGTTTTTACTCACCACAACTAGTGTGATTTCAAGAACCAAAGCCTTCTTTATATAGTGTGGTGGATTAGGGTTACATCCATGTAAACCCTAATACCGATGTCTTTTCATTTCCATGAGATCCATGGGTTAAAGCTACATGGAGTACCCATGGACTTTCCATGCAAGTCTAGTCCATTCCAAATAAGCGTTAGCCCACACTATATAAATACAAGAGCCCATATTTAATTAGTAATACTTTTGATCTCTAAATTAATTCTTGATTAATTATAGATCAATACTAATTAAATAATATGATTTTATATTAATATATTAGAACTTATAATATATTAATAAATCATAACTTATACTATTCTCAAAAGATTATCTGTAAATTGTTCGGGTGAATTACAACCCAAATGGACCATGCCGGGTCGGGTCAAGTACATACCAAATATAGTTATGGACTTAGACACTATATCCAAAAGTCTCCCACTTAGATAAGTCTAATAATTATAGTTGCAAGTATGACTTCAGGAACCGATCAGCAATCGTAGCTCTTTAAACTCTGTTGAACGAGAACGCGCCATTTTAGATAAGTGATTATATAATCCTTTGTTCTAGATATCAGCCGGACAAATACATGGAACATGGTCTCACTTATTATCCAACATTTGTTTCCCAATTTCCGATTTTTTTGACATAGAACTTAACTGAACACATCATTTTAGTTCTGACCGGGCCCGGTACATAGGTCAACACAAAATCATCGACGGGTCCAGATATCGCTTCTAATCCTAGAAGGAACCGATAAACTCCGACTCATATCTTTGCTCTACTACTTGTTGAATTACACACAAAGGCACGGTTTATAACATCGAGTTACCAATGTGTTTTCGTGCAATCAATGCATAACCAACTCATAGGCAATAAATCATATATCCAGGTTTGAAGGCTTATATGATATTACCGTCTCACGATCACTCGATATAAATTCCATGAAGTGATACAAGTGAGCATGGGTTTAATCCAATACTCAGAACTTATGAGCACTCATGAGTGTGGTAGCCCCGCTTTGTCTAACATCTTAGACCTCTACAAGCCAACCCATGACAGTCTTGATTCATATCTACTTCCAACATATGACCGACCGTGTCTAGAGTTTGAATAATATGATATAAACCATAACATAGTTATTCTGGAAGTCAAAACATGCAAAAAGAAATAATAGTAAATGATTGACAAGAGATAACAACACTTTACTCATAAATAACAGCATTTATTTATCATCAAATGTCAATTACATTTTACAAATTTCAAGATTATCAAACTACTAAAACTAATATCATCCTTCAGCCCTATGCTCCGAGCATGCTGGAGATGCTTAGCCTGAGTCAGTCCCTTCGTGAGGGGATCTGCTAAGTTCTCATCCGATGATACCCTCTTTGCCACGAGGATTCCATCTTCTATTCGATGTCTGATGAAGTGATATTTTCTGTCAATTTGTTTGGATCTCCGATGATCTCTTGGTTCCTTTCCTAAGGCAACCGCACTATTGTTGTCACAGAAAATCTCCATTGGCTCCTTTATAGCTGGTATAGCTCCAAGGTCTCCGATGAAGTTATTTAGTCATATAGCCTCCTTTGCTGCCTCGGTTGCTGCTATATACTCTGATTCACAAGTGGAATTAGCCATTGTCTCCTGCGTGGAACTTTTCCAAGTAATTGCCCCTCCGTTTAGGGTACAGACCCAGCCCGGCTGAGAGCGGAAATCATCCATGTCAGTCTGAAAGCTAGCATCACTGTACCCTACAACTCTCAAGTCATCACTCCCAAAGAAAACGCTACATCAGGTTGAGTACATGTCATAGCATACATGATCGATCCTACAGCTGAAGCATAAGGTATTTGACTCATTTCTACTATCTCAGCCTCAATACTAGGGCTTTGTGTCTTACTCAATCTGGTGTTACTCTGGATGGGTAACTCTCATTTCTTGGAGTTATGCATGTTGAACCTTTTCAACACTTTGTCCATATATGTGCTTTGACTAAGTCCAGTTATTCTTTTACTTTGTTTCTCAAAATCCTTATCCCTAGAATATAGGTAGCTTCTCCAAGGTCCTTCATAGAGAAACACTTCCCAAGCCATGACTTAATTTCCTGCAAGGTTGGGATTTCATTTTCCTATGAGTAGTATGTCATCCACATATAGTACCAAAAAGCTGACTATACTCCCACTAGCCTTGATATAGACACAAGATTCATCTTCACTCCTTGAAAAGCCAAATTCTTTGACTTTCTCAAGGCAAAGATTCCATCTGCGAGGTGCCTATTTCAATCCATAAATGGATTTCTCGAGCTTACACACTCTATTAGGGTACTCTGTATTGAAAAAAACCCTCTGGCTAAACCATGTAAACATCTTCAGCCAACTTTCCATTAAGGAAAGCTGTTTTGACATCCATTTGCCATATTTTATAGTCATGAAATGTAGCAATGGCTAACAGAACCCTAATAAACTTAATCTTGGCCACTGGTGAAAAGGTCTCATCATAATCAACTCCCGAAGTTTGAGAATAACCCTTTGTAACCAGTCTTGCCTTATAAGTGTGTACATTACCATCCATTTTGGTCTTCTTATTGAAGATCGATTTGCACCCAAGTATCTTATGATCAGGTACATTGTCAACCAAGTTCCAAACTTGACTGTCGTACATGGACTGTATCTCGCTATCCATTGCCTCTTTCCATTTAGTAGCCTCATGGCCTGCCATGGCTTCTTTGTAGCTGTTAGGCTCATCCAGATTTACCAGTGTGTTATCACTTATAAGTGTCTCACCTTCTGTAGTAATATGAAAACCATAATAATGCTCAGGTGCATTGCTAACTCTGGTGGAACATCTCAGAGGTATAGATACTTCAGTTGGCACAACAGGAGTTTCCTCCTCAGGTTGAGGGCTAGGGTTTGAGGTTCCTTCACCACTTGACTCTTGAATATCCTCAAGGTAAATTTGCCTCCCACTGTCTCCTTGGCTAATGAATTCGGTCTCTCGAAAGAATCCTCTTCTTGCTAAAAGGACCACATTATCACTAGGTCTGTAGAAGATGTAACCAAAGGCTTTCTGTGGGTAACCGATGAAAATACACCTTTCGCTTTGGGGTTCGAGCTTATTGTGAGTCTCGCATCTCACAAAAGCCTCGCAACCCCAAATCTTGATGTGGTCTAGATTAGGAACTTTTCCAGTCCACACCTCGTGAGGTGTTTTGGCAACCTTCTTTGTGGGGACTGGATTAAGGATATGGGCGGCAGCCTCTAAGGCATACCCCCAAAATGAAATTGGTAGTGAAGCTCGACTCATCATGGAACGAACCATGTCCAATAAGGTCCGATTGTGCCTCTCAGCTACACCATTCAACTGTGGTATCCTAGGAGGTGTCAACTGTGAGACAATCCCACATTCCTTAAGATAGTCAAGGAACTCAGTACTAAGATACTCACCACCACGATTGGATCAAAGCATCTTAATGCTCTTGCTCAACTAATTCTCCACTTCTTTCTTAAACTCTTTGAATTTGTCAAAGGTTTCTGACTTATGCTTGATTAGGTATACATATCCATATCTACTAAAATCATCAGTAAAAGTCACATAGAACCGATTAGCATCTCTTGTGGCGGTTCTGAAGAGTCCATACACATCCGTGTGTATGAGGTCCAACACACCTTCACCCCTAGCACAAGTTCCAGTAAAAGGTGACATTGTAATTTTACCAAGCAAACAAGATTCAGAACTATCATCCGACTTTAGGTCAAATGACGCTAAGACTCCATACTTTTGGAGTTGGCCTATGTGTTTCTTGCTTACATGTTCAAGACGACAATGCCATAAAGATGCTTTATCTAAGCTAGTGGAGAGTCAATACACAATACATTATTTCCTAGTTTATCTACAACAGATACAGTTTCATACACACCATCACAAGGTAACGCTTTAAAATAAAGAACATTATTAAAGAAAGCATCAATACTACCATTATTATTATCAAAATAAAAGGTAAAACCTTGTTTATACAATGCATGAAAGGAAATAACATTTCTTGCCATTTCTGACGAATAATAACATTTATTCAAATCTAATGTAAACCCACTATTTACCACTAAGGAATAAACTCCTATCTTGGTGACAAGTGAAGCTTTCTTGTTTCCCATGATCAAGTTTATCTTTCCCTGCTCCACATTCTCACTTCTTTTTAGTCCCTGCAAATCACAACATATGTGAATACCACAACCTGTATCAAGGACCCAAGACTTAGAATGAGGTCAGTTATTAGACAATATAGTGTATATACCTTCATGGTTGGGTTTTAGTAGAAGGAGTGGCAAAACCTTTCTTGGTTTTGCTTGAAGATGAGCCTTCAAGGGTCTTACCCTTGGTACCCTTAGAAGGGTTTTTTCTCTTCTTCCCTTTGCCATGCTCGATTGCCAAGAAATTGGCCGCAGTTAGAGTAGGAGTAGGAGTAGTAACAACCGACTTACCCTTTAGACCACTTTCGACAGTCTTCAAGAGTCCTTGAAGTTTGCTGAGGGTGACTTCTTCCTTGTTCATGTGATATGTCATGCAGAATTGATCATAACACGATGGTAAGGTGTGCAAAATGATGTCCATTGCTAACTCCTCATGGGATTTCACATTCAGTTTCAGTAAATGGTCCACATACCTTTCTATTTTCTGCATGTGGCCCGTGATGGGTTCACCATCTTTCGTTCGAGTTGTTATCATGGAGGAGATTACTTCATATCGCTCTTGACGAGAACTTTGATGGTAGCGGTCCATCAAGTCCTGGTGCATCTCAAAAGGATAATAGTCCTCATAGGACTTTTGGAGCTCGGTTGTCATGGTGGCCATCATGATGCATGCCACTTTTGTACCATCTCTTTCATGTACCTCATATTCAGCAAGCTTTTCAGGAGTGGCAGTTGGCTCGGGTACGTGCGGCTCCTTGTTGAGAACATATTCTTTGTTCTCATACCGAGTGACCATCCTGATGTTTCTGATCCAATCTATAAAGTTGGACCCATCAAAGATGACTCTCCCATAAAGATTCATGAGAGAGAAGAAGCTAGTAGGGTTTGAGCCAGAAGCATTGTTATTGGAAGACATCTAAAAAGTAGAAGGAATAGATTAGATTAGATATAGAGATAGTCCTTAATAAAACACCCAAATGTAATATTAAGGCTAGGACCCAACACAATATTTTATAACTTAGAAGAGGGATGCCGTAATCTAAGATATAAGATATTTGAAGGTAGGTGAATGACGATTCACCAATTTCCACCATGAAAAACAAAATATTTAATTAGGTTTTAATTGGTTTAGAAACTCCTAGATTCTTTGAGATTCATAGAACTCTCTTCAATGGCATGTTTCAATCTCGAGTGTGCCCGTTAAGTTTTGTTACTGGGATGCCGAGGATCACAAAACAAGGTGTAAAGTAACCATGCAAATTACTTGGTACCCTTATGTATTACCCCTCAATCGATGTGCTGGTTAACCACACACGCTCCATTGATACTATGATAAACATTAAGTCACCCTTTACCTACCTTGTTAAGTTCAAGTTAGTATGCCGATTAACCACACACGCTCCGATAATGACTTAAACAAAGTGTAAAGCGTAATTTCATGGATTAGCACCTTATTCACATTTTCCTAAAATAACTAAAATTGCGAATTCAATAAAGTTTAGTTACTTTAGTATTATCATTACACTTTTAATGAGAATTTCTAAGTCCTTGTCCTACCCCTTCGACTAACGACCCTCCACCGATCAAGGAAGCGGTGGGTGAGAGTTGACACCCATTAAGCTTCCATTTTATAGGCAACAACCTTATACCTCCCTTATAGACCGGCTTCGTGAATGAGGCGTAGTGACGGTAAAAACGAATTGATCTTATACATATATATATATATATATATATATATATATATATATATATATATATATTATTAACTGATAATATTATAAAGTATAACGGTTGAATTTTAACTTTTAAAATTCTAAGGGTTGGAACTAAAGTTTTAAACATGACTTTACTTGTTCCAAAACTTGAGGGCAAGTTTTGTAAACTTTCAAAACTTTTCATTTCATATAACTTATGAATTTAATTGACTATTAAAATGAAGACTCTTCATTTTTCTAACTCTTGTGTTGTTTTAATAGATTTTATTAAAGTGTGACCTTTGGTTTTCCATAACTTGAGGACAAGTTATGGACTCCATTAAAACACATAATGATCAAGAATTAAATTCCTATGATCATCTAATTTTCATAAGTTCAAGAAGATGAATATGAACATTTCAAGAATCATAAAATTACTCATAAAACTTGTAATTTTTTTATTATAGCCATTGTAAATGGATTAGCATAAACATTACAACATCTAAAACAAGTTTTATAACACCAAAACAGTTTAGGGTAATGTTTCTAGCTCATGTTAAGGACACTGCAGCCTCTACTCGTCGAGTGTATGAATACACTCGACGAGTAGCATGCGTTTCTTCATGGACTCATTGAGTCCCCCCATGCACTCGGCGAGTTCATACGGCAATGAACAAAAAAAATCGATTTATAAGCTATTTGCATCAAGTATCAAGTAAACAAACCTAGGCTCTGATACCACTGATCGGTTTTGAGCATTCTTACACTCCTATGGTGTACATGCAACACTAAAAACCTTGGATCTTTGTTTGACTAAGATACATACAACTAATTATTTTTTCCAAGGTTCTTATCCTATCTAGCATGACATGGAGAACTTGAATCAAATAAAGCTAGTAGAATTACTTACCTTGTAGTTGTAGTTGATTGTTTGGAGTTTTAGAGCCTAGCACCAATAGTGTGGATGCCTCAAATGGAAATCACAAATCACCACAAACTTGGAACTTTAAGAGAATAGTAATCTTCTTTCTTGAAATCGGCCCTCTTGCTTTACTCACCACAACTAGTGTGATTTCAAGAACCAAAGCCACTTTTATATAGTGTGGTGGATTAGAGTTACATCCATGTAAACCCTAATACCTAAGTCTTTTCATTTCCATGAGATCCATGGGTTAAAGCTCCATGGAGTATCCTTGGACTTTCCATGCAAGTCTAGCCCATTCCAAATAAGCATTAGCCCACACTATATAAATACAAGAGCCCATATTTAAGTAGTAATACATTTGATCTCTAAATTAATTCTTGATTAATTATAGATTAATACTAATTAAATATTATGATTTTATATTAATATATTAGAACTTATAATATATTAATAAATCATAACTTATACAATTCTGAAAAGATTATCCGTAAATTGTTTGGGTGAAGTGCAACGCAAATGGACCATGTCGGGTCGGGTCAAGTACATACCAAATATAGTTATGGACTTAGACACTATATCCAAAAACTTCTTCATGCATTGTCTGAGCCTTCATCAAGGGAGAATAACATAGACATTCGATTAAGGGCTTGATCAGTGTCTTGTATTTCGAAGCATCAATGTTAGCAATAAGGTTTTGATTTGCTTTGATTTTCAACATAATAGTTGAAATAGACTGATCAACAAAAGGAATATGCTCATATGAAGCCATGATTGTGCAAGAAGATGATGAAAAGTAGACAAACTTTCGATAAATGTCGGAACTTTAGTTGAACTGGTAGAAATTAAATCTTTAGACACTTAACATGTTTTTCATGTCTAAATTAGAACCAATAACTAAATGCCAACTCAACATCTCCCTGTAACCGTCAAGTGTCGTTTGAGCTTACAAAGCATATATCACAAAATACAAAAGGACACACCATCATTTGAATTATCTTTATTTGAACATGCTCGTTTCAATTTGCTTCATTTCAGAATCATTGATCTCCCCTTCAGCTTTGCATAAGCCAAAATAGTTTCCATTGGAATTAAAATCAAAATTCATCTTTGGAATTGTAACACTGTTCAGAACGGTATTCGGAGTTTGTAAAATCACGAAGATTTTAGTGCAAGAGTGTGCCAAAGAAAAATAATTACACAAATTAAAATAATGTGTGATTTGTGATATCAAAATTATTTGATATGAAAAACAGTGTGATCCTGGGCAATGATCTCTTCCTTATTAGTCAGGATAGACTAGAAGTGCATGTTTGGTTTCCCATTGAATTACAATTGCAAATTTGTTAAGGAATTGTGAAATGATTCTTTTAATTAGTCTCTTTGGTAGACTTGTTTTCATCTGTAGATATATCTTAAGAGAAATAAAGAGATACAAATGTGAAACATTGATTGATCAATGTGATCCGAATCAAGAAAAATATGAAACATGGCTCATTGGATGTAACACCGAGATTAATCAAAGAAAGATCTCAAAATTTTGAATTTGAAAGCTGGATTTATTTGGAAAAAAAACATTTGAGATTCAATCATCTCATTAAGATCACGCAAAAGAATATTTGAGATATCAACAAATTTTGGTACACCGTCAATTCATTAAGTAAAACATCTAGAACAAGAGACTTGTTCTCTGTCAATTCAGTAAGTAAAAAACTAGAACAATAAATTGTTCATCGTCAATTAACAAGGAGTTGTTTGTTGGGTTTCACTGAAGTCATGGTGATAACAACATCAAGTTCATAAACAAAGGGTTTTTTGTAATCTTGACCCTAGCTGGTTTTTACCAGGAGTTTTAGAATTATAATGTATGAACTAGAATTAATGGAGAATAAGATATTGGAAAAGAATGGATGGTGGGTCTCACAAAAATCATGGTATCAATGACTTATGATCATAAACACAAAATGTTTGTAGCCCTATATCAAAGCAGATATTAATTCAATAATAATGGGCTACATGAAAGTCGTGAAAAGTTATGGTTGATAGAATGTATAATATTGATCGTCAATTCCATAGAATTACAATATTTTTGGTATTTTTGATTTTTTAAAACAAAAAAATATATATTTTTAGGTTTTTAAATTTTTTAAAATTAAATGATAAAATAAAGAAAACATTTTTGGATTTTTTATTTTTGAAAATTAAATGCAAAACCAAAGAAAATATTTTTGGATTTTTTTATTTTTTAAAATTAAATGCAAAAATAAAGAAAATATATTTGGAATTTTGTATTTATGAAAATTAAATGCAAAAACAAATACTTACAAATTCTAAAGATCATAATGATCCTTTAATGAATAGTGACTCCGAAATAGCTTCGAGGCTCGGAATGATTCGAAAAATGAATAGTAAATTCTGAACGGATCTAATCTATTGACTTCGGAACAGATTTAGCTTCAATCACGCCTAGTCAATGTAAGATTCGATTTAAAGATACTTTTGGTAAAGCTTTTGTAAAAATATCAACTAATTGATCTGTTGATTTGATGAAATGAACTTTAATGTTTCCGTTTTGAACATGATCCATTTTAAAGTGATATCGTAGTGCAATGTGTTTCGTATTTGAATGTTGTACTAGATTATGAGAAATACGTATAACACTTTCGGAATCACAGTAAAATGGAATCTTTTTCATACTAATCCCATAATCTCGTAACTAACTTTGTATTTTGATTATTTGAGAAGTACACAAAGCAGCAACAATATATTCAGCTTCTGTCGTTGATAAGGAAACAAAAGTTTGTTTCTTAGATGCATACCATAAACCAAGTGAAGATGTTGTTTTGAGATATCTAAATATATTCTTAAATTCCATCATATGTGGTTCCCTTGGATTTGCTTGAAACCTAGCACAATAACATATATCAAACATTATATCCGGTCGGCTAGATGTTAGATATAATAAAGAACCTAGCACCTGGCGATATAAAGTAATATATGTTGCCGGTTTGTCGAGTGAAGGAGTCGGCTTCGTTCGGAACTCCATTAGAACTTTGATTTTTGAATCACCATTCATACCGAATTTCGCTAGTAGAGTCTTCGTAAAAGCTTCTTGGTTAATGAATATTCCTTCCCTACTATGTCTTATATTTAATCCAAGGAAAAAAAATTATTTGGACCCATAGAACTCACTTTAAATTTCGTCTTCATGAAATTTCGGAATTCAGCACTTAAGCTAGGATTTGTTGATCCAAAACCAATATCATCAACATGAATTTGAACAATCATTAAATGGTTACCATTTTTCATACAAAATAATGTAGGATCAACAGAACCTTGTTTAAACTTAGATTGTTTTAAGAAACGAGTAAGAGTTTAATACCATACCCTCAGAGCTTCTTTAAGACCATATACAACTTTATCCATTGGAAATTTTTCGTTAACAAAACCTGGTGGTTGTTCAACATAGACTATTTCTTCAAGTTCACCATTCAGAAATGCGCACTTCACATTCATTTGAAATACTTCAAAATTTTTATGAGCAACATATGCTAAAAAGATTCGAATTTGATTCAAGTCATGCAACTGGAGAAAATGTCTCTTTGTAATCAATAGCTTCTTCTTGACAATATCCTTTGACCATAAGACGTGCCTTATTGCGAATAACATTTCCTTCTTTATCCATTATATTTCGAAAAAACCATTTCAAACCAACAACTGAAGCATTTTCTGGAGTCGGAATCAGTCTCCAGACTTTATTTCTCTCAAATTCAATAAGTTCATATTGCATTGTTTTAACCCAATCTGCATGATCAAGATCAATATTAACAATTTTAGGTTCAATTTTTGAAATAAAAAAACTAAACATGCAAAATTACAATTTAGAAAATAATGCAGTTTGTTTCTCTTTCTGTTGAGCACGATTCAAAACCCCAGAATAAGTGTCACCGATCACTTGAGTTTTAGAATGATACTTAGTCCATTTTATAAAAGGTGGATAAATCTGATCATAAACTGGATCTAACTCAGCTACAATCTCTTTAACTTCCGGTTTCACTTCAGATTTGTCATTTTCAATATTCTTCCCCTGTATATTTGTACTAAAGTTAGAATTCCTATGTGAACTCTCCCCCTCGATGTGAGCACCATGATCAGAATGATTATTCATTTTAGTTGGAATTCCTGTTGAATTCAGAACAACATCATCTTCATGAGTTTCAATAATTTCCGTAGCCTGATCCACTAGTTTCAATAATTCATCTTCATGATTATCCATTCTGGATTTATCAAAAAAATTCAGAAAATCCTCATATAAAGTCATAATCAGAATTGTTTTTGAAACTATTGATGGAAAATTTTCTTCATCTTGACTTGGATTTATCCGATATGATTTGATGTATTTATCGTCAAAATTCAATTTTCTTCATCTTGACTTGGAAAATTTTCTTCATCTTGACTTGGATTTATCCGATATGATTTGATGTATTTATCGTCAAAATTCAATTTTCCTAGTCTTTTTATTGAGAAATCGATAAGCTTTTGAAGTTAATGAATAACCTAAAAGATTTCTTCATCTTCTTTTATATAAAACTTGTTTCGATGTTCTTTTGAATTATATAAGAAACACCTGGAACCAAACACAAGAAAAAATTTGACGTTAGGCTTTCGATTATTCTGAATATCATAAGGAGTAATCGGAAAACTCTTGTTAATGTATGAACGATTTCGAGTGAAACAAGCAGCAACAATAACATGTGCCCAAAAATATAATGTTAAATTCGCAAATGATAACATCGTTCTTGCTGCTTCGTATCAATATCGGTTTCTTCTTTCCACTACTCCATTCTATTGAGGCGTGTATGCTAACGAAAAATTATGAACAATACCTTTGTTTGTTAAAAACCCTTCAAAAACTTGATTTTTGAATTTTGAACCATTATCACTTCTTATTTTCCAAACATGTTTTTGCAATTGAAGCTCAACTTGCTTGATAAAATCAATTAGTTTCTGAGTCGCTTCAGATTTCTGTTTAAGAAAAGATACCCACATAAATCGAGAAAAATCATCAACAATAACCAAAATGCATTTGTTACCACCAATTTTTTCAATAGAATATGGACCACAAAGATCAGTATGCATTAATTCCAGTGGTTCGATTATTTTGGCATTCATTATTGAAGAATGAATCTTTCGGCTTTGTATACCTAACTGAGAAGCAACACATAAATGATCCTTTTAATAATTTAGAAGTGGAAGACCTCGAAAAATATCACCAACAAGATGCTTGTTTATCTTTGAAGTTAAGATATGATAGCCTTCTGTGCCACAACCAACTATCATCCATAGAAGCTTTTACATGCAGACAAATAGATGGTTTTCCTTGAATCAGATTAAAATTGAGCATATATATCTCTCTTTTTGTCTTTTATTTCAAAATAACATTATTATTTTTTTTAATGATTTATGAACCTTCTTCATCAAAAGATACTTTGAGACCTGTACCTACAACCAATTGAAAAACACTTATTAAATTGTGTTGCAAGCCTTCAACATAAGCTACCTTCTGAATTGTGAATTCCCCATTTGAAATCATGCCATATCCTTTAATTTCACCTGTTTCATTATTCCCATATTTTACTTTTCCTCCATTTTTTAAAGTCTGATACTCTCTTAATTCTGACTTCCAGTCATGTGACGAAAACAACCACTATTAATATACCATTCCGAATCAAACTACTCGTCACACATAACCTACAAAAGATTTAACAAATTTAGGTACCCAAACCATCTTGGGCCCTTGTGAGATTTTTTATTTCTAAAAATAAATAGGAAAAACCTTAGTTTTGTCAATCCAAGATAATGTCTTAATCACAAAATTATTCATCCTTTTTCAATTTTGTAAATTTTCATTCTTTTATCACAAAGATTTACTTCAACAAAAGAAGATTTTCTTTGAATAAACTATTTGTATTTTGGAACCATCTTTTTTGAAAAATCCCTTTCTTCCTTTTTGATTTTTGCTTCAAACTTTTTAAGAGTATCATTTTGACCAGAAACCTTTTCACTTAAAATTTTGACATCTTTTGAGCTTTTCTCTTTCTTGGAATAGAATAAATTTGGTGAAAAGTTTGAGTTTGACTTTAGAATATGAGATGAAATACTCTTTTGATTAAAGGATTTTGTTGAATTAGGAAAACTCAAATTTGACTTCTGAGAATGAACAAGAGCTTTCTTATTTTCATTATGATTTTCTTTATTCTTCAAAATTTGTTTCCTTTTAATCAAATTTCTTTTATATCTAGCATTCATTTCTTTCTTCTTTGTAATTATTTTTTCAATTTATTTACGGATATTGACTTTTGGTTTCTCTTCTTTTCAACTTCTCATCCTTTTCCATTGAAATGTCACTTTGAATCTATTTTGTACCACTTGTTCCAACCTCATCATTATTTCTATTCATACAACATAACGATTCTGAAACATATTTTCCTTTTGCTTTCTAGGCTGTCTTTTCTGATAGACCTTTTGTTTCATGAGCATTATCAAGTGGTATGGACCAAAAGCAATCAACACATTCTTTCTCATTATCAAGGTTTTCCATTGACGTTAATTCTGGTGTATCGCTTTTGTTTAATCCAGTTGCCACTAAAACTTGATTTGGAGTTTTCTGAACTTTTGGAAAAATAGTTGCTTTTTCTTTTAAAATTTTCAAACCATTGTTTTCAACAATTTCAATAAATTCAACTGAATCGTCAAAAAAACATATTTTTTTTGATTCATCTATATTTTTCATAAAAGAAAAACAACCAATTTCATCTTTAACAGATATTTCACTTATTTCACTTTCATCAAATTCAGAAACAATCTCAGAATTGAGTCTATTTTATGAATCTAATCTCTTGCATAACAAGTTATGTTTCTGTATCACACGCAATTTGATATGTTTTTTATCCTCTTCGGTTAAAATATATTTCATCATGTTTTTGTTTTATTTGGATTCAATATATTCTTCAATTTTCTCAAATCTAACCCTATATGAATCAGAAACACATTCACAAAACGAAACCATTGATTCACACCTGTAACATTCAGTGTCCATTTCATCCTCCTTTAATTCAAGAAAATATAAAATCATTTTATGCATGTTCTTCTTTATTTCACAATCTAAATGGAGTTAAGTAATATTAAAGTACAAATGTTGTGAAATCAGACCAATGATATTGCGTTGTTTCTGAATTACCCTATTGTCTCATTTAAGTAAAATTACATCCTCCCTACTACTATTTAGTTCGATCTCCAATGCTTCTATTTTTATTCTTCTCCCTTCATTTTTAAAAGAAACCCTGCTAAGATTATCATTCCAATTAGAATTACTAATACGAATCCTTTTTAATGTATCACTAAAATCAAAAATTGTATATCATAAATCACTCAATTCATTATCATAACGAGAGATGGCAATATTAAGAGACTTAAGGATAAAATGTACCTTATCGACAACCGTCTCACACTCAACTACTTGCTCCTTGATTGATTTAGCAGAAAAACAGTTAGCAGAAACCTTTCCTCCTTCAGAACTCTTCCCTCCATCAGTGAAATTGCCTTTGTCTTCCGAACTAATGACTTGCATAATCAGACACCTTCCTTCATTTCTTTTCTCTATTGATTTAGTACCAAAACATTCCCCATGAGTAAGCCTCCTAGCTTCCTCATTTTCAGAATCTGTTGACCAAACTTCTATCTTCCCTTCATCACTTTCTTCTTGTACCATCAGAACAGGTTTTCCTGCAGTCTTCTTTCGAAGTTTCTAAATCTTTTGTGAATAATATGCTTCATCCTTATTTTTCTCCTTCTTCACACTCATCTTCCTCAAAATATATATTTTTCCAAAATTATTTTTACCATGACAATAGTTACAATCATAAGTAGAATCTCCAAGCAACTTCTTCTCCTTCTTCTCTTCATCCTTTTGAAAACCTTTATAACTTTCCTCTTTTGTCCTTTTTAAAACGAGAGATATTTTTCTTGAAAATTTTCTTTGGATTCGTCACCATTAACACCTTATCTTCCTTTGAAAGTTCACCATCAGAAATATCTGATTCAGATTCTTCAATTACTACATTTGATTTCTTTTGTTTTTCACTTTTAGTAACCAATGTCGATGAACCAACATCAGAAATGAGTTATGCTTCTTTCATGACTTCTTCTTCGTGAGACTTCAGAATTCCAACTAATTTTTGTTCTTGAGCTTTGACTGTTGACACAATTGTCTTCTATTATGATATAAGACTATTCATGAAAGTTAGTTTTTCTTCAATATCTTGACGTTTCAAATTATTTTTAAGAAATCTACTTAAAACATGACAGAAACGGTTAGCAGTTTGTTCGAAATTCTCATCTGGCTTTTGCTTAAAAGAACCAAATTCTGATAAGTATGTTGTTTGCAAAGAATGCTTTAAATCGTCATCACCATAATATAATTCCTCTAATTTGTCCCAAATCTTCTTTGTTGTATCATACAGATTGACCAATCAAAAATTATTTGGAGGAAGAGTCAATCGATTGATTCTCATAGCCTTTAGATTGCACGTTAACTTTTTCTTTTCATCATTTGGAGCATCTTCTACTGCGATAAGAGCATTGTAATCTGCTTAAGTTTTGATTTCAGCTTTTGTTTTGGAATATTTGTATGTTTCTTATGTGGTTGCGTGCCAAATTTTAGATCCATGTGTTTTAGTTCCTAACACATAATCTTCAAAATGAAGAGCCCATACTTCATAATCTTCTGGAAAGTGAATAGGAATTCTTGTGATTGAACCAATACTACTTGGAAGACTAAAAGAGAACGAATGAGAATCTTCTTTCGACATTTTAAATAAAAAAGATAATAGAATCTAATCTGTAAACTTGAATCCAGTAACAAATAGGATATGAAAGATTTAGATTTAAATTCAAAGATCAATTTGCAAAAAAAGAAATTGCAAATTGCAGAATCGATCTGGAAATAAAAGTAAATCTGAGAAAAACGAAGAACACCTAACTCAAAACAAGTACACAAAATCTCCCGCTCTGATACCACTGGATAGAATTTAAGGAACGAAAGATTATATAACTAAAATGTAAACAAAGAGTTATGTTAAAAGACTTGAACAACAGCAAGTAAATAAGATCTCATTTGATTAATAAGCACTGAAGAACAGTTTGTTACAAGAGTTCAAAACTATTTGATGAAAATGCTCCTAAGAACATCATGCTTATTCTACTAACAAGTCCTCTACATATAGGGCGTGAAAAGAGAACTTGAAAGGATGCATAAAATTCTAAAAACAACATACTAAATTTGGAATTAAACAAAGACTAATAAATTTCATTAAACTACAACGTTAACACAACAATTTTCGAAACCTAACACTTTTCCGACCTCAAATACTACTTTTGGGAAACTTAAGGGACTAGAACTGTCAATTGTATGATAGTTGAATATTGAGCTAATGAACTCCATATTAAAGGGGTGGACGAATTCAATGGGGAAACCCATTAGAAATCGTTCTAGTCCTTTAAGGAAGGAGTCCATGGGTTTCCTTGTTAGATAACCCTAATAGCCTCTCTATTTAAAGGACCCTTATGGCTCAAAAACGTGGTGAACTTGTTCTCTAGGGTTTCTACACGTTTTGGGCAGCCTCCTTCTCTTCTCTTCTTCATCCTCTTGCTCTTGGTGTTTGTGAACTATTAGAGGAGTGACATTTGTGACTCTAAGCTTTCTAAAGTCATTACAAGGAGAATTTGAGATTGTTATTGCTACATAACAATCAAGGTATGATCTAAACCCTAATTCAAATGTTATGTTGATCATCTTATGCTAGATCTATGGTTTATAGTCTTGGATGAATTGCATGTACAATAGAGAAACCTAGATCCAAGCATTAGGGTTTGTATGAGCACATAGGATGTTCTTATGGCTAAAACCCATCAGTGGTATCAGAGCCTTGATTGGTTTCTATTGTATTGATGCATCATGTGTTTGTTCAAGCTGCAAAATCAATTTTTGACCCATCTTCCTGATGAACTCGGCAAGTCCCATTGTGGACTCGGCGAGTAGGCCCCTACTCGGCGAGTCCATAGGGGTACTCGGCGAGTTCAAGCGTCAGAAAGAGGGGATTTCGGGATTTCTTGCTGTTTTACTCATGATACTTGCCTTATCTGTTTTAGATCATTAAAATCCGATTTTATACATATTTATGAGTATATCCTTGATTAAACAAAAGATAATTACCAATTGATTAGATAATAACTTCCTTATATGATAAAGTTTGATTATTTGTATTAATTGGGTAACTTATTTTGCAAGAAATTGAAATTAGGTCAAATATAGATAATGACAAAATTAATTGTGTAATTTATATTATTTGTTATTTGATCCTTGTGTTATGAAAAGTTTCAATTTTCCCCTTAGGTTTTATAATTTAAATTTGAACTTAAAAGTTTTGTTTTTGAAATTTAAATAGTTAAACCCTAATGTTTTGAAATGTTTCAAAACTTGCCCTCAAGTTTTGGAATTTAAAAGTTGATTAAAAGTTTAATTTAGTAATGTTAAATTCTAAAACCCTAATATTGTTTTGAAAAGTTCAACTCACACCCTTATGGTTTTATTAATTAATTAAGGTGTATAATTAAAAGAGGTTTAATAAATCCATAAAAGTTTTGGTTTACAATTTAATTGAATTAAAAGTATAATTATTAAATTGACCACATAGTATTTTAAAAGTGTAAAATACACCCTATGCTATGTATGAGTAAAAAGTCTGTCTTACCATTAGTAGGCCTCATTCACGAAGCTGGTCTATAAAGAGTGTGTAAGGAAGTTGCCTATAAAATCACGATTGAATGGGTATCCACTCTTACCCACCGCACTCTTGACTAGTGGAGGGTCGTTAGCCGAATGGGTAGGATAGGACATAACTTTCCATTATAAGTATAATGAAGCACTAAAGTAACTAAATGTTTTACAAATTCCCAATCTTAGATACTTTAGGCAAAAGTGAATTGATGCAATTCCATGAAATTACACTTTGTACCCTTGCAAAGACGTTAGTGGAGCGTGTGTGGTTTACCGGCACACTAAATGGTTCTAAGCAAAGGTAGCAAAGGGTGACTCAATGTTTGTCTTAGTTCGGTGGAGCGTGTGTGGTTTACCAGCACATCGAATAGGTGATTGTAACATGTGGGGGCACCATGTAAGTTTGCATGGTTATTCACACCCGCTTTGTGATCCTCGGCATCCCAGTCACAAACTAGAGGGGCATATCGAGATTTAAATATGCCATTGAAAAGTTCAATAAATCTCAAAGGATCTAGGAGTTTTCAATACATTTCAAACTTAATCGTTTTTCTGTTTTTCATGGTGGAAATTAGTGAATCGTCATTCACTTACCTTAAAATGCTCTGCAATTTGGGTTACGGCATCCCTCCCCCGAGTTATGGAATATTGTGTTGGGTCCTGGCCTTAGTATCTCATTTGGGTGATTTACTAAGGACTCAATCAATCAACTAACTTGAATTTATTTTTCTCCCATTTTGTAGATGTCAAAGTTCGACAACTATGCTCTTCCCAAATCCCGTGGAACAAGCATTCCACATGAAGATGATATTCCACGATTCGATCCAGGAACAAGAAATCATGCTTCACTTCCTCTACCTCCTCTAATTATTCTCCCTAAGCCACAAGATCGAAGAATTGAAAGGTTCAATGTCACTAAAGCCCAATTGGAAATGAAACATGAAGATGGTAAACGCGTGTGTGCCCACATTCTAGGAATGAAATCACACATCGATAGGTTGATAATGTTGGGTGCGTCATTCCCTGATAAGTTGGCTATGAACTGGGTTCTGCAGTCACTCCCTGAATCATATAATGAGTTCAAAAGAAAGTATTATATGATGGATCATGACGAAAACCTCATTGACCTAACTTACATACTCATTGCTGCTGAATCAAAAATGATTTGGCAAAACAATGGAGCGTATTTGTTGGGAAAGTCAACCAACCATGCTTCCGAGGACGTTCTAGGAGAACCGACCTGCATTTGCTGCTAAGAGAAAGGGCGTTGGATACAAGTCTGCCCTAAGAGCCTGAAGAGTCCAGAAGATGGGAGAGTCAAAGAGTATGAATGTGCTTCAGGTAAAAAAAAAATCCACTATCTAACTCCATTAAGTTCCTATTCGTTGATTCTTAATACATAATGTGATAAGATTACATTTGAATGTTTTGGAGGATCAATGAAAAGAGAGGAAGCTTAATGAGAGAGCAAGATGAATCTAATCACAAAGAAATGGATCTCGATCGCATGGACTTGAAGATTGGATTTTGAGATTAGAAATTTATGATACAATTGTTAGGAATATTTGACTACATAGTTTTTCAGTTGATTTTGCATTGTAAGGACAAATGTTTTCCGCTGCTTTTATGAATAAAATAAATTTTGGTTTGACTCATTTATTTATTTATTTCCTTGCAATGAAATCATTATGAAAAATTGATGGATGTGATTCTTAATTATGTTGTTTGTGGAAATGTCGAGAATTTACCAAATAGGGAGAGTTTCTCATCACCCAAGGTTCAATTGGACGGAAACTTGAAATCATGCAACTTGGTTGCAAGATGAATGAGAAATTTCATATTTGTAAATTAGACTAATTCATTGACCAAGTGTCAAGTGAAGGACTAAGAGATCGAGTACACAAAGTTGTGTGTTGATTAAGTCCACCACAAGAGTAACAAAGATATTCCTCAAGATTTACTAAAAGTTTAGTAAATGTGATTATACTTACAAGATTAAGTGTAATTCTGAATTGATTGAAGAAGTTTAAATCAATAGCAGAACGAATAAGAAGAATCAAGTATGCAGAAAGATAAAAGTTTCTCTATTCTAAGAAGAAGGGAGAGTAATTTTATGCTTTATGATATGTCTTGATGATTAATAACCATATCTCAATTGATTCTCTAAGTGAGTATTAGTACAATTGTATGTCTGAGAAGAGGAATCAACAATTGAAGAAATGGTTAAATCAAGAAGTCAATCATACTTCGTTCCAAAACAAGTCTTAGAGTTAAGATTGTGACATTGAGTGACAAGTCTTAAAAAGGTTTATAACACTCATCAAATGTAGAATATGGAAAAGGGTTTTCTTATTCTTGAACATTTGTAATTGGTAAGTTGTGATGTCTTGGATTAGACAAAGACCAACGAGGACCAATTTGTGATTTGTCTTGATAAAAGCTACACTAACTCTTGAATATTTGGTTGTCAAGAAATGTTTATTAACAACAGAATCTTATATGTCAAGGAGTCAGTGGGAGTCTTAATGGTCCTAAAAAGTTTAAGAACTAATCAAGAATAAACCTTATCGATCATCACTAGCACACGAGTTAAGGTTTACAGCCTATCATGTAGACACTATCTTGTTTCTATGTCGTTCCAATCGATTTAATTATGCATATGAGTTCTATGAGTTCTGATTTGAACGCATAAAAGGAAAGCACCTTGATCAATGAAAAGTACATTGATAGGAAAGGGTGAGCTGCTTAACTACTTGGAAGACATGGTGGGAAGCTGTGTTACCATAAGGCAAGAAATCAAGATTAAGAGTTCAGTCCATATGAGTTTGAGTTTGTCATAAACTTTGGTTTTAACAAATTCACATGGATAGGAACACATACACCATTAAAATCTAAGTGTCATAAGATTTCCTACTTCATGGAAATGACTGTGATGAAATGCTTTCACTAAGGGAGATTTTAAGAAGATAGTGTTTGTGAAATTGTATTCTTGAATTCGATTATGGTTACGGTATCCCTTTCCATGATTCGAATTGTGAGGTTTGGCAATTAGTCTGAATTGTTTAGACACACATATGAGCTATCTAAGACAAAGGTGTATAAGTTCAAGAAGCCTTGATAAAAGATTATCAAAGCATTAGGTATTAGAAACATGAACTCAAGAAATTCAATAAGTATTGTTTTTCTAGAAGTTAAGCTGGTTTCTGAATACATGTCAAAGCTATTGGGAGCATAATTGTTATGTTTATAATAATCATCGTGATAGTGGGAGCATAAATGTTATGATTGTATGATTATTAAGGCAAGTATTGCAAGTTAGCAATATTAATTATAGAAAACAAGAGTTATACTTTGCAAAGTCACAGCGGTTAAATAGTTGTTTTGCTATAATTAAGGGAGAGAATATTATGCTTCATTTCAAATCTAAAGGCTTAGGTTGTGGAATGTTAATAAATTAGTCAATGATACATAGTGCCTTCTTAAATTTCGATTATGATTACGACATTCCTCTTCCTAGTTCGAATTGTGAGAACATAGCACATTAAATATTATGGCAGAAGATTGATAAAGTATCAAATCTTCATGTAAGACATTATGCATCGTGTCCCATACGCTTCGAACATAGGATCGATTGCAAATGCTATAATATTTGACCATTCTAAAATTTTCCAAATGTCTAGCGCATTTAGAGGGAAAATGACAAGAATCGGTTTTGACTAAGATAGTTAAACAACTATCAAAGGACAATCCAAAGTTCGTCGAGGATTGGTCGTTTGTGAGTAGTTAGAAGTATGATATTGGATGGACCATATCGACATTATTATGAATAGATAGGATTCTGTTAAAAATGAGTTGTCATATGGAAAATATGGAAATGTTTCCGTATTGGGAGTTGGATATTGAGAATCTATATCTAGATTAGAACTTTTATGCAAGAAAGGATGTTCAAAGGAATGTACTTTGAGTGAGAGACATCATATCTATAGAATTGTTTCTTATAGAGATTGTCCAAGTCTTGATTATTTTGAGCTATGAATTTACGAAAGAATTTGATATTCTTACACTTGTGATAGGGATTGGGAGTTGTGAAATGAGTATGATTGGAAATGTGTTCATTTGATCTATTTCACAAAGTAAGGACCATAGGTAAACACTGTGTGCATGATAAGAGCATGGGACAAGTGTAGTAAAATTCAAGTAAGAAGTTGATTACCCAAAACAACAAATAATGAGTAATTGATATGGTGATAAATAAATTGTCTTTTATTTAAACTCAAGGGTTTGGGACCATGTGGGATTAGTATTATTCTTGTGTTTCACTTTGCATGTTTTGACTTCCTGAATAATTAATTATTTCAGAATAATCAAATTATTCGAACGGACCACAGTCGTTCATATGTTGGAAGTAGGTACGAATGAAGACTGTCGCGAATTGGTGTGTGGATTGTCTAAAGTGTATTAGACATAAGCAAATGTTTGTTGCAACGTTCATGAGTGCTTATGAATATGATTTGAGCATTGGATTAAACCCACACTTACTTGGATCACTTCATGGATTTTATCACGAGTGATTGGTGAGATGATAATATCTTATATTCTTGAAACCGAGATATGCGAGTTGTATCTTGCGAATCGGTTGCACATTGATATTATGTAAACGCACCGGTAACTCAGTGTTATAAAACTTATTGTTGTGTGTAATTTGGTGAGTGAGTGGAAGCAAACATTTAGTCAAAGTTTATCCGTTCCTTTTACCCAAAGTGGGATAAAAGCGATATATGTGGGCTCCTCGATGATTTAGTGATGACACCTAAGCGCTTGGCCAAGCCGGGACTAATTTGATGTGTTCAATTCTAGTCTGTTGTCAGTCGTCATAAATCGGAAATCGAGAAACAACACATAGACAGAGAGAATGATTTAAATCCATGTCTCAGTCTATACGGTATCTAGAATGGAGGAATATATGATCTCTTATCTAAAGGACGCGTAGCTGATAAGATTAGAGTTGACAGCGGCTTTTGAAAGCTATGATTACAGATCAAGATCCGAAGTCATATGCATAATAGTTATTAGACTTATCCAAGTGGGAGACTGTTGGATTAGTGTCTAATTCCATAACTATTTTGGTATGTACTTGACCTGATGGTGCATGGTCCTTTTAGGTTGCCTTCACCAAAGCAACTTGATAGGATGAATTATGGAGAGAAAGGATTAATTATGATATATTAATATAGTATAAGAATAATATATTAAAGGAGAAATCATATTGTTTAATTAATATTAGTCAAGAATTAATAAGAATTAAGTTTGTGGCTAAAAGAGATAAATTAAACTTAAGGGACTAGAACTGTCAATTGTATGATAGTTGAATATTGAGCTAATGAACTCCATATTAAAGGGGTGGACGAATTCTATGGGGAAACCCATTAGAAATCGTCCTAGGCCTTTAAGGAAGGAGTCCATGGGTTTCCTTGTTAGATAACCCTAATAGCCTCTCTATTTAAAGGACCCTTATGGCTCAAAAACGTGGTGAACTTGTTCTCTAGGGTTTCTACACATTTTGGGCAGCCTCCTTCTCTTCTCTTCTTCATCCTCTTGCTCTTGGTGTTTGTGAACCACTAGAGGAGTGGCATTTGTGACTCTAAGCTTTCTAAAGTCATTACAAGGAGAATTTGAGATTGTTATTGCTACATAACAATCAAGGTATGATCTAAACCCTAATTCATATGTTATGTTGATCATCTTATGCTAGATCTACGGTTTATAGTCTTGGATGAATTGCATGTACAATAGAGAAACCTAGATCCAAGCATTAGGGTTTCTATGAGCACATAGGATGTTCTTATGGCTAAAACCCATCACTTAAAACATATAACTTTGAATTATTGGAATTACATACTAACTGTTTAATGCAGATGCCTTGGAAGAATTAAGGAACGAGTCATATGCTAATTCTCTCATTTATAAGGATAAGACCAAGAAATGGCATGATGCAAGCTTGATGGCAAGATGCAAGCTTGAGATGTAATAAAGAAGCACTCCCTCATGGAGCGGTTGAGCTTTTCAATGAAGTCAAAACAACATTTAAGGTTAACGGGAATCGAGTCAAACATTACTAAGGAGTGATACACAAAGACAACGAAGAGGAGGAAATGATCCTTAAGACAGCCACTACAACGTAGAGCGGGAACGATTCTAGCTCAAGACTCCTATGCAACTCATGGTTTAGTTTTTCGATTTTTTTCCTTTTTAGTATTCATTTTAATTTTTTTTTCTTTATCTGTTTTTTGTGGTTTTTCACTGTTTTCATTCTCTTTAATTATGGTTCCTGTCAGGTCCAACAACCAACAAAGTGTCGGGTGTGAAACTGGTATTTTAAATGAAAATATTAAATATTTTTTTGGAAATCCCAGTTTACATGCTACGGATGAGCTGTTTCCACGTTGTGGAAACTGGTCCAAAAACTAAAATCATGATTTAAAGAAAAGCCAGGGTGTGGAGCCTATTTTCCATGACATGGAAAATTTAAAGTCGGTATAATTTTATAACCCTAAAAGGATCAAAATCACTTTTCTTTTCCCTACTCCTCTACCCCACACATCGTGTAAGAGATCTCTTGAGGCTATCATCATAATTTCTTAATTTTTCTATTGAATCTTCATCAAAGGAAAGAACTTTATGTTGGATTTAATGTACTCTAACATCCCTATGGTGCACATACAACCCTAATGCTTTGGATCTAAGTTTTCTCTAGTTATACATGCAATATTATTTTCCAAAACATGAAGCCTAACTAGCATACAAAATTTGATACATGAATCATAAAAACTAGTTAGAAGATTGCCTCTTTGTTGTAGCTTGTGGAACTTGGCCTTTCAAGAACTTAGCACCTCAAGTGTGATGCCTCAAAGAAGTCACAAACACCAAGAGCAATTGGAGGATAATGAGAGAGAGGTCAAGAGAACCAAAAATGACTAGTTTTACACCTTGGAGTACTAGTGGCCAATTTTGTAAGTTTAGGGGTTCAATTTATAGTTTGGAATTCCAGGGATTCAACTTGTAAATGCTAACTCACTTGGGCTTTTAATCCAAAAACTCATTAGCCTTTTGTACTAATTATTCGTGGACTCTCACAAAGAATTAGCCAAATCCTAATCAACATGGATCATTAGCCCAAACTATAAATATCACTGATTTACCTAATCAGTCCCTGCAAATTTAGTTAGTCTTTTTTTATCACTAAATTAATTCCAAAATAATCCTTGACTAATACTAATTAACTAATATGATTTCTCAATTGATATATTCTTCTTATAATGTATTAGTAAATCATAAATAACCTCTTTCTCAAATATCAATCCTATCAAATTATTCTACTGAAGGCAACCCGAAATGGACCATGCTACTCTCGGGTCAAGTACATACCAATTATAGTTATGGGCTTAGACACCTAATCCAACATTCTCCCACTTGGATAAGTCTAATAACTATAACTACAATCATGACTTCAAAACCCGACTAGCAATTGTAGCTCTAAAAAGCCGTTGTCGAACTGTGAACTAGTTAAATACACATCCATTAGATAAGGGATGATATGTTCCTCCATTCTAAATATCGTATGAAAATGATACGTTTTATAACACCAAGTTACTGGTGCATTTACCCATCATCAATGTGCAACCGACTTGCAAACTACAATTTATGTGTCTCTGTTTCAGGAATATAAGATATTGTCGTCTCACAATCACTCGTGATAAAATCCATGAAGTGATTCAGTTGAGCATGGGTTTTATCCAATACTCAAATCTTATTACAGGAGTACTCATGAATACTGTAGCAAACTTGTGCTATGTCTAACGCTTAGACAATCTATAGATGGATTCATGACAGTCTAGCCTCAATACCTACTGTCAAAGTATGATGGACTGTGGATGGTTTGAATAATCTTATTATTCGGGAAGTCAAAACATGCGAAATGAAAAACAAGAATAATCAAATCCAATATGGTCTCAGAACTTTTGAATATAAATAAAACACCTTTTATTTAATCATCATATCGATTACACATTATTCATTGTATAATGTTTCGACTGGTCAACTTAATACATGAATTAAAACAATATTCATCCCATGCTCCAAGCATGCACACTATGTTTACCTATGGTCCATACTTTGTGAAATAGATCAAATGTAAACATTTCCAATGGCACTCATTTCACAATTCCAAATCCTTATCACAACTGTAAGAACACCAAGTCCTTGCCACTTACTGTAATGTAACATCCAAAAAATCCGTACCAAATATTTTCTTTAAATCATTACTGAAACCATTTTTATAAAAACATATCATAAAGCATAACATAATATATAGTATTAATTCCAAAACATAATTTCAATATCCGATTAAAACATCCCAGGCTGACAAATCAATGGTCTGTGCCATGCGATCACCCCGAGCTCTTCCTTCCGCTACCGGAAGTACCTGAAAACAAAACTGAAAACCGTAAGAACGAAGCTTAGTGAGTTCCCCCAACCTACCACATACCCTGCATAAACACATACTGCACATACTGGGCCACACCCGCTACTTCGGGCCTCGCCCATTACAATGGCCCCGCCGCTCCAGGCCCCGCCTGGCTTCGAGCCCCGCTCGGATACAAATCTGTTTCTCTTAGGCCTCGCCTATCTCTGGGCCCCGCCCGCTAACCATATAATACAATTAGCATATAACACATATCTGAACATACCCTACTGTAATCTTGTCCTTAGGCATTTCCTGTCTTGGGCCTCGCCCCTATCCTGTCACTAGTGAGTCATGGAACCCCGTCCCAGCCCGTACTGTAAGTGAGATACGGGCCCACGCCCACACTCATTCCATACCTATCTCGGTCCTCACCCATGCTCTGCTACTAATGAGATATGAAACACCATCCATACTCTGCTATAGGTGAGATACAAGACCTCGCTCACACTCACCTTCCTACCAGGCACATACATGCATCACACAGACAACAAGTATACTCTATCATGGAAACCATTTCTTAGGCACCCGCCCGACATCGGACCTGGATCTTGAATATCATAATAGCAAACAGTGCCTAGGGCTAACCCCCAGGTCTTCCTATTCATAATTACATGGGTCGTCATTGTGGCCTTAGACCCATTCACACAAAAGGTAAACCCACCTACACTGTGGAACTCTTGCTGATAACCCTCTGACTGCTGATCGACAATTCTCTGAACCGATGCTCCACTAGCTCCCCAAGCTACCAATATCAATATACATAACACTTAGATCCAAACAAAACTCTTAGAATCCGTCTAAGTCCACTCTTGCCAAAGTTAAATTCCTGGTCAAAGTCAACCCTCTTGACTGACTCTACTCGTTGAGTCACCCCAAGACTCGTCGATTCCATGAATTCAGAAACTCTCATAAAACGACTCAACTCGTCGAGTTCAACAATCTCTGAGTCTCATCCTGGCTTACTCACTGAGTCACCACTCAACTCACCTATCTAAGTCTAAACTAGAAAAGGTTGAGGTTCTGCGATCCAACTCGTCGAGTCCAAGAACAGACTCATTGAGTCCATGACAATATTCAACAGACTTGTCGAGTTGTTCTTCCAACTCGTCGAGTTCCTGCCTATCTTCATCCAACTCGCCGAGTAGCTTCAGCTCTTAATCCATACAGTGGCTTTTCGAGCCATGTAAGGGCTCCATCTTGTAGATCCACTCTTCCAAAGTCTATTCCTCACGTAAAGTTGCAAACTTTACATGAAACTAAGGGGCTATAGGCTTAGAACACTCTTGAGCTAGGGTTTGTGACAAAGGGGCTTCACCAACAACTTATTGGCATAAACTTTATGGCTTTCTGGATCCTACATTGCATAGATTTGAGGTAGTAACCTTGGATCTACTCCAAACTCGAAATAAACCTTCTCCATACTCAAAATGCCCAAATCTCAATCATAAGATAGATCTTAATGCAATAAGGTTAGCTTATTACCTCAAAGGATCTGAAAAGTCACACCAACTCTGTATCCAAGGCTTCCTCTTGCACCACTATGAACCTCCTTTTCTTCCAAGCTTCAAATCACTTCACCAAGGCTAGATCTCTCTCAAAATGGATATGGTGGCTAGAGTTCGGTATTCTAGGTGAGAGAGACTGTATAGGAACCCTAGGGAAGAGAATAACACGTTTAAATAGGGCACCAAGTCCCAAACATAGGGTTTTCGCAATCTAGACCGTACTCGCCGAGTCCACTCTCCGAATCGTCGAGTCGGTCACTTACTCTTCGACTCGGATCCCGCTCGGACTTTTCGAGTTCCACCATGGACTCGACGAGTTGACCCCTTTGACTTAGGGTTTTCCTTTCCTTTCTTAGTATTTCTGATTCTGGTTGTTACAACTCTCCCCCACTTAAACTAAACTTCGTCCTCGAAGTTTCTCTACGGCCAATCGCCCTGCAATATGCTTTCAACACTCTGCTTGGTAGACCTAACACCCGCTGACTACCTTCGCTGGCCTTCCGCCCGGTCATTCTGACTAAGATTAATCCTTGTGGATAATATTATCGGGTCAACCCTAACCCTGACCATTCTGGAAACACAACTTACTCAACTAACAATCGTTTTGGTACTCCTCGAGTACTTATGTTGGACACCCTAGGGGTTCACCCCTTTTTCCTTGTGCGTTTTCTGGCCTCCCCCAGGCAACGTTGCATAACCAACTACTTCCTCTGCCACTGTGAAGGTCCTATCCTTCACCAACTCCATTACTACGTCTACTTCCAGTACGGGTCATTACCGCCAGTATCCACTGGACACTTCTGACTACTATAACTTAGTGCTGAGAACCCCGCCCAGCGAATGGTTCAGATAATGCTTCGAGTAAAAGATTCATCCGTGCTACGGTTAGACTCAGATGAGAGCTTCGCAATAGGGTCAAACCCTTCCCTCTGAGATTATCCAACCTGATGTGATGTGGATAGCACCCCTCGATCAGCTAACTGTATTCCACCATAGTCTGCTTACCATTACTGCCACTGACTGAAAATTTCTGCTATCCCTTATCCGCCTTCCGGATGAACCGAGACTACTTTGGTCCCTACTGATCTATCAATATCGGGAATACCAACTCCCACCGGTCGCTAGCCCCAACACAAACTTCTAGTCGCTCCCAGCGATTTACCAGGAAACTTAGGCTACCTAATATTGTCCCCTCTACTCTGCCACTCTGGCGCTACCAGTCCTGGGATCCTCGATCCCGCTAACTTGACCTTAAGGTCCTTACCAGGTCCCACCTGTGCTACTAAAACTCACAGGCCTCGCCCACGACTCCCACCCGACTATACTACTGAGCAACCCTGCTCTCAGGTCTCACCTATACTGCTACTCTCATACGGGCCTCGCTCACGGGTCTCACCCGACTATACTATTGAGCAACCCAGCTCTCAGGTCTCACCTATATTGCTACTCACATACGGGCCTCACCCACGGGTCTCATCCGACTATACTATTGAGCAACCCTGCTCTCAAGTCTCACCTATACTGCTACTCATATACGGGCCTCGTCCACGGGTCTCACCCGACTATACTATTGAGCAACCCTGCTCTCAGGTCTCACCTATACTGCTACTTACATACGGGCCTCGCCCACGGGTCTCACCCGATTATACTATTCCCATCTACTTCCCATTCCTGATCCGCACTGTAACATCCGAAAATTTACAACCAATTTAAACTTTTCAAAAACATCCCATATTCATCAAGTTATTACAAAAAGGTTTTCGGTTCATTTATTATCAGAGTATCCTAGAAACATCAACATAAAACTGAGGAACGGTACGATCACGCCTTCGCCTTGCCACGGTCTCCTGAAGTACATGAAACAATGCATTAAAACTGTAAGCCCGAAAGCTTAGCGAGTTACCCCCAAAATAACAACCACAATACCATTCACATAACATATCATATCCTAAACAGAACAGCCATGCATATCGAGTCTACAGTGTGACTGGTCCGCCTGCACCAAGCCTTCAGTCCACCCGGTCTACTCTCTCTGAGTCTACAATATGACTGGTCTGGCCGCACCGAGCCTTCAGTCCACCTGGTCCACTCTCTAAGTCTACAATATGACTGGTCCGCCCGCACCGGGCCTTCAGTCTGCCTAGTCCACTCTGCCGAGCCTCGACATGTCTGGTCCGCCCTCTTGGGGCCTTCAGCCTATCCGGACCGCTCGTCGGGCATTCGGTCTAACCGGTCCGCCCTGAGTATGTTGGCCTACAGCACAAAGAAGGACCTGCCTCAACCTAACCCCAGTCCAACAACCATGTGCAGATAAACATATATTCATATATCAATTCACAATTAATCAACCGATCTAGCAGATCACATAACATAACAACATCCTAACCAGGATACCGAGCTAACCGGTCACTAACATAGCATCATCCTACATACCAGGATACCGACCTTAACCAGGTCTCTAACATATACCATCCTAAATACCAGGATACCGACCTTAACCAGGTCTCTAACATATACCATCCTAAATAAAAGGATACCGACCTTAACCAGGTCTCTAACATATATCATCCTAAATACCAGGATATAGACATAGCAAAGCAATAACATAACAAACAACTACCCGGATTACCATCCGATAAAGGGTCGGCCTTGGTGCCTTAGACCCTGTTGATATATTGAGGAAAACTCACCTGTAACTGCCGACTTGAATAAATAAAACCACGCTGTTTCGACCACCAGCACGAACTCCACCATTGATCATTACCAAATAACCAAAACCAATAAACACCAATAATTGCCAAAATACCCCTAGAAGACAACTGGTCAACCCTTTGTCCAAGTCAAAGTCATCAATCAAAGTCAACCTTCCTGGTTGACCCTACTCGCCGATTCAACCTGTTGTCTCGTCGATTTCCTATGCTCAGAACTCCACAGACCACGAATCAACTCGCCGAGTCGCCCCAAGAATCGTCGAGTTCAACAAGCTCTGAGTCCCTTCCTGCTCAACTCACCGAGTCATCCCTCGACTCACCGATTGACAGCTCAACCAGACAAGGTTAGGACTTCACGACCTGACTCGTCGAGTCCAAGGCAATCTTGAACAGACTCACCGATTCGTTCTTCCAACTCGCCGAGTCCAAGCTTATCATCATACTCCTCGGCGAGTCACCCATGTGACTCACCAAGTAACTACGCGACTCAACATTTGATCCATAGGCCGACTCGCCGAGTCATCTCCCAGACTCGCCGAGTCCATTCGGGACATCTTCATTAAGACGATCACAGGCCATTCCATTTCTTCCAATACATAGATGTGGACTCCTAGGGTCAGATTCACACGTAAATTTTCCAACTTAACGTGTATGCAAGGCTCAACAAGCTCCAACAAGCTAAAAATGAAGGTTTAAGGCAAGGACATTCTCAATCATGCCCCAAAGCTAAGACTTTCCAGATTCATGAGTCAAGATCAGTCTAGATCTGTAGTAGCAACCTCAGATCTGAACCTAATACAGGAAAAGAGACTCATATATGACAATTTGGCCCTAAAACTTCATCTATGAATAATCTAAGCATAACAAGGTCAAGGCAACAACTTTTTACCTTCAATCTAATGCCAACAAGCAAAGAAATCAAATCCACTTCGCTCCTCTATGATCCCACCAACTCTTGCTTCAAGTATCCTTCTTCTCCAAGCTCCAAAACACACTTAAATCCTTCTCACTCTCAATTTAGGGACTGAAATCGATGGGGAATGCTTCTGGACGTCAAAGGGTGTGCTAAAGAGGCTGGGGTGGGGCTTAAGGTTCCTTATATAGGGTGCAAACCCTAGAAATTAGGGTTTCTCATTCCAGCACAGACTCGTCAGGTACAGGCCTCCAACTCGGCAAGTCCGGTCACTTAACAAGTGCCCGGCACACGCTTAGATTCGACGAGTTGCAATTCCCACTCGCCGAGTTCCTCTTTTCCAAACTTACACTTTACCCCCCCCCCCCCCCTGAACTCTTGTTTCTAACTTGGGATGTTACAATTCTCCCCCACTTAAATTAGGCTACGCCCTTGAAGCCTGCTGCAACATACAATTACGGATACTATTCCCACAATGCACCTCCTGGTATCAATCAACCCAGGTTCCTCCGAACACTGCTATCAAACCTCTATAAAGTCTAACTCTTCCCTCACAGATTCACGACCACTGCTTCAAGCTGGCCATTGGCTTCTTTCTCTGATAACAACACTCATCAACCAATGATCACCCTGAACCACCGGGTCCTGACCTGGTACCAATCTACTACCCCTTTCCTCGACTGGCATATCCTTTATCGCATTCACTTCCGGGACTTATCCCACATTCCTTTCCGGATCCATTTCGTTTCTTTTGGTGCTGACAGGTTGACACATCCTTCAGCTCCTGAGAAACTCCCATGAGCTCTCCTCTGCAATCACATACAAATGTTGAACCTGCTCTAACATCCTCGGGCCGGAAAAACCCAACATACTGACGATACCTCCAGAAATCCCCAGGATGAATTACCGCTACATACATAACCTCCTGATCGTAACTGTACCGAAACTCCAAGGTTCCATCCTTGCTTCCCTTCCAAACTCCACTGGTTCTACACCACCAGAAATTCTTCTGCAACCTCAACAGACACCCAATCCGGATGTGCTTCCATACCACTAGCACAATCACAGTGCTCAACAACCTTAATTGAAATACTCTCAATCATCCATTATCACTATTGCTTTCACTTACGTGAACCAACACCCCCCCCCCCCCCGGAGTTACATACCTTTCCTTTTCCTTATCCAAGGAAGTCTGCTTGCCAACCTTTCCACTTCAAGAAAGTGCCACGGTGCTCACACCCCACTCTACACTATTCCCTTGTAGAGTAACCGCTATTCAATGCATCACACATGCTCTGAATCTGCCCGCAAGGACTCTTGGTTCCATGCACTGCCTTCCAATAACACGATCAATACCCGGGGCTAGACCTACTGTCTGCTATTGCATCTCAACATGCTCAATCCATCTCCTTATATAGATATATCAACACATACAGAGTCTTCAGCATTACTAGACCGGCTTACCAGGCCTTCATCCGATCTGGACCACTCTCAGAACCTTCAGCATGTCTGGACCGCCCTCCAGGTCATTCAACCTATCTGGACCGTTCTCCGAGCCTTCGGCCTGACTGGGACGCCCACCGGACTTTACCCGGACCGCTCAAACTATCATACATCATCCTGAACTATCCTTCCTGGGAATCTTTCTCGTACATACTGTTCTAGCCCTCTAGGGGTTCTAAACTCTAACTCCATTCCATCTACTCAGATCCCGGCCTAATCCTAGACCTCACAACAACCAATCACCTTTTCCGAAAACCTTGGTCTGTACCCTGCCCCGTTTTCCTATCACTACTCATACCAGCCCACGCCCTTGGCTGACTGAAATACTGCTGAATCCCAAACAGCTAACCAACCTCTAATCCTTGTCGATCCTTCTGAGAATTTTTCCAATTCTCCCAACTTAGAACACTGACTACCAGCCACCGGTGACACGACCAACATAAATCAATCATCCCTACTCAACATACTCCTCTTATCCATGAACTGATTACCTCTGGAACGAGCAAACTCCACAAAATCACTTCCCGACATCACGCATCACGAACTCTAAGGGAGTTCAACTCTCAGCTGAACACTTCCCAAATCCGAAATGCTATCCCCGACAACCAGACCATCCAAACAAATTCTGACCATAAATTACTTGGATGCTAACCGCCTACAACTTCTAGCAACTATCGCCCTTATCCATACCATGAAACACGCAGAACGGCGGATAAAATACAACACTACATAAATAACAAGATAATCAGACAACAAC
Organism: Lactuca sativa; assembly: GCF_002870075.4. Classification (NCBI taxonomy): domain Eukaryota; kingdom Viridiplantae; phylum Streptophyta; class Magnoliopsida; order Asterales; family Asteraceae; genus Lactuca; species Lactuca sativa. The sequence continues at coordinate 312,293,150 of NC_056630.2, forward strand.
AAAACAAAAACATACCCGCAACTACATTTGGCTCTGCCCTGACCTCCTCTGTTGTAAGCTGAAAAGCACGCCCCTGAGCCCTCGGAGGCTCCGCTCCACCCTGACCCCCACCAGTAATCCTCACAGAAGATGGTGCTGGAACCTGCACCGATCTGGAAACAAGCTGTGGATAGTTGGCCCTCAAGTGACCAACTTAATGGCAATGATAACAAATCCTCAAATCCTGAATTGGGGCTGACTGGCGGCAATCCCTCGCGTAATGCCCCTCTCTCCTACACTTGTGGCATGCACCACCGGACCTACAAACTCCGATATGACCCCTCCGACACTTCCCACAAGTGTGGCTACCCTGACTTCCCAACCTGAAATAACCGGTCTTGGACCGTTTCGGCGCCGGCTGCGACTGCACCGGGGCCTGCCTCCACTCTCGCAACTACAACTCAATCTCCAACTCACACCGCCTAGCGGCCTCCTGCAACTCCAGCAAGGTCTCGCACCTCTGCATGGACACAAACTACCTAATATCCCTCTTGAGCATACTTAGATATCGGGACATCTGAGCCTGCTCTGAAGCAAATTTAGGGAAAAACATTGCCCTCTCAGTGAACATCCTAGTGATCTCCGTCACCGACTCTGAATCCTGCTTCAGTTCCAAGAACCCTTGAGCCAACCTCTCATTCTCAACTCACGAAAAATAACGGGTACTAAACATCTCCCGAAACTGATCCCAAGAAATCGCAGCCCGCTGCGCATCCAAATAAGATCCCGTGGTCAACCTCCACCAATCCTTCGCCCCGAGCCTCAATAGGTTCAGAGCACACCTCACCCTCTAATCTGCAGGGCATGAACACATGAAGAAGCACCCCTCCACATCCGACAACTATCTCATAGCAATGATCGGATCCTGAACTCCATCAAATGTAGGGGGCTTCGTATTATCGAAGTTCCGATACTGAAAAACTCGACCGGTTCCTCCCCTGCCGCTGATATAGCCGTTGTAGCTGCCGCGGCAACCGCCTCTGTAAGAGCTGCATAGTGCTCATCAAAGTAATCAACCATGACGGTCTTGATCGACCGAAACATATCCGGCAACTCAACCCGGAACATAGCAGCAACCTCATCATGCACGATCTCACAAATCCTGGCATCCAACTCATCCGTACTCATCTAACCAATGACCTAGGGTGGCACAAATCCACCCTGACCGCCCTCTCCTGATCCCGATCCTGATCTGGATCCACCCCCAGCATGCCTCGTAACCACCATACTGAAAATACGCCACAAGATGTAACACCCAAGATCAGAATGTCCAAGAAAAGGAAAGAAACCTTAAGTCAAGGAGTGGACCCGTCGAGCCCAGGGAGGAACTCGACGAGTCGGAGCGGGATCCGGGGGATCGAGTAAGTGACCAACTCGGCGAGTCGGCTCGTGAACTCGGCGAGTTGGGTCTGAATGAGGAAACCCTAATTTCGGGACTTGGTACCCTATTTAAGCATCTTATTCTCTTCCCTAGGGCTCGTTTGCGGCCATGTAGTCCAGAACCAGAAACCCTAAGCCTCCATTGTTGCTCATTCAAGCTTTCTTGCCATTTTGGGTGATTTGAAGGAAGAAGGAAGAAGGCACACATTTTGGGTAATGAGTCGCTACCTTCCCTCTTTTGCATATAGATCAACCTTTATCATGGGATTTGGGGCTTTTAGGACAAGTTTATGAACCATTTCGAGTTAGAAGCCCAGATCTGAAGTTGCTACTTCAGATCTATGTGTATCTTGGCCTAGAGAATCATAAAGCATCAGAATATGGGTTGATTGTTGAGCCCCTTTGTCTCAAAACCTAGTTTATAGTGATTTGAGCCTAGATCTCGTTAGCTACACTTAAAGTTTGCTACTTTACGTAAGGAATAGGCTTTAGAAGAGTGGATCTACAGTTTGGAGTCCAAGCATGACTCAAAAGTCCTCTGCATGTATGTAGATCTGAATGGACTCGGCGAGTCCTTCGAGTGGACTCGACGAGTAGCATGAAGATGAGGAGGAACTCGACGAGTGGGATGAGCAACTCGTCGAGTCAGATGAAGTTAGGCATGAACTCGGCGAGTTGGAAGAACAACTCGATGAGTTGGTTGAAGTTTGCCCTGCGCTCGGAGAGTCTATTCTTGGACTCGGCGAGTCAGGTCGCAAAACCCCAAACCCTTCGAGTTGAAACTCGAATCAGTGAGTCGGGTGGAAACTCAACGAGTTGGACAGGTCAGGACTCGGAAATAGTTGGACTCGGGGAGTCATGGACTGACTCAGCGAGTCGAGTCGCAAATAGAAGGATCCTGAGCATATGAACTCGGTAAGTCAGTAGGTGGACTCGGCGAGTAGGGTTGACCTGGAAGGTTGACTTTGACCAGGATTTTGACCTTGACCAGAGTTGACTTTTAGAGGATTGTCAGACTAAGTGTCATATTGATATTGATAGCTCAGAGAGCTAGAGGAGCAGCGGCTCAGGGGATTGTCGAGTAGCAGCCAGAGGATTATCAGCAGAGCTCAGCAGTTCAGGTGAGTTTCCTTCCAGTAGGAACGGGTCTAAGGCCACAATGCCGGTCCGTTTAGCTAGTAGTAGTTTCCGTATTTTAGTCTGATGCAGTAGTTAGTATGTTTGATGCCTTCGTGGCTCAGACAGGATTTATGTGTTATGTGTTCCGGGCTACGGCCCGATGCAGTATGCAATATATGTGTGTTCATGCTAGTTGATATGTTTATGTTATGTTCTGTTCAGTTAGTTCCGGACTTCGGTCCGATGCAGGGGCAAGGCCCCAGTTAGTCCGGACTTCGGTCCGATGCAGGGGACAAGGTCCCAGTCAGTTAGTCTGGACTTCGGTCCGGTGCAGGGGGCAAGGCCCCAGTTAGTCCGGACTTTGGTCTGATGCAGGGGACAAGGTCCCAGTCAGTTTCCGGACTTCGGTCCGATGCAGGGGGCAAGGCCCAGTTAGTCCGGACCTCGGTCCGATGCAGTGGACAAGGCCCAGTATGTGTTTTATATGTTATTGTGCGGTATGTGGTAGTTCGGGGGAGCTCACTAAGCTTTGTGCTTACGGTTTTCAGTTTTGGTTTCAGGTACTCAGTTTTCAAAAGAGGAGCTCGGAGAGATTGCAGTGCACACACCATAGTCAGTTAGCCTGGGAAATGTTTTACTCTGATAATGAGATTATGTTTTGAATCTAATACTCGAAAGTTATGTTATGACTTATGATACGTTTTTATAAATATGGTTTTAGTAATGTTTTAAAAAGAAATTTTTAGGTATGATTTTTGGGTCGTTACAAGTTGGTATCAGAGCCTTGGTTTGAGGGATTCGGGCGCACTCCCGAGTGTGTCTGAACTCAAACTAAGGATGAGATATAAAGTTTTCAAGAGAAAAACCATGGTTACAAAAGAATTTTGAGAAAAGAAAACAATTTTAGAAAAAGTATGAAGAATAGAGTTTTAGAAAAAGCGAAAAGAATTTTGAAAAGAGAAAAGGGTGTGGTGCATGCAATCAGTCGAGCTCAAGTAAGTACTCCTAAATTACCCATACAAGTTTATGATCATTAGTTTCAGTTTCAGTTTTAGTTCCAGTTTCAGTTTCAGTAGAACAGCATGCTAGTATAGGACTAAGGATCTAGGAGGATGCCTTATGTGCCTGCTTTATATGTTTCAGCTTGATAAGAATTTCATGCTAGTATTGAGTAGACAGTAGTAGGATAGCATGTGTAGGTTATGCCTGATAGTATGAGCTTAGCATTGTATGCTAGTACAGTTTCCTGTTATGAGAATAGTTTTTCCTGAGTATGTTTCCTTTATTCGAATGTTGCTTGCTTTGTGCTTTCTGGGACTATGAGTGATGGGAGTTAGCCATTAGGTGTATACGTCACATCACATGTGATCAGGGTTTAATAATCTCAGAGTGCTAGATTTGGCCCTACTGCGCAGCTCTCGTTTGAGTCTAACCGTTGTAGGGACGAGACTTTTACTCGAAGGATTATCCGTACCTCATTGCATGTGATGGTTTTCAGGTGGTGGCTAATTGGCATTACGAGGAGGCCTTCAGTAGCTAAGGATTGGTTTGGGTGGAATCAGAGGTTCCCTAGGGCAAACCTATGATTAGAGTAGCAGAGATCAGTAGTAGAGAAAAGGGGACTTGGTGGAGTTGAGGTAACTCTTGAGGAAAGTACGGATATATGTGGAAGGTAGTATGGGCCCGTACTACTGAAAGTAGAGGATCCGTACTTGATTCAAGAGGGGTCAAGGAAAAACCATGAAACTAGTAGAGTGTGTGAGAGATCCCTCAGCAGTAGTGCGTAAATTGATCAGGAATTGTTATATTTTCAGCATGGTGACGTTGCGCGAGATATCAGTTGGCAGTTCAGGTGCCGGGGAGGGATCTGGCTCAGGCTCTAGAGCTGGGCAGCTTGAGGATCAGATGAGGGATTTCATTTCCGCAGAGATAATGCGCAACATCATTGATCAGACTCCAGTGATTTTCGGTTCGGTTAGAGAGACCATTGTGGAGCTCATGGAGAGTCATCTTGAGGCCTTTAAGGCCGGGATAGTTTCAGGACAGATTGGGGCTCGTCTAGACCCCGATTCTTATGGAGTTCAGAGATCCATTGGGAAAGGAGATCCCATTTCTAGTTTTTGTTATCAGGGGACAGGAGTGAGTGGGGCACCCTGTCTCCAAGAGAGACCTTTGCATGATTGGATAGTTGAGGAGGTTACGCGAGCCATTCGCGAGGATCTGCCCGACATGGTTGTGAGGATCACTGATAGGTTGATTGCGAAGCTCCAGGATCAGACAGCTGTTGATCAGTCGACAGGCGGTGTCAACAAGGGAACGCAGGAACGAGAGAAGGGCAGGGAATCGGAAAGGAAGAGGAAAGCGGATGAGACTCGGGAAGCCGCAGGTTCGGGCAAGAGGCCCAAGGGGTCGGATTTGAGGACGAGGAAATATCAGAGCCGCAGTCGATGCGGGAAGTTTGGTAGGACGCACATGGGTTCATGCAGGCGTAGAAGTGGTGGTGATGCTGGATGTTTCAAGTGCGGCCAGATTGGCCATTTTAGCAGAGATTGTACTGTTACCATCGCCCATGGACTTGATCTGATATGTTTCCATTACAATCAGAGGGGCCACAAGAAGGCCCACTGTCCGAGTTTATATACAGCAGGGCAGGTGCCAGCTCCTGCCCTTGGGACTTCAAGTACCGCCAGTGGTTGCCGAGGCCGGGCAAGGGCGCCCACGGCTCGGAACCGAGTTTTCCAGTTGATTTCAGCAAGGATTCGAGCAGCGCTGAGTGATGGAGGTATGTATCTTCTACCTCCCTGTCAATTATTATTCATGTTATTATTTGTTATGTTGTTGAATTAATATCAATAAGCATATGTGTTGGGGGTATTATATTACCTACTTGTGACGGAGCTTTATGCCATCTGCATACCATGGGATTAGAATGGTGAATTGGAGGTCGTTCCCTCTAGATCAGGTTACTTCAGATGCGGTGATTGTAACATGTATGCGTAAGATTTAGTAGTGCCTTACTACTTACGGAAGGCGTTAGTCAGGTAATGATCAGTTATATTCTCAGTAGTGATAATCCAGAGTTCTTAGTGGAGTAGCGGTTAGTAAGGAAGTGGGTTGGGGATGTGCACCCCAAACGCAGGTTCTCGAGATGTAGTCCCTAAAGCAAATACAATTAAGGATCGAAGGGTGCTCAGTCAGATAGCAAGAAGGGTGCGGATCTAGTAAGAGTTAGTTGGAGCGCTGGCAAGGGTAAACGTTGGCAGACAGCGTATCGCCCTTTTAATGGAAGGAAGGTTGGGAATCCTTTCCACCAGTGAGTAGTAAGGAATTAGCCGAATCCAAGCGGGGGAGAACTCTCCGAGTATACAAGGATAAGAGCCACGTAGACCCAGAATTAGTGCGCGGCCTCTGAGAAGAAAAGATAGTATCACAATGATAGATGGATTGAGAAGTTCAGAATTGGGAGTTCGAGGACCTTCCCAACAGTTAGTTCATGTAATCGAGATGGTTAGAAGCTGGTTGGGAATCCAGGATTGGAGGACCACCTGTAGGGCTCAAGTGAGTCGGAATGAGGATCCTGAGAACGGTTAGCAAGAGATGCTTTCGTATTAGTAGCCAGTGACAGAGTCAGCATGCAGGATTGTGTAGATTCAGGAGTTGGAATTTTGGAAACTTCCCAAAAATAGCTTCTTGTATCCGGATTAGTAGGCGGTTGGTTTGGGAACCAAGCCGAAGAATTCCTCGACGAAGCGCTAAGTATAACAAGGATATAATATGTCGAGGTTGATGCAGAATTCAAAGACTGAGGGCTGGTTTTGAGAAATCAGGATGAGGAATCCCTAGCAGGTCAAGGGATAGTCAGAATGTCCTCAGATAGTAGGAGTAGTAGTGTTGTAAATCTGCGGGGGTAGCTGTAGCATTCACTAGCAGTCAGATAGTAGTAGTAGTGTTGTAAGTCTGTGGGGGTAGCCGTATCATTCACTAGCAGTCAAATAGTAGTAGAGTGTTGTAAGTCTGCGGGGGTAGCCGTAGCATTCACTAGCAGCCAGATAGTATTAGAGAGTTGTAAGTATGCAGGTATAGCCGTGGCCTTTATCAGGTTGGTAGATAGCATGAGCGTGTTATTGGACGCGGGGGAAATAGTAGTACCCACCAGTTCGGGTGCAGCAGTGAAGATATGGGAATCCCGGGTTAGATTTCGGATTTCCCAAATGGTTCAGTTATGGTTAAGTCAGCAATTTGGCTATAGATCGTCACATCAGTTATGAGACCAGAGTAGCAGTGGACCGTTGGGGTTCGGGTATGTTAAGGGCTACCGTCAGTCTGGGAGCCATCATGTTGTTTGTCGTGGAATTGATGATGTCAGGATGTGACGTATGGACCCGATCGGTTGGATCGGAAGGTTGTTAGAGCCACAGTGACAAGATAACTAGTGGAAACTAGTTCCAAAGAAAGATTTCGTCCAGAAGCTGTGGGAGCGACTAAGTGAGGAGTCCTTTGACTCCACAGTTGAGTTGGAACTCAGTGTTGCAAATAATCGATGAATGATTGGTAACCAGGAAGGTCTTGAGATAATTGGGAAGCAGTGTTTCGGGCAACTCAGCGATTCAGGCGTATTCAGAGTTTCAGGCATGTTCAGTGTTTTAGGCAGTTCGGTGTTGCAGGCAGTTCCGTGTTTCGGATAGTTGCAGTGTGAGGGTCAGTATTAGTATAGTTGGTTGATTTGGAAATGGCAAGTCCCTCTAAGCAGGATCAGTTGAGCCTTCTGCCAAGTATAAGTGATCTGTAAGGATAGCTAGTTAGGTAGTTTTCCTTTCAGGATGGAAGGCTCGAGTTAGTAGGATTTGAGTAATCAGATGGGAGATAAGCAAGTTGGTTCCAGCAGCATCGTTTCAGTATGAGTGGCAGAATGGATAGAACAGTTATAGGTAGTCGAACTATCTTCAGGAGTCGTTGGGAGCAACTAGGAGATTGCGATGGAGTGCAGTGACCGGTGGGAGTCCGGTAACTCAGATATCGACAGATTAGTTGGATGAGGGTGGTCTCAGTGCATCCGGTAGGCGGATGAGGGGTAACATAATTTTCAGTCGGAGGAAGTAATGTTGAGGAAATTATGGAAAAGAGAAGAATTCAGTATTTACCAACAGTAGTGACCAGTACTGTGAGTGGCTGGAGTGATGGACAAAAGGGTGTTAGTTTTCCCAGACAGAGAGTTGGAGGCAGTTCGCAGGACAGTTGGCCATAGAAAACTTCGAGGACGAAGTTTAGTTTAAGTGGGGGAGAGTTGTAACACCCAAGATCAGATAGTCCAAGAAAAGGAAAGAAACCTTAAGTCAAGGAGTGGACTCGTCGAGCCCAGGGAGGAACTCGACAAGTCGGAGCGGGATCCGGGGGATCGAGTAAGTGACCAACTCAGCGAGTCGGCTCGTGAACTCGGCGAGTTGGGTCTGAACGAGGAAACCCTAATTTCGGGACTTGGTACCCTATTTAAGCATCTTATTCTCTTCCCTAGGGCTCATTTGCGACCCTGTAGTCCAGAACCAGAAACCCCAAGCCTCCATTGTTGCTCATTCAAGCTTTCTTGCCATTTTGGGTGATTTGAAGGAAGAAGGAAGAAGGCACACATTGGGGATTCAAGAATTGGCAGTAGATCCAGAGTTTGTGAGGTCTTCCAGAGCATTTGACGATAATGAGTCGCTACCTTCCCTCTTTTGCATATAGATCAACCTTTATCATGGGATTTGGGGCTTTTAGGACAAGTTTATGAACCATTTCGAGTTAAAAGCCCATATCTGAAGTTGCTACTTCAGATCTATGTGTATCTTGGCCTAGAGAATCATAAAGCATCAGTCTATGGGTTGATTGTTGAGCCCCTTTGTCTCAAACCCTAGTTTATAGTGATTTGAGCCTAGATCTCGTTAGCCACATGTAAAGTTTTCCACTTTACGTAAGGAATAGGCTTTAGAAGAGTGGATCTACAGTTTGGAGTCCATGCATGACTCAAAAGTCCTCTGCATGTATGTAGATCTGAATGGACTCGGCGAATCCTTCGAGTGGATTCAGCGAGTAGCATGAAGATGAGGAGGAACTCGATGAGTGGGATGAACAACTCGTCGAGTCGGATGAAGTTAGGCATGAACTCGGCGATTTGGAAGAACAACTCGACGAGTTGGTTGAAGATTGCCTTGGGCTTGGCGAGTCTATTCTTGGACTCGGCGAGTCAGGTCGCAAAACCCCAAACCCTTCGAGTTGAAACTCGAATCAGTGAGTCGGGTGGAGACTCAACGAGTTGGACAGGTCAGGACTCGGAAATAGTTGGAGTCGGCGAGTCATGGACTGACTCGGCGAGTCGAGTCGCGAATAGAAGGATCCTGAGCATATGACCTCGGCGAGTCAGTAGGTGGACTCGGCGAGTAAGGTTGACCTGGAAGGTTGACTTTGACCAGGATTTTGACCTTGACCAGAGTTGACTTAGTTGACTTTTAGAGGACTGTCAGACTAAGTGTCATATTGATATTGATAGCTCGGAGAGCTAAAGGAGCAGCGGCTCAGGGGATTGTCGAGTAGCAGCCAGAGGATTATCAGCAGAGCTCAGCAGTTCAGGTGAGTTTCCTTCCAGTAGGAACGGGTCTAAGGCCACAATGCTGGCCCATTTAGCTAGCAGTAGTTTCCGGATTTTAGTCTGATGCAGTAGTTAGTATGTTTGATGCCTTCATGGCTCAGACAGGATTTATGTGTTATGTGTTCCGGGCTACGGCCCGATGCATTATACAGTATATGTGTGTTCATGCTAGTTGATATGTTTATGTTATGTTCTATTTAGTTAGTTCCGGACTTCGGTCCGATGCAGGGGGCAAGGCCCCAGTTAGTCCGGACTTCGGTCCGATGCAGGGGGCAAGGCCCCAGTTAGTCCGAACTTCGGTCCGATGCAGGGGACAAGGTCCCAGTCAGTTAGTCCGGACTTCGGTCCGGTGCAGGGGCAAGGCCCTAGTTAGTCCGGACTTTGATACGATGCAGGGGACAAGGTCCCAGTCAGTTTCCGGACTTCGGTCCGATGCAGGGGGCAAGGCCCCAGTTAGTCCGTACCTCGGTCCGATGCAGTGGGCAAGGCCCAGTATGTGTTTTATATGTTATTGTACGGTATGTGGTAGTTTGGGGGAGCTCACTAAGCTTCGTGCTTACGGTTTTCAGTTTTGGTTTCAGGTACTCAGTTTTCAAAAGAGGAGCTCGGAGAGATTGCAGTGCACACACCATAGTCAGTTAGCCTGGGAAATGTTTTACTCTGATAATGAGATTATGTTTTGAATCTAATACTCGAAAGTTATGTTATGACTTATGATACGTTTTTATAAATATGGTTTTAGTAATGTTTTAAAAAGAAATTTTTAGTTATGATTTTTGGGTCGTTACACAAGAATATTAGGCATTCCTCATAATAATCCCGAGAACTAGCTCCCAGCAAACCCTAGGGTTGTGACTTCCTTGATACGTTTCAGTAGTACGGGCCCATACTACCTTCCACACCTACCCATATTTGAATCAAGTATCACCACAACACCCTAACAATAACATATACATAATGAACACTCGATCCCCACTCCTAGAGGAGCACCATTATCCTATAACTGACCTACCAGTCTCTCGCAACCCACCCATCCATGAAACGTCCACCAACCCTGTAGCACTAGTGTATGCTAGCCATACATAACGTTGGACCCCATAGACTTTCGAATATCCAATCCTACCCTAAGCTCCCAATAAAAAAAAACAGAACATAAGGCCAAATCAAACATTCTCAGGCTACAGGATCTTAATTATATATGGACGTGATGCATACACTAAATAACTACAATAATGATGTCAATTTAATACAAGGAAACCCTAGGCTAGCAGGCATCATATAATCAGGCAATTCTATCATGAAAAATCCAGAAGATCCCTAGCCAAGTACTAGCATGTTGTTCTAACATATCAAATAATCAAATAACTTGCATGGTATTTTGGGGTCTACTTACTGGCTCTGGCTGATCGTACCTCCGCTCCTCCTCTACTTATTTTTGAAAACCATTTCAATTTCACTTTAAAAACTCTCCTTGGTTTGAGACTGGATTCACACGAATGTTCCTCCAATTCACTCAAACCAAGGGTCTGATACCAACTTGTAACATACAAAAATTTACAACCAATTTAAACTTTCAAAAACAACCCATATTCATTAAGTTATTACAAAATGGTTTTCGGTTCATTTATTATTAGAGTATCCCAGAAACATCAACATAAAAATGAGGAACGGTACGATCATGCCTTCGCCTTGCCACATTCTCCTGAAGCACCTGAAACAATACACTGAAACTGTAAGCACGAAAGCTTAGTGAGTTACCCCCAAAATACCAACCACAAAACCATGCACATAACATATCCTATCATAAACAGAACAGCCGTGCATATCGATTCTATAGTGTGACTGGCTCGCCTGCACCAGGCCTTCAGTCCACCCAGTCTACTCTCATTCCGAGTCTACCGTATGACTGGTCCGCCCGCACCGAGCATTCGGTCCACCTGGTCCACTCTCTGAGTCTACAGTATGACCGGTTCGCTCGTATTGGGCCTTCAGTCTGTATGGTCCAAACTCTGAGCCTCGGCATGTCTGGTCCGTCCTCTTGGGGCCTTCAGCCTATCCGGACCGCTCGTCGGGCCTTCGGTCTAACCGGTCCGCCTGGGCATGTTGGCCTACAGCACAAAGCAGGACCCGCCTCAACCCAACCCCAGTCCAACAACCATGTGCACATAAACATATAATCATATAGCAATTCACAACTAATCAACCGATCTAGCAGATCACATAACATAGCAACATCCTAACCAGGATACCGACGTAACCGGTCACTAACATAGCATCATCCTATATACGAGGATACCAACCTTAACCAGGTCTCTAACATATATCATCCCAAATACCAGGATACCGACCTTAACTAGGTCTCTAACATATACCATCCTAAATACCAGGATACCGACCTTAACCAGGTCTCTAACATATACCATCCTAAATACCAAGATGCAGACATAGTAAAGCAATAACATAACAAAACAACTACCCGAATTCCCATCCGATAAAGGGTCGACGTTGGTGCCTTAGACCCTATCGAAATAGTGAGGATAACTCACCTGCAACTGCCGACTTGAAGAAATAAGACGACGCTGCTTCGACCACCAGCACGAACTCCACCACTGATCATTACCAAATAACCAAAACAAATAATTACCAAAATACCCTTGGATGACAACTGGTCAACCCTTGGTCCAAGTCAAAGTCCACAATCAAAGTCAATCTTCCTGGTGGACCCTACTCGCCGAGTCAACCCGTTGACTCGTCGAGTTCCTATGCTCAGAACTCTCCAGGCCACGACTCAACTCGCCAAGTTGCCCCAAGACTCATCGAGTTCAACAAGCTCTGATTCCCTTCCTGCTCAACTCACCGAGTCATCCCTCGACTCACCGATTGATAGCTCAACCAGACAAGGTTAGGACTTCACGACCAGACTAGCCGAGTCCAAGAACAGACTCGTTGAGTCCAAGGAAATCTTCAATAGACTCGCCGAGTTGTTCTTCCAACTCGCCAAGTCCAAGCTTCTCATGATACTCCTCGCCGAGTCACCCATGTGACTGGCCAAGTCACTACGCGACTCAAAGTCTAATCCATAGCCCGACTCGCCGAGTCATCTCCCAGACTCGCCAAGTCCATTTGTGACATCTTCATTCAGACGATCACAGACCGTTCCATTGCTTCCAATACACAGATGTGGATTCCTAGGGTCATATTCACACATAAAGTTTCCAACTTTACGTGTATGCAAGGCTCAACAAGCTCCAACAAGCTAAAACTGAAGGTTAAGGCAAGGACATTCTCAATCAAGCCCCAAAGCTATGACTTTGCAGATTCATGAGTCAAGATGCAGACATAGTAAATACCAGGATACCGACCTTAACTAGGTCTCTAACATATACCATCCTAAATACCAGGATACCGACCTTAACCAGGTCTCTAACATATACCATCCTAAATACCTAGATGCGGACATAGTAAAGCAATAACATAACAAACAACTACCCGAATTCCCATCCGATAAAGGGTCGACGTTGGTGCCTTAGACCCTGTCGAAATAGTGAGGATAACTCACCTGCAACTACCGACTTGAAGAAATAAGACGACGCTGCTTCGACCACCAGCACGAACTCCACCACTGGTCATTACCAAATAACCAAAACAAATAATTACCAAAATACCCCTGGATGACAACTGGTCAACCCTTGGTCCAAGTCAAAGTCCACAATCAAAGTCAACCTTCCTGGTGGACCCTACTCACCGAGTCAACCCGTTGACTCGTCGAGTTCCTATGCTCAGAACTCTCCAGGCCACGACTCAACTCGCCAAGTCACCCCAAGACTCGTCGAGTTCAACAAGCTTTGATTCCCTTCCTACTCAACTCACCGAGTCATCCCTCGACTCAACGATTGATAGCTCAACCAGACAAGGTTAGGACTTCACGACCAGACTAGCCGAGTCCAAGAACAGACTCGTTGAGTCCAAGGAAATCTTCAACAGACTCGCCGAGTTGTTCTTCCAACTCGCCAAGTCCAAGCTTATCATCATACTCATCGCCGAGTCACCCATGTGACTGGCCAAGTCACTACGTGACTCAAAGTCTGATCCATAGCCCGACTCGCCGAGTCATCTCCCAGACTCGCCAAGTCCATTCGTGACATCTTCATTCAGACGATCACAGACCGTTCCATTGCTTCCAATACATAGATGTGGACTCCTAGGGTCATATTCACACATAAAGTTTCCAACTTTACGTGTATGCAAGGCTCAACAAGCTCCAACAAGCTAAAACTGAAGGTTAAGGCAAGGACATTCTCAATCAAGCCCCAAACCTCATATCAAAACCCAATACTCGTAAAGAGACTCATATATGACAATTTGGCCCTAAAACTTCATCTATGAACATTCTAAGCACAACAAGGTCAAGGCAACAACTTTTTACCTTCAATCTGATGCGAACAAGCAAAGAAATCAGATCCACTTCGCTCCTATATGATCGCACCAACTCTTGCTTCAAGTATCCTTCTTCTCCAAGCTCCAAAACACACTTAAATCCTTTTCACTCTCAATTTAGGGTTTAAAATCGATGAAGAAAGCTTTTGGACTTCAAAGGGAGTGCTAAAGAGGCTAGGGTGGGGCTTAAGCTTCCTTATATAGGGTGCAAACCCTAGAAATTAGGGTTTCTCATTCCAACACGGACGCGTCGAGTCCAACCTCCGACTCAGCGAGTCCGGTCACATAACATGTGACCGGCACACGCTTAGACTCGATGAGTTGCAAATCCCACTCGCCGAGTTCCTCTTTTCCAAACTTACATTTTAACCCCCCCCCCCCCCCCCCGAACTCTTGTTTCTGACTTGGGATGTTACACCCACCTTGATCATTTAGGAGATAAGGGCCTCACCCAAAATCCGCTAACTAGGAGATACGGGCCTCCGCCCACACTCCGCTAACTAAGATGCTAGGGAATGCTACGGCTCACCCGTAGTCCTGCAACACCTTCCATACTCACTTGCTGCTAGTGAATGTTATGGCCTCCCCATAGTCTTACAACACCTTCCACCTATGGCTTGCTAACGAAAAAAATGTTGCGGCTCTCCCGCCGCTCTACCATGCTCTACATGATGTCTCTGCCACTGACTACGAACACGAAAGCATCCCATGCTAACCATTCTCAAAATCCTTCTTCCAACTTTCTCGAGTCCTACAGGCAATCCTCCAACCCGAATTCCCAACCAGATACTAACCATCTTGATTATATGAACTAACTGTTGGGAAGTCTCGCAAACACCCAACGCTGAACTCCTCAACCCATCAATCGTTGTGCTACTTCTTTTCCTTCTCAGAGGTCGTGTACTCATTCTGGATCTACATGCTCTTACCCTTGTACACTCGGATGGTTCTCCCACGCTTTGATCCTGCTTATACCTCATTGCTCAATGCTTGAGAAGAATTCCAAATCTTCTCTGCTATACAACAATCAATCTGCTGAAGAACCAAGCTTGCCATAGCTAGGGGGTCTAACCGATCCATCACTCAATAACACCTTTCTGAATCCAACGGGTCACTACTGAGTTCCACACAAGCATGCTATAGTTACTTCATCCTAAGTAACCTGCTTCCCTAAGGCACCACCCCCTTAACTACCAGTTTATTATCCAAGGTATGCAGATGGCATATAACTAAATCGCAAGCAATCCGCTCAATTCTAAAATAATTATACCAAAAACGATGCAGAACCATAACAATATAATCATGAATAGACTAAGCAGAAAACGGAAGCCTCATACCTGCAACATTCGGAACTGCTCGCGTCTCCATGGTAGTCATCTGAAAAGCCCTGCCTCGTACCGCAGGCGCCTCTGCTCGGCCCTGACGGCCATCTGTGATCCTCAGAGTTGCAGGGGCAGGTGCTATCACCCGTCCTGTCGAAAACAAACTGGGGCACTGGCCTTCTTGTGGCTCCGCTGATTGCAGTGGAAACATATCAAGTCTGATCCCTGTGTGGTGGTAACAATACAATCCCTGCTAAGATGACCAGTCCGGCCGAACTTGAAGCAGCCCGAATCTCCACCACTACCACTCCTACATGCACCCTCGTGCATCATGCCGCACCTCCCGCATTGGTTGCTGCTATGGTAATCCCTCGATCTCGAATCTGACCCCTTGGGCCTTTTTCCCGAACTTGTGGCTACCTGAAACTCATCCGGCTTCCTCTCTCTCTAGCTCGAGAAATCATATCTTCCAGCGTCTTACAGCCAGACCTGCTCACGATCTCCCTGATGTCAGCCCTCAACATATCTTGGTATCGGGCCTTCTTCACCTCCTCGTCCGCGACATACTACGGGACAAGAAGGGCCCTATCTCTGAACTTGGTGGTGATCTCCACCACAGTCTCAGTAGTCTGCGTCAAATCCTGAAACTCTCGTGCCAGATGCTGCACCTCAATAATCGGCGAAAACTCAGCCCTGAACCTGGCCGACAAATCTCTCCATTTCATCGCGTCTAATGCGGCATCATCACCAATGGATTGACCAACCTCCTCCCACTAATCCCTCACTCTATCCTTCAGAAGACAGGAGGTAAGTCTGACCATGCCCCCCCCCCCCCGGGACACTGACTCGTACGAAATGCGTTGGCAACATCGGCCAACTACCTGCTGCTAGCGATGTGGTCCCTAGCCCCATGATAATCTGGCGCTCCGCAAGCTCTAAACTCTCAGAATGTCATAGTACGCGCTCCCATCAAAGCCATTATATCGGTAAGAAAGACTCCTAGACTCTCATCCAAGATCTCCAATATACCCTCCTTGATTGTGCCAAAGATCACAGGAGTCTGATCTAAGATACTACGTGTAACCTCAGCTGATATCAACTCCCCCATCCACTTCTCGAGCTGCTCGGCCCCTGAACCCGAGCCTGATCCCTCTCCGGCGCCTAATCCGCCCACTGGTCTCTCTCGCAACGTCACCATGCTGGAAACATATCACTGTAACTATCAGAATACTCATCACTGCTGAGGGATCATACACACACTACAAGTTTACCGGTCTCATCTCGGCCATTTTCGAATCGAGTACCGATCCTCTGCTTTCAGTAGTACGGGCCCATACTACCTTCCACATCTATCCATACTTTCCTCAAGAACTACTTCGACTCCACCAGGTCCCTTTCTCTACTACTACAGCTCCCAGCACTATCCCATCCTAGTCTTACCCTAGGGAAACCTCTGACTCAACTCAAACCGCTACAACGGCCCCTCCGCACCAGGCCCTGCCTGGCTTCGAGCCCCGCTCGGATTCAAATCTGTTTCTCTTAGTCCTCTCCTGTCTCTAGGCCCCGCTCGCTAACCACATAATAAAATTAGCATATAACACATAACAGAACATACCGTACTGTAATCCTGTCCTTAGGTCTTGCCTGTCTTGGGCGTCGCCCCTATCCTGTCACTAGTGAGTCATGGAACCCCGTCCATGCTCCTACTGTAAGTGAGATACGCGCCCATGCCCACACTCACACCATACTTATCTCAGCCCTCGCCCATGCTCTACTACTAATGAGTTATGGAACACCGTCCATACTCTGCTATTGGTGAGATACGGTACCTCGCCCACACTCACCTTCCTACCAGGCACATACATGCATCACAGAGACAACAAGTATACTCTATCATGCAGCCATTCCTTGGGCACCTGCCCGACATCGGACCTTGGTCCTGAATATCATAATAGCTAACAGTGCCTAGGGCTAACCCCCGAGTCTTCCTACACATAACCACATGGGCCAACATTGTGTCCTTAGACCCATTCACACAAAAGGGAAACTCACTTGCACTGTGGAACTCATGTTGATAACGCTCTGACTGCTGACCGACAATTCTCTGAACCGCTGCTCCATTAGCTCCCCGAGCTATCAATATCAATATACATAACACTTAGATCCAAATAGAACTCTTAGAACCCTTCTAAGTCCACTCTTTCCAAAGTCAAATTCCTGGTCAAAGTCAACCCTCTTGACTGAATCTACTCGCCGAGTCACCCCAAGACTCGTCGAGTCCATGAATTCAGAAACTCCATTAAAACGACTCAACTCGCCGAGTCACCCCAAGACTCATCAAGTTCAACGATCTCTAAGTCTCATCCTGCCCAACTCGCTGAGTCACCACTCAACTCACCGATCTAAGTCTTAACCAGAAAGGTTGAGGTTCTGCGATCCAACTCGTCGAGTCCAAGAACAGACTCGCCGAGTCCATGGCAATATTCAACAGACTCGCCGAGTTGTTCTTCCAAATTGTCGAGTTTCTGCCTATCTTCATCCAACCTGTCGAGTCCACCCATATGACTCGCTGAGTAGCTTCAGCTCTTAATCTATAAATTGGCTTTTCGAGCCATGCAGGGGCTCCATCTTCTAGATCCACTCTTCCAAAGTCTATTCCTCGTGTAAAGTTGCAAACTTTACGTGAAACTAAGGGGCTATAGGCTTAGAACACTCTTGAGCTAGGGTTTGTGACAAAGGGGCTTCACCAACAACTTGTTGGCATAAACTTTATGGCTTTCTGGGTCCTTAATTGCCTAGATCTGAGGTAGTAACCTCATATCTACTCCAAACTCGTAATAAACCTTCTCCATACTCAAAATGCCCAAATCTCAATCATAAGATAGATGATAATGCAATAAGGTCAGCTTATTATCTCAAACGATCTGAAAAGTCACACCAACTATGTATCCAAGTCTTCCTCTTGCACCACTATGAACCTCCTTCTCTTCCAAGCTTCAAATCACTTCACCAAGGCTAGATCTTGCTTAAAATGGATATGGTGCCTAGGGTTCGGTATTCTGGGTGAGAGAGACTGTATAGGAACCCTAGGGAAGAGAATGAGACGTTTAAATAGGGCACCAAGTCCCAAACTTAGGGTTTTCCTAATCCAAACCGGACTCGCCGAGTCCACTCTCTAACTCGTCGAGTCGGTCACTTACTCCTCGACCTGGATCCCGCTCGGACTCGTCGAGTCGGTCACTTACTCCTCGACCTGGATCCCGCTCGAACTCGTCGAGTTCCACCCTGGACTCGACGAGTTGACCCCTTTGACTTAGGGTTTTGCTTTCCTTTCTTAGTCTTCCTGATTCTGGGTGTTACATGTAATATGTTAGATTCTAAGCTTATATGCAATGATCCTTTTGTAAGGACTATGCACACAAGTCACCAGGATTTTGCCAATTACAAAATTTGCATTGGAAATTGTTACAAGACAATTCCATAGATACGAAGTCTTATATTCAAAGCACATTCCTTTGAACATCCTTCTTGCATAAACGTTTCTAACTTACTCATAGATTCTTGATATCCAACTCCCATTGTGGAAACATTTCCATATATGCCATATGACAATTCATTATAAATTGAAACCTGTCTATTCATAATAATGTCAACATGGTCCATCCATTACTATACTTACAATTGCCCACAAGTGACTAATCCTTAGAGAACCTTGCATTGTCCTTAACAGTTGTTTAATAACTTTCAGTCATAACCAGTTCTGCTCCCTTTTCCCTCTTAATGCCCTAGGCATTTGGAAAATTAGAACATATGTATATTATAGTGTATGCAATCGATCCTATACCCGAAGCATACGGAACACGATTCACAATGTCTTACATAAAGAAATGATACTTGACCAGTTTTTTGATATAATATTTCCATAAATAGAATTTCTAATGGTGAAATATTTCAACATGGTATTCATATCTCCATGAATAAGTTTGATTAATACTTCAATCTAAACTTTTAGATTCAAAATAAAGTATAAGTATCCTCTCCATTACTATAGCGAAAAAACTTTTCAAAATTTTCAACTTTGCAAATTCTTAACCTTTGTTTCCTATACCCAGTATTGCTAACTTCCAACACTTCACATAATAATCATGCTCCCACTATCATGATAATTATATTCTTACTAGCATAACACTTATGCTCCCACTAGCTTTGACATATATCCAAACGTCAGCTAGACTTCTAGAAATCACTACTTATTGAATTTCTTACAAAAGTTCAGATTTCTGATACGAGATACTTTGATAGGCCTTTATCTAAGCTCATACACCTTTTATTAGAAATCTCATATGTGCGTCTAAACTATTCAGAACTTACAACAATAATTTTTAAATGTTCAAACTATTTGACATTTCTCAGAATTCGAACTATGAAGAGGGATGTCGTAATCATAATCGAATTTGAGAACACAATTAATACAACTGTTATCTCCTTAAAATCTAATTAGTGAAAGTGTTTCCTAGCAATCATTTTCATGAGTTGGAGAGAAACCTTATAACACTTAGATTTTATGGTGTATGTGTTCCTATCAATGTGAATCTGTCATTCCCAACCATTATCATAAGACAAGGTCTATGGCAAATTCAAACTCATATGGACTGAACTTGTTCAATCTTAATTTTCTTGCCACTTGGAAGCACAAGGGCCTACCATGTCTTCCAAGTTGTTAAGCATCTCACCCTTACTGATTAATGAACTTTCACTAATCAAGGTGCTTTGCCTTATGCAAGCAATTGAGATCTTATAGACCTAGTCAAATTAACTAGAATAGGCATAGAAATATGAATATGTCAACACAATAGGATATAAACCTCAAGTCGTGCTCTAGTGATAAACAAATAGGTTTAATCTTGATTAATTATTGAAACTATTCAGAATCATTAAGACTCCCACTGACCTCTTGACATATAAGATTTTCTTGTCAAGAAACTTTCCCTTGACAAACTAATATTCAAGAGCTAGTGTGAGATCTTATCAAGACAACACTTCATGTAATTAGTGTTAGTTTATCTTTTTTTTATCCAAAACATTGCAACTACCAATTTCAAATATGCAAGATTAAGAAACATTTCTATTCCACATTTCATGAGGCATTATAAACCAACTTAAGATATGTCACTGAATGTACAATCTTGGAGTATGACTCTAAGACTCGATTTTGGAACGAAGTATGACTCACCTTTTTGATTTATCCATTTCAACAATTCTTGATTCCTCTTCTTAGTGATGCAACTATACTAAGGTGTCCTTAGAGGATCAACTGAGATATGGTTTTCATAATCATTAAGTTGATCATAAAGCACAATACTAAAGAACTCTCCTTTCCTTTAAGATTGGAGAAACTTTTTATCTTTCTACCTAATTTGAATCTTCTTATTCATTCTGTTATACCTTGAAACTTTTGCAATGTTTCAGAAGTACACCTAAACTTGTAAACATAACCATATTTACTAAAATTTTAGTAAATCATGACGAATAGTCTTATCGTTCTTTGTGGTGGACCCGACCAGTGCACAACAATTTGTACTAGATCCCCTGGTCCTTCACTTGACTCACATTTATATGTGAACAAGGAATTAGTCTTAATTTCCCAAAGATGAAGGTTCTCATTCATCATACAATACAAGTTGCATGATTCCAAGTTTCTGTTCAATTGAAACTTGGTGATGAGAATCTTTCCTTACTTGGTAAATTTAGACACTACCACAAACGAAAGAATCAAATCCATATTGCTAAAAATAGAAATATACAAACATCAATTTTCACAAATGCCATTGCAAGGAAATTAAAAAATATATATTTACAAAATGCGGAAAATTTTTCCTTACAATGAAAGTACATACGAAAAGTATGTTTCTAAATATTCCTAACCAATCTATCATAACTCCTAAGCAGCAGCTCAAAACTCTGATCATCGAATCATGCGATCGAAATTCATCTCTTCGCGATCAGACTCAGCCTGCTATTTCCTTAAGCTTCCTTTCTCTTCTTCGATTCTACAAAATATCAAAATGTGATCTCATCACATCATGTATTAAGAATCTTCAAACAGGAACTTAATAGAGTTAGATAGTGGACTAACCTAAAACAGAGTCATACATTTTAACTTTACCATCCTTATGATCTGTAACACTCTAAAAATTTAAGCCAATTTAAACTTTTCAAAAACAACCCGGTTTCATAAAGTTATTACAAAAAGGTTTTCAATACAATTATTATCATAATCTTCCCAGAACCACAACATAAAACATAATCATGAGGAGCGGCATGATCACGCCTTTGCCTTGCCATGGTCTCCTGAGAACCTGAAAAACATTAAACCACAACTATAAACCCGAAAGCTTAGTGAGATATCCCCAAAATACCAACCACATATACCATACACGCATAAAATGTCATATCATAACAGAACACAGAACAGCCATGCACTTCGGGTCTACTATGTGACTGGTCCGCCGCACCGGCCTTCAGTCCACCTGGTCCACCCTCCGAATCTAGCCACATACATCGAGTCTATAGTGTGATTGGTCAGCCCGCACCGGGCCTTCAATCCACCTAGTCAACTCTCTGAGTCTACAGTATGACTGTTCCGCCCGCACCGGGCCTTCATTCGGCCTGGTCCACTCTCCGAGCCTCGGCACGTCTGGTCCGCCCTCTTGGGGCCTACAGCCTATCCGGACCGCTCGTTGGGCCTTCGGGATAACCGGTCTGCCATGGGTATGTTAGCCTACAGCACAAAGCAGGACCCGCCTCAACCCAACCCCAGTCCCACAACCATGTGCACATAAACATTCAAACATATAACAATTCACATTCAATCAAAGCGATCTAGCAGATCACATAGCATAACATCATCCTAACCAGGATACTGACCTTAACCAGGTCTCTAACATATACCATCCTATATACCAGGATACCAACCTTAACCAGGTCTCTAACATATACCATCCTAACTACCAGGATGTCAACATAACAATTCAATAACATAACAACGATACCCGGATCACAATCCGATAAAGGGCCGGCCTTGGTGCCTTAGACCCTGTTGATATAGTGAGGATAACTCACCTCAATACACCGATCTGAACCGACGAAGCAGATGCCCGAACCACCGTCTCACCGATAATCCTGAACTATCCAGAAAAGCAAATAACCATTAGCTCAAGCACAACATCCCTCTAAGGGTAAATTGACCAATTTACCCTTAACTCAATCTAGTCCATGACAAAGGCCCAAAACCAAAATATGAAAGGCCCAATCACCCGATAAGCTCTTAAGCCCACCAATGGCCTATTAATGGCCCAATTTGCTACATTGGGCCCATTCTCTTAATTGGGCCTTACTCTAGACCCAACATACATATTTGGCTCTTATCCCTTACTCTTGATGGCCCACGAAGGCCCAATGATCCAGAATTCAAAGCAAAGCCCAATATTGGCCCAATTTACCAAATTGGGCCCATCTCTCTAAATGGGCCTAGATCCCAGGTCCATACAATTATAGAGTCCATAACACTACATCCATAATGTCCAGCCACGGCCCAAACTCTAATGGCCCAATAACAGCCCAAACTCTAAAGGCCTAAAACAAAGAACTCAACAGAGGGAGTATGTTGGGTGTACCCCTCTTGGTACGTTGGGCGTAACTCAAAGTTCACGGTGTAACATCCCGAAATATCAAGAGTAGAGTTGAAGGGCTAAAAGAGTAAATTGGGAAAGAGTGACTCGGCGAGTAGAGTCGCGATTTGGCCGTGTGTTAATTAGACGACTCGGCAAGTCAATGAGGTGGACTCGGTGAGTAGGCGCTGAGTGGAGAAAACCCTAATTCCCGGGGTTGAGCCCTATATAGAGAACATTATGTTTCCTTTCCAGCCTCTTTATCACCCCCTTGAGTCCCAGAAACCCTAATTTCGTGGAGAAACCCCATTGTTGAGCAAATTGGAGCTTGGAGAGGTGGTTGTTGAAGAGATCTTAGAGAAGGAGAGGCTTGGAGCAAGGGGCTTTGCTTGGATTCAAGTTTCATTGCAGTTGGGGCGTTCTTTTGAGGTAATATCTCGTCTTTGAGCTGTTATTTCCTTTATGCATCATTTTGGGGGTATTAGAGATTATATATTTGGATGTGTTGGAGTTTAGAGGTTAGATCTGAGGTTGCTACCTCAGATCTAGAATCGAGAAGAGTTGGAATGCATGAAAGTCCCTATGTTGAGTTTTGGATGAAGCTATCATGTCACAAACCTTAGCCCTAATGTGCAAAATGCATAGATCTCTTTGGATTCACGTAAAGTTTGGCACTTTACGTGATGGATGAGTTGTAGGAGGCTAGATCTATGTTTTGGAGCAATTGAATGGCCTGGAATGCTTCTGAATGGATTCAGACCGGTGGTACTCGGCGAGTCACATGGGTGTACTCGACGAGTTGCTTGAAGATGAGCTGGAACTCGACGAGTTGGAAGAACAACTCGACGAGTTGGATGAAGATGGTCTAGAACTCGGCGAGTTGTATGAACAACTCAGCGAGTAGGTTGAAGATAGCCTTAGACTCGGCGAGTCTGTTCTTGGACTCGGCGAGTCTTGTCGAAGAGTCCTAATATTTTCTGGTCGAGTCGAGAATCGATGAGTCAAGGGATGACTCGGTGAGTTGTGTGAGAGTGGACTCAGAGTTGTTGGACTCGGCGAGTCTCGGGGTGACTCGACCAGTTAGGTCGCGGATTGAGGGAAGTTCTGAGTATGGGGACTCGGCGAGTCATCGGGTTGACTTGGCGAGTAGAGTCAGTCAGGGGTTGACTTTGACCTTGTCTTTGACCAAGGGTTGACCAGTGGTTTCCAGGGGCATTTTGGTAATTGTTGATTATTGTTTTGAGTTCAGTGCATTGGTGGTTGTCCAGTGGTGGAGATCGTATCAGTGATCGGAGCAGCTTGGGTTATCTGTTCAGTCGGCAGTTTCGAGGTGAGTTATCCTCACTATATCAACAGGGTCTAAGGCACCAAGGCCGGCCCTTATCGGATTGAGATCCGGGTAGTTGTTATTATGTTACTGCTTTTATATGTTTGCATCCTGTGAGTTAGGATGGTATGTGTTAGAGACCTGATTGAGATCGGTATCCTGAGAGATAGGGAGATGCTGTGTTAGTGACCTGTTAGGTCGATATCCAGGTTAGGATGGTGGTATGTTATGTGATCTGTTTGATCTGCTTGTTGACTGTGAATTGCTATATGATTGTATGTATATGTGCACATGGTTGTTTGGACTGGAGTTGGGTTGAGGCGGGTCCTGCTGTGTGCTGTAGGCCAAGATACCCAGGGCGGACCAGACGTGCCAAAGGCTCGGAGAGTGGAATAGATAGACTGAAGGCCCGGTGCGGGCGGACCAGTCATACTATAGACTCAGAGAGTGGACCAGGTGGATTGAAGGCCCGAGAGCGGGCGGACCAATCACACAGCAGACTCGATGTATGTAGATAGACTCAGAGGGTGGACCAGGTGGACTGTAGGCCGGTGCGGCGGACCAGTCACACAGTATACCCGAAGTACATGATTGTTCTGTGATATGATATGTTGTGGCATGTTATGCGTGTATGGTGTATGTGGTTGGTATTTTGGGGATATCTCACTAAGCTTTCGGGCTTACAGTTGTGGTTTTATGTTTTTCAGGTTCTTCAGGAGACCGTGGAAAGGCGAAGGCGTGATCGTACCGCTCCTCATGATTTTGTAGTATTGGGATTCTGGGAACACGTTAAGTGTTTTGTATTGAAAACCTTTTTGTAAAGATTTAATGGAATCGAGATGTTTTTGAAAAATTTAAAATTGGTTGTATTTGTCAGTCGTTACACACGAGTTGCAATCGGGACTCATAATCACTACGCGGGGCGTACATAAGATTACGCAGGGCGTAATCTCGCTGACTTCAAATCCTCATAGGTTCTAAATGGCTTAACCTCATAAGTCCAAACTTCAGATCCATAGGCCAAATATACCTAGGATTCATAGTCTTAAACTTTATTGCTTGGGACGTCTATAAAGCTCTTAACCCAAGGTCTTAATCCATTAAGACCTACTTATCCCACACATGGGATAGCCACAGCCCTTGGGACCTTATTTTTTTTACTCAAGACGCCTCCTAAGGTCTGAAAGGACATATAATCTCGACCAACTCGAAACATGCATCAAGATGAGGACTTTTGGGACAAGAATGGTGTCAATACATCACAACACATAGATCTATACAATATGAATGTCAAGCAAGAAGCTTTATACCTCAGATAGGCTCCAAAGGATGATGTCATTCCAAATCTATAAGTTCCAGCCACTCTACTCCTTCTTTGACAACTTCTCCTTTCTTCCTTTATGCTTTCCTTTGCTAATCCAAGCTTTCCAAGGTCAACCACACCCAACAATGGAGGTAAGACGCGTGTCTAGGGTTTCTGAGGGTAAGAGAGTGTCTATGGAGGCTGAGGAGGGAACCATTATGTTCCTTATATAGTGGTTGCCCTTAAAATTAGGGTTTTAAGACTCTGAGAGTACGTTGGGTGTACTCGACCTTGCACCTGCGTCCATTTACCCAATACGTTGGGCGTAACCCAGCCTACGTTGGGCGTACCCATGCGTGTCTCATGCATGCATGGCTTACATTGTCAACTTTTTCCATTAAGGGCCATAAATGCTAATATCTTCAAAGTGTCATAACTCCCTCATTCTAGCTCCGTTTTCGATGAACTTTATATCTACGAAGAGGTGGCGAGAAGCCCTACAATTATAGATACATACCCTAGTCCGAAACCTTCTCGGATGAAACCCATTTCCCATAAAAGGACCAAAATACCCTTCCTCTTAAATCCCGGGGACTTATAAATAAGTACTTTAAGAACGGGGCGTTACAATTCTCCCCCACTTAAATTAGGCTTCGTCCTCGAAGCCTGCGGCAACTCAACTCTAGAACTACTCCCGCAATGCACCACCTGCCATTAACCAGACCAGGTTCCTCAAGACACAACCACTGAAACCCGAAACCCAACTTTCCCTTTCTTGCACTGTTCTGACCACCGCTTCAAGCCGGCCACTGGCCTCATCCCCTGATAACCACACTTATCAACCGATCACTCGCTCCAATTCACAACAACCACTTGGCTCATACGAGCTAGTGAAAATCTTGATCCACCGGAATCCTGATCTGAGTCCAAATTTATGTTGGATATAGTGTCTAAGTCCATAACTTTATTTGGTATGTACTTGATCCGACCCGGCATGGTCCATTTGGGTTGCATGGCATTGCAATACTTGGATAGACTAAATGAGAGAATATGGCACTTATGATTATTAATATATTATAAGTTATAATATATTAATAATAGTATCATTTAATTAGTATTTGATCAATTATTAATCTAGTATTAATTTGGTGATCAAAGTGAGACTAATTAAATATATAGTGTTGATTATGACAATCATCAATTCTTTTATGGTGGATTAATGATCCATGGTTTATGGGTTATGGAGGTAACCATTTGGAGCACCATGGATAGTCCATGGTAGTTACAAACCCATGGGTCATGAGAAATGAAGAGTCATGACAATTAAGAGTATTCATGTGAAAACCCTAATTGTGACTCCACTATAAAAGGGACCCTTTGGCTAGTGAAATCGGACCTAGTAAGGTTACTAGAGAGGGCATAACCGATTTTGAGTGCTAGAAGTATTCTCTCAAGTTATTCCAAGTTTTGTGGTGTTCTGTGAAGCATTTGAGGCACAACATTTGGGGTGCTAGGCTCACAAAGTCTTGAAGGAATCCAAGCAACAACAAGGTATGTATTTCTACTAGTTTTTATGTTTCATATATTCCCCATGCCATGCTAGTTAGGAAATAACCTTGAAAAAGAAATTTGCATGTATATAGAGAAAACATAGATTCAAGGTTATTAGGGTTGCATGTACACTTAGGAAGTGTTAGAATGCTCAAAACTCATCAGTGGTATCAGAGCCTAGGATTGTTTTCTGTATACTTGATGCAAAACTACTTGAAAATCGAAAATTCTGCTCACTGTCGACTGGACTCGCCGAGTTCATGGGGAGGACTCGCCGAGTCCATGTACAAATTCATCCTACTCGTCGAGTAGGATCATGCACTCGACGAGTAGGTGCGTGTTGGGCAGTCTTTTCGTGTTTTGTTGCTGGAAATGGATTAAAATCATTATCCCAATCTATTTTGGACTTGTAAAATCTGTTTTTCAAAATGATAATGATTATGTTAATCCATTTTACATGACTTTTAACAATTTCAAAGTATTATATATGTTCATATGATTTCTCGAAATTGCGACATGAATTTGTGTTCTTATGAGTTTTTAGAGGATCATAGGAATTATGTGTAACCACCATGTGAGTTTAATTCTTGATCTTAATTGTAATGATGGTGTTCATAACTTGTCCTCAAGTTATGGATAACCAAAAGTCACTTCTTTAAATTATGATTAAAGAACTAAAGAGGTTTCATAAAATGAAGAGTCTTCATTTTTATGAACCATTAAAACTCATAAGTTACAAAAATGAAGAGACTTGGAATAGTTTCAATTCTTGCCCTCAAGTTTTGGAATTTGAAAAGTCTTACACTCTAATGCTTTAATTCCAAATTAAACCTTAGATTTTTAAAAAGTTTAAAAATCAACACTTATACTATTATTATAATTTTATTATATAGATATGTATAAGAATATGTCGTTCTTACCGTTAGTAGGCCTCATTCACGAAGCCGGTCTATAAGGGGGGTATAAGATTGTTGCCTATAAAATGGTGACTTAATGGGTGTCCACTCTCACCCACCGCTTCCTTGATTGGTGGAGGGTCGTTAGCCGAACGGGTAGGATATGACTTTAAATTCTCATTAAAAGTATAATGAATTATAAAGTAACTATACATTATAAATTCCCACTCTTAGTTACTTTAGGAAAATGTGAAATTGGTGCTAGCCCATAAAATTACACTTTGTACCTTACCAAGTCGTTAGTGGAGCATGTGTGGTTAACCGGAACACTAACATGGACTAGTAAGAGTGGCAAAGGGTAACTTGACTTTATTATAGATCGGTGGAGCGTGTGTGGTTAACCGGCACATCGATTAGGTAATATTGTTAAGGGTACCAAGTCAATTTGTATGGTTATTCACACCTTGTTTGTGATCCTCGGCATCCCAATCACAAACTTGAGAAGGCACATTCGAGATTCAAACATGCCATTGAAAAGTTCAATGTATCTCAAAAGATCTAGGAGTTTCAAAACCAATAAAACCTAATAATAAAATATTTCGTTCTTATGGTGGAAATTGGTAAATCGTCATTTACCTACCTTCAAATATTTTATAGTGTGGATTACGGCATCCCTCTTCCACTTATAAATAGTTTGTTGGATCCTAGCCTTAATATTTCATTTGGGTGACTTATTAAGGATTCTTAATCTAATGAAACTTATCTTCCTTTTATTCCAGATGTCTTCCAATAATGCTGCTGGCTCAAACCCTACAGGCTCCTTTTCCCTAATCAACTTGTGTGGTAAGGTCATCTTTGATGGATCCAACTTTAATGAGTGGATCAGAAACATCAGGATGATTACCCGCTATGAGGACAAAGAATATGTCCTTGATAGGGAGCTTAAGGTTGTTAATGAAGCCACTGCTACTCCATAAGAGCTTGTGGAGTTCATTGTGCATGAGAAGGATGCCACCAAGGTGTCTTGCATCATGATGGGGACAATGACTCCGGGACTCCAAAAATCTTATGAAGATTTCTACCCCTATGAGATGCACCTAGATCTGATGGAAAAGTACCATCAGAGCGCACATCAAGAGAGGTATGAAATCATTTCCTCCATGATAACCGCAAGGATGAAGGATGGTGAAACCATCACCGGTCACTTGCAAAAGATGCAGAGGTTCGTTGACCGGTTGCTAAAGCTCAATGTTGACTTCCCTAAGGAATTGGCGATTGACATCATTCTCCATTCCTTACCTTCAAGTTATGATCAGTTTCGTATGACTTATCATATGAATAAGGAGGAAGTCACACTTATCAAACTTCAAGGACACTTAAGGATAGCTGAAAATGGCCTTAAGGGTAAAGCGATTGCTACTTCTACGCCTTTAACAACCCCTGTTCTTGCAATTGGGCAAGGGAAGGGTAAGAAGAGGAAAAGCCCTTCAAAGGGTACCAAGGGTAAGACTGTTGATGGTTCCTCTTCAAGTGGGACAAAGAAAGGTCCCATTACTCCTTCTTCGAACCCAAAGGAAGCACAGTGCTTCTATTGCCAAGATAAGGGACACTTCAAGCGAAGTTGTACCAAATATCTGCAAGACGTAAAGGATGGGAAGGTTAAACCCACCCATGCAGGTATTTACACAATATTGTCTAACAACTCATCTAATGCTAATTCTTGGGTGCTTGATACAGGGTGTGGTATTCACATTTGTACTGATTTGCAGGCACTAAGAAGAAGTAAGCAAGTAGAGCATGGGAAGATAAACTTAGTCATGGGCAACAGGAAAGCCTCACCTGTTACCAAGATAGGAGTTTATTCTTTATTGCTTAATAATGGGTTAATGTTAGATTTGAATAAGTGTTGTTACTTGCCCGAAATGGCGAGAAATATTATTTCTTTTCATGGCTTGTACAAACAAGGTTTTACATTTTCATTTGATAATAAAAATGGTGCTATTAAAGTTTATTACAATGATGTATTTTACTTTAAAGCAATACCTTGTGATGGTGTATATGAAGCCGTGAATGTTGTAGACAATCTAGGAAATAATGTGTTGTATATTGATTCTTCTGATAGCTTGGATAAATCATCCTTGTGGCATTGTCATCTTGGACATGTTAGCAAGAAGCGCATAGGCCAACTCCAAAAGGCTGGAGTCTTGGAATCATTTAACCTCACGTCAGATGACAGTTGCGAGTCTTGTTTACTTGGAAAAATGACAAAGTCGCCCTTCACAAATACTTGTGATAGGAGTGAAGGTTTGTTGGACCTTGTACACATGGATGTGTGTGGGCCCTTCAGAGTTGCTACAAGGGATGCTAATCATTATTATGTGACTTTTACTGATGATTACAGTAGATATGGATATATTTACTTAATCAAGCATAAGTCAGAAACCTTTGAAAAGTTCAAAGAGTTTAAGCAGAAGGTTGAGAATCAATTGGGCAGGAACATCAAGATGCTCTGATCCGATCAGGGAGGAGAGTATCTTAGCATTCAGTTCTATGACTCTCTTAAGGAATGTGGGATTGTCTCACAATTGACACCTCTCAGGACACCACAGTTGAATGGTGTGGCTGAGAGGCGCAATCGAAACCTGTTGGATATGGTTCGTTCCATGATGAGTCGAGCTTCGTTACCAATCTCTTTTTGGGGGTATGCCTTAGAGACTGCCGCCCATATCCTTAATCTAGTCCCTACTAAAAAGGTTGCCAAAACACCTCATGAGATGTGGACTGGGAAAGTGCCCAATTTGAACCACATCAAGATTTGGGGTTGTGCAGCTTTTGTGAGGCGTGAGACTCATGACAAGCTTGAACCCCGAAGCGAGAGGTGTATTTTCATCGGCTACCGAAAGAGATCCTTTGGTTACCTCTTCTACAGACCCAGCGACAATGTGGTCTTTGTAGCAAGAACAGGAGTCTTTCATGAGAGAGAATTCATAATCCAAGGGGATAGTGGGACGCAAATTGACCTTGAAGAGCTTCAAGAGTTAAGTGGTGAAGGAACCTCAAATGTTGTCAGCCAACTTGAGGAGGAAACTCCTGTTGAGCCGATAGATGAGTCTGTACCTCCAAGACGTTCCACTAGGGTGAGGAACACACCTGAATTTTATTATGGTTATCACATCACCAATGAAGGTGATACATTTATCAGTGATAGTACACTGATAGATTTGGATGAACCTAATAATTATAAGGAAGCCATGGCAGGCCCTGAGTCTACGAAATGGAAGGAGGCTATGGACAGCGAGATTCAGTCCATGTATGACAATCAAGTTTGGAACTTGGTTGACAATGTATCAGGTCGTAAGACAGTTGGGTGCAAATAGATCTTCAAGAAGAAGACTGACATGGACGGGAAAGTACACACTTATAAAGCATGACTGGTTGCGAAGGGCTTCACTCAAACTCCGAGAGTTGACTATGATGAGACCTTCTCACCAGTAGCTAAGATTAAGTCTATTAGAGTGTCGTTAGCCATAGCTGCATTTCATGACTATGAAATATGGCAAATGGATGTCAAAACCACTTTCCTTAATGGGAAGTTGGCTGAGGATGTTTACATGGCTAAGCCAGAGGGTTCTGTCGATCCAAAATACCCTAATAGAGTGTGTAAGCTTGAAAAATCCATTTATGGATTCAAACAAGCATCTCGCAGGTGGAATCTTTGCTTTGATGAGAAAGTCAAAGAGTTTGGCTTTTCTAGGAGTGAGCATGAGTCTTGTGTGTATGTCAGGGCTAGTGGGAGCATAGTTAGCTTCTTGGTGTTGTATGTGGATGACATACTTCTCATAGGAAACGACATCCCAACTTTGCAGGAGGTTAAGGCCTGGCTTGGAAAGTGTTTTGCTATGAAAGAACTTGGGGAAGCTACCTATATCCTAGGGATAAGGATATTGAGAGATAGGAGTAAGAGACTAATTGGACTTAGTCAAAGTACTTATATGGATAAGTTACTGAAGAGGTTCAGTATGCAAGATTCCAAGAAAGGAGAATTACCAATCCAGAGTAATGCCAAGCTAAGTAAGACTCAGAGTCCGAGTACAGAGGCTAAGATAGCTGAAATGAGTCATATACCATACGTTTCTTCTATGCGCTCGATCATGTATGCTATGACTTGTACTCGCCCTGATGTGGCCTTTGCTTTGAGCATGGTCAGTAGATATCAAGGGAACCTTTCCAAACCATTATTTCTCTCTCTAGACTCTCTCTCTAGCCCCCTAAAAGCCTAGGTAAACCCCCTAGCACCCGAAGGAAGCCCCGAGGCTCTCGGAGTCCCGAGAAAAGAGCCTTTCGGCTCAGGAACGCTGCTCCAGCGAAGCCCGGTTTTCGAGAAAACCTACTGTAAGTGAGCTATGCCTACCCTATCTTTAGTATAGCTTATGTTTTAATATAGTAACGTTATTAGGAACTTATAATAAGTATTTGGGCTATTATTTTGAGTTATCTTGAGTGTTATTTAACGCTTATATGATAATAATAATAGCTAGACTATTAAATTGTCGCGGTTATCGTTAGACTAAACCCTAGTGGTGTTGATACTAGATATCGTCAAGGGATAGTTGTTTTAAGAGTAACAAAGTGTTGTCCGAGTGCCGACTCACCACCTTATCAAGTGAGTGCATGGTCCCCTTCAACTAACACATAGATATGAAGTATTTACTACGTGCTATGTGTGCATATTATCTGGTTACTTGCTGTCTATGCTCGGTGAAAAATTTTATATATGTTTTAAATTATTTAAACTTTATATGTATTTTATATCTACTAAAATTTTAGGGTAAAACATGGGTAGATATAATAGATGAATCATGAGTTGGAAGCTGAGTTGAGAGGTGATATAGACCAAGAGGTAGGGGTGGGAGGTGTACGATGTGAGAAGCCTTTTTCCCAAACGATGTCCCCATGATTCAGCAGAGTATGGATGACAACAACGGACTATTCTAGACAGTCCAGTGGAACACTAGCAGGCTCGCAACCTGTAGGTGTTGTGAATGATGTGTTCACCCGGTGTACTATAAACCTTGGTGACCATGCAGACTTGGTGCCAAAACCTTGGTGATCATGCAGACTTGATGCCTAAACCCTGGCGACTATGCAGACTTAGTGCCTAAACCCTGGAGACTATGCAGACTTGGTGCCTGTTATGTAGACCATGGCAACGATGGACTTCATGCCGATTCCTTAGGATGATCCTTAGGAATGAATGAACGAGGAATATCTAATTCTTAGGGTAAGTCCTTAAGAATAGAAAATATAATGGGGATGGGTAATGGGGTTTAATTTCTTGATTGTTTAAACATAATAATTATATTATTTTGGGTTGAAAACCCTATGTACTCACCAGGTTTCCCAACCTGACCCACTCTGTTTATTTATATCACGGGTGTTGATATGAAGTCACATTACACTGAGAGATTTAAAGAGATGTAGATCACTAGTGTAAATAAATGCAAGTTCTGTTTATGCTTATGTTTCTGTATTAACGATGACATCCCAAACTTTTTAAAATGAATAAAATACGTTTCTTCGAAAATGTTTTAATAACGTATTTATCATGTTTTTCTAGGGACAAATTCCGCAACATTTTTATTAAAAGAAGTACTCTGATTTTTATAAAGCATAAACAAAATCGGTCTTTTCTGGCCGTGAAAATGGGGATGTCACAGTAGAGGTCGTCGGGGTGGTGAAATCCAGCCATTTGACTGTACGAGAATAGGGTTATAAGAATTGAATAAAGTTTGGAACATGTAAGACTAAACATGTATGTTAAGCTATTTTATGTAATAAATACTCCTATAGTATTTAAATTCGTGTGTTTGCTTCTTTTGATGTTTTGGTAAGTTTTGACGTGTTGCTCACTACGAGCATTCCTCGATATACATTGGCCCGATCTCGGACAAATATAGTTGATCATGCTATATTTGGCCCAAATCTAATTACATATATAGAGTCTTAATCGTAGTGTCCAACTTGTCTAAATACTTCTTGTATGGTTATAATTATGAAAATAAGTCGATGTATGCATGTATTTGTACTTAAATGAACTAACAATTTAAGTTAAATGAAATGCGGCTTAGGCGTAAAACAAAAAAATGTTTTGCCAGAGGGTATTAGCCCCTTAAGGATTTATAGTTTGTATATCTTATGTGGTTCGATATACTTAGTTCACTATAAACAATGCTCTGATACCAATC
Organism: Lactuca sativa; assembly: GCF_002870075.4. Taxonomy (NCBI): domain Eukaryota; kingdom Viridiplantae; phylum Streptophyta; class Magnoliopsida; order Asterales; family Asteraceae; genus Lactuca; species Lactuca sativa. The sequence goes on from NC_056630.2 coordinate 312,327,061, forward strand.
TGTCACACCCCCAAACCGGAACGGCGGAAACGTTCGGGGGCGGATAACTTCATGTAGTACTGTAACAATTGAATACATAGTAAAGAAAGCCACATAACCATCATATATATAATTGAAAGTTTACATTGTTGAAAGATACATGTTCAAAACCAATTACAATATGATGTCAAAATATGAATTTAAACTGATGTCGCAGCATCCCTTCTACAAAAGCTGTTTGTTACCTATAATTACTGAATCCCTGGGACATACAAGTAGTTTTGAAAGAGTAGATCAGCATTTAAGCTGGTGAGTTTCATAATTATTTAAATGACAATGTTTGTATGAACTAAAATGAAATGTTTTGTTTTTGTTTGTTTCTTCCTAGAAAATCCCATATTTTCTACTAGTATAAATGTAGTCTTCTAGCAAGACCAATGTTTGTTTCTAGAAAATTTAAGTATGTGTAAGGTCACCAAAACGTCTGAAAAACCCCGTAAATCAATGTGTTTTTAATACTCCATGTGATTTTTATAACCATGCTATTGACTGAATTTGCCTATACACAATGTTCTTCAGGCGTTGGAATGTTCTGACGTTTGTCACCCCAAATGGTGTACTGTAGCTAACAATCAGGGCGCGGGGTTACCAATCCCGTATAGATCTATACACAAACACCATGCTCCCCTCCAAGGGATTTTGGTATATAATACAGGACTTGAAATGTGTACTCGAACGTATGTGAAGTTTAATGTCTCACAAAAATTTAGTATAAAATAGATTAACGTATGAAAATGTTCGTTTGTTATTGTATATGAATGTATCTCCTTGCAATAGTGTTTCTAGTATGTAAAAGTTCATGATGTGCTCGTAAAACTATACCTATTATAGTTTCCTGAAAGTGTGTCTCATTTGTATAGTACACCCTAGTGAAATGTTCACTTGTTATGAAAGTATAACTTTTGTAGTGCCAAAAATGGACATATATACATACAGTACAAGCAGGGTGTTTGACTTATATATATATATATATATATATATATATATATATATATATATATATATATATATATATATATATATATATATATATATATATATATATATATATATATATAACAACATTTTTCATTTCGAAAGACAAGATGTTATCGTGATATATTTTGCATATGAAAGTTTCCTTATAATAGTTATAAATCACATATGATTCCATTGATAAAAAGTGTATAATAAAACTTTATATAACACATGATAATAATCGTGTGTTTTACTTGTATTCCCCCCCCCCCCCCCTTAAAAGCATATAAAAGTATTTATAAAACATTTAAAAGTGTGGATTATCGGGGTATGAACTCACTTGGAAGATTGAAGAAGGCGAGATGAAAACCGAGCAGAACTTCGACCCGAGAAAGCGAATTTTCTCGGGATTCTCGGGAATCTCGGGAGCACAAACGACCTTCGGGACTTGAGCAAGGTAACCGGGACTTCGGGATATCACTTGCATGGAAAACGAGGCAAAATGCAAGGAAGTTGAGAGAGAAATGAGCCCTTTCTTCTGAACCCTCGCATCCCTTTTATAAGGGCTGGGAACCGCCTCGATACGCTGGGCGTACGCATGAGTCATGCATGACCGAATCCTCGACTGCCTCAGAGCTCGGATGGGACGGGGCATAGCCTCGCATAGGGGCGATGTGGACGATCCGAGGCCTAGTCCTCGAGTACGCTGGGCATACGAACGTAAGCTGGGCGTAACTCGGATCGACTTGGTGACTCCTCCTTCGGATAATGCCGAGATTAAATAATAAAATTTATATTTTAATTACTTAATAAACTTCAAAAATTCATATCTTCTTCATACAAACTCCGTTTTCGACGTTCTTTATATCCACGCGTAGGTGAGACTACGCTCTACAACTTTCGTTTAGATTCCGTTGGCAAATTTTGAAATTATTTTTATTATTTATTTTTAAAAGGTCGCGATAAGAAAATTTCGTTAGAAATTGATAACTTCTTTATCTGACGTCTATTTTTTCCAGACTTTTTACCGTTGAAAAACCATTGTTGAGACCTGCGTTTCTCATTGAGGTCATTCCGGTCAAAAGTCTCTCGGTCTCTGTTTCGACTTTTTAGCTGTCTGTCGCTAAGCCGAACTTGGAAAAATCATAACTTCCTTATACGAAGTCAGATTTAGGCGTTCTTTTTACGTACGATCACGGTTTAATGACATCTAACATAGTAGTAATTTATTTGAGACTTTTGGACATTTTATTTTCGAAGTTAATTTCATGATATCAAAAGTGGTTACAATATTTGACTTTTTAGGTCATTGCATAGAGTTGAAATATCGGGTTGTCACACTCTTGAACCTCCATAACTTGAGGACAAGACTCTTCATTTTTGTAACTATTGCCAACTTTTATGAGTTTTATGAAACTTAAATGTGACTTTTCATATAACTTGAGGACAAGTTACAAAAGCATATTTTAGAATCAACTCTTAGATTAAAATGGATTGAAAACACATAAGCAATTAACTTATCTATTAATCTAAGCAACTCATATGAACAAAGATAATTCACATCAAATTTTTTCATGTAATTAGCATAACTTTTAAACTGATACAAAACATGAATCTATTGACAATTATCTTTGAAATTGGATTAGCATGAACATTAACACATCAAAAACAAGTTTATAAGTTCAAAAACAGCTTATGGTAATGTTCCTAGTCCAATTCCAGCCAAAAATCGTCGAGTTCTTGCAATAAACCATGAACTCGTCGAGTTTTCTGTCTGGACAGCTTCTTGGCTTCGAAAAATGTATTTGCATCAAGTATAAGAGAAAGCAAGCTTAGGCTCTAATACCACTGTTGGGTTTTAAGCATTCTAACACTCCTAAGTGTATATGCAACCCTAAATACCTTGGATCTATGTTTTCTCTATTATACATGCAAATATGAACTTTCCAGGGTATTCATCCTAACTAGCATAATAACATTGATTCATGTGAATATCTCAAGTTAGAATTACTTACCTCTTTGATGTAGAATGTCCTCATGAAGCTTGAGTGCCTAGTGCCCCAAGTGTGACACCTCAAATGGTTCACACAACACCAAATACACATGAAATGACTTGAGAGAACTTCACACTTCATGAAATCGGCTAGCCCTTCATTCTCACAGATAGTCGCCGATTTTCCCAAGAATATGATCTTTATATAGTGTCACAATTAGGGTAAACCCTAATGGGTTTCCATTTCCTTGTATCCATGGGTTCAAATACACCATGGAGCATCCTATGGGTTTTAGCCCAACTTGATAATCCATGGAGTCTTAGCCCACTATACAAGTATGGATGATTTACACAATCAACCCATATATTTAATTAGTCTTCTTTTGATCACTTAATTAATCCTAGATTAATTCTTGATCAATACTAATTAAATAATCTTATTAATATATTAGAGCTTATAATATATTAACAAACCGTAAATGTTATTTCTCTCATTATGGTCTATCCAAATGCATGAAGCCATGCAACCCAAATGGACCATGCCGGGTCGGGTCAAGTCTTACCAATTATAGTTATGGACTTAGACATTAATCCAACACGGGTCACGCTTCAAACCCCAAAGTCGTAATCAGACAACAACAGGAAGAGAGGCTCTAACACCACCCTCGACCTGGGTCCATCCACATACCCGCAATGTGTCACTACTGATGTCTAATGAAACCCGAATATCCTTTCTTGTTCAATCCCTTAGACCAACGATTCTCCCCCACTTTGGTTCAACTGTGTGCTTTCAATACTCAAGATTTGACGGATTTCCAATTCATCTCACAACCTTATGATTCAAATTGTTGACAACCTGAGCTTAAAAATGTCAGCGTTCCATTACTAGCCAATATCAATGGTTTCATAAACTCTTAAAATCCAGATGAACACTACCCATCCGATAACCACAATCGCTTCCCATGATAGAGCACCGCATCCTGTGACATCCCCATTTTCACGGCCAGAAAAGACCAATTTTGTTTATGCTTTGTTTGAAAATCAGAAATAAAAGTGTTGTGGAATTTGTCCCAAAACAAAATATAATAAAGATTTATCCAAAGCATTTCCATAGAAATGTATTTCATAAAAAAGACTCAGGATGCCATGTTCGATACAGATCATAAGCATAAACAATACAGCATAGGCCTTACTATATTATTCCGTATTTACAGGCCTAAAATCCCTTAATTTCTCATCCCAAGACATCACATCTATGCACATTCGCCACTACCTGTAATACAAGAAACTGAGTGGGTCAGGCTTGGGAGTCTGGTGAGCACATAGGGTTTTCAACCGACAATAATTAAGTTTATTAACTTTATCAAATCAAACAAACTCGATTACCCATTCTCGTTATCCTCACTTTACGTCCCTAAAACATCTAACACAAGGGACCTAGTCTAAGGAATTTCATCAGGATGGACACTACTGCTAAGGGGATTCCTCAGCAATAAATGTCCTTACGGCAACCATGTGGGGGACGGAGTACACCTGCTAGTGTTCCATTGGATTGCCTAGAATAGTCTATGGTCGTCATCTATACTCTGCTAGATGACGGATCATCAATAACATCTATAACGAGACCTCTCATCATTTTATTTTGTCACAAAGCAACTATTACAGCTACTCATGTTTTACCCAACACATTTTGTAGATATAAAATATGGATACATTTTAAATCATTTAAAACATGTATAAAATTGTTCATCCAGCATAGATAGAAAGTATACAGATAATATGCACACACAGCATGTAATTTATATAAATACTTCATATCTATGTGTAAGCTGAAAGTAACTATGCACTCACTTGAAAGGTGGTGACTCAGCACTCGGACAGCGCTTCGATACTCTCAAAACAATTTTCTTTCTATAAAACCTAGTATCAATACCACTAGGGTTTAGTCTAACGATAACTGCGACAAATTAGTTGTCTAACTATTATTACTATTATATAAGCGTTAAACAAGACTTATATAACTCATAATAATAGCCCAAATAATTATTTTGAGGACCTAATAACATTACTATAATTATTTGAAAGCTATATTAAAAATTGCGTAAGCGTAGCTCACTTACAGCAGATTTTAAGGAAAATCGGGCTTTGCTCGGAGCAGCGTTTCGAAACCGAAAGACCCTTTTTCTCAGAACTCCGGGAGCCTTGGTGCTTCCTTTGGGTGCTAGGGATTTTTTTCTAGGGTTTAGGGGGGTAAAAGGGGTAGTGAGAGAAAGTAGAGAGAGAAAGAGTTGTGATAATGTGTGAAAAATCCGGGAGAGTTCGCATGGTATTTATAGGGGCGAAGCCTCGGATCTACATGTGGCGCTCAGCAGGTTACACGGGGCATAACTTCGGTTAAGGGTGCCAGCTTGGCACAGCTGGCTTGCACTCGCAAGAGGATCAGGTCCGAAGGTACGTTGGGCGTAGTAGTCTTGGACGTGTGGCGTAGGTCGAAGCGAGGTGGCGTTCATCAGATGCTAGACCGTGGGGAGAAAGGGAAGGCCGAGATTGGGCCACGTCATCGCGTCTTGCATCAGATTTTGCAAAATTGCACTCTCGACTTTAAAAATTAGTAACTTTCGCGTACGAGCTCTGTTTTCGACGTTCTTTATATCCACACGAAGGCGGGGATGCACTCTACAACTTTCGTTTAGAATCTGTCGGCTAATTTTGATATTATTTTAAAAGATATATTATTAACAGGCCGGGACAGAACTGGTCCGTTAAATTCTCATAACTTCTTCATCCAGCATCCGTTTTCGTCTGTCTTTTTATCGTTACACTACAATCAACGAGATCTTCAATTCTCGTTTAGGTGGTGTCGGCTACAAACCGCTCAATCTAATATTCGAATTTCGGGTTGTACACTATTAAGCCGAAACTTCGAAAAATCATAACTTCCTCATACGAAGTCAGATTTGGGCGTTCTTTTTATGGACGCTCTTGGTTTAACGTATTCTACGACTTTCATTTAGATCACTAAGGCTAAATCTCGCTCTATCGTAAATTCACTATTTACGCTTCCTGATATCGTGTCGGTTCCGTCGCGAAACTTCGACGGGTCATAACTTCTTCGTTATAACTCGGATTTCGGCGTTCTTTATATTCCCGGGATCATTGTTTCAACCACGAAAACTTTTTCTAAAGATATCGGGCTTATCTCACACTTTAATTTTTTCGATTATTTTTATCCTTTATTAATTATATCTTTATAATTAAGTAATAAGCACACAAATACACATAATTCACATAGAATTCAAATATTTCATCTTCATTACTTCTAAAAGATTTACAATAGTTGACCTAGACTATTACATTGTCTAAAAATGCTTAGCCCTGAAACTCGGGCGTTACACATCCTTAAGTCCTTTATGCTAGTGACAAAGACTATATTCCTGGACCGGAACTGGAAAATCTTCACTCCAACTTCTCACTCTCCGAAGATCTCTGCATTCTGACCATCTTCAACCCTTGCGATTATGACATTTCCCTAGCACTTCCATTGTCCAAACAAACTCATGTGACTCCCAACTTAATCTTCTTGCTACTAATTCTTCCCTAGAAACAGTAGTGATTGGACCCAAAAGTCCTTCCATAGACGATTGTTGATCCTACCTGAACAAATGCTGACACGTTTGAACTCTGACTCCGTTGATGAACTAATCCAGCTAATTCGACCATATATCTTCCTATCGATACCCTTGAATTGATCCCATCAAAGAATCGAAACAACAACCGAACAAACTGAATCCCGCTAAGCAAGATATGACCCACTAATAACTCCTGGCATTTAAAACTGGCATATACTAATTCTCAATGATAACCCAGACAATAAAAGAGAAATAAACTAAAGATGATACTTACAAATACTGACACAAGATTCCAAAGCAACTATAAATACTGATAATAAGGCATGGAGGAATAAAAAAGATAACATACCCGTGACAGCATCTGATGAAACTCTGGTCTCCCCCGACTAACACTGATAAGCTTGGCTCCTCATTATTGGGGCTCTTGCCTTACCCTCACGACCCTCAGTGGTCCTCAAAGTAACTGGAGCAGGTGAACTCACTGCTCCACCCCTCAACATCGGACAGTCGGCCTTCTTGTGGCCCACCGGGTTGTAGTGAAAACACATCGCAACAGATCCATAGAGGCAATCCCTACTAAAATGACCCATTTGACCACAACTGATACTATTGGATTAGGTGTCTAAGCCCATAACTATAATCTGTATATACTTGAATTGATAGAAGCACAAGTCCTTTTGGGTTGCCTTCACTCTTGCAACTAGACAGGATGACTTTTGGAGATAAGTTAAATGCTTTATTCAAATGTTATGAAGATAATATATTAATTGGAAATCATGTTATTTAATTAATATTTAATCAAAAATTAATTTGGAATTAATTTTGGGATTACAGGAATTAGTTAAAAGTACATGGGCGGGTTTGCAAATCATTGATCATTGTGAAACTGGGCTCTTGGATTCCTTAGATAGGAGTGGACGAAAATTATAGGGTGGCCCTATAAGTTTTTTTCCAAGGCTTCATATTAGGGATTCCATAGGCTTCTTTGGCCTTAATCAGGGAATTAGGGTTCCCACCTAAAAACCCTAGCTTTGGGACTAACTAGTGTGCCTCCTTCCCTCTCTTTCTCGTCCTCTTGAAAAGAGTGTTTGTAAGCCATTAGAGGTGTCACATTTGAGGCACTTGCATTCAAGAGTTCAAGATCTACGAGGTTTTTCTTGTTATTACTACATAACAAGTAAGGTACACATCTAAACTCATTTATTTGGTCAATTTTTATTATATATAGTTCATTAGGGTTTACTATTTGATATTCAAGTTGTCATGTTCAACTAGTGAAAACCTAGATCCTTAATCTTAGGGTTGCATGAACACATAGGATTTATAGTTATGCCCATAACCCATCAGAAACATCATCGGCCTATCTCTCGAAATCCTCCCTCATGAATCCTGACTCTTGGGCCCGAATGTGAATCCTGAGTCTTGGGCCTCTTCACCTTGCCCACTGCGATCTGAGTCTGCTTAGACTTTCTCTTCTGGAGGTGCTCCAAATTGACCTCCCACTCTCGGGCTCTAGCTATCATATCAATCAGCGTCTCGCACCCTGACAAACTCTTAAACTCCCTGATGTCATCCCTCAGCATGTCATGATACCTAACCTTCTTCTTCTTCTCATTTGTTTCATATTGTGGAACCAACAAAGCTCTCTCTCAGAATGTGGTAGTTATCTCTTCCACAGTCTCTTTCGTCTGGCGAAGGTCCTGAAAATCCCTCGCCAACTGATGTACCTCAATAGTAGGTGCAAACTCGGCCCTAAACTGGGTCGCAAACTCATCCCAAGTCATCGTCTCCAAGGATTCGCCTCCCAAAGCAAATTCTACCTCTTCCCACCAATCTTGGGCTCTGTCTTTCAAAAGACAAGAGGCTAATTTGACCTTCGACCCCTCAGGGTAGAAACTCATTCGGAAAGTGTTCACCATATCCGCAAACCATCTCATACTAGCAATGTGGTCCTTCTCCCCAAAGAGCTCGGGAGCTCGACAAGCACGGAACTCACAAAAAGAAAGAGTGTTACTGCTAAAAATAGCCATAACCTTGGTACAGAAGTCGCTCAGATGCTAATCTAAAATCTCCATAATCCCCTCCTTGACCATTCTAAAAATCTTCAGAGTCCGCTCTAAAATAACGTCTCCAACGAGATGAACTCTCGCAACCGCTCATCAATCAGCTCAGTACCTGCACCTGAGCCAGAACCAGAACCTAAACCTCCTCCATGTGAGCTCATCGTCACTTTGAAACAAAACAGTCATACGAATGATCAGAATATAACCAAATATTTGGTATGTACTTGACCCGAGAGTAGCATGGTCCATTTGGGTTGCACTTCACCCGGACAATTTGAAGGATGGAATTTTGAGAAGAGGATAATGATGATTTATTAATATATTATAATTTCTAATATATTAATATGAAATCATATTATTTAATTAGTATTGATCAAGAATTAATTTGGAATAGATTTTTTGATCAAAAGAGAGACTAATTAAATATAAGGGGTTGATATGGTAAATCATTCATTCTTATAAAGTGGGATAATGATCCATAGTTCTTTATGTTTGACTAAACACATGTGGCGACCCATGGATACTCCATGGAGATTTTAACCCATGGAGCATTAGGGATATGGAAGGTCATTAGGGTTTACATGGTGTAACCCTAGTTTGCCACACTATATAAGAGACCCTAAGGCTACCAAAATTGGCACCTAAGTGAACTTAGAAGAGTTCTAGATGATTTTGTGAAGCAAGGAATTCTCTCTCTAGTTCTTCCATTTGTTGGTGGTGATTTGTGGTTCCATTTGAGGCATTCACATTATTGGTGGTAGGCTTTTAAAGTATCAAGGTTTTGAACTACACTAAAAGGTATGTCATCTAACTAAAATTTTGTATTATAGATACTCCATTGTATGCTAGTTAGGATGATGCTTTGGAATTTTTGAAAGTTTGCATGTATATTAGAGAAAACATAGATCCAAAGCATCTAGGGTTGCATGTACACCATAGGAGTGTTAGAATGCTCAAAACCCATCAGAATCCACATCCCACAGGTTTTCTAGATTCTCCAAGACTCACCTCAATTCGAGTATGGATAATGTGCTTTCAGTAGTATTGAGCCCAATACTAAATTCCACACCTATCCATACTTTCCTAAAGAATCATCTTGAATCCTCCAAATCATCCCAAATCTTGGCCAAGAAACTTGAAATGAGCATGATGGTTGAACTAACTTTCTTTTTGGGCTTGCAGGTCAAACAACTAACTACTGGTATTTTCGTTTCTCAAGCTAAATATATTACATATATGTTGAAGAATTATGGTTTCATCCATTGCAAACTGTAAAAGACACCAATGTCTTCATCAACATCTATTAGCACTAATCTAAGTGGAACTGATGTGAACGTAACTCTATTTTGAGGAATGATAGGCTCTCCACTCTACATTATAGCTAGTCGCTCTGACATTATGTTTTTCACCATAATGTGTGCTCGCTATCAGGCCAGTCCTAAGGAGTCTCATCTTCATGATGTACAGAGTATCTTCCGATACTTAAAACATACACCCAAACTTGGGTTATGGTATCCTCATGACTCTGAATTCAAGCTTGCGGGATACATTAACTTCGATCATGGTGGGTGTGTTATTAATCGTAAAAGCACTTCAGAAGGATCTCAAATGCTTGAAAATAGATTGGTAAGTTGGTCTAGCAAAAAAGAGACCTCAATGGCTTGTTCTACCATTGAGGATGAATATGTTGTCGTTGGAAGGTATTGTGCCCATATTCTATGGATTCAGAATCAACTCTTGGATTATGGTTTGAATTTCTCAAATACACCCATCTGTTGTGCTAACACCAGTGTCATTCAGATGATTCAAAATCCAGTGCAACATTCCAAGACTAAGCACATCGACATTCAACATCATTTCATCAGGGACATAGTTCAAAAGGGAAAAGTGGAATTGCTCTATATTTCATCTACTGGTCAACTATCTGATATCTTCACCAAGGCATTGGGTGAAAAGAGTTTGAAAAAATTAATTATTGATCTTGGCATGCTTTCTATGGTTTAATTGTTAATTAACTTCTTTTTTATCTTATGAAAAACTCAAAAACAAACAAGTGCTTCTTTCATTATGAATGCAAATTCTTACATTTACTATTTACATGTATTTCCTTTTCAAACCTATCTAAGATTTTTCTGCATCTTATTTCAAAGGATTGAAGCTGTCTTGAAGTATCTCAATGCTCTTGGTATTGAGAAAAAAATGGCATCATATCCTTTTCCTCTTACCGATACCCTCTTTCTCCTCTACTCACTGTTATGGATGCAAAGAGCAACCATCAAAGCAGTAAGTCTTAGCTTCATCTACTGACTCACGATCCAATAAAACCTCATATGCCTTCGTGTTAATCTTGAAGACACAATGGTTTTATGGATTCAAGTCAGTTAATTTTTTTTGTTAAAAAGGCTTATCTTTGCTTCTCTCTTGCCCCTAATAAAGCTTGAAATCCATCTGTGACGCTTTAATGATAAAAGACTTCATCAATTCTGACTTGCTTGATGATGCACTTACCTTTTTTTTCTCTCTTTTATAGCTGAAATTTCATGTGGTAGATATCTCACAAAATGGAAGGGCATTAATGACCATTGAATTCCAAAGATTTGATGGATCAAGTCTTTATCACTTTTTATGAAAAAGTTGCACATTTTTTCTATTTAAACTATTTCTTGTTTGACTAATTCTTTTGTTTATATTCTTATATTAATCTCTTATACCATGCTATATAAAAGGAATCTGACGGGGGAAATTTAAGCCTAGTAAACAACTTTTAACATATCATCTACCCTAGAAGCATGTTGTTGTATGTGATTAAATATCTCTAAGTCTCTCATCAGCAAGACCATCTGTTGAGAACATTGAGTCGCCATCTCATGCAGATTGTCTAGCATTTTCTAAACTCTTAGAAGTGAGATAGCCTGGTCCAATGAAAAACATTGATAAAAAGGATAGGGTGTTTATTATTTTTGAGTTAATCATCTTTACCTGAACCTGTCCCGGGAAGCATGTTTGATGTATGAATCAAGTCTCATCATTTGCTGAAACATTGAGCATAACCCAATGGCTTACCCTGATTCCATAGTCATTAGCATAAGAGATACTTGTCATGTCCTTAAAAGACAAAGGGTTGTTCATGTCCCTGGCCTCCTAGTTTGAGGTAGACATGGTACCATTATGAATTAACGGTGAATCTTTGATTCAAGATTGCAACTTACTCTATGATACGGAAGTTTAAACCACTTCTTGTTGATGAGTTAAATTGTTAATGATTCACGCTAATTTCACCACAGCGTGACTGAAACAATCCATTCTCGCCCTTATATTCTTCTTTAAAGTTATATGATTCAACTTAATGTACCTTATGCTGATGAGAGCATGAGAAATATGTGCTGACGGGTATATCATTGGCCGTCATATATGAAACCACATGCTGATGAGATCTCAAAATACTATGTCGGTGAATGGTAGTTTAAGCCCACACTATCAAGAGACATCACAATCTTACTAGACTACAAGTTGATATTCTATTCTGCTTGAAGTTAGCTACTGATGTCAAAAGGGGGAGAGAATATTGGTAAAATAGGAAATCTTGTTGAAGAAATATCGCCACTAGAACTATAGAAAAGCATATTCTAATAGGGATTCAACTCAAGCTAAAGTTAATCTCTGCTCAATCTTACTTGTCTGTTGAAGAGCTAAGAGCATTTGTTAAAGCTAAAGAGTTAGAAGCATTCGTTAAAGTTGAAGAGTTAAAAGGGGAGCACGAGTCAAAGAATTCATTAAAGATTTGTTTTTATATCATCGGATAGGGGATATTGTAAGCTCACATCTTATGATTTAATGAGTCAAACACATAACATGTTGATCCATCAGCATCAACGTCTACGAGTCTATAGCGCTAGCGCCAGCTTAACAAATTCAATAGTGTCGGCTTATAGTTGTTCTATTGTAATATTTTGTGTATTAGGGAATTATTATAGATAAATACAGAATAGATCAGATCTCGTATCTTTATGATAAGATCAGTTCTTAGTATAGATTAGATACAATCTGATCAATCAAGGGATATACATGTACAGATTGGTATATATAGTACATTAGGGAACACCCTAATGTATAAAGGTTGAGTGCTAGAGTTCGTGGCTTTGTGTCAAATGTCTTTGTGAGAAACCCCATCTTCTTGGTGAAGACAAACCTCTTTTCTTGGTGAAAGTAACATTTGGAGTAGTTCTTGTGTCATTTATTTTATGTTTCATTCGTACTTGAAGTCTATTCGATCATTGACAAACCTTTAATACCCTTGGCTCCAAATCACAAACCGGACTCCCAGATCATTTAACTTATCTTACCCACACCCAAAAGGGTCTAAATCTCTCTTTCCCAAAGGCCCTAAGCCTTATGATAACCGATCTTTGGGTCACAACCTCGTATTAGGAAACAATTCGGAACAGGGTATTACATGGTGGCAACCTATCATGGGTATCTTTTATAAGAAATTTATGGAATTCTTTCAATAATGGTTTTAGCTTCTCGGGGGGGGGGAGGGTGCATTCGTTTTTTCCTTGTATTCTCCCTTCACAACTAGGGTAAATGTTGACCATGTCTCCTTGATTTCCACATAGAACTCATGGTGAGATTTTTTTATAGTTAAAAGAGCCTTACCTTTTATCTTTGACAGTGAAGGAATAGTAGTCCTTGTGGTTAGAAAAACTATCTTCTATCCTTCACATGTGAAAATATACATATTTTTCCTTCCCTTATGGATCGCATTCACGTCATGTTGCCATGGTCTCCTCAATAAAACAGGCAGGTATACATGTCCACTAAATCACATATTACCTCCTCCTTATAGGTCTTTCCAATAGAGATAAGAAGTCTACAAATCTATGTCACTTTGATTTTTGGACCTTTTTTTATCCAACCAATATGATATGGTCTTGGATGTGGTTATGTAGTTAGTTTCAAGTGACTAACTAGGGTCTTTGACACAAGGTTTTCACAGCTGCAACTATCTATGATTAAGGTACAAACCTTCTAGTTGATTGAGCACTTAGATTGAAAGATATTGTTGTGGTGTGATGTATCTTGTACCTTTGGAGAACATAGAATCCGTTGGACCACAAAAGTTACTGGTTCACCTTCAACTTCAGTATACTCATCCACATCTTCATTAAACTCCTCTGTCATGATTTCTTCATCATCGTCACCATCAAAATCAACCAATAGGGTCTGTCTTTGTTTTGGACACTCATTGGATCAGTGACCCTCTTTTCCATACATATAACACTTAATCACTCTCGACTTGTCATATGGGTTGGTTGTGGGTTTAGGGAACTGACTAGTAATGGCTCTATTAATTCCACTTCTGGTAGGTACTTTTGGCCCCTTTTTGGGTTGCAAATGATATAATAGGGAAGTTTGGTTAGTTTGTGCGATACATAGAATTACATGTGTAGGTTGTCTCATTTGTTGATCAGCAAGGAACATAGGTGGGTCTGGACATCAACCTCTCTTCCTTTAGGGCTAGGTTTTGGGCTTAATCGACACACTAAATAGGCTGCAGACCCATGTGGTCCTGGATATTATACTTCAAACCATTGATGTATCGAGCCGCTTACTGTTCATCAGTCTTATTCAGGTCGCATATGCATTGTAGTCGCATAAACTCTATTGTATAGTCAGCGACATATCGTGTTCCTTGAGTGCAATTGTGATACTTTTGGTAGAGGATCAGCACATAATCAGGGGGTAGGAATTTTCCCTTGATCAACAACTTCATTCGGTACCATTCTTGCATTGGACATTTTTCATGTTACCTTCGTCCCTCCTGGACATGGTCCCACCAAGCTGCGACTCCAGCACGAAGTTTGTAAGCAAAAATCTTCACCTGGCAATCTTCTGGAAAGTCCATAATATCGAAGAATTTCTCGACCTCATACAACCAATCAAGGATGCCCTCTAGTTCAATAATGTCGTTGAAGTCAGGGATCTCAGCCGTAATACAGTAACTTGGCCCATAATCATTTTTTCCACGTCTACCATGCCGATTGTCAAAAACTTCTTCATCTTCGACATCAGAAAAGTCATTCAATTGGGTTGCTCTTCTATTGTTGACAAAAGGGCGACGACCTCATCTAGCACCACAACCACGGTTGTTTTTGTATTATCTTTGATTTCTGACATTATTTCCAACCTCATGATTTTCATGGCCATTACGATCATAACGCGTAGTTCTGTAAGTTGGGTAGTGAGAGCATCAACTACCTGCCAAAGATCCTCAACTATGCGGCCCCCACCATTAGGGTTTGGTTGTGGACCACCTTCAACACATTGTTCGCCATCAGGATGCAAATATGCTCTGATGCCAACTGACGTGGAACAAAAGAAAACAATAGAGAAAAACTCAAAAGTTTTTTATTACTAAAATTCAAGATGCCTATATTGGCTTACAAGAACCCTTTATAAAGGGTGATGCTAAATGTGGCTGGTATCAAAAAAATTAAGGAAAGCGGATATTTTGTCATTAAAACAAAATAAAATAAAAATGGGAATTATTTGAAAATTAAGGAAACTGATATTATGTCATTAAAACAGAATATATTTCGTTTTAAGTTGGCCTCTTTTGGTCCCATTTGTCTTTCTCTCACTTTTGCATAAGCGCTTCTGTCAGATCATCTATGTGCTCCGCATCAATACACTATCACATATCTTCAACACACCAGATCGATCATAACCTCTTAATCGATTAGTTTTCTTTAAACATCATCATATCTCTATCTTTATCAATCGAATATATTTCGACATTTCATATCTTCAACTTCATCAATCAATTTTACTTCAACATCATCATATATCCATCATTGATCACCAACACAAATCTTAATGTCGATCATCACATTCAAACTTTTTTATGTCAAGACAAATATCAAAATTAAGGTTAGAAAAACAATAATTTGAGTTCTTTTATATCAGAATCTACATATCTATGAAGTTTAAATAATGTATATGTGAAGATTTTTCTAAATTTTATAAGTTAGTTTTCTACTCACCAATTGTTTGATGAAATGCTCTATAAAGTTTTGTTTTTTTTTGAAAAAATGTTGGTTTCTTATAATTCTATATTGACCTATAGGTTTATAAAGTCAAAATAGTTTATTTGTGAAGGTTTTTTCACAATTATAAAAGTAAACTTGTATGCACTCCAACTATTTGATGAAACGCATAAAATGAACATAACACATCATATTCACATGTGAATATTCCTTCATACAGGAACTAATATGTGTTTTTAAAAATCAAAGAGAAAATCTGCAGAGATTGTATGTAACTCATATCTAAATAACATATAAATATTATATTCACATGTGAATATGTCATCAACTTATGTACACTCCAACCTTGTGATGAAACACATAAAGTAAATATACGATGTAATATTCATATGTGAATATTCATTCACCATGTTGTGCGTGTGTATATATATATATATATATATGTGTGTGTGTGTGTGTGTCTGTGTATAAGCAAGTTCAATAGAGAACTATGTTGGTTCTCATGTCATTTTTCCCATATAGAAGGGAATTTATTTCCGTTGGTTTTGAGGTGAGAATTCTTCCTTTATACCCCCTAACTCTCCAAGTATTTATCAGTGGTGCGGTTTCGATGACTTGATGATGTTTAGGCATGATTCAGATGTAAATAACATTCGGGTATTTTTTATTAATGTTATATTATGCCCAAATTCATAGGAGAATCCATCCTAATGACCTACAAAAAGAAACAATTCGATTTTTTTGGTATTTTGTTGAAGATTTAATGTTGCGTCATTTGGCCCGTTTTGTTTAGTCCATTTTGTATAAACAAGTTATGCCTATCCACTCGTATTTACTGCTAGGGTTATAGTATATAAGGTGCAAGCATGCTACGTATTTTTGTTAACTTTTATAATTATCTTTATAACCCTATTTTACGCCTCTATAGAATCAATTCTTCATTGAGTTCTTCTGAGGCATGACTGTTAATCATTCAGCACCAGTTTGATCACATTGTGTTCTTGTTTACCTGTTTTAATCTATTCGATCATTAAGGATTTATTCTTATCAATTGGTATCAGAGCAGGAGACTGTGTACTTAATACGCAACTCTTCTGTGTGAAGAAATTATTACGGTTTCCGCAAATATTGGATCTGTTAAGAGTCGTCACTGATTTATTGACGTTACTCTGTGATCTCAATATTAACCTAATAAGTGTTTACAGTCTGATTAATTGCAGGTAATAAAAGATTATTCACTATGCAGAACAACGATTCAAACATCAACTCCTTGAATATCTCAAGCAGCATCAGATCAACAACCAGAATCCCGATTCTTTTTCCTCATGAATATGAAGTCTGAGCGCTGCACTTTGAAGATTAAGTTTTAGGTTCAGAAGAGAATGGTTATCTGATTTTGGGAAGCAATCGCTCTAGGTCTGTTTGTTCACACAAAGACCAAAAGAAAAATCAATACCCAGAAAGAATACAACCAACTACTTCTTGATGTGAAGGACGTGCCTCATGACGAAAAAGACAAACTCATGAGCAACATTAAAGGAATGAGGATCATCAGATTCGCTTTGCAAGCAGATACTTTTCATCTCGTTAGTTCATGTGACACAGTGAAGGCTATATGGGATAGGTTGAGAGAGCTCTATTCCACAGATGTAGATCTAGAACACTTGACTCAAACGCTCTTGTTATCCGAGTTTGACGAGTTCGTTCAAAAGCCTGAAGAAACTCTGAGTGCCACTTTCAATCGATATAATCATACTCTCAGCAAGATGATGAAGCACGGGATTGAACTTGAACTAATTGAGAAAAAGGTCATGTTCATGAACGGACTACGATCATAGGGGAAAGCAGTGGTGTCAACTGTTAAAGCACACGAACAGTTCAAGAACTTTACTCTTGCGAGGCTTGTGGCAATTCTAAAGGCACGAGAGAGTGAAGTAATGAAAGGAGCAAATGTGGTATCTGGGATGGGGTCTTTAGCCTTAGTTGCGAAAGGCAAGACTATTGCTGATGACGGATATGATTCAAATAATTCTGAGTATGAGCTCCCAAACAAAGATTATGCTTTAATGGTGTCTAACCCTAAGCCATTTGCTAGGAAGAAGTTTCCCTCAAGCAAAAATAGGAACTGGCAGGGAAGCTATAGCTCAGAGAAAATGAGAGAGGAGAACAAAAGTGGTTCCCATAAAGAGGAAGAGAAGAAAGAGAAAAAGGTATTTGGTGACTCCACATATGATTGCAATTATTGTCATGGTAAAAACCATCTTGCAAAGGAGTGCATGTTGAGAAGGAAGAAGGAGAAGAATGAAGGAGAGGATGAGGAGGCCTATCACATGCGGAAGCTGGAAGAGATTAAGAAAAAGAAATCTAATGATAATTCTATGCCTAATTTTATTTTATAGGAAAACTTGGCTCAGGTTGAGTTTGGAGGATTGGAATTCTGGTCAACAGACTCAGAGGATGAAGAAGTACGCAAGCCCAAACACGGAAGGATGTTTGTTGTGAAAGAACAAAATTCGCAGTACTCGGGAAGATGCTTGATGGTGACTGATGGTAGATCATAGATGCAGGAGAATGCAAGTGGGAGTGGAAGGAGCGAAGATAGTTGTTTCGCGGCAAGGCATGTTCCAGAACATATCAACGAATGCGAACAGTTGATCAATAAGGTAAATTCCATTCTTGAATCGCTTAATATTCCTGTATCTAGATACGAAACAGAACTTAATGATCTAAAATTCACCTTTTCAAGTATAAGCGATAGTTTAAAGCAAACTCAGTTATCAAACTCTAACCTAAACGATCAGTTGAGCAGGGCAACATCCAAGAGTGAGGAAAGACGTATGTAGATCCAGAAGGTTTAGTTGGATTTTTCTAAGTCTAGGGACTAATCTATTTATTTGCAGATACATAATTTAATGCTTTTAAAATAGCGAAACATTTTTTGTTTGATTGCAAAAAGTCTTTACTTTAATATCACTCAACTGCACCTTGATTGTGAAATCAATAAGAAAATCCATAAAATGATTTTTCCATTTCTCGAATAAAAGGAAGACGAAATAGACACAGACTTCTACAATTGTGAATCTATTGTTTCGTCTGAAGAAACTTCTGATGCATACAAAGTCGGACTTGAACGTATTGAAAATTACATTAAGTCCAAGGACCATAAAAACATGTTGAAACAAATTTTGGATGAAAATGATAAAAAGCAGATCAAATCTGAGACTGTGCAAAAATTTGATTCATTTAACGCCAATTTGAGTTTAGAAAATAAAATAAATGCTGAAAGCACTTCGGAATTCGATGAGGATAGTGATATGAGTGACATTTTTGTAGAGGATGAGGTTGACTGCTCAAAGTTTGTTAAAAGTGAATCTCAACCTGCGAAAGCTCTTATTTCTGAAAATTTTGTTGAGTTCGCAAGAGTTGTTCAAAACAAACCTGAAATTTAAAAAGAAAAGGCAGCTGTTTTTCCAAAAGTTCAAACAACGCCAAATAAAATTTTTATAGTCAATGGGGTAACCGAAAATCTAACCGTCGAGCTGAATACCGTCTCGTTAGTTCATGTGACACGGCGAAGGCTATATGGGATAGGTTGAGAGAGCTCTATTCCACAGATGTAGATCTAGAACACTTGACTCAAACGCTCTTGTTATCCGAGTTTGACGAGTTCGTTAAAAAGCCAGATGAAACTCTGAGTGCCACTTTCAATCGATATAATCATACTCTCAGCAAGATGATGAAGCACGGGATTGAACGTGAACTAATTGATCAAAAGGTCATGTTCATGAACGGACTACGATCATAGTGGAAAGTAGTGGTGTCAACTGTTAAAGCACACGAACAGTTCAAGAACTATACTCTTGCGAGGCTTGTGGGAATTCTGAAGGCGCGAGAGAGTGAAGTAATGAAAGAAGCAAATGTGGTATATGTGATGGGGTCTTTAGCCTTAGTTGCAAAAGGCAAGACTGTTGCTGATGACGGATCTGATTCAAATCATTCTGAGTACGAGCTCCCAAACAAATATTATGCTTTAATGGTGTCTAACCCTAAGCCATTTGCTAGGAAGAAGTTTCCCTCAAGCAAAAATAGGAACTGGTAGGGAAGCTATAGCTCAGAGAAAATGAGAGAGGAGAACAAAAGTGGTTCCCATAAAGAGGAAGAGAAGAAAGAGAAAAAGGTATTTGGTGACTCCACATATGATTGCAATTATTGTCATGGTAAAAACCATCTTGCAAAGGAGTGCATGTTGAGAAGGAAGAATGAAAAGAATGAAGGAGAGGATGAGGAGGCCTATCACATGCGGAAGCTGGAAGAGATTAAGAAAAAGAAATCTAATGATAATTCTATGCCTACTTTTATTTTATAGGAAAACTTAGCTCAGGTTGAGTTTGGAGGATTGGAATTCTGGTCAACATACTCAGAGGATGAAGAAGTACGCAAGCCCAAACACGGAAGGACGTTTGTTGTGAAAGAACAGAATTCATAGTACTCGGGAAGATGCTTGATGGTGACTGATGGTAGATCACAGATGCAGGAGAATGCAAGTGGGAGTGGAAGGAGCGAGGATAGTTGTTTCGGGCATGTTCCAGAACAGATCAACGAATGCGAATAGCTGATCAATAAGGTAAATTCCATTCTTGAATCGCTTAATATTCCTTTATCTATTTACGAAACAGAACTTAACAATCTAAAATTCACCTTTTCAAGTATAAGCGATAGTTTAAAGCAAACTCGGTTATCAAAATCTAACCTAAACGATCAGTTGAGCAGGGCAACATCCAAGAGTGAGGAGAGACGTATGTAGATCCAGAAGGTTTAGTTGGATTTTCCTAAGTCTAGGGACGAATGTATTTATTTGCAGACAGATAATTTAATGCTTTTAAAACAGCGAAACATTTTTTGTTTGATTGCAAAAAGTCTTTACTTTAATATCACCCAACTGCACCTTGATTGTGAAATCAATAAGAAAATCCATAAAATGATTTTGGCATTTCTCGAATTAAAGGAAGACGAAATAGACACAGACTTCTATAATTGCGAATCTATTGTTTCGTCTGAAGAAACTTCTGATGCATACAAAGTCGGACTTGAACGTATTGAAAATTACATTAAGTCCAAGGACCATAAAAACATGTTGAAACAAATTTTGGATGAAAATGATAAAAAGCAGATCAAATTTGATACTGTGCAAAAATTTGATTCGTTGAACGCCAATTTGAGTTCAGAAAATAAAATAAATGCTGAAAGCACTTCGGAATTCGATGAGGATAGTGATATGAGTGACATTTTTGTAGAGGATGAGGTTGACTGCTTAAAGTTTGTTAAAAGTGAATCTCAACCTGCGAAAGCTCTTATGTCTGAAAATTTTGTTGAGTTCGCAAGAGTTGTTCAAAACAAACCTGAAATTTAAAAAGAAAAAGCAACTGTTTTTCCAAAAGTTCAAAGAACGCCAAATAAATTTTTTATAGTCAATGGGGTAACCGAAAATCAAACCGTCGAGCTGAATACCATTGTTGAAAAAGACAACAAAGACGGATGTGATGAACTCTTCTGGTCAGTTCCCATAGATAATGCTGACAAAACCGTTGGTTTATCTGAAAGAACTTCCTGAAAAGTATATTCTTGGGTTATTCACTAACATCCAAGGCATATACGGTTCTCAACAAACACTCTAAGAAGATAGAAGAAACCTACTATGTCACGTTTGACGACAATTATCTAAAGCGAATTCAGTCGAACGAAATCTAGATCGTGGAAATCTTTCCTAAACCTTGTCCAGCCGTTATTCCTATTTCCAATCTTTATGAAGAATTCATGTTGCTCTTTGATGAACCTGAGAAAGCTATCACATCTGAAGCTAAGGCAGCGAATAATAAAGTCGATGAACTTAAGAAGATTATCAATGATGCTGCGAAAGACATATCACAGCAACCATCCACTGCGAATGTCGCTCGAGACAGGCACACCACTTTCCAAGGGGAGAATTCTGGGTCTAACACACAATTCCAGGGGGAGGATGCTACACCTCTAACCATGAATGGTTCTCTGCAGGGGGAGGATTTTGCATCACCTATTTCTATTGAGCCTCCTTCTGATGCAGATTGTTCCCCACCAACTATGACCCACGAATCTCCATTCGCAGCTGATGATTCAATTCCTGAGGTCAGCGAGTTCACATCATTCGAGGGGGAGAATAAAGAAGCAAATGATTTCTCGGATGCTCAATCTATTCAATCTGAATTCGAGGAAGTAAATGCTAAATTAAATCCATCCTTAGATCCAAATTATCCTCCTATGATCAAATGGACAAGAGATCACATAAAAGCTCAAGTTATTGGTGAATCCTCTACAAGTGTCCTTACCTATGCTCAACTGAAAGCAAAGAAAACTACATTATTCTCGAAAGTAGAATTTTGTATGTTTAATTCGTTCATATCCAAGATTGAACCCAAAACCGTCAACACTGCTCTCGATCACTCCGACTGGGTGCAAGCAATACAAGATGAACTCAATGAGTTCGAACGAAACAAAGTTTGGAGACTGATTCCAACTCCCCCAGATGCATCGGTTCTTGGTTAAAAGTGGGTTTTTCGAAATAAAATGGATAAAGAAGGGAATGTGATCAGGAACAAAGCTAGACTCGTGGTGAAAGGTTATTGCTAGGGAGAAGGAATTGACTACGAAGAGACCTTCGCACCCGTTGCAAGGTTGGAATTAGTTTGCATCTTCTTGGCATATGTAGCACACAAAAATTTTGAAGTTTTTCAAACGGATGTGAAGTGTGCAGTCTTAAATGGCGAACTGGAAGAGACCGTTTATGTCGAGCAACCACCTGGATTTGTAAATGAAAAATATCCCAACCACTGTTATATTCTTGACAAAGCAGTTTACGGTCTAAAGCAAGCTCCAAGATCCTGGTATGAAACACTTACTCATTTTCTTAAAATGTCCAAATTCAAGCAAGGTTCGGTTGAACCAACCTTCTTTCGCAAGAAAGAGAGTGACCACTTGATGATCGTACAAATTTATGTTGATGACATCATCTTTGGATCTACTAATCGCAGCCTAATAGCTGAGTTCCGAAAGCTGGTGGAAACTAAATTTGAGATGAGCTCAATAGGTCCAATTAACTTTTTTCTTGGCCTAAACATTAGACAGGGACTGGAAGGAATTTTCATTAATTAGGAGGTTTACACGAAGACCCTACTTGCTAAGTTTGGAATGTTGGGAGACTCAAAGACGAAGGTTCCAAAGGAATTCGGAACAAAACTGACTCCTTCGCTGGATAAACCAGCTGCTGATATGACCCTTTATCGTCAGATGATAGGTTCTCTCATGTATCTAATAGCTAGTAGACTAGATATTATGTTTTCAGTTTGTTATTGTGCTAGGTTCCAAGCCAACCCACGTGAACCTCATATGGTGGCTGTCAAGAATATCTTTTAGTATCTAAAACGAACGTCATCTCTTGGAATATGGTATCCTGCGAACTTAGGTTTTTTCGTACAAGCATTTTCAGGTGCTGGCCTAGGCGGTTGCGATTTAGATAGAAAAAGCACAACTGGTGGATGCCAATTTCTTGATGGCAAGCTGGTGAGTTGGCAATCAAAGAAACAAACATGTGTTTCGTTTTCAACAGTTGAGGCTGAATACATAGCTGTAGCTTCGTGCACATCTCAAGTCATTTGGATTTAAAGCCAACTTCGCGATTATGGCTTAAGTATGAGAAGAATTCCTCTCTATTGTGACTCCGAAAGTGCCATTCGCATTTGTCACAACCCAATGCAACACTCAAAGACGAAACACATAGCACTGAGGTATCACTTTACCAAGGATCATGTGGAAGATGGTAATGTCGAGATTCGTTTCGTAAGATCCGCTGATCAATTGGCTGACATATTTACCAAGGCCCTACCTGAAACAACATTTAATAGAATCCTTCAAGGGCTGGGAATGAATGAAGCTGATTCAATACCAAATCCATTATCGCACTCATAAAATCTTCACTGCGAATCAGTACGAATGTTCGCAGGCTTTCGTAGTTAACTGTTCATTCACAATCCATTTTATTGATGCGAATCAATGCGAACATTCGTAGTAGTTTGCAGAGCACTGTGCATTCATGGATTGGTATTTCATATATCCTTTTGTACATTTTGTATATCATTGCTTATCTTTATTTTCAATTTGTATATTTTTTTGTAATTTAAGTTTATTTATTTATTTATTTATTTTTATTTCATCTTCAGAAAATCTCCAAAACCAAAAATAATTATTTGTTTTATTTTTAATGTTTTTCAGAAAAATAAAAATCACAAAAATATTTTTAATTTGTGTCTATTTTTATTTCTTTTCTTTTTACAAAATATTAAAAAACTGCAAAAACGATAGATTCACACCAAGATCATAAAAGAAGATGTTCACAACATTTATCAACTTGTGTGATGGGGCAGGTATAAATCTCGTTAGTTATGTATTAGCTAAGTGTCCCTAGAAGCATGCTGTTGCATGTTGACCTAAGCCTCAACGACTCGACTGTGAAGCCTTAATGAGTTGATACTACCAATCAATTCTACCAAATCAGACTATGAATTCACATTAGTCATGAGCTACCTTACTCTTCTCACATTAAGTTAAAAGTTATCTGGATGGTCACTTTCGCATTGCAGAGGTACTTTCACTTTCTTGTAACCATCTACTCTCGTCTTCATCATTTTCACATCCATACATGTAATCCTTGAGACTCTCAGGAATTACCACTGAGTTTTATGGTTACACAAACATCTATGTTAATGATCTTAGTTTCGTTCTACCATGAACTGAGTGAAACCCAAATATCAATACCTTATATGAGTTGACAGTGAACAAGCAAACGTTCTAGTATTTTCACCCAAGAATTAACGAAAGTCCACATTCGTGGTCAGTACCAAGAAATCTCTTTTCTTTTGAGAGATCCTAATAAAGTGTTCTCATCCCAAGACATTTCTTCCAATGGATCCAGTTTTTTTTTTTTTTGAGATTTCAATATTTTTCCAAGTCACTTACATAAATTCGAAACCTACTCGTTCAACTGACTACACTAGTCACACGAGTACCTCCTCTTTTGCACTTATGTCAAGTTCGTAGTTTGGATGAAGGATGAACCATATTTATAAGCCTTACTAAAAGATGCCTTTCAGTGTTTCTCATCAAACATTTGAACGTATTCAACAGGAAACCACACAGACACTTCTTCATCTCTCTTGACTACGAAGAAAGAGATCTTTGCCTGGGATCAATAGATTTATGACTCTCATTAGACATCACACATCCCACAGATAAACTTTGTTTTATTTATTTTTCTTTAACACTCTTGCACGAAGATCCTAGTGATTATCCAAAAGTCTAGTTCATGGTTACAAATAATTTTCAGGTTCGCAATTGTACTCATGATTAGTGACACTAAACGTCCGAGGTGTATGAATTCAACGTGCTTTCTTTACTGCGAAAGGAGATGAGCTGACGTGGCAAGTTTTAAAAGATAAGAATTCAAATGGGTGTGTGCAAAGTTAAACAAACAGATGTTAATATGTCGTGTGACGCAAGCTTCTGACTTATCACAACTGTCAAATTGCGCTTTTTCGGGCGACGGTTCATCATTCGAGATACTCTCTCTCTGGATTTTCCTCACCAAATCCAATCGTATATAAAGGTTTTGATGGTTCCATATCTCTTTACCACTTTCAAAATCTCTAAACGGTTTCTGGCGATCACAAAGCTCTCCACTGTTCATCTTCTTCTTTAAGCTTCATCAATGGCGGCTTCATCTGAGAATCTTTCTGTTCAAGACCAAACTACTCATTCAACTCTTCTGGCCATTAAGCAACATCAAAACCTCATCATCGATCTGGATCCAGCTAGATATGATCCCTTTCTACTACCTCTAATTGAGTGCCTGAAATACTCCCCTCTCACCATTGCTTTGACTCAAGTTGAGAATGTTCCCATATTGATTCTCTCCAAATCATACACAACGGCCAACTATGTCAAGGAAGAACAATGGATATACTTCGACATTCATAATCATACAACCTCGATTTCCAAAACCCGTTTCTGCAATCTGTTAGGGTTTCCTCAGTTAGAAAACATGGTCAACCCGAAAACCATTTCCAATGTTGCTATCTTGGAAATGTTTTATCAAATGGGGGTACAAGGAAACTCTCATTGTTGTTTCCAAGTTCAAGAAACCCAATCTTCCACCTATATGGAACACCCAATTCACTATCTTGTTTAAAGCTTTTTCTGAAAGGATCACTGGCAAAGACTGAGCAAGCTCTTCATGGGTCTGATGTTTGGCCTTTATACTGGTCAAAATGTTGACTACGGTTCTATCCTATGGGCTCAACTTATCCAGAGCACTCATTCTGTTACTTGTCATAGTGAGATCTCATGTGCGAGATTCTGGACCATCATCGTTAACAAGGCAATTAAGCAGCTCAAAATTCCAGTCATGTCTGATGCACTGATGGCTTCTATTGCGACACTCCATACAACTAGTATCATTATGGCTGATAGATCAAAGTTTTCTTTCATTGGATCGATTCCGGAAGCTATGTTTCGTGATGTTCCTCCCTCCAGTAAAATTCTATAGGTTTATCGTTCTCTTACTCCTTCAGGACCTCGTCTATTGGCTGAAGAATTTCAAGCAATTTTGGCTGAGGCATATAAAGCCAAGAAAGGGGGAAGAGGGTCAAAGAAAGCTGCCAAGAAAGACACTACGAAAGAAGGACCTTCTGAGGCTGCAAAACCTCCCTCTAAAAAGCGAAAGGCTCCTGCTGCTTCTAGTGCTGCACCAAAGCGAAGGAAGCAACTAGCTAAAAGGCAAAAGTCTCCAACTCCTACTTCATCTCAGAGTGAAGGAGACAATTCTGAATCCGATACTAAGTTGGAGATTCGCATTGAGGAGGATCCCTTTGTTCGTAATGCAGTAGATGAGCCTGTTCGCACTGAATCTCCATCTCCGAATCGTGAGTGTCACACCCCCGAACCAGACAGCCGAAACGTCCTGGGGCTTGTTCGTGACTTCATCTAGAAATATCATTACAGTGAATATAATTGAAACATAACATCATAATCATCACACATGTAATATAACAACATTCATTGTTTACACCGAGTATTGTATTTGAATATTACATGCCAAAATAGCAAGAGTATGATGAAAACAAAATATAACACAATATCCATTAGTTTGTTTCATTCATCCTGCTTCAACGGTTTTCTGAGAATACAAGTTATTTTGAAAATGGTCAACATAAAAATGTTGGTGAGTTCATAAGCATGTTTTTGAAAATGATTTGTATAAGTTTGAAAACCACCATAAAATCCGTTATTTTCTGAAAACTGTTTAGTATGTTTGTGTCAGATCTTGTATTAATGCATGTATGCTTTGGTTTATTTGACTAAAAGGGGTAAAGAGAATGTAGAGAGAATGTAAAGAGCATGTAAAGAGAATATTCCCAGACAACCCGATGTTTTCTGTAAAAGAGAAAGTTGCGATACTAACCCCCGAGGTTGAGTACTAGTAAGAGAATGCTTCCGAGTAATCCAAGAGAAAAGAGAATGGTCTTCCGTAAACTTCATAACGTTAATTCCTATAAGCGAGCCGTGATAAGCATACTAATTAATGACAATTTCACCTACCTTAGCGTCGTTGGACACCGACGGAAAATAGAATAAGTTTTTCGTCACCCTAGACTGAGTTAGTCTAACTATAGTGAACAGCTCAGGTGTGGGGTGCCATCCCTGTATAGATCTATACACAAATCCCCGCTCTCCCTTCAAGAGACTCTGGTGATAACTACAGGTTACGATCGTACACTTAATAG
Organism: Lactuca sativa; assembly: GCF_002870075.4. Classification (NCBI taxonomy): domain Eukaryota; kingdom Viridiplantae; phylum Streptophyta; class Magnoliopsida; order Asterales; family Asteraceae; genus Lactuca; species Lactuca sativa. The sequence goes on from NC_056630.2 coordinate 312,354,655, forward strand.
GTGCCAACTGATAAAAACTCACTAGATCCTTAATCGAATTTATGCGAAGAAAAAGTATAAACTCATTCTAGGCCCAATGATCCATGTAAGTGAACCACTAAGGCATCGCTAAACATGAAATCATTTCAAGACCCAATGAGATTATATAAAATGGGCCCGAAATATATGTAAAAGGACAAATAAGGCCCATTTCACATGTAAGGTATTTACAGGCCCAAATAGCACGCAAATAGTATCCAAGGTCTGTCTCACATGTTAATGGGTCAATGAGGCCCAATAAACATATAAATAGTATACAGGACCTATCACACATGAAAATGGGCCACTAAGGCCCGATAACTTAGAAAATGATCAAATTAATCCATTTGTTAGTTTATCGTTGGTTTTGGTTCTAGTATTCACTTAAATAGCATAAAAGTCCACTTTTTGTAAAAATGACGTTCTTGGCCCAATAAGCGAAAAGTTTACAATTAAGGCCCAATTTTTGTAAGAATAACACTTTAGTCTCCATCTTGTTCAAAACTTGTGTTGATGACTAGTTTGTCGTAAAAATAACATTTTAAACCCATTATTGTCAAAAATATCATTTTTGGCTTGATCTTTGTGAAAATACACATTTTTCTGATTTTGGGCTTTTCCGACCTAGTTTTCGGAAAATTTGTAGAAAAATCATCGTAAGTCGAAATTTGGATCCGTAAATTCTGGAAGTTTGGAACTTTTGTCTACTTTGTTCATAATTTTTAATAGCTTCTAAAAAGTGTGAAATTTCTCACCTTCACAGGTTGGTCCGAAAATATTTCAAATATGATAGACAGTTTTGTAAAATTTGCCAAAAATTGTAGAAAAATCGTATGAAAACGTGAGAGTGGTCATTTTAAAGGTATAAATCTGAACTCTATCCATGTAAAACAGTTTTGAATAATATTTCCATTAAGAGGTTCAAAACAATCCGAGATTGGACCAAAACGTTTCTGTCAAGGGCTGTTTTATGAGTTTAAATTATGGATCCTAGAACACAACACTCATTTTTGTTATTTAAAGTGTAGAAATCCCAGATCTACTAGTTTATATGTAATATATGTGATAAAACATACTTTTCTCAAAGTTCTTATAAATATCCAAGGGATAAACTTCAAGTTCTTAACATATTTTTAGATTAATGAAGTAATCAACACATAATCACCAAATAATTCATGGAAAACACACATAGTCATGCATATACACATAGATCTACACAAATCAACTTGTATTCTCCCCCAAAAACAAGTAAAAACCAAAAACAATGGGGTATGAACTCACCTTTCTTTGTTGTTCTTGGTTTGAAGAAGAAATGGTAGGAGGTGATGTGATTCTCAGCCCTAACAAGCTCCTTGAAGGAGTTTTCGAATTCTATGAAGTTTAAGAGTATAGATCATGAAATATTATGAGTTAAGAAGAGATTTTTGAACTAATAAAGAAACTAAATCATAGATCCAAGTATGAACTTACCAGAAATGATGATCTTAGTGGAAAAACCTTCTTGGAGATGCCCACAATCTCAAAAAATTTTAGAGGAGTATGAAGGGTTCTTGAGAGAGTTTGAAAGAAAGAATTAGAGGTGGTGTTGTGGGGTGTTTGGCCGAGAGTATTATGAAGAGAGGGGAGGATTGATTTTCTTGCATGGAGGGTAATAAGCTTCATAGATGTATGTGATTCCTAGATATATGTTAAACAATTATGTGTTGTCATGAGCCTAATCCATCCTCCTTCCACTTCTTTTCACTTTTTTTTTTATAAATATTAACACATTGGGCCAAGAATGAGCTCAATGAATGAAGGTGAAATAGCTTTGGGCTCAAATCCTTGGATTTGATCGAATTTCATAGGCCTAATAATATTTTTCGGCCCATTGGGCCCTTAGGATGGTTCACGGCCCAATATGGTATAGATAAATGGGTTATGGCCCATTAGGGTTAATTAATTCATTTATGGCCCATCATGGTCCATTAGAGGTAGAATGAATTATTCTAGGCCCAAATGGCCCAAAATGTTATAGATTGATGAGTTGATGATTTATTGGTCCCTTAGGCCCAATAAAAGAATCCTAGTCCAATGTAAACTTGAACCGGGATGTCTAGGGTTTCCAACCCCTAGTTGAACATATGAGATGTATTTGAACAAGAATAGAGTATAGGCTTTTACAATGGATGATGCTTACATGGGAATAGAATTTCCTAGCAAAATGCCAGTTGTGACAATGAGGTAACTCCACCACTTAATGATTATATTCCTTCTCCACCTCCCTCACCAAAAACAACTACTTCTATCCCAATCACCATCGCACCTCTTCCTCTACCAATATCATCTCAACCACCCACCACTATTCCAGTCTTAATCCCTATTTTTGCAGAATCAACTATTTCGTCCCACACCTATGTTGCACCTGCAAGTTCAGTCAACGTATCTGATAAGGGGGCTAACACTTCAGGTTTTTCAAGTCATGTTACACCACCCATCTCTCCCATTTGCACCAATGACCCGGAAATGATTTTCGGAGATGATCAAGATGATGATTTGGACAGATTCGCTTACGGTCCTTTTCAAATAAGGATTGACAATGAAGATGAAGTCTCTACTACAAAAGGGGAACTCAAATCTCTTCATGAGAAGATTGACCAGCTGATTGTCGCATCCAAAGTCTCTACTTCTGAGGCTTACTCCAAAGCCGTTGTTTAGTCAATTCTTGAGCGCGTTACGAAGGAACATACTGCTAATGTCTCTACTTTTGTCCAAGGTAGTCTCTAAATCTATTGGTGTCTGCAAGACAACGACCGAAAAATTCGATAAACTAATTATTGATACAATAGAATTCATGGAGGATTACAAGAACATCTACAACGCCAACATAGTGACTACAAACAAGGCTATTCAGAATGTTGGTACCATGTTCCAAGCGGAAAAGGAGAACTTTGTCAAACTTCGAAAAGCGCTTCAGTCTGATCATAACACTGCGAAAATCACAAAGCTTCAGGAGGATCTGGTGGCAGAAAACGAGATTATGGATGCTCTCGCCATCAAGGAGGAAAAGTGTAAAGTGTTGGAAACCAAGCTTCACTACACTGCAAAGAAGGTCGATGATTTGCTAGTAGAGAAGGCAGTCACGAGAAGTTGTATCTTCGACGTGACTGGACTGCTCTCTTATATCATTTAGACTCGTGATCCCATGATCTCAATCACAGTAAAGACACATTTGGCTAAAAAGATAAGACCGGTGTGTGCTATGTTACACCGTTTGGAGGCTGTTTTGACGCCGATGTATTTTCTGAAACAAGGGGGAGAAGGTAGCTCCAAAGTTCAAACGAATGAAAACCCCAAAGCTCCAATTAAACCTCCTGTCATCAAGCAAGAACAAAATAGAAAAGAAAAATTGTTCAATGAAGAACCCATTATTGATGATAGCGAAGACGAAGAGCCTGATGAAGCTGAGCTCAAAAGGCGGAAGGCTCGCGAGGCAGAGATAGACGAACATGCTCGCATTGTCAAAGAGGCAGAAGAAAAAGAAAGAGCCGAAAAGGAAGCTCAGGCCACTCTTAAAAGCAAAATGTTAATATTTCCTAAGTGGACCCTGAAGCACATTCAAAACCAAGTCGTGGATATGCCAAGCCAGTATTGGTTGGATCCAATTGCTTCTTTTGAAATCTAAAATACACAGGATTCGCAATTAGACCTACCAATCACACCAAAGGTGTTCAGGTTTCGTCCTTTTGTAAAGGTTGCTAATGTACCTTTCACAGACAGCATTGCAGATCAAATGTTGTTTACCTTCTACTTGAAGCACATGAAGCCCCAGTTTGAGACTTGGAGTGCGAGCAAGATTGTTGCTGTGAAGGTCACTGGGGCAATCGAGACTGAAAGCTTCCCTAATGCGAAGTTTAAAGTTGCGAGAGGATCGGCATGTCAAGCCTACGAATTCACTCTCGCAGACTTGCCTTTCTTGAACCCCCATGACTGGATGGTGATATATAATATTCTGTTGAGACAAAAGGAGAAGTACAAACATGTGGTGTCCCATCTTGAACTTTTGATCAAGTCATATATTCAGGAAGTTAGAATGATGGATGTGGATATTGCCACTGTTCTGAGGCAAAAACCAAGTGTTGTTCCAAAGGAAGCTCCGAAAGACTTCGAGAAGCTCAAGACAGGAAAATTTTACAAGGAAGGATGGTTTATGGTATACACGTCTAGAGATCGTCCAGAAGAAAATCAACGCAAGTTATACTTTCATCTCAAAGACAAACATCTATTTACTACTACTTGTCTGGAGTTTATTTTCGAGCTGGTTGCGAGGTTTAAGGGCAACAACAAGGATGACGTGAAGCGTTTCACGGATGTGATTACATGGTATATTCAAGTTTCCAAGCTATTGTTGAGCTTCATTCCCAAAGTCTACGACGTGCAGAAGCGAATCAAGAACTAAATGGCTATGGTCTCAATTGACGCAAAGGGGGGGATTGTTGAAGATTTAGGTGTTGTTTGTTTTTACGAAGATAAAATGTCTGAAATCTGCGGACCACCTCTGCAATCCTCTATAGGAGAAAAGGTGGAACAAATGAATGCAGCATTTAATAAAAAGTATGTTTGTTTTTTAACGTCTACAAACTGCTGTAGTAAGTTAAACTAAGGCGTGAAGAGGTATGAAGAAGTTGGTTTAGTGCTGCGCCACGCAGCACACGCGTAGTAGTTTTTACGTCAGAAGTCTTTTGAAAAACAAATAGTTGCGAAGGGACAAGTGTTGCGCGTGTGCTGCATGGCGCAACAATAAGTGGTCTGAAGTGGTTTTTTTAAAAAAACAAACAAACAGCACCTTAATGTTGCATCATTGGGCCTGTTTTGTTTAGTCCATTTTGGGGGTAGCTCACTAAGCCCTCGGGCTTACAGTTTTCAGTTTATTGTTTCAGGTACTTCTGGAGATCATGGAAAGGCGAAGGCGTGACCGTACCGCTCCTCATCCTTATGTTATGATTTTTGGGACACTCTGATGGAAAATGATTTGAAAACATTTTGTAAACAATGCTATTTGGTTTTTATTTATGTTTGAAAAAGTTTAAATTTGGCGTAAAATTTATGGATGTTACAACGTATTTTTGTTAACTTTTATAATTATCTTTGTAACCCTATTTTACGCCTCTACAAAAGCAATTCTTCATCGAGTTCTTCTGAGGCGTGACTGTTAATCATTCAGCACCAGTTTGATCACATTGTGTTCTTGTTTACTGTTTTTAATCTATTCGATCATTAAGGATTTATTCTTATCATGTTTCATAGTTGTGGAAAATCCTAAAACTAGACAACCTGCAAGTATTGTTGGTATAGCCTTGCAAAAGTAGTAGACATAATATACACTGCCTAGGATGTGCTTTCATGCCTCTTGGGTAAGCTTGAGGAGGGATACACACATGAGGCATACCGGCCGACCCAACCAAAAGTCCCACTATGATCTTTTTAATTGTCACAACTTAAATATATGTTATCAAAGATAGAATTAGTAAATTATTTTGGTAGTTGGCACTAGCCTTGCCCTCCAATGTATTCTCATTAAGGGAGTTAGATTGTACTCATTTTAGACTCAATTGAGCCCATATTGTTATTTATTGTCACAACTCCTTGTGTTAGGATTGGATAATTTGCATGTATGCTTCCTTCGTTGGATGTGGTAGTTGTTTCTTAGTCCCCATCTCTGGATTCGAACCCTAATTATTTGTCACCTTGTCACCAACATAGTAGACCATTATCCTCCCATCGAAAGTTGATAGGATAAAAAATATGATTGATGTGTCGCTGACACAATGGTCGAGACATCCTTTGAGTTATCATGGATCATCACAAGAATAGGCAGATCCCACGTCAAACTTTTATCTAATAAATGTATTTCTTATAGAATTCATGGTCCGTTAAATGTATTAGCTTTCGAATTACCAAGATTATCCGAGGTAGTGGATATCATCAAATAAATCATAACTGATTTAATGAGCCATTCGCAGTTTCGTGGCTTGAATTTGTTCGTACTTACACATGAAAGACTTCCATATCCAAGAGATAAACATATGACTACCGGTAAGATCAACTAGGTAGCATTCATCTTCGATATAGCCTACCACGCACCGAAAAGTCGACACATGAAAGACAATCATTTAAAGAAGCAAAACAATTAGTTAGAGTAAAAAAGAACATGATCATGAAAGACTTCCATATCCAAGAGACCAAGCAACTCTCCATGGGTCATGCCATCGAAGTGTTGGCAATGACATAATCGACCACAAAGACCGCTTCAAGGTCTGTTGATGCCGTGCATAGAGTAATACAAAAAGGAACCTTGTTCACAGGCCCGGCCCAAATACATGGGCGAGATGGGCAAAGGCCCAGTGCAGCACAAAAAGGAGGGCATCATCTTAGCACAATAACTAATAGTATGTATATATATGTTTTGGCCCAAAAAAACTAATATCCTTGATACTCTTTTCCAGCGCAAGGCCTGCAAGATGGGGCGGGAAAGCAAAAAATAATTAGTGGGGCGAAAGTTGTAATCCACATGTGTCATTGGTTGATTGCCAATCGAGTACACCTAGAAATCTAGAAGCTTTAGAAGATGAAGGGGCATCCTCATCAAATTCAAATCAATGAATGCTCGTTTTGAATCTAGTTTCTATTTTTCTTTTCTTCTCTCCAATTTCTAAATATCTTTAGGGCTTTGTAAGGATTTGGCGATTCCAGTTTCTCTTTTACGATTAGATTTTTGATTTTCTGATTCATTGATTCTCATATGAGGTATACCATTTTCTGTTTGGTGATTCTTTTCTCCTATTCTCATTATCTGATCACTATTCTCATCTGGTTATTCCAGTTTCCTGATCTGTATGATTAGTACACTTGAAGTTCGAAATTGGACTGCTTGAGACAAGGAGGTCGAAGCCTTTGGTTCAAATTTCCGTATTTGAAAGAGTTGTAGAATGGAGTTTGAGGCCTTCTTACTTGGTAATTCTTAAATCCATGATTCCGTTTTTAGGTATATCATATAATAATCAATTGAAGTTACTAATTTTTGTTTTATGTTTTGTGATCCAGGAGGCTATATGTATACCGAATAATAATCAATTAGAATTCTAATTATTTTGTTTTTTTTTATTAGAAGACACAAGTAGGTATATAATTTTCCATTGTTGCTATTTCACAATATTTTTTTTTTAAAATGATTCATTTTATGATTTCATTATTCATTTTTCAGGTCAGTTAACATCTTGAAAGTAAAAACATAAACATAAACTTTGGTTCTTTTGTTTCGGTCTTTCACTTTTTTGTTTTCAAATGACTTTTGTTTTTATTGCCCTTTATCTTGAATTCTTGAAAACGAACTTGGAGTTGGGTTTTTTCCCCTTTGGCTTTGATTCTTGACAGACGAATTTGCCAAGCAGATAAAGACTTTTCCCGGTTGCCCTTTGTCTTGAAGACTTGGTAAGACATAACTCATCAGTGGTTTCTTATTTTTATTGTAGTAAATAGCTAATTTACTTATTGTTTATTCATTTTTATGATTTTGCTGTTTTGTTAATTTTAACTAAGTAATGACTAATTGATTCTAATACCATTTTTGTTCACAAAAACAGGCTTGTATGTTTGTTTTGGAAGTGGTAAGGGATGGTGATTTTTAAATTGTTGATTCGTTAAATGGCTCTCAAGACAATGGTTCTAAGTTTTATGTAGCTTATTAAGGTAATTTAGTTTAACGGTTAAATTCTTTTAGTTTGGTAAATTAGGAAAAATTTGTATAATTTGTTTATCCAGTTTTATATTTGTACAACTTTTATTTTTAGTCACTTCTCTTCAAAATGTCCATTGTGATAGGATAGTTGCTTTTGCTTGAAGAACAACTACAAATAAATGATTATTTATTGACTTTTAGTTTGTATGAACCTCAAAAGGTAACTGATTGCTATTAATTGTTTGATGGTTGCTTTTTTTATTCAACCACTTGGCATTAGTTTACATGGAGACGAGTTTTTTAAATAAAAAAGAATGTATGAATACGAGTTTCTAAATAAAAATTTTATTCAGTTACATTTTATAAGTTTACTAGTTGTGACATCCGTATATTATACGAGTTGATTAAAACAAAATGTTAAGTACCAACGATTAAATATAAATTTTATTTGAATTTGAAATTGAAATAAATGAAAATTACGAGGAAAAAAAAATATGCAAAAAATAAATAAATTAAAATTATGTGTTTAGTGTATACTAAACGGGTTAATTATAACAAAATTATAAACACAAAGGTTTGAACTGTAAATTTATTTGAAATTTAAAATTTAAAATTTAAAATTTGAAATTAATAGTCATTATGGTAGGTTTAATTTATGGAAACTAAATTAATGATATATTGAAAATGAAAATTAAAGTAATGACAAGTGGAAAATAAATATATATCAAATTATGAAAAAATGACATGTGACTAATTTTATGAGAGAATGACATGTGGTAAAATCATTTTCATTTATTAGGGTAGATGGTGTGTAGTTTTCAGTTTAGATATAGGGGCATTGTTAAGCCTTTTTGCCCAGGGTAACAAAAACCTATGAATCGGCCCTGCTTTTTCAAGTCACACGATGGCGTCTATTAGGTATGCAACCGATGACCCCACTTAATGTTCAACGCTAAAGAGCCATGTAATATGTAAAAAGTTAATAAGACTCCTAAAATGTAAAGTTTTATCGAGTCACCAAATTTTAATTTTGATCAAGTTTTCAAATTAAGCTTATTTATAATGAGTATTTTCAATGTCCCCAAGCAATCAAATCTAACCGAAAGCCTTGCTATCAACCTAGCTTGGTATGATTGTCATAAAATTCTTGTCATCTTTTAATAAAAGCGAATGAATTTGTAGATATTTTATATGTACGATAGACCCACAAGTCTTCCCCAAAAAACGCCATTCACATGGATAATTATAAGCATGGTGGTAGGGATCTTCTGTCTTCATTCATCAATCTATACCCATCCCTAATAATTCAAAACTAAACAAATATTATATCAAACATCACTCATACATTTTTGTCATACCAAGATCTTATTCGAATCCTATACTATTCTTACAAAAAGACAACAACCATCTTCCAAAAAGAGTAAAAACTAAATACCCTTAAACCTAGAAACACCTAAAAACGTCGACACTATTCACCGAGGAAAAAGACACCAAGAAACGTGTTTAACTTGAATTTTACTTTGTTCAATATACAGTTACATGCTGTTTATACCAAAAAGAAGAAGAAAACAAGACATACAGACCCTACCCCACCTAGACATATCCCTCCATCAAAAACGTCAAATTTGTGCATTAAGCACTTGTACATTACGTATCCAATTGTACAAGTGAAACATGCGTGGTGATGTGGCCAAGCTAAACTCCAGTCTTTTCTTTCTTTGTGTAGTAATTTTCAACAAGAAGACTAAATCTTTACAAGATTGATGACGTCAGCCGGGTTTTCTCTTGTCGAGCTTTACTTGAATATTGTACCATTTTTTCTTTGATCCATCTTTTATGGATGCTTTTTTTTCATCTTTTAAAACAACCTTTTTCTTACTTCTACTGCTACTATTACGCTTTGTTTGTGAGGTAACTGTGTATGATGCGTGTATTTCGTTTCTTTGTTTAAGAAGCTCATCAATCTACAAGAATCATAATATATATATAATATTAGCTTTGATTTAATTATAGATGAACAAAAAGGTAAATAGCACAAACGACACTAAGTTTACACTAAAATTTCAATTTTTTTATAATTCTGATAACGTTACCGGTCAACCGAGTTACCAGCTGATGTGGCATGATGACATGTCAATTTTGATGACATGGCATGTTGACGTGTCAAAATTAAATTTTTTTACCTACAAGACACTAAATTTTCATTTTTTTCGATTTTGATACTAAGTTTAATTTTTTTTTTCCAATTTTGACACGATTTTTTTGTTCCAAATTAAACGTCATTTTTTCCAATTTTGTTCATTGTTGACAATTTTCCATTTGAAACAATATAAATATATTCTTTATTACATTTTAAACCGTATAAATACATTTTTTTTCGTTTAAAAACCACATTTTTGTTATAAATACAAGGTTTTTTTTACATTCAAAACAAGATGTTATGCATAAATATGGATTAGTTACATTATTTATAAAAAATATTTATACGATTTCAAATGGAAAATGGTCAACATTGAACAAAATTGGAAAAAATGACGTTCGATTTTGAGCAAAAAAAAGTGTCAAAACTGAAAAAAAAAAGTTAAACTCAGTGTGAAAATCGAAAAACTGAAACTTAATGTTTTTGGTGGGAAAAAGTAAGCATGTAATGTCAGCATACAATATCATCAAAATTAACATGTAATCACGCCACGTCAGTTGGCAACTTGGTTGACCTGTAAAATGGTCAGAATTAAAAAAAAAAAAAAAAAACTAACAGTGTCAAATTAGAATTTTGGTGTAAACTTAGTGTCTTTTGTGCTATTTACCGTTAAAAAACAGTCCAAAACTAAAACTGATCATGCACTCACAAGAACAAGAAACGGGGCCTAATAAAAAAAGAAAATTAAAAGTAAAAAGATAATGAAATTGGTTTTTTTGTTTGGAAAAAGGAAATGTTTAATTATATTCTAAAAGGGGTCTTTGTGCATCTCTAGAGTTGATCTCACTATAGAATTTCAATAAAGAGAATGTGGTCAATGCAACAACTAACACTATACGGTTTGTATGTATTTTTAATGGGTAAAATCGTCTTGAGGGAAAATTTGCTTCTCTTATGTCATGTGGTTTTGGCAACCATTTCTAAGGATATGACTATACTCGAAACGGATGAAAGAAAATTTACTTAAAAGACAACTTTACCCCTTTACAAAGGTATCATGTTGTGATAGCATGTAAAAGAAAAGAGTAAATTACAAGAATGGTCCCTATGGTTTAGAGTAATTTGCGTGTTTGGTCTCTGACTTATTTTTTTTTTAACTCGGAAAATCCCTATTATTTGTTTTTGTTATGCAGTTGGTCTCTGTCTTACCTAAAAAGACTATTTTTTCCTTTGATTTTTTAATTTATTTAAATAAACACACACCCAACCCCACCCATTCACCTTACCTTACCTACCCCACCATTTTTCCATATTTAAATAATAGTCTTTTTAGATAAGACAATGACCAAACACGTAACAAAAAAACAAAAAATAGGGACCAAGCGCGTAACAAAAACAAATAGTAGGGACCTTCCGAGTTAAAAAAATAAGTTAGGGACCAAGCGCGCAAATCACCCCAAACCATAAGGACCATTCGTGTAATTTACTCAAAAGAAAATTAGGATGTTTATGTAGGCAAAGAGACAAGAATCTAGGTAGCGTTTGATACGATGGAATCAAAGAAGGAATGGAATGGCTCATTCCATTTGAATGAAAAAAAAAAAAAAGAATGCGGTTTGCTATGCATAATGGAATGAAAAGGAATCTGATTCCTTTCATCCTTTTAATTTCCATTCCATCTTAGGATGGCTTGAAAATTGTATTATAATACATTCTTATATACAAACTATAGTTTCATTTTCTAAAACTAACTAGAAAATAATGTTTTTATTATAAACTTATTTGGGTTTTAGTGTAAATAACGAATTCTATCATTAAAATTACATAATACATAGAATATTGTTAAAACTTAAAAGTATACCTTTTATTTACATCTAACTTATAAAAAAAAAAAAAAAAAAAAAAAAAAAAAAAACTTATACGAATATCCATTCCATTCCATTCCTTCGTGATTCCATTCCATCCAACCAAACATAAAAACTAAAACAAGAAATTGATTATTAAACTCACCGTTTGCATTTCTTGTGCATATTTGTTTGTCATCTCTGTAAATTGTGCAATAACTTGTTTATATTCACTTTCAAATTTAGAAATTTCTGTTCTTTTTGAAGAAATCTGAGCTTCAACAACACGAAGATTCTCCTTTTCATCAACAAAAGAACCCGCACAAAGCACTTCAATTGTGTAATTAGCACTTTTAAAGAAATTGTCACCTAACCCAAATCATAAATTAATAACAATAATAATTAGAATCATGTATAAAATAAAACCAATATAATAATCTCAAATGGGTAAATTCATATATTTCATAAATCTAACCATAAACAGCAAATGTATGAACTCCAGCTTTTAATTCGCTAATTTCACATGGCTGAAATCCTTCGAGCTTTTTGAAGAAAGCAGCATCTGGGTCTCTTTTAATCATCTGGAGCCGATAGATAATGAAATGAAATACAATTCAAATGTTAAAAGTTTGGGGGTATTTTCGTCTTTTACTCACTGTGTTAGATGGTTGATCCAATTTATAGACTGGGAAACCGAGGAAATACATCCCAGCAGATGTCAGTTTTCCTTTTTTTGCACTATCTTCCTGAAACATGAAAAGACACCTTTGTCCTTTTAGTTTTTTACTAATTGCGTTTTCCAAAACTACCCCTAACAAGAAGAAAAACAGAAAGTAGTCAAAGTACAATGGTGTATACCTGCAAAGCGAGATACAATCCACCATTTTCGTCTTGATCAAAATACAAAAGCTGCAAAAAATCAAAAAATCAAAACCCTATTTACGAGTTTTCACCCTTAATACGAGTTTTCTAAAAGGACAAAACAGTAAATTTGCAAAACCTTGAACTTGCTCTTGTCTGCTGATTGCACTCGACAAACTATTCCAGCCTGTGCTTCTTTCTCTGTTATCCTAATAGAATAGAAATGCGCACATTGCTTTTCAACCTGTTAAAAAAATACAAGATTTTATATGAACAAACAATCACAGTTTTTTTATAAAATTAAATTGGGTTTAGTTTTCAAGTATTCAGAATCTACCTTTCTAGAAACAGATTTCCCCAAAGTTAATGGAAGTGTAGGAACTGAACCATTTATTGCCTCCTCCAACACAGTAGCTGATACAATAGTTTTTATTGGAACTCCAAGTTTACTGTAACAATATATAATATGTATAATCTCAAGTTATTTATAAAACCGATTCAAAATCAAGAAAAGGGTAGGAATCAAGAATGTAAAAAAGACCTAAAAATTGCAGCAAACATGGTGTTCATAGCTCCCAAACTTGAAAGATCGAGCTCCAAATCTTGATTTTCAGCTTCAACAGCCTGAATGATTATTATTATTATAGTGTCAAAATGAAATAAAAGCTTATAAATTTTATTAAAATTCAATAATGAAATGGTCACCTCAAAACCAGCACTATCATACTGTTGTCTTTTGTCTGGATCGGATAATATATTATAGGAATAAGTGATCTCGTTAAACATATCAGCTGATTTAGGGTCATTTGCATTTTTGTCTGGATGATACCTTGAATAAAGATAAATAGATACATCTGTAATTAATATGTATCATGGATAACAATAAAATTGAAGTTTTTGAGTATCAAAAGTGAGATATGTAGCTTTGTAACGTATTTAATAATTACTATCCTTGAATTTACAGAAAAATAACAGGCCGATATTGAATATACGTGAATCTTATAATATGGTATATACATAGATCAATTGGATAAAAGGAACAATAAGATTAAAGAACCTAAAAAGGGGGAAAAGAGAACAATCGACAAAGTAAGAAAACATACTTCAAAGCTAATTTACGGTAAGCGGTTTTGATTTCTTGATCTGTGGAGCTACGAGAAACACCAAGAACATCATAAGGGTCTCTCCTTAATTGAATTTCTTCCTCGTTCTTCTCCGATTTTGATCTGTGAGCTGGCATTTTCAAGCAATTTTGAAAATCAACCTAAAAACCCTAAAATGTGTTCAAGAAAAGAGAAATCTTTCTCTACAAAAACTTGTTTGTGATCATGAAGAAGACGAAGAAGCATAAAACATGATCATTTGGAGAAACCCTGGTAACAGATCGCAGCTCCTTTGATTTGTTGGCAGGGCTTCCTCGTTGGAGGAGAAGATGTAGAATTCTTTTTGGGAAAACGAAGTTAGAAATCGAAGAAATGGAGGGGAAATTAGTTGGAACTCTTTTCCATGTAATCTCTCTCATTATTTATATTTTACACTTCATTACCTTGAGCTTTACATTATTAAAATTTAGTCCCTCTATTTTTCTCAATAATCATTTTAAAGACATTACAATAAGTTTCTATTTTTACGAAGTTCAAATATGGATGTTTGTTGGCTTAATTCTTTGTAGTCCTCCGCCCATTCAAAGGGTTTTGGTAGGTGATGTCATTTATTTCATGAAGGTCATATATAGGGGGGTGTTTGGCTTAGTTTTTTACAGCATAAAAGTCATTTTCCAAAAAGTTACAAAAAGTCAGGTTTTCTGGCTTTTCCAAAAAGTTGATTATTTTTCTATCAAAAATTCAAAAGTTGCTTTTAAAAGTGTTTTGTCAAACATCTTTTGGCTTTGATCTTTTACTAAAAGTTCTTTTGCATATAAAAAGCTAAGCCAAACACCTCCTAGATGCATATATTTATCACTTTTTCAATCAAGCTAGCTCAAATAGTTATGAGAGAATTTTCATGGTTAACTATCTATTTTTTTAGAACTATATTCTAACACAAGCTTACCTGATATTTAGTCTTTAGATCTCATAAGCCTATTCGATATGTTTAAAGGTAATGGCTCTTCTTTTCATGTTTCAACTGTGAAATGTTGTTTGATGCTATAAGATATTTATTTATAACAAATGATCAAATATTGGAGGAGTTATAATTAAGTTACATTGTCCCCATCGAATCAGTTTTGTAGTTGTGGTAGCCGATGTGCAAGGTACGTGAAGAATACATTATTGTTTACTATATATAATATTATATATAGTACATTTTATGTTATCATACATATAAACCAATATTTTTAATAAACATGGATTGAATACTAACCATTGGAAAAGGAAGTTTGAAAGTGGAAGGAACAATAAGAACAATGTTATTAATGGTTCCATCTCCAAATATATCCCGTACGTTGCGCAGCGCAGTTTAAAAACATATTGTTAAAATATTGAAAAATATATATTTAAAATGGTTATATTATTGACATTAACTTTGAAATACACTATATATATATATATATATATATATATATATATATATATATATATATACAATTGCAATTATTTTGAACAATAATATTCATTGACATCAACCAACCTTTTTCATTAATAGAATTAAATATAATTATCTATTTAGTATTATTTTTAACAATTATTATGATTGATTAATTATATTTTTTCTTATACGATCATTTTCTAATTTCAATAATGATGTTCATTTAAAATACAATTTATTTGTAGTTGAATGTAATTTATAATTTGATGTTATTATCTTTAAAAATTATTATTAATTAATTTTAAACCACTTATTATTAATAATAAGTTAAAGAAGACTCTTAAGAACTACTTAATATTATTATTAAAAGACAAAACTGTAAATTTGGTCCCTGTGGTATGTGGAAAATTGGAACTTTGATCCAAAAAGTTTTGGAGTTGCACCACTGGTCCAAAATAAGAATTCTATTGCATGTTTAGTCCAAAATTGTTTGAAAATATTTCAAAGACAAAACTGCAAAAATAGTCCCTGTGGTTTGCATTTTTTCAGGAAACAAGTCCAAACCACGAGTTTTTTGGTTTTGTGGTCCTTTTGGACTGGTTTGTTTGTGAGAATGGTCCCTGTACTTAACATCCGTTAAATAGAATCTGTTAACCCCCTCATGTGCCTTGCACGTGAGGGTATTTCTGTCCTTTTACTTATAGGGACCATTTTTGCATATGGAAAAATAAAACATCCTTTATATATCGTTTTCTTTTCCCAGCTTCTTCCCCAACAAATCTTCTTCCCCAACGTTCTTAATTGTTCTTCCCCAACGACTCTTCTCTTCCATTTCTCCTTTCCTGACTTGCAATCGAACAATGGTGGTTTGTTTTTGTGGAAAGCTTGCTTTGGTGAAAACGTCTTGGACACCACTGAATCCCGGCAGGAGGTTTTATGCTTGCCCTACTAAGGATTCTGTTTGTGGGTTTATCGGGTGGGTTGACCCACCTATGTGTGCTAGGAGTAAAACCATCATACCTGGTCTTCTAAGAAACATAAATACATTGGAGGAAAGATGTAATGGGCTGGTAAGAAGTATCAACATGTTACAGGAACAGTGCAATGGACTTTTGAGCAGGAACAACATGTTGGAGGCAAGGTGTGATGCATTGAAGGATGAAGGTTTCAAGCTGAAGATGTATTTATGTGCAAGTTGGTTTATGTTTGTGATTGTTATCTTTAGTACTTGGTCTATGTAAGGGATAGGGTTAGGCAAATGTGGGGATTTTTGTTGATCAAGTGATGCAGGGTAAAAATGGTATAATTTTGTTGTAATTTGACTTCATCATGTTTGTAATGAATTCCAATGTTGTTAATGATATAAATGATATTCAAGTGTGAAAATGTGTTCAAAATGTGTATCAGTTGTCAGATATAAGCACATAAATAGAACCAAAATGTAACAAAAGTACATTACCAAAATACATGTCATAAATTTACCAAAATGAACATTCCATTAACCACATGAGTGGAACCAAAAACCATTACCAAGTTAAGCATACAAGTGTCTGTGCACCATACATAACCACATCATCAAACCATAACTAAAGTTTTCAAAAACAAACAGTTTTTAACAACAAGAAACTAAATAGTCATTGCACCACAACAAATAACCATAATCACTTCTTAGATTGATTCCCTCCTTGCCCTTTACAGGTCCTAGAGTTGTGTCCTTTATTCTTGCATTTGCTACAAGTAACACTAATATGTTTCCTTGATAGCTTCTGCACTCCATCATTTGTTGGCCCTTGGGAATTTTCTCCTTGCATCTCATTGACTCCATCACCTTCACTTGCCTTCTGCCTTTTGCTTAACCTTTCACCCTCACTTTGTCTTCTTTTTTTCTTAGGCCTTCCCACCTGAGTGTGATGTGGAGGAGGGATTAGCTTTGTTGGACAATTACTTTTAGGCCACATGGGTCTCCCTTTAATTGGTTCCACCTTAAATGAATAAGCTTTTTGCCATGTCTCTAGCCAATACACCTTGTGTACCCACTTGTAAATGTCAAGCTCAGCCTCAGGGTCTTTGCTCATTTCATTCAGAGTTGCAATTGCATGCCTGCAAGGTATTCCCATTAATTCCCACTTTCTGCAAGTACATGTTTGGTTCCTAACATCCACCACATGTTGATCTTGCAATGCTCCAGTGACTTGATACTTGTTTGCCCCATTCCACCTAGCAATATATTGTGAAGCACCTTTTTTCCTTGCATCTAGGATGTCTGTTGATGTAGGTGTTAGTGGACCTTTAGCCTTCTTCATTGCCTTCATGACATTGCATATCCTCTTCATTAGATACTCCTTAATGAACTCTAAACATGAAATTACAGGTTTGTCTCTGCCTTTCTCTATCTTCCCATTAAACACTTCACACATGTTTGAAATCAACACATCAGAAACAGCTCTTCCTGCACATTACAATAATGCTGATAAATAACTGAAACACATAATCTTTACCATATGCAAACATATACAATTACCTGAGAAATGACTCCTTGCCCAATGTACAGGAGGAATTTGCTTCAACCATTGACATGCCTCCTTATCATACTCACTAAACTCTTTCATCAAATGTTCAAACTCAGGAATGGTGGTTGCTGATGCACACCTCCATAAATGGTCCCTGTACTCAGTTAGCCCCCACTTCTTTCTCATATTGTCATGAATATGTCTAATACAATACCTATGCTCAGCATTGGGAAACAATTGATCAACTGTAATTTGTAATCCCTACATGACTCAACATACAATAATTAGAATTAATTTCTTGGTAAAAAAAACACAATCTAAATGATCAATTGATGAGTTTTAATTTACCTTTTGCCTGTCACTTATGAAAGTATAGTTTGAGTTGCTCCCAAGCTCCAAGTCATCCCCAAGGTTTTCTAAAAACCACTTCCAGCTAGTTGTGTTTTCAGACTCAACAATTGCATAGGCTAAGGGATAAATTCCATTGTTGGAATCTAGACCAACTGCTGTAAGAACCTGACCAGGGAATGGGCCTTTCATGAAGGCACCATCCAAACCTACTAAGTCTCTAAGACATGCTTTGAAACCTTTTTTCAGTGGACCCAAGCATACATAAATCCTTCTAAACTGCCTTGTTGGGGATGCAGGGTTGCCATTAGGACACACATCTATCTTGACTGTTGTGTCTGGGTTTGTAGCTTGAAGTTCAAGAGCATAGTCCCTCAACAACTCAAACTGTTTTGTGTAGTCCCCAGTTACATGCTTTCTTGCCATATCTTTTGCCCTAAACACCTTATCCATCGAAATACCCACCTGGTAGGTCTTTTGAAAGTGATCTTGTATGGCTCTCAAAGGAATCTTCGGATCTGCCTCAACTTGATCTATGATTTTCTTGCAGATTAATGAAGCAGTACAAGCTCTGAGTTTTCTTGTTTGTAAGCATGTATGAGTTTGGTTTAAGGTCCTTATAAACCAGTCAGATTCGGGGTTTGACCTAGATGCATGTATATACCAACCACATGTTTCTTTTTGTGTCTTTACGTCTTTGCCCTTGCTTTTTGAAGTGGTAGGTTGAGTCCCCACTTGACCTTTATTGATGACAGGTACAACTCCTCTGCACTGTGCCCTAAGCCTTTGACTGTCATTTTTTTTAAAGAATAGATTCCTTCTTGTTTCTAGTGCGTGCACATCAATTAACTCCTTTAATGCTTTTTTACTTTTAAACTTTTGTCCCACTGAGAATGACTGTATATGTACTGACCCAAGGCTGCACCTTTTTTCTTTTCTTAAATTTCTTATGAGAGCTCTTCTTTCTCTGTCTTGGTCTGATCCTTCATCCAATGATTCGAACTCCTCATTGTTGATCACTTCCATATCTTCAGGTTCATGACCATCATTAATACATGCTCCTTCAACATCACTTTCAACATTTAGAAAGAAGTCTGCCATGTCCACATCAACATCTTCTATATTGTTCTCCTCATCCATTATGTCATCCACTTTATCTTCATTTTCTGATTGTTTCCCATCATGATCATCACCTTCATCCTTTTCATACTCTTCATCACTCTCTTCAGATTCAACATCCCCTTCATACTCTTCAACATACTCATCACTTCCATTTAAATTTTCCATAAGGTTGTCAAAAAGTTCATTATATTGTTCATCATCATTAATGGGTGGGGTGTTGTAGCATCCATCAATATGGTCATTATCATAAACCCCAATCATCTCATCCCCTACATTAGCAATATTTGAAGTAAATGGATTGTAGCATCCTTCAACAACAGTTGCAGCCTCATGAACCTCCTTAACACCCTCATTAGTGTTTTCCTTCTCTTTTAAATCATCAATATCCTCTAAATTAAGCCTCTTGCTACAAGAACCTTCCTCTCTTTTTGAATTCCCAACTCTACCCCTTCTATACTCTGGAGAGAATGCATCAGTTTTACTCCCAAAAAGAATCAAAGACATGTACTCACCAATTGGTTCATCATTGACATGGTTCATATTTCTCAATGGAGATTCTACATGAACTTCAGCCTCATATTTAGCCCCTTGATCATCATTTTTTGGTAATTCCTCAATGACAACTTTACCCTTTGCATTTGGAGACATGAAGTATGTGAGTAGATTTGTCTTCCCATGTTCTGTGTACACTTCAATCAACTTGTTATTTTGAATAAATTTAGAAAGATTGATAACATCCTGATCATTCCCTAAAGCTCTAAGACCAAATTGAAAGTCACCATTGGGTATCCTGAAATGGTAGTATATCACTGGGGATTCAACACTCAATTCAATCATCCGTGGGTCTGGGTAACCTAGGTCAAGCATTATGGCATCAAGTTCATGTACAGAAAACTCATCTATGTCCACATAATCAACATAACGCACTTCACCTCCAGTATACTTTATGTCAGGTAACTTAGTAAACTTCCCACCATGATGAAGCTTAATACTAAACCATGTGGGTGCACCCGCTACAAGTCAAAATTGTACATGATAACAAAGTCAAAATTTGGCGGATTTTAGTATAAATCAAGGGTAAAATGAAAAATAGGAATGTTTAAGAAAACAGAGCAACTTACCATATAAGGATGATACGTCGACAACTTCATTTTTTGGTCTGATCTGCCACATTACGTACACCATTTCGACTTTAAAGTATGACCTTGTCTCCTTTTGCTTCGATTAGGTTCTTTGGATAACGACTTTTTTTTTTGCAGGTTTAATGGAGCAGAAGGAAGAAGGAGGGAGGTGGGGAGTTGACGGGTGTTTGGGATTGTAAATGAGGGATAAAAGGTAGAAGGAAGTGTTGACATTTGTATGCCAAAATGGTCCCTGTAAGTAAAAAGACAAAAATACCCTCACGTGCAAGGCACATGAGGGGGTTAACGGATTTTTTTTAACGGGTGTTAAGTATAGGGACCATTCTCACAAACAAACCAGTCCAAAAGGACCACAAAACCAAAAAACTCGTGGTTTGGACTTTTTTCCTGAAAAAATGCAAACCACAGGGACCATTTTTGCAATTTTGTCTATTTCAAATGATGGATTTGCCCTTTTAATTTTGTTTTTTTCATTTTCTTTTATTTCCAACAATTAAAGAAAATTCTAAATTAAAATACTCTCTCTCTCTTCTTTCTCTCCCTCTCTCTCTCCACTAAAAAAACCATCTCAAAAATATGGCTCTCTCTCTTCTCTCTCTTTCTCTCTCTCTCCCCTTTTCTATCTCGTTTATGGCCTTCTAAGGATGAATGCAAAACATGAATATGAAAGATTTATAGAAAAAAAAAAAGATGAATGAACAGAAGAACATGAATCTGAAAGATTTATACTAAAAAAAGTTGTTCTTGAGCAATGAAAATGAAACCAAGAACCACAAACACACCCGATTTCAGAATTTACAAAAAATACACCTTAAATAACCACAAACATGAAGTCAAGAACCACAAAGAGCATGAAAGATATACCCCTTTCCGTCTCTGTACCTAAGTCAAAATTTATTTCCCTTCATCCTTTCTTCATTCATACAAACACACACCGATCTCAGTTTTGATTCAAATTTAGGGTTTCGATCGGGCTCTCATCTATTTTTATATTTCCTGGATAATAGGTTTGGTCCTCCTTTTCTAATCGATCACAATCCTTCACTCTTTTCGAATTTGATGTTGCAGATCTATCATTTCTGGAACTGAAGCTCTATCAAGAAAACAGTTTGTGTATGTGTGTGTTATGTTCTTGGGTCACAAGAATCCTTTGTTCCTCTGCCACTAGAATTTCCAAAGCCCCTTTGATCTGTTACCGATTTGACAGGGGAATGAACAGAAAATATAGAATTTAACCTTACTGCACCATCAATGGTGAGGGGATGATCACAGTGACGAAGATATAACTGTTTCTTGGAAGAAAAACTTAAGAAACAACCACCGTCTTCCGCATCCATTACAATCTTCTGGTAATCCAACGACAAGGAAATCTCCCATGATGTCCCATTCCACCGCTAACCCAAAAAGGAAGGAAACCAATGACAACTTGCAAGTATTTCGAGGGTTGGTGAGGGATAATTCCTTGGCTACAAACCCTTTTATTAATTCTTCGATTATGAGATCGGGTAAAGAAGAAGATAGGTGTAACATCCCAAAAATACAGGCCAAAAATTTCATTTTTAAATACGTCATTATAAAACCAACAGTGTGATAAAACATCTGTAATACCATGTCATGTCAAAACCGAGTAGGAATAATCAAACGTTTTATCATAAAACAATATCAGAGTGTAATCCCAAAGATCTCATGTGTGGAAAACCATAGTGTGATGCGTTGCGATCAAGCCGGCTCCTTTCCTTTAAACACGAAGTACCTGAAACCAAAACTGAAAACCGTAAGCACGAAGCTTAGTGAGTTCCCCCATCATACCACATACCATACAATCATATAATGAACAGCTAGGAGATACGGGCCTCGCCCAGGCTCATGGAGGTACGGGCCTCACCCACGCTCCGCTAGCTGGGAGATACGGGCCTTGCCCACACTCCACTATCTCTGAGATACGGACCTCGCCCACATTCAGCCACTAAACCATAGCATAAAAGTATATACAATCATATACTAAACAGCTAGGAGATACGGGCATCGCCCACACTCATGGATGTACGGGCCTCACCCACGCTCCGCTAGCTAGGAGATACGGGCCTTGCCCACACTCCACTATCTCTGAGATACGGGCCTCGCCCACACTCAGCCACTAAACCATAGCATACAAGTATATACAATCATATACTAAACAGCTAGAAGATACGGGTCTCGCCCACACTCATGGAGGTACGGGCCTCGCCCACACTCCACTATCTCTGAGATACGGGCCTTGCCCACACTCAGATAATATCACAAATATCATAACACAAACATACTATCAGACATATCTGGGGTGTCCGAACTACCCTTCGGTCCTAACAACCGGACTTGGGGACTATTCCCCCTCCTACTACCACCATCACATATAACATATCATGCCAACGTATAACAGATCGGGTAGCAGCAAACCTAGATGATATCACAAAGACAATCATCTAACATACAACTCCTACTGGTGGGCCGACATTGTGGCCGTAGACCCACCACTACTGGAAGGTAACTCACCTCACACTGCTGAAGTCCCGAAGACACAATCCCACACTTGCTGAAGTCCCGCAGACTCGACCCCAGCTGCTGGCTGACAGATTCCCGAACTGTCAACACCAAAATAACACCCAATTAATAATTAGGTCCCAAAGCATAACCATAAGTACATTCTTTGGGTAATTGCTACATTGCCCCTCGCTTGGCTTATTCAAGCCCAAGGCCCAATCCGTAGGCCCAAAATCAATTAGGAATCAAAGCCCAACACATGGCCCAATTTTCCAAATTAGGCCTAGGCCTATACATGGTCTTATTCTGAGGCCCAACATCATGTAATTATTAAGGCCCATACTATGGCTCAATTTTCCAAATTGGGCCTAAACCCCTTACATGGGCCTTACCCTAAGCCCATTAAATTACTCTAGTTCAATTGCTTGCTCTTGGATGGTCCATTATTTTCTCAATCATTTAGGCCCAATAAAAAGGCCCAACAATAAACCCAAGTGAAATTAGGGTTTCACATAAAATGATGATTAGGGTTAAGTTTCCTGCTTAACCCATTAAGGACTTAATCCATTAAGGGCTTACTCCATTAAGGACTTAATCCATTAAGTCCAATATTGCTTAGATTAATCTTTACCAATGATTATTATTTAATATCTCAAGTTATTAAATAGTTTCTTGTGTGTCCCGATTATCCCAAATTAGTGTTTCATTGCATTAGGGTTTTCCAACCCATATACTAGCCCATTTATTTATTTATTGGACTTTTAGGTTATTTAGGGCTTTATTGGGCTTATCAAGCCCACTAGAATGTCATCAAGTCCATTAGGGTATTATTGGGTCAAATAGAGTCCATTAGACTCATTAGAGTTTTCTCTAAGCCCATTTGGCTTCATCGGGCCCTTTAGGCTCACAAGGCCCAATAGGGTTTCAAGCATCCCCAATCGAGTCAACTCACAAGACGAGCACACCGCCACCTGACACGGCGGCCGGTGGCGGTAGGAGGCGACAGCCACCACCCTATGGTGGTGGTTTTCCATTTCTATTCATAATACCATTCTTGTTACAATTTACAATGCAAATCCGATAAACATATACACACACACTAATCTAATTAGACACACACACACAACCACCCTTGTGGTGGCCGGTGGTGGTAAGTGGTGACAGCCACCATGGTTGGCTGCCATGGTGGTTTCCGGCCAACAAGCATACCCTCCTTTGTCCGGCAACACCAAAACACCCACTCTCTTGAGCTGAGCATGAAAAAGAACACACCCATCAAGATCTTGCGATGGTGGCGGCGGTTGCGCAAGGTAAACGGACAACAGCAGCAACATCTATCGGTCTTCGATTTTAATGGCTATAGGGTGGCGGCGTCAGGGTTTCGACGGTCACAGCATCGACGGAGCGACGGCTACTTGTGATTCATTGCCAACGACAGAAGTAGCGGCGGAACAACAGCACGTAACGATGGTAGTGGAACGGTTGGGAGTGGTGGTAGCAATAAAACGGTCGGAGGGTGACGTCGGAAAGGAGCGGTCGCGACGCCCAGCGACTGCGACGTCTTCAACGGGAGTGGCAGCCACCTATGATCCCATCCCCGATCTTCAACAGCCTCCCTCGGCTACCCACGACGTCACCGGCAGCGGCTGTGGCTTTGGATGGCGAAGCAGCGGCGGCAGTCGGCTGGAACTCGCCGGTCTCACCTGGTCGGAAAAACACGAAGGTGGGGTGGTGGCGGCTGGAGACGAGATGTGGCGGCTGAAAAATGGTCCTAGGGTTAGGGTTGTTTGAAGCCATGCTTTTAAATGGATGCCAAGAAGAAGGGTGACGGGTTATGACCCCGTCCAATTCCAACTTAAGCCCAAATTTCACTTTTAGTCCCTCCTTCTCAATTTCTTCTCACTTAGGTCTATAAGTTACAACATAGCCCCCAACATTATAAATTCTTAACAATTCAAGTCCCATAAGTTATCAATTAACCCTCAACATTTCAAAATTCTTTTCAATCCAAACCCAATAATTACCAAATGCACCCCGACTTCTGAAATCATTTTCAAATTAAATCTAGAGCTTACACTTTTAACCCCCAACTTCTAAAATTATAACATTTGGCTCCCAAAACCAACATCTCGTTGAATAATATGGATTTCAGGGCTACTACTCTTTCATAAATTTTGAAACCAGTTATTATTATTAATAAGTGAAATAAAGTTTTAAAAAAGACTTATTATTATAATTAAAATGTTAAAAAATCCTAAAATATAAAGTGATAAGATAGACAATTTTTATTTTAAAAAAAAACTTACATGGATAATATGGATAATATGACATATCCATGATTTTTAACTAATTATTGCTTTGAAGCAACACGAACATACAAACATATATACAATAGCTAATTAAATATTATATATATTACCTTCCATAACGTATGATCGATAATATGAATCTAATCTAATTTACATTAAAATTTCAACCACAACATACAATGATATTCTTAAAATAATACTTAAACCAAGAAAATACAAAAAACAATTAGTATATAACAAACTTACAAATTAAAAACTTCAACATAATAACATAGATCGAAAAATGGTTCAAAACTCTCAAACCAACACAAATAATTTAAAATTATTTTCTTTGTGAAAACTTTATGTGATTTGTATTTATGTGTCTACTCAAAGATATTGGCATTTTTATAATAGTTTGTCAATTAGTTGTTTATTAAATATATTATATAAGTTATAAAACATTTGAATTGTTAATCATTATTAAGAGACTTTTGAATGATATTCATTAAAATAAGATTATTCAAATGCATGAGGTGTTTGCAAATTTTTTTGGGGGTTTCAAATGCATGAGGTTCAAAGAAAAATGCATCATTTATAAGTATAGTAAGATATTCATTACTATATACCGACATCGCTTACAATTGGTAAGCTAATAATTTATATAAATTTAAATATGTTTTTCTACTTTAACATAAATTACATTATTTCATTGTGGTTTTTGCAAGCTAAGGAGAAAGGGCATCATCCCTCGTGGTCATGAGTTTTTAAGACGACACACCTGGAAAGGAGTTCCATAAAATCAACTAGAAGCCAGGCTAAGGAGGTTATTATATTTAGGGGTGCAAACGAGCCAAGCTACTCGTGAGCTACTCGGGATCGGCTCGTTAAAAGCTCGACTCGAAACCGGTTTTAAACGGGCCCGAGCCGAGCTCGAGCTTAATATTAAGTTCATTTATTAAACGAACTTGAGCTCGAGCCTATGTCACTAAGCTCGATTAGGCTCGCGAGCCTAAACGAGCTTTTATATAATATAATTTATTATTATTTTCATATATTAAAATAAAAACATATTTGGGAAATTATGGATTTTGGGTATTAGTAAACGAGCTTCTTAACGAGCTTGAGCCGAGCTTAAGCTTATTTAGGCACATCGCCCGAGCCAAACTTTTATAATTTTTTATGAGCTCGAGCTGAGCTCGAGCTTGAACCTCGTATAACTAAAACGAGTCCGAGCCGAGCTCGGCCAGGCTCGAGCTCGGCTCGGCTCGTTTGCACCCCTATTTATATTCTTGGAGAATATACGTAAGTTATCTTTATCCCTTTAGATATTTTGTTGGATGTGTTTATTTGTATTAATTCGTGGTTTTTAGTAAAATATTGATCATGTTATTTTGGTAACTTGTGTGAAGGGTATGAGAAGGAATTGAATGAGAAGTATGATGAAGATCTTACTATGAAGTAGTTATTCTTCGGTTGATGATGAACTGTGGGAGCGATATGCAAGTGAGAGAAAGAAGGTTTGAGTTTTTAGGGTAGGATACTTGGTTCCACACTTTGTGGTGACGAGGACACCGAACGGTAACACACTTGGCTTGTTTTAGTAGTTTATGCTTTTTAAATTTTGTATTGAAAACTTTATAGATTTACGTTTATTATTTTGTCTTGTATTGTAGAATTTGGAATTATTATTTGTTATATTAGATTTTTATGTACTTATTATAGAAAAATCTAGATTTTTCTATTTTTCTGTGCATTCTTTTTGTAAAAAACATTAAATTACTCATGGATAAAAATATAACCATCGGTAATCCTTCGATAAATCTACTATGTCACTACTCTTGGTATGGGGATATTATCGATAATTTTTCGGTAAAATCAAAATATCGGTAGTCCATTAATAACTAGTTATTGGTTTACCTATCAGTAAATTTGAAAAGATATGTCAGTAAATGCGTTACTAAGGTCTCGTTTGTTATTTGTTGGCCGGAAAAATACTATCTGAAAAAGTGTTATATGAGAAAGTTTTCTGACTAGGAAATAAATTATGTGGTGTGATTTTACATTTGATTGACTGTTGAATGATTAAAAATGATCAAATTATCATATATTTATATATTGTGATTGATGAAGTTGTTGAATAATTATAAAAACATATAAATTGTCATACAAAGTAATTAAATGTAAAACAATTAAAATCTAAATAAAATGTTGATTATGTTGTTTTTAGTTTATTGTTTTTCAAGTTAATGTTACGTTGTTGTTCTTTCTATCCATTTTTTTATAACTTAATGTGCGATTCTTGACCTGGTTTATGTCCGATAGTGATGACATGGATGAAATTTTTTAAAATAAATTAGGATAATGGTCGTGTTGTAAAAAAAATAATTAATCCAGTAAAAATAAATTAAAAAATAACTAAAAGAAATTAATAATCCGATAAAGTAATATTTATTAATATATAAAAATATTGTATATTATAAATAATATTTATTTATTTATTTTTATATTTATTAACATATAATAATCTAATAAAATAGAATTTATCTATAAAAATGATAGTAATAAAATTATTTAAAAAAATAATAGTCCAATAAAATAAAATTTATTAATACATAGATATTATATATTAAAAATAATATTTATTAATATATAATAATTCAGTAAAAAAATAATAACCCAATAAAAAATTTATTTAAAAGAAATTAGTAATTCAAGAAAGAAAGAGAAAAGGTTTGGAGCATAATTGTTTTTCCAATCTATTTAGAAAGACAGAAAAATATAATTTTGAGGTTTTTTTTGAAAAAACATCTCTTATTGGAAAAAAAACCATTTTTATGAAATATATTTATCAAATGGGCCTAAAGATTTCCAGGATAAGACAGTTTGTTGTGATGTTGTACTGTACATTAGTTAATTAGTAACACCTTTTATCAAAAGAAATCTGGTGTCCTCTAATCTTTCTTTTCTATATATTAATTTTATATTTTGATTAATAAACTATAAACCAAGAATTATCTAGAAGAAGGTGACGAAACGGTTTTTTAATTAGTCACACCTGATCAACCCTTTACTTCTTGAGATAGACACGCGCTAGCGCGCACATAATAAATATAATAAAAATACCCTACACACATATATAAAGAATTAAATTAACCCTGAAGAACTAATTTAAAACAAAAATGATAATAAACAAAAACCCATGAAAAGAATGGTTCCCTAAATCTTTGGTTATCTTCTAAAGAAACCCTAGTAATCAAGCAACATAATTGATACTAAAATATATTTCTTTCTTGTCTTGCTTGCGTTATTAAATAATACTATGTTTAATTTATAGGCTACCGAACATACAAAAATAAATAAATAAAAAGAGAAATATACTATACAGTAGTTATGCATCCAATGATGCTCTTGTTCGTCATCAAAAAATCATACAAAAACAATGATTTGAATATTAGTTTCAAGATACTAATTTACTTACATATGATCATGAGAAATTCATGGCTTTTCACTTTTCTTGTTTTACATGATGGAGTTCGAGCTCAAACTCAACTGCAGATCCAAATCTGCATGGTTTTGTTTTAATTCAACAACTCGAGGAGCTGGTTTCATAGAGACTGGTATGTAGTTGCCTCTTGACCTATCTACATGTGTAAGAGTAAAATTGCATGGATCTCTAAACGACAATAGATCATCATCATACCGACTAAAACTAATATTAGACTCGAACTCTGAATCATAATAACCATGAAAATCAAAATTCATCCCATGTTTGTTATGGGTATAAGGTTGGAGGTAGTAGTTGATTCTTTCCCTTCTAGCTTGTAATTGCAATCGTTTTTTCTTCAATCTTTCCTTCTTGTGTGCATTCTGGTGACCTCCTAACGCTTGCGAGTTTACAAACTCTTTGAAACAATATTGGCACTCGAACTTTTTAACCTCTGTAGGAAGATCATTCTTTTCAATCGTTGTTGATGATGAATTTACGCTCTCTTCCCCTTCCGTTGGCCTTAAATGGTTGGTTTTGATGGTACTTTCGTCAAGGGAAGTATGTTGTAGCTCAAACCCGAAGATTTTGAGTTTTTTCTCAACATATGTTTGTGTTGAGAGTTGATCTCTTGCATCTCCTTCTTCCCATGTTGATGAAAGAAGATCATGACATACTTTTTTTCCCATTTTCTTGAAAATATATGTTGTAAATTGGGGTTTGAAATTGATGTACCAAAATGGGGTATTGCCCCTCTTCCTTTTATAGCAACTAAAGAAATTGATTCTTATTTATTTTACAAATGTGTAGATTATGTATTATTATTTAAAACACAATAAGGGTAAAGAACAAACATATAAAATAAAGAAAGAGAGAGGAAATAGTCAAGATAGGGGGAGGAAGGTTGTCTAAAAGCAATATTTGTTGAAGATCTCTTTCACCTAAAGTAGGAGACATGCCTTATATTAAGAGGTTAATACCACTTTAAAAAAGTCTAAATTTGATTTTGAAATCAGTTTTTTTTTAAGATTTTTTTTTTTTTTTTTTTTTAATTATTATATCAGTATGACTTATTTCACAAAAAACGTTTTTTTAAAGAAATGGTCGTTAATTGTCACTCTAAATGGTAAATAGTCCCATAATTTTAAGATTAGGGTTATGATAAAACCCAAAAAAAAAAGGCATTAAGTTAGAAACATATATACAATCCCATAAACGATAATTTAACTAGATATATTTGTAATGTACTGTTTTAAAATAATTATAGCCAAATAATCTAATATAAAAACCTTAATGATCATATGATTTTTCGTGAATAGTTTTTAAAGAAAAACACAAACGAGTTTAAATCTTGAAATTTAATTAATTCAAATTCAAGTTTAAAAAGAGCAATTATGGTACCACTTGATCATATATTCCATACCTAATAGTATTTTAATAATTTTAAAGAAAAACAAAAGTCAAAGAAAGGGGGATGTAATCACCTGGAAAGAAAGAGGTCTTCAACTGCAGCAAATCTAGTGCTTTTAAATATTGATTAGTTTTTTAATATTACTTTACTTGACCAACAATTAGTGGGTTAATTCTTGTAAATTAAATATTCTCTTGCATAATCTTTAATATATTCCCCCACAAATGCTATAATTAGTCAAATATGATTTTAAATTCCTTATTTATCAATCTCTTATTATTTTTATATAGTTAGTTCATAATATGTAACAACGTAATTTTTCATTTCAGATTAAAGTATTTTCATTCAAAACAAGGCATAAACATTTCATGTGTTATAACAGAATACAAATCATACGAATCCCAAGATCACAAAACATCTATCAGTGTGTACAGATCACGCCGGCGCCTTCCCACGGTCCTCGCTAGTACCTGAAACACATACACAACAACTGTAAGCATAATTGCTTAGTGAGTTCCCCAAAATACAACTTACGCACATACGCCTTTCCAGGCCCTGACCTTCCGGTCCATGTGTCTCAGGGGACTTCCGTCCCTGCTGGGTAAACCTTCCGGTCCTACCCACGCCAACCTTACGGTCCAAGACTCACAACGCCTTCCGGCCCATAACATAATCGCCTTCCGGCCCTTAACATAATGCCTTCCGGCCCACATAACATACATAGCACGTATAACAATTAACTTATCACATATAGCACATATATCTCATATCATATCCGACCTTCCGGTCACACAGTCAAACCCTTCCGGGTACGGTATAGTGGGAAGACTCACCTCGTAAATATCGAAAGCTAGCAAATCCCGAAGTCCCTCGTGCTCGATCCGCCGAGCTACAATCTCCCTATAACATCATGCATCTCTTATTAACACTTTTATCTTCTAAGTTTGACTATCCCTAAGAAGTCAAACATAGGTCAACTTTGGTCAACGGTCAACGGTCAACTTGACCGGACTCGGCGAGTGCACAAGGGCAACTCGGCGAGTCTAGACGCATCCGCCAACTCCATAGGATTCCCTTCTTACTCGTCGGGTACTTCCCCTGACTCGACGAGTTCCACCTGGGAGAGTCGCGGGGCCACCCCGACTCAACTCGCCGAGTCTCAAGAACAACTCGGCGAGTCCCAGCTCGACTCAGTCCACCTGTCGACCCTCTCTAACTCGTCCTGACTCACTGAGTCAACCATAACCCGGTCAGGACTACACACTGGGTGTCCTCAAGGACAATCTTCAAGCGACTCGTCGAGTCTGTTCATCAGACTCGGCGAGTCCATGCCATGCACCAGCCAAAACTGGCTTTTGCGGTCAGATCCGTTCCATCCATTCATAGATCTGGCCTTCCCAAGCTTATTTGTCACGTAAAGTCTCAGTCTTGGTTGCCATGCAATGCGTACAAGGCTTATTTTGGGGAAACAACCTCTAATATGACCACCTTAGCTTCTAACTAAAAAGGATGGACATAAAGCTAGTCATATGGGGTCTCCTGGACCTGCTAAGGCCCAGATCTAGGTTCCATATCTCCATGGAACCTTTCATACTTCCAATTTAAGCCAAGAAATGCAAGAAGAAACCCTAGATTTGACACATCAACACAAAACACGAAGTTTGGCTCTGAAAGTTACCTCAAGAAGACTCCCTTGATGAATTAGCAACAGATCCAAGCTCCCCAACTCCTCAAGTTTGATCCTCTCCCTCCTTTCTTGCAATATCACACAAAATGGTGAACAAATGGCCTCCAAATACACTCACAAGACTCACAGCCGTATGGGGGCTCTTAGGGTTCAAGGTGGCCGCAAATGAGGGCCATAAGGTCCTTTAAATAGGGCTCAGGACCGGGAAATTAGGGTTTCATTAAACAGCGCAGACTCGCCGAGTCCATATCCTGGACTCGCCGAGTCCAAACGAATCCCGTGTCCAGAATCGCGACCCTACTCGACGAGTCTGAGCTCCAACTCGCCGAGTCCCCTCTCAAAACACAAAATAATCAAATCAATAAAGATACTTGGAATTCCGGGCTGTTACATAATAAATTTAGTTTGTCATTGTTTTGTACGCTCGCGTTTGTAGTTTTGGTATAAATAAACAGTTTAATATTTTAATAAATAAAATAAATAATATAAAATTCACAAGTTGTAAAGAAAAGAAAAAATAATTGTATTTTTGAACACAAAATAAATTCATATTGTTGTAACGCAAATTAGTTCACCTTAAAGATCATGCAAAGATTCTCATTAGACGATGTGAATATGTATTACAAGAGTACATGCCAACCCTTTATATAGAGTAATGAGTGGGTGAACCAAAGATTGTAATCCATCAACCCTAGACCGAATTCTAACTTTCATGAACTGCAAGTTACTCTGACCCATCGCAATGAAACCATAAAAAACGGATCGACCAATGATCTTCCAAGCATATTTTTGTTTCAGTTCTCCCCCACTTCGAGTTTGAACCATTATCGGCTAACCTTTGCTATACCAAAGCCTCGCACCAACACAGCCAGATATGCGTCAACATTAACTTCCGGTATGCAAAATGGCATATGAAAATCTTCCACATAAAGACCAACAAATCGTAAAGAAAACCCTGAATTTCAGATGAAAACCTTGGAAACTCTTCCCCGACATCGTTGTCGCAGTCTCAATGAAATCCATCAAAATACCCTTGGATTGACAAGGTACCTAACAAACTGAACTTACGCACAAAAACCTTGTAATTGTGGACTTGACCCATAACCTCATCCTTCTCTTGAAACTTCAAGAATTTCCCCACAGATGCTCAAAACATAGCATCAACAAGGTCATAATATCTCCATAGCTCTCATGTCCTAAGTCCTAAGACAGGAATAACTAGATGCCTCTTTGGTACACCCGATCTTCTAGAACCTATGATACATATTTCGCCTTTCACATTTCCTTCACCTTGGCCATCAAACCACAAGAACCATCGAGTCTCAAACATCCCTTTGTCGTAACACCGAGACGATTTACTACGAACTAACTTCACATTCTTAGAACAGAGCCGATAAAGAGATAACCATCTCCCATCTCAACCATTGAATGACCCACATCCAATCTCTCTCCTCTCTCGAGCAGAGGAGACAGGAAAAACACAACCTCGATGCAAAAAATAATGTAACGACCATAAAATTCCAACCAATTTAAACTTTTCAAAAACAACCCGATTTCATTAAATTATTACAAAAGGTTTTCAATATAATTAATTTAGAGTATTCCCAGAATCACATCACAACATAAACATGAGGAGCGGTACGATCACGTCTTTGCCTTGCCACGGTCTCCTGAAGAACCTGAAAAACATTAAACCACAACTGTAAGCCCAAAAGCTTAGTGAGATATCCCCAAAATACCAACCACATATACCATACACGCATAACATGCTGTTGGGTCGTGTTTTGTATAAAGTGTTGCGTCTATTGGGCTCGTTAGTTAGTCCATTTCGTATCTTCGGTATGGGCCTGTCCATCCGTGAGTCTTAGTAGGGTTTAGTATAAATATAGGTGCTTGCATGCATCTTAAAAAAACGATAGAATAGAACGATCAGAGCATTATTTAGAAGTTTATTATTATCGTTCTTGTAACCCTAAATCCTCTACAGTGGAAGTTCTTAGTCGAGCTCTGTTGAGGATTGTTTGATCTAATCATTCGACATATTTTGATCCACTCTTGTCTTATTTATTGTTTTGTGTTCATCGCAATACCTGTTACAAAGATCTAATCGATCTTCATGTTTGTTATTATATCTTATCAATTGGTATCAGAGCAGGAGGCTGTGTAATTCATACACATCTTTTCTGTGAAAAAGGTTGCGATTAGGGTTATTCTGCATTAACTAATATTTATTGAGCCGTCATCCCATAATTGACATAACTCAGCATTTATTCGTTTTTCCCTAATTTAATATATTACAAGTCTGATCTTTTAAATAGGTTATTCGATCTAGCATGGACGAGTCACAATCAAATCCCATTAACATCTCAAACAAAATTGGATCAACGACGAAGACTCCCATCCTTTACACCTAGGATTACGAAGTCTGGGCACATCACTTTGAAGATTATGTCATTGGATCTGAGGACAACGGGTATCTTATTTGGGAAGCAATCGTGTCTGGACCATTCGCTCATTCAACAACATCAAGAATCATTAAAACTCATAAAGAGTATAATGATCTGTTGAAAGATGTAAAAGATATTGCCCAAGACGAAAAAGATAAATTTCAGTGCAATATTAAAGCATTGAGACTAATCAGATTCGCTCTTCAATCTGATACTTTCAGGCTAGTGAGTTCGTGCAACACTGCTAAAGAAATATGGGATAGGCTGTGAGAGTTATATTCCACAGACGAAGATCTCGAGCATTCCATTCAAACCTTACTTTTGTCCGAGTTTGGTGAATTCAAGCAGAGTCCTGAAGAAACTGTAACTCAGACGTTCGATCGCTTCAATCATCTTCTTAGTAAGATGATTAAACATGATATTGAAAGGAAGTTGATTGAACAAAAGCTTACGTTTTTAAACGGTCTTAGATCTGAGTGGAGAGCGGTTGTGTCCACTGTTAAAGCACATGAGCAATTCAAATCTTACTCAATGGCAAAGCTGGTAGGGATTTTGAAATCCCAATAAAAGATTGTCTTGCAGGAGAAAAATGTAGTTTCAAGCTTGGGATCATTGGCCCTTCTGTCCAAAAGCAAAGGTGTGATGGAAGATGAAGACCTTAACTTAAAGGACTATGACCTTACCTCTGAAGACTATGCAATGATGGTGTCAAACCCGAAGAGGTTCATCAAGAAAAGGTTTCCTACCAATAAGAACCGAAATTGGCAGGGAAGTTATAGTTCTGAAAAGGTCAGGGAAGAACCGAAGGCAGAAGAACCAAAGAAGGAACCGAAAGCTAAAGGAGATTCAGGTGTGAACTGCTACTATTGTGGAGGAAAGAACCACTATGCCAAAGATTGTGTCCTCAAGAAAATAGCAGAAAAGGATGAGGAGAAAGATGAAGAAGCTGTGTTAATGAAAAAGCTGGAAGAGATCAAGAAAAAGAAAGCTGTCACTAACCCTTCAATGAATGCTTTAATTGTGCAGGGTTCGGTAGCAGATGATGAGTTCGGTGGCGTGGAGGTCTGGTCAACCGAATCTGAGGATGATGAAGTAAGGAAGCCATCTCATGGAAAGGCTTATGTTGCGAAAGATGAAGGAAGCGGTGGAAAGTGCTTGATGGTGTCGGATGTATCTCAAATGAGGGGATACAACACAGACGGTGGGAATGAAGACACAAAGGAGCGAGAGGACTTGTGCTTCACAGCAAAACCTCTCAGCGTGCAGTTTAACGAGCTTGATGAATTAATCAAGAAGGTACAATCCATTTTTGTTTCATTCAAAGTCCCACAAAGTTCATATGAAAAAGAATTAACAAATGTAAATTCAAGAATCTCGCATCTAGACAACAGTTTAACTCAAACACGGGTCACCAATTCTAACCTAACTGACCAAATAAGCAGGGTGTCTTCAAAGAGTGAGGAACGGAGGATATGGATCGAGCTGAAGGAGTCCGAGTTAATCAAATCCAAGGACGAAAACATTTATTTACAAAGAGACAATTTGAAACTTTTAAAACAGAGAAATGTCTTTTGTTTAATTGCTAAGCGTCTTTACACTAATATCACTCAACTTCATTTGAACTGTGAAATAGGGTAGAAAATTCATCGCATGATTTTGCCCTTCCTTGAGTTTAAGGAGGATGAAATCGATGCTGAAGCATATAATTGTGAAAGTGTAGTTTCGTCTGAGGATGTAAATCCGACTTATATGTATGGACTAGACACAATCGAATATTTCATAAAGTCCAAGGACCATAAGGACATGCTGAAAAACCTTTTGGATGAAAATGATCAATTGAAACTAAGGACCGAAACCATACAAAAGTTTGACTCATTGAAAGCCAACTTGAGCTCAGAAAATAAAATTGATGTTGAAAATGCATCTGAGCTTAATGAGGATGATGATATGAGTGAAATTTCTGTAGAGGATGTAGTTGACTGTTCTGAGTTTGTCAAGAGCAAACCCAAAAACCACAAAAATCTTATTTCAGAAAATTCTGTGGAGTTTGCTCGTTTGTCCCAACAAAAGTCCCCGATCCTTGAAGAAAAGGCTGTTGTATACCAAAAGGTAAGGACGACTCCAAATCAAGTCTATAAGGTCACAAGAGTAACCAAACATCAGACAGCTAAACTCACAGCCATTGTAAACGAAGATAATGCTGATGGTTGTGATGAGTTCTTCTGGTCCGCCCCTATCGACAATGCTGACGAAACCGTTGGTCTGTCTGATCGGACGTCCTGGAAAACCAAAGGCAGATATGTACCAGAGCCTCTGAACAAGCCTGATAACTTTGACTTGCCAAGTACTAGTGGTACAAAAGATGTTCCTGAAGAAAAAGGAGATCCTGCAAAAGAAGTCACTCCTTCAAGAGAAACTTCATCAGTTCAGAGTGAACCGGCTGACAAAAAGCAAAAGCAAAAAGCAAATATCCATCGACAACCGAAGCAAGTGAAGAATCAGAAGCAGCAAAGGAATATGAGATACAAGAAGAATCTCTCAGAACGAAAACAGTTTTGGCAATCTCAAAACGCCCATTTCTCTTATCATGACAGAAATTCAAAGTCAGAGAAAAGTACTGTTAGATCGCAAGAAAGTCATAACAACCGAAAGGATACGTTCGGTTCTGAAAATTATGATAACCGAAGGCAAAGGTTTGGTTCAGAAAACACAAGCTACCGAAAGCATAGGTTCGGTTTTAAGGATCACAATAACCGAAAGGAAAGGTTCGGTTCAGAGAACACAAGCTACCGAAAGCATAAGTTCGGTTCTGAGAGCAAAAGCAACCAAAGTTCTAGGTTCGGTCCCACTAATGATCAAAAACAAAAGGGTCACTTAGAACCTCAAGTCAAGAAACTATCTCAGTCTAAATTCTCTTGTTCTACTTCTTCTAATTCTTCTAATTCTTCTCAACCCCTCTATAAATCCAATTCTGTTAATACTCAAAATCCAAAATCTTCAACAGATTTGAAAGGAAAATCGAAGGTTTCCTCAGTCAAAACCGATCAAAAGCATTCCAATGTCCCAGTGCCTAAACCTGAATCCAAACCGACTGTAACAAATCCCAATAAAATTAAGGTTTTCACCATTAAAAAGAAAGATGAAACAACGTTAATAAAAAGAACATATCTTGTTGACATCTCTCTTACTATTCCTGTTGCTGTGAAAGGCTCACGTGGACCCAAGAAACTTTGGGTTCCTAAATCTGCTTAATTTTTGCAGGTTATCAGTGACGAGCAGTTTGACGAAGAATGGTATATTGACAGTGGCTGCTCACGTCACATGACAGGAAGGAAGGAAGAGCTGAGGGAATTTTGGTCTCTTTCAAACGGTGGAAATGTCAAGTTCGGGAACAACTCATTCGGCACAATAAAAGGCTATGGAATGATAACAAATGGTGATTTTACGATTAGGAAGGTCGCATATGTTGAAGGACTATAGCACAACCTTATCAGTGTATCTCAGCTTGTTGGAGGTACCGGTCTCAAGGTCTCATTCGATGATGAGGGTTCGGAAATAATTGAAAAGAAAACGAAAAGAGTAATTCTAAAATCAGAGCGCAAAGGCGAAATGTTTCCCCTGAACCTCAAACCCATCAAAGGGAATCCAGCTATCTGCCTGTTATCCAAAGCACAATCTGACGAAAGCTGGCTGTGGCACCGAAGGCTCTCTCATCTCAACTTTAAGGATATCAACAAACTTGTCACTGGAGGTCACGTTCGAGGTCTTCCATTGCTCAAATACAATCGAGAACATTTATGTGCTGCATGTGAAATGGGGAAGCAGAGATGTCAAAGTCACCCATCAATTGTAAACACTAAAGTTGTTGAACCGCTAGAGTTAATTCACGTTGATTTGTGTGGTCCATCATCTATCGAAAGCATTGGCGGTAGCAAGTATATTCTTATCATTGTTGATGACTTTTCGCATTTTACATGGGTGTTCTTTCTGAAGCACAAATATGAAGCGACTTTCAAGCTAAAGATGTTTATCAAGCAGGTTGAAGTACAGCTGAAGAAAGTCGTTCGCAACATCAGGAGCGACAATGGTCTGGAGTTCAAAAATAAAGAATTCGAAGAATTCTTGGCCGAAAAAGGAACCAGTCACAACTTCTCAGCTCCCTACACACCTCAACAAAATGGGATTGTCGAAAGACGAAACCGATCTTTGTGTGAGGCGGCTCGAACCATGCTAAGTTTTGCTTCTTTACCTTTATATTTTTGGGATGATGCTATTGCTGCAACATGTTTTACGCAGAACAGGTCATATCTCAATAAGCGATTCACTCTCACTCCTTATGAGATCATCAACAACAGGAAGCTAAATGTCAAATTTTTCCATGTATTCGGCTCCCGATGTTTCATCTTCAATTCTAAAGAACATCGTAACAAGTTCGATGTCAAAGCCGATGAAGGGATATTTCTGGGCTATTCTCTCACTTCTAAAGCCTACAGGGTATTAAACAAGCACTCGAGGAAAATAGAAGAAACTTATTATGTGACTTTTGATGATAGCTATGTCAAAAAGCTAAAGGCCAACGAAGACACAGTTGGAGAAATCTTTTCTCAAACAGGCCAAGTCACAGCCTCGACCGCAAACCTATTTGAGAAGTTTGTCGAGTTATTCGATGAACCAGAGAGAGCTACTCTCTCGGAAGCCGGTGCAGCAGACAACAAAGTAGATCATCTGAAGCAACTCATCGAAGATGCTGCCAAGCAAATGAATGAAGGAGGATCAAGTTCTAATGAACCTCCACAACATGATGCTTCAGTTGAGGGGGAGGACCCATCTTCGTCATCACAGCCGAGCTCACATGTTGAGGGGGAGAACAGTTCTCAAGCTGCTCCCGAACGCACAACAGTACCCGAAAATGCTACAACACCCGAAGGTGCTACAACACCCGAAGGTACTACAACACTCGAAAGTGCTACAACACCCGAAGGTGCGTCAACACCTGAAAGCTCGACACCACTCGAAACCCCTGTAGCTCCGGAAACTCAAGACACACCTGAAACCTTATCTGTCGAGGGGGAGAATGCCGATATGCTTTATGACGATGATAGTCAATCTGAACTAGAAGAGATGGCAAATGCTGAATTGGATCCATCTTATGATCCAAATTACCCTCCTCTTGTCAAATGGACCAGAGATCATCCTGTTTCCCAGGTTGTCGGTAATGTATTTGAAAAGGTCCTGACCCGATCACAACTAAAGGCAAAACAAAATTCCTTATTTTCAAAAGTAGAATTCTGTATGTTTAACTCCTTCGTCTCAAAAGTTGAACCAAAGACAGTTAACACTGCTCTTGATCACTCCGATTGGGTTCAAGCTATGCAAGACGAACTGAATGAATTCGAAAGGAATAAAGTTTGGCGCCTCATTCCAACTCCTCAAGATGCCTCAGTTGTTGGTCTCAAATGGGTCTTCAGAAATAAGATGGACATGGAAGGCAACGTGATACGAAACAAAGCCCGTCTGGTGGTGAAAGGATACTGTCAGGAGGAAGGAATCGACTATGAAGAAACTTTTGCTCCTGTGGCTAGGCTGGAATCTGTTCGAATATTTCTTGCCTATGCTGCACAAGAACTTTGAGGTCTACCAAATGGACGTAAAGTGTGCATTTCTAAATGGAGAGCTCGAAGAAACGGTGTACGTGGAGCAACCTCCTGGTTTCGTCAATGAAAAATATCCGAATCACTGTTATATTCTGGACAAAGCCGTATATGGACTGAAACAAGCTCCGAGGGCCTGGTATGAAACGCTAACTAAGTTTTTAAAGATGTCCAAATTCAAACAAGGTTCGGTTGACCCAACCTTCTTTCGTAAGAAGGAAGGTAACCACCTTATGATTGTTCAAATCTATGTCGATGATATTATCTTTGGCTCAACGAATCCTAGCTTAACGGCTGAATTCAGAAAGTTGATGGAGACTAAATTTGAAATGAGCTCAATGGGTCCAATTAACTTTTTTCTTGGTTTGAATATTAGACAGGGACCCGAAGGCATCTTTATTAATCAGGAAGCTTACACGAAGACTCTCCTTGCAAAAATTGGCATGATGGGAGATTCAAAGGTTGAAGTTCCAATGGCGTTCGGCACCAAGCTCACTCCATCCTTGGAGAAGCCGGCAGTCGACATTACGCTATATCGCCAGATGATCGGTTCTATGATGTATCTTACTGCTAGCAGGCCTGATATAATGTTCTCTATTTGTTACTGTGCTAGATTTCAGGCGAATCCACGTGAACCTCATATGCTTGCAGTGAAGAACATACTCCGTTATCTCAAGCGAACTACCTCTTTAGGCCTATGGTATCCATCCAACTCAGGCTTCTTCGTTCAAGCCTATTCAGATGCAGACCTTGGAGGTTGTGGACTAGACAGGAAAAGCACCACGGGAGGCTGCCAATTCCTTGACGGGAAGTTAGTTAGCTGGCAATCAAAGAAACAAACTTGTGTGTCTTTGTCTACAGCTGAAGCAGAATACATTGCAGCTGCCTCCTGTACTTCTCAAGTGATTTGGATCCAAAGTCAAC
Organism: Lactuca sativa; assembly: GCF_002870075.4. NCBI lineage: Eukaryota > Viridiplantae > Streptophyta > Magnoliopsida > Asterales > Asteraceae > Lactuca > Lactuca sativa. Next base: position 312,395,301 of record NC_056630.2, read on the forward strand.
TCCGGGACTATGGACTCAATATGAAAAAGATCCCACTATATTGTGACTCTGAAAGTGCAATTAGGATCTGTCATAACCCAGTACAACACTCCAAGACTAAGCACATAGCACTGAGGTATCACTTCATTAAGGATCATGTGGAAGATGGGAACGTCGAAATTCATTTTGTTCGAACCACTGATCAACTGGCTGACATCTTCACCAAAGCTCTTCCTGAAGCGTTGTTCAACAAAATTCTACAAGGGCTAGGTATGATGGAATTGGAGTCAGTAACAAAAATTACCTCTCAAACTCAAAAGTAAGAAGCGAAATAGACCGAACGTTCGGGTTCGGGTCTTATACTAATGTACCAAAATGAACCGAACGCTCGGGTTCGGTTGAATAATCTGCTTTTCGCTCATCAATCAAAGGTAGTTTCCTTGGTTGTAGATCTTATGTATAATTGTTCCCAATGCATTTATCTTATTGTCAAAGTTATTCTCTTTTTAAAACCTATTTTCTTTGGCAACCGAAATATACCGAACGTTCGGGTTCGGTTCCAAAATTTTTAACGCTCGGGTTCGGTTCCAAAGTTTTTCACAACCGAAATAAACCGAACGCTCGGGTTCGGTTCCAAATTTTTTTCTCTGTATTTCTTTAGTCTTATTTTTTATTTCATCTTATTTTTTATTATTATCAAAAATTCCAAAAATATTTTTTTTATAAATTCAAAAACTCCAAAAATATTTCGTTCTTTATTTTTTATTTTTTTTATTTGTGTGTTCGTTTATGGGGAAATTGTTGAATTAGCTAAGTGTCCCTAGAAGCATGCTGCTGTATGTGTCCAAAGCCTCACCTGATTCTGAATAATAGCCTCAATGACTTGGTATACACAAACCTTGTCTTCCCAATTAGGCTTTCTTATTTATTATAATCATGAGCTACCTAACTCTCTTCTCACATGAGATAAGAGTTTTCTGCTTGGTCCTATTTTTCACAGCAGAGGTACTTTCATTTCTTTACACTATCTATGTTGCATTTCTCCATCACATTCACTTCACAAACGTAACCCTTGAGACTCTCAGAAATTACCACTGAGGTTTGTGGTTGCACAATTACTGTGTTCATGATCTTAGTTTCGTGCCACTACGATCTAAGTGAAACCCAAAATTCAATACCCAATACGAATTGACGGTGAACAATTAATTTGCTCTAGTTTTCACTAATGCATTGACGGACGTACCTCCATGAAATCTCAAAATTTTCTTTTGTGTGATTCCTATGAAATTGTTAACACCAATAACATTTCTTCCCTTGGGATCCAGTTTTAAATTTTTGTTGAGATTTTATATACATATTTCCTAGCCAAATTAAATTATCTCCAACCTACTTGTTCAATAGACTACACCGGTCTCACAAGTACTTCGTTCGCTTTCTATCTTATATCAAGATTAGGAAGTTTGAATCGAAGCGAAAGCCACCATAATAAGCCTAGTTAAAAGAAGCCTTTAAACACTTCTTAATAAGTGTTTGATCGTTATTCAATGGGAAACCACACAAACACTTTAATGTCTCTCTTGACTTTGAAGGAAGAGATTCGTGCCCGGGATCTTTTGTTTCGTGTCTTAATTGACATCACATATTTTCCCAAAAATATTGCTTTATTTCTTTTCTTTTACACCCTAAGCACGAAAATCTTTGATTTTCCTAAAATCAAGTTCTATTAATTACAAGGCATTTTACTTGGTTTGGCGGTTGATTAAAGGCTGTGGTTGATTTTAATCCACGTGGGAGCATTTTTCAAAAGATGCCGTTACAATTTAAAGGGATAAGATGATGACATGCTGACGCAGGCGGGAGTCTAATCGATTTGATTTCAAACGGCGCTAAAAGGGAAAGCATGCGAATCGGAACCGTTTCATCCCCAAACGGCGCAAGAGGGGCGCGTGTGAATCTGAACCGTCTCGTCTCCAAACAGCGCCTGATGGGAAGGCGTGTTATTAGGGACCTGACATTCTCTCTCATGCGTGATAATCGGCAACCCCAACTGTCACGCATCAGTCAACTCCGAAAAACCCTTCGTTTTTCAATAGAAGATTTGGGAAGATCTTTCTTTCTCCTTAAACCACAGTATAAAAGGCAACATCCTCCACCATTTACCTCTTTACTACAATTATAATTCCCAGAGCGCAAGAAATCCCTAAACCTTCACTGTTCATCATCTCCTTCACTTTCTTCAAGCAATGGCAGATTCATCTTCCGTTCACGCAACATCCCACATTTTGCCCATTCGCCCACAACAAAGCCTAATCATCGATTTAACCCCTCATGCTTACGACGCCTTCATGTTCCCCATCATCGAGTGTTTGAAGTTTTCTCCGATCGCTCCTGCACTTACCAGAGCTGAGACTGTTCCGATGGAGTTCCTGTCGCAGATCTTTGCAACTGCTCACTACGACAAAGTCGTTGACAGAATCTTCTTTGATGTCTTTGAGCACAAGGCATCAATTTCAAAGCAAAGGTTTTGCTCGCTGTTAGGGTTTGAACCTGATTCTTCGAGGGTTAACCCTGAAACGATTCCAATGGGTCACTTGTTCAACATGTTCTATAATATGGGTTATACGGAGGTGCTTTATACGGTCACGAAATTCAAGAAGTCGTGCCTACCTCCACAGTGGAATGGGCTGTTCACTGTATTGTTCAAGGGATTATCTGAACGAAGTGCCGGGTCTGATGGAGCCAGCCGTTTATTTCTCTACATCATGTATAGTATCTACAATGGCATCAACATGGACTATGGGTCTGTTCTGTGGCAACAACTCATTCAGAGTCTCTCCTCTACCTCCAGACATTCAGAAATTTCGTATGCTAGGTTCTGGACTCTTATCACGAAATGGGTGATGGACAAGTACCACGTCCCCATTGTTGCTGGTGCTCCAATGTCTTCGATTGGTACCTTCCATACCACGAAGATCATTGTGTCGGACGCTTCAAAGTTTCCGTTCAACGGGTCTATTCCGGAAACCATGTATGGGGATGTTCCTGCTGACAGCCGGATTATCCAGACGTACAAAGGGTTCAAGCGTTCTGGTCCGAGGGATCTTACTCCAGAGATGTTGAAGTCAATACATGACACCGACAAGCCTGCTCCAAGTGGCAAAAAGGCTGATAAGGGGAAACAGGTGGAAAAAGGAGCGAAAGGCCCGTCTCCAAAGAAGAGGAAACCCACCAGAGCTGCTCAGTCTCCACAGCAAAAGAGGAGAAAAACCCAACCGCGACGAAAGCTGATTATCGCTTCCTCCTCAAGCCAGTCTGAGGGTGAGAGTTCAGATTCTGATGACTCTCCACGTGGCAACACTCCACCCAGATCTCATACCCCAGAATTTCATGCATCTACTTCTCCAATTTCCTCTCCACCTAAAACCATTCCTATTTCTATTCCCCCCATAACTTCCACTACTTCAATACCACCCAGTTCCATCCCAATACCAACACCAATATTCACCGACGCAACCACAACATCCACTGCAGATGTTAGTGCCAACGTATCTGATACGGGGGTTCATACTGATGCACCCGAAACCACTACAGCACCCGAAACCACAAAAGCACCCGAACCTACACCAACACCCGAAACAACCCAACCCGAACCTACCCATACTACTAAACCACCAGCTTCACCACCACCACCTTCTCCTGGTCATGCTTCAGAGGGAGAAGAACCATTCCTTAGCGGGGAGGATATGACGTTTGACTCGGTCTACTATAGTCCGTTTCAAGTACAGAGTGATGACGATGACGACGCTCCTGTCACAAAAAGACATCTCAAGGAGCTCCATGACAAGATTGACTTGCTCATCGCCTCCTCTTCCTCTTCTCAGTCATCCCTATATGAAAATGCAGTTCAGAAGATTGTTGACGCCTTCTCTAAAGCTCAACAAGATTCCATTGCTTCTGCAACCTCCGCCATAGATGCCTCAACAAAAGCCTGTCAGGCTGTGACCGAAAAAGTCGATAAACTATTTTCTGATGCCTCTTCCCTGTTAAAGTCTTTACAGGAGAGTGCAAATGCTGCCAAGACTACGTTGGAACCTATTGTTCACCAGCTGGCAACGTCAGTCTCCACTGAGTTGAAGTCCTTCGCTTCTTTTCGTCAAATGCTTTCAGACGACAACTCAACCTTTCGCACAACCATTGACGAGCATCTCTCGAAGCTACAAGAAGATTTGGCTGCTGAGAACTCTCTTATGGATGTTCTTGCCAGGAAGACCACTGCTCTGAAGGTCAAGAGCGTTCAACTCTCCAACTCTCAACAGGAGATTGACTCTCTTCGGTCTGAAAGGGAGGTGATAAAGTCGTGTGTTTCGGATGTCCACTCTGCCATCTCCAACATCCTCGAAGCACATGATCCTATTCTTAACTATATTGTGAGGCGTGACCTTGCAGAAAAGCTCGCTCCCACCCTTGCTCTGCTCAGCAAACTCGAAGGGCTCCTTGATTTCGTGTCCATTCCGAAAGAAGGGAGAGAGAAGGAAACAATGTCTCAACCACCTCCTACCTCAAAGGCAACTCACACAACCGAACCTCCTCCAGTAGGCCAAGCCTCCAGTTCTGGTATGAAAGACAAAGGCAAAAAGATTGCTGAGGAAGAGGAAGAAGAAGAAGATAAAGAAACAATGTCTCAACCACCTCCTACCTCAAAGGCAACTCACACAACCGAACCTCCTCCAGTAGGCCAAGCCTCCGGTTCTGGTGTGAAAGACAAAGGCAAAAAGATTGCTGAGGAAGAGGAAGAAGAAGAAGATAAAGAAACAATCGCCGACTTGTTGAAGCGTAAAAGTCGACGCAATGAGGCTGATATCAGTGCTCGTGTGGCAAGAGAGGCTGAAGAAGCCGAACGTAAACAGAAGGAAGCCCACGACCTTCTTGAGAGTAGGAAAACTCTTTTTCCTGCCTGGAATCTCGAGAGGATGATAAAAGAAGCCATTGACACACCGAGTATCTTGTGGATGGAACCTGTAATCTCTCTTGATTGTTCCAACACTGTCGACTCACAGTTCGACATGCCATTGACCCGAAAGGCTTTCATCTTTCATGCCTTTTCCAACGTTGCAGAATTCCCTCATCCTCTTCCACAGGTTGATCGGGACTTAATCAATTTTTATCTGAACGCTGCTCAACCTCAATATCAGACTTGGAGCGCTCAGAAAATTGTCAACGTTCGGGTCTTGAAGCCGTATAGTGAAGGGAACTTCATCAACATTCGGTTCAAGGTACTTCGGGGATCTGCCAAAACCGAACATGCTATTTCCCTTGCAGATCTTCCCAACCTTAATCCCCATGATTGGATTATCTAGCACAACATCCTACTCACCAACGAAGCTGAATACGGTCCGATCATCGACCATTTCAAGAGGATGCTCGTGTGCTACATCATGGAAGTTGCACTGATGGATCAGGAGATTGCAAGCGTATTTAAGAAGAAACCAACAATATCTCTTGTTGGCTCTGCCAGTGATCTCAACCAAATGCAGATGGGTAAAATTGACTCGAGAAGGAATTCGGTCATGTTCACCAGGAACGAAGGACAGAAATGTCTTTTCGCCTTGGCTGACAAACACCTTTACACCACTGCTTGTTTAGAGCACGTTTTGGGGATCATCCACAGATGCAAGCAAAACACAACAGATGATATCAAGTACTTTGATGATATGATTCAATGGTACATTCGGTTCAGACAGACTATTCTCGCTCTTATCACACGTCTGTTTGATACTATAAAGAAGGCTCCTGCTGCTGGCCCGAAGAAGAAGTAGTCTCGCTCCAATTTGACGCAAAGGGGGAGATTGTTGGGTCGTGTTTTGTATAAAGTGTTGCGTCTATTAGGCTCGTTAGTTAGTCCATTTTGTATCTCCGGTATGGGCCTGTCCATCCATAAGTCTTAGTAGGGTTTAGTATAAATATAGGTGCTTGCATGCATCTTAAAAAAACGATAGAATAGAACGATCAGAGCATTATTCAGAAGTTTATTATTATCGTTCTTGTAACCCTAAATCCTCTACAGTGGAAGTTCTTAGTTGAGCTCTGCTGAGGATTGTTTGATCTAATCATTCGACATATTTTGATCCACTCTTGTCTTATTTATTGTTTTGTGTTCATCGCAATACCTGTTACAAAGATCTAATTGATCTTCACGTTTGTTATTATATCTTATCACATGCCATATTATATCCGTTCACAGAACAGCCATGCACTTCGGGTCTACTGTGTGACTGGTCCGCCGCACCGGCCAACAGTCCACCTGGTCCACCCTCCGAGTCTAGCCATATACATCGAGTCTGCAGTGTGATTGGTCCGCCCGCTCCGGGCCTTCAATCCACCTGGTCCACTCTCTGGGTCTACAATATGACTGGTCCGCCCGCACCGGGCCTTCAGTCGGCCTGGTCCACTCTTCGAGCCTCGGCACGTCTGGTCCACCCTCTTGGGGCCTACAGCATATCCGGACTGCTCGCTGGGCCTTCGGGACAACCGGTCCGCCCTGGGTATCTTGGCCTACAGCACAAAGCAGGACCCGCCTCAACCCAACCCCAGTCCAATAACCATGTGCACATAAACATACAATCATATAACAATTCACAGTCAACAAGCCGATCTAGAAGATCACATAACATATCATCATCCTAACCAGGATACCGACCTAACCGGTCACTAGCATAACATCACTCTACATAACAGGATACCGACCTTAACCAGGTCTCTAACATATACCATCCTAGCTACCAGGATGCAAACATATCAAAGCAATAACATAACAACAAATACCTGGATCTCAATCCGATAAAGGGCCGGCCTTGGTGCCTTAGACCCTGTTGATATAGTGAGGATAACTCACCTCACACTGCCGAAACTATGAACTGAAGAAGCAGATTCCCGAATCACCGCCTCACCGAAAATCCCGAACTAGCCATCATAGCACAGATAATCATTAGGCTAAGCACAATACCCTTCCAAGGGTAAATTGACCAATTTACCCTTAACTCATTCCGGCCCAACACTGGATAAGCTCTCAAGCCCACTAATGGCCCAAATTCCAAAAGTCCGAAGCAAAGCCCACTATTTGCCCAATTTACTAAATTGGGCCCACCTCACCAAATGGGCGTAGACCCATGGTCCATAACAACTAATGGGTCCACAATACTCCATCCATAATGTCCAGTCACGGCCCAAAATCCAGTAGCCCAATAACAGCCCAATCCCTAAGGCCCAAAATGAAAAACCCAACAGAGGGAGTACGCTGGGCGTACACGCTGATTCGCAACTGGGGATCAGGGCACTGACCCGCTACGCGGGGCGTAACTTCGCTGCTCATTAAGTCCACATAACTTCTTGATGGCTTAAGCTCTTAAGCCCAAACTTCAGATCCTTAGGCCAAATATGCCTAAGATTCATAAAGTCTCAAACTTTATCACTTGGGATGTCCATAAAGCTCTTAATCCAAGGTCTTAATCCATTAAGACCTACATATCTCACACATGGAACAACCACAACCCTTGGGACCTCATTTTTCTCACTCAAGACCTCTCCAAAGGTCTGAAAGGACAGATAATCTCGACCAACTCAAAACATGCATCAAGATGAGGACTTTTGGGACAAGAATGATGTCAAAAATTCACAACACTTAGATCTATGCAATATAAATGACAAGCAATAAGCTTTATACCTCAGATAGGCTCCAAAGGATGATATCTTTCCAGAACTATAAGCTCTAGCCACTCAACTCCTTCTTTGACAACTTCCTCTTTCTTCTTTTAGCCTCTCCTTTGCCAAAATAAGCTTTCCAAGGCCAAACACACCCAACAATGGAGGTGGAACGGCTATCTAGGGTTTCTGAGGTTAAGAGAGAGCTTATGGAGGCTAGGGTATGAACCAACATGTTCCTTATATAGTGGCTGACCCTAATTTTAGGGTTTTAGAACTTTGAGAGTACGCTGGGCGTACTCAACCTTGCACCCGCGTCCAATTACACACTTACGCTGGGCGTACTCGACGTGTCCCCAAATTTCATATTTGGCCCTCTTTTTCCAATTTTCCCACAAGATGACCAAAATACCCTTCCTCTTAAATCCCGGGGACTCACAATTAAGTACTCTTAGGAACGGGGCGTTACAAATAACACCCCTTGCCATCGGCTGGCCACTCAACCTCATGTTGCAATCCTCTAGTCGATCATCACAATGGCATTCTTCTTGAGTCCCGCGACTCAAACCAGCACTACTTCGAGTAAGATCCCCGAGACCTATGTATCAGCTAACTCACACAAATTTGCCCATTCAGTCCTAAACTTCCACGGACACTAAAGCCCGATCAATTATCAGTCTCATTCTAAAAAATCATGGCCGACAGGCCAACAGCGATAGAGATAACTCTAACTAACACTAATTTTATACCACACATATATCCTTCGGTCCTTCCCCAGTTCCTTAAAACCTTTTCAACCTTTCTTGGTCCCCGTATGGATCTTGTGCTTTTAGTAGTATGGGCCACTACTACCTTCCACACCTATTCGTATGTGTCTTGAGAACTGTCTTAAAGTCTCTAAGTCACTACACCAAACCACCATCAATCTTAGATACCATGCCACCCTTGGAACACACTATCACTCATCATATAGTCTCTCCATCTAGGATTCTTCTCACACATGAGCATACACTAGAATGCTTTTCTAGGAACTCTACCACTACCAAGTGTATCAGCACACCCATACACCTAAAAAACCACCACAACCGCCTAGATTCCAAGCTCAGACTTCCTCAAATGCAAGTGCTCACACCAACACACTATAACGCTTCTCCAAGGGCCACACGGGATACTTACCCCGCACAGCTATCAACTGCAAAAGAAACTTCTATTGATACCAACTAACTATCTTGCAAATACAATTACATGCAACAAAGATTATATAGTCTTTCGACTGAAAGATCTTGCACTACAATGGTTGGACTCAAACAAGAGTTACGCAATAGGCCAAATCAAACATTCTAAAACTATTTTATCTTTGTGGCATGTAACGTAACATTCGCTTAAAATCTAACTAACATCAATATAAGTTTCACATAGCATAAAGAAAGCAACATTCGAGTAGATTACAACAGGTAAAAAGGCATCATAAGGATCCTTAGCCTATACATTATCCTGTATCTCTAACAGCTCATATATCACTCACAAAAAGCATCTCTCTAAGGAGGCACTTTAGCCTAACTCATAGTATGCACATCATACTATAACACAAATAGCAGCAATTCAGTTACGACATATAAAGCAAGTATGGATATTTGGGAAATCACTTTTCAAGCTTTGGGTGACTGTACACATTGCATCTTCTATTTTCTTCTCTTGAAACAAATGTTTTTCCAAAAAGGTTTATAAAACTCTCAGATCCATAGTTTGAGTTTGGAATCTCATGAGTATTCATCCAAATCCCTCAAACCAAGGCTCTGATACCAACTTGTAAAGCTCAAAATGACTTAATAAATGACGTAATGCATGCATGAGACCACCAATACCATAAACTTTACATTTTTATGCCAAAGGAACCCTCAAAACATCCAGATCTACAAGGTTTAGCTTCTAAAACGGCCTTAACACATCAAGACCAACCAAAATGGACCAAAAAGGACCATGACAAGCTAAAGAGTAGATCAAAGAAAGGAGTAGATAAGGTATGGACTTTATACATCAAAAGTCACCAAAAGATGGAGCTAATTCTGGATCTCTAAGCTCCCCTCCAAGGAATGAGTCTTCACTTCTTCTTCTATCACTTTAAAGAGTACAAAAGCCACCAAAGATCAAAACCAAAGCTCAAGAGCACCTCACAAAGCAAATGGACTAATTAGGGCTTTCAAGGGTAAGGAGGCTGAGTAAACATGTCCAAAAGAGGCTATCACATGGATTATATAGTGTGCAACACCCTAAAATTAGGGTTTCATTTAAACGCATGTATGCCCCGCATACACAAGCGTACGCTCCGTATACGTACCCGAAGGCGTGATCCAACCTCACACTGGCATGCTAAGCGTACATACATAGTACGCCCCGCATACTAGCTTCTTAGCTAGTACGCTAAGCGTACCCTATGATACGTCTCGCGTACTAACCACAAGGACCAAAGTGAAATGCTCATAAATAGAAGGGTTGGAAGGGAACATACCAAATTCAAGTGTTATAATTATCCCCCACTTGAATCAGACTTCGTCCTCGAAGTTTGCTGCTCCGAATAATTTCGATTAGTGCTCCCTCATCTCCTCATGCGGTTCCCAAGTCCAATCCGAACCCTTGCGGCGCTGCTGTTGCACCTTAACCAACTCCACAACCTTGTTCCATAAGGTTTTCATCTTCCGGTTAACAATTGCCACCGGTCTTTTGATATAGTTCAGGCGGTCATCGACCTGAAATATCCTCCAACGGTACCACTGCGGAAGCATCCACTAAGCACTTCTACAACTGAGAGACATGGAATGTGCTATGTATCTGACTGAGCTCATACAGAAGATCCAAGCGATAACCCTGCAGGGACCAATATACTTGGGGCCCAGCTTGCGCCGCTTCTTGAATCGGATGACACCTTTCCAAGATGACACCATCAGGAGAACCATATCCCCCACCTGGAACTCTAAGTCTGAGCGGCGTCTATTGACATAAATCTTCTGCCGACTCTGATCTATCTAGAGCTTACTCCGAACCTGCTGAATCAACTCAGTGGTCTTGAGTACCACCTCAGTACTCCCCATGACCCACTAACCGACCTCACCCCAACAAATCGGGGTCCGACATTTCCTCTCGTAGAGCATCTCGAAAGGAGGTCGTTCGATGTTGGCATGATAACTATTGTTATACAAAAATTCCGCTAACAGAATATGTGCATCCCACCTCCCACCAATGTCCAAAACACACGCGCAAAGCATATCCTCTAATGTTTTAATCGTCTGCTCGCTCTGACCATTGGTCTGCGGATAGACTGTTGTGCTGAAATGGAGACGAGTGCCCAACTCGTCATTAAACCTCTTCCAAAACTTGGAAGTAAACCGGACATCTCTGTCAGAAACCACCTAAACCGACACCCCATGACATTCTACAACCTCCCTGATATAAATCTTAGCCAATTTCTCTGCAGAAATACTCTCTTGAATCGGAATGAATTGTGTGCTCTTGGTTAACCGATCCACGATGGCCTAGATCGAATCAACTCCACGCACAGTCCGGGGTAACTTCATGATGAAATCCATGGTCATATCCTCCCATTTCCATATGGGAATATCCAACGGTTGCATCTTGCTGCGAGGTCTCTGATGCTCGGCCTTGACTTTCTGGCAAGTGAAGCACCATGCCACATACCAAGCCACATCCTACTTCATGTAGGGCCACCAATAATCAGGACGAAGATCTCTATACATCTTCGTCACTCCGGGATGAATGGAGAATCTAGAATTATGTGCCTCCTCCATCAGAACCTAAAACACACTGCCTCAATACAAAACCCAAACCTTCCGATGAAGAGTCAACAGCCCACGACTATCATAACCAAAGAAAGCTACTTAACCCACAATACGCTTACTCTTCCGGTGCTCTTCCTTCATAGCCTTGATCTGAGCCTCATGGATCTGCTCCAAAAATGGAGTAATCACGGTCATCCTCAAACATATGTCTCTGATTAGAGCCGCGACTGTCTTACGGATGAGAGCATCGGTCACCATAGTGGCCTTCCTCGGGTGAAAAAGAGGTAATGGTATCAAATCTTCAGGCTCTTGTGATCCGTGTAAATAGTACAACGGACCCCATATATGTAATGCTATCAAATCTTGAGGGCGCAAACTACAGCCCCCAACTCCAAGTCATGTGTTGGATAACTCGCCTCATGAGGCTTCAACTGCCTCGAAGCATAAGTGATCACGCGACCCCTCTACATCAATACCACTCCCAAACTTGTGATCGACACATCACAATAAATCACAAAATCCTCAACACCCTTCGGTAGGGTCAAAATCGGTGCCTCACACAACCGCTATCTCAAGGTCTCAAAAGTTGCCTGCTTCGCAGGCCCCTAGTGAAATGTATCCGTCTTCGTTGTCAACCAAGACAAAGGAACAACTATCTTGGAGAAATCCTGAATAAATCTCCAATAGTAACTAGCATGACCAAGGTAACTTTGAATCTCAGATGGAGACCTCGGAACCTCCCATTGCATCACGGCCTCGACCTTGGCCGGATCGACCAGAATACCATTTTGGTTGATAAGGTGCCTTAGAAATTGTACCTCACGAAACCAGAACTCGCACTTGGAGATTTTTGCAAAATGTCTCTCCCTCCTCAATGTCTCCAACTTTTCCCTCAAGTGCTCCTCATGCTGCTCCTGAGTCTTGGAATAGACCAAGATATCATCGATAAACACAATCAAAGATCATTCTAGCATCAGCTTGCACACGAGGTTAATGAGATCCATGAACGCGGCTGGAGCATTGGTGAGCCCAAAAGGCATTACCACAACCTCATAATGACGATAACGAGTCCGTAAAGCTATATTCTGCACATCCTCCTCTCTGACCCTCATCTGATGATAACCCAATCGAAAATCAATCTTGGAAAACCAAGATACACCCTGAAGTTGATCAAAATATCATAAATTTTCGGGAGTAGATAACGGTTCTTCACCATTACCTTATTCAACACCCGGTAGTTAATGCACATACGATATGACCCATCCTTCTTCTTGACAAACAACACCGGTTCTCCCCATGGCGAACTGCTCAGTCGAATGAATCCCTTGCCTAACAGCTCCTGCGACTGTGTAGACAACTCCTACATCTCGGGAGGAGACAAACGATACAATGCTTTGGCTATCGGAGCCGCACCTAGAACAAGATCAGTCCTGAACTCAACTTGGCTCTTCAGAGGCACCCCAGGAAAATCCTCTGCAAACACATTGGGATAATCCCGCACAATCGACACATCATCCATAGTTGCCTTACCCTTATCCTGGATATCCATAACATAGGCGAAAAATCCTAAACAACCCTACTGAATATATCGTCTAGCCCTCACTGCTGAACACGATAACGACCCACTCTGGGCTTTCTCTCCCTTAACCACTAATTCTCCCCCACTTGGGGTTCGAATCCGGAGTAGCTGCTGCTCACACTCGATGACCGTCCCATTGGGGATCAGCCAATCCATACCCACAATAACCTTATTCCCATAGAAAGGAATGGGAACCAAATAAATTGAATACTCCAGACTAAACAACTGAAGGGTACAACACCGATGAACCCTCGCAACCCAAACAAACCTATCATTTGCAATCTTGACATCTAACAAACAATCCAGCTCTCCCAGAGTTCTAGCAAACATCTTGCTAAGCATAAGCGATACAAAGGATCGGGTAGCCCCCGAATCTAACAATACCAAAGCATACATATCTTTCACGAGGAACGATCCTAAAATAAAACACATAAATATAAGCAGATAAATCAATATGAATAAAGAGATAAGTAGAATATACATAACCGTCACCACATCAGGAGTCACACGAGCCTCCTTGGTTGTCAACTGAAAATCCCTGCTCTTCATCACAGGGGCATCTGCCGGGCCCTGGCGGCCATCAGTAATCCGAAGAGTTGTAGGAGCGGGTGCTGACACCAGTCCTGCTGTATCCATACTTGAACAATGGGTGTTTTTGTGTCCCCTCTGATTTCAATGAAAGAAAATCAGATCAGATACCGGGGTGGTGGTGGTAGTAGCAGTGCAATCCCTACTAATATGACATGTTCGGCCGCACTTGAAGTAGCTAGAACCACCCACCCTACATGCCCCATGATGCATCCTTCTGCACTTGCCATAACGGCCCCGACCCTGTTGGACCTTCCCTCTCGCATCAACAAGCTTGGTTCTTTTGCCCGAACCACCAGATACCTAAGCCTCATCCGACTGCCTCTTCCTCTCCATTTCATGATCAATCTCTCTCTCCCTAATCCTCACTATCATATCCTCCAATATCTTGCAGCTGTATCAGCTCACAAACTGCCGAATATCAATCCTCAACATTTCATGATACATAGCCTTCTTCATCTCCTCAACCACCACATACTGCGGAAAAAAGGTGCCCTCTCTCGAAAGGTTGTGGTGATCTTAGCCACCGTCTTAATAGTCTGGTGGAGATCCTGAAACTCTCACGCCAACTACTGCACCTCAATCACCAGTGCAAACTCAGCCCTGAACCTGTTCACAAAATCATCCCAAGTCATCGAATCAACCGCACCATCACCAACTGAGCGCCCGTCCTCCTCTGGCCAATCTTGTGCCCATGTCCTTCAAAAGACAGGAATCAAGTCTGACATTTGCCTCCTTGGGGAAACTGTTGGTGCGGAAGGTGTTAGCAACATCCGTTAACCACCTCCTGCTCACTATCAGGTCCTCCACCTCATTATAGTCCAGAGCTCCACATGTGGGGATCTCCTTGAAGGTCAAAGAATGCACTCCCACCAATGCTATTATCTCAAAACGAAACGAGCTCAACCGCTCATCCAAAAGCTCCAGAATGCCTTCCTTGACCATACCAAAGATCATAGGAGTCTGCTCAAGAATGTAATCTGTGATCTCAAATGAGATGAACTCCCTAGTATGATCATCTATCTGCCCAGCTCCAGAACCTAAACCCGAGCCCTCTCCAGCAACATAACTGCCAACATATCCACCCCATAGAGTCACCATGCTGAAAATAGAGCATATAAACCATTGGAATAAGCATTAGAATATATAGAGGGATAACAAACTCTAAAAACTTTCTGGTTTCATCACAGCTCTCCTTGATTCAAGTACGAATCCTCATCTTCCAGTAGTACGAGCCCATACTCCCTTCCACATCTATCCATACTTAACTCAAGGAATTCCATGAATCCGCTAAGTCACTTTATATCCATACAATTAACCCTCCTCAAGATAAGGCTCCCAACACTAGATCTCATCCTAGGTTTCCCTAGGGAAAACTCTACACCACTCTCCACCATCAGCTGCAGAAGGAACCCCCGCTAACTTCCTCTAAATAGCTGACGAATACAATTACATATCAATAAAACCTGATAATTCTTCGAATGAGAGGTCTCACACTATAACGGTTGGACTTAGATAAGAGTTGTGCAATAAGGTTAAAACCTAGCCTTCAAAAAAAATTTGGTTCCCATAATATGTAACTTAGTATATTCGCTTACTAGTTAGCTGAAGCTAGAGAGAAGTCCTAAAAAGCACAAAGAAAGCAACATTTGAGCATCAAATCAGAACCAAGCATCACCTAATCAGACCATCATATAACTGAATGATCAGTACTAGCATGCAAGTTTACAAGCTTATACAATAGGAATACAAAGGCAACTCTCCTAGCATTCTATCATGAAAATATTGAGCAGATCCTTAGTCCTAACTAGCATGCGATTCACAGATTCACAGATCAAATCATATCAGATAACATATGGGTATTTTGGGAATCTTTTACTTGAGCTCGGTCGATTGCATGGACCACACCCTTTATTATATTAGAATTTTTTTTCCTTTTTAAAATATTTCTTTTTGAAAAACTTTACCAATTTCTTAGTTTGAGTTCGGACAAACCTGAGAGTATGTCTGAATCCTTAAAACCAAGGCTC
The DNA here is from genome assembly GCF_002870075.4 of Lactuca sativa. Taxonomy (NCBI): domain Eukaryota; kingdom Viridiplantae; phylum Streptophyta; class Magnoliopsida; order Asterales; family Asteraceae; genus Lactuca; species Lactuca sativa. The sequence goes on from NC_056630.2 coordinate 312,410,969, forward strand.
TGATACCAACTTGTAACGTCCTAAAAATAAGGCCTGGAAAATTTTCATTTTTAGATTAATAAGATAGTAAACCATATCATTTTTATAAAACAAAGGTAAAAAATTGTATCAATACATCAAATATCATCAGAGTAAATCACAAAATACAGAATCGAGTGGTGTGTGATTTGCAATCAACCTGAGCTCTTCCCTTTGGAACCAGAAGTACCTGAAACATAAACTGAAAACTATAAGCACAAAGCTTAGTGAGTTCCCCAACATACCACATAACATACATAAATAAACATATAATGGGCCCCCCCTAAGGAGTGTATCGGCTCCCGCCCACACTCACATAATGAGCCCCTCCTATTGAGTATAATGGGCCCCACCCAACATGTAAATCATACAAGCACAAACACATACAAGAGTCACACAAACATCTAGTATCCTAGCATCACTAATCATGGGTTGGAATTGGTGCCTTAGACCTGCTAACATGGCGAGGAAACTCAACTCGCACTATTGAATCTCATAGATAAATCTCCGGTTGCTGGCCCGCTAAAAACCCCGCGTTTTAATCACAAAACATCATCTAATTAATAATTGGATATTGACTCTCCCTAAGAGTCCAAACTAGGTTAAAAGACCTTTTTACTCTTCCCTATATTTATCCCAAGGCCCAGGCCCAATCCAAATTGTCCAAAGGCCAAATTCTAAAATAATCACCCAAGGCCCACTATGGCCCAATTTTCCAAATTGGGCCTGAACCCCTCCATGGGCCTTAAACCAATGTGTAAAAATATTCTTAACCCAAAATAACATTCTGATGGCCAAAAATAAAGCCCTAGACTTCTAAGGTCCAAAAAAGCCCAATACCGAAAAGCCCAACTTTTCTAGCCCACTACTGAGTACGCAGGGCATACTCAGCTTGTACGCTAAGCGTACTCGCTTGAGGGATTGTATGCACAACATACCAGCTTGTACGCCCAATATACTACCCCCTGTTTGGCCAACTTTCTCATTCAACTCTTAAATGGTCAAGACTTCACCCCAACACTTAGATCTGACTTCCTTAAGGTGGTTTATCATGTAAAGTTCCCAACTTTACATGCATGCATGGCTTAATGATGCTATTAAAGCACAAAAGGACTTAACAAATGACTTAATGCATGCATGAGACCACCAATACAATAAAGTTCGCATTTTTATGCCAAAGGAACCCTCAAAACACCCAAATCTACAAGGTTTAGCTTCTAAAACGGCCTTAACTAATCAAGACCAACCAAAAGGGACCAAAAAGGACCATAACAAGCTAAAGAGTAGATCAAAACAAGGAGTAGACAAGGTATGGACTTTATACCTCAAAAGTTACCAAAAGATGGAGCCAATTCTAGATCTCTAAGCTCCCCTCCAAGGAATGAGTCTTCCACTTCTTCTTCTATCACTTCCAAGATTACAAAACCCACCAAAGATCAAAACCAAAGCTTAAGAGCACCTCACAAAGCAAATGGACGAATTAGGGTTTTCAAGGGTAAGGTGGCTGAGTAAACATGACCAAAAGAGGCTATCGCATCGATTATATAGGGTGCAACACCCTAAAATTAGGGTTTCATTTACACGCACGTATGCCCCGCATACAAAAGCGTATGCACCCGATGACACGATCCAACCTCGCACTAGTATAGTAAGAGTACACACATGGTATGCCTCGCGTACTAGCTTCTCAGCTAGTACGCTAAGCGTACCCTATGGTACGCACTGTGTACTAACCATAAGGACAAAAAGTGAAATGCACATAAATAGAAGGGTTTAAAGGGAACATACTGTTGGGATTTGAGCATTCTAACACTTCCTAAGTGTACATGCAACCCTAATAAACCTTGGATCTATGTTTGTCTAAGATACATGCAAATAATTATTTTCCAAGGTTTATATCCGAACTAGCATGGCATGGGGAACATGAATCAAATAAAGCTAGAAGACATACTTACCTTGTAGTTGATGTTGATTGCTTGGAGTTTTAGAGCCTAGCACCAATAGTGTGGATGCCTCAAATGAAAGTCACAAATCACCACAAACTTGGAACTTTGAGAGAATAGTCACTACTATCTTGAAATTGCCCTCACCTCAACAAGTGTCAACTAGTGTCATTTCAAGAACCAAGACCTCCTTTATATAGTGTGGTGGATTAGGGTTACATCCATGTAAACCCTAATACCCATGTCTCTTCATTTACATGAGATCCATGGGTTAAAGCTCCATGGAGTATCCATGGACTTCTCCATGCAAGCCTAGACCATTCCAAATAAGCATAAGCCCACACTATATAAATATAGAAGCCCATATTTAATTAGTAATATCTTTGATCACTAAATTAATCCTAGATTAATTATAGATCACTACTAATTAAATAATATGATCTTATATTAATATATTAGAACTTATAATATATTAATAAATCATAACTTGTACTATTCTCAAATATTATCCATAAATTGTTCGGGTGAAGTGCAACCCAAATGGACCATGCCGGGTCGGGTCAAGTACATACCAAATATAGTTATGGACTTAGACACTATATCCAACAGTCTCCCACTTGGATAAGTCTAGTAACTATATTTGCAAGTATAACTTCAGGAACCGATCAGCAATCGTAGCTCTTTAAACTCTGTTGAACTAGAACGCGCCATTTAGATAAGTGATCATATAATCCTCTGTTCTAGATATCAGCCGGACAAATACATGGAACATGGTCTTGCTTATTGTCCAACATTTTGTTTCCCGATTTCCGATTTGTTTGACATACAACTCAATTGAACACATCAATTTAGTTCTGACCGGGCCCGGTACATAGGTCAAAACAAAATCATCGAGGGGCCCAGATATCAGCTTCTAATCCAAGAAGGAACAGATAAAATTCGACTCATATGTTTGTTCTACCACTTATTGAATTACACACAAAAGCACGTTTTATAACATCGAGTTACCAATGCGTTTTCGTACAATCAATGCACAACCAACTCGTAAGTAACAAATCATATCTCTAGGTTTGAAGACTTATATGATATTACCATCTCACGATCACTCGAGATAAAATTCCATGAAGTGATTCCAGTGAGCGTGGGTTGAGTCCAATGCTCAGAACTTATGAGCACTCATGATTGTTGTAGCCATGTCCAACACCTTAGACCTCTGCAACCAATCATGACAGCCTTGATTCATACCTACTTCCGACATATGACCGACTGTGGAGGTTTGAATAATATGATATACCAAACATAATTATTTTGGAAGTCAAAACATGCAAAAGAAATATAGTAAATGATCGACAAGAGATAGCAACACTTTACTCATAAATAAAACACCTTTTATTCATCATCTAATGTCAATTACACTTTACAAATTTCTGGGTTATCTAACTACTAAAACTTATATCATCCTTCAACCCTATGCCCCGAGCATGCTGGAGATGCTTAACCCTACTCAGTCCCTTCGTGAGGGGATCTGCTGGGTTCTCATCCGATGATACCCTCTTTGCCACGAGGAGTCCTTCTTCTATTCGATGTCTGATGAAGTGATATTTTCTGTCAATGTGTCTGGATCTCCCATGATCTCTTGGTTCCTTGGCTAAGGCAACCGCACTATTGCTGTCACAGAAAATCTCCATTGGTTCTTTTATAGCTGGTACAACTCCAAGGTCTCCGATGAAGTTCTTCAGCCATATAGCCTCCTTTGCTACCTCGCTTGCCGCTATATACTCTGATTCACAAGTAGAATCAGCCACTGTCTCCTGCTTGGAACTCTTCCAAGTGATTGCTCCTCCATTTAAGGTAAAGACCCAGCCTGACTGAGAGCGGAAATTATCCCTATCAGTCTGGAAGCTAGCATCACTATACCCTACAGCTCTCAAGTCATCACTCCCACCGAAGGTAAGGACCCAGTCCTTAGTCCTTCGCAGGTACTTGAGGATATTCTTTACCGCAGTCCAGTGTTCCTTGCCAGGGTTCGCCTGATACCTGCTAACCATGCTCAAAGCAAAGGCTACATCAGGTCGAGTACACGTCATAGCATACATGATCGATCCTACAACTGAAGCATAAGGAAGTCGACTCATTTATGCTATCTTAGCCTCAGTACTAGGGCTTTGTGTCTTACTCAATCTGGCATTACTCTGAATGGGTAACTCACCTTTCTTGGAGTTATGAATGTTGAATCTTTTCAACACTTTTTCCACATAGGTGCTTTGACTAAGTCCAATTAATCTTTTACTCCTGTTTCTCAAAATCTTTATCCCTAGGATATAGGCAGCTTCACCAAGGTCCTTCATAGCGAAACACTTCCCAAGCCAGGACTTTACTTCCTGCAGAGTTGGGATGTCATTTCCTATGAGTAGTATGTCGTCCACATACAGTACCAAGAAACTAACTATGCTCCCACTAGCCTTGATATAGACACAAGATTCATCTTCACTCCTTGAAAAGCCAAATTCCTTGACTTTCTCATCAAAGCAAAGATTCCACCTGCGAGGTGCCTGTTTCAATCCATAAATGGATTTCTCGAGTTTACACACTCTATTGGGGTACTCTGTACTGACAAAACCCTCTGGCTGAACCATGTAAACATCCTCAGCCAACTTTCCATTAAGGAAAGCGGTTTTGACATCCATTTGCCATATTTCATAATCATGAAATGCAGCAATGGCTAACAGAACCCTAATAGACTTTATCTTGGCCACTGGTGAAAAGGTTTCATCATAATCAACTCCCGGAGTTTGAGAATAACCTTTTGCAACCAGTCGTGCCTTATAGGTGTGTACATTACCATCCATGTCGGTCTTCTTCTTGAAGATCCATTTGCACCCTACAGTCTTACGACCGGGTACATTTTCAACCAAGTTCCAAACTTGATTGTCATGCATGGATTGTATCTCTCTATCCATAGCCTCTTTCCATTTAGCAGCCTCAGGGCCTGCCATAGCTTCCGTGTAGCTGTTAGTTTTATCTAGACCTACTAGTGTCTCATCACTAATAAGTGTCTCACCTTCCGCAGTAATATGGAAGCCATAATAATGCTCAGGTGCATTCCTCACTCTCGTGGAACACCTCAGAGGTACAGGCACATCAACTGGCTCAACAGGAGTTTCCTCCTCAAGTTGAGGGCTAGGGTTCGAAGTTCCTTCACCACATGACTCTTGAATTTCTTCAAGATCAATTTGCCTCCCACTGTCTCTTTGGCTTATAAATTCTCTCTCTCGAAAGACTCCTCTTCTTGCTACAAAGACCACATTATCACTAGGTCTGTAGAAGAGGTAACCAAAGGATTGCTGTGGGTAGCCGATGAAAATACACCTCTCGCTTCGAGGTTCAAGCTTATAATGAGTCTCGCGTCTCACGAAAATCTCACAACCCCAAATCTTGATGTGGTCTAGCTTAGGTACTTTACCAGTCCACATCTTGTGAGGAGTTTTGGCAACTTTCTTTGTAGGGACTAGATTAAGAATATGGGCGGCAGTCTCTAAGGCATACCCCCAGAATGAGATTGGTAGCGTAGCTCAACTCATCATGGAACGAACCGTATCCAACAAGGTTCGATTACGCCTCTCAGCCACACCATTCAACTGTGGTGTCCTGGGAGGTGTCAATTGTGAGACAATCCCACATTCCCTAAGATAGTCGAGGAACTATGAACTAAGATACTCACCTCCTCGATCGGATCGAAGCATCTTAATGATCCTGCCCAATTGATTCTCGACTTCCTGTTTAAATTCCTTAAACCTCTCGAAAGTCTCTGACTTATGCTTGATTAAGTAGACATAACCATATCTACTGTAATCATCAATAAAAGTTAAATAATAACGATTAGCATCCCTTGTGGCATGTTTGAATGGTCCACACACATCCGTGTGTACAAGATCCAACAAACCTTCACCCCTCTCACACGATCCTGTGAAGGGTGACTTTGTCATTTTTCCAAGTAAGCATGATTCGCAACTATCATCTGACTTTAGGTCAAATGACTCCAAGACTCCATCCTTTTGGAGTTGGCCTATGTGTTTCTTGCTTATATGTCCAAGGCGACAATGCCATAATGATGCTTTATCCAAGTTATTATGATTAGTAGAATCAATACAAAAAACATTATTCCCTAAGTTATCTACAACAGATACAACTTCATACACACCATCACAAGGTAATGCTTTAAAATAAAAAAACATTATTAAAGCAAACATCAATAGAACCAACTTCATTATTAAATGAAAAGGTAAACCCTTGTTTGTACAAAGCATGAAAGGAAATAATATTTCTTGCCATTCCTAGCGAGTAACAACATTTATTCAAACCCACTACTTAGCGATAAAGTATAAACTCCAATCTTGGTGACAGGTGAAGCTTTCCTATTCCCCATGATCAAGTTTATTCTTCCTTGCTCCACATCCTCACTTCTTCTTAGTCCCTGCAAGTCACAACAAATATGAATACCACACCCGGTATCAAGGACCCAAGATTTAGAATGGGGTGAGTTATTAGAAATGATAGTGTAAATACCTGCATGGTTGGGTTTAACTTTCCCATCCTTTACATCCTGCTGGTACTTTGGGCAGTTCTGCTTCCAATGAGCTTTTTCATGGCAATAGAAGCATTCAGCCTCTTTTGGGTCAGAAGAAGGAGTGATGAAACCTTTCTTGGTTCCACTTGAAGAAGAGCCATCAAGGGTCCGAGCCTTGGTACCCTTCGAGGATCTCTTTCTCTTCCTCCATCGACTTTTCCCAATTACCAAAACCGGAGTTGAGTTTGGAGTAGGAGTGATAGCAACCGACTTCCCCTTAAGACCTGATTCTACGGTCTTGAGAAGTCCCTGAAGTTTGCTGAGTGTGACCTCTTCCTTATTCATGTGATATGTCATGCGGAATTGATCATAGCACGATGGTAAGGAGTGCAAAATGATATCTATTGCAAGATCCTCTGGGAAGTTCACATTAAGCTTCAGCAAACGATCCACATACCTTTGCATTTTCTGCATGTGGCTCGTGACGGATTCCCCGTCCTTCATCATGGCTGTTATCATGGAGCAAATGATTTCATACCTCTCTTGTCGTGCACTTTGATGGTATCTTTCCATCAAATCTTGGTGCATTTCATAAGGGTAGAAATCCTCATAAGACTTTTGGAGTTCCGCTGTCATCGTGGCCATCATGATGCAAGCCACTTTCGTAGCATCCCTTTCATGAGCCCGAAAGTCAGCGATCTCCTGAGGAGTTGCAGTGGTCTCATCAATCTCCTTAAGCTCCTTGTCAAGGACATATTCTTTGTCCTCGTAGCGGGTAATCATCCTGATGTTTCTGATCCACTCATTGAAGTTGGATCCATCAAAGGTGACTTTCCTACACAAGTTCATAAGGGTAAAGGAGCTATTAGGGTTAGAGCCAGAAGGAACATTGTTTGAAGACATCTGAAGAGAAGAGAACAAGATTAGTTTAGATATAAGAGAGTCCTTAATAAAACACCCAAATGTAATATTAAGGCTAGGTGAATGACGATTCACCAATTTCCACCACGAAAACCGAAATATTTTAAATATTAGGTTTTTGATTGGTTCTTAGAAATTCCTAGATTCTTTGAGATTCAATGAACTTTTCAAAGGCATGTTTCATTCTCGAGTGTGCCCTCCAAGTTTTGTGACTGGGATGCCGAGGATCACAAAACGAGGTGTGAAGTAACCATGCAAATCACTTGGTGCCCTTAAAGTTTATCACTCAATCGATGTGCCGGTAAACCACACACGCTCCATCGATACTATAATAAACCTTAAGTCACCCTTTACCTACCTTGTTAAGTCCAAGTTAGTGTGCCGGTTAACCACACACGCTCCACCAACGACTTAAACAAAGTGTATAGTGTAATTTCATGGATTAGCACCTTATTCACATTTTTCCTAAAGTAACTAAGATTAGGAATTTAATAAAACATTTAGTTACTTTATAATATTCATCATACTTTAAATGAGAATTTATAAGTCCTTGTCTTACCCGTTCGGCTAACGACCCTCCACCAGTCAAGCAAGCGGTGGGTGAGAGTGGACACCCATTAAGTCACCATTTTATAGGCAACAACCTTATACCCACCTTATAGACCGGCTTCGTGAATGAGGAGTACTAGCGGTAAGACGACTTTGTTCTTATACATATATATATATATATATATATATATATATATATATATATATATAATTATTAAATCATAATAATATAAGTATAAGGGTTGAATTTTAACTTTTAAAATTCTAAGGGTTGGAACTAAAGTTTTAACTTGACTTTACTTGTTCCAAAACTTGAGGGCAAGTTTTGTAAACTTTCAAAAACGTTTCATTTCTTGTAACTTATGAGTTTCATAGAGTAATAAAATGAAGACTCTTCACTTTTCTAACTCTTGTGTTCTTTTAATGGTTTTCAATCCAAGAGAATTTTGGTTTTCCATAACTTGAGGACAAGTTATGGACTCCATTAAATCACATTATGATCAAGAATTAATCTACCACATAGGTTACAAATAATTCCTATGATCATCTAAACATCATAAGAACAAGATCATGAACATGAACACTTTCATATATCAAAATCACACTTAGTCTTTGTAATTTTGATAACTAGTTGTTGTAAATGAGTTAGAAAAGACATTACACCATCTAAAACAAGTTTTCAAGTACCAAAACAGTTTAGGGTAATGTTTCTAATCCATTTCCAGCAACTAAAGTCGAAAATCTGCACTCTGTCGACCCTACTCGCCGAGTGCATGAACCTACTCGGCGAGTAGGTTGAAGATACAAGTGAACTCGGCGAGTCCCCCCATGGACTCGGCGAGTCCAACAGTCAGACAGTAAGTTTTCCGACTTTTTCAAGCATATTGCAACAAGTATCAAACAAACAAACCTAGGCTCTGATACCACTGTTGGTATTTGAGCATTCTAACACTTCCTAAGTGTACATGCAACCCTAATAAACCTTGGATCTATGTTTGTCTAAGATACATGCAAATAATTATTTTCCAAGGTTTATATCCGAACTAGCATGGCATGGGGAACATGAATCAAATAAAGCTAGAAGACATACTTACCTTGTAGTTGATGTTGATTGCTTGGAGTTTTAGAGCCTAGCACCAATAGTGTGGATGCCTCAAATGAAAGTCACAAATCACCACAAACTTGGAACTTTGAGAGAATAGTCACTACTATCTTGAAATTGCCCTCACCTCAACAAGTGTCAACTAGTGTCATTTCAAGAACCAAGACCTCCTTTATATAGTGTGGTGGATTAGGGTTACATCCATGTAAACCCTAATACCCATGTCTCTTCATTTACATGAGATCCATGGGTTAAAGCTCCATGGAGTATCCATGGACTTCTCCATGCAAGCCTAGACCATTCCAAATAAGCATAAGCCCACACTATATAAATATAGAAGCCCATATTTAATTAGTAATATCTTTGATCACTAAATTAATCCTAGATTAATTATAGATCACTACTAATTAAATAATATGATCTTATATTAATATATTAGAACTTATAATATATTAATAAATCATAACTTGTACTATTCTGAAATATTATCCATAAATTGTTTGGGTGAAGTGCAACCCAAATGGACCATGCCGGGTCGGGTCAAGTACATACCAAATATAGTTATGGACTTAGACACTATATCCAACACATACTGTAGACGAATTGTATACGAGAAATCGATTAACAACAAGATTAATCAATGTAATGAAGTCATAAAGTAAATAAGACTTTGAAGGTTTTATTACCCTCTGTAACTTGATTACAAAACTTAGACTTCGAAATTTGGAAAACTTGTTAGTCTAAACCAAAGCTCAGTCCCTATTTATAGGGAACATGAGAGTACAAAATATAATAAGTCTTGAACCATTACACTTCGTACAAAAGTGACTTAGTAAATACATTACATATGAAAAAGACTAAACACAATTCGACTCTTTACAAGACTTCGACCCTAACAATATCCCCATTTGTAAATGAGTCGAACTACTCAGTTCGTGAGAATCTGTGCAGCAAAGTGCATCAACCTTCGTATCTCAGAATACCACGTTAAAACCTTCTTTAACTCCTTCTTGTCACCATCGTTGTTTTTCGAGCAGTTGTTCATACGAACAATAAAGTTCGTATATTGTGACGTTGTATATCTTTCAATCTCAGCAACTTGAAAGAGAAATCTCTTAGTCTTCCCTTTGGTGTCCTTCCCAGCAAACACCAACCCAAATGGTTTTAAACATATTTCCCCATCAACATACTTTTTAAACTCAGCTTGTGTCTTCAAAAGTTCCATTGTAAAATTTATTTTCCTATCCATACTCGAAGCCAACTCTTCGCCAGTCAGGGCAAGACAATCATAATAATTGTCAATGAAGACTTTAATGTGAGCAAGACCTAGTCTGAACACTTCTTTATCTGTACCATTGAGTTGTGATGCCTCCATTTCTTTTAAAAGTAATGAAACTTGAATAAGATCATTCAAGTTCATTAGAGGGAAGTCTGCAACACTGAAATCGGTTGCTTGATTGTTTGCACGAATTACATGATACCTGAAATTTTGTATCATGTCTTCGAACAAGACATCTTTCTTAATAGCAACTACTTTCTTGATCTTGATCAGAGACCACACTTCATCTTTCTCTTTTCCAAGTACAACATGAAAATGATTTTTCATGTGTGTATAATCGTCTGGGTTTTTGAATTTCTCACTCACCTTTTATTGAGCGGTGATAAACGTCATTTCGTTTATCAGAATGTCTAGGTGACAAAAATCAGTGTTAGCAATCGAATAGCTTTTCCTAGGCTTCTTTTCTAACGTATACATATGATTGAATGCAACTCTCGATTTGATTGATTCATACGAATACAAATTTTTGGGATCACCTTTGTCCATACCAGGTGGATCACTTTCTCTCAACCTCAGAATACTTTATATATGTCTTTGAAGTTCGATTTCAGCCTCCACCTCTGCTTTCTTTTCTTCTTTAGACTTTTCGACTAGCACACCCTTCCCTTTGTATTTCGAATCCTGATTTGGTTTTAAGGAACTTGAACTACCTCATACTATAGCCGAACCAATCACAATTCCTTTTGGTTTTGTAAAAGGTTTTGTGGTAACAATTGTTGTTGAGATAGTATCAGACTTCATCGGAATTGTAATAGGAATTTGTGTAGAAAACACTTTTCCAACAGGTGGGGCATTTTGTGGCCACATTTGAGCAAATTTGGAAATAGGAGCAACCGCTTTCTGAATAACCTGATCAAGTAGATTCAACTTCTGAGTAAGGAACTCAGGAGTTAAAAACAAAGTTGGAGTAGGCTTCGAAACAATTCCTTTTAACTCATCAAGAAGAGTTTGCAATTTTGCAAGCTGATTGGTGTCTTCAGTTGCTTTTGTTTCTAACTTCGACATTGTGTCTTGACAAAATTTGTAACTGCCCCAACAATTATATCAACCTTTTCTTGAATTGAATTGTACTGAGAATTCATATTCACAATTTCCTGAGATACTTCCTTCTTCAACTCTTCGAGTTTCTAGTTGACATCTTCATGAACCTTTTTGACATCTTGTACGAAGAGAATATGACGTTCCTTCGCAACAACCTTCAAATCTTTTAAGGCCCCATCAAAATTTCCTTCCTGAGTCTTGATACGAAGCTCACTATTTTGATCAGAAAGATCTATCTTCTCATGAAGTCTTCGTTCAGCTGACTTCATCATTAATTCAACTTCAAGACCCGAAACTGAATGTTTTGCTCCTGAATCAGCTTGTGATTGAAGAAGTGAGTTTAACTTCTTGTTCAAGATTTTAAATTGTTTTCCTGACATTAACATATGATCAGGAATATCCTCCTGTTCCGAATCAAATTGCAAGTCTTCGAAAGTTCCTCCAAAACCTCTTCCTTCGGTTTCACCATCGGAATGAGGTTTGGGTGTGTCAGTGGATTGTGATGGAAAAAGAGTAGTAATTGATTGTTGAAGGATAGTCTCAAAGAGTGGAGATGAAGTAGAAGTGGAAATGGGTGGTGGTAATGAAACAAATAGAGTAGACATAATAGGTGGTAGTGAAGAAGAAAGAACAATTGGTTGTGAAATGTTGACACTCATTGTAACATTTGCTCCCGTATCAGATATGTTAGCAGTGATGTTAGAAATAGGAACCTCCTCAGTGACTGATTCGGTAATCACTATTTCGAGTGGAATGGTTGAAGTAGGAGAAATGGTAGAAACATTTGAAATTGAAGAGATGATAGGTGTTGAAGTTACCACAGGAGAAGTCGAAGCAACATGAGTATAAGGAACAACTTCGTTGTCGGAAGAATCATCTCTTATGACAAGCTTTCGCTTGTATCGTTTTTCTGTAATGTGCTTCGCAACATCATGAGCACACCTCTTTTTGGATAACGGTGAAACAGGAGCAGGTATTTCACGAACTACCACTCCTTTACTACTAATCTGAGTCTTACGAACCATCGGAGAATCATCAGACGAAGTTCGTTTAGATGATTTCCTATGAATTTGTTTAAGAATTCCTGATTTTGACGGAACAACTTCTTTCGAAGGCTGAGCTTCATTCTCTTCTACTTTCTGCATATCATCACCCTCAACGGTCTTGGGCGAATATTTCGGCTTTATAGCTTTCACAGGGTTCTCATCAGACTTTGTTTTCTTGGATGGCTTGGAAGAGCCAGCTTCGATTTCAAGTAACACCCCAGTTTCAACATTAGGGTTTACCGTCTGCAAATACTTAACAAGAATCTTGTGCGTAGGATTCACCTTCTTTAGCATTGCATCTGGAATTCGTGCAACACTTGTAAATATGTGCTAATCATCTTTAACATTCTTTGGGAATTGATACTTTGTAAATTCAACAATGTCTTTACCTTGAGGAACTTGAATTCCCTCTTTCTCATACACCTTCTCCAAAATCAAACTCCAGTATCTAGCACAAGAAATTCCCTTAGCTACACTTGTACTTTCCAAGCTTTTTGTAAATTATTTCCACAACTGAGTGGCATAATCCACACTCAAGTTGTAATACAAACCCATGACCATAACATATACTTCTTGTCTTCCCTTGTCAAGACCCACTTTTCTTCCTGTTAAACACCGTAGAAAAATTCCAAACAAGAAATTCCATATGCAGGGAAGCCCAGACTTTTTGAAATCACTTATTTTTTCGAGTGGGGGCCGGTGACCCATCTCGTTGAACATATACAAGATCTGAGGGTTAGAAGGTTTGAAAAAGGGTGGTGCATTGGGTAACTCCAGGAACTGTGAGAACATCTTCTTGGTGAGACGAATCCGTTTCTCATTCACTAAATTGAAAGTCAGTAAATCGGTTCCTTTATTGAATGAAGCAGTGGAAGCAGCCATTGACAACCAAGTTAACGACACTGCAAAGGATTTAAACATAGCGGTGGCTAGAACTGATCGTTTCAATGCACTATCAGCATTTTGAGATCATCTGGATACAACGAGACATTTGATTCAACCTGATAGTTGTTGCTTTGTATCTTCATCAGAGGTTGGGATGCAATTTCTTCAGTAGTGGAATTCTGAACAGCAGCCATTTGCAAGTTGATTTGAAGGTTAAAAAAATTTAGGGCTTTTTGATCTTCTCTGAATTCTTAAACGTGTAATTTCAAAAGGAAAGTAGATTTTCCTTTTATAAGTAAGCCAAAATAATTTGAACCATTTGTCATTAAGAAGTTGATCACGTCATCCCTTAAAACGCGCACCAGTAGCTGTTATTGTAGCAATGTCAGATAAAGTTCCTTGAAACTAGGGCCAGGTTACCAAACGGTTACTTTGAGACTGTTCGTGAGTACTTTTGGATAAGATCAAACGTTTCAGATTTGAGGTTGGGCTCATTCATTTTTGGGATTCGAAACGAAGTCATTTGCCAGTCTTGTGAAATCATCAGCCTAAGTTGGTATTACTTAGAGCCTCAAGGATTTCGTGAGTGCAGTAATTCAATGGAAAAGGATAAGAAGCAAATTAAAAAAAATTTGGATCTGTGATGTCAAAAATGTTGACACGAAAGAAGTTAAACCCCAGGCAAAGGTTGCTTCGTTAATATCAAAAGAGATAACTAATAGCTTGTGTATTTTCCCGTGAATTACAATCGAATACTTTTTAGAGAAGTATCAAAGGGCTTCTTTTTCAAGGCTGCAACGGGTGGCTTACGAATTTTGTTACATATCATCCTAAACATAAGGTGAGTAATTGTAAACGAAATTACTTGTTTGACTAGTGTAGTCAGTGACAAGTGGCTTTGTAAAATTTGTGAAAGTGACTAGAGAAAATAATTGATACTCACACTGAAATCACATTCAAGGAAAAATTAGTTAATTTGGATTTTGTTGGGAAACAAATGTCGTGGGTTTCGAACATTTGATCAAAACCACTCATACGAAAGAATGTAATTTGGAGTATACGAAACTTTGGTACAGAAACAAGTGTTTCTTAAGAATCTGGAACATAGTTCCCCGTCAATCCCTTATTAAGTTCAGGTATTTGGGTTTCACTTGCATCACGGTGTCATGATTTAAGATCATTAACACAGATTTTTGACATGTTTAAGTCACAATTGGTTTGATCAATGACCTCTTAAACATGTGTCTTTATGTGTGAAATGTGTTAAAAAATTTTGTGATGACAAAGATTGGTTAAGATTTGAATGTACCTCTATTATATATGGACCAAACAGATAACTCTTAACTTATTTGAGAAGAGTAAGGTAGCTCATTGGACTAATGCGAATGTAACCCTAATTTGGAAGAAAATTTTGTATGAAAAATTTCATTAATGCTTTCGTAACACACATAGAGTCAGTCGAGGCTTGAGTCGACATGCAGCAGTATGCTTCTAGGGACATCTTAACTAGTACAAAGATTTAAGAGAATTACCTTCTCATAGAAATACAAGCATGACCCTTTGAAGAATTGTCTTGAAAATGTTCTTGAATACCTAAAAAAACAAAGTAACCAAAAATCTTTTTGAATTTTCTATTTTTGAACAAAAACAAACAAAAAAAATATTTTTGTGATTTTGAGTTTTTCGAGAAATAAAACATGCAACAAAAGAAAATCCTTTTGATATTTTTGATTTTTCGAAAATTAATACAAAGAAATAAAAATATTTTTGATTTTTCAGTTTTTCAATGAACAAATTCTAAACTAATGAAAATAAATGATAGAATAAAGCATGCGAAACTTTTTAGTATCAAGATATGAAAACGAAGCGTGTCGAAGCCTCTTAACGCACAGTAACCACTGAATGGTTCAGTCAGCAAGCCTCTGAATTGACACCTTTTTCACCAACAACATTTCGTTAATTTTGAGTATTTGATACTGGTACCGAATTCACATCTAACGTTCCCAAACCTACTAAAATTCTCACAAAAGATTTTTCATCAAGTGGTTTAGTGAAAATATCAGCAAGTTGATTAGTAGTTTTCACAAAATGAACTTCAATGTTTCCATCTTCCACATGATCTTTTATAAAATGATAACGAAGAGCAATGTGTTTCGTTTTTGAATGTTGTACTAGATTATGACAAATGCGAATAGAACTTTGTAAATCACAATACAAAGGAATCTTTTTTCTTATTAATTGCATAATCACGCAATTGGCTTTGAATCTAAATAATTTAAGAAGTGCAAGCAGTAGCAGAAATGTATTCAGCTTCAGCAGTAGAAATAACTACACAAGTTTGTTTCTTTGATTGCCAACTTACCAACTTCCCATCCAGTAATTGACATCCTCCACTTGTAATTTTTCTGTCGAGAGTACATCCACCAAGGTCCGAATCCGAAAAGGCTTGAATAAAAAATCTAGATTTCGAAGGATACCACAATCCTAATGAAACTGTTCCTTTGAGATAACGAAAAATATTCTTCACAGCAGTTAAATAAAGTAGAGAACATGATATCAGGTCTACTTGGATTAGGATATTCTTCACAACAGTTAAATAAAGTAGAGAACATGATGTGGTTCTCTTGGATTTGCTTGATACCTTGCATAATTGCACACAGAAAACATGATATCAGGTCTACTTGCAGTTAAATAAAGTAGAGAACCTATCATGCTGCAAAATAATGTAAGATCAACAGCAAGTGAATCTAACGAAGGTGTTAAATTTGTTCCTACTGCAATTGGTACTCTTAGCTTCGTGCTATTAGTCATTCCAAACTTTTCAAGCAAATTCTTCGTGTATTTTTCTTGGTTAATGAAAATTCCTTCTCTGCTTTGACGTATATTTAACCCAAGAAAATTGTTGATTTTCCCCATCATGCTCATTTCGAATTTACTCTTCATAAAATTCTCGAATTCATTAGACAAAGCTGGGTCAGTAGAGCCAAAAATAATATCATCAACATAAATTTGAACAAGCATGATCTGATCCCCAACTTTCTTACGAAATAATGTGAGATCAACTGATCCTTGTTTAAATTTGGACTGTTTTAAGAAATTTGTAAGAGTTGCATACCATGCTCTTGGTGCTTGTTTTAACCGATACACAACCTTATCTAAAATGTAAACATGATTAGGATATTCTTCATTAACGAAACCTGGTGGTTCTTCAACATATACTGTTTGTTCGAGCTCTCCATTCAAGAATACGCATTTGACATCCATTTGATAAACATCAAAGTCTTTGTGTGCTGCATAGGCTAAAAATATTCGAACAGCCTCGAGTCTGGCGACAGGGGCAAAGGTTTCTTCATAATCGATACCTTCTTTTTGCGAATAACCTTTAACTACAAGCCTAGCTTTGTTTCGAATAATATTTCCCTCTTTGTCGGTTTTATTTTTGAAAATACATTTTAGCCCGACAATCGAAACATCATTAGGTTTTGGAACAAGTCTCCAAACCTTGTTTCGATCGAATTCAGCAAGTTCAGATTGCATAGCAACAACCCAATCTGAGTGTTCCATAGAAATCTTAATTGTTTTTGGCTCTATTTTTGAAATAAAAACATTAAACATGCAAAATTCTTGATGCGTGTTGAGCACCTCATTTTTTCGCACGAATCTGAGCTCTTGTTAAAACTCCATCTTGTGGATTTCGTATAACTTGCTCTTTTGGATGATTCTTCGTCCATTTCTCAAGTGGTGGATATGCAGGATCAAATTCCAATGGTGCATCTTCATACATTTCTTCATTTTCAGTACTTGCCACAGACATATTATCATCAAATTCATGAAATTCATCATTTTGATCAATATTAATTGCATCTGTATCATCATGCTCCCCCTCAACATGATTATCATTTTGATGCTCCCCCTCAAATTCTTGATTCATACTACTTTTCTCCCCTTCGAAAGGACGCTCCCCCTCAACATTTAGAGGAATAGATGTATGCTCCCCTTCAATTCGAACATCTAGCATACATTCACTATTTTCAGTAGTATCCGAAGTGATTGTTGAATCATTAGTATGTTTTGATGATTCGGGTGTTTGATTATCATCAGCATGAACTTCAACATCAATCGCCCTACCTGGAACACCAAAAATGAGATCATAATCAAAATCAATTGAATTTTCATTCTCAGTTTGATTGTTTGATTCAACAAGAATTGATTTTTGTTCAAACTTTCTTTCTACTTGTTTAACATAGTAATCATGAAAGGTAAGATTAAAAGTTTATCAACTTTGCGAGTTCATTTGTTCAACACTCGATATGCAACAGAAGTATGCGAATATCCCAAAAATATGCCTTCATCAGCTTTAGCTGCAAACTTTGAAAGATTGTCTTTAAGATTCGTTATGAAACATCTGCAACCAAAAACATGGAAAAATTTGACATTAGGTTTCCGATTATTTATTATTTCATAAGGAGTGATATTAAATCTTTTATGAATAAAAGAACGATTTTGAGTAAAACATGCTGATGAAACGGCTACAACCCATAGATACCGAGGAAGATTTGCATATGTCAACATTGTTCTTGCTGCCTCACATAATGATCTGTTTCTTCTTTGAACAACACCATTTTGTTATGGTGTATATGGTGATGAGAAATTATGTGAAATTTTTTTTCGTTATGAATAAATCCAGCATCTTATTCTTAAACTCATACCCATTATCACTCTTTATTCTACGCATATTCTTTTTTCAGACTCCTTTCTATATTTTTGATAAAATCAATCATTGTTTGAGCTACTTCAGATTTTAACCTGAGAAAAAATACCCATGTGAAACGTGAAAAATCATCAATTATAACCAAAATGTACCGTTTCTTGTTAGTTGTTTCAACAGTCGAAGGTCCACACAGGTCAATATGAAGAAGTTCCAACGGGTCAACAATTTTTTAGTCTATCAAGATAGGATGTCCTTTGCGATGTTGTTTTCCTTGTTCGCAAGCTGCACAAAGAGTATTATTATCAAATTTTAACACAGGAAGACCACGAACTAAATCTTCTGTAACCAGCTTGTTTAGATTTCGAAAGTTTAAATGAGATAAACGTCTATGCCATAACCAACTGACATCACTTGAAGCTTTCAAAAGTAGACAAACAGATGGTGTGCCCACTATTGGTTTAATATCCAGTGTGAACATATCGCCACATCGTTTCGATTTTAGTAATACTTCATTCGTCTCGACTTTTGAGATTATACTCCCTTCTTCGTTAAACACCACCTGATTTCCTATGCCCACAACTAATTGTGAAACACTAATCATGTTATGTTGAAGACCTTCCACATATGCAACGCGATTTACTGTGAATTGCCCATTCGTTACTTTGCCATATCCTTTCACTTGACATTTTTGATTATTACCAAACTTCACTACTCCAACATTTTCAATACTTCGAAAATCTCTTAAGTTCTCCTTCCTTCTAGTCATGTGATGTGAGCAACCACTATCAATATACCACTTCGTATCATATTGCTCGTCACATAGTACCGACATTTAATTAAAGAATTTAGGTACCCAAGGCTTTTTGGGTCCTTGGTTATTAGTTTGAAACAAGGAGTGAAGTTTAGAACTAAAAACCCAAGTTTGAATTTTTGCAGTTATACTATCAATTAAATCAACATCATTGTCTAAAGATAATGAAACATAATTTTTCGATAGTTTTGGATTTTCATTAGATTTCACCTCAGGCTTCTGAATTCTTGTTAATTTGTTGATTGGTTTCCATCTCTATATCGGAATATCTGAATCTTGATAAGATAAACTTCTAGTGGTTTACTCATTCAAATACTTTTCATAAGCTGTTTTGATCTAAACTTGAGAAAACCTCCCAGACTGATACCTTTTGCCTTGTCCTTCAAGCCAATTATTGATAGAATGAATTTTTGATTTTTCAATTGAGCATTTGTTGGTTGTGTAATTGAAGGATTTGGAAATTTTGGCTTTTGTGGAGTAAATGTAACTTTGGATTTGAAAGTTTTGTTTGGAAATTGTTGACAATTCGTTGTTTTTTGAAATTAAATTTTTGATCATTCACAACTTTGTGTGATTTCTCATACTTTCGAATGTTATTAAATTTTCGAATATGTTCAACCTTTTGGTTTATTGGAAATTTGTCTATTACACTCACTGGATGATGAAAAGACGCGTCCTTTTGTTTTTCTGTGACAATTGGTTTTTGAGAATTCTTAGTTTTTAAAGAATTTGAGAAATTAGGTTTAGAAACACTGACTGTCTCATACGAAACTTTGGATTTAGTCAGAGTGGGTTTTTCATTAGACACCACTTGCCAAAAAATTACTTTTCGTGTCGTTCTTTTTGAAACTTTGCGTTCTTTTGAAAAGTTGTTAACAAGCACTTTGAATTCGTTTGAATTGAGTTCACAATTGGAGTTGAATAAACAACTTCTTTTGTAACAACATCTTTTCCTTTTTCTGATTTTACAACCCATTTTTGTTTTGAGTTTCGTTTTTGAAAAACATACGAATTCTTAGTGAGATTGTATTCAACTGTGTTTTGATTTGAAAAGAATCCTTCATCAGTCGATCGCTTATTGTCTTCTTCTACTAATTTGTTAAATTCGGGCTTGACGTTCTCAACATTCCCAGTTCTGACAAATACTTGATTTGGAAAAACTACATCATTTGTGCATGTAAAATTCAGATACACGACAGAATGAGTTTCCAAATAGTGAGCACCTTTTTCATTCATCACCTTGTCAAATTTTTCAGTTTCACCATAAACTTGTTCAACAACAACTCTTGGAATTGAAGTTTTAGGTGAAACATTCTTTTCTATTTTATGAACATTCGAAGGTTTGATTTCGTCCTCCTCATCATCACTACTATTTGTCTGACTATCTCGAACTTCCACATCATCAAAGTTAAAAGATTTCGAAGTAGAGGGTTTTCCAATGTCATCCTCAACCATCGAATCATTAACAATTTCTTTACCTTTGACCTTAGATGTGATGTTAATGATAGACAACTGAGAACAATCAATACTTTCTTCTTCTTCAATTTCACTGATTTCGCTGAGAATATCCAAATTCTCATCAACATCAGCAAAATTGAGTTGTGAATCATGTTTTGAATGTTCAGTTCTTTTCAAAATTTTCACTTGTTCATTTTTTGTCAAACTTTCATTAACAATATTTACCAATTCATCAGTATTTAAAAACTCATCTATCTTAACAATACCATAAGCAAACCTATCGTCTGGTACTTTGTTAAAATCAGCTATTGTGTTTTCACAATCATATGACATAACATCAAATTTTTCTCGTTTGAATGCAAGAAAAGGAAATAGTTTACGATGTTGTTCTTTGCTAATTTCAGAAGAATGATGTAATGCTGTTAATTTTGCATACAACCGTTTTGCAGAATTATAATAGATGTTACGTTGAGCCAACAACATTCTTACATCTTTATCTAGATTCTTTCTATCATGATTGGCATTTCTTAATTGCAGCTCTAGATACTCTACCCTGCACCGTTTCATGTCTAGCAACTTTTGAGTCTCAAGCAATTGATTATTAAGTTTCTTTGCCTCATTACTAGCAGACACAACAATAGTATCAAAGTAAGCAACAGTATCATCAAAAGCTATTATTTCAGAATCATATGCATGTAAAGGAATATTAAAAGATTCAAGTATAGAGCGTACCTTTGTTGTCATTGGATATTTGTCACTTGACTTCGAAACGAAGCAATGTCTAGATATCTCTTCTTTTTCTCCATCCTCAAATTCTACAAACATGGCACCATGAGTAGGATGCCTCATCTCCTCATCATCAGACCCGGATGGCCAAATATGATAAGTACCATTTTCTTCATCTTCATTCTCTCCTCTTGCCACAAGAGACAGTCC
Source organism: Lactuca sativa (assembly GCF_002870075.4). Lineage (NCBI taxonomy): Eukaryota > Viridiplantae > Streptophyta > Magnoliopsida > Asterales > Asteraceae > Lactuca > Lactuca sativa. The sequence continues at coordinate 312,432,296 of NC_056630.2, forward strand.
CTTGGCCTTTTCAGAAACTTCCTACAGTTTTCAGCATAATATGCTTCGTCCTTCACTCTATTCTTCTTTTTTTCTTTCTTTTGAAGCATACAATCATCTGCAAAGTGATTCGCACCATTACAGTAATGACAATCTATACCAGAATCTCCTTTCAATTTCTTTTCTGCCTTCAACTCTTTCACCTTGTCATCATTCTTCTCAGGCTTTTCAAATTTCTTTTTCTCTTCCACACCAGACTTCATAAGATTTCCTTTCATCTCACTCTGCTTTCCCTTAGAATTAAAAGGCTTTTTGAAAAACTTCTTAACACTATTATTCGAATAAAAAGCAATAGCTTCATCATCCGAATTCAAAAGGAAACCTTCTTCATCTGAATTCTCCTTTTCAACAAATTCCACTACTGACACTTTCGAAACCAGAACTAGTGGTCCTCCTAAACTCTGTTTTGCTTCTTCCATTATCTTAGATACTTCACTTTCGTGTCTCTTCAGCTGATTGTAAACATCATTCAATGAAGAAGTATCAAATATCTGTTGATTTTGATCATCATACAAACACTCCTCCATTTCTTCCTAAGTCCCATAATAAAAGTAAGATTATACTCCATTAGAGACCTTGTGATTCCATAGCGATTACATCTGTAGATCAACTCATTTAAATGATCATAGTAAACTTCAATTGTTTCAGTTTCCTTCTGTTTGAACTCTTTCAGCTCAACCAAACATTGCTTAACAGAATTGATCTTAGTCTTCTCGCTTCCTTGATACTTTTACTTGAGAGTATTCCAGATATCCTTAGCAGTTTTACAACCACGAATGTAGTTATAAACAACAGGTGGCAAAGAACCTCTCAATTCTCCCATACAACGCTTTTCATGTTTGTCCAGTCTTGTTTGTTGCTCTCCAACAACAGAAGTAGTTCTAGATGAACCAATATTTTGAACATTTGATGGAGGTTGAAGTGTTCCTTTGATGCAATTCCACAATTCTTCATATAGACCATTCAAGCAGTCTTGTATACGATCAGCCCACTGATCATAGTATTCTGGAATCAGCATTGGAATTTTGGTTGATGATCCAAGCAAATGAGAATACGAAGTTATTGTGTTCATGTTGAAGTTCGCCATTGATGAAAACATAAGAAAAAATTTAGAAATCACAGAAAACTTGATGAATTTGGGATTTGAACAAACGAATTGATCAGAAACTTATAATCGATCACTTGATTATACAATTTGAATGCAGAATCTAATCAAATCTGTAGATCAGACGAGATTTTCAGAACCAAAATCGTGGAAACTTTTTAGACAAAAAAAATGACTCAAAATCAGATGATTCAGAAAGAAAATCAGATCAATGCAGTTTGATTCCTGCTCTGATACCAATTGTAGACGAATTGTATACGAGAAATCGATTAAGAACAAGATTAATCAATGTAATGAAGTCAGAAAGTAAATAAGACTTTGAAGTTTTTATTACTCTCTATAAGCTTGATTACAAAACCGAGACTACGAAATATGGAAAACTTGTTAGTCTAAACCAAAGCTCAGTCCCTATTTATAGAGAACATGAGAGTACAAAATATACTAAGTCTAGAACCATTATGCTTCGTACAAAAGTGACTTAGTAAATACATTACATACGAAAAAGACTAAACACAATTCGACTCTTTACAAGACTTCAACCCTAACACATACCAAATTTAAGTGTTACAGGCTTAGAGGACAACATACAACAACATGATTCTAGGGACACATAGCTAGTACACAATTTTTGAGTAGTACTTGTTCCCTTGAGGAATATATGCGTTTGGCCTGCAAAATAGCTCCATGTTACAATGAAACTTCAAAGACAATATTTTTGTATTTTTGGTTTTATCAAATAAAAATAAATTTAAGAAAATCTTTTTGATTTTTTTTAAATTTTTGAAAAAAGATGATAAAATAAGAAAATGTTTTTAGATTTTTTTTAAAAACTCAATACAAAAAAAATCTTTTTGGATTTTTGATTTTTGAAAAACTTAGCAAGAACAAAAAGAAACAAAAAAAAGAGGTTACCTACGTGTATTCGACTCATGATCTTATAGTTGTAAACATGAGTTGAGCATCACAAGCCTTTCCACAGACGCAAATTAGAATTCTTTACTGGATGATTCATAGAGAAGTCGAATGTGAATGCAGTTGAACGATGGACATGAATAGTAACCTTTCAATGGATCACAAACAAGAGGAATTGAGTTAAAACATCCAAAGAAAATACCTAATAATCAATATAAGATAGAACTTATGTTTGTGTTAGAGTCAATTAGAATGTGGAACTGAAGATGCTTCCATCGTATCCACACCATTCAAAATCCTTAAGAATGATTTTTCATCTAAAGGTTTTGCGAAAATGTCAACAAGTTGATCTGTGGTTTTGACAAATTGTACTTTAATGTTGCCATCTCCAACATGGTCTTTAATCAAATGATATCAAAAAGTAATATGTTCTGTTCTTGAGTGTTGGACTGGATTATGACAAATTCGAATTGCACTTTGTGGATCGCAATACAAAGGTATTTTATTCATGTTGATTTCATAATCAAGTAATTGGCTTTGAATCCAAATTACTTAAGAGGTACATGCAGCCACAACAACATACACTGCCTCAACAGTCGAAATCGAAACACAAGTTTTCCTTTTCGATTGCAGCTCACAAGCTTCCCATCTAATAATTGACACCCTCCTGGTGTGCTCTTTCGATCCAATTGATATCTGCCCAGGTCTGCATCAGAGAATGCCTGGATAAAGAATGCTATGTTTGAAAGATACCATAATCCCAACGAAACTATTCCTTTGAGGTATCGAAATATATTCTTAACTGCATTGAGATGGGTCTCTCTTGGGTTCGATCGATACTTGACACAATTACATACAACAAACATAATATGAGGTCGACCTGCAATTAAATAAAAAAGGGAACTGGTCATGCTTCTATACGACGTTAGATCCACAATAGGCTTATCTAACGAAGGACTTAAGCGTTCGCCAACTACCATAAGTACTTTAACTTTCGTGCTATTCGTCATGCCAAACTTTTCAAGTATATTTCTCTTGATTGATAAAAACTTATTCCTTTCCTTGAAAAATATGCAAACACAAAAAGTTATTGATTTTCCTCGTCATACTCATTTCGAATTGACTTTTCATGAGTTCCTCAAATTCCTTAGACAATGAAGGACCAGTCGAACCAAAAATAATGTCATCGACATAAATTTGAACGAGCATCAAATGAACGCCTACTTTCTTTCGAAATAAAGTAGGATGAACCGATCCTTGTTTAAATTTAGCGATTTCCAAAAAATTTATCAGAGTTGCATACCAAGCACAAGGTGCTTGCTTCAAACCTTAGATTTCCTTGTCTAAAATATAAAAGTGATCGTGATACTTATCATTAACGAAACCAGGTAGCGGTGCCATAGATACTGTTTCTTCCAGAACACCATTGAGGAATGCACATTTGACATCCATCTGATAAACGTCAAAATCCTTTTGAGCTGCATAGAAAAGAAAATTTTCCTCATAATCGATACCCTCTTGTTGAGAATAACCTTTTACGACTAGTCTCCTTTTGTTTCGAATAATATTGCCTTCTTTATCAATTTTGTTTTTAAAAATCATTTTAGACCAATCAATGAAACATCTTTAGGTTTAGGATTCAATCTCCAAACCTTGTTTCGTTCGAATCCATCAACTTCATATTTCATTGCAACAACCCAGTCAAAGTGTTCTAATGTAAGCTTAACTGTTTTTGGTTCGAATTTTGAAATGAAAGAATTATTTATACAAAATTTTTTATGAACATTCAACACTGAATTTATGGCTCGAGTCAAGACACCATAATCTGGATCACCAAAAATCTATTCTTTCTGATAATCTCTTGTCCACTTATCTAATGGTGGATATGCAGGATCGAAATCCAAAGGTGCATCTTTGAAAATTTCATAAACTTCTGAACCTTCTCCTGCAATTTGGATATTATAAACTACATCATGAAAATCATTATTTTGATCATTATCATGATCATGATTTGATCCACGTGGATCCCCTTCGACCAATGTATTTGAGATTTGATGCTCCCCCTCAACATCAACATGGTTATGCGTATGCTCCCCCATGATATGAGATTGAGATGACATAGGCTCCCCATCAATAGTCAAATCATGTATTTTGTTTTGAGATGTCAAATTCAAGTGCTCCCCTTCACTTGATCTAGTCGAAATAGGTATTCTTTCGATATGTACTCTTGAGGTCGATGAAGAATGTGCAACATTTTCTTCATTTGTGACTGACGAATCACCAGAGTGTTTTGATGCCTAACAAACCTTATTATCATCAACATGGATTTTTGCATCACTGTCCCTATCAGGAATCCCAAAAATCAAATCAGGATCAATATCATAAGTACTTATTATTTCATATTCAACATTTGAGCCTGCAGTAATTGGTTTTTAAATAAAAGTCTGTTCAATTCGTTTAACATAATGATCATCGAATGCGAGGTTGAAATTCTTCGAGTTTCCTGGTTCTCTTGTTTAACACCCTATAAGCTACAAAATTTTGAGAATATTCCAAGAGAATACCCTCATCAACTTTTGAATGAAATTAGGAAAGATAACCCTTGAGATTCATAATAAAACATCGACACCCAAAAACATGGAAAAATTGAACATTAGGTTTCATTTCGTTTATAATTTCATAAGGTGTTATTTTAAAACGGCGATGAATGAAAGAGCGATTTTGCATAAAGCAAGCAGTCAAAACCACTTTTGCCTAAAAGTATTGGGGAAAATTCGCATAAGTAAGCATTGTTCTCGCCACTTCATATAATGAGCAATTTCTCCTTTCGACAACACCATTTTATTATGGTGTGCAGATGAATAATTATGAGATATACCTAGGTCAGTCAAAAATGAATCTAGAATTCAATTTTTGAACTTCGTTCCATTATCATTCTTTATCTTACGAACTTTCCTTTTTAAGCTCAATTTGATCTTCTTGATAAAAAAATCATCACTTAATAAGTTTCAGACTTCTGTCGAAGAAAGAAAACCCAAGTAAAGTTGGAAATATCATCAACAATCACTAGTATATACTTCTTCTTATTGAGAGTCTCAGTAGTCAATGGCGCACACAAGTTAATCTTAAGAAGTTACAAAGGTTCGATGTTTGAATCTATGATGATCGGATAACCTTGACGATGTTGTTTTCCCTGTTCACATGCAACACACAAAGAATCATTGTCAAATTCGAAAACAGGTAAACCACAAAACAGGATGATTAAGAATAAGTTTCATTAGATTTTTGTAGTTGAGATGACAAAGATGTCGATTCCATAACTAGCTATGATCGGAGGACAATTTAGATAGCAAACACACAATTGGTTTCAAGTCAAGAGTGAGCATGTATCGCTTTTGTTTCGACTTCTGTAGAACCTCCTTCGTTTCCTTGTTGGAGATATTAATTTCTTCCTCATCAAATAGAACCTGATTTCAAGTGCTAACAACTATTTGCGAAGCACTCATCAGATTGTGCTTTAAGCCTTCAACATAGCCAACTCCATTCATAGTGATTTTCCCATTCGTTACTTTTCCACAACCTTTGACTTTACACTTGTTGTTTCCAAACTTTACAACTCCAGCATCGTCCAATTTTAGAAAATCACCCAAATTCTCCTTCCTTCCAGTTATGTGATGTGAGCATCTAGTATCAATATACCAACTTTCGTCATATTGCTTGTCACAAAGAATTTGCGACCCATTAGAAGAATTTAGGTCCCCAAGACCTTTTGGGTGTTTGGACATTAGTTTGGAACATATTATGAAGTAAAGAGCCTAAGACCCAATTATGAAATTACGATTTGAAACTATAAATTAAGTCAATTTCATTACCTTTAGGGATCAAAATGTAATCATTTAATGTAGAATATTCAACATTGTCTTTCACTTTATCATCCTTTTTCTGAGAAGTCTCAACTTTCTTCTTTGAAATTTCATTCCACTTTCACACTGTGGGAAATGATTCTTGAGACGAAGTACTTCCACATATCGAATCATTCAAATACTTCTCATAGGTAGATTGAATTTTCTCTTGAGAATACATTCCTAATTGATATTGTTTTCCTTCTTTTAAGAAAATGATTGATGTTCTTATGATCACTTTTTCCTTTTGAGAATATCGCTTTCATTTTTTTTTTTCAAATCGGGATTTGGAAAATGTGGATTTCTAGGTTTGAATGATTCACTTTTCTTTCCTTTAACTTCCACTTTTTCAAATTCTCTTTTTGGAAATGACCTTTTTGGTTGATTTTTATTGTAACAACGTGAATTTTCAAAATAAATTTTCATTTTTAAAACATTCATTCATTCATAAATAATGTCAACACATTGTATCAAATGTTATTATCACAAAACTTTTCCCTAGAATCTCTACAATTACTCCACTGCGTGTGTGTGTACGAATCATGCCGGTGCCTTCCCGTGCTCATCGCTAGTACCTGAAACACATAACACAACAACTGTAAGCATAAATGCTTAGTGAGTTCCCCAAAATCCCACATACAACATATACGCTACTCAAGACTATAATACGACCCTCCGGTCAATGTGTCTCAGCGGCACCCTCCAGTCCCGTAGCTCGTTGGACCCTTAGGTCCGGTCATAGCTCGTTGGACCCGCCGGTCCGGTCTATATCATCATACAACATACAAATATCACATAGCACATAATCTCATACATAACACATAAGACCCCCTGGACATCACATAATACCACTCTAGGTAACGTATAGTGAGAAGACTCACCTCGATGTCTCGGAAAATATCTGACTCGGAAGAAGTATGATCTAGCCTCCGCCTAATCACATAAAGTAATATTCTCATAAATACAACTGAACTCAACCCTAAAGGTCAACAAGGTCAACGGTCAACTTGACCCAACTTGGTGAGTGCACAAGGGCGACTCGGCGAGTCTACACGTGTCAACTAACTCTCTCAGATTCTCTCTTGGCACGTCGAGTACTTCCCTTGACTCGACGAGTTCCACGTGGCATGAATTGCGGGGCCACCCCAACTCAACTCGCCGAGTCTCAAGAACAACTCGGCGAGTTCTAACTTGAACTCAGGCCCCTGACTCTCCCTGACTCACCGAGTCATTCCCTCAACTTGGCAAGTCTACTCACTGAGTGATTAACGGGCAACCTTCATACTACTCGCCGAGTCTGTTCTTGGGACTCGGCAAGTTCATGCCATGCACAAACTCAAAACAACTTCTGAGGTCAGATCTGTTCCATACAATCATAGATCTGGCCTCCCCAAGCATGATAATCACGTAAAGTTCGGACCTTGACACACATATAACTTAGAAATGGTCCAAAATGGTGATTTATCCCCAAAAATGACATTCCAAGCTCATGACATCCAAAATGACTCATAAAGCTCCAAGGTTTAAGGTCTCTAGACCTCTTTGGGTCCAGATCCAGAGGACAAACTCGAGGAGGGACCAAATACACCACTTAATCAATCTCTAAAAGGGTTAGAAAAACCCTAACACTAAGAATCAACACCAAAACTGAAGAAAGTCCGAGAATAATACCTCAATGCAATCTCCATGAGCTCAAAACCACCAAAAATCGCATCTCCTTCAGCCTCCTCTTGCCTTAAACACTTCCTTCTTGTAAAAACACCCACCAAATATCAAGATTGGCCTCTCCTTCCTCACAAACGCTCTAGATCTCTTTAGGGTTTCTCTCTAGGGTTGGTGGCCGGAAATGACTGCCATAAGCCCCTTTAAATAGGACTCAAACCCTGGAAATTAGGGTTTCATTAAACAGCATGGACTCGCCGAGTCCACTCATGAACTCGCCGAGTCCATCTGTGAACTCGCGTACAACTCCGCGACCATACTCGGCGAGTCTAGACACCAACTCGCCGAGTTCCCCCACAAACCCAAAAAATAAAAGAGCAAAATATCATACCTGGGAATCCGGGTGTTACAATTCTCCCCTACTAGAATCAGACTTCACCCTCGAAGTCTCACTCTGCAAAAAACTCCGGATGCTGCTCCCGCATCTCACGCTCCGGTTCCCAAGTCAACTTTTACCCTTTTTGATGCTTCCACTGGACCTGCACCAGCGGCACTTCCTTGTTCCTCAAAACCTTGATCTTCCGATCCCTGATTGCCACCGGTCTCTCGGCATAATTCAGGCTCGCATCCACCTGAATATCTTCTAATGGCACCACTGCCGACTCGTCGACTATATATTTTCGCAACTGCGACACGTGGAAAGTGTCATGAATCTGACCCAACTCTGCTGGCAACTCCAAACGATAGGCTACCCTGCCTACCCTCGTGATCACCCTGAAAGGTCCAATATATCGGGGCCCCAACTTGCCCCTCTTCCTGAATCGGATCACTCCTTTCCAAGGAGAGACCTTCAGGAGCATGAAGTCGCCGACCTGAAGCTCGAGCTCGGACCGACGTCTGTCCGCATAACTCTTCTGACGACTCTAAGCGGTCAACAGCCTCTTCCTGAGTTGCTGGATCTGCTCTGTCATCTAAAGTATAATCTCGGTGCTGCCCATCACACGCCGCCCTACTTCTCCCCAGCAAATAGGGGTTCGACACCTCCTCCCATACAACAGCTCAAAGGGCGGCATGCCAATGCTCGAATGATGGCTGTTGTTATAAGAAAACTCTGCCAAGGGCAAATACGTGTCCCAACTCCCACCAAAATCCAACACACATGCCCTGAGCATGTCCTCGAGCGTCTGAATCGTCCGCTCACTTTCCCCGTCAGTCTGCGGGTGGTATACGGTACTAAAATGCAGTTTCGTACCCAATTCATCATGAAACTTCTTCCAAAATCTGGAAGTGAAACGTATATCTCGATCTGAGACAATTGAGATCGGCACTCCATGCCGCGATACCACCTCTCTCATGTACATCTCTGCTAACTTCTCCGCGGAAGAGCTCTCACTGATGGCCAGGAAGTGAGCACTCTTCGTCAGTCTGTCCACAATCACCCAATTGCATCGACACCCCTCGCAGTTCTTGGCAATTTGGTGATGAAATCCATGGTAATCTGTTCCCATTTCCATTCGGAAATCTCTAATGGCTGCAGCTTACCATGTGGACACTGGTGCTCGGCCTTCACCCTACGACAGGTCAAGCACCTCTCTACAAACCATGTGACATCCCTCTTCATACAGGGCCACCAATAATCCTTCTTCAGGTCCAAAAACATCTTAGTGGCCCCGGGATGGATCAAGAATTTCGATCGATGAGCCTCTTCCAACAAAATGGTATGCGTTCTGCCCACAGATGGTACCCAAATCCGGCCCTGAAATGTCATAAGCCCCCGGCTATCGGTAACAAATTCCGATACCAGCCCGACAACTCGCTCCCTCTTCTGGCTCTCTGGCTTCACAGCCTCAACCTAGGCCCCACGAATAGTATCCAACACCGGGGTCATCATTGACAATCTCAAACAAGCATTTCGAATTGGGGCGCCCTCCGCCATATGGCTCAATGCATCGGCTACCACATTAGCCTTGCCCGGGTGGTACAGGATCTCACAATCATAATCCTTGACCACGTCCAACCACCTCCTCTGGCGCATATTCAGGATGGGCTGATCCATCAAATACTTCAAGCTCTTGTGGTCCGTGTATATCGTACACCGAACCCCATACATATAATGTCGCCAGATCTTGAGAGCGAACACTACCGCCCCCGACTCCAAATCATGAGTGGGGTATCTCGACTCATGAGGCTTAAGCTGCCTCAATGCATATGCAATCACATGACCCCTCTGCATAAGCACCGCTCCCAATCCGGATATCGATGCATCACAATATACCACAAAATCTTCCATCCCTTCCGGAAGAGCCAACACTGGGGCCTCGCATAATTTCTGGCGAAGTGTCTCGAACGAGGTCTGCTGTTCCGGACCCCAAGAAAACGCAACACCCTTCCGGGTCAACTTGGTGAGTGACACGGCGATCTTGGAGAAATCCTTAATAAATCTCCGATAATAGCCGGCCAAACCCAGAAAACTCCTGATCTCGGTGGGTGACCTCGACACCTCCCATATCATGACCGCCTTAATCTTGGCCGGATCGACCAATATCTCATTCTAGTTAACGAGGTGTCCCAGAAACTGAACCTCTCGTAGCCAGAACTCACATTTAGAGAACTTGGCATAAAGCCTCTCCGATGTAAGAACTCCGAGGATCTCCCTCAAATGCTCCTCATGATGCTCTCTGGATCTCGAATACACCAAAATGTCGTCGATGAACACGATCACTGAGCGATCCAACATCGGTCTGCACACTCTATTCATGAGATCCATGAACACCACCGGTGCGTTGGTGAGTCCGAAAGGCATCAGCACGAACTCGTAATGCCCATAACGAGTTCGGAATGCTGTCTTCTGGACGTCCTCCTCCCGCACCCTTACTTGATGATACCCCAACCTCAAATCGATCTTGGAGAGCCAAGATGCTCCCTGCAACTGATCAAACAAATCATCGATCCTCAACAATGGGTAACGGTTATTGATCGTTAGGTTATGCAGTTCACGATAATCAATGCATATCCGGAGCGAGCCATCGTTCTACTTGACAAAAAGGATATGCGCCCCCATGGCGAACTACTTGGCCTGATAAACCCCTTCCCCAGCAGCTCCTGAAGCTGCGAGGATAACTCCTGCATCTCTGGAGGCGCAAGGCGATACGACGCCTTATCGATAGGCGCAGCTCCTGGAACCAACTCAATACCGAACTCTACCTGCCTCTCCGGAGGCACACCCGACAATTCCTCTGGAAACACATCCGGAAACTCGCGCACTATCGGAAACTCATCCACCGACTTCAGTCTCTCTGAAAACAACCCTCGCATCCATCACATATTCCACAAATCCTCTACAGCCCTGCTGTAGACTCTGTCTCGCTTTGGAGGCCGAACAAAATGCTGACCCCACACGTGTACCCTCGCCGTGCACTGTAAGAACTCCCCCACAAGGGTCTCGAATTGTCACGAATTGACGCTCGCAGTCTATCACAACTCCGTATCGGCTCAACGAATCCATACCCACTATAACACACACGTCCCCGATCGCGATCGGAACCAGATCTGTCGGGAACTTCACACCGAAGATCTCAAGGACACATCCTCGAATAACATCCGAAGCATACACTACTTGCTCAATAGCTATGGAAACTCGCAGAGGCCGATCCAACACCTCTCGACGGACACTAATATGCTGACTAAATGCTATGGAAACAAACGACCGACTCACACTCGTGTCAAATAATACCAACGCAGGCACAAAAATCATAAGAAAAGTACCTACGCATATCATCATATAAGCATAAAAACTCAACTCAAATAAAAGATGAAAAGAGAATACATACCAGCCACAACATCGGGCGCCGCGCGGATCTCCTCCGCGGTCAACTGAAATGCCCTCCCATGAGCCTTCGGAGCCTCGATCTTCGCCGGTCGAACCTCGGTAACCCAAGCAGCAGGCGCAGATCCCTGAAGAAGCTGCGGGCACTCGGCCTTCCGATGGCCGATCTGGTTGCAATGAAAGCACACCGAAAATCCCTTGGGGTAATCCCTCGCGATGTGCCTCTCCTACCCACACTTGTAGCACACCCCAGACCTGCACGTCCCCTCATGACTCTTACCGCACTTCCCATAGGTGCGGCCCTTCGCGCCACCAGATCTCGAATCAGTGGGTCTAGCCCGCTTGGCTGCCGGCTGAGACTGAGCCGGTCGCCGATCCATCCTTTGAGAGTCGGCCTCCTCCCTGCCCTGAGTCTCCAACTCGATCTCCCTCTTTCGGGCATTTTCCTGGAGCTCAGCAAATGTCCGGTAAGTCGAGTTTGCCACGAACTCCCGAATATCTCTCCTCAGCACACTCAGATAACGGCTCATACGAGCCTGCTCAGACGATACCTGCTCAGGGCAAAACATCTCCCTCTCATGAAACTTCCTGGTGATGACTGCCACTGAATCAATCGTTCCCTCTCCACCGGGGGAACATACTCCTCTCTGAACATAGCAGTGAACCTCTTGCAGGTCACCTCAGAAATCTTAGCCAAAGTAAAGTTCACCGTCACGAACTTCTACCAATCCTTCGCTCCCAGGCGGAGCTGGTTCATGGTGAACCGAACCCTCAAGTGCTCTGGAAAAGAGCACGTATAGAAACATCCCTCGATGTCCGAGATCCATCTCATAGCGGCAATCGTGTCCTGCGTCCCGTCGAACTCTGGTGGCTTCGTGTTGCTGAACTCCCGGAACAACAACGAGTCACCTCCCGGAGGTCTGGCAGCAGCAACAGCAGCAATAGCTGCAACTGCAGCAGCCTCAGTCAATGCTGCGTACCGCTCATCAAAAGTCTTAATCAATGTGGTATTGATGTTCCAAAACATCTCGGGAATCTCAGCTCGAATGGCAGCAGCAACCTCCTCATGAATCAATCGACGGATCTCCTCGTCGCTGACACCACTACTCTCAGGTGTGTGTCGAGTCCCAACCATGATGCTTCTGAAATACAACAAAAATTATCAGAGACTTGATCAAGCATACACATACTCGATGACGCAACCCTACTTGTCCTCCGTTGTCCGAAAGATTCTTACTTGGAATGCCCACTGATCCGGTGTCTCTAGTAGCACTGGCCCAATACTACAGACCACACCGCATCAGTATTCACTCCAAGCCCTCCTCCTTGGATCTTGGATTACAAGTACTCTACTCTCAAAGCATCTCAACAACAGAAATCTCCTAGGCTAGGGCATCACAAATCAGGCCAATCTAGTCCTAATATGTATACCTAGCCTACTCTAGCATGGATAACATATAACATATCGCATAACACATAATGTAAGGGTAGTTTTGGGGATTCATCGTTCGGGTGCTGGCTGATCGTACACACGACTCTGCTCTGTTTGTCTCAAAACTCTTTTTACTCTTTTCAAAAGTTTTACTTCATTATCAAAATTTTTTCCTGAAATCCTCAGTTTGAGTTCAGATACGCCCGAAGATGCATACGAATCCCTCAAACCAAGGCTCTTCTACCAACTTGTAACAACGTGATTTTTCAAAATAATTTTTCATTTTTAAAACATTCATTCATTCATAAATAATGTCAACACATTGTATCAAATGTTATTATCGCAAAACTTTTCCCCATAATCTCTACAATAACTCCAATGCGTGTGTGTGTACGAATCATGCCGACACCTTCCCGCACTCATCACTAGTACCTGAAACACATAACACAACAACTGTAAGCATATATGCTTAGTGAGTTCCCCAAAATACCAGATACAACACATACACCACTCAAGGCTATAATACGACCCTCCGGTCAATGTGTCTCAGCGGGACCTTCCAGTCCCGTAGCTCGTTGGAACCTCCGGTCTGGTCTATATCATCATACAACTTACGAATATCACATAGCACATAATCTCATACGTAACACATAAGACCCCCTGGTCATCACATAGTACCACTCTAGGTAACATATAGTGAGAAAACTCACCTCGATGTCTCGGAAAATATCTGACTCGGAAGAAGTATGATCTAGCCTCCGCCTAATCACATAAAGTAATATTCTCATAAATACAACTGAACTCAACCCTAAAGGTCAACAAGGTCAACGGTCAACTTGACCCGACTCGGAGAGTGCACAAGGGCGACTCGGCGAGTCTACACGTGTCCACTGACTCTCTCAGATTCTCTCTTGGCACGTCGAGTACTTCCCTTGACTCGACGAGTTCCACCTTGCATGAATCGCAGGGCCACCCCGACTCAACTCGCCGAGTCTCAAGAACAACTCGGCGAGTTCCAACTTGAACTCAGGCCCCTGACTCTCCCTGACTCACCGAGTCATTCCCCCAACTCGGCAAGTCCACTCACCGAGTGACTAACGGGCAACCTTCATACTACTCGCCGAGTCTGTTCTTGGGACTCGGCGAGTTCATGCCATGCACAAACTCAAAACAACTTTTGAGGTCAGATCTATTCCATACAATCATAGATCTGGCCTCCCCAAGCATGATAATCACGTAAAGTTCGGACCTTGACACACATATAACATAGAATGGTCCAAAATGGTGATTTAGCCCCAAAAATGACATTCCAAGCTCATGACTTCCAAAATGACTCATAAAGCTCCAAGGTTTAAGGTCTCTGGACCTCTTTGGGTCCAGACCCAGAACACAAACTTGAGGAGGGACCAAATACACCACTTAATCAATCTCTAAAAGGGTTAGAAAAACCATAACACTAAGAATCAACACCAAAACTGAAGAAAGTCCAACAATAATACCTCAATGCAATCTCTATGAGCTCAAAACCACCAAAAACCGCACCTCCTTCAGCCTCCTCTTGCCTTAAACACTTCCTTCTTGCAAAAACACCCACCAAATATCAAGATTGGCCTCTCCTTCCTCACAAACGCTCTAGATCTCTTTAGGGTTTCTCTCTGGGGTTGGTGGCCGCAAATGACGGCCATAAGCCCCTTTAAATAATTCTCAAACGTTGGAAATTAGGGTTTCATTAAACAGCATGGACTCGCCGAGTCCACTCATGAACTCGCAGTCCAGCTGTGAACTCGCGTACAACTCGACGACCATACTCGGCGAGTGTAGACGCCAATTCGCCGAGTCCCCCTCACAAACCCAAAAATAAAAGAGCAAAATATCATACCTGGGAATCCGGGTGTTACATTTATACTGATTTCAAAAACCAACACAATTCTGTTGAAAATGTTTCTATTTTGATCAAAGCTTCTTTGTGCATGATTTGGACCAAAATACTTTTGTCCATGATTTTGAACAAAATTACCATTTCCATAACGTTAACCAAAACTCCTTTGGTCATGGTTTTGAATAAAAGTCTTTTGTCCAATATATTGACCATTTCTTTGAAAATAATTTGATTAAAATTGACTTTAGACATAGTTTTAACTCTTTTGAAAACCATTTTGTTTTTGAGATTGTTTGTTTTGAAAGCTCTTTGCATCATGTGAAAACTTTTTAATTGATTCATGGGATTTTCGTTGAAAAACATTTTGTTGATGAAAAGCTTTTACATTTTTCCAATAAACTTTATTTTGTGATTTTGATTTTGAGATTCCTTCCTGATAAACCACATTTTCTACATTTGTTTGGAAGTTTGTGTTTTCACCTTTTGATATTTTGAATCATTGGTTAAAGAGTCGACACCTTTTTCTTTGTTTTTATCATTAGTAATAGACTTTTCAGTTTTCATGGCCCAAACACATTTTGGTTTTTGTTGTTGAAAATTTTTGAGTTTTTGTTCAAACTATTTCGACTGTGTTTTGGGTCGAATAAAATCCTTCTTTTTTCACATCCTCATTGTCATCTTCTACCAGCTTTTGCAATTCAGGTTTTACTTTATCTACATTTCCTTGGGTAACGAATACTTGATTTGGAAACACAACATTATTTGTATCCTTGAGCTTAGGATAAATCACTATGTTTGATTCAAGATAATGTTTTCCTTTGTCTTTCAACACTTTCTTGTACTCTTTTGATTTTTTTGAAGATGTGTTCGACAACAACTCTAGGATGTGGTTTCTCATTCGAAACATCATCCTCATTACTCATATAGTCCTCAACCACAACGTGATCATGAGGATCACAAACTTTGGATGTTGAAGGTTGATCACTTTTTACTTTTGATATTGAATCATTACATTTTTATCCTTATCCAATGAGTTAACATTAATGACAGACAATTGTGAGCAATCGACACACTCCTCAACCTCAATTTCACTGATATTGTCAGAATCATCTTTGATATCAGCAAAATTTTGTTGAGATCAAGTGTTGAATTTCCAGTCATGTTCAAAATCTTGACTTTTTTGTTTTTAGTTAAGGTCTCATTCATAATATGCACAAGATCATCAGTGTTCATATTTCGTTAGTATTTACAATCCCATACATATATGGATCATTTGGGACTTTATCATAATCTGCTATCTTATTTTCACAATCATAAGGAGTTTCATCTATTTATTATCTTTTGAAAGAAAGAAAAGGAAGTATTTTATGATGTTGTTCACTACAAATTTTAGCAGAATGATGAAGTTCAGTCATTTTAGCATATAGTCTCCTAGCAGAAATACAATAAAAGTTGTGCTGTTTAACTAGCATAATGTTGTCCATACATATAAAATCCCTATTAGTCATGAAATTTATGATTCTTAAGCCTAAAGATTCTATTACACCCTTATTTTCTTCTAACTTATTTTTAGCTTCATAGTAAAGGGACTTGGATTTTTCTACATCACTACTTATGGAGATTAACGTGTCATTAAGATAAGCACAAGTATTATCAAATTCAGTCTAAAAATCACTATAAGAAGATGAAGGAATTTAAAATGAGTTAAGAATATCATGTACCTTAGCAGTCATTGGTGATTTTGTCAAGTCAGTAGACACAAAACACCGGCCAATAATCTCTGTTGGGTTTTGAGCATTCTAACACTCCTAAGTGTACATGCAACCCTAAATACCTTGGATCTATGTTTTCTCTATTATACATGCAAATAAGAACTTCCAAGGTATTATCCTAATCTAGCATACAAAACAATGACTATAGCAAGATAGAATACATACCTCTTTGATGTAGAAAGTCTTCATGAAGCTTGAGTGCCTAGTGCCCCAAGTGTGACACCTCAAATGGAATCACAATCATCAAAACACTTGGAATGACTTGAGAGAATTCTACACTCATCAAAATCGGCTAGCCCTTTCTAGAATCATACTAGTCCCCAATTTTGCCAAGAATAATATCTTTATATAGTGTTACAATTAGGGCAAACCCTAATTGTCATGACTTTCCATTTCCTTGGATCCATGGGTTCAAATACACCATGGAGCATCCATGAACCATCCTATGGGTTTTAGCCCAACTTGATTATCCATGGAGCATTAGCCCACTATACAAGTATGGATGATTTACACAATCAACCCATATATTTAATTAGTCTTCTTTTGATCACTTAATTAATCCTAGATTAATTCTTGATCAATACTAATTAAATAATCTTATTATTCTTATTATTAATATACTAGAACTTATAATATATTAATAACCATAAGTGTCTTATTTCTCTCATTCAAGTGCATGATGGTATGCAACCCAAATGGACCATGCCAGGTCGGGTCAAGTCTTACCAATTATAGTTATGGACTTAGACATTAATCCAACAGTCTCCCACTTGGATAAGTCTAAAACTATTATTGCGTATAACTTCAGGAACCAACCGGCAATCGTAGCTCTCAAAGGCTTCTGTCGAACTCTGACCTTGTAGATGAACTCTGACCTTTGTCAGTGACTTGTCCATTAGATAAGGGATCATATATTCCTCCATTCTAGATATCATATGGACTGAGACATGGATTATATTCATTCTCTCTGTCCATTTGTTGTTTCCCGATTTCCGATTTATGACAACTGACTAATTGAACAAATCAAATCAGTCCTGGCCCGGCCGAGCACTTCCATTTGTCATCATCAAATCATCGAGGGGCCCATAGATATCACTTTTATCCCGAAGGTAAAAGGAATGGATAAACTTCGACTCATATGGCTTGTTCTACTACTTGTTGAATCATACACAAAAGCACGTTTTATAGCATAGAGTTACCAAATGCGGTTTCGTGCAATCAATGTACTATCAACTCATAGTAACAACTCATATCTCTAGGTTTGAAGAATATAAGATATTATCGTCTCATGATCACTCGTGATAAAATCCATGAAGTGATTCCAATGAGCGCGGGTTGAATCCAATACTCAGAACTTATGAGCACTCATGATTGTTGTAGCCTTGTCCAACACCTTAGACCTCTACAACCTATCATGACAGTCTTAATTCATATCTACTTCCAACATATGACCGACTGTGGATAGTTTGGATAACTTAGTCATTCCAGAAGAATAACCCAGTTTATTCGGGAAGTCAAAACATGCAAAGTGAAACACAATAATAATAGAATCCAATATGGTATCAACCCTTTGAACATAAATAAAACACCTTTTATTTATCACCATATGATTACACATTATTCATTGTATACTGTTTCAACTATCAACTTTATTCTTGAACTTAGAACAATAGTTGTCCCATGCTCCAAGCATGCACACTATGTTTTCTAAACACTAGTCATGCCATACACCAAGTATGCATACTATGTTTGTCTATGATCTTTACTTTGTGAACTAGATCAATTGAACATAACTTCAATGATTCTCTTTTCACACTCCCAAATCCTTACCGCAAATGCAAGAATTCCAAATTCATGCCATTTACTGAAATCTGTTAGATTCTAAACTTATATGCATTGATCCTCTTGTAATGATTATGCACAAAGTCATAAAGACTTGACAACAATCATTACAGAGTATTCCAAAGGAGATCAACTCCTTGGAAATATCCTTCTTGCATTAAGTTTCCTTAATCTTACACATATTGAAAATTCTAACTTTGAAACATTTCCAGATTCCATTTTGACCATCACTTCTGAACAAGAGTTGCCTCCTTACAGACTATGTCAACATGGTCCTTCCAGAATTATCACTATACTTCCAACTGTCCTTGAGCAACCAATCTTTGGTAAACCTTAGATTGTCCTCGACAATTGTTTAATCCTTTTAGTCATATCCAGTTCTAAACCTTTTCCCTTCTTAATGCCCCAGGCATTTTGAAAATTTTAGAACGGATGATTATAGCACATGTAATCGATCCTATATCCGAAGCATATGGGACATGATTCATGATGTCTCACATAAAGACTAAACTAGTCTTTTGCTATAATATGTCCATTTCAATTTGCCAAGTTCTCATAATTCAGATTATGAAAAGGGATGCCGTAATCATAATCGAATTTTAGAACGCAAATAATGGACCCATATATAGAATTTCCTTATGTTGAGCCATTCCAACATGAAATTCATATATATATCCTTGACTAAATGATTAAAACCTCACGATCTAAGCTTATAGATTTGAGATGAAGTATAATTTCCTCTCCCTTAATTATAGCAAAACAACTTTTCCCAATTGAGACCTTTTGTTTTCTATAATTAACATTGCTAACTTGCAATACTTAACATAATTATCATGCTCCCACTAACATGATGATTATTAGCATAACACTTATGTCCCACTAGCTTTGACATGTACCCAGAAATCAGCTGGACTTCTAGGAATCAATACTTCATTGACTTTCTTACCAAAGTTCAGATTTCTGATACTAGATTGTTTTGATAAGACTTTATCAAAATCATACACCTTCCCTTAGATAGCACACTTGTGTATCTAAACAATTATGAAGAGGGATGCCGTAATCATAATGTTTAGACCTTTTTGCCACTTCTCACAAGTCCATGTTAGTGTGCCGGTTAATCACACGCGCTCCACTAACGACTTTGAGAATGCAAATATCACAATTGCTATCTAGCTAAAATCTACTTAGTGAAAGTGTTTCCTCACCATCATTTTCATGAATCGGAGAGAAACCTTATGACACTTAGATTTAATGGTGTATGTGTTCTTATCCATGTGAATTGTCAAAATCATAGTCACAAGACAAGGATAATGACAAATCCAAACTCATATGGACTGAACTCAATCTTAATTTCTTGCCACCTGGCAGCTCAAGGGCCTACCATTGCTTCCAAGTTGTTGTGCAACCAATTGAGAACTCTAAGAACTCATATGCAAAGCCAACTTTAACTGGAATGGGCACAGAATATGTCAACACGATAGGTTGTAGACCTCAAGTCGTGTGCTAGTGAAGAACTTCAGGTTCTCTTCTTGATTGGTTCTTGAGACTTTCAAGACCTTTAAGACTCCCACTGTCCTCTTGACCTATAAGACTCCCTTGTCAAATATCCAAGAGATAGTGTAGATTCTAATCAAGATAAACACTTCACACAATTGGCCTAAGTTGGTCTTTGTACAAGAGTAGAAAACTTTTACTCTTACATTTGACAAGTGTTTTAAACCTTCTTTTGAGACATGTCACTCAAGTTACAATCTTGGAGTATGACTCTAAGACTTGTATTGGAACGAAGTATGACTCATCTTCTTGATTTAACCATTTCAACAATTCAAGATCCCTCTTCTTAGTCATAAGAATGCACTAAGATTTCCTTAGAGAACTAATTTTGATATGGTTTCTTAATCATTAAGATGATCAAAAATTGATACTAAAGTACTCTCCTATCTTTTCAGATTTGAGAAACTTTTATCCTTCTGCCTAATTTGATTCTTCTTATTCACTCTGCCATACATTGGAACCTTTTCCAATGTCTCAGAGTTACACTTAAGCTTGTAAGTATAATCATATTTAATGAGCTTTAGTAAACTATGATGAATATTCTTATCAATCTTTTGTGGTGGACTAAATCAGTGCACAAGACTATGTACTCGATCCCTTAGTCCATTACTTGACTCACACATCCATGTGAACAAGTAATTAGTCTTAATTTTCGAATGCTTGAAAGTTCTCATTCATCATGCTATACAACTTGCATGATTCCAAGTTCCGGTCCAATTGAAACTTGGGTGATGAGAATCTTTTCTTATTTGGTAAATTTAAACATTACCACAGATGAAAGAATCAATTTCATATTTCCACTCTTGCTTTTAATGGAATCATATAAGCAACAATTTTTCCTCAAATGCCATTGTAAGGATATTTTAAAATAAATAAAATCAAAAATTTTTCTTTTATTTTAAAACTTTGCAGAAAAACTTATCCTTACAATCCATATGAAAACTTGTTGTTATCGATTCCTAAGCAATATCTCATAACTCCTGAGAAGTAGCTCAAGAATCCGATCTTCAAACTATGCGATAGAAATCCATCTACGCCATCAGATTCAACATATTCTTTCTTTAAGTTTCTTCACTTTTCTTTGATTCTTAAAACATCACCATGTGACCCAGTCACATCATGTATCAAGAATCTCAGAATAGAAACTTAACAGAGTTAGATAGTGGAATTTACCTGAAGTAGAGTCAAACTTATTGACTTTAACATCCTTAGGTAAATTTTGGCAGCTTCCCAACCAATGCCCCTTTCTTTGGCAATACAAACATATGGACCCTTTGATAATGGTACACAGGACTATCACAGACTTAGCTTTTCTCTTTACCATTTGGTCAACCGAGTTGACTATGGCCGATCCCTTTCCATTGGGAAGAGAATGCTTTACTGGATATCCAATGTCATCATTGTCAATGTCCATAAAGTTTTAGGAAGTTGATCTTAGCAAATAGATAAGATCGTTAAGGGTCTTGTCATAGTCTGTTTCATAGGTGTCCCAAAGGAACTCACTATGTGACTTAGAAAGTGATTGAACCACCAACTTTCTCAAGACTTTGACACCCAACTCTCCCGGCTTGTCAATATGTGACTACATCTCCAAGATGTGATCACACCTAGACCTTGCCTTTCCAATAGGGCTTGAGTGACCTTAAACTTTTCAAGAACTTGTGGGTTTAGGAGAATAATTGGAGGAGGAGAAAGAAGTATGATATCCATGGGACATCATCTTCATTAGGAAACCTTGTTTCAAGAGATTCGGGAAGATCATAGGTGTCTAAACCAGACATCTTTTGGGAGATATTCAAGATAGTTGATTTAAAGTCCTTAATATGACACCCAATATGAAATATTAAGGCTAGGACCCAACAAACTATTTTATAACTTAGAAGAGGTATGCCGTAATCCAAGCTATAAAATATTTGAAGGTAGGTGAATGACGATTCACCAATTTCCACCAAGATAAACGAAATGTATTATTAGGTTTTAATTGGTTTTGAAACTCCTAGATCTTTGAGATTCATTGAACTTTTCAAAGGCATGTTTCAATCTCGAGTGTGCCCTTCAGGTTTTGTGACTGGGATGCCGAGGATCACAAACCAAGGTGTGAAGTAACCATGCAAATCACTTGGTACCCTTAATAAATTACCCCTCAATCGATGTGCCGGTTAACCACACACGCTCCATCGATACTATGATAAATATTAAGTCACCCTTTACCTACCTTGTTAAGTCCAAGTTAGTGTGCCGGTTAACCACACACGCTCCACTAACGACTTTGACAAAGTGTAAAGTGTAATTTCATGGATTAGCACCTTATTCACATTTTCCTAAGTAACTAAGATTGGGTATTATTAAGAGTTTAGTTACTTAGTATTATCATTAATACTTTTAATGAAGGGAGAATTCTAGTCCTGTCAAACCCGTTCGGCTAACGACCCTCCACCAGTCAAGCAAGCGGTGGGTGAGAGTGGACACCCATTAAGTTGCCATTTTATAGGCAACAACCTTATACCCACCTTATAGACCGACTTCGTGAATGAGGCGTACTAGCGGTAAGACTGACTTTACTCTTATACATATATATATTATTAACTTATAATATTATAAAGTATAAGGGTTGAATTTTAACTTTTAAAATTCTAAGGGCTAACTTGGAATTAAAGTATTCATGAAAACTTTTCAAATTCCAAAACTTGAGGGCAAGTTTTGAAACTATTCAAAACTAATTAATTCCATAATTTATGTGTTTAAAGTAGTTTTAATCCAAAAACTCTTCAGGTTCCATAACTTGAGGACAAGTTATGGAAGACTTTAAACTAATAAAAGAACTAACTTTTTCTTTATTTTATAACTTATGGATTTAATTATGGTTACATATTTTTCTTTTAATGAAGTGACTCTTGAACTTCCATAACTTGAGGACAAGTTATGGAGTCATAAAAATTATTCAATGACACAAGACTCTTCATTTTGTAACCATTGCCAACTCTTATGAATTTTATGAAACTTAAATGTGACTTTTCATATAACTTGAGGACAAGTTACACAAACACATTTTAGAATCAACTCTTAGATTAATTTGGATTGAAAACAACTATTTCAATTAACTTTTCTATTAATCTAAGCAACTCATAAGAACAAGATAATCAAATCAAACTTTTTCATGTAATTAGTCTAAACCTTAAACTAATACAAAACATGAATCTATTGACAATTATCTTTGAAAATGGATTAGCATGAACATTACCACACCAAAAACAAGTTTATAAGTTCAAAAACAACTTAGGGTAATGTTCCTAGTCCATTTCTAGCCAAAAACCTCGAATATATGCTGTCTGGGGCTCCTACTCGGCGAGTGGCATCAACCTACTCGGTGAGTAGGATGATTTTACTCATGTACTCGGCGAGTTCATCAGTGGACTCGGCGAGTACAGTGCCCAGAAAGCCAGAAAATCGAGTTTTTCAGCATTTTTCAGCAATTTGCATCAAGTATAAGAGAAAGCAAGCCTAGGCTCTGATACCACTATTGGGTTTTGAGCATTCTAACACTCCTAAGTGTACATGCAACCCTAAATACCTTGGATCTATGTTTTCTCTATTATACATGCAAATAAGAACTTCCAAGGTATTATCCTAATCTAGCATACAAAACAATGACTATAGCAAGATAGAATACATACCTCTTTGATGTAGAAAGTCTTCATGAAGCTTGAGTGCCTAGTGCCCCAAGTGTGACACCTCAAATGGAATCACAATCATCAAAACACTTGGAATGACTTGAGAGAATTCTACACTCATCAAAATCGGCTAGCCCTTTCTAGAATCATACTAGCCCCCAATTTTGCCAAGAATAATATCTTTATATAGTGTTACAATTAGGGCAAACCCTAATTGTCATGACTTTCCATTTCCTTGGATCCATGGGTTCAAATACACCATGGAGCATCCATGAACCATCCTATGGGTTTTAGCCCAACTTGATTATCCATGGAGCATTAGCCCACTATACAAGTATGGATGATTTACACAATCAACCCATATATTTAATTAGTCTTCTTTTGATCACTTAATTAATCCTAGATTAATTCTTGATCAATACTAATTAAATAATCTTATTATTCTTATTATTAATATACTAGAACTTATAATATATTAATAACCATAAGTGTCTTATTTCTCTCATTCAAGTGCATGATGGTATGCAACCCAAATGGACCATGCCAGGTCGGGTCAAGTCTTACCAATTATAGTTATGGACTTAGACATTAATCCAACAATCTCTTCATCACTCATCTCATCAAAAGAAACTTTCTCCTTGTCAGCTTCCTCCAGTTCACATGCATGGCTCCGTGAGTCGAGTTTTGCGTCTCATCAACATCTGATCCAGAAGACCAAATTTGATAATTTCCTTCTTCTTCATTACCTCATCTCGCCACCAAAGAAACACCATTACTTTGAGCTCTAATCACCTCTATCTTCTCAGCATAGTACGCTTCATCCTTAACTTTGTTCTTCTTCTCTTCTTTCTTTCTGATCATGCAGTCCTTTGCCATACGATTCGATCCATTGCAAAAGTTCCAATCGTAACCCTAGTCTCCTTTCAGCTTCAACTCCTTCTTCTTCTCATACATACTCTGAACATCTTTCTTCTCCACTTTTGACTCATCATTCACACTCTTTCCAGTCGAAGTCACACCTTTGTTCTCAGAATTGTTCCTAAACTTTCCATTGAAAGGCTTCTTGAAGAATTTCTTCACCTTGTTGTTAGAATCGTATGCGACCGCTTCATCATCAGAGTTGAATAGAAATCCCTTTTCTCTATCCTTTGCTTCTTCTTCTGACTCAGACTCCTTACCAACAACTTTCGATACCAAAGTTAATGGTCCTCCAAGACTCAACTTGCTTTCTTCAGCAATGCCATTAATCTCGCTTTCATGAGCTTTCAAGACATTATATAGATTTGCAAGAGAGTAACCATCAAAACTTTCTTGAGTTTTAATCATCAAACTGATGTTTCTCCACTCCTTTCACAATCCCATAAGAAAATTGAGATTGAACTCCAGGGTCGAATGAGTTACATTAATCGAGAACACTTGAAAATTAGTTCATTTATGTCACACCCCAAAACCAAGAACAGCAGAAACGTTCCGGGGTAGAGGACGTCGTGTGAAGTATCATAACAGTGTAAAGTATTAAACAAGCAACAACATCATCCATTGAATTAAAATTAAAGTTTTGATACATGTGTTTTCTTTCATTGTAATAAGACACCAAAATATGTAATCAAAATAAAAGACGAGTCTTGTCTGTGCTCCGTCTTCTCAAAACCTGGCCATCGTACCTGTCTACTGGTGACCTGAGAATACAAGTTATTTTGAAAGCGAGTATGTTGGGTAGCGTAGCTTTTTGATGTATTGCGTCCATTGGGCTCGGTTAATAGTCCAAGTTTTGTTACTCCGGTTTGGGCATGTCCAACCGTGAGCTGATAGGGTTTAATATAAATATATATGCTTGCATGCATATTAGGTTAACAATTGATAGCGATTACGACAGATCACAGATTATTTTCTTCATCGTTCTTGTAAACCCTAAATCCTTTACAGTAGAAGTTCTTTATCGAGCTCTGCTGAGGATTGTTGATTAATCATTCGACATTCTTCGATCCATACTTGAGTTGTTTACAGTTTTCGTATTTATTATTTTACCTGTTATAAGATCTAATCGATCTTCAAGTTAGTTGTTTAACTCTTCAATTGGTATCAGAGTAGGAGGCTGTGTAATTCATACACTTCTTTTCTGTGAAAAAGGTTTCGATTAGGGTTATTCCGCATTTACTGATATTTATTGAGCCGTCATCCCATAATTGACGTAACTCAATATTTATTGTTTTGCCCTAATTTAATACATTACAAGTCTGATCTTTTAACAGGTTATTCGATCTAGCATGGACGAGTCGCAATCCAATCCAATTAATATTTCGAACAACAATGGATCAACAACGAAGATTCCCATCCTTTACACCCACGATTATGAAGTCTGGGCACATCACTTTGAAGGCTATGTTATAGGATCTGAGGACAATGGATACTTCATCTGGGAAGCAATCGTTTCTGGACCTTTCGCTCATTCAGCAACTTTAAGGATTATTAAAACTCAGAAGGAGTATAATGATCTTTTGAAAGACGTTAAAGATATTGCTCAAGACAAAAAAGATAAATTTCAGTGCAATATCAAAGCGTTGAGATTAATCAGATTCGCTCTTCAATCTGATACTTTCAGGCTGGTGAGTTCATGCACGACTGCAAAAGAAATATGGGACAGGCTACGAGAATTGTATTCTACGGACGAAGATCTTGAACACTCCATTCAAACCTTACTCTTGTCTGAGTTTGGTGAATTCAAGTAGGGGGCCGAAGAGACCGTGACTCAAACGTTCGATCGCTTCAATCATCTTCTTAGCAAGATGATTAAACATGACATTGAAAGGAAGCTTATTGAGCAGAAAGTTACATTTTTGAATGGCCTCAGATATGAGTGGAGAGCTGTTGTGTCCACTGTTAAAGCGCATGAGCAATTTAAATCCTACTCTTTGGCGAAACTGGTAGGCATCCTGAAATCTCAAGAAAAGATCGTGTTACAGGAGAAGAGTGTGGTCTCAGGCTTGGGTTCGTTGGCTCTTTTGTGCAAAAGCAAAGCGGTGATGGAAGAAGAAGATCTCAACTTGGAGGACTACGACCTCACTTCTGAAGACTATGCTATGATGGTGTCAAACCCCAAGAGGTTCATCAAGAAAAGATTTCCCACAAATAAGAATAGAAATTGGCAGGGAAGTTATAGTTCTGAAAAGGTCAAAGATGAACCGAAAGCAGAAGAATCAAAGAAGGAACCGAAAGCTGAAGGAGATTCGGGAGTGAGCTGCTATTACTGTGGAGGAAAGAACCACTATTCAAAAGATTGCGTCCTCAAGAAAATGACAGAAAAGGATGACGAAAAGGATGAAGAAGCTTTGTTGCAGAGAAAGCTGGATGAGATCAGGAAGAAGAAATCTACTGCTAACCCTTCTATGAATGCTTTAATTGTGCAGGGTTCGGTAGCGGATGATGAGTTCGGTGGCGTGCAGGTCTGGTCAACCGACTATGAAGATGATGAAGTGAGGAAGCCTTCTCATGGAAAGGCTTATGTGGCGAAAGATGAGGGCAGCCGTGGAAAATGCTTGATGGTGACAGACGTGTCTCAGATGAAGGGATACAACACAGACAGTGGGAACGGAGACGCAAAGGAGCGAGAGGACTTGTGCTTCACAGCAAGACCGCTCAGCGTGCAGTTCACCGAGCTTGATGAACTGATCAAGAAGGTACAATCCGTTTTTGTTTCATTCAAAGTCCCACAATGCTCATACGAAAAAGAATTAAAAAGTGTCAATTCAAGAATCTCTCATCTAGACAGTAGTTTAACTAAAACTCGAGTCACCAATTCTAACCTAACTGACCAAATAAGCAGGGTGTCTTCGAAGAGTGAGGAACGGAGATTGTGGATCGAACTGAAGGAGTCGGAGTTAATCAAAACCAAAGATGAAAACATTTATTTGCAAAGAGACAATTTAAAGCTTTTAAAACAGAGAAATGTTTTTTGCTTGATTGCTAAACGTCTTTATACTAATATCACTCAGCTTCATTTGGACTGTGAAATAGGACAAAAGATTCATTGCATGATTTTACCCTTCCTTGAGTTTAAGGAGGATGAAATTGATGCTGAAGCGTATAATTGTGAAAGTGTTATTTCGTCTGAGGAAGTTAATCTGACGTATATGTATGGACTAGACAAAATTGAATCTTTCATTAAGTCCAAGGACCATAAGGACATGCTTAAAAACCTTTTGGATGAAAATGATAAACTGAAACTGAGGACCGAAACCATACAAAAATTTGACTCATTAAATTCCAACTTGAGTTTAGAAAATAAAATTGATGTTGAAAATGCACCTGAGCTTAATGAGGACGACAATATGAGTGAAATTTCTGTAGAGGACATAGTTGATTGTTCAGAATTTGTTAAGAGCGAACCCGAAAACCACAAGAATCTCATCTCAGAAAATTCTGTAGAGTTTGCTCGTTTGTCCCAACAAAAGTCCCCGATCCTTGCAGAAAAGGCAGTAGTATATCAAAAAGTTAGGACCACTCCAAATCAGGTGTATAAGATCACAGGCATAACCGAACATCAGACTGCTGAACTCACAGCCATTGTAAACGAAGACAATGCTGATGGATGCGACGAGTTCTTCTGGTCAGCTCCAATTGACAATGCTGATGAAACAGTAGGTCTGTCTGAAAGAACTTCATGGAAAAGCAAAGGCAGATATGTGTCAGAACCTTTAAATAAGCCTGACAGCTTCGATGTGCCAAGTACTAGTGGTACAAAAGATATTCCTCAAGAAAAAGGAATTCCTGCAAAAGAGGTCACTCCTTTAAGCGAAACGTCATCAGTTCAGAGTGAACCAGCTAAAGGGAAACCGAAACCAAAAGCCAATATCCATCATCAACCGAAGCAGATGAGAAATAAAAAACAGCAAAGGAATCAGAGATACAAGAAGAATCTCTCTGAAAGAAAATAGTTTTGGCAATCTCAAAATGCCTATTTCTCACATCATGACAGGAACTTAAAGTCAGAGAAAAGTCCTGTTGAATCACAAGAGAGCAACAACAACCGAAAGCAGAGGTTCGGTTCAGAAAACAACATCAACCAAAAGCAAAGGTTCGGTTCAAAGAACAAAAGAGATCAAAATTCTAGGTTTGGTCCCACTAATGATCAAAAGCAAAAAGGTCACCTAGAATCTCAAGTCAAGCAACCATCTCAGTCTAAGTTCTCTCATTCTAACTCTTCTAATTCTTCAAACTCTTCTAATTCCTCTCTACCTCGTTCTAAATTCCATTTTGTTCATTCTCAAAAACCTCAATCATCAACTGAAGCGAAAGGAAAATCGAAGGTTTCATCAGTTAAACCAGAGTGCAAACCAAAAGCAACGAATCCCAATAAAATTAAAGTATTCACCATCAAAAAGAAAGATGAAACAACACTAATAAAAAGAACATATTTTGTTGACATGTCTCTTACTATTCCTGTTCCTATGAAAGGCTCACGAGGACCCAAGAAACTTTGGGTTCCTAAATCTGCTTGATTTTTGCAGGTTATCAGTGACGAGCAGTTTGACGAAGAATGGTACATTTACAGTGGCTGCTCGCGTCACATGACAGGAAGAAAGGAAGAGCTAATGGAATACAGATCTCTTTCAAATGGTGGAAATGTCAAATTCGGGAACAACTCCTTCGGCACCATAAAAGGCTATGGAATGATTATAAATGGTGATTTCACGATTAGAAAGGTTGCATATGTGGAAGGACTACAGCATAACCTCATCAGTGTATCTTAGCTAGTTGGAGGTACCGGTCTCAAAGTTTCATTCGATGATGAGGGTTCTGAAATAATTGAGAAGAAGACGAAAAGAGTTATTCTCAAATCGGAGCGTAAAGGTGAAATGTTTCCCCTGAACCTCAAACCTATCAAAGGGAACCCAACTATCTGCCTGTTATCCAAAGCACAATCTGACGAAAGCTGGTTGTGGCACCGAAGGCTCTCTCATCTCAACTTTAAAGACATCAATAAACTTGTCACTGGAGGTCATGTTAGAGGTCTTCCATTGCTCAAGTACGATAGAGAACATTTGTGTGCTGCATGTGAAATGGGGAAGCAGAGTTGTCAAAGTCATCCATCTATAATAAACACTAAAGTTGTTGAACCATTAGAATTACTTCATATTGATCTGTGTGGTCCATCATCTATCGAAAGTATCGGTGGTAGCAAGTACATTCTTGTTATTGTTGATGACTTTTCGCGTTTTACATGGGTGTTCTTTCTGAAGCAAAAATATGAAGCGACTCTCAAACTAAAGACGTTCATTAAGCAGGTTGAAGTACAGTTGAAGAAAGTCGTTCGCAACATCAGGAGCGATAATGGGCTGGAGTTCAAAAATAAAGAATTTGAAGAATTCTTGGCTGAAAAGGGAACCAGTCATAACTTCTCGGCTCCCTACACTCCTCAACAAAATGGAATTATCGAAAGACGAAACCGATCTTTGTGTGAAGCGGCCCGAACTATGCTAAGTTTCGCTTCCTTACCTTTATATTTTTGGGCTGATGCTATTTCTGCTGCTTGTTTTAGACAGAACAGGTCATATCTCAATAAGCGCTTCACTCTCACTCCTTATGAGATCATCAACAACAGGAAGCCAAATGTCAAGTTTTTCCATGTGTTCGGTTCACGGTGTTTCATCTTCAATTCTAAAGAAAACCGCAACAAGTTTGATGTCAAAGCCGACGAGGGGATATTTCTGGGCTATTCTCTAACTTCTAAAGCGTACAGGGTATTAAACAAGCACTCGAGAAAAATAGAAGAAACTTATTATGTGACTTTTGATGATAGCTATGTCAAAAAGCTAAAGGCCAACGAAGACACAACTAGAGAAATTTTTCCTCAAACTGGCCAAGTCACCGCCTCTATTGCAAACCTCTTTGAGAAGTTCGTTGAGTTATTTGATGAACCAGAGAAGGCAACTCTCTCAGAAGCCAACGCAGCTGACAACAAGGTAGATCATCTGAAGCAACTTATCGATGATGCTGCAAAGAGAATGAATGAAGGAGGATCAAGTTCTGACGACCCTTCGCAACACAATGCTTCAGTCGAGGGGGAGGATCCGCCATCATCATCACAGCCGAGCTCACATGTTGAAGGGGAGAACAGTTCTCAAGCTGCTCCCGAACGCACATTATCAACCAAAAATACCACACCAAGCGAAAGTGACTCATCACCCGAAGGTGCATCAACACCCGAAAGCGCAGCACCAGCAGAAACCTCTGTAGCACAAGACACTCAAGACATTCCTGAAAGCTTATCTGTCGAGGGGGAGCATGCCGATACGCTTTATGACGATGAAAGTCCATCCGAACCAGAAGAGATGATAGACGCTGAATTGGATCCATCCTTTGATCCAAACTACCCTCCTCTCACCAAATGGACCAGAGATCATCCTGTCTCTCAAGTTGTTGGGAATGTATCTGAAAAGGTTCTGACCCGATCACAACTCAAAGCAAAACAAACTTCCTTGTTCTCAAAAGTAGAATTCTGTATGTTTAACTCCTTCGTCTCAAAAGTTGAACCAAAGACAGTTAACACTGCTCTTGATCACTCCGATTGGGTTCAAGCTATGCAAGACGAATTGAATGAATTCAAAAGGAACAAAGTTTGGCGACTAATTCCAACTCCTCCAGATGCCTTAGTTTTTGGTCTCAAATGGGTCTTCTGGAACAAAATGGACAAAGAAGGGAACGTGATACGAAACAAAGCTCGTCTGGTTGTGAAAGGATACTGTCAGGAGGAAGGAATTGACTATGAAGAGACTTTCGCTCCTGTTGCTAGGCTGGAATCCGTTAGAATCTTTCTTGCCTATGCTGCACACAAAAACTTTGAAGTCTACCAAATGGACGTTAAGTGTGCATTTCTCAATGGTGAACTTGAAGAAACAGTGTACGTGGAGCAACCTCCTGGCTTCGTAAAGGAAAGGTATCCTAATCATTGTTATATCTTGGACAAAGCCGTGTATGGACTGAAACAAGCTCCGAGAGACTGGTATGAAACGCTGACAAAGTTTTTAAAGATGTCAAAATTCAAACAAGGTTCGGTTGATCCAACCTTCTTTCGTAAGAAGGAAGGTAACCACCTTATGATTGTTCAAATTTACGTCGATGATATCATCTTTGGCTCTACGAATCCCAGCTTAACAGCTGAATTCAGAAAGCTGATGGAGACTAAATTTGAAATGAGCTCAATGGGTCCAATTAACTTTCTCCTTGGTTTAAATATTAGACAGGGACCCGAAGGCATCTTTATCAATCAGGCAGCTTACACGAAGACTCTCCTTGCAAAATTTGGCATGATGGGAGATTCAAAGGTCAAAGTTCCAATGGCGTTCGACACCAAGCTCACTCCATCCTTGGATAAACCGGCAGTTGAAATTACACTTTATCGCCAAATGATCGGTTCTCTGATGTATCTTACTGCTAGCAGGCCTGACATAATGTTCTCTGTTTGTTACTGTGCTAGATTTCAGGCGAACCCACGCGAACCTCACATGCTTGCAGTGAAGAATATTCTACGATATCTCAAGCGAACTACCTCTTTAGGTCTATGGTATCCATCCAACTCCTGCTTCTTCGTTCAGGCCTAGTCAGATGCAGACCTTGGAGGTTGTGGACTAGACAGGAAAAGCACCACAGGCGGCTGCCAATTCATTGACGGGAAGTTGCTTAGCTAGCAATCAAAGAAACAAACGTGTGTATCTTTGTCTACAGCTGAAGCAGAATACATTGCAGCTGCATCCTGTACTTCTCAAGTGATTTGGATCCAAAGTCAACTCAGAGACTATGAACTTAATATGAAAAAGATCCCACTATATTGCGACTCTGAAAGTGCAATTAGGATTTGTCATAACCCAGTGCAACACTCCAAGACTAAGCACATAGCACTGAGGTATCACTTCATTAAAGATCATGTGGAAGATGGAAACATTGAAATTCACTATGTTAGAACCACTGATCAACTGGCTGATGTCTTTACCAAAGCCCTTCCTGAAGCGTCGTTCAAAAAAATTCTACAAGGGCTAGGAATGATGGAATCAGAGTCAGTACCACAAACTACCTCTCAATCACAAACATAAGAAGCGAAACAGACCGAACGTTCGGGTTCGGTTGGATCATCTGCCTCTCGCTCATCAACTAAAGGTAGTTTTCTTGGTTGTAAATTTCATGTACAATTGTTTTAAAATTATTTATTTTATTCTCAAAAGTATTTCCTTTTTTAAAATCTAATTTCTTCGGTAACCAAAATCAACCGAACGCTCGGGTTCGGTTTTTCAAAATTTTTCAAAACCGAAACCAACCGAACGCTCGGGTTCGGTTTTTCATTTATTTTCTTTTAATATCAAAAACTCCAAAAATATTTTGTTCTTTATTTAC
Source organism: Lactuca sativa (assembly GCF_002870075.4). Lineage (NCBI taxonomy): Eukaryota > Viridiplantae > Streptophyta > Magnoliopsida > Asterales > Asteraceae > Lactuca > Lactuca sativa. The sequence goes on from NC_056630.2 coordinate 312,465,279, forward strand.
TTTTTGACTTTAATTTTATTTGTGTGTTTGTTTATGGGGAATTTGTCGAATTAGTTAAGTGTCCCTAGAAGCATGTTGCTGTATGTGCCCAAAGCCTCATCAGATTTTGAATAATAGCCTTAATGACTTGGTATACACAAACCTTGTCTTCCCAATTAGGCTATCTCATTTATTCTAATCGTGAGCTACCTAACTCTCTTCTCACATGAGATAAGAGTTTTCTGCTTGGTTCTACCTTTTATAGCAGAGGTACTTTAATTTCTTACACCATCTCTATTGCATTTCTCCATTAAATTCGTTTCATAAACGTAACCCATGAGACTCTCAGAAATTACCACTGAGGTTTATGGTTACTCAAAAACTGCATTTATGATCTTAGTTTCGTGCCACTACGAGCTGAGTGAAACCCAAAATTCAATACCCAATCTGAATTGACGGTGAACAATTAATTTATACTTTTCTTTTGTGTGATTCCTATGAAATTGTTAAAAACCATAACATTTCTTCCCTTGGGATCCAGTTTTTAATTTTTTTTGTTGAGATTTTATATTTCCCAGCCACTTTAAAATTATTTCAAACCTACTTGTTCAACGAACTACACCGGTCTCACAAGTACTTTGTTCACTTTCTATCTTATTTCAAGATTAGGACTGTTGAATCAAAGTAAAAGCCACCCTAAAAAGCTTAATTAAAAGATGCCTTTCAACACTTCTTAATAGGTGTTTGATCGTTATTCAACGAGAAACCACATTAACACTTTAAGGTCTTTCTTGACTTTGAAGGATGAGATTCGTGCCCGGGATCATTTGTTTCATGTCTTTATTGACATCACACTTTTTCCTAAAAAGGATTGTTTTATTTCTTTCCTTTTACACTCTTAGCACGAAAATCTTTGATTTTCCAAAATTCTGGTTCTAATAATTACAGGCTTTTTCATTGGATTGGTGGTTAATTATAAGCTGTGGTCAATTTTCATCCACGTGGGCGTATTATTCAAAAGATGCCATTACAGGGATAAAATGAAGCGTTGCTGACTCAGGCGGGAGTCTAATTGATCTGATTTCAAACGGCGGTAAAAAGGGAACGCGTGCTAATTTGAAACGTCCAATCTCCAAATGACGTCGCAGACGCGTGTGCGAATTTGAAACGGTTCTTCTCTAAAAAGCACTGAAAGGGCGCGTGTGAATCTGAAACGATTTCTATCCAACCGGCGCTTGATGGGAGGCGTGTTCTAAGGAATTTGACACTCTCTCTCATGCGTGATCATCGGTTTCCCTAACTGTCACGCATCAGTCAAATTCCGGAAAAACCCTTCGTATTTCGATAGAAGATTTGGGAAGATTTTTCTCTCTCCTTAAACCCCAGTATAAAAGGCGACATCATCTACCATTTACCTCTTTATGGCAATCAAGAATACCAGAGCGCAAGAATTTCCTGAACCCTAGCTGTTCATCATCTTCTTCACTCTCTTCAATAATGGCATATTCATTCTCTATTCACGCCACTTCCCACATTCTTCCCATTCGCCCTCAACAATGCCTCATTATCGATCTAACCCCTCATGTCTATGATTCCTACATGTTTGCCATCATCGAGTGCTTGAAGTATTCGCCAATTTCTCCTGCACTATCAAGGGTGGAATCAGTGCCCATGGAATTCCTGTCGCAGATCTATGCGACTGCTCATTACGACAAAGTGGTTGATAGGATCTTCTTTGACGTTTCTCATCATAAAGCGTCTATCTCCAAGCAACACTTTTGCTCTCTGTTAGGGTTTGAAGCTGATCCAACAAGGGTTAATCCAGAGACAATTCCCATGGGGCACCTGTTTAATATGTTTTACAACATGGGTTATACGGAGGTGCTTACTTCCGTCGCCAAGTTCAAGAAGTCATGCTTGCCGCCACAGTGGAACGGGATGTTCACTGTGCTATTCAAAGGTCTTTCTGAAAGGAGCTCTGGCTCAGATGGTTCCAATCGACTGTTCCTGTCCATCTTATATGGGGTCTACAATGGCATCAATGTCGACAATGGGTTTGTTCTTTGGCAACAACTCATCCAGAGTCTCTCATCTTCTTTGCGGCATTCAGAGGTGTCGTATGCTCGTTTTTGGACCCTGATCACGAAGTGGGTAATGGACAAGTACAACATCCCCACTGTCGCCGGTGCACCGATGTCTTCGATTGGTACATTCCATACCACGAAGATCATCATTTCAGATGCTTCGAAATTCCCTTTCAATGGTTCCATTCCGGAAACCATGTATGCTGATGTTCCAGCTGACAGCCGGATTATCAGAACCTACAAAGAGTTCAAACGTTCTGGCCCGAGGGATCTCACACAGGAGATGTTGAAATCGATCCACGACGCCGACAACCCTTCTCCAAGAGGCAAGAAGGCAGACAAAGGGAAACAGGTGGCGAAAGGGGCTAAAGTCCCTTCCCCCAAGAAGAGGAAACCTACGAAAGCTGCTCAATCTCCGCAGCACAAGAGGCGAAAAACTCGACCAAAGAGAAAGCTGATTATCGCTTCCTCTTCCAGTGAGTCAGAGGGTGAGAGTTCGGATTCTGACGGCTCTCCAAGAGGCAACACACCACCTAGATCACCTACCCCTGAAATGCAAATCCATACTTCTCCAATTCCCTCTCCTACTCAAACTATTCCTACTTCCATTCCCACCATAAACCCCTTCACCCACATTCCAAACACCTCCATCCCAATGCCACCACCAATATTCACTGAAGCAACCACAACATCCACTGTAGATGTTAGAGCCAACGTATCTGATACGGGGGTTCTACTGATGCAACCGAACCACCACCAGCACCCGAAACCATACACACAACCGAAACCCAAAAAGCACCCGAATCTACCCCTACCCAAAACCAACCTGAACCTACACCTACACCTACACCCGAAACAACCCAACCCGGACCTACCCACACCACTGTACCACTAGCTTCACCACCACCACCATCTCCCGGTCATGTCTCTGACGGAGATAACCCTTTCCTTGGCGGGGAAAACATGACGTTTGATTCGGTCTACTACAGTCCGTTTCAAGTCTAGAGCGATGATGATGATGATGCTCCAGTCATAAAGAAACATCTTAAGGAGCTCCATGACAAGGTCGACTTGCTCATTGCCTCTTCCTCTACGTCTCAATCATCCCTCTCTGAAGCTGCCATTCAAAAGCTTGTTGATGCTTTCTCAAGGGCTCAGCAAGACTCTGTCGCTGCTGCCACCACCGCCATCGATGTCTCAACGAAAGCCTGTCAGGCTGCGGCCGAAAAAGTCGATAAACTATTTTCTGATGCCTCTGCCCTGTTAAAGTCTTTACAGGAGAGTGTTGATGCCACCAAGACTACGTTGGAACCAATTGTTCAACAGTTGGCCACGTTTGTCTCTACTGAGTTGAAGTCCTTTGCTTCACTTCGTCAATCGCTTACAGACGACAACTCAGCATTTCGTGCTTCTATTGACGAGCATCTCTCAAAGCTTCAAGAAGATTTGGCGGCTGAGAACTCGTTGATGGATGTTTTGGCAAAGAAGACCACTGCTCTGAAGGTCAAGAGTGCTCAACTCTCTAATTCTCAACAACAGATTGACACTCTTCGGTCCGAACGGGAGGTAATCAAGACGTGTGTTTCGGATGTCCACTCAGCCATCTCCAACATCCTAGAAGCACATGATCCTATACTTAATCATTCTGTGATGCGTACCCTTGCAGAGAAGCTCGCTCCTTCCCTAGACCTGTTAAGCAAAATTGAAGGGCTACCCGATTTCGTGTCCATTCCAAAACAAGGGGGAGAAAAGGAGTCTGCATCTCAACCACCTCATTCCTCAAAGGCAACTCACACAACCGAACCTCCTCCTATAGGCCAAGCCTCCGGTTCGGGTGTGAAAGACAAAGGCAAGAAGATTGCTGAGGAAGAAGAGGAAGATGATCAAGAAACCATTACCGACTTGTTAAAACGCAAGAATCGACGCAATGATGCAGATGAAAGTGATCGTGTGGCAAGAGAAGCTGAAGAAGCTGAACGCAAAAAGAAAGAAGCCCACGACCTTCTCGAGAGTAGGAAAACTCTTTTTCCTGCTTGGACTCACGAGAGGATGATAAAGGAGGCAATCGACACCCCGAGCATCTTGTGGCTTGAACCAGTTATCTCATTTGACTGTTACAATTCTGTCGACTCTCAGTTCGACATGCCACTTACCCGAAAGGCGTTCTTCTTTCACGCCTTCGCCAACGTTGCTGAGTTCCCTCATCCTCATCCGGAGGTTGATCGGGAATTGATTGAACTCTATCTGAAGGCTGCTCAACCCCAATACCAAACCTGGAGCGCTCAGAAGATCATCAACGTTCGGGTCCTGAAACCATACACTGAAGGGAAGTTTATCAATGTTCGGTTCAAGGTGCTCAGGGGATCTGCAAAAACCGAACATGCCATTTCTTTAGCAGATCTACCGAACCTCAATCCACATGATTGGATTGTTCTGCACAACATCCTTCTGACCAACGAAGCTGAATATGGTCCGATCATTGACCATCTCAAGAGGATGTTGGTGTGCTATATCATGGAGGTCGCACTGATGGATCAGGAGATTGCAACCGTATTCAAGAAGAACCCGAAGATCTCTCCTGTTGGCTCGGCCAGTGATCTAAACCAGATGAAGATGGGAAAAATTGACCCGTGGCGAAACTCAGTCATGTTCACTAGGAGTGAAGGACAGAAATGTCTCTTTGCCTTAGCTGATAAACATCTTTATACCACTGCTTGTCTAGAGCATGTGCTGGGGATCATCCACAGATGCAAGGAAAATACAGCGGATGATATCAAGTATTTTGACGACATGATACAATTGTACATTCGGTTCAGACAGACAATCCTCGCGCTCATCTCACGTCTGTTTGAAACTGTAAAGAAGAAGGTTCCCGCTGCTGGCCCAAGTATGAAGAAGAAGTAATCTCGCTCCAATTTGACGCAAAGGGGGAGATTGTTGGGTAGCGTAGCTTTTTGATGTATTGCGTCCATTGGGCTCGGTTAATAGTCCAAGTTTTGTTACTCCGGTTTGGGCCTGTCCAACCGTGAGCTGATAGGGTTTAATATAAATATATATGCTTGCATGCATATTAGGTTAACGATTGATAGCGATTACGACAGATCATAGATTATTTTCTTCATCGTTCTTGTAAACCCTAAATCATCTACAATGGAAGTTCTTTATCGAGCTCTGCTGAGGATTGTTGATTAATCATTCGGCATTCTTCGATCCATACTTGAGTTGTTTACAGTTTTCGTATTTATTATTTTACCTGTCATAAGATCTAATCGATCTTCAAGTAAGTTGTTTAACTCTTCAGAGTATCAGCGTAAAGCTGGTCCATTCATAAGTATTTAAGTGTCATTGCCTTGTTTTGGAAAGCTGTTATGAATGCCATGTAAATCTTTGAATGAAACATTTGATATAAGTATGAAAACCCTAGAAAATCCCATATTTCCTGCTAGTATAAAATATAGTCTTCTACCAAGACCCGAATGTTTTGCTATAACAATGATAGTTTTTCCCTCTTTTTGACTATTACTAACAGTACTTAGTCTAACTCATTGTTTATGTGAATGTATCACAAAATAAAGTAATAGGAAAAATATAGTCATGTAAGTGTTATCCTTTTGTATTAGGATCAACTCGACATCGCGACTACCGAAATGTATAAGCTTGAACATCCGTAGATTATTCATTTTCCTCTGTACCTGGCAGCAGGTTTAAGGAATGGTTAGTCCCGTAAAGGTACTCCTAGTATAAGTATTAACTGTAGGCATCCGTAGATGTTCATTACCTCTGTTGCTAATAGGTGGGTTCTGGAATGGTTAGTCCCGTCTAGTTATCCTTTTGCATTAGGATAGGCAGAACAATTTACACGTATTGTATGTACTAGTAACTCATCATATAGAATCTAGGTACAAGTATCCATGTAAGTGTATACAAGTAAATGTATATATATATATATATATATGTAAATGTATTCATGTAAGCGTATCGATGTAGACGTATTCATGTAACATGTAATGTATAGTGTAGACTCATGAATGAACTAACTCTGGTGTAATTCCTTGTAATAGGAATAATGTTTTATATCTCCTAACTATCCCTATAATAGTTAACTGAAAGGTAATTGTTTGTCCAAGCAGGTTTATACACCCTTGCTACAAAAGAGTGTGGGAAACTGAATGAAGGATGAAAGCTATCATATCAATACATATATAAGAACATAAGTGTATATATATAGTTTTGTTTAAGAAGATAAAAATGGTTTTGTAAGACATTTAAGAGTTTTGAACAATAATTAACAATAACTTGATGTCATTTTAATAAACATTTCAAAAGTAATACATTTGATAACAAAGTATTTTTAAGATAGAAAACCATTTCATACATCACATTTTGAAGCATGTGAAATCAGTTGGATGAAAACACAGTTATAAATCACATATGATTGATTCTATAGCATGCTGTTTTCTACTTGTATCCCCCCCCCCATTAAAGCATTTAAAATCATTTAAAACATTGATTAAGGGGTATGGACTCACCTGTAGATGGTGGTTTGAATGAACTGAACGGTGTAAGATTGCTAAGTGTCAAGTGAAAACTTGTACACACCCAAAGATCCTAGTTAACATATAATCACACATATATGCACCTAATTAGTCTTAAATTACTAATTGAAAATGTTAAGACATCCTAGAACAAAATAAACACCTTATATAAGTGTTATAAGCCCTAAGGATCGCATCTAAGTTGTTGTAGGACAAGGCTAGTGGGTTTAGGGTTGCAAAGGACCCCATTCTTGAGTTTACTCTCCAATACCATAACAATAAGGATTTTACGGTCGTAAACCCTTGAGTTTACGGCCATAAGCTCCTAATCTTAGGTTTATTTGGTGTTTTGGACTCTTACATGTCCTTTAGAAGCATTGCTACTTGATGGTCTAGTCCTTGGAAAAGATTAGGGCACCTTTCAACTCCTTTGAGGAGTTCACGGCCCTGGGACCAATTCCCTTAGATATTATGGCCATAATCTATCATGGGGATGGATATTTGGTGATTTCAAGTCCCAAAATTAACTAGGAGTGAATCTAGGCTAGTGTCCAAGGCTTTTGGAGGGTTTAAAGCACCTTTTGGCACTTGAGTTTGGAGTTCACGGTCCAAGAACTTCTTGGGCCGTGAACACCTTACTCTTGATGTTCTTGGGTGTTTTCTAGTCCTAAATACATTAGGATACAAGTCTAAGCTAGTTTCATTGCAAGAGGAAGAGACTAGGGCATCATTTGGCCCTTAAAGAAGGGTTTACGGTGCAAGAGGTTCTTGGGCCGTAAACTCTTTGATCTTGTGGTTTTGGTACGATTTCTAGTGTACTAGACACATAACAAGCTCTATTATACTCTTAGATAGAAGTACTCACGTTTTGGGACGAAAGTCCGAAGATTCGTGAGAGGGAATTCTGCTTTTCTCTAGTTGGAAATGGAACTAATGAATAATTATGGCTCAGAATCATATATATACTCCTGGGATTTTTGGCAGAAAATATTTTATTCACGCAATGAACTATAATATCATAGAGTTTTAAAATAACAGAGTTGCACAAAACCCTAGTGCATCCTCTCTCCAGATATCTCTTTGAGAGTAAATCCTGAAATACTCAAACTTATACTAAAAAGTCTGAAAATTTACTACAACTGTTCTAACTTCTATGGACTTGATATTGTTTGTACAGAATAGAAATTTCGGGTTGTCACATCATCCCCTCCTTAGAAGGAATTTCGTCCCGAAATTAGAATTTAAGCGAATAAGTAGTTACAAATAACTAAGTAAAAAGACGAGGATATTTCAGTTTCATCTGATCCTCACGCTCCCAAGTGAATTCTGGTCCTCGCTTTGCGTTCCAGCGAAACTTCACTATCAGGATACAGATCTGCTTTGTTTGCTTGACCTCTCGGTCCATGATCTCTACGGGTTCTTCCACGAAGTTGAGGCTCTCGTTGATCTCGATCTCGTCGAGTGGAATAACAAGAGTCTCATCGGACAGACACTTTTTCAAGTTCGATACGTGGAAGGTAGAATGTATGTTATTGAGTTTGCGCGGTAGATTGAGTTTGTAAGCTACTGGGCCGATTCGGGCAAGAATCTCGAAAGGCCCTATGTATCTTGGATTGAGCTTCCCACGCTTTTCGAAGCGTATCAAGCCCTTCCAGGGTGAGACCTTCAGTAGAACTCGGTCGCCTACCTGGAATTCCAACGGTTTACTTCTCTTGTCAGCGTAGCTTTTCTATCGGTCTCTAGAGGCTTTCAATCGTTCATGAATTTGAACGATCTTCTCTGTCGTTTCCCGAATGATCTCCGGACCCGTGAGAGTGCTTTCGGGAACTCGTCCCTTAGCTAACTGGGTATCACCCACCTCAGCCCAGCATAGAGGGGATCTGCACTTTCAGCCATAGAGGGCTTCGAAAGGAGCTGCCTTTATGCTCGTGTGGTAACTGTTGTTGTAGGAAAATTCGACAAGGGGTAGATGAGTATCCCAAGCTTTCCCAAATTCAATCACACAGGCTCGCAACATATATTGCAAGGTTTGGATAGTTCTCTCACTTTGTCCGTCGGTCTGTGGATGGTAGGCTGTACTCATGTCCAGCCTAGTTCCTAGGGAACTTTGTAGCGACTGCCAGAACCTAGAAGTGAATCTACTATCTCTATCTGAGATAATGGATATGGGAACACCGTGCAGTCGGTTTTCGTAAGTTTCTCCATTTTGTCGGTTTCTTTGATGGGTAGGAAGTGTGCAGACTTGGTCTATCTATCGAAGTTGACCCATATGGTATCCAGTCCACCAGTTGTCTTGGGAAACTTGGTTATGAAGTCCATAGTGATCCGCTCCCACTTCCATTCTCGTATCTCTGGTTGCTGTAGAAGACCGGAGGGTTTCTGGTATTCGACCTTTACCTTCGCGCAAGTAAGGCATTTACTTACGAAGGTTGCAATATCTGCTTTCATGTTAAGCCACTAGTATATCTTTTTAAGATCCAGATACATCTTATCTGAACCTGGGTGGACGAAATAACGAGTGTTGTGTGCTTCGGTCATGACCAAGTCTCTGAAGCCACCGTGTTTTGGTGTCCAGATCCGATCCACGAGCTATAAAGCTCCACCACCCTTGATTTCTAAATTCTTATCCAACCCTCTCAGGGATTCACTTGCCACATTTTCAGGTTTCAAAGCGTCGAGCTGAGCCTCCTTAATTTGCGTGGACAAGTATGAATGGATAGTTAGAGTCAAAGATTTGACTCTACGACCAGAAAGTTCTTTCCAACTTAGGGCGTCGGCTACTACATTGGATTTACCCGGATGATAACAGATTTCGCATTCGTAATCACTGAGTAGTTCGACCCAACGTCGTTGTCTCATGTTGAGCTCCTTCTGGTCGAAAATGTGTTGTAGACTTTTGTGGTCTGTAAAGATCGTGCTTTTTGTACCATACAGGTAGTGTCTCCAGATCTTCAGAGCAAACACAACTGCTCCAAGCTCAAGATCGTGGGTAGTATAGTTAACCTCATGTGTCTTCAGCTGTCTCGAGGCATATGCTATGAATTTACCTCGCTGCATCAGAACACATCCGAGTCCTTGATTTGATGCATCGCAATAGACAACGAAGTCTTCTATCCCTTCGGGGAGGGATAATATTGGTACGGTGCACAAGGATCGCTTGAGCGTTTGGAACGCTCTTTCCTGTTTCTCTTCCCAATCAAAGGCCACACCTTTCTGGGTCAGGGTCGTAAGAGGTTTCACTACGCGTGAGAAGTTCTGAATGACCCTGCGATAGTAGCCAGCAAGACCTAGAAATTGACGAATTTCTGTAGGTGTCTTCGGTGCCGACCAGTTCTCAATGGCCTTGATTTTGGAAGGGTCCACGTGTATTACTTCTTCGCTAACAATATGGCCCAAGAACTCGACTCGTCGTATCCAAAATTCACACTTGGAGAACTTCGCATAGAGCTTCTCTGCTCGCAATGTTTCTAAGACTCTACGAAGATGTTGACGATGTTCCTCCTTACTTCGAGAGTAGATGAGTATGTCATCAATGAAGACGATGACGAACTGATCCAAGTAAGGATGACACACCCTATTCATCAGATCCATGAATACTGCGGGCGAAGTTAATCCGCACGGCATCACTACAAACTCGTAGTGTCCATAACGAGTTCGGAAGCCTGTATTGGGAACATCCTCCTCTAACACTCGTTGTTCGTGATATCCGAATCGCAGATCTATCTTCGAGAAGTAGTTGGCTCCTTGATGTTGATCAAATAAATCATCAATGCGGGGCAAAGGATAACGATTTTTAATGGTAAGCTTGTTGAGTTCCCTATAGTCGATGCACATGCGAAACGATCGATCTTTCTTCTTGACGAACAAGAACAGTGCTCCCCATGGTGAGAAGCTTGGCTAGTAAATACCTTCTTGAGAAGTTCGTTGAGTTGACTGGAAAGTTCCTGCATCTCTGCCGGTGCCAGACGATTAGGAGATTTGGCTACGGGAGTAGCTCCTGGCACTAAGTCGATTCTAAACTCGACTTGGCATTGTGGTGGTAATCCTGGGAGTTCTTCTGGAAATACGTCGGGAAAGTCGCGTACTTCTGGGAAGTTCTGAATGTCTTTCATTTCTTGACTCGTATCAACGACGTGTGCGAGGAATGCATGATATTCCTTGCGTAAGCACTTCTGAGCTTGAATGCACGAAATGATGTGAAGGATCGTACTAGGTTTGTCGCCGTAGATAACTAAGGTTTCGTTGTTAGGAAGGTTAAGACGAACTGCTTTTTCAAAGCACATGATGTCGGCGCGAAGAAGACTCAACCAATCCATGCCGATGATAACGTCGAAACATTTAATTGGGACCGACATGAGGTCAATCTTGAAAGTATGGCCATCTAAAGTTAAAGTACAACCTACGTATATGCAGTTAGTACATTCCGTTTTCCCGTTTGCCATTTCTACCAGGAATGAATTATGTAACGCACATGGTTTTTGTTTAAGTAGGTGTGCAAATTTATGACTTACGAAACTTTTCTCTGCTCCACTATCAAAAAGTATGCAAGTATATGAGTTATCGAGGAGAAACGTACACGTAACTATCGTAGGATCAGCTACCGCTTCCTCATGGCCCATGGCCATAACTCTTCCCACTCCTCTAGCCATCCCCGCCTTAGGGCAGTTCCTCTTGTAGTGGCCCACCTCGCCACAACCGTAGCAAGCTTGGCCCACACCGGCGTTAGGAACTTGGGCGGTCTGCGCTGCTGGTACCTTGCAGAAACGGGCTGTATGCCCCTTCCTGTTGAATTTAGAGCACTGCATGTCCTTGCAAAGTCCGTAGTGGTGGAAGTTGCATCTGTTGTACTTCGGGAGAGTTCCAGCATAAGTTCTTGCTGGTAAGGGGTTCGTAGGGACAACGAGAGTTACCGTGGCATCATTTATTGCCACAAGTTGTTGTCTCTTGGAGGATTCTTGCGAAGCCCCTCTTTTCCTCTTGTTCCACTGCTTCTTGTTGTTGTTGTCCTTTTGTGGCTGGGGTGTAGGGATTGTTGGTTTCCGGTTTTCCTATGGTCTATAAGAGATTGTGCCAACTCCTTGGCACTATCAAAAGTGAGAGGCTTGGAAGCTAACACACTTGGCTGGATCTTGGGAGACAGTCCCCAGATATATCTCTATATCTTCTTGCTTTCGAGAGCAACCATATCAGGGCATAGGATTGCCAGATCACAGAACCCATTTGTGTAGGTTGATATGTCGGATCCAACCATTTGTAGACCCCAGAGTTCCTGTTTGAGTTTTTGTATTTCACCTCGAGGACAGTACTCTCTCATCAGCATGGCCTTCAAGTGTTCCCAGCTGATGGAATTTGCCACCACTATAGTCAAAGACTTAACATGGCCATTCCACCATGTTAGTGCTCTATCAGAGAAGGTACAAGTTGCAAACTTGACCTTGTTGCCCTCTGGGCAAGCACAGATTTCAAAGACTGCTTCCGTATTTTCAATCCATTGTCTTAATACCATAACCCCACCGGTTCCATTGAATTTTCGGGGTTTGGTGTTCGTGAAGTCCTTGTAGGTGCATTCCTGCGGATGTCCATGGATTTTTCCATGGTTTGAGGGATGTGCACCTATTCCCGATCCACTAGGGACATGAGCATTGATGGCTGACAGAGCAGTTGCTACTGCTGCTGTGAAGGCTGCCTGGAACATAGTGGCATCGAAAGGAGAAGGTGGTTGAGGAGGTTGAGGTGGTGGTATCGGTGTTTCGTTACTTGGGTTACGCCTGAGATTCCTGCGTGGCGGCATCTTTAACTATACGATGAAAAGATGACAACATGGATAAGAATAATTGAATAATGAGGGTGACTCATGGACTAACTCTCCATAGTCCAACAACACAATGAATAGTATAACTGAATGAAGATGATAACATTTGGATAATAATTTCCATATGATTAGATATATGTCAATAATACTGGGATTACAGATGTAACAAGTTCGGGAAAAATGGCCTAGAAGTAGGCCTTACATCAACCAAGATAGGAAAATTTTGACAGAATTATGATTAGATCAAGACCTGACGGGTCTAAGATTTACAAAGATAGGAACTGCTAGCATGAGTTCTTGATCCCGACAGTAGGCGTTCTATGTCCCTCATACGCCTGTCAGCTCTTGCTTGCTGAGCTCGAAGTTCTCTGACTTCAGCTTGCGGTTCAGTGAGTTCTCTCTGCAGAGCTGCATTATGGACCAGAGTCCTTTCATGAGCAGACTCTAGTTGGCGTATGTGGACTGCGTTAACACCGGAGTTGGCGTCAATCTCCAAGACTCGATCGATAGTTGATAGACCCAGTATCGTGTTCCGAGAAATCCTACGAACCATGATGGGTAGGACCCTGTCAGCAGAACCCCCCTCAGTAAGGTTGTAGAAGCTTCTGTCTCCGTTGTAGGGGATAGGTTGACCCTGTTCAGGAATCCATCTATTCAAGTCTGTGGCCTACAGAGGTGTGGGTCCTTGAAATGTGGGACGGGGATTCAGGTTTGGGTTTTGAGCAGATGGAGGTAGGTTTTTGACTTCCGGCTCCGAGTCAGAACTATCTGAAAAACCCTCAGCATGGTGATCATCCGAAGGGATTGGGTGATCATCTTCTGGTTCTTCCTCTAGCCATCCAACGTTGTATTGGTTTGGGAAGTACGGGTCGCCGTGGTGAAATCAAGACATTAAAATGTACGCGAGAAAAGGGATATAAGAATTAACTAACTAAAGGAACTAACTAAGATAATTACAGTAAGACCAAATACCCCTATGGTATTTCTTTGTGGTTGTGTTGGTAAGTTTTTAGACTTGTTGGCACATCACAACCATTCTTGGGCATATGCTAATCACTCCTTGGATCAGCATAGTTGATCAGGTTATGCCATTCCCAAGACTGACCATATATCCCCAGGCTTACTTGTGATATTCAACAATCGTAATACTTTTGTTCTTGTCGTCGTGACACCGATTTTAGTATGAATGCAGGCACGTATACTTACTTAAATATTCTAGTATTTAAAAGTATAAACTCTTAGACAGAGTGTTTTAATCCCAATGTATTTATAGTTAGTATATCTTTTATGGGTTGATATACTATATTCACTATAAACAATGCTCTGATACCAATCTGTAACACCCCAAAACCAAGAACGGCGGAAACTTTCCTAGGTGGAGGACGTCATGTGAAGTATCATAACAGTGTAAAGTAGTAAAAAAGCAACAACATCATCCATTGCATTGAAAGTAAAGTTTTGATACATGTGTTTTCTTTCATTGTAATAAGACACCAAAATATGTAATCAAAATAAAAGACGAGTCTTGTCTGTGCTCTGTCTTCTCAAAACCTGGCCATCGTACCTGTCTACTGGTGACCTGAGAATACAAGTTATTTTGAAAGCGAGTATCAGCGTAAAGCTGGTGGATTCATAAGTATTTAAGTGTCATTGCCTTGTTTTGGAAAGCTGTTATGAATGCCATGTAAATCTTTGAATGAAACATTTGATATAAGTATGAAAACCCTAGAAAATCCCATATTTCCTACTAGTATAAAATATAGTCTTCTACCAAGACCCGAATGTTTTGCTATAACAATGATAGTTTTTCCCTCTTTTTGACTATTACTAACAGTACTTAGTCTAACTCATTGTTTATGTGAATGTATCACAAAATAAAGTAATAGGAAAAATATAGTCATGTAAGTGTTATCCTTTTGTATTAGGATCAACTCGACATCGCGACTGCCGAAATGTATAACCTTGAACATCCGTATATTATTCATTTTCCTCTGTAGCTAGCAGCAGGTTTAAGGAATGGTTAGTCCCGTAAAGGTACTCCTAGTATAAGTATTAACTGTAGGCATCCGTAGATGTTCATTACCTCTGTTGCTAATAGGTGGGTTCCGGAATGGTTAGTCCCGTCTAGTTATCCTTTTGCATTAGGATAGGCAGAACAATTTACACATATTGTATGTACTAGTAACTCATCATATAGAATCTAGGTACAAGTATCCATGTAAGTGTATACAAATAAATGTATATATATATATATATATATATATATATATATATATATATATATATATATATATATATATATATGTAAATGTATTCATGTAAGCGTATCGATGTAGACGTACTCATGTAACATGTAATGTATAGTGTAGACTCATGAATGAACTGACTCTGGTGTAATTCCTTGTAATAGGAATAATGTTTTATATCTCCTAACTATCCCTATAATAGTTAACTGGAAGGTAATTGTTTGTCCAAGCAGGTTTATACACCCTTGCTACAAAAGAGTGTGGGAAACTGAATGAAGGATGAAAGCTATCATATCAATACATATATAAGAACATAAGTGTATAGATATAGTTTTGTTTAAGAAGATAAAAATGGTTTTGTAAGACATTTAAGAGTTTTGAACAATAATTAACAATAACTTGATGTCATTTTAATAAACATTTCAAAAGTAATACATTTGATAACAAAGTATTTTTAAGATAGAAAACCATTTCATACATCACATTTTGAAGCATGTGAAATCAGTTGGATGAAAACACAATTATAAATCACATGTGATTGATTCTATAGCATGCTGTTTTCTACTTGTATCCCCCCATTAAAGCATTTAAAATCATTTAAAACATTGATTAAGGGGTATGAACTCACTTGTAGATGGTGGTTTGAATGAACTGAACGGTGTAGGATTGCTAAGTGTCAAGTGAAAACTTGTACACACCCAAAGATCGTAGTTAACATATAATCACACATATATGCACCCAATTAGTCTTAAATTACTAATTGAAAATGTTAAGACATCCTAGAACTTTATAAACACCTTATATAAGTGCTATAAGCCCTAAGGATCACATCTATGTTGTTGTAGGACAAGGCTAGTGGGTTTAGGGTTCCAAAGGACCCCATTCTTGAGTTTACTCTCCAATACCATAACAATAAGGAGTTTACGGTCATAAATCCTTGAGTTTACGGCCGTAAGCTCCTAAGCTTAGGTTTATTTGGTGTTTTGGAGTCTTACATGTCCTTTAGAAGCATTGCTACTTGATGGTTTAGTCCTTGGAAGAGATTAGAGCACCTTTCAACCCCTTTGAGGA
Source organism: Lactuca sativa (assembly GCF_002870075.4). Lineage (NCBI taxonomy): Eukaryota > Viridiplantae > Streptophyta > Magnoliopsida > Asterales > Asteraceae > Lactuca > Lactuca sativa. The sequence continues at coordinate 312,481,006 of NC_056630.2, forward strand.
GTTCACGGCCTGGGGACCAATTCCCTTAGATATTATGGCCATAATCTCTCATGGGGATGGATATTTGGTGATTTCAAGTCCCAAAATTAACTAGGAGTGAATCTAGGCCAGTGTCCAAGGCTTTTGGAGGGTTTAAAGCACCTTTTGGCACTTGAGTTTGGAGTTCACGGTCCAAGAACTTCTTGGGCCGTGAACACCTTACTCTTGATGTTCTTGGGTGTTTTCTAGTCCTAAATACATTAGGATACAAGTCTAAGCTAGTTTCATTGCAAGAGGAAGGGACTAGGGCATCATTTGGCCCTTAAAGAAGGGTTTACGGTCCCAGAGGTTCTTGGGCCGTAAACTCTTTGATCTTGTGGTTTTGGTACGATTTCTAGTGTATTAGACACATAACAAGCTCTATTAGACTCCTAGATAGAAGTAATCACGTTTTGGGATGAAAGTTCAAAGATCCGTGAGAGAGAATTCTGCTTTTCTCTAGCTGGAAATGGAACTAATGAATAATTATGGCTCAGAATCATATATATACTCCTGGGATTTTTGGCAGAAAATATTTTATTCATGCAATGAACTCTAATATCGTAGAGTTTTGAAATAACAGAGTTGCAAAAAACCCTAGTGCATCCTCTCTCATGATATCTATTTGAGAGTAAATCCTGAAATACTCAAACTTATACTAAAAAGTCTGAAAATTTACTGCAACTATTCTAACTTCTATGCACTTGATATTGTTTGTACATAATAGAAATTTAAGGTTTTCACAATTTAATCGATCATAGTATGATTTGATTGATTCATTTTCCTTCAGTTTGAACTTTCCTAACTCTAGCAAGCACTGTTTCACATAACGTTTCTTCATTTTCTCATTACCTTCATACTTCTCCTTCAAGGTATCCCAAAGTTGCTTGGTTGTAGAGCATCCACGAACATAATTATAGACTGCTGGTGGAATAGCATCACATAATTCATGTAGACATTTCTTATCATTCTCCTTCATCTTGTTCTCTTGAGTGATCATATCATCATTTGTAGTATCAGTTCCAACAGTAACAAGCATCTCAGAAGGCAATGGACCTTTGTTGATGGATCGCATAAAATATTCATCGATCCTATTCAGATAGTCTTCCATCCTACCAGCCCATTGTTCATAGTACTCAGGAATTAATATCAAAATCTTAGTTGATGATCCGAGCAAGTGAGAGAAGTTCGATTGAAGTTTGCCATTGTTGTACGAATTTTAGAAGAAAGAGGATTCTGGATTTAAAATGAGATTTAAGAAGGAAATCAAACAAAGATTGATCAGAAATCAATCGATCTAAGATGCGGAGTGCATAATTTATTAAAGACAATCGATCAACACAAGTTTTCTGATTCAAATTGCGAAAAATTTTGAACCGGAAGTAACGACTCAAAAAAGAAATGAATAACAAAAGAAAACTACAATCGATTGACATAATCGCGCACCAACACCAATTATAGTATGTTATAACTGATTACGAAATCAAAACATTAACACATTTAATGAAGTAAATGAACACAAGATGTAAATAATGTTTGTTTTGCTCAATTAGTCTAAATGAGTACACGAAAGAAAATAGTACAAGTGAATTCTATAAGTTTTCGAATCTTGCTTTACTGTATGCATCTACCCTATTTGAAGGATACATTTGACTTACAAAAAGTTACAAAGACTAAACATTCACGTATCGAAATAACAATGCCTTGTAAAATAGATAGAGTGTCGAAGTCATGTTGATTTCAACACTTTATAGCCTCTGACCAATTTGGCTGCTCACTATATACATTCGACCCCTACGGATATCTCGTAAATTTAGCAACTTTATGAATTTTTGGGACATTTGGTAGACTTTGTGCCTTAGATCTAGAGCTTGTTTGGGCTTTCAAGCCATGCATGAGATTTAGGGCATAGAGCCTTATTTTGACATAATATGGGTTCAAGACATGCATTCGACATGCATGTCTATAAAGTACCAGCATTTAGGTTAGTTTTGGTGCTAGAATCACGTTTGGAAAGGATGGACTTCATACTTTATGGAATAAGTGCTTATTGGTTAAGTCATTGCATTATTAAGCCATTTAGGACTTACATAATTCGCTTTGGAGATCTTGTAATTGATGAAAACAACTTAATGCATTAAACTGTTTGGGAATCTCCGTTACGGCTCACATGTAATCAATAGGGTGGTGCAAAGCGTACATCAAGATGCAAGTCTTATTTAAACACAACTGGGTGCATGATACATGTCGTTTAGGTCGCTCAGAGAGCTTCCTAAGTCCAATAGCTTTGACATATTTTTGGAAAAGAATACTTCGGTAGTGACTTGGTGAACAAGGCTGCATGATTCTTATCTGATTTGATATGTTGCACTTTAATCTTTTGAAATGTGTGTTGTTCATGTGTAAAGAACAATTTTAGTGAGATGTGTTTAGTGTTATCACCTTTAATGTAACCATGTTTTGCTTGGTCAATAACAACAATGTTATCTTCATATATGACAACTGGTTCATTGGGATCATAAGCCAAATCACTTGTACTTTGAATATGGACAATTACGACTCGAAGCCATCGACACTCTGTAGTCTCCTCATAGAGTGCAAGTAGTTCAGAGTGATTTGTCGAAGTAGCAACTAGAGTCTGTTTACAAGATCTCCTGGATATTGTTGTGTTCCCAAAGGTAAAGACATAACCAAATTGAAACGTCCTTTATACAAGTATGATAAGTAACCTACATCGGCATAGCCGACAAGGGTTTTGTTATGTCGAGCATCATTCAAACTTGACCTACTTGATGACGCGTAGGGATAAAATAAAACCATATTCGTAGTACCTTTAAGATAATGGAAGACGTCTTTAATACCATTCCAATGGTGGCAATTTGGCACATTGTTGTGTCGATCAAGACAATTCACAACAAACGAGATGTCGGGTTTACTACATTGGGTAAAGTACAATAATGTGCATATTGCACCCATATATGAACAACCGAGGCTCAATATCTCTTCATCGTCTTCGTTTGGATGGAATGGGTCCTTTTTAATGTCTAGAGAATGAAAGTCCATGGGAGTAAATGACAGTTTGTTTCATGAAGACTAAAGCGTTTCAACAGATTTTGGGTGTAGTTTTCTTGACAGAGGAAAATCCCATCTTTACGATGCTCGATCTGTGACATCCCCAATTTCACAGTTAGAAAAGACTGATTTGTTGATGCTTATTAAAATTAGAGTATCATTTTTGAAGAATAATATTGCGAAATTTGTTCCCAAAAATATCATAAAGATATTAGTAAAACATTTCCAAAGAAATATATTTTATTTATATTAAAAATGTTGGGTGTCATCGTTAATACAATACATAAGCATAAACGGAAATAGTACAAGCCTTACAAACATCTATTATTCTACTGGCATATAATCTATTAATCTTTCATTTGATCATCACACATGTGCTCCTGTGCCACTATGTGTAATACAAGAAACTGAATAGGTTAGGCTTGGGAGCCTGGTGAGCACATAGGGTTTTCAACCCACAATAATTTAATTCTTTTAATTATATATTTTCATTAAAGCATTTAACCCGATTACCCATTCCCGTTATCCTCACTTTCTATCCTTAAAGCATCTAATTCAAGGGACTTCTCATAAGGATTATCTTCGAGATATAAAACAATGCTTAGGGCATTCCTTAGCAATATATGTTAGTAAGGCAACCATGGGGGATGGAGTACACCTGGTGAACACTTAGTTTAAAAACACACACAGGTTGCGAGCCTGCTAGCATTCCACTACACTATCTAGAATAGGCTATGGTCACCATCTGCACTCCGCTAAATGACTGGATCATCATCAAAGTCAAGGCCACTCATCATTCATTTCATCTTTCATTTACCCATCTTTACATAATATATTTATATGTAGAAAAATAAATATATAGTTTAAGTCAAGTAAAACATGTATAAATCGTTCATCTAGCATAGATAATAGGCACATACTGATGGATTTTGATCACTATAACATCCCTATGGTGCACATACAACCCTAATGCTTTGGATCTAAGTTTTCTCTAATTATACATGCAATTTCATTTTTTCCAAAGCATGAAGCCTAACTAGCATACAACTTTGATAAATGGAACATAAAAAAAGTTAGATGATTACCTCTATGTTCTAGTGTAACAACCCGAAATTTCATATCACTTCTTGAAACTCAACTTGTAATCCAATTTGATCAACCAAACGTCATTTCCAAATTCGTTTCCGATTTCGTCATTTTATTAAGTCATTAGCTTATATCAACCTAAAATGACTTAATGGGTGTCTTAATACATTTAGAAATCATTTTAACACCCCACTTTAGTAATCGGAATAATTATAGAATCGACCATATCGAGTCACGACAATTTGGTCGGGTATGACCAAAAGCTCCACTTAACGTCGGTATCGGGTAGAATTCTGTCGTGTCCAATTCCCGAACACTATATAAAGTGTTTTAAGACTTCATTTGAAGCATTTGGCCAATTGCTCATTAAACTCTCACAACCTCTCTCCTCAAGCTAGAATTAAGGTCCAAATCTCAAGTTTAAGGCTTCAAATCCTTGAGGTAACCTCCCTAGCATGTTATTCAACATCTTTAGCCTTCAATTTGATGAATTATTTGAGTTTTGGGACCAAGAACATGAGTTTACGGCCAAGGAGCAAGCTTGGGCCGTAAACTCCATTTAATGGGGTTTTTAAGCCAAATTACCCTTCCAAATCAAAGTTGGGACTTAGATATGACAATAAGGCTTGCAAATCTAGACTAAAAACAATTAAAACTTGAACTATAAGGGACAAAAGAGAGTTTACGGCCAAGGTATGTTCTTGGGCCGTAAACTCCTCTTTAATGGGGATTTAGTTCCTTTAATCATGTCCAAATGCTTTGAAACTCAACCAATGGCCTTGTGGTAAATCCTAGATTCAACTAAAAATGATTTGGAGACCTTAAACACATCAAATGCCATACATAAGTGAGTTTACGGCCAAAGAACTCCTCCTAGGCCGTAAACTCCTATAAGTGTGTCAAATGATGTTATAAACCACCCTAGAGGCTTGGAAAAATTTCTAGAATTACATATGAGTGTTTTAAACATCAAAATCTAATTTTTCAAGAGCATAAGGAGAGTTTACGGCCATAGAACATGCCTCTAGGCCGTAAACTCCTAAAAGTTTGTTAAATGGTAACCTAAATTCATAACAATGCTTAGAAAATTAGTTAGAATCACATGTGATTGTCCTTTGTAGTTCAAATCAATCATTCTTGGCCATGGGTGAGTTTACGGCCGTAAAATCCAAGAGTGTGGCCGTAAACTCCCTTTTTAAATGATGTTAATTCATTCCAAGTGTTCCAAGGCATTTTAGATATCCATTCTAGCAATCCCCATGTCCATTTAAGCCATTAAACCCTCAAAATCACACCAACATGAGTTTACGGCCGTAAACTCATGTGTGGGTGTGTTTTGTGGTTGTAAACTCATTTAAATGTTTACGTTTGGAGAGTAAACTCAAGTCCCAAGTCCCTAATGCCATATCACGTCCGTAGATGTCACCCGGGTCACTCCAAACGCTCATTTTGAGGTGTTTAACCTCGTTGGAGTGTAATGTCCTAAATAATCAGTGATTGTAAATCTAATTAGTATTATATGGACATTATTACATCTTACATAGGGACATCGCGAGTAAACAATCCCCGAACCAACGTCTAGTATCCAAAACCGACACAATTCTGAGTCCGGTAAGTTCATACCCCTACCTTTTTCACTGTTTTTCACTGTTTTCAGGGGGGAACACAAGCAAAGTACAAGGGTTCTTGTACTCAAAACTTATTTTCGTGTGTGTGTGTTTCATAATTTATATGCTTTTTATACTGATATATGCAACTGATAATTGGTAGAACATATAGATCACATAAACATTTATTTGTGAAATGAGTATTATAAACCATTATGTTTTATATATTTCACAAATGGTTTCCACATTTTATCAGTTAAAAGCATGACATTATAACACATGACAATATAATTCGTACACAATTTTGTCCTCGGTAACATTCCACAGAGATACACGAATGGAGGATTATCCTATTATTACTAGTAAATTTGTTATTTCGTATGATTGGAGACACGTCCTCGGCGAACACTCCACAGAGATACGCGAGTGGAGGACTACACCTGTAACCAGAATCTCTGGAATTTAGAGAGCGTGACTTGAGTGTATAGATCTATACGGGGCTGACTACCCCACACCTGGCTGCTAGCTACAGCCGAACCGAAATGGTTCAAGGGTGATGAAAGTCATAAGATTGTGGACTACTTATTGCCACAGGTTCAGTCTTTAGTATGGTTATGGAACTCGCAACTAGGATAACAGAGATTTACTTATAGTAATAATGAACGATTTACTACATTTTACAGATAACCAGGTTTCAGTTTACATCCTTTACATCTTTTACATCTTTTACATCTTTTACAATAAGATAACCAACATTCAGGAAGGTATGGGACCTTCCTGGGGAAAACTTTGCACATAACCAGGTTTAACAGAATACATCTTTCACATTGAAAATCAACATACAAGAAAGCATGGGGCATTCCTGGGTAACATATACAAAACCAGAAATGTGTAACCAACTGAATAACATTTCATCTTTTACAATAACTAACATTCAGGAATGTATGGGACTTTCCTGGGAATACACTGATACATAAAAGAAATAGATCAATGAATTGGATAATCAAACTATACTTTACTTTTGTGAAACAATAACCAACTTTTAAGAAAATATGGGATTTTCTTGGCATGCATTACATTTTCAGAAACAGAAAGGAAACATAAACATTTTCCCAAAATAAAACTACTTATGAACTCACCAGCGTTATGCTGATTTTCAAATTGCTTGTGTTCTCAAGTCAACGATAGTACAGGTACCCGAAGACTTACTTGATTCAGGATAGTGTGCGTGCAAGGCTCGTTCGTTTTGTTTATGTCTATATTATGTATCACAACCGTATAAACTGTGTCTTTTAAAACAAATTGTAAAACTTTAAATATGTAATGTAATGTTTGTTTCACTTTACTTACTATGTACATTGGATTTGATACTCAACATGGAGTCTACCCCGGAAACGTTTCCGCCTTCGGTTTTCGGGGTGTGACATCTAGCTTGTAGAACTTGGCCTTACAAGAGCTTAGCACCTCAAGTATGATGCATTAAATGTGTCACAAACACCAAGAAAAATGGAGGACAATGAGAGAGAGGTTGGAGGCGCCAAAAATCGGCTAGCTTCTTCTTAGAATGCACAAGTGTCGATTTTAGGGCTTAGGGGTTACATATATAGTGTAGAATACCAAAGGTCATTTGTAAACCCTTATCCGTACACTTAGACTTTGATCCAATAATTCATTTGGACTAACACTTCATGAACATTCACATAAGCTTAGTCTATTACTAATCAGTCATGCATAGTTAGCCCAAAGTATACGTATCACTGATTTACATAATCAGTCCCGTTAATTTAATTAGTCTCTTTTGATTACTAAATTAATTCCAAGTTAATTCATGATCAATACCAATTAAATAATATGATTTCTAAATTAATATATTGTACTTTCAATATATTAATAAATCACAAAAAACCTCTTTCTCAAATATCCATCCAATCAAATTGCTTCAGTGAAGGTAACCCGAAATGGACCATGCTACTATCGGGTCAAGTACATACCAATTATGGTTATGGGCTTAGACACCTAATCCAACAGTCTCCCACTTGGATAAGTCTAATAACTATTATTACAAGCACGACTTCAGAATCCAATTAGCAATCGTAGCTCTCAAAAGCCGCTGTTGAACTTCGATATAATCCGTAACGCGTCCTTTAGATAAAGGATAATATATTCCTCCATTCTTCAAGACATCGTATGGACTGAGACATGGATTATAATCATTCTCTCTATCCATGTGTTCTTTCCCGACTTCCGATTTATGACGACTAATAACAGACTACATCTAGTGGCCCACTGATATCGCTTTTATCCCTCTAAGGGTAAAAGGAATGGATAAACTTCGACTCATATGCTTGTACTATTTACTCATCAAATCACACAAAACAATACATTTTATAACATCAAGTTACTGATGCATTTACATATTATCAATGTGAAACCGACTTGTAAACAACAACTCATATCTCTCCGTTTCAAGAATATAAGATAGTATCGTCTCACAATCACTCATGATAAAGTCCATGTAGTGATTCAGATGAGCGTGGGTTTAATCCAATACCCAAATCTTATTACGAGAGTACTCATGAACACTGCAGCAAACCTGTGCTATGCCTAACACTTAGACAATCTACAGTTAGATTCATGACAATCTTACCTCATTACTTACTTCCAAAGAATGATTGACTCTGGCTGTTTGAATAATCTTATTATTCAGGAAGTTAAAACATGCAAAGTGAAACATAAGAACAATCCAATCCAATATGGACTCAACCATATTGACTACACATTATTCTTTGTATAATGTTTCGATTAGTCAACTTAATACTTGAATTAAAACAACAGTTATCCCATGCTTCAAGCATGCTTACTATGTTTGCATGTGGTCCTCACCTTGTGAAATAGATCAATTGAACACAGTTCCAATGATGCTCATTTCACAATTCCCTAATCCTTATTATAAGTGTAAGAATACCAAATTCTTCCACTATTGGGATATGTTAAAGTCTAAACTTTCATGAAATAATCCTTTTGTAATGTCAAGGTATCAAAGTTATAGAGACTTGGACAAGGATATTACAAAGAATTCCACAACAGATTTGTTACGGAACAAATCCATGGATACAAAGTCTCATAATCAAAGTACATTCCTGTGAACATCCTTCTTGCATCAAAGTTTCTACACATAGATTCTTAACATCCAACTCCCATTATTGAAACAAATTGCCATACGACCATCGATTCTAAATAGAATCCTATCTATTCCGAATTATATCAATTTTGGTCCATCAATTACTATACCTCCAACTGTTCACAAGCAACCAATCTTCGGTGAACCTTAGATTGTCATTGATAGCTGTTTAATAACTTTAGTCATATCAAGTTTTGGTCCTTTTTCCTCTTAATGCGCTAGGCATTTGGAAAAATCAGAACATGTGAATATTATAGCATATGCAATCGATCCTATACCCGAAGCATATGGGATATGATTCATAATATCTTACATAAAGACATGATACTCGACCAGTCCTTTGCTATAATATTTCCACATACAAAAATTTCCTTATGTTAAATCATTTCAACATAACATTTATCTATGTACATGACTAGATTCTATTAAAATCTCAATCTAAGCTTTTAGATTCAAAATGAAGTATTAGTTCCTTTCCCTTAGACTATCTATAGCAAAACTACTTTTCCTCCTCTGCAACCTTGCAAATTTAAAACTTTGTTTCTTATAAATAGCATCACGAACTTGCAACACTTATCATTATGATTATGCTCCCACTAGCATAATAATTATGTCCTTACTCGCATAACACTTATGCTCCCACTAGCTTTGATATGTACCCAGAAATTAGCTGGACTTCTGGAAATCAGTACTTATTGACTTCATTTCCAAAGTTTAATTTTCTGATACGAGATGCTTTGATAAGTCTTTATCGAAGCTCATACACCTTCTATTAGAAAGCACATGTGTGTGTAAACCATTTCAGAACATATAGCGATAAGTCCAGAATAATTAGACTAATTTTCCATTTCTTCCAATTCGAACTATAAAGAGGGATTCCCTAATCATAATCGAATTTGAGAATGCAATTAACAGAACTGCTATCTCTTTAATTCTACTTAGTGAAAGTGTTTCCTCGCAATCATTTTAATGAAGTGGAGAGAAACCTTATTTCACTTAGATTTTATGGTGTATGCGTTCCTATCCATGCGAATTTGTCATTACCATAATCACAAGACAAGGTTATGACAAATCCGAACTCATATGGACTGAGCTTATTCAATCTTAATTGCTTGCCATGTGGTGGCACAAAGGCCTACCAGTTTTCCAAGTTAATTAGCAACTCACCCTTAGTGATCAATGTACTTTCACCGCTCCAGGTGCTTTGCCTTATGCAAACAATTGAGAACTCATAAAACTCACATGCATAGTCAACTTTAACTGGAGTGAGCACAAAAACAAGAATATGTCAATAGGATAGGTTACGAACCTCAAATCGTGCGCTAGTGATTAACATTAGGTTTACTCTTGATTAGTTCTTGAAACTTTTCAAGATCTTTAAGACTCCCACTGACCTCTTGACATATAAGATTCCCTTCTCAAGAAACATTTCTTGACAAACATATATTCAAGAGTTAGTGCAGATTCTTATAAAGAATCACACTTCATATAATTGGTCTCAATTGGTCTTTTTCTTATCCAAGATATCACAACTACCAATTAAAAATGTGCATGAATAAGAAAACTTTTCTCCTCGACACTTCATGATGTGTTACAAACCTACTTAGGATATGTCACTCAAGACACAATCTTAGAGTATAACTCTAAGACTCGATTTTGGAACGAAGTATGACTCATCCTGTTGATTTTAACCATTTTAACAATTCTTGATACCTCTTCTTAGTTGTCTAAATGCACTAAGGTGTACTTTGAGGATCAATTGTGACGTGGTTCCATAATCATTAGAATGATCATAAAACACGATGTTAAAGTACTCTCCTTTCCTTTCAGATTGGAGAAACTTTTATCTTTCTGCCTAATTGATGCTTCTTATTCATTCTGCTATACATTGAAATTTTCGCAAAGTGTTAGAATTATACTTAATCTTGTAAGCATAATCATATTTACTAAACTTTTAGTAAATTATGATGAATAGTTTTTTTAAATTCTTTGTAGTGGACCTGACCAGTTCATAACAATGTGTACTAGATCTCCTTTATTCCTTCACTCTACTCACATACATATGCGAACAATGAATTAGTCCCAATTTTCTCAACTACTAACATTTTCATACGTCATATAATTCAAATCACATGATTCCAAGTTTCTGTCCAATTGAAAATTGGGCGATGATAATCTTTCCTTACATAGAAAATTACGACACTACCACAATCGATATACAAACAAAATTTTTCACAAATGCCATTGCAAGGAAACATAAAAAAATATAATTTTTTTATTTATTTAAAAAATGCGGAAAACTTGTCCTTACAATGCAGATACATATGAAAACTATGTTTCTAAACATTCCTAAGCAATCTATCATAACTTCTAAGCAGCAGCTCAAAAATCTGATCACTAAACCATGCGATCAAAATCCATTTCTTTGCAACCAGACTCAGCTTAGTCTTCCTTTAAGCTTCCTTTCTTTTCTTTGATCCTACAAAACATCAAAATGCAATCTTATCACATCATGTATTATGAATCTATGAATAGGAACTTAATAAAGTGAGATTATGGACTTACGTGAAGTAGAACCATACAATTTGATTTTACCCTCTCTTAGATCTCTTAGGTAGTCAGGGCAGCTTTTCTTCCAATGCCCTTTTAAATGGCAGTAGAAACAAGTGGACTCTTGGGCATTCACACATGAAACTATATCAGAACTGGTTTTTCTCTTATGGTCAAATATTTTGACCATGGCCAATTCCTTTCTCTTAGGAGAAAGAATCATTTATGGGATGTCTATGTCATTGCCTATGTCCTTGGCAATTTGGGATGTAGATCTTCTAATCGAATTCGCTTGATCAGTGCGCCAAATCATTGTTGATTCAACCACAATTAGCAAATATGTTATATCAATAAGGGTTACGTCCTGATCTGTCATATAGTAATCTTTAACAAACTGACCATATGACTCAGGAAGTGATTGAAGAGCCAAGTCAAAAGCCAACTTCCTTTGGAAAATGACACCCAACATTCCCAACCTATCAATGTGCAACTTCATCTCCATGACGTGAGCACATACAGACTTTTCATCTTCATGTTTGCTTGCCAATAGGGCTTGAGTGACCTTGAACTTTTCAATTCGACGAACTCGTGGGTCAGGAAGAATAATTGGAGGAGGTGGAGGAACTAAAGTATGATTTCTAGTTCCATCAATACACGGCAAAGATATTGATCTTTCACTTTGATCGCCATATGGAATATCATCATCATGATGAAAGCTTTTACCAAAAAGATAAGGAAGACCATAGTTGTAAAATTAGACATCTACAAGAGGAGAAATTCAAGTAAGTTGATTTAATTCCTTAATATAACACCTAAATGATATATATTAAGGCTAGGACACGAAAAAATAATTTACAATTCGGAAGAGGGATGTCATAATCCAATTGCAAACTATTTGTTAGTAGGTAAATAACGATTTACCAATTCCACCACGAAAACGATAATTTTTAAACGAATTAGGTTTTAAATGAAACTCCTAGATCTTTTGAGATTCATTGAATTTTTCAATGGTATGTTTAATCTCGATTATGCTATTCAAGTTTGTTACTGGGATACCGAGGAACACAAACAGGTGTGAATAACCATGCAAATTAGCTTGGTACTCTCGATGTCATTAATCACCTAATCAATATGCCGGTTAACATACACGCTCCATTAATCAATGATAATTTACGAGCTACCCATTGCCATCCTTCATTAGTCCCACATTAGTGTGTTAGTTACCAGACATGCTCCACTAATGAACTATAAGGTGCAATGTGCACTTTCATGAGTTAGCATCAAATTCACATTTTTCCTAAAGTAACTAAGATTGGGAATTTATAAAAGGTTTAGTTACTTTATATTTCACTATACTTTTAATGACGATTTAAATGTCCTATCAAACCCATTCGGCTAACAACCCTCCACTGGTCAAGGGTGCGGTGGGTAAGAGTGGATACCCAATGGCGGCCTTTTTACATGCTGCTTCCTTAAACACCCCTTATAGACCAGCTTCGTGAATGAGACCTACTAACGGTAAGACTGACTTTTAACTTATACATATATAATATGTTAGACTTTTAATTTTATATAGTATAAGGGTGTATTTTAAACCTTTAAAATACTAAGAGGTTTAATCTTTTAATTAAATCAGACTTTTAATTCGATTAAAACTTTAAACCATTCTATTATGGATTTATTAATACACTTTTAATTAATATTTTAATTAATTATCAACAAAGCCATAATTGAAACCTTTTAATTCTAAATTTTTGTTATGAAACCAAATGGTTTTAGTATTTAATTGTAACATCCCAAAAATCGAGACCGAAAATTTTTGTTTTTAATTCTAATACTTGTAAACCAGTTTGAGTAAAACATTACTGATATCACTTCGAACCACAAAACCATAGTTACATGTTTCAAAAACCATATTGTCAAATAGTATAAGGTTAGAGTACAATCCTAGGGTTCTCAAATGTGGAATCATGTGTGTGCGATGCGCTGCTACCCTGCTGGCTCCTTCCCTTTAGATGAAGCGGTACCTAAAACCAAAACTGAAAAACCTAAGCACAAAGCTTAGTGAGTTTCCCCATCATACTGAAGGGTTTTGATCATTCTAACACTCCTATGGTGTACATGCAACCCTAGAAATCTTAGATCTATATTTTTCTATGATACATGCAAATTTGTTTTTCCAAGGTTCATAAATTATCTATCATACATGGGGAACTTTTACACATAAAAGATAGTTACAAATACATACCTTTATTTGCTTGAATTCCTTGAGAACCTTGTGAGCCTAGCACCTCAAGTGTGATGCCTAAAATGTCTCACACAATACCAAATACTCTTGGAATAACCTTGAGAGAAATATAACACTTCTAAAATCGGCTATGCCCTCTTGTTCTCACTCTCTAGTGCCAATTTTGGTCTACAACATGTTGCTTATATAGTGTGTCATAATTAGGGTTACACCATGTAAACCCTAATTGACATGACTCTTCATTTCTTGGATCCATGGGTTCAAAACACCATGGAGCCTCCATGGAGCATCCTATGGGTTTTAGCCAAACTTGATAATCCATGGAGCATTAGCCCACTATAAAAGTATAGATGATTTACACAATCAACCCATATATTTAATTAGTCTTCTTTTGATCACTTAATTAATTCCAAATTAATTCTTGATCAATACTAATTAAATAATATTATTAATATATTAGAACTTATAATATATCAATAAACCCTAAGTGTTATTTCTCTCAATTTAGTCTATCCAAATGCATGATGCCATGCAACCCAAATGGACTAGGCTAATAGGGTCAAGTACATTCCAGAAATAGTTATGAACTTAGACACCTAGTCCAACAGTCTCCCACTTGGATAAGTCGAATAACTATAACTACAAGAATGACTTCAGGAATCGATCAACAATCGTAGTTCTTTCAAGGTCTTGCGGATCTGAGATGATGATGATACACCATTTAAGATAAGTGATCATATAATCCTCTATTTTAGATATCAGCTGGACAAATACATGTAACAATGTCTTACTTATTGTCCAGCAGTTTGTTTCTCGATTTCTGATTTGTTTGACATAGAACTTAATTGAACACATCACCTTAGTTCTGACCGGGCCTGGTACATGGGTCAACAGAAAATCATCGAGGGGCCAAGATATTGCTTCTAATCCAAGAAGGAACAGATAAACTTCGACTCATATGCTTGTTCTACTACTTTTTGAATTATACACAAAGGCACATTTTATAACATCGAGTTACCGATGCGTTTTCATACAATTAATGTATAACCAAATCATAGGCAACAAGTCATATCTCTAGGTTTGAAGACCTATATGATATTACCGTCTCATGATCACTCGAGATAAATTCCATGAAGTGATACCAGTAAGCATGGGTTGAATCCAGTACTTAGAACTTATGAGCACTCATGAGTGTTGTAGCACCACTAATGTCCAACATCTTAGACCTCTACAAGCCAGCCCATGATAGTCTTGATTCATGTCTACTTCCAACATATGACCGACTGTGGAGAATTTGAATAATATGAAATAACATAACATAATTATTGTGGAAGTCAAAAGATGCAAAATAAAATGATAGTAAACGAATGACAAAGGATAGCAACACTTTAATCATAAATAAATACAGCTTTTATTCATCATCAAATGTCAATTACACTTTACACATTTAAAAGAAACACTTTACTCACAAATAAATCCATCAGACCTATGCGTCTTGCATTTTGGAGATGCTTAGCCTTGCCCAGTCCCTTCGTGAGGGGATCTGCCAGGTTCTCAACCGATGATACCCTATTTGCCACGAGAAGTCCTTCTATTCGATGTATGATAAAATGGTATTTTCTGTCGATGTGTCTGTATCTCCCGTGATCCCATGGTTCCTTTGCTAAGGCAACTGCGCTTTCATTATCATAGAAAATCTCTATAGGCTCCTTTATAGCTGGTATAACTCCAAGGTCTCCAATGAAGTTCTTTAGCCATATAGCCTCCTTCGCTGCCTCGCTTGCTGCTATATAATCAGATTCGCAAGTTGAATTAACTACTGTCTCCTGCTTGGAACTTTTCCAAGAAATTGCTCCTCCGTTTAAGGTAAAGACTCAGCCTGACTGAGAGCGGAAATTATCCCTATCAATCTGAAAGCTAGCATCACTATACCCTAATACTCTCAAGTCATCACTCCCACCGAGGGTAAGGACCCAGTCCTTAGTCCTCCGCAGGTACTTGATAATGTTCTTTACCGCAGTCCAATGAGCCTTGCCAGGGTTCCCCTGATATGTAACACTTGTTTATTTATTAATTAAATAAATAAATTAATGAACGGACGGTAGCCTAAAATAAATAATTATATATATGCAGGGTGTTGGGTTCGAGGAGTTAATTTCCACGTTTTTAGAAGTCGGGGGTTAAAAGCATGAGTTTGGGATTCATTTTATAAATATTTATGAAGACAGGGGCTCTGTGGTAATTACCGAGAAATTATTTTTAAAAGAAATGAGGTGGAGGGGCTGATTATGTTATAATTAAGACATTGGGGAACTGGTTGGTAAATTGCATACCTAATTTGTAAAGGGTTTTAGATGGTGGGGTTCAAATGGTAACTTATAGACTTCTAATGAAAGGATTTTATGGAGGAGGGGCCGAAGCTGTCATTATGGCAAAGATAACTGAGGTACCAGGTATATAACTCTTCTATCGGGCAAACCTTAACCCTAAACCCTCCCTTATGTTCCAGCCGCCACCTTCCTTCTTTCTTCACTTCCGATAGCCGCCGCTCTCACCCTTTCAAACTATGGCGTCGCACCACCACCTCCGTTGAGGTTGCCAACCGTCGGATGCCGCAACAGCGCTATTGTCGAAAATATCGAGCCGTCGAGATGTAACCTCCAAACCATGGTCGGAGTCCGCTGCCACTGTTCTACCGTCTCGCCATCGTCGGTGTCGAGTCCGACCACCACTTTCAGCCTCCGACCAGCGATGCTTAGCGCTGCAAAATAAGCCTTCAAGGCTTGGAACAATGATGACCGATTGCTACTCTCATTTCTTGCCACCCTATATTCTTCTACACTCAACTCTTGACGCCATCGACATGTTAAGTGGGGGTTGTTGGGAGGCACCGTCAAGATCAAGGGGAGGCACCGTTAAGCCCTAGCCGCCGTCATATCCCCCAACAGTCGTGCACCATGATCGCCGCCATGTTGCTGTTGTTTCCGGGCCTCCGTGTGCCACCATGAGGTGGGTGGTCTTGTGCATTCCCGAGCAAGTGTGTGTTTTGATGGCTGGAAAATGGAGAAGAAAACCACCATGGTTGCCAGCCATGGTGGCTACCGCCGTGTACCACCACCAACCACCACAAGCGTGGTTGCGTGTGTGTTTATTTAGTGTAGTGTGTGTGCCTTTATTTTGGCATTTTCATTGTAAATTGTAACTCAAAAGCAAAATAATGGAATGAAATTAGAAACCACCACCCTAGGGTGGTGGCTGCCGCCGCCGACCGTTGTGTCGGGTGGCGGTGTGCTTGTCTTGTGAGTTGAGTCGATTGGGGATGCTTGAAACCATAATGGGCCTTGTTAGCCTAATGGGCCCAATGAAGCCAAATGGGCTTAGTGAAAACTCTAATGAGTCTAATGGACTCTAATTGACCCAATAAAACCCTAATGGGCTTGATGACATTCTAATGGGCTTGATAGGCCCAACAAAGCCCTAAATAACCTAAAAGTCCAAAAAATTAATAAAAAGGGCTAGTATTTAGGTTGGAAAACCCTAATGCAATCAAAACCCTAATTTTGGGAAATTAATCGGGACACACGAGAATTATTTAATAACTTGAGATATTATATAATAATCATTGGCGTAAATTAATCTAAGCAATATTGGACTTAATGGATTAAGTCCTTAATGGGTTAAGTAGGAAACTTAACCCTAATCATCATTTTATATAAACCCTAATTTCACTTGGCTTATTATTGGGCCTCTCTATTGGGCCTTGATGATTGGGTTATTAAATGGGTTATCCAAGATGAAGCAAATGGTCTAGAGTAAATTAATGGGCCTAGGTTAAGGCCCATGTAAGGGGTTTGGGCCCTATTTGGAAAATTGGCTTATAGATGGGCCATAGTTTGGGTCTTAATGATTATATGATGTTCGGCCTTAGAATGAGACCATGTATAGGCCGAGGCCCAATTTGGAAAATTTAGCCATGTGTTGGGTTTTGATTTCCTAATTGACTTTGGGCCTATGGTTTGGGCCTTGGGCTTGAATAAGCCAGGCTAGGGGTAATGTAATAATTTCCCAAAGAATGTACCTATGGTTATGTAGTGGGACCCAATTATTAATTGGGTGTTATTTTGGTCTTGACAGTTCGGGAATCTGTCCTTCAGCAGCTTGGGTCGAGTCTGCGGGACTTCAGCAAGTGTGGGATTGTGTCTTTGTGACTTCAGCAGTGTGAGGTGAGTTACCTTCCAGTAGCGGTGGGTCTACGGCCACAATGTCGGCCCACCAGTAGGAGTTGTATGTTAGATGATTGTCTTTGTGATATCATCTAGGTTTGATACTACCTGATATGTTATATGTTGGCATGATATGATATATGTGATAGTAGTAGAGTTCGGTTGTTAGGACCGAAAGGTAGGTCAGACACCCCAGATATGTCTGACAGTTTGTGATGATATGTTTATATGTTGGCATCATATTTTATGATATATGTGATAGTAGCTGTAGGGGTGAAATAGTCCCTGGTAGTCGGGTGAAATAGATTTTCGGGTACGTCAAGCACCCCAGAATGGCTTGACCTGGGTAAGTCAGACACCCCAGAATTGTCTGACAGTACATTATGTTATGTTATGTGGTAGTAGTAGGGGTGAAATAGTCCCCGGTAGTCGGGTGAAATAGACCGACGGGTACGTCAAGCACCCAGAATGGCTTGGCATGGGTACATCAAAGACCCCAGAATGGTTTGACCTGGGTACGTCAAACACCCCAGAATGGTTTGACCTGGGTAAGTCAGGCGTCCCAAAATTGCCTGACAGTATATTGTATGGTATGTGGTATAATGGGGTAACTCACTAAGCTTCGTGCTTACGGTTTACAATTTTGGTTTCAGGTACTCGTTTTCAAAGGAAAGGAGCCGGCTTGATCGCATCGCATCACACTATGTTTTCTGCAGATGAGATCTTTGGGGATTACACTCTAATATGGTTTTATGATAATATGTTTTGATTACTGACACGAGATATTATTATGAATGTTTTTATACTGATGGTTTTTATGTAATAATTTATTTAAAAATGAAATTTTTGGCCTTGAATTTTTGGATGTTACAAGTTGGTATCAGAGCCTTGGTTTGAGGGATTCGGGTACACTCTTTGGTGTGTCTGAACTCAAACTAAGGACTTGGTATAAATAGTCTCCAAAGTAAATCCCTTTTATAAAAAGAAGTGAAAAGAATTTGAGAAAGGAGCTAAACTTTGAAAAGAACAAAGTGTGTGATGCGTGCAATCAGCCGAGCTCTAGTAAGTTTTCCCCAAGATGCCCATACATGTTATGTTATGATATGATATGATATGGTTATGAGAACTGCATGCTAGATTAGGGCTGAGGATCTAGGAGGATGCCTTATATGCCTATTGTATATGCTTGTAGACTTGCATGTTAGTACTGATCAGTCAGTAATAGGATAGCCTGTTTAGGTTATGCCGTATTGTACGAGCCTTTGAATTGCATGTATAGATTCCTGATTAGAGGATATAATGATTTGATTGGAATATGATGGCTGGATTTTCCATTGTCTGAATGTTGCTTGCTTTGTGCTTTGTGGGACTCTTAGTAATGTGAGTTAGCTATTAAGTGAATATGCTAAGTCACATGTGGCACAGGCTGGATAATCTCAGAGTGATAGATTTGACCCTATTGCACAGCTCTTGTTTGAGTCTAACCGTTATAGGGATGAGTCTGTTACTTGAAGGATTATCTGATCTCTGTTGCATGTGGCTATATTCATGAGGTAGCTAGTTGACATTACTGGGAATCTTTCAGCAGCTGAGGACTGGGTGAGTTCGGGAACCTAGGGAAGCCTAGGATATATTTCAGTGAGATAGTAGTGAAGCTCTGTTAGACTTGGGTGTACCAGTTGAGGAAGTGACTCGGAGGATCCGTGAGGATTGCTGAGGAAAGTATGGATAAGTGTGGAAGGTAGTATTGGGCCCGTACTACTGAAAGCACAGGATTCATACTCGAATCAGTGAGAGTCTTGGAGAATCTGAGAAGCTTCAGGGAAGAGTTTGTGACCAAGTTTGGGGACAGAGGATGTTCCAATTGTTGTAGCTTAGCCATTGGCAAGTGAGTTAGTGACCATGGTAGGGT
Source organism: Lactuca sativa (assembly GCF_002870075.4). Taxonomy (NCBI): domain Eukaryota; kingdom Viridiplantae; phylum Streptophyta; class Magnoliopsida; order Asterales; family Asteraceae; genus Lactuca; species Lactuca sativa. The sequence goes on from NC_056630.2 coordinate 312,500,903, forward strand.
GTCACACCCTGAGGGATATGATTTCCTTGAAGTTGTATATGCGAGATCGATTTGGAGCACTTTGAGAAGAGAGGTTTGTGCTAGGTGTGTATAGTAAGGGCCCCCGGAAGAGACCCATGATTTCTGTTCATCAGATGAAAGGCGAGCAGGGCCGGAGTCAGTGCAGCACGTACATGACAGTGCAAAAGGGAGTTTGTCGCTCCGAGGGTTTAGGCTACTTCAGGGTAGCAAGGTTGATCATGTCAGTAGAAGGTGATTAGTACTCCTCCAGATGTTGCGAGTATGTCATCTTCTATTGCTGCTAGATGGATGTTGGGGATACGTATCGCGTTGGAGTTATGAGTAAGTTTGGATAAATTAGATCTCGGGTCGGTTTCCTGTTAGTTTTTGGGTTATCAAGTATCATATATGCCATCCTGCATGCCGAAAAGTCCTTGATGAACCCACAGAGGGATGCATCTTACGGAGCGGGTTCAGCGTGTACCGTTATCATTTCGGATCTTTGCCAAGATTCGTGCAGGAGTATTGTTTGGAAGGTCCTCGTTCAGGGTTAGAGTGATAGTTCTCTAGTGAAGTTAGCTTTCAGGGGTTCTATCATTGTTCAGGTATGGTCAGTAATTGTCTATGGATGAACTTTGGAGTTCAAGGCACTATCGTTTCTAGGGAAGATCTGGTGACATGAAAAGGGTAGTGTTAGTTGCGGGTGTTAGATGCATAAGTGGTTGGTCATCGCATGTTCAAGAGAATTGTATTTTTGCATGGGCTGTGTTCGGTTAGAGTTCAGTGGTACTGTAAAATTGGAAATGAGAACTAGGATTCGTCAGCCAGAGTGAAGATTCAGACCTTGAATTGATAGCATGGGAGATGGATTGAGGCGTCAGATTGGACCAGATTTCAAGAGTACTCTTCAAGATTTATGAGGATTGGCGATTGTAAGGTTTGATTGTTCATAGATCGCTAACATTGGTAAGTACAGGTTGTCATCAAGGGGATACTAGGAAGCGAGAAGGATTGGCAATCCTTCAATTCTCGCGTGTAGTGAAGACTTAGTCGAATCAAAGTGGGCGAGATACTTTTTATAAAGTTCTCCAAATGTGAGTTCTGGTTGTGCGGGGTGCAATCTCTTGGGCACCTTGTCAACCAGAAGGGTATTCTAGTTGATCCGGCCAAGATAGAGGTCGTGATGCAGTGGGAGATTTCGAGGTCTCCATCCGAGATTCGGAGTTCCTGGGTCTAGCAGGTTATTACCAGAGACTTATACAAGACTTCTCTGAGATTGTGGTTCCTTTGACCCGATTGACCAAGAAGTCGGTGGCCTTTCGTTGAGGGCCTGAGTAGCAGGCAACCTTCGATACTCTCAGACAGCAGTTGTGCGAGGCACTGATTCTCACCCTGCAAGAGGGTGTAGATGATTTCGTGGTTTACTGTGACGCTTTGATCACGGGCATGGGTACGGTACTGATACAGTGGGGTCACATGATAGCAGGTTCCAGGAACCATGTCAGAGTTCTGGTTAGGACTCTAGTTTAGCGATGTGTTAGGTCGAGTGCGTGTTCGACCCGGTATGGAAAGTATTGTAAGACTACGGGGGTAGTCGTAGCATTCACTAGTAGTCAGATAGTATGGAAATTGATGTAAGACTGCAGGGGTAGCCGTAGCATTCACTAGTGGTTAGTTAGCATGGGAAGTGTTGTAAGACTGCGGGGGTAGCCGTAACATTCACTAGCGGTCGGAGAGTGATAGAGTTCCGTGAGATTGCGGGTGTAGCCGTGGCATTCACTAGGTTGGTAGATGGCAAGAGCATGTTGTTAGAACGCGGAAAGAACAGTAGTACCCACCGGTTCAGGTGTAGCAGTGAGGATATGGAAATCTACAGATTGGATTTCGGATTTACCCAAATGGATTAGACTTGGTTAAGCAAGGAATGAGAAGGTAGGGCCGCCACTACAACTATGAGATCAGAAAATCAATGGACCGTATGATGCTAATTGTGATATATGTCTATCATTGGTTAGGTGGCAATCACTTATAGTTTTGGATTTGATGATGTCAGGATTCGATGCATGGACCCGACCGGTTAGATCAAAAAGTGGTAGAGTCGCAGTGGCATGATAACTAGTGGCAACTAGTTCTAGAGAAGGATATCGTTCAGAAATCGTGTGAGGCAACGAAGTGGGAGTCCTTGGGCTCCGCAACTAGACAGAAACCCAGTATTTTAGAGGATTGGCGAGCGAATTGAGACCCATGAGGTCTCGGTAGCTTGTGGGAAGTAGCCATGTGGCAGCATACTGCTTCAGGCAGTTCAGTGTTCGGGCAGTTTCAACGTCTGGGCAATATTAGTATTTGTGTTTGGGATTGCAAGTTCGGACAGAATAAAAGATTGTTTGGGTTATGCCAAGTCACTCGCATCGGAATTAGTTGAGCTTTGGCCGTGTCTAAGTGTTATGCAAGGATAACTGGGTCTATGACCCTGTTTTATAGTGGGAACCGCGAGTGATCAGAAGTTGAGTAGTCAGTTATGAGATAAACTGATTGGATTCAAAGACAATTATGCAGTATGAGTGGTCTGCCAGGGATTCATACCATCTCGAGACAATAGATTCAGACAGAGTAGATGTGATCTTGTTGAGAGAGATTCGTTCATTAACGAGTTTTAGGGCTTTGCGTAGATGGGACACAACTACCCTGGGAAGGCTAGGGTGTACCCATAATGGTGACCATATTACTAGAGTGGTTGAGTGTGTAAGAGATCTAACCTCCAAACCGTGGTCGGAGTCCACTGCCACTGTTCTACCGTCTTGTCATCGTCGGTGTCGAGTCCGACCACCACTTTCATCCTCCGACCAGCGATGCTTAGTGCTGCAAAAGAAGCCTTCAAGGCTTGGAACGACGATAACCGATCGGTACTCTCATTTCTCGCCACCCTATCTTCTTTTATACTCAACTCTTGACGCCGTCGACATGTTAAGCGGGGGTTGTTGGGAGGCACCGTCAAGATCAAGGGGAGGCGCCGTTAAGCCCTAGCCGCCGTCATATCCCCCAACAGTCGTGCACCATGATCGCCACCATGTTGCTGTTGTTGCCGAGCCTCTGTGTGCCACCGTGAGGTGGGTGGTCTTGTGCATTCCCGAGAAAGTGTGTGTTTTGATGGCCGGAAAATGAAGAAGAAAACCAGCATGGTCGCCAACAATGGTGGCTACCACCGTGTACCACCACCAACCACCACAAGGGTGGTTGCGTGTGTGTTTATTAAGTGTAGTGTGTGCATTTATTTTGGCATTTTCATTGTAAATTGTAACTCAAAAGCAAAATAATGGAATGAAATTAGAAACCACCACCCTAGGGTGGTGGCTGCCACCACCGGCTGCCGTGTCGGGTGGTGGTGTGCTTGTCTTGTGAGTTGACTCGATTGGGGATGCTTGAATCCCTAATGGGCCTTATTAGCCTAATGGGCCCAATAAAGCCAAATGGGCTTAGTGAAAACTCTAATGAGTCTAATGGACTCTGATTGACCCAATAAAACCCTATTGGGCTTGATGACATTCTAATGGGCTTGATAGGCCCAATAAAGCCCTAAATAACCTAAAAGTCCAACAAATTAATAAATGGGCTAGTATTTAGGTTGGAAAACCCTAATGCAATGAAAACCCTAATTTTGGGAAATTAATCGGGGCACACGAGAATTATCTAATAACTTGAGATATTAAATAATAATCATTGGCATAAATTAATCTAAGCAATATTGGACTTAATGGATTAAGTCCTTAACGGGTTAAGTAGGAAATTTAACCCTAATCATCATTTTATGTGAAACCCTAATTTCACTTGGGTTTATTGTTTGGCCTCTCTATTCGGCCTTGATGATTGAGTTATTAAATGGGTTATCCAAGATGAAGCAAATGGTCTAGAGTAAATTAATGGGCCTAAGGTAAGGCCCATGTAAGGGGTTTGGGCCCAATTTGGAAAATTGGGCCATAGATGGGCCATAGTTTGGGCCTTAATGATTATTTGATGTTTGGGCTTAGAATGAGACGATGTATAGGCCTAGGCCTAATTTGGAAAATTGGGCCATGTGTTGGGCTTTGATTTCCTAATTGACTTTGGGCCTACGGATTGGGCCTTGGGCTTGAATAAGCCAGGCTAGGGGTAATGTAGTAATTACCCAAAGAATGTACTTATGGTTATGTAGTGGGACCCAATTATTAATTGGGTGTTATTTTGGTGTTGACAGTTCGGGAATCTGTCCTCCAGCAGCTGGGGTCGAGTCTGCGGGACTTCAGCAAGTGCGGGATTGTGTGTTTTCAGGACTTCAGCAATGTGAGGTGAGTTACCTTCTAGTAGCGGTGGGTCTACGGCCACAATTCCGGCCCACCAGAATTATTTGTATGTTAGATGATTGTCTTTGTGATATCATGTAGGTTTGCTACTACCTGATATGTTATATGCTGGCATGATATGTTATATGTGATAGTAGTAGAGTTCGGTTGTTAGGACCAAAGGGTAGGTCAGACACCCCAGATATGTCTGAAAGTTTGTGATGATATGTTTATATGCTGGCTTGATATGTTATCATATATGTGATAGTAGCAATAGGGGGTGAAATAGTCCCCGGTAGTCGGGAGAAATAGACCGACGGGTACGTCAAGCACCCAAGAATGGCTTGACCTGGGTAAGTCAGACACCCCAGAATTGTCTGACAGTACATTATGTTATGTTATGTGGTAGTAGTAGGGGGTGAAATAGTCCCCAGTAGTCGTGTGAAAAAGACCGACGGGTACGTCAAGCACCCCAGAATGGCTTGACCTGTGTACGTCAAACACCCCATAATGGTTTGACCTGGGTACGTCAAACTCCCCAGAATGGTTTGACCTGGGTAAGTCAGGCGCCCCAGAATTTCCTGACAGTATATTGTATGGTATGTGGCATAATGGGGTAACTCACTAAGCTTCGTGCTTACGGTTTACAATTTTGGTTTCAGGTACTCGTTTTCAAAGGAGAGGAGCCGGCTTGATCGCAGCGCATCACACTATGTTTTCCGCACATGAGATCTGTGGAGATTACACTCTGATATGGTTTTATGATAATATGTTTTGATTACTGACACTTTTTTTTTGACACAAGATATTATTATGAATGTTTTATACTGATGGTTTTATGTAATAATTTATTTAAAAATGAAATTTTTGGCCTTGAATTTTGGGATGTTACATGATATCTGCTAACCATGCTCAGTGTAAAGGCCACATCAGGATGAGTACAAGTCATAGCATACATGATCGAGCCTACAACGGAGGCATACGGTACTCTATTCATTTCTGCTATCTCGACCTCTGTACTCGGACTCTAAGTTTTACTCAGTCTGGCGTTACTCTGGATCGGTAACTCTCCTTTCTTGGAATTTTACATGTTGAATCTATTCAACACCTTCTCCAAGTAGGTACTCTGACTAAGTCCAATTAGTCTTTTACTCCTGCCTCTTAGAATCCTTATCCCTAGGATATAGGCAGCTTCTCCAAGGTCCTTCATATTGAAACACTTCCCAAGCCAAGACTTAACTTCCTGCAAAGTTGGGATGTCATTTCCTATGAGTAGTATGTCATCCACATACAATACCAAAAAGATGACTATACTCCCACTAGCCCTGACATATACAAATGAGTCATCTTCACTCCTCGAAAAGCCAAACTCTTTGACTTTCTCATCGAAGCAAAGATTCCATCCGCGAGGTGCTTGCTTTAATCCATAAATGGATTTCTCAAGCTTACACACTCTATTAGTGTACTCTGTACTGACAAAACCCTCTGGCTGACTCATGTAAACATCCTCAGCCAACTTTCCATTAAGGAAAGCGGTTTTGACATCCATTTGCCATATTTCATAATCATGAAATGCAAAAATGGATAACATAACCCTAATAGGCTTAATTTTCGCTACTGGTGAAAAGATCTCATCATAATCAACTCACGGAGTTTTAGAAAAGCCCTTTGCAACCAGTCGCGCCTTATAAGTATGTACATTACCATCCATGTCGGTCTTCTTCTTGATGATCCATTTGCACCCGACTATCTTGCGACCCGGTACATTGTCAACCATGTTTAAAACTTGATTTTCATACATGGATTATATCTCGCTATCCATAGCCTCTTTCCATTTAGCAGCCTTAGGGCCTGCCATGGCTTCCATGTAGCTGTTAGGTTCATCCAGACTTACCAGTGTGCTATCACTGATAAGTGTATCACCTTCCACAGTAATATGGAAACCATAGTAATGCTTAGGTGCAATCCTCACTCTTGTGGAACGCCTCAGTGGTACAGACTCGTCAGTCGAATCAATAGGATTTCCTCCTCAGGTTGATTTCTAGGGTTTGAGGTTCCTTCACCACTTGACTCTTGAATTTCTTCAAGGTCAATTTGCCTCCCACTGTTTCCTTGGCTTATGAACTCTCTCTCGAGAAAGACTCCTCTTCTTGCTACAAATACCACATTATCACTGGGTCTGTAGAAGACGTAACCAAAGGATCTCTGTGGATATCCGATGAAAATACACCTCTCACTTCGAGGTTTGAGCTTATCGTGAGACTCGCGCCTCTCAAAAGCCTCGCAACCCCAAATCTTGATGTGGTTTAGATTGGGAACTTTTCCGGTCCACATCTCATGAGGTGTTTTGGCAACCTTCTTTTTAGGGACTAGATTAAGAATATGGTCGGCCGTCTCTAAGGCATTCTCCAAAATGATATTGGTAGCGAATCTCGACTCATCATGGAACGAACCATATCCAACAAGGTTCTATTGCGCCTCTCAGCCACACCATTAAGCTGTGGTGTCCTGGGAGGAGTCAATTGTGAGATAATCCCACATTCCTTAAGATAGTCAAGGAACTTTGTACTAAGATACTCTCCACCTCAATCGGATCGAAACATCTTAATGTTCCTGCCCAACTGATTCTCCACTTCCTGCTTGAACTCTTTGAATCTTTCAAAGGTCTCTGCCTTATGCTTGATTAAGTAGACATATCCATATCTACTAAAATCATCAGTAAAAGTCACATAGAAGCGATTAACATCTCTTGTGGCAGTTCTGAAGGGTCCATACACATCAGTGTGTGAGGTCCAACAAAACCTCACCTCTAGCACAAGTACCAGCGAAGAGTGACTTTGTCATTTTCTGAAGAAAACAAGATTCACAACTATCATCTGACTTTAGGTTAAACGACTCCAAGACTCCATCCTTTTGGAGTTGGCCTATGCGTTTCTTGCTTAGATGTCCAAGACAACAATTCCATAAAGATGTTTTATCCAAGCTAGTGGATGAATCGATACACAATACATTATTTCCTAGGTTATCAAAAACCGACACAGTTTCATATACACCATCACAAGGTAATGCTTTAAAATAAAAAACATTATTAAAGAAAGCATTAATACCACCACTATCATTATCAAATGAAAAGGTAAAACCTTGTTTGTACAAACCATGAAAGGAAATAATATTTCTCACCATTTCAGACGAGTAACAACATTTATTCAAATCTAATACTAATCCACTACTTAGCAATCAAGAATAAACTCCAATCTTGGTGACAGGTGAAGCTTTGCTATTCCCCATGATCAAGTTTATCTTCCCATTCTCCACATTCTCACTTCTTCTTAGTCCCTTCAAATCAGTACATATGTGAATACCACAACCTGTATCAAGGACCCAAGAATTAGAATGAGGTGAATTATTAGACAATATAGTGTATGTACCTGCATGTTTGAGTTTAACTTTCCCATCCTTCACATCTTCCTGGTAGTTTAGGCAGTTTCGCTTCCAGTGCGACTTTTCATGGCAATAGAATCATTCCTCCTCTTTAGGGTTAGCAGAAGGAGTGATGAAACCTTTCTTGGTTCCAATTGAAGAGGAGCCATCAAGGGTATTCCCCTTGGTGCCCTTCGAAGGGCTTTTCCTCTTCTTTCCTTTGCCTTGCCCGATTGCCAAGATAGGGTCCGCGGTAGGAGTATGAGTGGTAACAACCGACTTACCTTTAAGACCACATTTTGTGGTCTTCAAAAGTCCTTGATGTTTGATGAGTGTAACTTCCTTCTTGTTCATGTGGTATGTCATATGGAATTAATCATAACATGAAGGTAAGGAGTGCAAAATGATGTCTATTCCTAACTCATGGGGGAAGTTCACTTTCAGTTTCAGCAAACACTACACATACCTTTGCATTTTCTGCATATGGCCCGTGATGGGTTCACCTTCCTTCATTCGGGATGTTATCATATAGGAGATGATTTCATATCGCTCTTGACGAGCACTCTGATGGTAGTGTTCCATCAAATCCTGGTGCATCTCACAAGGATAGTAGTCGTCATAGGACTTTTGGAGCTCGACTGTCATAGTGGCCAACATGATGCATGCCACTTTGGTAGAATCTATTTCATGGGTCTGATATTCAATGATCTCCTCAGGAGTAGCAGAAGGCTCGAGTTCTTTAAGATCCTTGTCGAGGACATATTCTTTGTCCTCATACCGAGTTACCATCCTGATGTTCCTGATCTAATCAATAAAGTTGGATCCATCAAAGATGACTCTCCTACAAAGGTTCATTAGAGGGAAGGAGCCGGTATTGTTTGAGCTAGAAGCAACATTGTTGGAAGACATTTGAAAAAGAAGAAAGAAAAGTTTAGATTAGATATAAAGATAGTCCTTATTAAAACACCCACATGTAATATTAAGGTTAGGACCTAACACAATATTTTATAAATTAAAGGAGGGTTGCTGTAGTCCAAGCTATAAACACTACTAGAAAAAAGGCCTTTTACGATGCTCATTGCGTGTCATAAAACACTCAGACGACGCGCAAATGTGCGTCAAGGAAGGCCCTGTCATATAGAGAGACGATGCGCTTTTGCGCATCGTCTATAGATGACGCGCATTTACGACGCACATTTATGACGTGCATTTACGATGCGCGGTTATGACACGCAATGCGTATCAAGGAAGGCCCTGTCATAAAGGAAGACGACACACATTTGCGTGTCGAAACCTTACGACGCGCGTGTTTATGACACGCAATGCGTATCAAGGAAGCCCCAGTCAAGAAAGGCCATGTCATAAATGAAGACGACACACATTTTTGCGTATCGTTATTTTAATTTTTTTTTTAAATATATTTATATATTTATTAATTTATAAATTAAATTTGCATTTAATCTCTCATAATAGAAATAAAATCCCATATACACAAAATACAATCCATTGCATAACATAAAATAAAATATCATATACAAAAAATACAATCCATTGCATTTAATCTGTATGTATAACAAAGACACATGTGTTAAACTTGTACATTACCATTAACATCTAATTGTATGGACTCGAGTGTTAAACTTGTTACCATTAACATTTGATTCGTAAGTCCTTTCAACAAAATTGTTACCTGCATAAATGAAAACAAACAGGAACATTAACAGCCCAGCTATGAACAATTTCACAAGATGCGCCAAAAATGATGATCATTAATAACTCCTTTCAAGGATAATTTGGTTTGGATAGAAGATTAAACTAAATACAAATCATAAAGAATCTAAAAAAAGTCAAATAGGAGACTGCTATATATTACTCAACTTTATGATCAATTTGAAGCTTACTCTTGTGGTATAATAAACTGTGTTTGCAAGTAAAACTTACACATGGTTGCTTTAGCAATTGATTTTGACATGTTATGATAATTTTTTTTGTTTTGGAAGCAACAATTCATTACCAAATGGGAGACTGTTATATATTGTACATATAATTCTAGTAAATTCTACCAGAAGAGTGCATGTGCAATTCAATCCTAGACACAAATATCCTAGTATTCATCAGATTTTATCTATCTACGATACAAAATAATCAACATGCCATTGAATTTATAACAGGGGTAAAGTCGTAAAAACTCCAAAAAACTATACCCATTGTCCCAGATTAGTCAGGAACTTTTTTGTGTCCACATTAGGTCATTGAACAAGTGTTTTTGTGGCTATAGAAGAGTCAACATTTTAAAGTTGACTTAACCTGTAAACCTGCTATTACCAACCCATAAGGACCTAATATGAAACAATGGGCATAGTTTGTTGGAGTTTTTCCCTTTATAACAAATATCAGGCATTATTTTAGCAGCAGGTGATGGAACATGATATGAAACTAACCTCCTTGGATGTTGTGCTTGTAGCAGGTGCATTTGATGTCTCTATTGGCCCAGGGAAAACAACTGTTACCCGGAATATGGTGGGCCATTAGTGGTATTTGAACATTTCATGCTGTCTCTATTGTCATACACTCTTCTATTTGTTTAAACAAGTTATTGGTGTATTAATAATTATTCATGTCAAAGTAAAGAGAGATACTTGCCACAAAGCATAAAGCACATATTATCAATACAAACAGAAAGTAAAGAGAGAACAAGAACATAAAAAAATACCTGCTTTCACGATCACGATCAGGTTCTCTAATTTCCCTTTCTTTTTCTTTTTCTTTTTCTTTGTCTTTCTCTTTCTTTATCTTTAACCTCTCTATCATGGCTCTTTAACCTCTCTATCAAATTTTTTTTTCCAGGAAACATATATGTATGCACCTTAAGATAATTTCCATAAAAACACTTTAATTCATGTGCTAACACTATTACAAATAAACATAGAATTTATTGGCAAGAACTAATTCAGGGTACTTTGGACAATATGTTGGTTTGGTCATGATGTATATGATATGTAATAACTTAAATAGACATCAAGTGACAACCATAAAACTTAACTTCACAAAAAGAGACATTAATTAATGACTCCATATTGCACTTCTCCAAGAAAATGACTCCATATTGCACTTCTCCCTGTAGAAAAGGTAATATAAAATGTTATAAGGCGACTCAAATATTAGCTAACTAGATCCAATACAGCTCATTGCAGGTACCCATATTTTTTGTGTTGAACCTTCAATACAGCTCATTGCAGCTACCCGTATTTCCTGGTGATCACTAGACAATGGAACAAGAACAGAATAAAATAGTTACTTACACAGAAGTGTAGACTTTCTTTTTGGACAGCATCAGCAACACCTACAATCAGAGAAGTCTTGTAAGAATACCCTTTTGCTGGTGCTGGTGCTGCAATAGTAGCCCATGGATCATCCTCATCAACAACACACCCACTCCCACTCCCTCCTGCTACTGCTGCTTTCACATTCAAATTTGAAGACCTTGAAGCCAATTTTGGGGCAGGAGCTGGGTCAGGGGCAGTTATTGAGCCCCATAAATCATCATATGCATCTTTGCTCACATGTGACGTAGATTTCGGCCGAGGAATTGATCCTGGAAAGAAAAAACAAATACAATTCTATAAAATTAACAAATAAATAAACATATCATAAAAGTTAGAAAATGAATAAATAAATAATACCTTGTGGTTTTGTGTGTACGACAAGCCGTTTTTGAGCTGCTTCGATGTTTGCAAGAGCAGGTGGCAACTTTTCGTCTTCTAGTGGAAACATATCGTCCCACCCGTCTTTTTCAATCTCTTCATCTTCATGAATACCGATACTGTTCTCGAGCTCCCCCCAGTCGTCAGTCGAGGTAGGTGACACCGGTGCAGGTTGATCCGCCATGTCACCACCATAATCTAAACTTCCACCTCGGACTAGTGTTGTTGTACTTTGGGTATGTGTACTTGATACTACTACTAAGATGATACAAATCCAGTAATTATTTTACCATAAAAAAATTAAACTTATGTTTGTGTCTAGTGTAGTGTTTGTTACAACAATGTTTACATGTAGTGGGGACAACAGAAACAAGAGGTGACGTGGATTTTGGAGGCATTGCTTGTGTGGTTTGTTCAGAGGGTTTGCCTTTTGTTGTCAAAGAGTTCATTGCCCATCTGTATTATAAAATTATAAATTACAATTGCATGTATTGTTGGTTGGGTTTCAGTCTTACTTTTTAAAGCCAGCATGAAACAAAATAAATAGATTACATACCCAAGTATACATGCGTTCCCTGGAAGTGATGAAATTGTGGACCCCATACCCTCACTGCTACCCCCACCAAATGTCTACAAAAACATAGTATTAAACACGTTGTTTAATAATAACCAATGATATATAATATAATATAGCCAGGGATTCCAAAAAGAAAATGAAACAACAACCTTTTCATGGTACTGCTTAACTATCTACAAAAACTGTTCAACTGCTTGGAAAGCCTTTGACCGGACATCACTGTAGAAAATCAAAAAAATTTAATTTTAATTTGGAAAATTAAACACTAGCTAATACAACTAAAGGAAAATAAGATAACCTGTGAGGATCAATTGTGAGAACAACAACATTTGGCAGTATACGAGCTGCAATCTCTTGGGGTTCAAAATACGAGCTGGTGGCACATAGAGCCATTATACCTGCCACCCCCAGAATGAGTATTTGTATTTTAGAAAAAATATTTATATATAGAAAGAAAGATTGATAATTAATTAAGTAATTTCATTGGGGGAAAATATAAAACCAAAGTAAATTGACCTGCTCATCTAGCAGGAGGAAATGTATCACGCATAGTGAACGCATTAATCAACACTCTCTTGCGTGTCTGAAATTTTATTAACCATAAATAAATTAATAAATAAATGCATTTGCTTCAAGGAAAGAAAGGAGTTTTGAAATAATCAGTGAGTATTTTACTAAAAAATGCAAATGGGGGGTTTTACTAACTATGGGATAAATTCATTTCAACAAAGATATGGGAAAAGCATTTATAGGTTTGAGATTAATATATTTTAATAAAACTTACCATATGATTCCCATGTATGATGGCCCTTGATATGTAGCTATGTTTCATCTACTATCATGCCCAAAAAAGAGAAATTAAATATTAGCAATTTTCAAAATATGCAAGAAAATATTTTGAAACTAAACCTAGTTGAAACAGAATATAATCTGAACCTTTAAACCATCGAGACCATTTGCATCTGCATGTCTACAGCCTGTTCAATATGAACACAAACAAGAATCACTGATTATTCATTGGATTTTAGCATTCATAAAATGTTATTGATGTAGAGCATACCTGCTAGGAATTGTTGATGAGCAGCAGCCACGAGTGGAAGAGGAAATATAAGCGACTTGGCTGTGTCTAAAATAGTCCCCTGTAATACACAAGAGCGATTGTCACCAGCTTCTTCAATACCTCCGCCACAAGAGCATATGCATTATTCGACAAACTAAAACAACAAAGTTTATAGTTTAACACAACATGTTCCCATATGATTTAACATATAATGAGAAAAGTGAAGTGAAGTGGTGATCACATACCATTCACGTGCAAGCATTGAGCATAGAAGACATAGTTTTTCTTGTGGAAAGTTTAGCAGCATAATGTGGGAGTCATATTCTGTATTAGCACCAGAAGATGAAGGCTTAGAGGCATGATCAGCTTTGGTTGATTTGGTATTTGAGCCTAAGCCACCAGCATCATCAGCATTTAGTGTGGACATCTGAGCAGGTTATTCTTCAGGAGCAGGAGCTTGCTTGCTTTCCGCATTGTCAATGATCTTATCTAACAAGTTCAGCAGCTGAAATGCAGCAGATCAAACATCAATTAGGGAAGAAGAAAAGAAAAATACATTTATGATTTTACCAAAAGAAATGAATGTGCAAATTCTACCTGCTCAAGATGTGCAAGAACTACTTCAAAACACAATAACACATAAAAGAACAATACATGTAATCTACCTCAATGTTATTGCTATTGTACATTACACTTCAAATTTAATAAAAACATGTGTAGTTCCTTGCTCAAAATATATAATATAGCATGAAAACGCAAGAGTCACTCATTGGGGCATTTTATCAAACAGTTGGTGTTCACCACAAAGTATCCCTAAGCAGGCAGTGATTAATTATTTAAAGATTACTAGGTTGTTGTCTTATATAGTAACGAAGCAACCAGAAATAACAAGCAGTATCCTGAGTTGTAGGAGCGTAGAAAAATAAAATATCAACTGTGTTTAGAAGATTCAAAAGATTTACAAACATCGTAATTCATAAAAACAAAGTGTTTACTGATGACTATACTAAGATTTGATTACTCACCTGCATATATAAATGCGTGATGGTTCCATCATTGGCAGTGGGTAACAAGTTCACGACATCAACCACTCTGTAGTCACAAAACCTTGTGGTGAGATTCTTGAGGGTTTCAACGACCCTATTAGGCTCGAGAGTAACCAGGTCGTAGGTGTTGGGTTTTGAGCATTCTAACACTTCCTAAGTGTACATGCAACCCTAAATACCTTGGATCTATGTTTTCTCTATTATACATGCAAATAAGAACATCCAAGGTATTATCCTAATCTAGCATACAAAAACTATGAATGTAACAAGATAGAATACATACCTCTTGATGTAGCTTGATGTCTTCAAGCTTTAAGAGCTTAGCCCCAATAGTGTGGAAGCCTCAAGTGGAATCACAAATCACCAAGACACCTTGGAATACTTTAGAGAATATGATTACTTGGTTCTCTCTAGTGAAATTGGCTAGCCCTTCTTTAGTGTATCCACACTAGTGCCAATTTCACCAACCAAAGACATCTTTATATAGTATGGAGGATTAGGGTTAAACCCTAACACCCATGACCTTTCATTTCCTAGGATCCATGGGTTAAACACTCCATGGACTATCCATGAAAGCTTAGCCCAACCTAAATGAACTTGGCCCATTCCATATATATATAAGAGTCCATATTTAATTAGTTCCTTTTGATCACTTAATTAATTATAAATTAATTCTTGATCAATACTAATTAAATAATATGATTCCATATTAATATATTAGAACTTATAATATATTAATATTAATCATAAACATACTATTCTCAAAAGATTATCCATATAAATTGTGTCGGTGAAGTGCAACCCAAATGGACCATGCCGGGTCGGGTCAAGTACATACCAAATATAGTTATGGACTTAGACATTAATCCAACAGTCTCCCACTTGGATAAGTCTAAAACTATTATTGCGTATGACTTCAAACCTAACTGGCAATCGTAGCTCTTAAAGCTGCTGTCGAACTCTGATCTTGTCAACGAACTTGTCCATTAGATAAGGGATCATATATTCCTCCATTCTAGATATCATATGGACTGAGACATGGATTATAATCATTCTCTCTGTCCATTTGTTGTTTCCCGATTTCCGATTTATGACGACTGACTAATTGAACAAATCAAATCAGTCCTGGCCCGGCCGAGCACTTCCATTTGTCATCATCAAATCATCGAGGGGCCCACAGATATCGCTTTTATCCCGAAGGTAAAAGGAACGGATAAACTTCGACTCATATGGCTTGTTCTACTACTTGTTGAATCATACACAAAGGCACGTTTTATAGCACCGAGTTACCAAATGCGTTTTCGTGCAATCAATGTACTATCAACTCATAGTAACAACTCATATCTCTAGGTTTGAAGAATATAAGATATTATCGTCTCATGATCACTCGTGATAAAATCCATGAAGTGATTCCAATGAGCGCGGGTTGAATCCAATACTCAGAACTTATGAGCACTCATGAGTGTTGTAGCCCTTTGTCCAACACCTTAGACCTCTACAAGCCAACCCATGACAGTCTTAATTCATATCTACTTCCAACATATGACCGACTGTGGATGTTTGAATAGCTTAGTCATTCAGGAAGAATAACCCAGTTTATTCGGGAAGTCAAAACATGCAAAATAAAACACAATAATAATTGAATCCAATATGGTATCAACCCTTTGAACATAAATAAAACACCTTTTATTTATCACCATATGATTACACATTATTCATTGTATACTGTTTCAGCTATCAACTTTATTCTTGAATTTAAAACAATAGTTGTCCCATGCTCCAAGCATGTACACTATGTTTTCTTAAACACTAGTCATGCCACACACCAAGTATGCATACTATGTTTGTCTATGATCTTTACTTTGTGAACTAGATCAATTGAACATAACTTCAATGATTCTCTTTTCACACTCCCAAATCCTTACTGCAAATGCAAGAATTCCAAATTCATGCCATTTACAGAAATCTGTTAGATTCTAAACTTATATGCATTGATCCTCTTGTAACGATTATGCACAAAGTCACAAAGACTTGGCAACAATCATTACAGAGTATTCCAAAGGGGATCAACTCCTTGGAAATATCCTTCTTGCATTAAGTTCCCTTAATCTTACACAGATTGAAAATTCTAACTTTGAAACATTTCCAGATTCCATTTTGACTATCACTTCTGAACAAGAGTTGCCTCCTTACAGATTATGTCAATATGGTCCTTCCAGAATTATCACTATACTTCCAATTGTCCTTGAGTAACCAATCTTTGGTAAACCTTAGATTGTCCTCGACAATTGTTTAATCCTTTTAGTCATATCCAGTTCTAAACCTTTTCCCTTCTTAATGCCCCAGACATTTGGAAAATTTTAGAACGGATGAATATAGCACATGTAATCGATCCTATATCCGAAGCATATGGGACACGATTCATGATGTCTTACATAAAGACTAAACCAGTCTTTTGCTATAATATTTCCATTTCAATTTGCCAAGTTCTCACAATTCAGATTATGAAAAGGGATGCCGTAATCATAATCGAATTTTAGAACGCAAATAATGGTCCCATATACAGAATTTCCTTATGTTGAGCCATTCCAACATGAAATTCATATATATCCTTGACTAAATGATTAAAACCTCACGATCTAAGCTTATAGATTTGAGATGAAGCATAATTTCCTCTCCCTTAATTATAGCAAAACAACTTTTTCCCAATTGAAACTTTTGTTTTCTATAATTAACATTGCTAACTTGCAATACTTATCATAATTATCATGCTCCCACTAACATGATGATTATTAGCATAACACTTATGCTCCCACTAGCTTTGACATGTACTCAGAAATCAGCTGGATAGTCTGAAATTTAGATTCATACACCCTTTCCGTAGATAGCTCACCTGTGTGTCTAAGCAATTTCAAGAACCATGAAAAGGGATACCGTAATCATGGTCTCAATTGCTTAGGCATTTGCCATTTCTCACAAGTCCATGTTAGTGTGCCGGTTAACCACACGCGCTCCACTAACGACTTTTGAAAATGCAAATAACACAATTGATATCTTCGTAAAATCTACTTAGTGAAAGCGTTTCCTCACCATCATTTTCATGAATCGGAGAGAAACCTTATGACACTTAGATTTATATGGTGTATGAGTTCCTACCCATATGAATTTTTCAAACCATAATCACAAGACAAAGATAATGACAAATCCAAAACCATATGGATTGAACTCAATCTTAACTTCTTGCCACCTGGCAGCTCAAGGGCCTGCCATTGCTTCCAAGTTGTTATGCAACAAACTGAGAACTCTAAGAACTCATATGCAAAGCCAACTTTAACTGGAATGGGCACAGATATGTCAACACGATAGGTTATAAACCTCAAGTCGTGTGCTAGTGAAGAACTTCAGGTTTTATTCTTGATTATTTCTTGAGACTTTCAAGACCTTTAAGACTCCCACTGTCCTCTTGACATATAAGACTCCCTTGTCAAACATCCAAGAGATAGTGCGGATTCTAATCAAGAAAAACACTTTACCCAATTGGCCTAAGTTGGTCTTTGTTTTATCCAAAACATCACAACTTACCAATTTCAAATGTACAAGAGTAGAAAACTTTTACTCTTACATTTGACAAGTGTTTTAAACCTTCTTTAAGACATGTCGCTCAAATGACAATCTTGGAGTATGACTCTAAGACTTGTATTGGAATGAAGTATGACTCATCTTCTTGATTTAACCATTTCAACAATTCAAGTTCCTCTTCTTAGTCATAAGAATGCACTAAGATTTCCTTAGAGAACTAATTTTGATATGGTTTCTTAATCATTAAGATGATCACAAAACTGATACTAAAGTACTCTTCCATCTTTTCAGATATGAGAAACTTTTATCCTTCTGCCTAATTTGATTCTTCTTATTCGCCCTGCCATACATTGGAACCTTTTCCAATGTCTCAGAGTTACACTTAAGCTTGTAAGTATAATCATATTTACTGAGCTTTAGTAAACTATGACGAATAGTCTTATCAATCTTTTGTGGTGGACTTAATCAGTGCACAAGAATGTGTACTCGATCCCTTAGTCCTTTACTTGACTCACACATCCATGTGGCCGAGTAATTAGTCTTAATTTTCCAAAACTTGAAAGTTCTCATTCATCATGCTATACAACTTGCATGATTCCAAGTTCCGGTCCAATTGATACTTGGGTGATGAGAATCTTTCCTTATTTGGTAAATCTAGACATTACCACAAATGAAAGAATCAATTTCATATTTCCACTCTTGCTCTTAATGGAATCATATAAGCAACAATTTTTCCTCAAAAGCCATTGTAAGGATATTTTAAAATAAATAAAATCAAAAAATTTTTCTTTTATTTTAAAACTTTGCGGAAAAACTTATCCTTACAATCCATATGAAAACTTGTTGTTATCTATTCCTAAGCAATATCTCATAACTCCTAAGAAGTTGCTCAAGAATCCGATCTTCAAACTATGCGATAGAAATCCATCTACGCGATCAGATTCAGCATATTCTTTCTTTAAGTTTCTTCACTTTTCTTTGATTCTTAAAACATCACCATGTGACCCAGTCACATCATGTATCAGGAATCTCAGAATAGAAACTTAACAGAGTTAGATAGTGGTCTTTACCTGAAGTAGAGTCAAACTTATTGACTTTAACCTCCTTAGGTAAATTTGGCAGCTTTGCAACCAATGCCCCTTTCTTTGGCAATATAAACATATGGACCCTTTGATAAAGGTGCACAGGACTATCACAGACTTAGTTTTTCTCTTTACCATTTGGTCAACCGAGTTGACTATGGCCGATCCCTTTCCATTGGGAAGAGAATGCTTTTCTGGATATCCTGTGTCACTATTGTCAATGTCCATCAAGTTTTAAGGAAGTTGATCTTAACAAATAGATAAGATCATTAAGGGTCTTGTCATAGTCTGTTTCATAGGTGTCCCAAAGGAACTCACTATATGACTCAGAAAGTGATTGAACCACCAACTTTCTCAAGACTTTGACACCCAACTCTCCCGGCTTGTCAATATGTGACTACATCTCCAAGATGTGTTCACACCTAGACCTTGCCTTGCCAATAGGGCTTGAGTGACCTTAAACTTTTCAAGAACTTGTGGGTTGGGGAGAATAATTGGAGGAGGTGAAAGAAGTATGATTTCCAAAGGACATCATCTTCATTTAGGAAACCTTGTTTCACTAGATTTGGGAAGATCATAGGTGTCTATTACAGACATCTTTTGGGAGATATTCAAGATAGTTGATTTAAAGTCCTTAATATGACACCCAATATGAAATATTAAGGCTAGGACCCAACAAACTATTTTATAACTTAGAAGAGGTATGCCGTAATCCAAGCTATAAAATATTTGAAGGTAGGTGAATGACGATTCACCAATTTCCACCAAGATAAACGAAATGAATTATTAGGTTTTAATTGGTTTTGAAACTCCTAGATCTTTGAGATTCATTGAACTTTTCAAAGGCATGTTTCAATCTCGAGTGTGCCCTTCAGGTTTTGTGACTGGGATGCCGAGGATCACAAAACAAGGTGTGAAGTAACCATGCAAATCACTTGGTACCCTTAATAAATTACCCCTCAATCGATGTGCCGGTTAACCACACACGCTCCATCGATACTATGATAAATATTAAGTCACCCTTTACCTACCTTGTTAAGTCCAAGTTAGTGTGCCGGTTAACCACACACGCTCCACTAACGACTTAGACAAAGTGTAAAGTGTAATTTCATGGGTTAGCACCTTATTCACATTTTTCCTAAGTAACTAAGATTGGGTATTATTAAGAGTTTAGTTACTTAGTATTATCATTAATACTTTTAATGAAGGGAGAATTCTAGTCCTGTCAAACCCGTTCGGCTAACGACCCTCCACCAGTCAAGCAAGCGGTGGGTGAGAGTGGACACCCATTAAGTTGCCATTTTATAGGCAACAACCTTATACCCACCTTATAGACCGGCTTCGTGAATGAGGCGTACTAGCGGTAAGACTGACTTTACTCTTATACATATATATATTATTAACTTATAATATTATAAAGTATAAGGGTTGAATTTTAACTTTTAAAATTCTAAGGGCTAACTTGGAATTAAAGTATTCATAAGTGAAAACTTTACAAATTCCAAAACTTGAGGGCAAGTTTTGAAACTATTCAAAACTAATTAATTCCATAACTTATGTGTTTAAAGTAGTTTTAATCCAAAAACTCTTCAAGTTCCATAACTTGAGGACAAGTTATGGAAGACTTTAAACTAATAAAAGAATTAACTTTTCTTTATTTTATAACTTATGGAATTAATTAAGGTTACACCTTTTATTTTATTTTATTTTATTTTATTAAATGAAGAGACTCTTGGTCCTCCATAACTTGAGGACAAGTTATGGAGTCATAAAACCATTTAATTAGAACTAGACTCTTCATTTTTGTAACCTTTGCCAATTTTTATGAGTTTTATGATTCTTAAATGTGACTTTTCATATAACTTGAGGACAAGTTACAAAAACACATTTTAGAATCAATTCTTAGATTAATTTGGATTAAAACCAACTATCACATAATTTTATTCATTAATCTAAATTCACTCATAAAACAAGGTAACACAAAAAACTTTTGGTGATCCATAACTTATTCTTAAGTTATGGAATCCTTTAAAACATTAACACCAAATTTTGTAACTCCAAAAAAACTTTGAATCAATTTTTTTTTTTTAAAACCTTTTCATATCCATAACTTATGGAGGTTTCAAAAAATAAAACTCTTTAGATCAAACTTTTAAAACTAATAAAATAATCATATTATTTTATCTTTTATTAAATTTGACCTAATTCAACTCATAAAGCAAATTATTCAAATTTTACAAATAATTAGTTTTTCACAAGAACAAGTAATTATCTTAAAATTTGACAAACTTCATGTTTTTTTTTCAACTTTGAAAATATAATATTTGCATCAATATAACAGAAAACAACCCGTGGCTCTGATACCACTGTTGGGTTTTGAGCATTCTAACACTTCCTAAGTGTACATGCAACCCTAAATACCTTGGATCTATGTTTTCTCTATTATACATGCAAATAAGAACATCCAAGGTATTATCCTAATCTAGCATACAAAAACTATGAATGTAACAAGATAGAATACATACCTCTTGATGTAGCTTGATGTCTTCAAGCTTTAAGAGCTTAGCCCCAATAGTGTGGAAGCCTCAAGTGGAATCACAAATCACCAAGACACCTTGGAATACTTTAGAGAATATGATTACTTGGTTCTCTCTAGTGAAATTGGCTAGCCCTTCTTTAGTGTATCCACACTAGTGCCAATTTCACCAACCAAAGACATCTTTATATAGTATGGAGGATTAGGGTTAAACCCTAACACCCATGACCTTTCATTTCCTAGGATCCATGGGTTAAACACTCCATGGACTATCCATGAAAGCTTAGCCCAACCTAAATGAACTTGGCCCATTCCATATATATATAAGAGTCCATATTTAATTAGTTCCTTTTGATCACTTAATTAATTATAAATTAATTCTTGATCAATACTAATTAAATAATATGATTCCATATTAATATATTAGAACTTATAATATATTAATATTAATCATAAACATACTATTCTCAAAAGATTATCCATATAAATTGTGTCGGTGAAGTGCAACCCAAATGGACCATGCCGGGTCGGGTCAAGTACATACCAAATATAGTTATGGACTTAGACATTAATCCAACAGTAGGGGTGTGATGCCATATCGTGAATCCATAGCCAAGCTGGGTGAAGGAACAATTATTAACTCCACGCCGGAGTACTTGATATGAGATGCGAGCTTCGTTGCGTTATTCTTTAAGATAAACAAAAGGGATTCGGTAGTGTTGGAGGTGGATTAGGTTTTACAGAGAAAAGGAGAAGGAGACAGTGAAAGTTGTCGGCTGGTGGAGAGGATGAACTCGTTATTCCTTCCCGAACAACAACAACTTGATCAGAGAACGAAACCTGCAAACGAGGTCCAAGGTTTACATGGAAACCTTAAAAGATGGAATAAACCTAGACAATGGCCATTATAGATTGATAGATTGAAGACCTGGAGTGATCCCTTGTGAAGAAAGTTGTGCGATTACAGAGAGTCCTTGTTGACTGAATCCAAAGATTCCGTCAATGGCTCTATCGGGTTTGGTTAAATCCCCAGTTTGGAATGTGCTACATCTGGTTCATGAACTAGCCAAGTTAATTAGGGTTTTTTTAATGAAAAATGAAAGGGGTTAATGGATTGGGATGATGTCCTACCTGAGAAAACAAAGAAAAAGAAGGAGACCTCGCAGTTCAATTACGATTCACCTTCGAGGTTTACAGAGAGACGGGAGGTAGAGAATGAAAGGAGATCTAGAAGAGAGAGTATCAGAGAAGGGAGAGTGGATTGCAAGGATGAAAAGTAGATAGAAGATAAAAAAAAACAAGGCGCGTTTTCAAAATTTGGGGATTTCGTTTCCCCCTTCATTAACTAAAAGCGCATTTCATTAAAATTATAAAGCGACAGGTACAGATGACGCGCGTTTAAGATAAAGCGCCCTCCGTGTTTTTAATTTTTTTTCTTGAGACACTAAATTAAGGGCACGCAATAATGCGTGACGTAAATCCTTAAATTTTTTGGAGAGATGACACTATTTTAAGGGCACATCCTTTTGCGTATCATTAATCAGCGTGTGTCGTAAAAAGCGCGTCATTAAAGGTCTATTTTCTAGTAGTGAAAATATTTGAAGGTAGGTTAATGACGATTCACCAATTTCCACAATGAAAAACGAAATAGATTATTAGGTTTTAATTGCTTTTGAAACTCCTAGATTCTTTGAGATTCATTGAACTTTTCAATGGTATGTTTCAATCTCGAGTGTTCCCTTCAGGTTTTGTGACTGGGATGTCGAGGATCACAAAACAAGGTGTGAAGTAACCATGCAAATTACTTGGTACCCTTAATATTCACCCCTCAATTGATGTGCCGGTTAACCACACTCGCTCCACCGATACTATGATAAACATTAAGTTACCCTTTGCCTACCTTGTTAAGTCCAGGTTAGTGTGTCGGTTAACCACATACGCTCCACTACGACTTAATCAAAGTGCAAAGTGTAATATCATGGGTTAGCACCTTATTCACATTTTCCTAAAGTAACTAAGATTGGGAATTCATAAAAATATTTAGTTACTTTATATTCATCATATTTTTAATGAAGTTTTAAAGTCCTTGTCTTACCCATTCGGCAAACGACCCTCCACCGATCAAGGAAGCGGTGGGTGAGAATAGACACCCATTAAGTTGCCATTTTATAGGCAACAACCTTATACCCCCCCTTATAGACCGGCTTCATGAATGAAGCCTACTAACGGTAAACAACTTTTTCTTATGCATATATAATTATTATTAAACTTATAATATTATAAAGTATAGGGGTTGAATTTTACCTTTAAAAATTCTAGGGGTTGGAACTAAAGTTTTTAGAGTGAATTTACATGTTCCAAAACTTGAGGGCATGTTTTGTAACTTTACAAAAATTTTCATTTCATAAGTTATGAGTTAATGGTTTAATAAAATGAGTGACTTTTCATTTTATGTAACCTATGTGTTTCTTTAATGGTCTTTAAATGTGTGACTTTTGGTATTTTGATAATAGCAAGTTACAAATAATTCCTATGAACTTCTAAACTCATAAGTTCATGAACATGCATATCAACAATTTCAAGAATCATAAATTAACCTTATATGAAACTTGAAATTTTGATAATAGCTATTAAAAATGGATTAGCATAACCATTACACCATCTAAAACAAGTTTTATAACACCAAAGCAGTTTAGGGTAATATTTCTAGTCCATTTCCAGCAGCAAAACTCGAAAATCTGCATTTTGGGGCTCATACTCGTCGAGTGCATGAACCTACTCGGCGAGTAGGATGAGTTTACTCATGGACTCGGTGAGTTCATGCTGCAGAGTGCATAAAAACTGATTGTTTTTTCATAATTTTGCATCAAGTATCAAACAAAAAAGCCTAGGCTCTGATACCACTGAAGGGTTTTGAGCATTCTAACACTCCTATGGTGTACATGCAACCCTAGAAACCTTGGATCTATGTTTTTCTACGATACATGCAAATTTGTTTTTCCAAGGTTCATAAACTATCTATCATACATGGGGAACTTTTAAACATAAAAGATAGTAAGAAATACATACCTTTAGTTGCTTGAATTCCTTAAGAACCTTGTGAGCCTAGCACCTCAAGTGTGATGCCTCAAATGTCTCACACAATGCCAAATATGCTTGCAATAACCTTGAAAGAAATATAACACTTCTAAAATCAGCTATCTCCTCTTGTTCTCACTCTCTAGTGCCGATTTTGGTCTACAACATGTTGCTTATATAGTGTGTCATAATTAGAGTTACACCATGTAAACCCTAATCGTAATGACTTTTCATTTCTTGGATCCATGGGTTCAAAAACACCATGGAGCCTCCATAAAGCATCCTATGGGTTTTAGCCCAACTTTATAATCGATGGAACATTAGCCCACTATGCAAGTATGGATGATTTACACAATCAACCCAAATATTTAATTAGTCTTCTTTTGTTCACTTAATTAATTCCAAATTAATTCTTGATCAATACTAATTAAATAATATTATTAATATATTAGAACTTAAAATATATTAATAAACCTTAAGTGTTATTTCTCTCAATTTAGTCTATCTAAATGCATGATGCCATGCAAACCAAATGGACCATGCTAATCGGGTCAAGTACATTACAGAAATAGTTATGAACTTAGACACCTAATCCAACACATACCACATACCATACAACCATACATACTGCCTGACAGTTCTGGGGTGCCCGTCCTACCCATGTGAAGCCATTCTGGGGTGCTGACGTACCCATGTCAAGCCATTCTGGGGTGCTGACCTACCTATGTCAGGCCATTCTGGGTGCTGACTTACGTGTGTCAGGCCATTCTGGGGTGCCTGCCTACCCTCCGGTCTATCTCACCCAGTCACGGGGACTATTTCACCCCCTACTACTGTCATATATAATATATCATAATCATGATGTCAAACATATCTGGGGTGTTCGACCTACCCTTCGGTCCTAATGACCGAATCAGGGACTATTCCCCCTCCTACTACCACTAGCACATAGAACATATCATATTGGTACATAGAACACATCAAATAATAGCAAGCCATACAATTATCACATAGAAAATCATCTCCACTGTAATAAACTAATAGTGGGTCGGCCTTGGTGCCTTAGACCCACTTTTACTGGAAGGTAACTCACCTCAATGTCGTGTAGTGTCTGCACTATCCTCGATACGGAAATCAACTCTTGTTGACTCCTCGATCCCTACACAACATCCTTTCTAAGTTACTATTTCATACTCATAATCCCTACTAGGGTCAACTCAATGTCCAAGTCAAAGTCAAGGTCAAAACCTTGGTCAAAGTTAACTTTGGTCAAAGTCAACATCTCGTTGACTCGACTCACCTAGTTGGTCCACCAACTCGCCGAGTCCCACGTCCACCAAAGGCTACAATCCCGTCCCTACTCGTCGAGTCTAGCAAGAGCTTAACAAGTTCTCCTTTAACAAACATCAAGACCTTCTTCAACTACTCGCCAAGTTCGTCCTTGAACTTGTCGAGTTCATCTTCATCTGTATGAAGATATTTAGTCTATGACTCGACGAATTCTCCCTGTACTCATCGAGTTCGTCTTCATGTGGTTGGGACATTGCCTTGAATTTGCCGAGTTAGCTCATCCACTCCCCGAGTTCTATGATTTCCAGGTCCCTAAAGAGCATAGACAACTGAGTGATCTTCAATCTTATCATTTGGTCCTTTAACAAAAAGGATTTGGTGGAAAATACGTCCCGCCTCACCGAGTCCTATGAATGACTCACCGAGTACCTCTTTGTCTTACCTCCTAGGGTCCACATTATATGTAAAGCTACGAACTTCATGTCCATGCATGGGGTCCTTGGCTCAAGAATCCATAAAGATGGGTTTATATGTTGCATGGGTCTCCCATAGCCATAAAGTTGGCGCCTTTACACTGTGGGAACCCTTAATGGTTCCAGATCTGAATTACAAGTCCAAATATACATACAAATCCGAGTATAGCTTCTTTGAAGCTTAGAAAAGGTAGAAAATAGCCCCAAATGATGATCTAAGTAATGAATAGCCAATTTATCAACTTCATACCTCAAATGAGCAGGAAATGTGCCAAGACTTCTTGATCTACTTTCTCTCTCTTGATCTCCCAAACTTCCTTCTCCTTTTCCAACTTCAAATACACACAAAAGGCACCAAAGAGCTCAAGAAGGCTCAAATAAGGCTTAGGGTTTTGAGTTAGGGTTTTCTCTGGGTTGGGAGGGATGATGGGGGTTGATTTAGGAAGAATAGGTCGTTTAAATAGGGTGCAAACCCTATATATTAGGGTTTCATCCAGACAACTTCTACTCGTCGATTCAGTCTCCCGACTCGTCAAGTAGATCATTAAACTTCCCGGTGAAAATCGAGTCTACTCAACAAGTTGGGCCTCCAACGCGCCGAGTCCCAGAGCAAAACATACACTTACTTGAATTTAAATATGTACCGGGAACCAGGTGTTACATTAATATTTCACAATTAAAACTTTTAATAAAATTTTAAATTCCAAAACTTGAGGGCAGGTTTTGAAACTCTTCAAAACCTTTTGAATTCCAAAACTTGATGGCAAGTTTTGTAACTCTTCAAGACCTTTTGGATTTTAGAACTTAATGTTTCATAAATGAGACTTTTCAAGTTCCATAACTTAAGGGGTTTCAAAACCTCTTTAGATCAAATTTTTAAACTAATAAAATAGTCACATAATTTATCCTTTAGCAACTAGACCTAATTCTACTCATATAGCAAAATGATTCAAATTCTACACATAATTAGTTTTTCACAAAATCAAGTGATTATCTTCAAATTTGACAAACATCATTTAATTGGATGAGGATAATCATTACCTTATCAATAAAATTGAATTTTATGAGTCAAAACAATTTGTGGTAACAATCCTAATCCAATTCTGGCCAAAAAAACCGAGAAAATTCAAACAGGTGATCCAACTCATCGAGTTAGGAAATGGACTCGTCGAGTTCATCATCATACGACGAAACTCGTCTAGTCCACTCATGGGACTCATCGAGTCCAACATTCAGAGGACAAATATGTCTTTTTTTTTTTCAGCTTTGAAAATCAAACAATTGCATCAATATAACAGAAAACACCCTAGGCTCTGATACCACTGATGCGTTTTGAGCACAATAACATCTCTATAGTTCACATACAACCATAATGCTTTGGATCTAAATTTTCTCTAATTATACATGCAATTTCATTTTTCCAAAGCATGAAGCCTAACTAGCATACAACTTTGATAAATGAAATGTAAAAACAAGTTAGATGATTACCTGTTTGTCGTAGCTTGTAGAACTTGGCCTTACAAGAGCTTAGCACCTCAAGTGTGATGCTTCAAATGTGTCACAAACACCAAGAACAATGGAGGACAATGAGAGAGAGGTTGGAGGCACCAAAAATCGGCTAGCTTCTACTTAGAATGCACAAGTATCGATTTTAGGGCTAGGGGGTTACATATATAGTGTAGAATTCCAAAGGTCATTTGTAAACCCAAATCCATACACTTAGGCTTTGATCCAATAATTCATTTGGACTAACACTTCATTAACTTTCACATAAGCTTAGTCCATTACTAATCAATCATGTATAATTAGCCCAAAGTATATGTATCACTGAGTTACATAATCAGTCTCGTTAATTTAATTACTCTCTTTTGATCACTAAAGTAATTCCAAGTTAATTCTTGATCAATATCAATTAAATAATATGATTTCTAAATTAATATATTATACTTGCAATATATTAATAAATCACAAAAAACCTCTTTCTCAAATATCCATCCTATCAAATTGCTTCGGTGAAGGTAACCCAAAATAGACCATGCTACTATCAGGTCAAGTACATACGAATTATAGTTATGGGATTAGACACATAATCCAACACATATAGAATGTAGTTATCAAATACATAATATCTATGTGTAAGATGAAAGTAACTATGCACTCACTTGTTAAACTTATGACTTGAAACTCGGGCAGCGCTTCGCTTCTAGCAACTATCTTTTCCTTTGACGTAACCTAGTGTCATTATCACTAAGTCTTAGTCTAACATTTCTTACGACTAATTATTAGTCCATATTCATCGTTAATTCAAAGTCTACTAATCTATAATTGATAAGGTACAAACAGTTAAGCTCATGTCGGAGGTAGGGTGCGTTTGGTATATAGAGTATACTGTTTGGAATCCCACTTTAAACGCCTCTCAAAATCTAGCCTTGTCATCATCCCGGTAAGTAGATCAATCAGTATAACGACTTGGAATCACAGATAAATCTTATTTATATCCTCATTATAATGATTATAAACATAAATATAAGTCATAATTAAATCACGGTAAGCATAACTCAACTTACAGGTTGTTTAGCGAAAAATCGTACTTTACACGGGCATAAATTCAAAACTAAAAGCTCTATTTCTTGGGGCTTTCTAACGCTCAAGAGCTTCGCTACTAACAACTAGGAAGTACTAAAATAAGCCCTTGGGACCTTGGGAGGGTTTGAAAGATTTTGGATGAGGAGTTGTGAAGAAAATGAGTGCAAATCATTATCTATTTATAGGCTTCCAGGGGGTAGTACGTTGGGCGTAATGTGCCACGTGTCAGCATCTGGTCGCAAACCGTGTAGAGGAAGGGGGTGTGCCAGATCGCAACACGTGTCACACCCTCGTTTTCTGAAAATTAATTATCTTGTAAAATTCATAACTTTCGTATATGAGCTCCGTTTTTGACGTTCTTTATTTCCACGCAAAGCTATTGAAGAGATCTATAACTTTTGTTTAGATTCTCGTCGGTTTATTTTGACTTTATTTCTAAAGTTATATTTTAACAACCTTAAACTGTTAAAGCCCGTTAAAAATTCATAACTTTGTCATCCAATGTCTGTTTTTGACTGTCTTTATATGATTGAACTCCTATTAATGAGATCTTCAACTCTCATTTAGATTATTTCGGCTAAAAATTAACCGATCTAAAATTTGATTTCTAAACTATATACTACTAAGATGAATCTTAGAAAAATCAAAATTTCCTATATTGAAAACATATTTGGATATTCTCTATATGCAAACTCTCATTTTACCGAATACTATGACATTCGTTTAGATCATTAAGGCTAAACAACATTATATCAAAATCTCACTTTTTACGATATACAGAGCCATGTTGGTTTTGTTGGATTAGTGTCTAAGTCCATAACTATTTTGGTATGTACTTGACCCGATGGTGCATGGTCCTTTTGGGTTGCCTTCACCAAAGCAACTTGATAGGATGAATTATGGAGATAGAAGATTAATTATGATTTATTATTCTATTATGAGAATAATATATTAAAGGAGAAATCATATTGTTTAATTAATATTAGTCTAGAATTAATTGATAATTAATTTTGTGGCTAAAAGAGATTAATTAAACTTAAGGGACTGGAACTGTAATTACAATATAATTGCATTTGGGCTATAGATTACCTTGGAATAATAGGTTGGACGAATTCTATGGGGAAACCCATTAGAAATCGCCCAAGGGATATTCTAAAAGGGTTCATGGGCTGCTTAGGGCTTAAGCAGTCAAATTAGGGTTTCCTATTTGAAAACCCTAATAGCCTACATGTATATATAGTACCCTTAAGCCCCAAAAACGTGGCTAAGAGTTCCACTAGGGTTTCCACAGGTTTTGGGCAACGTCCTCTCTCCTTATTCTTCATTCTGTTGCTCTTGGTGTTTGTAAACCATTAGAGGAGTGACATTGTGACTCTAAGCTTTTTAAAGTCATTACAAGGAGAATTTGAGATTGTTAGTGCTACATAACAATCAAGGTAAGATCTAAGAACCCTTTCTCATGTTAATATGATTAATTGTATGCTAGAACTAGGGTTTAAAGTCTTGGATGAATTGCATATACAATATAGAAACCTAGATCCAAGCATTAGGGTTTGCATGAGCACATAGGATGTTCTTATGGCTAAAACCCATCAGTGTTATCAGAGCCATGATTGGTTTTTTATTGTATTGATGCCTAGTACATTCATTCATGTTGCAAGATCGACTTTTTGGCCATTTTCCTGACAAACTCTTCGAGTTCCAATGTGGACTTGTCGAGTAGGGTGAACTCGGCGAGTCCATAAGGGGACTCAGCGAGTTTAGCTGTCAGACAGGCGGATTTTCGGGATTTTTACCTATTTTGACTTAGGATAATTGCCATAATTGTTTAAAATTGATAAAATTCGAATTTTGTTGATCCCTTATGATTATCTTTGTCAAAATAAAAGATTTTGGTCATATAATTAGATAATTGTTACCTTATTTGATAAATGTTAAATTATATGAGTTATTTGATCATTATCTTACAAGAATTTGAACTAGATCTAATTAGATAACCACCAATTAATAGTTAATTGCCTTATTTGAATTATGTGATCTAGAATATTCTTGACAAAGTTTGGAAAAGTTTCAAATTAATCCCTTTAGTTTTTATAGTTTAAATTATAACTTAAAAGTTTTGGTTTTGAAATTTAAATAAGTTAAACCCTAATGTTTTGAAATGTTTCAAAACTTGCCCTTAAGTTTTGGAATTTAAAAGTTGATTAAAAGTTTAATTTAGAAATGTTAAATTCTAAAACCCTAGTATTGTTTTGAAAAGGTTCAAATCACGCCCTTATGGTTTTATTAATTAATTAAGGTGTATAATTAAAAGAGACTTAATAAACCCATAAAGTTTTGGTTTACATTTAATTAAATTAAAAGTATAATTTATTAAATTAGAACAGCTAGTATTTTAAAAGTGTAAAATACACCCTATACTATATATAACATTAAAAGTCTAGTATTATATATGTATGAGTAAACAGTCAGTCTTACTGTTAGTAGGCCTCATTCACGATGCTGGTCTATAAGGGCTGTTTAAGGAAATTGCCTATAAAATGG
This sequence comes from Lactuca sativa, assembly GCF_002870075.4. Classification (NCBI taxonomy): domain Eukaryota; kingdom Viridiplantae; phylum Streptophyta; class Magnoliopsida; order Asterales; family Asteraceae; genus Lactuca; species Lactuca sativa. The sequence continues at coordinate 312,532,194 of NC_056630.2, forward strand.
CGATTGAATGGGTATCCACTCTTAGCCACCGCACTCTTGACTAGTGGAGGGTCGTTAGCCGAACGGGTAGGATAGGACAGAAAGCTTCCATTATAAGTATAATGAAGTACAAAAGTAACTAAACACTTTTACAAATTCCCAATCTTAGTTACGTTAGGCAAAAGTGAATTGATGCAATTCCATGAAATTACACTTTGTGCCCTTGCGAAGACGTTAGTGGAGTGTGTATGGTTAACCGGCACACTAAATGGTTCTAAGCAAAGGTAGAAAAGGGTGACTCAATGTTTGTCATAGTTCGGTGGAGCGTGTGTGGTTAACCGGAACATCAAATAGATGATTGTAATATGTGGGGGCACCATGTAAGTTTGCATGGTTATTCACACCCGATTTGTGATCCTCGGTATGCCAGTCACAAACTAGAGGGACATATCGAGATTTAAACATGCCATTGAAAAGTTCAATGAATCTCCAAAGATCTAGGAATTTTCAATAGATTTAAAACTTAAATTTTGTTTTCGTTTTTCATGGTGGAAATTAGTGAATTGTCATTCACTTACCTTCAAATATTCTGCAACTAGATTACATCATCCCTTTTCTTGGTTGTAGAGTATTGTGTTAGGTCCCAACCTTAATATCTCATTTGGGTGATTTTTTAAGGACTCAATCAATCAACTAACTTGAATTTAAGTTTTTTTCTCCCGTTTTATAGATGTCAAAGTATGACAACTATGGTCTTCCCAAGTCCCGTGGAACAAGCTTTTCACATGAAGATGATATTCCACGATTCGATCGAGGAACACGAGATCATACTTCACTTCCTCCACCTCGTCCTATTATTCTCCCTAAACCACAAGTTCAAAAGATTGAAAAGTTCAAACTCACTCAAGCCCTTTTGACAAGTAAACATGAAGAATGAAAGTCAGTGTGTGCACACATCCTAGAGATGAAGTCACACATTGATAGTTTAAGAATGTTGGGATCTGTTATCTGTGAGGAGCTGGCTGTTGACTAGGTTCTTTAGTCACTTCTTAGCTCATATAGTGAGTTTATAAGAGAGTACTATATGATGAACCACGACGTAACCCTCATTGATCTCACCTATATGCTTATTGTTGCTGAATCAGCAATGTTTTCGTGCACTTGAAAAGCAAAGTTGATTGGTGGATCGGCCTTCCAGACCTCTATGGATATAGGCAACGGCAACGAAAGGCATTCCATGATCGAAAAGTTTGATCATAAGAGAAAGGTAAAGTTAGAAGTAGTTATGTGTTCCAAAAGAGTAAATTTGCTTTTATTGTCAAGAGAAGGGGCATTGGAGACGAAGCTGCCCTATTTACCTAAGAGATATAAGAGATGGGAGATTCAAAACGTATGGCTCTGCTTTAGGTAAAATCCATTAACTAACTCTCTTAAGTTCCTTTACTAGATTCTTAATACATGATGTGATAAGATTACATTTCGATGTCTTGTAGGATCGAAGAAAAGAGAGGAAGCTTAAGGGAAGAAGTGAGCGCAATCTAATCGTGAAGAAATGGATTTCGATCGCATTACTTGAAGATTAGAATCTTGAGCTACTACTTGGAGTTAGAATAAGATTGCTAAGAAATATGTATTAACATAGTTTTTCAATTGAATTGCATTGTAAGGATAAATTTTTTCCGCAATAAAATAAATTTTGATTTTTTATATTATTTATTTATCCTTACAATGGCGTGTATGAAAAATTGATGTTTGAAAGTTTCTATTATTAGCAATAATGGATTTGATTCTTAATTATGTTATTTGTGGAAAGGTCAAGAATTTACCAAATAGGGAAACTTTCTCATCGCCCAAGTTTCAATTGGATAGAAACTTGGAATCATACAAAAAGTATTGCCTGATGAATGAGAAGTATCATATTTTGAAATTAGACTAATTCGTTGACAAAGTGTCGAGTGAAGGACTAGGAGATCAAGTACACAAGGTTGTGTGTTGATCAAATCTACCACAAGAGTGACAAAGATATCCGTCATGATTTACTAAAGGTTTAGTGGATATGATTATACTTATAAGATTAAGTATAATTCCATGTTGATTTGAAATAGTTTAAATCAATAGCAGAATGGATAACAAGAATCAAGTAGGTAGAAAGATAAAAGTTTCTCTATTGTAAGAAGAAGGGAGAGTACCTTTATTATGTTTTATGATAGGTCTTAATGATTAAGAGCCATATCTCAATTGTTCCACTAAGTGTGTCTTAGTGCAATTGTATGTCTGAGAAGAGGAATCAAGAATTGAAGAAATGGTTAAATCAAGAAGTCAATCATACTTCGTTCCAAAACCAAGTCTTCGAGTTAAGATTGTGACAATGAGTGACAAGTCTTAAGAAGGTTTATAACATTCATCAAATGTGGAATTTGAAAAAGGGTTTTCTTATTACTGGACATTTGAAATTGGAAAGTTGTGATGTCTTAGGTAAGACAAAGACCAAATAGGACCAATTTTGTGAAATGTTTAGTCTTGATAAAAGCTACACTAACTCTTGAATATTTGTTTGTCGAAGAAATGTTGATTGAAAAGAGAATCTTATATGTCAAGGAGTCGGTGGGAGTCTTAATGGTCTTGAAAAGTTTCAAGAACTAATCAAGAATAAACCTTATCGATCATCACTAGCACATGACTTGAGGTTTACAACCTATCGTGTTGACACTATCTTGTTTCTGTGCTGTTCCGATTAAGTTAATTATGTATGTAAGTTCTATGAGTTTTCATTTGAATGCATAAAAGGCAAGCACCTTGATCAATGAAAAGTACATTGATAAAAAAGGGTGAGCTGCTTAACTACTTGGAAGACATGGTGGGCAGCCGTGTTACCATAAGGCAAGAGATCAAGATTGAGAAGGTTCGGTCCATATGAATTTGGATTTGTCGCAACTTTGGTTTTGAAAATTCATGTGGATAGGAACACATACACCATTAAAATCTAAGTGTCATAAGATTTCCTCCTTCATAAGAATGACTGTAAGGAAATGCTTTCGCTAAGAGAGATTTTAAGAAGATAGTGATTGTGAAAATTGTATTCTCGAATTCGATTATGGTTACGGTATCCCTTTCCATAATTCGAATTGTGAGATTTGGAAATTAGTCTGAATTGTTTAGACACACATATGAGCTATCTAAGGCAAAGGATTATCATTTCAAAGCTAGTGGGAGCATAAGTGTTATGCTTATATGATAATAATCATCATGATAGTGGGAGCATAAATGTTGTGCTTGTATGATTATTAAGGCAAGTATTGCAAGTTAGCAATATTAATTATAGAAAACAAGAGTTATACTTTGCAAAGTCGTAAGGGTTGAATAGTTGTTTTGCTATAATTAAGGGAGAGAATATTATGCTTCATTTTAAATCTAAAGGCTTAGGTTGTGAAATGTTAATAAATTTAGTCAAGAGTACATTGTGCGTTCTCAAAATTTCGATTATGATTGTGGCATCCCTCTTCATAGTTCGAATTGTGAGAATGTGACACATAAAATATTATGGCAAAAGATTGATAAAGTATTGTATCTTTATGTAAGACATTATGCATTGTATCCCATACGCTTCGGGTAAAGGATCGATTGCAGATGCTATAATATTTGACCATTCTAAAATTTTCCAAATGTCTAGCGCATTTAGAGGGAAAAAGGACAAGAATCGGTTTTCACTAAGATAATTAAACAACTATCCAAGGACGATCCAAAGTTAGCTGAGGATTGGTCGCTTGTGAGTAGTTGGAAGTATGGTATTGGATGGACCATATCAACATTATTATGGATAGATAAGATTCTATTAAGAATGATTTGTCATATGGAAAATATGGAAATGTTTCCATATTGGGAGTTGGATATTGAGAATCTATATTAGAAACCTATTATGCAAGAAGGATGTTCAAAGGAATGTACTTTGAGTGAGAGACATCATATCCATAGAATTGTTTCTGATAGAGATTACCCAAGTCTTGATGATTTTGATCTGTGACTTTATGAAAGAATCATTGCATAAAATGTTAGAATTTGATATTCTTATACTTATGATAAGGATTGGGAGTTGTGAAATGAGTATGATTGGAAATGTGTTCATTTGATCTATTTCACAAAGTAAGGACCGTAGGTAAACATTGTGTGCATGCCGAGAGCATAGGACAAGTGTAGTAATAATTCAAGTAAGAAGTTGATTACCCGAAACAACAAATAATGAGTAATCAATATGGTGATTAAATAAAATGTTTTATTTATACCCAATGTTTGGGGTCATATGGGATTAATATTATTCTTGTGTTTCACTTTGCATGTTTTGACTTCCTAAATAATTAAATTGGTTCAGAACAATCAAATTATTCGAACGGACCACAGTCGTTCATATGTTGGAAGTAGGTATGAATGAAGACTGTCGTGAATTGGTGTGTGGATTGTCTAAAGTTTATTAGACATAAGCAAATGTTTGATGCAACATTCATGAGTGCTTATTAATATGAGTTTGAGCATTGGATTAAACCCGCGCTCACTTGGATCACTTCATGGATTTTATCATGAGTGATTGGTGAGACGATAACATCTTATATTCTTGAAACCGAGATGTGTGAGTTGTATCATGCGAGTCGATTACACATTGATAATATATAAATGCACCAGTAACTTCGTGTCATAAAACATATTGTTGTGTGTGATTCGGTGAGTGAGTGCAAGCAAGCATTGAATCAAATTTTATCCGTTCCTTTTATCCAAAGTAGGATGAAAGCGATATCTTTGGGCCCTCGATGAATTAGTGATGACACCCTAAGCACTTGGCCAAGCCGAGACTAATTTGATGTGTTCAAATGTAGTCTGTTGTCAGTCATCATAAATCGGAAATCGAGAAACAACACATAGACAGAGAGAATGATTTAAATCCATGTCTCAGTCTATACGATATCTAGAATGGAGGAATATATGATTCCTTATCTAAAGGATGCGTATCTGATAAGATTAGAGTTGACAGCGGCTTTTGAAAGCTACGATTGCAGATCAGGATCTGAAGTCATACGCATAATAGTTATTAGACTTATCCAAGTGGGAGACTGTTGGATTAGTGTCTAAGTCCATAACTATTTTGGTATATGTACTTGACCCGATAGTGCATGGTCCTTTTGGGTTGCCTTCACCAAAGCAACTTGATAGGATGAATTATGGAGATAGAAGATTAATTATGATTTATTATTCTATTATGAGAATAATATATTAAAGGAGAAATCATATTGTTTAATTAATATTAGTAAATAATTAATTGATAATTAATTTTGTGGCTAAAAGAGATTAATTAAACTTAAGGGATTGGAACTGTAATTATAAGATAATTGTATTTGGGCTATGGATTACCTAGGAATAATAGGTTTGACGAATTCTATGGGGAAACCTATTAGAAATCGTCCATGGGATATTCTAAAAGGGTCCATGGGCTGCTTAGGGCTTAAATAGTCAAATTAGGGTTTCTTAGTTGAAAACCCTAATAGCCTACATGTATATATAGTACCCTTCAGCCCTAAAAACGTGGGTAAGAGTTCCACTAGGGTTTCCACACGTTTTGGGCAGGCTCCTCTCTCCTTATTCTTCATCCTCTTGCTCTTGGTGTTTGTGAACCATTAGAGAAGTGACACTTGTGACTCTAAGCTTTCTAAAGTCATTACAAGGAGGATTTAAGATTGTTATTACTACATAACAATAAAGGTAAGATCTAAAAACCTTTTCTCATGTTAATATGATTAATTGTATGCTAGAACTAGGGTTTAAAGTCTTGGCTGAATTGCATGTACAATAGAGAAAACTAGATCCAAGCATTAGGGTTTACATGAGCACATAGTATGTTCTTATGCCTAAAACCCATCAGGTTTAACAGCGAAACTTCAACAGGTCATAACTTTTTCATTATAAGTTGAATTTAAGCATCCTTATATGTATGAAATCCCTCTCACATATACTATGACTATTGTAAAGATTATTTGTCCTAAATAATCTTCTATCAAAAAGTAATTTTTAATGCTTATTATCTCTAAATTGACTAGCCCAAATTTGCGGGCGTTACAATTATCTCCCCCTTAGGATGATTACATCCCAAAATTATCAAAAAAACATGGCTTGTATAATGACTCCACACATTACCTTTCCGTCCTAGGTGATAACCGTAACTCTCTTGTATTTTCTAACGAGTTTCTAACTTTTACACTTCTTGACCGTTGATGGTCCTACAGTTACTCTTCCTTCTAAATTTGATCACCGTTGGAGGTTCCTTCTATTTTTAACCTAAAATAATTTCCTTACTTCGACTACCGTAACAAAACAATAGGTCATGTTCTAATAACCTCTCAATGTATGATGCAACAGATAGACTCGGGTCTTTTTGAGTCAGATTACAGAATGGAAGATACCTTCTTTCATGTTCTAATGTGATATAATCACATTCTAGCATGTAGAAGTTCTAGCTATCAGCTTCTTACTTTAATAGCAATCACGATACTTCTATTGATCGCTTCGATTATCATTTACTTCAATCTTCTGGCTTAAGTCGATAGCTACATCAAACTTGCTTCTTTGAACCAAGTAACAAACTTATTTTAGCCGAACAAGATTTGATATGACCACTAGCGTCAAAATAACAATCATCCTCTTAGTCATTACCGAAATGATGGTAACAACATATATGAACAAAACGTAATCAATTACAAGTGCCTTAGTAACCTTGTGACTCTTCCTGATCCATATATGAGTCAGGTGCCTCTGGTAGTATAGGCTTCTACAAACTTTCACACCTACTCATACTCATCCCAAGTTTTGCCTCACAGTACCCAAGTTCTTATTTCCTAAAATCAAAAAACGATTTAAGACATATGAATAAATTTTTTCATAAACTCTATTAGGACTTTTTCCATGCGTATCTTCAACAACAAGTTTGCTTAAACTTCATTGGTGGTGGAAATGCTAGATGATGGGATGACTTTAGGGATTACACGAAAAGTTTTATCATCGATATCTTCTGGTAGGTGTCATTCACTATTGTAAGCCTCCTCATTTCCTCTTTTGCTCAGTTTAACATGGTTCACATTTTTTCATGAACTTATGCCTTTTTGATAGGTTCAGGTGCAGGTGCAACGACTGATGCATCTCCTATCACATGCTTAGGTTCAAGCTATCGAGTTCTGCTAATATTTCCTAGTCTGCCACGAGTCCTTACTATGACATTCTATACACCAAAATAGGCGTACGACGTATCGAGATGAGAATATAGATAGGGAAGGTTTCATTTATGATAGACGAATAAGTCCACCATATTACACCGAAAAGTTACATGCTAGTTATAATACCGTAATTAAACGTTTAGAAACCTGAACACATAAAATTTCCAGATACGGTTGGCAATAGACCATAGATCCGATCAAACAATAGCATCCTAAAGCATATAAGATATCTTATAGCTAAAACATTAATCATTTATCACATAAAAATAATTTAGGCGTCTTTCCTAAAATAAGCTAGTGCTTGTGTCTATTCAGACATATTTCCTAAATATAGCAGACACTCATCTCATAATCATCGCTTAGCATTCTAAGTTTAAGTCTAGAAATCCTACAAATTCCTTGTTCGCTTAAACTAATTCTCTGATACCAACTGTGACATCCCCAATTTCATGGCCATAAAAGACCGATTTATTTATGCTTATTTAAAATCAGAGTATGTTTTTTGAAGAGTAATATTGCGGAATTCGTTCCAAAAAATATGATAAAGATATTATCAAAGCATTTCTGAAGAAATATATTTTATTTGTATTAAAAACATTGGGATGTCATCATTAATAAAATACATAAGCATAAATGGAAATAGTACAATCCTTACAAACATCTATTATTCTACTGGACTATAATCCATAAATCTCTCATGTGATCATCACACTTGTGCTCTTGTGCCACTACCAGTAATACAAGAAACTGTGTGGGCCAAGCTTGGGATCTTGATGAGCACATAGGGTTTACAATCTCATTATTATGATTACGCTTCGTTACAAATACCCATTTATAACCAATTAGTTTAACAGTGGGTGGTGTTGGAGCAATGGGTTCGAACACTCTTCTTTTCGCAAAGGAATCCAATTCTACATGGATTGCCTATTTCCGTTGAGGCTAGTCCATTCTACGTTGACACTCAAAAATAGTACGTGGTTCCATTACACCATTGCTGATAATGTGAGTGGCCATTGTGTATATGAACACATCATCGATGACGGTCTCGTTTCGCTTCAAAATATCGTCTAAGCTAGCATACTCGACAAGTATTTCAATACTATCGGGATGATGAGGAATTTGTGATTCATTGGGAACACGCTCTTCTAATACATTCCCGTGATCTTAATGATATTGTGTGGCAAAATGGATGCAACATGATTTCTCTTTTTTGAGTCAGAACATCCTTGGAACTGACCGATCATCTTTTTTCTTGGGAAGAATGGAGGACTGGACTACCGATGGTAGCATCCTTTGCACGGTGTGTACAACCAGTTCAACATGTTCAAATAGAACATGACGTCTCACAGGGACGTCTATCCTTGCATGCACATTTGTAGTAAGTATATTTGATCTCGTGACATTTGCTAAGTCATTAAATGTGTCTGGTAGCTAATTAGCAACATTTTGCAGACTTCAGATTACTTGCACTTCCTTATCATCATGTGCAGTTGAGGGATCCATATGAGACATATTGTGTACATGCCACATTGTTTCACGTCGTTCCTCATCAACGTTAACTTGAAAATATCCCTCTAACGACTGCAAGATTGTATCATCAAAGTCACAATCCACATGTCTAGCATTAAAGAGATCGTTTGTCAAGGGCTCTTAATAACATATGATGGACGGGGATTCATAACCAACATATATTCCGTATTGTTTCTGAGGTCTAAATTTTGATCACTTTTGAGGTTCAATTGAAATATTGACTAAACACCCAAATACACGTAGAGATGAGATATCAGGCTCATATCCAGTTACCAGCTAGTATGCAGAAAGCGGTTGGGTGGCCATGAGCCTCAGACAAGCAAATGCACCTGCATGCAATATTACATAACCCCATGTAGAAATGGGAACTTTGGTGCACATAACCAAAGTTCTTGAATTTATTTGTTTCTATTTAATTAAATATTTTGCAAGTCCATTTTGGGAATGAACATACGCAAAGGGGTGTTCAAGATCCATGCCCAATGTCAAATCAATAGTTATTGATCGTTTTCGACGTAAAATCCCTGACATTATCAAGTCGAATTGACTTTATTGGATAATTGGGATGATGGGCCCTCAGTTTAATTATCTAGGTTAGGAGTTTAGGAAATGCTACATTCCTTGTGGATAACAAAGCGACGTGTGACCATCTTGTTGATCCATCAACCAATACCATGAAATATATAAGTGGTTAGCATGTTGGTTAAATTGGTCCAAAAATATCTCCTTTAATTGTCTCAAGAATAAAGGAAACCACTTTTGTAGGTTTTACGTGAAGTGGTTTGAGATGTGTCATTCCAATCGAGCGTTCTTGGAATAGGCTTTTCGGATTAATCACAAAATTCTGTCCTCCGAGAGGATGCCCATGAGATGCATTCATTGTTCGAATCATCGTATTTTTACCCAGGTGTACCAACCTGTAATGTCCCAAAAATCATAGTTAACTTTTCATTTTAAAAGAACTTTAACAATACAAATGATTTGTTCCAAAACCAATGAAAGCATTTATATCAATTGAACATCAGAGTAAAAATCATAAATATACAAATGCGAAAAACCTATGGGGATGTTGTTGTGTAGTCACGACGGGCCCTTCCCATTAGTACGTAGCTTAGTGTATTCCCCAAAATATCGTATACCATACATACAAGTGCCATGGGCTACCCCCATGTGTTTTCCTTGGCATGTGATGGGCTACCATACATACTTCTGTAAACCGCCATGTCATTGATGGGTTTTATCCAAAAGAACATCATATGTGCTCATGCAAACCCTAATGCTTGGATCTAGGTTTCTCTATTGTACATGCAATTCATCCAAGACTTACAAACCCTATATTTAGTGTATATATTTTGAAATTGATACAATAAATAAGATCTAGATGATTACCTCTTCTTCAAAGCTTGAATCTTCTTGTCCTTGGAGCTTAGAGTCACAAGTGTCACTCCTCTAATGGCTTACAAACACCACAAGCAAGAGGAAGCTAATTGAGAGGGAGGGGAGAGTGAGAGAACTAGATCTTTGTGCAGGGACAAGGTTTGAGAACTCAAACCTTGAATGAATGCTTGAGATCAATGTCTGCTTGCAAATAAATGCTCAAGTCAAGGCTGGAAAGACCAGTCAAGTCTTAGATAAATAATTCAAAAAATGATCAAGATATTAAGTACGAATAAGTAAACAATGATCAAGGAAAGATCAATAAATGAACAACAAGAATGTATTTGATGTGATAAAGATAAAAATGCCAAAAGTGAGAGAATAGATCCGTCATTGACTTGTATTGAATGCTCCTATATATAGGAGAGAGTATTACAGCGAATTAACCAAGTAACTTACATAGGACTGGACAAAAGAACTATTTCTGACATTCTAATTGTCTATGAGTACAAAAAGCTAAGTCCTATGAGATGTTACATCAATACAAATATAACAAATGACAAGAGACAAAATAGCATTCTTTGGATCAGCAAGCATTCCGGATGTGAGAGACACTCCGGAATGGATTTCTTCTCTTCTTGTTTCTTCGCACCTTTTCTCCTACTCCGGATATGTTCCGGAGCATCTACTTATTCTGAATCTACAGCCTTCGGAATATGCTTAGGAATTCTAGAGGTTCACTTTCATGTTCAAAAAATCTCCCCCTAAGTGAACTTAGCAATCCAATAAGTTCAGTTCATTTCTCCCTTGATGAAGGTGTAGGCTCGGAACAGCCAATCACGGACTTCAACATACGATTCCTGACTCACAAACTTTGCCTTAATGTGTTCCGGAGCATCAGACTTGGATGCACACGAAATGAACTTCTTAAGTGCTTTGGTAGGGATCAGCTGTTTGTCTATAACTCGGAAGTAGTCCTTCTTGTTTGATTTTCTTGTAGTGTAGACAAACCCTAGAACAGGCTCTTCAATGGGACCATCAACAAGGAGTTCAGCTTTCGGAAGGATGAAGTCAATTTTCAGAACAAATTGTTCTGTTCCGTAAAGATGACCAAGTTCATAGTCTCTTTGGCTGAACTCTGCAACATAATCTTTTAAGAAGCTTAAAGCAGCATGATAGGCTCCGATACTGAGGTCATCCCATTGATTTTCTCTGAAGTATGCGACTAGGGTAAGAACATCGTTCGAATTCATGGAGAGGAAATCCGCATCGAAAAGAGTCCGAGGAACATGTTTGTTCCGGAAAATGTGAAACTGAAACAATGTATAATTTAGTTCAAAATTTACTAGGATTTTTCTTCCGAAGCCCGAGACCTGAGTGATCCTCTTCTTTGACCATACGTCCTTGAATGGCAAGGCATTCTTAGAATAGAACGTATCAAGTCTTTCTCTTTCTGTACGCGTGATTACTTCAGGAGGATCTGTAGGATGGAGTGGAGCGAAAGAGGAAGATCCAATTGCTCAAGATCACTTGTGGGAATGTCATAGGACATGACCGGATTGATTCGGTGATCTTGGAGGATGCCTTCATGGCAAAGAGGAGATATCACACGCAATGGATCAGGATTATCTTTTAGAGCCTGAATCCGAATGCTTTCTTCAAGGGTGTAACATCCGGATTCCAGGTACATTATTTATTCATTTTATTTTGGAGATTTTGGAAAGACTCGGCGAGTTGATGCTTAGACTCGCTGAGTAGAGTCGCGAATTCCATCCGGATTAATGACCGGACTCAGCGAGTCGAATAGTGGACCCGGCGAGTCCATGTTGTTCAATGAAACCCTAATCCTCGGGGTTTGAGGCCTATTTAAAGGGGCTTATAGCCACCAATTGCGGCTACCAGACCCCTGAGTGAAACCCTAGCGATCTAGAGCATTTGTGAGGAAGAAGAGGCCATTTTTGATCCTTGTGTAGGTGTTTTTGCAAGAAGAAGGTGACCAAGGCAAGAAGAAGCTGAAGAGGGTGCTATTCTGTGGATTTCAGAGATTAAGGACTTCGCATTGAGGTATATATTCGATCCTTCTTCAGTTTTGGGTGTTAATCTTTTAGAGTTAAGGTTTCTAGCCCATTTAGAGTAAGAATGATTGTGCAATTGGGCCCTTCTTGTGTTGAGGATTCGAATGTGGATCCAAAGAGGTCCAAAGACCTAAACCCCTTGATCTTTATGGGGTGATATGGGGTGATATGAGCTTATGGTGACATATTAAGGCCATTTCTTCAAATAGAGCCATTAGGTCTTTGCATGGGTATCAAGATCAAAACTTTACGTGTTTATATTGCTTAAGGAGGCCAGATGTATGAGTTAGAGAAACGGATCTGACCTCAGGAGGTCATTTGAGCCCGATCATGGCAGGAACTCGCCGAGTACCAAGAGCAGACTCGATGAGTAGGGTTATGGTTTCCCCATAGTTCACTCAGTGAGTACTCGCCGAGTTGGGGGAATGACTCAGTGAGTCAGAGGGAATTACAGGACTGGAGTTCAAGGCGGAACTCGCCGAGTTCATATTGGGACTCTGCAAGTTGAGTAGGGCTGGCCCCACGATTCATGACAGGTGTAACCCATCGAGAAGGAGAAAGACTCGACGTGTCATGCGAGTCTAGAGGGTCTTTTGACCGTTGACTTTATCGACTTTGAAGGTTTGGTCAACAATGGGGCCTTTGTGTCAAGTGAGGGATAAGATGGTCTTTTACCCTTCTGAGGGTGCCAATAGAGGGTTGAGTCTAGTCTCGAGAGTTATATTTATGAGAGTATTTACTTTATGTGATTAGGCGGAGGCTAGATCATATTTCTACCGAGTCAGAGATTTACCGAGACAGCTGAGGTGAGTCTTGTCACTATACTTTACCTAAAGTGGTAACAAAGTTATGTGTTAGCGTATTGTTGAGTTATGTGCCAGTGTATTTGTATGCTATTTATGTGTTATTGTGATATATGATATGCATAATTCAGAGTTTCCAGAGATAGGACCAGTGGGTCCATAGAGTTAGGGCTAGAGAGCCCACAGAGAGTTGGGACTGGAGGGTCCCACTCAGACACACTGACCAGAGGGTCAGCAGAGCTATAGCCTGGAGTGGCTAATATGAGTTAGAGTGGTATTTTGGGGAACTCACTAAGCTTTTATGCTTACAGTGTTATGTGTTATGTGTTTTAGGTACCAGTGATGTTCGCGGGAAGGCGCCAGCATGATCTGTACACACACTCGTAGAGTTTATGATGATTTGATCTTGGGATTTATAATGAGATAATGTTTATACAATATTTTTCTTAAAAGTAATTATGAATGCATTTGTATGGTTTTAAAAAGCAAAAAATTGTTTTAAAATTTACGGTGTTACAAGTTGGTATCAGAGCGTTGGTTTGAGGGATTCAGATGCATATTCGGGCGCATCTAAACTCAAACGGAGGATTTGAGAAATTTTTTGATAACAAAACAATTTTTAAAAGAGTGAAAAGTCTTTTGAGACAAACAGACCAGAGTCATGTGTATGATCAGCCAGCGCCCGAACGGTAATTTCCCAAAATACCCTTGCAATAAGTGTTATGAGATACATTATGTTATACGATGAGCTATATTATGCATGTTAGAGTAGACTAGGTATTCTTATTAGGACTAGAGTGGCCTGATATATGATGCCTTAGTCTAGGAGTTTTACTGCTAGGGATGATGGAGATTGTTTAGATAGTAGCGAGGAGCTTATGAGAGATCAACTAGTGAGTATGATATGAATTAAGAGAGTAGAGTACTTGGAATTTGGGACTCTGGGAGGAGGACTTGGGGTGAATGCTGATGTGGTGTGGACCAGAGATCAAGTAGGAATGGCATATCGAGTGTGTGTGTACACTCGAGCGAGTCTCTGATATCTTGTGTTGTATTTTAGAGAGACATCATGGTGGGGACACACCACAAGCCAGGGACTAGTGAGGGGGGTGTGAGCGACGAGGAGCTCCGCCAGATGATTCATGATGAGGTGGCTGCTGCCATCCGCGCTGAGATTCCAGAGATGTTCGGGTCTACCAAGACCACCCTAATAGAGACATTTGACGAGAGATATGCTGCTCTTTCTGATGCTGTTGTTGTTGCGGCCACTGCAGCTGTAGCTGCGGCCGGACCGCAAGGTTGTGATGCGTTGCTGTTCCGGGAGTTCAGCAACACAAAACCACCGAAGTTTGATGGGACCCAGGACCTAATTGCGGGTATGAGGTTGATCTCAAACATTGAGGGGTGTTTCTTCACTTGGTCGTCTCCTGAGCATTAGAGAGTCCGATTCGCGTTAAACCAGCTTGGCTTGGGAGCGAAGGACTGGTGGAAGTTTGTGACGGCGCATTATTCACCTGCTGAGTTTGCCATAGTGACCTGGGAGAGGTTCACTGCTATGTTTCAAGATGAGTACGTTCCCCAGGTGGAGAGGGAGCATTTGGCCCAGGAGTTTCTGGCCCTCAAGCAGGGTATTGAGTCTTTTACAGTGATTACGAGGATGTTCCATGAGCGGGTGATGTTCTACTCAGAGCACGTGTCCTCCGAGCAGGCACGTATGAGCCGATATCTGAGCATTTTGAGGAGAGATATACGGGAGTTCGTGGCGAACTCGACGTATCGGACATTTGCTAAGCTTCAGGCTAATGCTCGGAAGAGGGAGATAGAGCTGGAGACTCAGGATAGGGAGGTGGCTGAATCTCAGGGGAGGGATCGGTGACCGACGCAGTCTCAATCGGCAGCCAAGCGGGCCAGGCCCGCTGATTCGAGATCTGGGAGTCAGAGGGGCCGCACTTGTGGAAAGTGCGGCAAGAGCCACGATGGGGTGTGTAGAGCGGGGTCTTGCTACAAATGTGGCAAGGAGGGGAATATGGCCATGGATTGCCCCAAGGGGCTTGCAGTATGCTTTCACTGCAACCAGACCGGACACTAGAAGGCAGAGTGTCCACAGTTGCGAGGGACAGCTCAGGGAGCATCTTAGGGATCGACCCCTGCTGCTATCAAAGCTACTGAGAGCCGGCCAGTGAAAGCCGAGGCACCGAAGGCACGAGGGAGCGCCTTTCAGTTCACCACGGAGGAGGTCCGCGCAGAGCCCTATGTCATGGCTGGTATGTATTCTTTCATGTATTTATTTTGATGTTTGAGATATTGTGTTTATATTATGTTATGCGTAGGTACGTTTCTTGTGAGTTCTGTACCTGCTTTGGTGTTATTTGACTCAGGTGCGAGTCGGTATTTTGTATCTTTGGCTTTTAGTCAACACATCAGTATTAGTCGAGAGGTGTTGAGTTGACCTCTGAGAGTTTCCATAGCTGACGAGAGGGCGGTGTACGCCACCGAGGTGAACCGTGGATGTGTACTCGAGATTTTCGGCGTTGAGTTTCCGATTGATTTAGTTCCTATTGCGATGGGAGATGTATGTGTCCTCGTGGGCATGGACTGGATGAGAAAATTTGGAGTGGTAATCGATTGCGAGAGACAATTGGTGACCATACGAGACCCTAGTGGGGGAGTTCTTACGGTGTACGGCGAGGGTACACGTTCCGGGTCAGCATTTTGTTCGGCCGCTAGAGCAAGGCAGAGTCTACAGCAGGGTTGTAGTGGGTTTGTGGCGTATGTGATTGATACGAGGGTTGATTTAGGGAGGCCGATGACAGTTGAGGAGGTTCCGAAAGTACGAGAGTTCTCGGAGGAGTTGCCGGGCGTGCCTCCTGAGAGGGAGGTAGAGTTTCGTATCGATTTGGTTCCGGGGGCAGCACCTATCGCCAAGGCGCCCTATCGCCTTGCACCTCCAAAGATGCAGGAGTTATCCTCGCAGCTTCACGAGCTACTGGGGAAGGAGTTTATTCGGCCGAGCAGTTCGCCGTGGGGAGCGCCTATCCTCTTTGTCAAGAAAAAGGATGGTTCACAATGGATGTGCATTGATTACCGGGAGTTGAACAAGTTGACGGTCAAGAACCGTTACCCGTTGCCGAGGATCAACGATTTGTTCGATCAATTGTAGGGAGCATATTGGTTCTCCAAGATTGACTTGAGGTCTGGATATCATCAGATGAGGGTGCGAGATGAGGATATCCAGAAGACAACATTCAGGACTCGTTATGGGCATTACGAGTTCGTGGTGATGCCTTCTGTGCTCACTAATGCATCGGCAACATTCATGGATCTCCTGAACAGGGTGTGCAGGCTGATGTTGGACCGCTTGATGATGGTGTTCATCGATGATATATTGGTGTATTCGAAATCCAGAGAGCAGTATGAGGAGCACTTGAGGGAGATCCTTGGAGTTCTGAGATCGGAGAGGCTTTACGCCAAATTCTCCAAGAGTGATTTCTGGTTACGGGAGGTCCAGTTCCTTGGGCACCTCGTTAACCAGAATGGGATATTGGTCGATCCGGCCAAGATTGTGGCAGTGAAGAGTTGGGAGGTGCCGAGATCCCCCACCGAGATCAGGAGTTTCCTAGGGTTGGCTGGCTATTATAGGAGATTCATCAGGGATTTCTCTAAGATCGCCGTGCCACTCACCAAGTTGACCCGGAAGGGTGTTGCTTTTTCATGGGGCCCAGAGCAGCAGGCCTCCTTCGAGACACTTCGCCAGAGACTATGCGAAGTCCCGGTGTTAGCCCTTCCAGAATGGATGGAGGACTTCATAGTGTATTGTGACACGTCGATATCGGGGTTGGGAATGGTGCTTATGTAGAGAGGGCATGTGATAGCATACGCATCGAGGCAGCTGAAGCCTCATGAAATGAGGTATCCCACCCACGATCTGGAGTTGGTGGCAGTGGTGTTCATGTTGGATATAGTGTCTAAGCCCATAACTATATTTGGTATGTACTTGACTCGACCCGGCATGGTCCATTTGGGTTGCACTTCACCCGAACAATTTATGGATAATATTTGAGAATAGTACAAGTTATGATTTATTAATATATTATAAGTTCTAATATATTAATATAAGATCATATTATTTAATTAGTAGTGATCTATAATTAATCTAGGATTAATTTAGTGATCAAAGATATTACTAATTAAATATGGGCTTCTATATTTATATAGTGTGGGCTTATGCTTATTTGGAATGGGCTAGGCTTGCATGGAGAAGTCCATGGATACTCCATCGAGCTTTAACCCATGGATCTCATGGAAATGAAGAGACATGGGTATTAGGGTTTACATGGATGTAACCCTAATCCACCACACTATATAAAGGAGGTCTTGGTTCTTGAAATGACACTAGTTGACACTTGTTGAGGTGAGGGCAATTTCAAGATAGTAGTGACTATTCTCTCAAAGTTCCAAGTTTGTGGTGATTTGTGACTTTCATTTGAGGCATCCACACTATTGGTGCTAGGCTCTAAAACTCCAAGCAATCAACATCAACTACAAGGTAAGTACGTATTCTAGCTTTATTTGATTCATGTTCCCCATGCCATGCTAGTTAGGATATAAACCTTGGAAAATAATTATTTGCATGTATCTTAGACAAACATAGATCCAAGGTTTATTAGGGTTGCATGTACACTTAGGAAGTGTTAGAATGCTCAAAACCCATCAGTGGTATCAGAGCCTAGGTTTGTTTGTTTGATACTTGTTGCAATATTCTTGAAAAAGTCGGAAAACTTGCTATCTGACTGCTGGACTCGCCGAGTCCATGGGGGGACTCGCCGAGTTCACTTGTATCTTCAACCTACTCGCCGAGTAGGTTCATGCACTCGGCGAGTAGGGTCGATAGAGTGCAGATTTTCGACTTTAGTTGCTGGAAATGGATTAGAAACATTACCCTAAACTATTTTGGTACTTGAAAACTTGTTTTAGATGGTGTAATGTCTTTTCTAACTCATTTACAACAACTAGTTATCAAAATTACAACGACTAAGTGTGATTTTGATATATGAAAGTGTTCATGTTCATGATCTTGTTCTTATGATGTTTAGATGATCATAGGAATTATTTGTAACCTATGTGGTAGATTAATTCTTTATCATAATGTGATTTAATGGAGTCCATAACTTGTCCTCAAGTTATGGAAAACCAAAAGTCTCTTGGATTGAAAACCATTAAAAGAACACAAGAGTTAGAAAAGTGAAGAGTCTTCATTTTATTACTCTATGAAACTCATAAGTTACAAGAAATGAAAAGTTTTTGAAAGTTTACAAAACTTGCCCTCAAGTTTTGGAACAAGTAAAGTCAAGTTAAAACTTTAGTTCCAACCCTCAGAATTTTAAAAGTTAAAATTCAACCCTTATACTTATATTATTATGATTTAATAATTATATATATATATATATATATATATATATATATATATATATATATATATATGTATAAGAACAAAGTCGTCTTACCGCTAGTACGCCTCATTCACGAAGCCGGTCTATAAGGTGGGTATAAGGTTGTTGCCTATAAAATGGTGACTTAATGGGTGTCCACTCTAACCCACCGCTAGCTTGACTGGTGGAGGGTCGTTAGCCGAACGGGTAAGACAAGGACTTATAAATTCTCATTTAAAGTATGATGAATATTATAAAGTAACTAAATGTTTTATTAAATTCCCAATCTTAGTTACTTTAGGAAAAATGTGAATAAGGTGCTAATCCATGAAATTACACTTTACACTTTGTTTAAGTCGTTGGTGGAGCGTGTATGGTTAACCGGCACACTAACTTGGACTTAACAAGGTAGGTAAAGGGTGACTTAAGGTTTATTATAGTATCGATGGAGCGTGTGTGGTTTACTGGCACATCGATTGAGTGATAAACTTTAAGGGTACCAAGTGATTTGCATGGTTACTTCACACCTCGTTTTGTGATCCTCGGCATCCCAGTCACAAAACTTGGAGGGCACACTCGAGATTTAAACACTCTACAGTCGTTCATATGTTGGAAGTAGGTATGAATCAAGACTTTCATGAATCGAGTTTGTAGATGGCTAAATGGGTTTAGTCATAGCAATGGTTGCTACAACATTCATGAGTGCTCATAAGTTATGAGTATTGGAATAAACCCACACTCACTTGTACCACTTCACGGAATTTATCTCGAGTGATCGTGAGACGGTAATATCATATAAATCTTCAAACCTAGAGATATGAGTTGTTACCTATGAGTTGCTTGTGCATTGATTGCACGTAAACGCATCAGTAACTTGATGTTATAAAACGTGCCTTTGTGTACAATTCAACAAGTAGTAGAACTGTTGGATATAGTGTCTCAGTCCATAACTATATTTGGTATGTACTTGACCCGACCCGGCATGGTCCATTTGAGTTGCACTTCACCCGAACAATTTGGGGATAATATTTGAGAATAGTACAAGTTATGATTTATTAATATATTATAAGTTCTAATATATTAATATAAGATCATATTATTTAATTAGTAGTGATCTATAATTAATCTAGGATTAATTTAGTGATCAAAGATATTACTAATTAAATATGGGCTTCTATATTTATATAGTGTGGGCTTATGCTTATTTGGAATGGGCTAGGCTTGCATGGAGAAGTCAATGGATACTCCATGGAGCTTTAACCCATGGATCTCATGGAAATGAAGAGACATGGGTATTAGGGTTTACATGGATGTAACCCTAATCCACCACACTATATAAAAGAGGTCTTGGTTCTTGAAATGACACTAGTTGACACTTGTTGAGGTGAGGGCAATTTCAAGATAGTAGTGACTATTCTCTCAAAGTTCCAAGTTTGTGGTGATTTGTGACTTTCATTTGAGGCATCCACACTATTGGTGCTAGGCTCTAAAACTCCAAGCAATCAACATCAACTACAAGGTAAGTATGTCTTCTAGCTTTATTTGATTCATGTTCCCCATGCCATGCTAGTTAGGATATAAACCTTGGAAAATAATTATTTGCATGTATCTTAGACAAACATAGATCCAAGGTTTATTAGGGTTGCATGTACACTTAGGAAGTGTTAGAATGCTCAAAACCCAACAGTGGTATCAGAGCCTAGGTTTGTTTGTTTGATAGTTGTTGCAATATGCTTGAAAAAGTTGGAAAACTTGTTGTCTGACTGCTGGACTCGCCGAGTCCATGGGGGGACTCGCCGAGTTCACTTGTATCTTCAACCTACTCGCCGAGTAGGTTCATGCACTCGGCGAGTAGGGTCGACAGAGTGCAGATTTTCGACTTTAGTTGCTGGAAATGGATTAGAAACATTACCCTAAACTGTTTTGGTACTTGAAAACTTGTTTTAGATGGTGTAATGTCTTTTCTAACTCATTTACAACAACTAGTTATCAAAATTACAAAGACTAAGTGTGATTTTGATATATGAAATTGTTCATGTTCATGATCTTGTTCTTATGATGTTTAGATGATCATAGGAATTATTTGTAACCTATGTGGTATAAGGTTGTTGCCTACCACATAATTATTTTCCAAGGTTTATATCCTAACTAGCATGGCATGGGGAACATGAATCAAATAAAGCTAGAAGACATACTTACCTTGTAGTTGATGTTGATTGCTTGGAGTTTTAGAGCCTAGCACCAATAGTGTGGATGTCTCAAATGAAAGTCACAAATCACCACAAACTTGGAACTTTGAGAGAATAGTCACTACTATCTTGAAATTGCCCTCACCTCAACAAGTGTCAACTAGTGTCATTTCAAGAACCAAGACCTCCTTTATATAGTGTGGTGGATTAGGGTTACATCCATGTAAACCCTAATACCCATGTCTCTTCATTTCCATGAGATCCATGGGTTAAAGCTCCATGGAGTATCCATTGACTTCTCCATGCAAGCCTAGCCCATTCCAAATAAGCATAAGCCCACACTATATAAATATAGAAGCCCATATTTAATTAGTAATATCTTTGATCACTAAATTAATCCTAGATTAATTATAGATCACTACTAATTAAATAATATGATCTTATATTAATATATTAGAACTTATAATATATTAATAAATCATAACTTGTACTATTCTCAAATATTATCCCCAAATTGTTCGGGTGAAGTGCAACTCAAATGGACCATGCCGGGTCGGGTCAAGTACATACCAAATATAGTTATGGACTGAGACACTATATCCAACAGTTCTACTACTTGTTGAATTGTACACAAAGGCACGTTTTATAACATCAAGTTACTGATGCGTTTACGTGCAATCAATGCACAAGCAACTCATAGGTAACAACTCATATCTCTAGGTTTGAAGATTTATATGATATTACCGTCTCACGATCACTCAAGATAAATTCCGTGAAGTGGTACAAGTGAGTGTGGGTTTATTCCAATACTCATAACTTATGAGCACTCATGAATGTTGTAGCAACCATTGCTATGACTAAACCCATTTAGCCATCTACAAACTCGATTCATGACAGTCTTGATTCATACCTACTTCCAACATATGAACGACTGTAGAGTGTTTAAATAACTTAGTCATTCGTAAAGAATAACCTAGCTATTTTGGAAGTCAAAACATGCAAAGTGAAACACAATAATAATCGAATCCAATATGGTCTCAGAACCCTTTTGAATATAAATAGAACCACCTTTTATTTATCACCATATTGATTACACATTATTCATTGTATAATGTTTCAAACAATCAACTTAAGACTTGAATAAAAACAGCAGTCGTCACATGCTCCTAGCATGTACACTTTGTTTTTCTAAACAATAGTTATGCCATACTCCAAGTATGCACACTATGTTTGTCTATGATCCTTACATTGTGATGTAGATCAATTGAACATGATTCCAATGATACTCATTTCACAATCCCAAATCCTTATTGTAAATGTGAGAATCCCCGATTCCTATCATTTACCAAAAAAACTGTTAGATTTTAAACTTTTATGCAATGTTCCTCTTGTAATGATTATGCACAAAGTCACCAAAACCTTGTCACCAGTCATTACAGAGTATTCCAAAGAAGGTCAACTTCTATGGAACGGAAGTCTCATATTCAAAGTACATTGCTTTGAACATCCTTCTTGCGTGAAGGTTTTCTAATCTTACATCGATTGAATAACTTCCACATATGGAGACATTTCCATAGTCCCATTTTGACTATCACTTCCGAACAAGAGTTACTTCTTTTCAGAACATGTCAATACGGTCCTTTCCGACAACTTGCATCATACTTCCAACTTTCCCTGAGCAACCAATCTTTAGCGAACCTAAGATTTGTCCTCGACAATTGCTTAATCACTTTAGTCATATCCAGTTCTAGACTTTTCCCTTCTCAATGCCTTAAGCATTTGGAAAATTTAGAAAAGATGAATATTATAGCACATGCAATCGATCCTATATCCGAAGCATATGGGACACGATTCATGATGTTTTACATAAAGACATGATACTAGACAAGTCTTTTGCTACAATATTTTTTATTTGCCATGTTTTCAAAATTTAACTATGAAGAGGGATGCCGTAGTCATAATTGAATTTTGAGAACGCAATATATATATATATATATATATATATATATATATATATATATATATATATATATATATAATTTCCTTAAGTAGAACCATTCAGACATAAAATTCATATATATGTCCTTGACTAAAGATGATTAAAATCTCAATCTAAGCTTCTAGAATTGAAATGAAGTATAATTTCCTCTCCCTTAATTATAGCAAAACGACTTTTTCAACCCCTGCAACTGCATGAATTGAAACTTTTGTTTTTCTATAATTAACATTGCTAGCTTGCAATACTAAACTTAATAATCATGCTCCCACTAACATGATGATTATCAGCATAACACTTATGCTCCCACTAGCTCTGACATATTTCCAGAAATTTGCTGGACTTCTTAAATTTAGATTTATACACCCGTTCTTAGATAGCTCACATGTGTGTCTAAACAATTTTCAGAACTATGAAAAGGGATGTCGTAATTATAGTCTCAATTCCTTAGGCATTTTCCATTTCTCACAAGTTCGTGTTAGTGTGCCGGTTAACCACACGCGCTCCACTAACGACTTTTGAAAATGCAAATAACACAATTGATATTTACGTAAAATCTACTTAGTGAAAGCATTTCCTCACCATCATTTTCATGAATCGGAGAGAAACCTTATGACACTTAGATTTTATAGTGTATGAGTTCCTATCCATGTGAATGTGTCAAAACCATTATCACAAGATAAGGTTAGTGACAAATTCAGCCTTACATGGATTAAACTTGTTCAATCTTAGTTTCTTGTCACCTTGGTAGCATAAGGCCCACCAATGCTTCCAAGTCGAACTCTGATAACTTACATGCAAATTCAACTTATTTGAAGTAGGTACAGAAATAAGAATTATGTCAACACGATAGGTTGCAAACCTTAAGTCGTGTGCTAGTGATAAATTACAGGTTTTACTCTTGATTAAATCTTGAAACTCTTTCAGGATATTTAAGGCTCCCATTGTCCCCTTGACATATAAGTTTCCCCAGTCAAGAACCATTCCTTGACAAAACAAATATTGAAGGGATAGTGCGGATTCTTATCATGACTAACACTTCACACAATTGGTCTTAGTTGGTCTTTGTCTCATCCAAGACATCACAACTTACCAATCTCAAATGTACAAGGGTAGAAACATTCTACACTACATTTGATAAGTGTTTTAAACCTTACTTTATGTCACTCAATGTTACAATCTTGGAGTATGACTCTAAGAATTGTTTTGGAACAAAGTATGACTCATCTTCTCGATCTTAACCAATCCAACAATTCATGACCTCTCTTCTTAGCCATAACAATGCACTAAGACGTCCTTAGAGTATGAATTTGTGATATGGTTTCATAATCATTAAGATGATCATGAAATACGATACTAAAGTACTCTCCCATCCTTTCAGATTTGAGAAACTTTTATCTTTCTACCTAATTTGATTCTTCTCATTTGTTTTGTCATACATTGTAACCTTTCCAATGTTACAAAATTATACTTAACCTTATAAGTATAATCATATTTACTAATCTTCAGTAAATCATGACAAATCAATCTTTGTGGTGGACCTTGACCAGCGCAAACCCAGTGTACCTAATTCCTTAGTCCTTCAATTGAATCACATATACATGTGATCAAAGAATTAGTCTTAATTTTCAAAGATGAAGATTCTCATTCATCATACAATACAACTTGTATGATTCCAAGTTTCTGTCCAATTGAAACTTGGGTGATGAAAAACTTTCTTCATTTGGTAAATTCAGACACTACCACAAATGAAAGAATCAAATCCACATTCCAATATTGCTATTACTGGAAACATATAAGCAACGATTTTCCACAGATGCCATTGTAAGGATATTTTTAAAATAAATAAACTTAAAACCCTTTTTTTTCTTTTATTTTAAAACTTTGTGGAAAAACTTATCCTTACAATCCACATGAAAACCTTGTTGTTATCTATTCATAAGCAATATATTATAACTCTTAAGCAACAGCTCAAAATTCTGATTGTCAAACCATGCGATCGAAAACCCACATTTGCAATCAGAATCAACATATACTTACTTTAAGCTTCCTATATTTTCTTTGATTCTTAAAACCATCAACATGTGACCCATTCACATTATGTAATAAGAATCTCCAAATAGGAACTTAATAGAGTTAGACAGTGGACTTTACCCGAAGTAGAGTCAAACTTTTTGGCTTGATCAATCTTATGATCTTTCAGGTGAATAGGGCAGCTTCGCAACCAATGCCCCTTCCTTTGGCAACAAAACACATGGACCCTTTGGTAATGGCACATGAGACTATCTCAAAATTTGCCTTTCTCTTTACTATTTGGTCAACCGAGTTGACTATAGCCGATCCCTTTCCATTGGGAAGAGAAATCTTTTTCTAGATATCCAATGCTACCATTGTCAGTATCCATTTAAGACTTGGGAAGTTGTTCTTGTAATCAAATTAGCTTTACTGGTGTTCTGAATCATTTCTGATTCCACAACACCAAGCAAATAGATAACATCATTAAGGTTCATGTCATAGTCTGTCTCATAGTAGTCCCAAAGAGACTCACTATGTTACTAAGAAAGTGATTGAACATCCAACTTTCACGAGACTTTGACACCCATCTCTCCCGGCTTGTCAATATGTGACTTTATCTCCAAGATGTGAGCACACACAGACTATGCTTGCCAATAGGGATTGAGTGACTTTAAACTTTTCAAGAACTTGTGGGTGAGGGAGAATAATTAGAGGAGGTGGAGGAAGTGAAGCATGATGTTGAGGGACACCATCTTCAAGAGATTTGGGAAGATCATAGTTGTCTGAACCAGACATCTATAATGGGAGAAAATCAAGTTAGTTGATTCAAAGTCGTTAATATAACACCCAATATGAAATATTAAGGCTAGGACCCAACACAATATTTTATAATTTGGAAGAGGGATGCCGTAATCCAAGCTATAAAATATTTGAAGGTAGGCGAATGATGATTCACCAATTTCCACCATGAAAAACGAAATAATTTATTAGGTTTTAATTGGATTTGAAATTCCTAGATCTTTTGAGATTCATTGAACTTTTCAATGGCATGTTTCAATCTCGAGTGTGCCCTCTCAAATTTTGTGACTGGGATGCCGAGGATCACAAAACAAGGTGTGAATAACCATACCAATTCTCTTGGTACCCTTAATATTATCACCCAATCAATGTGCCGGTTAACCACACACGCTCCATTGATCTATGACAAACATTAAGTCACCCTTCGTGATCCTTACTAGTCCAAGTTAGTGTGCCGGTTAACCACACACGCTCCACCAACGACTTGGTAAGGTAGAAAGTGTGAATTCCATGGGCTAGCACCAAATTCACATTTTTCCTAAAGTAACTAAGATTGGGAATTAAATAAAAAATATTTAGTTACTTTATAATAATCATTATACTTTTAATGAGGATTTAAAATCATTGTCCTACCCGTTCGGCTACCGACCCTCCACCGATCAAGCAAGCGGTGGGTGAGAGTGGACACCCATTAAGTCGCCATTTTATAGGCAACAACCTTATACCCACCTTATAGACCGGTTTCGTGAATGAGGCCTACTAACGGTAAAACAACTTGTTCTTATACATATATATAATAATTAACCATTAATCTTATAATAGTATAAGGGTAGAATTTTAACTTTTAAAACTTCTAAGGGTTGGAGTTAAAGTTTATTAAAGTGTGTGAAACTTTACAAATTCCAAAACTTGAGGGCAAGTTTTGAAACTATTCAAAACTAATTAATTCCATGATTTATGTGTTTAAAGTAGTTTTAATCCAAAAACTCTTCAAGTTCCATAACTTGAGGACAAGTTATGGAAGACTTTAAACTAATAAAAGAATTACTCTTCTTTATTTTATAACTTATGGAATTAATTAAGGTTACACTTTATTTATATATTTATTAATGAAGTGACTCTTGAACCTCCATAACTTAAGGACAAGACTCTTCATCTTTTGTAACCATCCAAAACTTTTCATTTCATAACTTATGAATTAAAGGTTCATAAAAATGAAGACTCTTCATTTTCATGTAACTTATGTGTTTTAAGTGTGTGTTAAAGAAAAGTGACCTTTGGATATCCATAACTTGAGGACAAATTATGGACTCCATTAAAACACATAAATGATCAAGAATTAATTCTAAACAATTCAACAAATAATTCCTATCATCTTCTAAATTCATATGAACATGAACATGATCATCAAAATTTCAAGAATTATATGAACACATAAAAATCATTGAATTTTGATATATTCTATTGTAAATGGATTAAAACAACCATTACACCAACTAAAACAAGTTTTAAAACACCAAAATAGTTTAGGGTAATGTTTCTAGTCCATTTCCAGCAGCAAAAGTCGAAATTTTGCATTCTGATCATTCTACTCGCCGAGTGCACGAACCTACTCGCCGAGTAGGATGAATTTTGCCTTGAACTCGGCGAGTCTCCCCATGGACTCGGCGAGTCCATCAGCCAGACAGCAACAATTTCAACCTTTTTCACTATTTTGCATCAAGTATTAAACAAGCAAGCCTAGGCTCTGATACCACTGTTGGGTTTTGAGCAATCTAACACTTCCTAAGTGTGCATGCAACCCTAATAAACCATGGATCTATGTTTGTCTAATACATGCAAAATAATAATTTTTCCAAGGTTCATAACCTATCTAACATGGCATGGGGTACTTTTAAACATAAAAGAATTAGATGAGATTACATACCTTTTGATGACGAGTTTGATTCCTAAGGAGTTTGAGGGCCAAGCACCAATAGTGTGAATGCCTCAAATGGAATCACAAATCACCACAAACTCTTGGAAAACTTTAGAGAGAGTGTATACACACATAGAAAATCGTCCACACACACAAAACCACACTAGTGTCACTAGTTGCCATTTCATGCCCCATAAGGATGCTTATATATTGTGCATGGTTAGGGTGAAACCCTAATAACCCATGACCTTTCCCTTCCAAGGATCCATGGGTTAAAATCTCCATGGATCATCCATGGACTTCCATATAAGCCTAGCCCATTAACAAATGAGTGTTAGCCCACACCATATAAAACCAATAGCCCATAATCTAATTAGTCTTTCTTTTAATCTCTAAATTAATTCATAATTAATTTAAGACTAAGACTAATTAAATAACATGACTTCATATTAATATATTATAACTTATAATATATTAATAAACATATGTGTATAACTCTCATAAAATTATCCATTAATAGTTTGGATGAAATGCAACCCAAATGGACCATGTCGGGTCGGGTCAAGTATATATACCAAATAAGTTATGGACTTAGACACCTTATCCAACAATTAGATCCTCATTCGCGATAGATATTCAAATCATCCTTATAACTCCGAAATGTGTACATGCTAGTTCTAATATCGTAGAAGTACGCTTAGAATCCTACACACATAAAGTTTCTAGATCCGATCGGCAACAAACCATAGATTCGAACAAATAATATCATATATGGCAACATATAACATTTATCACATAAAGCATTTTAGGCAACTTTCCTAAAATAAACTAGTGCTCGTGTCTAAAACATAACAGACACATATCTCAAAATTTCACTTAGCATTCTAAGTTTAAGTCTAGAAATCCTACAAATTCCTAGTTCGCTTAAACTAATGCTCTGATACCAACTGTGACATCCCCAAAATCTCGGCCAGAAAAGACCGATTTTCATTTATGCTTTTAAAATAATTTTAGAGTAAATCCTTTTGATTTGAAAGAGTTGCGGAATTTGTTTCCAAAAACAAAATGTAATAAAACTATGTTTACCAAAGCATTTCATAAAAGAAATGTATTTTCATTGTATAATCGAAACTCGAGATGTCATGTTCCGATACAGACCATAAAGCAAAAACGATAACATTACAAGTCATTCAACAAATATATACATATACAGACTTGTAAAGAAAACTACTTGATGGTTCATCCATCTTATGCCCTTGCGCCACTACCTGTAATACAAATAAAACTGAGTGGGTCAGGCTTCGGAGCCTGGTGAGCATATAGGGTTTTCAACCCACAATAAATAATTATATTTAATTCAACAACCAACAATAACCCAATTACCCATTCTCGTTATTTTCACTTTACATCCCTAAGACAACTGACATAAGGGAATCTAGTCTAAGAATATTTCATCGGGGCAACAACACATGCTTCGGGGGTTTCTCAGCAATATAAGTCAAATAAGGCAACCATGAGGGGGATGGAGTACAGCGAATGAACGCCCAAGTTCATTAACACCTACAGCTGGCGACCCTGCTAGTGTTCCACATGACTGTCTAGAAAAGTTTGTGGTCGTCATCTAAACTCCGCTAGATGACTAAATCAAAACAACAACGATGCCTCTCATCTGTTTATTACACACCAACTATCTACCCATGTTCTACCCAACATATTAGTAGATAAGAATATGCATTTTTATACATAGTTAAAAAAAATTGTACAACATGCTTTAATCAATGCATATTCCACATAACAAATGAGGCACACACACATACCACGTATCTCATAGAAAACAAATCAGATCTATGAGATAGAAGAGGGTGAATATACATTCACACATCTAAAACAAAATATACACATCACACGTATTTCGTATAAAATACTTTATAATTATGCGATAGAAGAAAGTAACCACACACTCACTTGATCAGAAGATGATCGGACAGCACTACGACTTATAGTAGTAGTATGCTTAAGCAGATCTGGAAGATCTTCATAAAAAAACTGGACTTCTCGAGGGCAGAGCTTCGGCTCGGGAATCGCACTTCTTGGGATCTTCGGGGCTTCGAGACTTGCTTCGGGGCTCAGGAATAATATCGAGTCTTCGGGGTACTTCTGGCACGCAAAACGATGCAAAACGGGAGAGAGAAGAGAGAAAAAGAGCAAATGAGCCGGCTGCCCTCGCATCCTATTTATAGGAGGCTGGTGCCTCAGAGTACGCTGGGTGTACAACAGTACGCAGGGCATACGCGTCTGAATCGTCATGGCATGCGTCATCCAAAGAACTCGTGTGCGAGGCGTGTCATGCTTCGCTGTACGCTGGGCGTACTTCGGATCAGATCGGTGACTCCTTCGGATATACATCCGAATTAAAGATTAAATTTAAATACAAATTATTTAATAAACTTCAGAAATTCATATCTTCTTCATACGAACTCCGTTTTCGACGTTGTTTATATCCACGCGTAGGTGAGACTACGTTCTACAACTTCCGTTTAGTCTCCGTCGTCTAATTTTGACTTTATTGTTATTAATTATTTTTAGTAGGCCGGGACAGAAAAACTTCGTTATAAATTCATAACTTCTTTGTTTGACGTCCGTTCTCGCCTAACTTTTCATCGCTTCGATACCAACAACGAGATCTTCGATTCTCGTTTAAATTGATTCGACTAAAAACCGCTCGATCTCAAAGCGAGCATTTCGGGTTGCATACCACTAAGTCGAAACTTCAATAAATCATAACTTCCCCATACGAAGTCAGATTTGGGCGTTCTTTATATATTCAGAAACCACTTTTCAACTACTACAACATTATCTAAAGATATCAAGTTTATTTTACACTTAAATTTTGACGCTCATTTTATTCTTAATTAATCAAATCACATAATTAAGCAATTAAGCACAAAACACATAATACTCAAATAATATACTTCTATTATTTCAATACGGGTTACAAAGGTTAACCTAGACTATTACATCAACGAAAATGTCGAACCTGGAAACGTGGGCATTACACAAACCGACGGGCAGAGCGAGCGGACAATTCAGACACTCGAGGACATGCTTCGGGCATGTGTACTAGACTTCCGAGGGAGTTGGGACACATTTTTACCTTTGGCTGAGTTTTCATATAACAACAGCCATCATTCGAGCATCGGTATGCCACCCTTTGAGCTGTTGTATGAGAGGAGGTGTCGGACTCTCATTTGCTGGGGTGAGGTCGACCAGCGTGTGATGGGTAGTACCG
Organism: Lactuca sativa; assembly: GCF_002870075.4. Classification (NCBI taxonomy): domain Eukaryota; kingdom Viridiplantae; phylum Streptophyta; class Magnoliopsida; order Asterales; family Asteraceae; genus Lactuca; species Lactuca sativa. Next base: position 312,562,843 of record NC_056630.2, read on the forward strand.
AGATAGTACTTCAGATGACTGAGCAGATTCAGCAGGTCTGGAAGATATTACTGACGGCTAAGAGTCGTCAGAAGCGCTACGCAGACAGACGTCGCTCGGAGCTCGAGTTCCAAGTTGGTGATTTTGTACTCCTGAAGGTATCTCCCTGGAAAGGAGTGATCCGATTATGGAAGAGAGGCAAGTTGGGCCTCGGTATATTGGTCCTTTAAGGGTGACCGCCAGGGTGGGCAGGGTAGCGTACCGTTTGGAGCTACCTGCGGAGTTGAGTCAGATTCACGATACCTTCCACGTGTCTCAGTTGAGAAAGTGCATCGATGATAAGTCGACAATGGTTCCATTAGAGGACATTCAGTTGGATGCAAGCTTAAACTATGTTGAGAGGCCGATTGAGATTCAGGATAGAAGGATAAAGACTTTGAGAAACAAGGAGGTTCCATTGGTTCAGGTCCAGTGGTAGCATCGGAAAGGTTCCGAGATGACCTGGGAGCCGGAGTTTGAGATGCGCGAGCAGTATCCAGAGTTATTTGTGGAAAGAGACTTCGAGGGCGAAGTCTGATTCTAGTGGGGGAGAATTGTAACATCCGGATTTCTAGGTTCATTATTTATTCATTTTATTTTGGAGATTTTGGAGAGACTCGGCGAGTTGATGCTTAGACTCGCCAAGTAGAGTCGCGAATTCCATCCGGATTAATGATTGGACAAGGCGAGTCGAATAGTGGACTCGGCGAGTCCATGCTGTTTAATGAAACCCCAATCCCCAGGTTTGAGGCCTATTTAAAGGGGCTTATAGCCACCAATTGCGGCTACCAGACCCCTGAGTGAAACCGTAGCGATCTAGAGCATTTGTGAGGAAGAAGAGGCCATTTTTTATCCTTGTGTGGGTGTTTTTGCAAGAAGAATGTGACCAAGGCAAGAGGAAGCTGAAGAGGGTGCTATTTTGTGGATTTCAGAGCTTAAGGACTTAACATTGAGGTATATATTCGATCCTTCTTCAGTTTTGGGTGTTAATCCTATAGAGTTAAGGTTTCTAGCCCATTTAGAGTAAGAATGATGGTGGAATTGGTCCCTTCTTGTGTTGAGGATTCAGATCTGGATCCAAAGAGGTCCAGAGACCTAAACCCCTTGATCTTTATGGGGTGATATGGGGTGATATGAGCTTCTTGTGTTGAGGATTCGGATCTGGATCCAAAGAGGTCCATACTTTACATGTTTATATTGCTTAAGGAGGCTAGATCTATGAGTTAGAGGAACGGATCTGACCTCAAGAGGTCATTTAAGCTCGAGCATGGGTTGAACTCGCCAAGTACCAAGAGCAGACTCGACGATTAGGGTTAGGGTTTCCCCATAGTTCACTCATTGAGTACTTGCCAAGTTGGGGGAATGACTCGGTGAGTCAGAGGGAACTAGAGGACTGGAGTTTACGGTAGAACTCGCCGAGTTCATATTGGGACTCGGCGAGTTCAGTCGGGGTGGCCCCGGGATTTATGCCAGGTGTAACCTGTCGAGCAAGAGAAAGACTCAACGTGTCATGCGAGTCTAGAGGGTCTTTGGACACGCGTAGACTCGCCGAGTCGCCCAAGTGCACTCGGTGAGTCGGGTCAAAGTTTGACCATTGACTTTGTTGACTTTGAGGGTTTGGTCAACAATGAGGCCTTTGTGTCAAGTGAGGGGTAAGATGGTCTTTTTCCCTTTTAAGGGTGCCAAGAGAGGGTTGAGTCTAGTCTCGAGAGTTATATTTATGAGAGTATTTACTTTATGTGATTAGGCGGGGGCTAGATCATATTCCTACCGAGTCAGAGATTTACCGAGACAGCTGAGGTGAGTCTTCTCACTATACTTTAACTAGAGTGGTAACAAAGTTATGTGTTAGTGTACTGTTGAGTTATGTGCGAGTGTATCTGTATGCTATTTATGTGTTATTGTGATATGTGATATGCATGATTCAGAGTTTCCAGAGATAGGACCAATGGGTCCATAGAGTTTGGGCTAGAGAGCCCATAGAGAGTTGGGACCGGAGGGTCCTACTCAGACACACTGACCAGAGGGTCAGCAGAGCTATAGCCTGGAGTGGCTAATATGTGTTAGAGTGGTATTTTAGGGAACTCACTAAGCTTTTATGCTTACAGTGTTACGTGTTATGTGTTTCAGGTACCGGTGATGATCGCGGGAAGGCGCCAACATGATCTGTACACACACTCGCGGAGTTTATTATGATTTGATCTTGGGATTTGTAATGAGATAATGTTGATATAATGTTTTTCTTAAAAGTAATTATGAATGGATTTGTATGGTTTTAAAAAGCGAAAAATTGTTTTAAAATTTAAGGTGTTACAAAGGGCTTGGTTAATTTCCTCTTGAGACCATCCATATTTGTGTTTGAGAGGAGGTCCGGAGTGCAATGCTGATTCTTCAGTTGTCATTGGTTTCTTTCCTTAGTTTTTATGAAGAGCAGAGATAACCATCTTCATATTTTCATCAACTATAAATTTTGGAGTAGTATTTGGGAATGGTTCTTCCGGAATGTCATCAGGGGTCCGTAGTGGAGAGCCCTGATCAATTGGAGCAATTTTGGGTTTCGGAATAGGAGGCTGTACTGAAGTAGTAGCCCGGAAAGCTTGGATGGTTATAAGCGATTTGGCCTTAGCCATTTTGACAGCTTGGTCAAAAACTTCTGGAAGTGAGGATGGCCAAGCGACTGCGGACCATATCCTTTTTTGTTCTTCATAAATGACCGTCGAAATAGCCAACTTGGGAGCTTGAAGAACGAGGATGCTCTTAGGAGCGTTATTAGGGACATATTCCTTTTCATCTTCACTTGTTTCATCTTTGGAACTTTTGAGAGGAGATCCAGAGAGAATCTGAAGTTCTTCATCAGATGACATTTCTTCATCTCGGAGAGAGAACTGAGTAGAAGGCTTCCATGGGTGACTGGGTCCTTCTCCCCCTTTTGCATCGGTAAACCTTTGAACCGGTGCAAGGAACAGAGAGTCCTTGAGATCATCAAACTTGGAAAACACTTTTTGAAGGCCGGAAGTGAGTTGAAGAGATAGCGTGTCATAGGCTTCGGCAGTGGGAGCTTGCTAAGAAAGGTGTTTGAAGGTGGTGCTGAGAATAGAAATCATCTTATCAAACTTCTGGTTCGGAACATCAACAAAGTTGCAAGTCGAACGAAGAAGTTTGATAAGGACTTGTTGAATAATCAACTTCATTTCATCCTTCTTCCGGATCTCCTTCTCTAATCGTTGAATTTGTTTCTCATGACGAACACGAGTTTGCTTGATTAGATCGTTGGTAGCAGACACAAGGTCGTCATGAACCTTGAGCATAGAAGATATGGTGTTGAGGTAGTTATCGACCAGACCATCATATTTTGAGTCAATTTTCTCTATGGTGTGCTTTAGGCGGAGAGAGATTAATTGGTCCAACTGGGCTTCTCTTTCTTCAACAGATGGTCCAGACAATTTTGAGAGACATTGGAGAATGGCATCAACTTTCGCATCGAGTCCGGAGACTTGTTGATCCAGTTTGTTGTTCAGTGGAGTGACTGAGTTTTCAACCGATGACACTTTTGCTATTGTGTCAGAGACAGTAGTTCGGATCTTGTGAGGACTTGTGAGGATGAGTTGAAGGACCTGGTTTGGTGGTTGCATCGTCTTCCTGATGTTTTGAGGGAGAGTACCCATATGGAGAGATGGAGGATGAAGATCTGAAGTCAAATGCAGACTTAGAACCGGATGGTTTGGATTGGAAGTGAGTAGATATTTTGAAGGTGAATTCCAGAATGTGCCTGGCATCGGTGTCCAACAATACTTCTTCGGAAATTTCTTCTTCCGGATCAACGTGGAAAGGACTTTGGTGAGCGGTGATAGGAGGTTGTGTGGAAGTGAGTTCATCATCTGCGTCAGCATCAGTAGGAGGAGTATAGGGCAAATTGCTCTGAATGGCCCTATTTCTCATTGAAATCAGAGTGGATTCCACTTGATCTCGGGTGAGATCCGGACGCTTGGACGCAGCCCTGTTAACATAATCTGTCCAATCGTGATCATTTACCCCTGGTCGTCCTTTACTCCTTCCAGGTATCAGACTAGTTGAGGCATCAGAAGTGGGAGGGATTAGTCCTCTTTCCGGATGCTTGGGGTCCAGAACAATGGTTCCGGAGTGTGTGCATGTTGAAGAAATAATAGGATTATCAAAAGTGACTCGTGGGTGTGTTCCAGGGGGCTGCAAGGAACTTTGATCAACAACAACATCACCCTTCCGAGAGGGTGAGGGTGGATTATGTAGATACTCCCCGTGAGTGTGTGCATGTGATGTTGAAACATCGAGGGGTACCTCAGATGAGTGGACATGGGGGGTGTGCGAACGGCCAGGATCAGCCGGAATGTCATGGGTGCCCTCCTATGGAGAGGTGGCGCTGACTTTGGTTTTCTTTTTGGCTTTGGGTTTGGTGGGAGAAGATTTTCTCTTGGCTGATTTTTTAGGTTTGGATCCAGACACAATAGGGTTGGCCTCTTCCGAAGTGGGTTCAACAGAGACCGGGGCAGGTAGTGTTGGGTCAAACACAACCGAAGACTCTAAGTGCTGTTTTAAGTAAGGAGAATCGGAAGGGATAATAGCCAACATGTGGTCTGGAAGTCGTCTGACCGGACCACATGAAGATTGTTCCAGAATTCTATAGGCCTTAACAAGTTTGAAGGAAATACATACCTCCGGAGGAATGGTGTTCACCGGAATGGGAACATTGAGTTCCTTGAAGACTTGCTCTATTGCCAGAGCCCAAAACCTAGGGCTTGAAATTTCGTTTACTTTTCTCTTAATAGAAAACTTACAGAAGTCTTGCCATAAGGCTTCAGGGAGATCAACAGCGTTGTCACGTCCGGAGTAGATGTTGAAGACGACATTCAGCCAGTCCTTGCTCAATGTGTCCGTTCCTCCGTGCTTGCCAGATACATCACGGATGATGAGATGAATTATTTTGCCCTGTATTCTTGGGTTTACCGAATGTATCGCAGAAAGTTCTGAAACTCTTCAGTCGTTGGTTCAACTACTTTGAAACCTTTGGGATTAGGTTTGACACCAATCGCCTTGAGAAACGTTGATTTGTAGATGGGAATGGAGTGTAAAGCCCGAAAACGGATCTACCAATGATCAAAGACAAATAACAGAAGCAAAAGATAAAATAATAAGCAAATAACAAACGAACCAAGCTTGCATACGCCTTAAAGCAATAAAACGTCAGATACAACTTGGAGAAAACACGAAGGCATCAACAACCTTTAAAATCTGACACAACGCCCTATTTTATAGGCCTGACTTACAACCGCAAGGAGCTTACGGTCGTAAGGAGTTTACGGCCGTAAACACATAACAACCGTAAACTAAACAAAATCGGTTTTTACTGCCCAATCACTACCACTAACTAGTATGCCTAGACCAAACCATTACAAAAGGTCTTTCAATCTCCCACTTGGTTTGGACTAGCTCGAACCCATTCCTTTGTCGACAATCATCACGTCCATCTGGCCCATCACTCCATTCCACATTCTCTTGCTTAGAATCTTCTCGATCATTGTTGTGTACACCTTGGCTCCTTCCTCATAAACCTCTTCAACAACTTTAATTTGAAAGTTGCTAAGATAATGAATATCCATGAATTATTGTCTAGTTTATGGCCGTAAACACCTTACCGCCGAAACTCATTTACGGCCCATGTGTTATCCGGCCCATATTCCAAGTATAAATAGAGGTGTTAGGGTGAGGAGTAGAGAGTGATGAACAGTAGAGAGTTTTCGGCCAGAGAGAAACAGGAGCTTTTATGTGTGTCTGAATCTCTTGTATCCGGATCATAATTCATATCAATACATACAAGATTCATATTAATTCTTCTTCTCCTTCTCTTCTACTTGATCTGACATCATCCGTTTGATTGGGATTCCGCACCATCAAACGGATCTGATTGATACACATACATTTTAGGGACTTACAATTGGTATCAGAGCAAGAACAGTGTCAAAGACATCCTATAGTTGCGATTTTGCTCAAAACGATATTCACAGCGAAAGAAGGGTTTTATTTCAGTCGAATTTCGTGTGTTCAGAAGTGCACGGTCCGAGCTTACGGCCGGAAACACCAAGTTCACGGCCGCAAGCTATTCAAGGCTCAAACACCGCAAACGATTTTCTTCTCCAGCAAATCGAGTTCCTGATTTAAGTCTTTAATAATCATATTTCATTGCATATAAATTCTCAAAAAAAAAAAATTAACAGAAAATCATTGGCCGTCAATCGATTACCTGATAATCGATTTTAGATAAATTGCATCTTTAATTTTTCTGTTTCAAAATTCAAAAGGTTCACGGGCCGTAAACTAGGAGTTTACGGCCGTAAACATATTTCGGCAGTAAACTTGTCTTGAATCTTAGTTAAGTAATTTTTTGAATTCATGGTAAACAGTACATTAATTAAATTTTTTAAATCGAAAATTAAGTTTTATTTAATAATTAATTAACTTTAATTTAAAAGAATGGAATCACAAAATCCTAATCAATATCAAGAACTCGATGCTGTGATGGGAACAACCATGCGCATTCCAAGACTCATGTCCACTGATGGTTTCCCCGAGTGGAAATATAGAATTGAGAAATATATAAAGATGAAGGACTTCAAGATTTGGAAATGTGTTATAAAGGATCCAGTCAGAATCACCACTACAGTTGGGGGGCAGGTCGTTGACAAGAAAATTGAAAACTACACTGATGAAGATTTTGAGAGTGTAGAAGAACAAGAAAAGGCTTTGGCCATTTTGACTATGGCCCTATCTCCAAACATTGCTCAAGGATTCAGAGAGTATACTTCTGCTAAAGCACTGTGGGAAGCCCTTATTGAAGTATATGAGGGAAATGAAGACATGTGAGAGAGTCGCCAAGATATGCTGAGGCAACGATTCAACATGTTTAACTATGTGCCTGGAGAGACTCTCGAGGCTCAGCTACAGCGATTCACAACTCTCAACACGGAGATGACTGTGGCAGGGATCTTCTATACAAAGTCAGAAATTAATAAGAAGCTACTAAATGCTCTCCCAAAATCTTGGGACATGAACGTAGCTGTGATTAAGAAGACTAAGGATCTCAATCGCCTTTCTCTAGTTGAAGTGATGGTTGTCATCAAAGCGTGTGATATTGATGACAAGCAGCTAGAGATCAATCATGTGAACTCCTACTCAGCTGCCAACCTTGGCATTTCAACTAACAATGCTCTTTCTTCTTTCTCTTATACCCCTGCAGGTTCATCTTCCTTTGCACCAGTCATTCCCTACCCACAAAGTCAACCATTCCTGTCTACCCAACCTGCTCCATCTTCAAATGTAGCCTCTTGTTCAAAAGGAAAGGAGGGTGATGAAAACCTTGTCTTTGCAGCAGGGCTAGTGAATTGCTACAATGCACTTGTAGCTTGGGAGCTTCCGCCTCAATTGTCATTTGTAGATCTTGATCAAATTCATCCTGAGGACGTTGAGGAAATGGACATCACATGGCAAATTGCCATGGCTGTATTTAGGGCAAAACAGTTTGCCAAAAAGACGTGGAAGAACAATTGGGGAATGAGCACTGATAAGAAGGTTGGATTCAACAAAGGAAAGCTTCGGTGTTTCAATTGCCACGAGTCAGGGCATTTTGCTCGTGATTGCCCACACCCCGATAGAAGGGTTAATAATGACAGAACAATGGTTGCAGTTGGGAGCAGCCGATAGAAGGGTTAATCAAATACAAGCTCTCATCTTAACTAGACCAGAAAATGCTCATCTGGCACAGGTAAGGGATGATGCTCCAGCAGGGATTGTAGCAGCTGAAGACAGTGTGATGAAGCTACAGTTTGCTTTGATGGTTTCCTCTTCCCATGAACCTAATTCGTCTAAGGTAAGTTTTCCATCATGCTCTAAGGCTTGTATAGATTATGTAAAAATTTTACAGGATAAAATTGAGACATTAGGCAATGAAGTAGAAAATCTTAGGATTCTTCGTGAACTTAATGAAAAATTAATAAGAAACGTAGAAGACCTTAGATATGAAGGCTACCAACTTCGAAAAGGACAAAAACCACTTAAAGCTCAACTAGAATCGAAAATTAAGGACTTTAGGAGACTCCAGGAAGACTACAGTAACAAATGTGAAAACTATGATTATGTAGTCAAACAAAATGCTGAGCTAGTGGCTGAAGTTGAATCTTTGAAAGGAAAATTTGAAACCGCCAAACTTGATGTTAGAAAATATGATTTCTCAAGTGAGGTGGTTGCAAATATGATAGACCAAAGTATGCAGTTTAAAAGGAATCAGTCAAAAGGTCTAGGGTATAATCATGTACCCCCTCCTTTCAATCATTCATATGTGTCCAAGCCTTTGTCCAAAGAAGAGATTGCCAATGAATCATTTACGGTTTATGGCAAGCCCTCCGGTTTTATTTCGGGAGGATTTATTAATGTTGAAAGTACTAACATTTCTACTTCTCCTGCAGATCAATCCTTCAATTAGTCAAAGCACGAAGTTGAAGGATGTGTTTCTGAAAATAAAATCGAGTCTAAACCTGAATTTTTCATTTTAAATAAAGACAATTCTTTTTCAAATGTTTTAAGTGACAATATTTCTTGTGGTGTTTTTAATTCTTCTGATATAGTAGTTGTTACTTCTGATACTGTCTTGAGTGCTTCTAATTTGTTTCATAATTTTTTGAACAATTTGGTTGACAATTTGAATGTTTGTGATAAAAATGTTGAGACACCACTAGTTTCACAACCCTCCACGAGTATAGCACCCTCACTTGCTTCACAACCTAATAATGTTGCATGTTCTTGTGAGACAAGCAAGGGTGTTTGTAGGGAAAACGAATGTGATAAATGCAGCACAAGTTCTAACAATAACAAGTAGATTTGTTTTAATTGTGGTACTAGTGGTCATATTGCTAGAAATTGTCTTAACCGAATGTTTGTGAGTCATAATCTTCCAAGAGGGGAGAACGAGTTTAGAGGAAGGTCTTTAAATAGAAATTCCTCTAGAAGTCGCTCTCGAAATGATTATTGGGCAGATGAACGAAATAGAAAAAGGGATATTTTTCACAGACATAAAAAGGTTTTTAATCACCATGTCCCGAGCAGTCTGCCAAAAAAGAGCATAGCCACGCCAAGGTCAAGCTCATCCCAAAGCAGTAATGGATCTTCAACCAACTCTGGTAGAAGTCACACATGCTTTAAGCAGATTGTTAAGCATAAAATGACAAAGTTAACTGAGTTTCTCAGAAAACCTAATTATAAATGGAGGCCCAAACCTGCTCCCAATACATCATCTGTGTCCTCAGAGAAGTTTAAGTGCAATAAATCTGGAAAGGCATCGGGATCACCCAGGAAGATCATGACCTGGGTGCCCAAATCTAATTAAACCCGCACATTTTGTAGGGACAGTTGCGGGGAAATGTCGTTAGACCCTAGTTCGTCGACAGTGGCTGTTCCTGGCATATGACAGGAGATATCACCCAACTGCACAACATTCAATCATTTAATGGGGGTATGTCTCTTTTGTGGGTGGAGATGGAGGGAAAATCACTCAAAGAGGAACTGTGTCTAATGGAGTTCGAAGTTTCAAAAACGTGAATTTTGCTCCCGAGTTGAAACACAGTTTGTTAAGCGTTTCTCAGATTTGTGACAAGGGCTATTCTACACATTTCACTAACAAGGAAGGCATGGTCTTAAAGCCAGACTTTGTCATCCCTGAAGAATGGATTCTCATAAAATCAAAAAGGGATGGGAATGCCTATATTATTGATATGAATAGAAATCTCCCAGAACAAGTTACTTGACTATTCTCCAAGATCTCCGAGAAAACTGCAATGCTCTGGCACCAAAGATTAGGTCATGCTAACGCCAAGAATCTGAATCGTCTTGCGAAAAATGAGATGGTCTGTGGATTGCCCGTCAAGGACTTTATCACGTTTGAAAAATGTGTGTCATGCGCTCAAGGAAAGCACCATCGAAAGCCGCACTTGCTAAAACAGGTTAACGCAATCAGTCAGGTTCTTCAATTACTTCACATGGATTTGTTTGGTCCAGTGAACGTGCTAAGCATCAACAGAAGTTCTTACTATTTAGTTGTGATTAATGATTTCTCTCGATTTACGTGGGTTTTCTTTCTATCCAACAAAGCTGGTGTCACTGAATTGATCAAGAAGTTCGTTGTACTTGTTGAGAATCAGACCAATCATAGGGTGAAGGCACTTCGTACCGATAATGGAACAGAGTTCAAGAATTCCGTTCTCAATCACTTCTGCGCTGAAAAGGGTATCCTGCGTCAATTTAGTTCAGCTCATACACCTCAACAAAATGGTGTTGCTGAAAGGCGGAACAGAACACTCAAAGACGCTGCAAGAACGATGCTGTGTGAGTCAAAGTTGCATGTTTTCTTTTGGGAGGAGGCGATAAACATTGCCTGTTATGTTCAGAATAGAGTGCTTATCAACAAAGCTCAAATGAAAAGTCCGTATGAAATTTACTATGGACACAAGCCGTCAGTCAGTCACTTCCGAGTATTTGGTTGTCCTTGCACCCTTCTTCACCTAGATGCCAACCCGAAGTTTAATGCCAAAGCCGATGACTACTATTTTTTAGGGTATGCTGCTCGCATCGCTTATAGAGTCTACAATAAGAAAACCAAACAGATTGTGGAATCCTATGATGTGCGTTGGTTGGAAGAGAATGAGACAGACGCAAGAGTGGGTCCAAATTGGTTGTTTGATTATACGTCACTTTTCAAATGCTTAAACGTGTATTCAAATGATGTATCTAGAACTGGTTCGCATTGGAAGAGTATCTCTGAAGATGAAGACGAAGAAGTCGTGTACAAACCTGTATCTAAACCTTCTGATTCATCGAAAGGAAAATCTAATGCTTCGCTTGTAGGAGAGTCCTCTGACTCGCACAAGGGAGGATCTTCTGCTGCATCTGAGGGGGAGCCTTCGGCTGCAACTGAGGGGGAGCCTTATGCTGCAATTGAGGGGGAGTCTTCTACAACATCTTCGGGAAAGTCCTCTGCTGCTCCTCAAGGGGGGTTGTTCTTGGAACATGATAATCCTCAATTAGTCTACACTGATTATTCTGATGCTGAATCGACACCTCACATATGTTCAGAGAAAGAGTTCGTTCCAAATGATGCTTCCGCTGTCTTTTCAACCCTTATGGACTTACTCTTCCCTGATTTTATTGCAGATGAGTATGTCGTAGAACCATCTGGTACTACTCAACCAGCAAATGAAGGAGGTCTCAACATTCACACTCTACCTGTATCTCTCAATGACATCAGCCAAGAAATACCTTCTAGGGGTCAACGGGATCATCCGATCGAAAACGTCATTGGCCAGATAGATGATGGTGTTAAAACTAGAAGTCAGAGTGGAGACGTGAATACATGTCTGTACTCTTGCTTTATTTCTCAAATTGAGCCCAAGAATGTAGAAATGGCTCTAAACGAACCTAGTTGGGTGGATGCAATGCATGAAGAATTGCATCAATTTAAAAAACTCGGTGTTTGGAAGTTGGTTGAGTTACCTAGGGGCAAGAAGTCTCTTGACACACGATGGGTCTATCGCAACAAACAGGACGATTCAGGAGTTATTGTGCGAAACAAAGCCAGACTGGTAGTTCGTGGGTTTCGACAAGTCGACGGTCTTGACTACACTGAAGTTTATGCTCCAGTAGCTCGCCTGGAGGCTATTCGTATCTTCCTAGTGTATGCTTCGTATATGAACTTTACTGTCTTTCAAATGAATGTTAAGACTGCCTTCTTGTATGGCAAGGTGAAGGAAGAAATCTACGTTGATCAACCTCCAGGGTTTGTCGACTCGAAGTATCCTAATCATGTCTACATGTTGGACAAAGCGTTATATGGGCTGCATCAAGCTCCTAGAGCATGGTATGCAACACTAACAAAGCACTTGCTCGAACATGGTTATACTCGCGGCAATATCGATCAAACACTGTTCATAAAGCATCTCGACAAGGACCAGATACTCGTAGAAATATACGTCGATGACATAATCTTTGGATCAACAAGCCAAAAGCTTTGCAAAGAGTTCGAAAGTTTAATGAAGAAAAGATTTGAAATGAGTTCGTTAGGAGAAATGACCATGTTTTTGGGGCTTCAGGTTAAACATAATTCAACCGGAATCCTGCTACATCAAGCCAAGTATGTGGAGGATATTCTTGAGAAGTTTGCGCTTCACCATGCTAAATCTGCTTCTACACCGATGGCTGAATGACCTCTCCTGTCTCCAGATCCTGAAGGCGATTTCGTAGATCAAAGTCTCTATCGATCGATGATCGGATCGCTGATGTATCTTACTGCAAGTCGACCTGACATTATGTTTGCAGTTTGTCAATGCGCACGATATCAGGCTAATCCTAAACTTTCTCATCTTATTGCTGTTAAAAGAATTTTTCGGTATATCAAAGGAAGCCCTAAATTGGGTCTTTGGTATCCGAAGAATTCTGAATTTAATCTTTATGCTTTTAATGACAGTAATTATGGAGGCTGTGAGCTTGACTGGAAATCAATTTCAGAAGGATGTCAATACCTAGGTGACAGATTAGTTTCATGGCAATGCAAGAAACAGCACACTGTCTCGACCTCAACAGCAGAGGCGGAATACGTTGCTGCATCAGCTTGCTGCTCTCAAGTTATCTGGATCCAACATCAGCTGTTGGAATACGGTTTGAATTACTTCAAAACCCCTATCTATTGTGATAATGAAGCGACAATTCAAATAGCTAAAAACCCAGTCCAACACTCTAAAACCAAGCACATCGACATTAAAATTCACTTTATCAGAGACTGTTATGAACGATCGTTAATTCAAATCGAACAAGTCCACACTGATACCAATGTGGCGGACTTGTTCACAAAGCCATTTAACAAAGCTCGTTTCGATGTGCTTGTCGGATTTCTAAAAATGATACGTTTTGAGGATTAAGTTTTTTTTCTGTTTTTTTTCTTTTCTCAATTTAATTTTGGCTTTATTAGTTTAGATTTTAATTTTTTGTTTTAGGATAGTTTAAAATTTGCGCATTATTTTTGTTTCGTATTCTCACCCATGCACAAATTTAGGGGGAGAAATAAAAATCCAAAAACAACAAAAAACAAAAATTATTAAAAATCCAAAAATAGTGCCATTTCTGTTCAGCATTTTAAAATTTATTGTTGACAAATTTCGGTTGTAAGTATTGTGATGGGAAATGAAATTAACAAGTGATAAAGGGCAACCTGAATCGGCGTAACGTACCTAAGTTGAATCGTCTACGCTCTGTACTCGATGTGCTGGTAGGCACGAAAGATTTTAAATGGACTTGACTAGGAAAGTTGAACCTAATGAATTTAAAGGACTTGACGAACTTTGACCTAGTTAGATACGTTTAACCTGATGTCACGAAGCTCGGATAGGTTGAGCAGGGAGATATACATGACAATCTACTCGTCACATTAATTGAACCTGTACTTGGAACCGTGGCTTAACTTTTCCTCGATGTGCGGATTCTGTCGTTAATTCCGGTTGGATGGGGCGACTGGTAAATTCCGATAAATTAGGTCTGTAGAATATCATTTTCTTTCTTTCCGTCTGTTAACCATATGTTGTCTCCTTTGCGCGACTTCTAATCCGACCTGGTACACAACATATGCAACTCTATTTCTCTGTAGGCTATATATATATATATATATATATATATATATATATATATATATATATATATATATATATATATATATATATATATATGTGTGTGTGTGTGTGTGTGTGTGTGTGTGAAATACTTCTTATCTGTTAGCCATATGAAGTCTCCTTTGCGTGACTTCTAATACGACCTGGTACACAGCATATGCAACCTTCTTCTTCTCAACCCCTCTGAAGTAGTTAGCAATAGAATTCTGAATCTCTTCTCTCTCTGAATGGTTGTCTGCTCACCCGGTGTAAGGAGTACTCTGGAAGTTCTTGATGGCTGGGGCATATCAGGAAGCGGGAAACACGTTCCAGTACACTTAAAATTGAACTCATACAGATTGTCTGTAGATCTCGCTGCTCGATTTAGGTGGACAACAATATCCCTGGTTGTAGTCAGTTAAATGGTGATAAGGTGAATTTATTTAAGATTTAGGAGGTATCATAATTACAGAAATTTACAATTAGATATATGCCTGAATCATGTCATTGGTAAAATGTCCAAAAACGTCACAAATTTTTCGTGTTTAAGTGGACCACAATACTGGCAATCGGTCAGACGAAGATGTGAAGATAAGGGTACCGACAAGTGGATAAAGGTTGTCTAAAGACTTTGATCCCAAATCACTCTTAAAGTTAGATATCATTTCTATTTTTGTTAAGTTTTTCATAGTTTCTTCTAATTTAAATATTAGGGGAGAATTAAAAATTAAAAATCAAAGAAAAAATCAGAAAAATTAAAAAAATCCAAAAATAATGTTATTTCTGTTTCATTTCTTGTTCAGAAAAATCAAAAATCCAAAAATATTTTTGTTTCTATTTTAATTTATGTGCTAAGTTTTCTTTTAGTTTTGTTTTTGTCTTGAATAATGATTTCAGGTATAGATAAGACTCATGGAGTTTGTGTTGAAGATTTCTGAGCCAAGGCCTCGTCCGTGAGCATCGAAGAATTCGAATTCGAAGGAGCAAGAAATGAAGATTATTCTTTCGGCATTCAATCTTTCAACTCCAGAGGCAAGGTGAAGATGAAATTGAAGAATATGTGACGGATTGCATTGATGCCTCCTCAATCAGTCTGCTGCTATCGTTGTACCTGCTGAAGTGATCTAGAAGATTTATTTCTCTCTGATGTTCTCTCTGAAGATTCTCAAGCTGAAAGCATCATCTTTCAAGAATCAGTACGTCAAGCCTCCTCACCTAATGTGCGCTCAATGCCAAATTCTGAAGAAAACCTCAAGTGGTCAAGATGAAGTCATTCATTGAAGATTCATATATTCAACCTGATGCTGTGAAGAAATCGAAGATTAAAGTTGAAGACAAAGCTCCCATTGAAGATTAACAAGAAAAGCCAGCTACTTTTTAGGGGGAGCTTGTTGGGTCATTAAGAAAAGAAAGCTATAAACCAAGGGGGAGACTGTTAGGTCAAAATATGGTTTATACTTTGCTTTTCTGGGCAATTATATTTTTGTGTTATATTTTATGAATTTATGGTCTCGTTTACGGCTGAGTTTACGGCCGTAAACACCTTACGGCCGTAAACTCATTTACAGACCATGTGTTATCTGGCCCGTATTCCAAGTATAAATAGAGGTGTTAGGGTGAGGAGTAGAGAGTGATTAACAGTAGAGAGTTTTCGGCCAGAGAGAAATATGAGCTTTTATGTGTGTGTGTGAATCTCTTGTATCCGGATCATAATTCATATCAATACATACAAGACTCATATTAATTCTTCTTCTCCTTCTCTTCTACTTGATCTGACATCATCCGTTTGATTGGGATTCCGCACCGTCAAACGAATCTGATTGATACACATGCATTTTAGGGACTTACATGGAGCGATCTCTAATGATGTTGGTTTCCAGAACTCCATCTTCAAACTTGATACTTGTGAATGCACGATGAAGATGATGAAGTGGTAGTGGTGGATCAGGAATTTTGGTAAGTGGGATGGAAATTGGTTGTTTAGCAATGAACTTGATCATCATTCTGATCGATTCATCATAGTCCTATGGGTTTAAAGAGAAGAGTTGGGTTGTATCTCTCAAGAAGGGTTCTTGATCTTCAGAAGAAGATGAACCTTTAGAACCTTTGGATGACTTCTTCCTGGCAATCAATTTCTTGGGAGTGGAAGCGGTTCTGATTGGGTTTTGTGAGGACTCCATTGTTGAAGAGTGATGAATTCTTTAAGATCATGAAGAATAAGATGGATTTTGGGAGATTTGCAGTTGAGTGAGCGTAAAGAGGTAAAGTGAGGGTGTCAGCGGGTATTTATAGGTAAATGAGAATGGGTCGTGTTGAAAAAGGTAATGATGAGGATCCGAAGTTAATCGAGTTGCATTAAATGAGTTTATCCCTCTTTGGAGAGTGAGGTGACAGGAACGTGAAAGATTGAGTGGTTCGAAGTTGAAAATGGAATAGCAATCAGCGATATGATGTTTACTTTTAGGGTTGGTACAGTCATGGCTTGAGCATCAACGAGAAAAAGATAAGGATTCCGAAAAGTAACTGTTGGTGACGGTTCAGTGTAAAACCTTTTGGTATTCCGGATGAGTAAATCAGGGATAATTAAGATCCAATAGGTAGAAGGGCGAGTTCTGAATTTATTCTTTTGAGGCAGTTCCAGAGTGAGAAATGTTCCGGAGAGATTTTTAAATTTATTTTGAAAATCCAAAGCAATTTGAAATTCTGGATGAGACTTGAAAATTCCGGAGCAATTTTTGAAATTCCGGAGTTCTTTTTGAAATTCCGGAAACATTTTGAAAATTCCGGAGCAAGTTTAAAATTCCGGATAGGATTTTGAAAATTCCGGAGCACTATGATTCTGATGATGGTCGATCCAGATCGTCGTGAAGAAGACAATAAACTGTTTAACTCAAGAAACTCAACTGATAATTAGTAAAAGAGACAAGTAAAAGGGTCCTGTGTATTTAGAGGAAAAATAGTTTCGAAGCAAAACAAGTCAGTTCAGTGCATATACTTCTTCTGAATACTTCTATCAAAGAGAATATATCTCCCGAAAGATTTGAGGATCAGGCATCATCATACCCATTTTGTTCAGAAAACCATTAAATTTGGTTTCGTCTAATGCCTTGGTAAAGACATCAGCAATTTCACCGTCAGATGGAACAAAAATAAGTTCAATATTGCCATTTAGAACATGATCTTTAATAAAATGGTACTGGATGTCAATGTGCTTCGTCATGGAGTGCTGGATTGGGTTGTGAGAGATGGCAATGGCACTTTGAGAATCACAGTAGATAGGAATGCGTTGGAATCGGTAACCATAATCCAAGAGTTGAGATTTCATCCAAAGAACTTGACAGGTACAACTAGCAGCAACAACGTATTTAGCTTCGGCTGTAGAGAACAATGTAGTTCTGTTTCTTGGATGACCAGCTGACTAAACGACCACCTAGGAATTGACATCCTCCTGATGTACTTTTCCTATCGAGTTGAAGACCACCATAGTTTGAATCCAAGTAAGCTTGCAGAAAGAAACTTTCATTTGCTGGATACCAGATTCCGAGATTCTTTGTAGGTTTGAGGTATCCTAAAATTTGCTTCACAGCCAAAAGATGAGACATCTTTGGATTGACTTGAAATCTGGCACATAGGCATGTTGAGAACATTATGTCCGGACGACTTGCAGTGAGATAAAGTAATGATCCAATCATTCCACGATACTTTTTTTCATCTACAGAAACCCCTGAGGGGTCAGCAAAGATTTTGTGACCTCAGCCCATCGGTACCTTGGCTGAGGCACAGGAGTCCATAGAGTATTTCTTGAGAAGCTCAGAAATGTACTTCTCTTGGTGGATGAAGATGCCTTTGTTAGTTTGTTTAACTTGAAGGCCTAGAAAGAAGCTAATTCTCTGTTCATGCTCATCTGAAATCGTTTGATCATTAAGTTTGCAAAATCTTCAACCATGGATGAGTCCGTAGATCCAAAAATGATGTCGTCCACATATATTTGAACCAACATGAGATGTCTTCCATTTGATCTTCTGAATAGAGTCAGATCTAGAATTCCTCTTTGAAAGCCTGAGCGTTTGAGAAAGTCGGTAAGGATCTCGTACCAGGCACGAGGAGCTTGCTTGAGACCATAGATAGCTTTACGGAGCTTGTAGCCATAGTTCGGAAATGATAGATTAATGAAACCGGGAGGCTTTTGAAGATATACTTCGGTGTCAAGCTCACCACTAAGAAAAGCACTCTTAACATCTATTTGATAAACTTTGAAACCGTTATGGGATGCATATGGAAGAAAGATTCTGATAGCTTCTAGTCGTGCAACAGGAGAAAATGTTTCGTCATAGTCAAGACCTTCAATTTGAATGAAACCTTTAGCTACCAATCTTGCCTTATTTCGGATGATAAATACTGCATCGTCTAGTTTGTTGCGATACACCCATATTATGACGACAACAGGGTGGTTCGAGGGAGGACGAACAAGAGTCCATACTTCGTTTCGGTCAAATTCAGCCAATTCTTCTTGCATGGCCGTAATCCAGTCAGTATGCTCCACTGCTTCCTTAATGGATTTTGGTTCGATCATAGAAATGAAGGCTGAGAAATGACATTCATTTTGGATACTTGAAGCAGAGCGAGTCTATACACCAGCATTAAGATTTCCAATTACTTGGTTGGGAGGATGATCCTTGGTCCAAACGTGCAATTTGGGAAGTTCTTGAGCAGCTGTCGATTCAATATCAACAATAGGATTTAGTTGCTCCCCCTGAATGATTTGAATTTGAGGATGATGCTCCCCCTGAACTTCTAAACTAGAGATATTTACATCAATATCTGAGGAAAACTCAAAGAAATTTTCGTTGTCATCATTGTTGATTGGATTGGAGTCATCGAATTCAGCAGCTGCATCTTGGAAGCCATCCACATTTGATTCACGAAAGGGATTAGTATTATTCTACCCCTCAACCTGTGAAGGTTGAAATGGTTCAGAATCAAATGGTGATAGGCTCGGAAGAGGACCGGATAGGTTGTGAGAAACTGGGGCTTCCGAAGGAGGAATTTGAATTGGAGATGCTTTTGATTGAGATTCGGAATCAATAGGGGTTTTGGAAGGGCCAAAGAGGGTTTCAAAATCAAGTTCGAGGATAGTTTGAGGGTTAGGACATCTTGTAAGAGGAGCATCAGACTCCATAATGTGAGTAGTGATGTGAGAGGGGCCAGAATTCCGAGCGAAGTGGTCATTAAAGGTAAAGTCAAAGCTTTCTTCTAGAACACGAGTTCTTCGATTGAGAACTCTGTAAGCCTTGGATTTTGAAGAGTACCCAAGAAAGATAGCTTCATCGGATTTGCGTTTAAATTTTGTAAGCGGATCACGGTTGTTTTTGATGAAGCATCTGCATCCGAAGATATTTATAGAAACGAGATAGTTGGCTTGCGACCATTCATTGCTTCGTATGGTGTCATGTTGAGATGTCGATTGATGATGCTTCGATTTTGAGTGAAACAGGCGGTGGATTGTCACAACTAGGAATTTTGAGGCCTTGTAACTATAACACTTATAGCAACTATGAATCAATAACATGAAAGCATGCATGATGCTTATTCTATAACAACAAAACTTCATCAAATAATTCATTCTAGCACTACAAATGGTCAAAAAAGAATTGGAATCAAATCCCGGTGTAAGTCCATTATGGACTAGGATTTCCTTATTGGGCCTAATTGTGACAATCCGAAGTTTATTCCAACGCTGTTACCTATTCTGTCCATAAAAACTCGTCATTTGTGAATTGTTCCGATTTCGTTTTTGGATTAAGTCAATTAATTTAAGAATTTTATTATGACCTCGTAAGTATCCAAACTCGTTAGAAACACATGCAAAAGCATCCCAAATTAGTAATTGGAAAATTTTTAGTTTAGACCACGTCGGGTTACGACAATTAAATCGGGTACGACCAAAAGCCCCGTTTAACGTCAGTATCGGGTAGAATTCCACTGAGCCCCAAACCCAAACCCTATTGAAAGTTGAGTGGGCTTCATTTCAATCTTTTCCACTCTCTCTCTCTACTCTCTCACTAGAAACTCAATCTTGGATCCAAAATCACCCATTTCAAACCCCAAATTGGTGTGTAATCCTTCCTAACTCATAGATTAACAAGTTTAGCTTGCAAATTTGTGGTTAAATCATGAAATAGGACCAAATACATGTGTTTACGGCCCTGGAACACCCTTGGGCCGCAATCTCATAAAAATGGGGTTTTTGAGCCTTAAAACCCTTCCAAACCACATTTGGAGCATAGATACGACTTAGGGGCTTACCATACTGGACTTAGAACACCTAAAACTTAACATTTGAGGTGTAACCATGAGTTTACTGCCCGAGAACACGCTTGGGCCATAACACACCAATTCTTAGGTCGTAAACACCTTCTAAGGTGTTAAGATGCCCTTAAACACCTTCTAAGCCTTGGAATAAAGTCTAGAAGCAACCACAAATGAGTTAGGAGCCTTAAACTTGATAAAAACCCCTCCTTTAGGAGTTCACGGCTGTAAACCCCCCAAGGATAGGTTCATGGGCCGTAAACTCCTATAACTTGGTCAAAATGTGCCCTAACTTCACCCCATGACTTGTAAAATGAGTTTGAATCACATGTGATTAATCTAGGGCCACCAAAACATGAAAGGAAAGAGTACTTAGGAGCTTATGGCCATCAACTCCTAGTTCATGGCCGTAAGCTCCATTAAATGGTCCCTTTGATGGTTTAATTCTTCCCTATACCCTATATTTGATCCTAGCTAATTTCCCCAAGTGTTATAAGGCCATTTAGCAACCAAGAACCCATCAACCATGAGTTTACGGCCGTAAACTCATGGGAACATGGTCTTAGGGCCTAAAAATCCCTTAGGACTTTACTATTGAAGAGAAAACTCCATATCTATGCCCTATACGTGCGTAGATGTCACCCGGGTCACTCCAAACACTTGAATTGAAGTGTTTTCGCGCCTCGGAGTGTTTATTAATTTTAATTAGTAGATCAAGATCTAATTAGATACAAATATGTATCATTTTATATCACATAGGAACCTCGCACATTCTCAAGCCCTGAACCGACGTTTAGCATCCAATCCGACATGTTCCTTGACCGGTGAGTTCATACCCCTACACCTTTCTTCGTGTTTTTCAATGTTTCGGGGGGGGGGGGGGGGAATACAAGCAAAAGTACAAGGATATCTTGTACTCAAACTTATTATTTCATTTGAAATGTTTCATATTCCACATGCTTTTAACAACCAAAGTCGTATTAACCAATTGTTTGACTTGTAGAGTTAGTTTTGAAATCTTATTATATATTGTTATAATATATGTTTCTCACATGATTTTCCACTTTATTATTGTTAAAGGAATTATTTTAGAACTTTTGATTCGTCCTCTATAAGACTCCACAGAGATACGCGAGTGGAGGACCGCGCTTTGTAAGTAGAATCTAAAACAGGATTTTCCACATTGTTACTTGTAAATTCGTTAATCTTAATAATTGGAGACACGTCCTCTGTAACACTCCACAGAGATATGCGAGTGGAGGACCGCCCCCGTAACCAGAATCTCCTGGAGGGAGAGCGTGACTTGAGTGTATAGATTTATACGTGGCTGACTACCCCGCACCTGGCTGCTAGCTACGGCCGAACCAAAAGGTTCAAGGGTGACGAAAGTCATAAATTGATGATGGACTACTTATTGTTATATTTAGTCTATTGTATGGTTATGGAACTCGCAATTTAGATAACGAAGATTTACTTGTTGGTAATAATGAATTTAGTAAGCTAATAACCTTGAGAATTAGTTTACTTTCCACACAATAGTTTTATATATGTGTTAAAACTAACATACATTTCAAGGACAACCAGGCTTTCAGGAAACTTTACACAAACATTTTAACTATGGTAGATACTTGTACATTACATTTGGATTCGATAACCAAACACAAACTTTTAGGAAAATAAGGGTTTTTGCTGGGATAACTGAACTGTTCTTAACTAGACCATGTAACTAATGGATAACTAAACTTTACTTTTAAGAAAATATGGGATTTTCTTGGATTCATAACTTTTTCAGAAAACCAAAGGAAACTTGTTCATTTTCAGAAAACAAACCGCTTATGAACTCACCAACTTTATGCTGATTTTTAAACTGCTTGTATTCTCAGGTCCGCATTAGATAGGTACCCACGATCTTTTGGGTAAGACGAAGCGTATAGAAGACTCGTCTTAACTTTTGTTCATATGATATATATGTATAACACTTGTATCACTTTGATTTCAAACAAATGTAATAATTCTATGTAATGTAATTTTTTGTGTTTACTACGCTTACTATGTACATTGGTTGCGATATACATGATGTCCTCCGCCCCGAAACGTTTCCGCCATCGGTTTCGGGGTGTGACACTAATGGACTAATAAACTTCCAATTTATCCATCTTGAACCTAGAACTCTCAAATGGGCCCTAGTTGGACCCATATACATGAAACTTAATATTTCTGGGCCTTATGAGCCTAAAATATACTAGGGTAACTTTAATGGGCCTTAATGGGTCACAACCAAATTAATTTAGCCCTAATGAATCATAAAAATTGCAACTTGATTTATTTGGGCCAAGCAACATCTAAATTATCTATAATGTGGGCTTAAGGTCAAAAAGCCCAAAATTTCTTCTCTTTTCTCCTCTCTCTTGGCCCAAACTACAAGCCCAAGAAGAAGGGTTGACTTTTGCTTGCCACATCATTTTTATTTGTTGGATAACTAGGTATTATAGTTCAAACATCCAAGCTCTCTCTCATACTTCCATGCAACCTCACTTCTCTCTCTTTTTCCTTTCGGCCGAGAGTCTCTCAAACACACACTTCACAACAAAAATTCTCTCTAAATCACTCAAGACATATCCCTTCTTCTTCATCCAAAAATCTCGAAATTTGCTTGTGTTTCAAGAGGTTTTCATTAAGTAATTCATCATCTAAGGTAAGATATTGCTTGGATCCATAATCTAGCTACTTCATTTCATCAAAAATCTCTTCTAAATCTACTCCAACTTGTGATCTTGCAGCTTAGAAGCATCTAAGTTCGAGATCCTCCAAGAAAGCTTACTAGGATCGAAACCTCCTCATTTTCTCTCTTCAAAACCGAAACTACAACTCAAGGTGAGCTTCATACCCCTCTCTTTTCGGTTTTCATATGTTTTATGGGGGAGAATACAAGAAAATGTGTAGATCCATGTGTATGTGTATGCTATGTGTGATTTTATGCATGTATGTGTGTGATTTTATGTGTTTTTGTGATAAATATGTAACCAAGTGGGGTGTTAACTCGAGATCTATGACATGACAAAGGAAAAAAAAAACATAATCTAAGTTATTTTACACTAAAAAAGTCAAGAAAAATAGCTTATAAGGTTATGAGAAACATATTCTAACATAAAACCCATTTTAGGGCTTAAATTGTCAAAAATACAAAACTTGGGTTAAAAACTGTCAATTCATGGTTTCTTGAGGGTCAAAAGAGTGAAAACAGTTTCTATAATCATTTTCTGAATATTAGAATTTTTAAAGGACTCGAAATGCAAAAATTTAGCTTAATGGGCTAAATTTGGGCTTTTCGGCCCAATAAGCCCATAATTGCGAAATTTGAAGTTTAAAGGTGCTGAAATGTAACATTCTGCAAAACAGGGGATAAGAAGTGAAATAAAACTATTTTAAAGGTCAAAAATACTTTTCAATTCCAAAAAGGATCAAAAATGTAAACTTTTTATATTTTGGGCCAAAACTGTAAAAGTTGCAAAATATGGGGTTCTAACCGAGAAACTCCATTTTGGAAGGGCTAAAGCCGTTTACAAAATAAAATTTGGGTTAAAACTGTCTTTTCAACAAGTTTATGATACAAAAGTGTCAAGAAAATGTTTTAAGGACTAAAAATGAAATTCTTTTATATAAAGGACTAAAAGTGTTATTTTTATAAAAGAAAGGTAGTGAAAAGGCCAAAATCAAACTTTTAAACAAATTAATTCATTAAGACAAAATACAAGATACCCGACTAGCGACAAAACGGAAAACGAATACACCTTCAATACCAAATATCGTTATAAACGAATTGATTCGGTCTCGAATCAATACAAAACAACAATCGCTAAATCAGAACTCTCCAATAGATATGTGATGACTAAAATGAATAAACCTACAAACTTTGGGCTTATGAGTTTCAAATCATGCTATTTGGGCCTTGCAAGCCCACCAACATGATCTTAGGGCCAAAAGGGATAACGCTTATATGTTATTGGGCCTTCAATGACCCAATATTTTATAAAAGGACTTTCAATAGCTTTTATGTGCTAGTAGGCCAAAGTGTCCTGTTAGAAAAGCTAGTAAGGTAACAGTAATCAAATGCGAGTTGGACCATCGTGTCTTTCACATCCACGACAGCCTAAGGTAGTTACGATGGTAGTGGGACATGATGCCCCCTTCTCTTCGTTTGCTAAGGCTTACGAGAAATCAAAGTAGACAAAATTAGGACGATATACAATGTGGATTAATCAATATTCATTCGTTAAGACAATACAAAAATCAGTAATCACGAATACATATCAACATCGGAAAACATCGGATTTTTTGGGGAATTCAATACTACTCGCTCGAAATCTTATAACTATAATACAAAATACGCTTCATATATATATATATATATATATATATATATATATATATATATATATATATATATATGTTTTTGAAATCATTCATGCACAGTTATGGATCTTCACACTTTGATAAAAAAAAAAAAAAAAGTCTTTTCAAAAAATATCGGATTTTCTGGGTTTTACAAACTATACAAATCATTTTATCACAACATTGCTTATGAACTCACCAACATTTCATATGTTGACGTTTTTCCAAAATAACTTGTATTCTTAGGTAACAGGTAAGCAGAAGACTAATATGAAGTAATGTTAGGATGTTATGTTGTTAAAAGCACTCAAACAATTTATGTTATGAATGTGTAATGTAAAAACAATGCACTTGATGTGAACACTTCCAGTTGTAATATATTGATGCATGGTGACGTTTATGTTATGATTCATGTATATTCAGTGTGATGATATTCAATTTAAGTCACGCGAGCCCTCAGATGTTTCTGCCGTCTGGTTCGGGGGTGTGACAGGTTGGTATCAGAGCATTGTTTATACTGAACTAGCATATCTAACCACACATTGATATGCAACTATAAACCAAAAAGGGACTAACCTAACTCTAAACAAAAAAAAACAAATAAGAACATAACTATAAAATATCTTCGCCTGTGTGAATTAGGAAACATAATATAATACCAAACCAAACAAGATAATGCTATCATCTCGGGTAAGCCGGGACCGTTCACGGTTGTATCGAGGAGAGGATGTAGCCTGATCAACTACATTTCCTCCAACGTACAACTATCACGTGTCCCGAGGAAATCATGATGGTAGGAAAACCTAAAAGCATACCCATTTATCACCAAAAAGAGAACAACAACTCAATCTATACGTCTTAGGAATGATATTAGCATGTTTATACACCCTCGCAGAGAGCATGGCTGGTTTGCATCACCCCGGAGATCATTATTTCCCTAATCAGGGGAATAACGGATGGCTGGAAGAATCCGAGGAGGAACCTGAAGAGGACCTCGAGGTGGAGTCTGAAGAGAAACCCAAGGAAGACCCCGAGGAGGAATCCGAAGGGGAACCTGAGGCGGAAGCCGAACGCGGACCTGCCGAGCCAGTGGTGGACCAAGAGGAGGAGGAGGAAGCCAAAGTAGGTCTCTAGGAGGAACCCAGCGAAGACGAAGATGGTGATTCAGACATAGAGTCCGAAGTCATTAACCCCCCTTATCCGGTTAGGGTGCTCGCTTGTCAGGTAGGCCCCACTAGTCCTACACCTTCCTAGGGTATCGACCTTTGGAGGTGGAGCAGGCAGCAGGGACAGCGACCCCGTTCGGCATGTCACGCGAGTTCTATGACCTGAGGGATGGAAGACCGGCCGATCGTGCTCTTCCAGTCATGGTGAGATGATTGTGGAACACTGGCGACTTAGCCCAGAGCACCGCCGATCAGATGCACTAGCTGCAGACTAGGGTCGAGCGTGCGGAGTAGGAAACGCGAGAGGTTATCCTAGAGTTCCACATGAGACAGGCGAGGTGGGAGGCTTGACTCTGAGATGCGAAACGATAGGTAGCTCGTCTTCAGGGAGCATCCACTTCCTCAGCACCACTCCCTGGCACATCCCACCATGACTAGGACTAGTCATACCCGTCTTTAGTACTATGTCACTAGGATTTATGTTATATACCCCGACTCTATGTTTAAGTGATTACACTACTCATAGAGCCGTTATGCTGCTGAATTTGCACCGCTTATGCTTGCATCCTATTTGACACCGGAGCAGAACAGAGTTTTGTGAGCAATAAATTCAAACACTTGTTAAATCAACAACCCCAGAAGCTTAATGAAAACATTCACGGTGGAAACGACTAATGGGAAGACAAAATCCACTGGGGAAATCTATATCGGATGTACCCTAGCCCTAAATCACCATGTCTTTCAAATAAACTTAATGCCTATTTCAATTAGGAGTTTTGATGTGATTATTGGCATGGATTGGTTAAGCCCCCACCATGCTGAAATTATGTGTCACGAGAAGGCTTTTCGCCTTCATCTCCCAAATCGCAAAACCCTAGTTGTTTACGGGAACAAAACCAGTACTAACCTTCGTCTTATCTCGTGCATTAAAGCACAGAAGTACCTATGAAAGAAGGACTTGACGTTCCTGGCTCACATAGTAGACAAATCCAAGGAAGAGGTCAAAATTCAAGACATTCCAGTAGCTTGTGAGTTCCCAGATGTCTTTCCTGATGATCTTCCGGGGATACCCCCAGAAAGACAAGTCGAGTTTCGAATTGACCTTGTACCAGGAGCTAGCCCCATCGCCAAAACGCCCTACATATTGGCTCCTGCGGAAATGCAAGAGTTGTTCAGCCAACTCAGTGAGCTTCTGGATAAAGGATTCATCTGACCCAGTTTCTCACCTCGGGGAGCTCCGGTTCTCTTCGTTAAGAAGAAAGACGATACCTTCAGGATGTGTATCGACTACAGAGAACTTAACAAGCTCACTGTCAAAAACCGATATCCATTCCCACGAATAGATGACCTATTTGACCAGCTCCAAGGAGCTAGTAACTTCTTAAAGATAGATCTGCGATCTGGATACCACCAACTCAACGTCCGGGAGGAGGATATTCCAAAAACCGCCTTCCGAACTCATTACGGACATTATGAATTTGTCATAATGCCCTTCGGTCTAACGAATGCTCCTGCTGCATTCATGGACCTAATGAATCAAATCTGTCAACCTTTTCTTGATAATTTCGTAATCGTTTTCATCGATGATTTCCTAGTATATTCCCGAAGCGAAGAAGAACACAACCAACATCTTCAACAAATCCTAGAAACCCTGCGAACTGAAAAGTTGTACGCAAAACTCTCCAAGTTCGAGTTTTGGCTCCGAAGCGTGAACTTTTTGGGACATGTTGTTAGTCAGGAAGGAATTCACGTGGATCCTTCTAAAATCCAAGTTATTGAAGGATGGGCAATCCCAACAACACCCACAAAAATTCGCCAATTTATGGGTCTCACAGGCTATTATAGGAGGTTCATCCAGAACTTCTCTAAGATGGCCAAACCGCTTACCATGCTTACACAAAAGGGCGTACCCTTCGTATGGACGGATAAGCAGGAAGTCGCGTTTCAATCTCTGAAGCAAGCACTCTGCAGTGCGCCGGTGCTATAACTACCCGAAGGAACAGATGACTTTATAGTCTACTGTGATGCGTCAAATCAGGGTTTAGGCTGTGTACTCATGCAGCATGGAAAGGCGATAGCTTACGCGTCCTGGCAACTAAAGATGCACGAAGTGAATTACACGACCCACGATCTGGAGCTGGGAGCAGTGGTCTTCGCCCTGAAGATTTGGAGACACTACCTATACGGTACCTAGTGCACTATCTTCACCGACCACAAAAGTCTCTAGCACATCTTGAATAAAAAAGAGCTAAACATGAGGCAATGAAGATGGGTCGAACTGCTAAACGACTACGAGTGCAAAATCAAGTACCATCCAGACAAGGCTAACGTGGTAGCCGATGCCTTGAGTCGAAAACAATACTAAAATTGTCGTGTGAAAACACTCTCGATGACCATCCAATCCCACCTGACCTCACAAATCAGAATAGCCCAGTCAGATGCCATGAAGGCGGAAAACAAAAAAAGTGAAGCGCTGCGTGGAATGGAGAAGAACTTGGAGGTGAAGGAAGACGAAGCATATTACTTCATGAACCGCATATGGGTCCCTAAACTTGGGGGATTCAGAGAGGTAGTCATGAACGAAGCTCACAAGACGCGGTACTCCATCCACCTGGTTTCAGAAAAAATGTACTTGGATGTTAAGCAACATTATTGGTGGCCAAATATGAAGGCAGAGATTGCCACTTACGTGAGCAAGTGCCTCACTTGCGCTAAAGTAAAGGTGGAATATCAGAAGCCCTCTGGATTACAACAGCAGCCAGTAATTCCTGAGTGGAAATGGGAACGGATTACCATGGATTTTGTGACCAAACTACACAAGTAGACGGACGGTTTGGACTCGATCTGGGTAATAGTTTATAGACTAACGAAATCCACCCATTTCCTACCAATAAAAGAATCATACAAGATGGAGCGCCTGACAAGAATCTACATCAAATAAATCGTGAGACTCCACGGAGTACCGGTATCTATCATCTCAGATAGAGATAGTATATTTACTTCACGCTTTTGGCAATCGCTTCAGAAAGCTATGGGAACACAACTCGATATGAGCACTGCCTACAACCCACAAACGGATGGTCAAAGCGAGCGAACCATTCAAACACTAGAAGATATGCTCCGAGTGTGTGTAATAGACTTTGGAAGATCATGGGATACCCACTTGCCTTTGATCGAGTTCTCGTATAACAATAGTTATCATTCGAGTATCAAGGTTTCCCCTTTCGAAGCATTATATGGGCATAAATGTAGATCACCGTTCAGTTGGGCTGAACGGTGAGGTAGGAGACACCCAACTAACGGGAGGGTAGACTCCAAACAACCCCTTAACGGGACCATAAATTATAAGCGAGAAGACCGAGAAGATAATTCAGATCAGAGCATGGCTGCAATCGTCACGAGATAGACAAAATAGCTACGCCGATAAACGACGAAAGCCCTTGGAATTCGAAGTTGGAGATAGGGTGTTACTAAAAGTCTCTCCTTGGAAAGGAGTGATTCGTTTTGGGAAGTCGGGCAAACTGAACCCTCGATACATTGGACCTTTCAAGATTCTTTCCCGAATCGGTCCACTGGCTTATAGATTGTAACTACCCGCCGAGCTCAGCAGTGTACACCCTGTGTTCCATGTCTCCAACTTGAAGAAGTGCTTATCCGACGAGACTCTTGTCATTCCATTAGAGGAAATTGAAATCACGAGAACCTTCTGTTCATCGAGGAGCCGGTTGAAATCATGGATCGAGAGGTAAAGCGTACCAAGCAGAGCCGCATTCCAATTGTGAAAGTTTGATGGAATGCCAGACGCGGACCAAATTCACATGGGAACCCGAAGATCAAATGAAGCAGAACTACCCTCATCTATTCTCGCATTCTCAAATCTAGCTTTCAAAAGAATTTCAGGACGAAATTTCCTCTAACGGGCGGATGATGTCACAACTAGGAATTTTGAGGCCTTGTAACTACAACACTTATAACAAATATGAATCAATAACATGAAAGCATGCATGATGCTTATTCTATAACAACAAAACTTCATCAAATAATTTATTCTAGCACTATAAATGGTCAACAAAGAATTGGAAACCATTGAAATCCCGGTGTAAGTCCATTCTGGACTAGGATTTCCTTATTGGGCCTAATGGACTAATAAACTTCCAATTTATCCATCTTGAACCTAGAACTCTCAAATGGTCCCTAGTTGGACCCATATACATGAAACTTAATATTTATTGGCCTTATGAGCACAAAATATACTAGGTTAACTTTAATGGGCCTTAATGGGTCACAACCAAATTAATTTAGCCCTAATGAATCATACAAATTGCACCTTGATTTATTTGGGCCTAGCAACATATAAATTATCAATAATGTGGGCTTAAGGGAAAAAAGCCCAAAATTTCTTCTCTTTTCTCCTCTCTCTCGGCCCAAACTACAAGCCCTAGAAGAAGGGTTGACTTTTGCTTGCCACATCATTTTTATTTGTTGGATAACTAGGTATTATACTTCAAAATATACATAGACATGCAATTGATAATAAATATAACAGAGCTTAAGTAAATGTATTTCATAAGTATAAGAATTGGTAAAAGAGTTTGATGCAAAACAGTTTGATAAACAGTTTGAGCAGTAAGAAAATCATTGGTTTTGTAGTTATTAATCACATGTGATTGATGTAATAACTATAAGTATTCAACTTGTATTCCCCCCCCCCCCCCATAAAGCATTTAAAAACATTTAAACCATTGATTAAGGGGTATGAACTCACCTGTAGTGAGTGGTACGGATGAACTGCAGACGCAGGATTGCTGGATGTCAAGTGAAGTTCTGAACATATTCTATGATCCTAGTTAACATATAATCACACATATATGTACCCAATTAGTCTAAAACTACTAATTGAAAATGTTAAGACATCTTAGAACATGATAAACACTTTATACAAGTGTTATAAGCCTTAAGGATTGCATCTAAGTTATTGTAGGACAAGGCTAGTGGGTTTAGGGTTCCAAAGGACCCCATTCTTGAGTTTACTCTCCAAGAACCAACACACAAGGAGTTTACAGTTGTCAACCCTTGATTTTTTGGCCATAATCTCCTAAGCCTTAGGTTATTTGGTGTTGTGAAGCTTTACATGTGCCCTAGAAGCATTTCTACTTGATTGTTTAATCCTTGGAAGGGTTTAGGGCATTAATACACTCCTTTGAGGAGTTTACGGCCCCAAGGCCATTTCCTTTTGCTTTTAGTGCCATAAACCCACATGGAAAGGGGTATTTTTATGTTTTCCAGTCCCATGCTCTTCTAGGATAGGTTTTAGACAATTATCTAAGGCTGATGAAGGCCTTAGGGACAGTTTGGTACCCTTATTTGATGTTCACGGCCCAAGAACCATAACCCTTAGAGATTACGGCCGTAATCTCTCATGGGGGTGGGTTTTTGGTGATTTCAAGTCCCTAAATTAACTAGGAGTGAATCTAGGATAGTGTCCAAGGCTTTTGTAGGGTTTAAAGCACCTTTTGGCCCTTGAGTTTGGAGTTCACGGTCAAAGAACTTCTTGGGCCGTGAACACCTTTCTCTTGGTTTTCTTGGGTGTTTTCTAGTCCTACATACAATAGGATACAAGTCTAGGCTAGTTCCCTTGCACAAGGAAAGGACTAGGCACTCATTTGTCCCTTAAAGAAGGGTTTACGGTCCAAGATGTTCATGGGCCGTAAACTCTTAAATCTTGTTGTTTTGATATGATTTCTAGGTTATTAAGCACATAATAAGCTCTATAATACAACTAGATGGAAGTACTCACATTTTGGGATGAAAGTCCGAAGATCCGTGAGAGAGAATTCGGCTTTTCTCTAGTTGGAAATGGAACTAATGAATAATTATGGCTCAGAATCATATATATACTCCTGCGGTTTTTGGCAGAAAATATTTTTTTCAAGCAATGAACTCTAATATCATAGAGTTTTGAAATAATAGAGCTGCACAAAACCCTCTCTCCTGATATCTCTTTAAGTGTAAATCATGAAATACTCAAACTTATTCTAAAAAGTCTGAAAATTTACTGCAACTGTTCTGCCTTCTATTGACTTGACATTGTTTGTACATAATAGAAATTTCGGGTTGTCACATCATCCCCTCCTTAGAAGGAATTTTGTCCCGAAATTAGAGTTTAAGCAAATAACTAGTTACAAATAACTAAGTAAAAAGATGAGGATATTTCAGTTTCATCTGATCCTCACGCTCCCAAGTGAATTCTGGTCCTTGCTTGGCATTCCAGCTAACCTTCACTATCGGGATACGACTTTGCTTCGTTTGCTTGACCTCTCGGTCCATGATCTCTACTGGTTCCTCCATGAAGTTGAGGCTCTCATTGATCTCGATCTTGTCGAGTGGAATAACAAGAGTCTCATCGGACAGACACTTTTTCAAGTTCGATACGTGAAAGGTAGAGTGTACGTTACTGAGTTCGCGCGATAAGTTAAGTTTGTAAGCTACTGGGCTAATTCTTGTGAGAATCTCAAAAGGCCCAATGTACCTTGGATTTAGCTTTCCCCGCTTTCCGAAGCGTATCAAGCCCTTCCAGGGTGAGACCTTCAATAGAACACGGTCGCTCACCTGGAATTCCAACGGTTTCCTACGTTTATCAGCGTAGCTTTTCTGTCAGTCTCTGGAAGCTTTCAATCGTTCATGAATCTGAACGATCTTCTCCGTCGTTTCCCGTATGATCTCCGGACCTGTGAGAGTGCTTTCAGGAATTCTTCCTTTAGCTAACTGGGTATCACCCACCTCAGCCCAACACAGAGTTGATCTGCACTTCCGGCCATAGAGGGCCTCGAATGGAGCAACCTTTATGCTAGTGTGATAACTGTTGTTGTAGGAAAATTCGACAATGGGTAAATGAGTATCCCATGCTTTCCCGAAGTCTATCACATAGGCTCGCAACATATCTTCTAAGGTTTGGATAGTTCTCTCACTTTGCCCGTCGGTTTGTGGATGGTAGGCTATACTCATGTCCAACCTAGTTCCTAGGGAGCTTTGTAACGATTGCTGGAACCTCGAAGTGAATCTACTATCTCTGTCTGAGATAATGGATAAGGGAACACCATGCAATCTTACAATCTCCTTAATGTAATTCCTTCTAAGTTTCTCCATCTTGTCTGTTTCTTTGATCGGCCGGAAGTGTGCAGACTTGGTCAGTCTATCGACGATGACCCATATGGAATCAAGTCCACCCATCATCTTGGGCAACATGGTTATGAAATCCATAGTTATCCGCTCCCACTTTCATTCCAGTATCTCAGGCTGTTGTAGTAGACCGAAGGGTTTCTGGTATTCGACCTTGACCTTTGCGCAAGTAAGGCATTTACTCACGAAGGTAGAAATCTCTGCTTTCACGTTAGGCCACCAGTATAAGTTTTTGAGGTCCAGATACATCTTATGTGATCTCGGGTGCACGTAATAACGAGTGTTGTGCGCCTCATTCATGACCAAGTCTCTGAAACCTCCTAGTTTTGGGGTCCAGATCCGGTCCATGAAATAATAAGCTCCGCCACCCTTAACATCCAAGTTCTTATCCATCCCTCTTAGGGATTCACCCGGCACATTTTCAGGCTTCAAAGCATCGAGCTGAGCTGCCTTAATTTGTGTGGACAAGTGTGAATGGATAGTCATTGTCAATGATTTGACTCTACGACCAGAATATTCCTTCCGAATCAGGGCGTCAACTACTACGTTGGCTTTACCCGGATGATAACGAATTTCGCATTCGTAATCACTGAGTAGCTCGAACCACCGTCGTTGTCTCATGTTGAGCTCCTTCTGGTCGAAGATGTGTTGTAAGCTCTTTTGCTCTGTAAAGATAGTGCTCTTCGTTCCATACAAGTAATGTCTCCAAATCTTCAGAGCAAATGCAACTGCTCCTAGTTCAAGATCGTGGGTCGTGTAGTTGACCTCATGTGTCTTTAGCTGTCTCAAGGCGTAGGCGATGAACTTACCTCGCTGTATCAGAACACATCCGAGTCCTTGATTCGACGCATCGCAATAGACGACGAAGTCTTATATTCCTTCGGGAAGGGATAGTATTGGCGCGGTGCACAAGGCTCGTTTGAGCATTTGGAACGCTCTCTCCTGCTTCTCTTCCTAGTCAAGGACCACGCCCTTCTGGGTCAGTGTTGTAAGAGGTTTTGCTATGTGTGAGAAGTTTTGAATGAACCTACGATAGTAGCCAGCGAGGCCTAGAAATTGACGAATTTTTGTAGGCGTCTTGGGTGCTGACCAGTTCTGAATGGCCTTGATTTTGGAAGGGTCCATGCGTATACCCTCTTCGCTAACCGCGTGCCCTAAAAATTCGACTCGTCGAATCCAAAACTCGCATTTTGAGAACTTGGCATAGAGCTTCTCCGAACGTAATGTTTCGAGGACTTGTCGCAAATGTTGACTATGCTCCTCCTTAGTACGAGAGTAGATAAGTATGTCATCAATGAAGACAATGACGAACTGATCTAAGTAAGGACGACACACCCTATTCATTAAGTCCATGAATAATGCGGGTGCGTTAGTCAATCCGAACGACATCACTACGAATTCGTAGTGCCCATAAGGAGTTCGGAAGGATGTCTTTGGAACATCCTCCCCTAGCACTTGTAGTTGGTGATATCCGGATCTCAAGTCGATTTTTGAAAAGAAGTTCGCCCCTTGAAGTTGGTCAAAGAAGTCGTCGATCTGAGGCAAAGGATAACGATTTTTGACAGTCAGTTTGTTGAGCTCCCTGTAGTCGATGCACATACGAAACGATCTGTCTTTCTTTTGGACGAACAAGACTGGAGCTCCCCAGGGTGAGAAGCTTGGTCTTATAAAGCCCTTGTTGAGCAGTTCGTTAAGTCGACCGGATAGTTCTTGCATCTCTGCAGGTGCTAGACAATAGGGCGATTTGGCTAGTGGGTTAGTCCCTGGAACTAAGTCGATTCGGAACTCGACTTGACGTTGCGGAGGTAATCCTGGGAGTTCTTTTGGAAATATGTCTGGAAAGTCGCGTACTATTGGAATGTTCTGAATGTCCTTCGTTTCTTGGCTCACATCGACCACATGAGAAAGGAATGCACGACATTCCTTCCGCAAGAATTTCTGAGCTTGGATGCTCGAGATGATACGAAGGTTCGTGTCGGGTTTGTCGCTATAAACTACTAAGGTTTCGCCAGACAGTAGATTAAGGCGGAGAGCCTTTTCGTAACACATGATATCGGCACGATGAAGACTCAACCAATCCATGTCGATAATGACGTCGAAACTTTTAATTGAGACCCGCATAAGATTGATAGAAAATGAATGGTTGTCTAAAGTTAGGGTACACCCTACGAATATACTGCTAGTGCTCCTTGTCTTTCCATTAGCCATTTCTATAGTGAACGGTTCATTAAGTGCTTGTGATTTTTGCTTAAGTAAATGAGCAAATTTTTGGTTCACGAAACTCCTCTCCGCTCCAATATCAAATAGAATGCATACATAAGAGTTATCGAGGAGGAACGTACCAGTGACCACTGTAGGGTCGGCTACCGCTTCCTCATGGCCTATGGCTAGAACTCTTGCCGCTCCACCGGCAAAACCTGCCTTCGGGCAGTTTCTCTTGAAGTGACCTACCTTGCCACATCCGTAGCAAGTTTGGCCCGCTCCAGCACTAGGGGCTTGGTTGATTGGCTTCGCCAGAGCTTTACAGAAATGGGTTGTGTGCCCCTTCCCGTTACAGTTCAGACACTACATCTCCCGGCATGCGCCCACGTGATGGAAGCAGCAGCGACAGGTGCTATCGTAGCATGTACTACCACGACCTGCTGCTTTTTGGCAGCCTTTACCTTCTTCTTGTCATCCCAAAACTTCCGCTTGGAGTCAGCGGTTCTTGCAGGTTCTGAGATGGCCAGGGTAGTTTTTGCGGCCGGGGTACGAACCCCGTGATCTATGAGCCGCTGTGCCAATCACTTGGCACTATCAAATGTAGTGGGGTGTGATGCCAAAACATTTCCCTGGTATGGGTGCACCAGTCCCCATATGTATCTCTCAATCTTCTTTCCCTCTAAAGGATTCATGTTGGGACAGAGGGCCACCAGTTCACAGAACCTGGTGGTGTAGGAGACTGTTGGATTAATGTCTAAGTCCATAACTATATTTGGTATGTACTTGACCCGACCCGACATGGTCCATTTGGGTTGCACTTCACCGACACAATTTATATGGATAATTTTTTGAGAATAGTATGTTTATGATTAATATTAATATATTATAAGTTATAATATATTAATATGGAATCATATTATTTAATTAGTATTGATCAAGAATTAATTTATAATTAATTAAGTGATCAAAAGGAACTAATTAAATATGGACTCTTATATATATGGAATGGGCCAAGTTTATTTAGGTTGGGCTAAGCTTTCATGGATAGTCCATGGAGTGTTTAACCCATGGATCCTAGGAAATGAAAGGTCATGGGTATTAGGGTTTAACCTTAATCCTCCATACTATATAAAGATGTCCTTGGTTGGTGAAATTGGCACTAGTGTGGTACACTAAAAAGGGCTAGCCAATTTCACTAGAGAGAACCAAGTATCCATATTATCTAAAGTCTTCCAAGGTGTTTTGGTGATTTATGATTCCATTTAAGGCTTCCACACTATTGGGGCTAAGCTCTTAAAGCTTGAAGACATCAAGCTACATCAAAAGGTATGTCATCTAACTAGTACTTTGTAGTTTAAGAACTTCATAATATGCTAGTTAGGATTAAAGCCTTGGAAAGTTCTTATTTGCATCTATTATAGAGAAAACATAGATCCAAGGTTTATAGGGTTGCATGTACACCATAGGAGTGTTAGAATGCTCAAAAACCAACAGTGGTATCAAAGCCTAGGCTTGTTTTCTTGTTATACTTGCAAAACTGCTTAAAAAATCGAAATTGTTGCTGTCTGATCATCAGACTCAGCGAGTCCATCAGGAGACTCGGCGAGTCCATGCCTAAAAAGTGATCAAATCGATCCAACTTGCCGAGTTGGTTCATGCACTTGACGAGTTGGACCCCCAGACAACATAAATTCAACTTTTTTGGTTGGAATTGGACTAGGAACATTACCCTAAGATGTTTTTGAACTTATAAACTTGTTTTTGATGTTGTAATGTTCATGCTAATCAAATTTCAAAGATAATTGTCAATAGATTCATGTTTTGTATTAGTTTAAGGTTTAGACTAATTACATGAAAAAGTTTGATTTGATTTATCTTGTTCTTACTGCTTAGATTAATAGAAAAGTTGAGTGAAATAGTTGTTTTCAATCCAAATTAATCTAAGAGTTGATTCTAAAATGTGTTTTGTAACTTGTCCTCAAGTTATATGAAAAGTCACATTTAAGTTTCATAAAACTCATAAAAAGTTGGCAAAGGTTACAAAATGAAGAGTCTAGTTCTAATTAAATGGTGTTATGACTCCATAATTTGTCCTCAAGTTATGGAGGACCAAGAGTCTCTTCATTAAATAATTAATTAAAAAAAAAGTGTAACCTTAATTAATTCCGTAAGTTATAAAATAAAGAAAAGTTAATTCTTTTATTAGTTTAAAGTCTTCCATAACTTGTCCTCAAGTTATGGAACTTGAAGAGTTTTTGGATTAAAACTACTTTAAACACATAAGTTATGGAATTAATTAGTTTTGAATAGTTTCAAAACTTGCCCTCAAGTTTTGGAATTTGTAAAGTTGCCTCTTATGAATACTTTAATTCCAAGTTAGCCCTTAGAATTTTAAAAGTTAAAATTCAACCCTTATACTTTATAATATTATAAGTTAATAATATATATATGTATAAGAGTAAAGTCAGTCTTACCGCTAGTATGCCTCATTCACGAAGCCGGTCTATAAGGTGGGTATAAGGTGGTTGCCTATAAAATGGCAACTTAATGGGTGTCCACTCTCACCCACCGCTTGCTTGACTGGTGGAGGGTCGTTAGCCGAACGGGTTTGACAGGACTATAATTCTCCCTTCATTAAAAGTATTAATGATAAATACTAAGTAACTAAACTCTTAATAATACCCAATCTTAGTTACTTAGGAAAATGTGAATAAGGTGCTAATCCATGAAATTACACTTTGCACTTTGTTTAAGTCGGTTAGTGGAGCGTGTGTGGTTAACCAGCACACTAACTCGTATTTAACAAGGTAGGCAAAGGGTAACTTAATGTTTATCATAGTATCGATGGAGCGTGTGTGGTTAACCGGCACATCGATTGAGGGGTAAACACTTAAGGGTATCAAGTAATTTGCATGGTTACTTCACACCTTGTTTTGTGATCCTCGGCATCCCAGTCACAAAACATGAAGGGCACACTCGAGATTGAAACATGCCATTGAACAGTTCAATGAATCTCAAAAGATCTAGGAGTTTGAAAAACCAATTAAAACCTAATAATACATTTCATTTATCTTGGTGGAAATTGGTGAATCGTCATTCACCTACCTTCAAATATTTTATAGTTTGGATTACGGCATACCTCTTCTAAGTTATAAAATAGTTTGTTGGGTCCTAGCCTTAATATTTCATATTGGGTGTCATATTAAGGACTTAAGATCAACTATCTTGAATATCTCCCAAAAGATGTCTGGTTTAGACATTTATGATCTTCCCAAATCTCTTGAAACAAACTTTCCTAAATGAAGATGATGTCCCATGGAAATCATACTTCTTTCACCTCCTCCAATTATTCTCCCCAACCCCACAAGTTCTTAAAAAGTTTAAGGTCACTCAAGCCCTATTGGCAAGGCAAGGTCTAGGTGTGGTCACATCTTGGAGATGTGGTCACATATTGACAAGCCGGGAGAGTTGGGTGTCAAAGTCTTGAGAAAGTTGGTGGTTCAATCACTTTCTAAGTCACATAGTGAGTTCCTTTGGGACACCTATGAAACAGACTATGACAAGACCCTTAATGATCTTATCTATTTGTTAAGGTCAACTTCCTTAACACTTGATGGATATTGACAATAGTGACATAGGAAATCCAGAAAAGCATTCTCTTCCCAATGGAAAGGGATCGGCCATAGTCAACTTGGTTGTCCAAATGGTAAATAGAAAAGCTAAGTCTGTGATAGTCCGATGTACCATTATCAAAGGGTCCATATGTTTATATTGCCAAAGGAAGGGGCATTGGTTGCGAAGCTGCCAAATTTACCTAAGGATGTTAAAGTCGATAAGTTTGACTCTACTTCAGGTAAGTCCACTATCTAACTTTGTTAAGTTTCTATTATGAGATTCTTGATACATGATGTGACTGGGTCACATGGTGATGTTTTAAGAATCAAAGAAAAGTGAAGAAACTTAAAGAAAGAATATGTTGAATCTGATCGCGTAGATGGATTTCTATCGCGTAGCTTGAAGATCAGATTCTTGAGATACTTCTTAGGAGTTATGAGATATTGCTTAGGAATAGATAACAACAAGTTTTCATATGGATTGTAAGGATAAGTTTTTCCGCATAGTTTTAAAATAAAAGAAAAATTTTGATTTTATTTATTTTAAAATATCCTTACAATGGCATTTGAGGAAAAATTGTTGCTTATATGATTCCATTAATAGCAAGAGTGGAAATATGAAATTGATTCTTTCATTTGTGGTAATGTCTAAATTTACCAAATATGGAAAGATTCTCATCACCCAAGTTTCAATTGGACCGTAACTTGGAATCATGCAAGTTGTATAGCATGATGAATGAGAACTTTCAAGTATTGGAAAAATTAAGACTAATTACTTGGTCACATGGATGTGTGATTCGAGTAAAGGACTAAGGGATCGAGTACACATTCTTGTGCACTGATTAAGTCCACCACAAAAGATTGATAAGACTATTCGTCATAGTTTACTAAAGCTAAGTAAATATCATTATACTTACAAGCTTAAGTGTAACTCTGAGACATTGGAAAAGGTTCCAATGTATGGCAGAGCGAATAAGAAGAATCAAATTAGGCAGAAGGATAAAAGTTTCTCAAATCTGAAAAGATGGGAGAGTACTTTAGTATCAGTTTTTGTGATCATCTTAATGATTAAGAAACCATAGCATAATTAGTTCTCTAAGGAAATCTTAGTGCATTCTTATGACTAAGAAGAGAAACTTGAATTGTTGAAGTGGTTAAATCAAGAAGATGAGTCATACTTCGTTCCAATACAAGTCTTAGAGTCATACTCCAAGATTGTAACTTGAGTGACATGTCTCAAAGAAGGTTTAAAACACTTGTCAAATGTAAGAGTAAAAGTTTTCTACTCTTGTACATCTGAAATTGGTAAGTTTTGATGTTTTGGATAAAACAAAGACCAACTTAGGCCAATTGTGTGAAGGGTTTGTCTTGGTTAGAATCCACACTATCTCTTGGATGTTTGATAAGGGAGTCTTATAGGTCAAGAGGACAGTGGGAGTCTTAAAGGTCTTGAAAGTGTCAAGAACTAATCAAGAATAAAACCTGAAGTTCTTCACTAGCACACGACTTGAGGTTTATAACCTATCGTGTTGACATATTTTGTGCCCA
Source organism: Lactuca sativa (assembly GCF_002870075.4). Classification (NCBI taxonomy): domain Eukaryota; kingdom Viridiplantae; phylum Streptophyta; class Magnoliopsida; order Asterales; family Asteraceae; genus Lactuca; species Lactuca sativa. The sequence continues at coordinate 312,602,983 of NC_056630.2, forward strand.
TTCCAGTTAAAGTTGGCTTTGCATATGAGTTCTTAGAGTTCTCAATTTTTTGCACAACAACTTGGAAGCAATGGCAGGCCCTTGAGCTGCCAGGTGGCAAGAAATTAAGATTGAGTTCAGTCCATATGAGTTTGGATTTGTCATTATCCTTGCCTTGTGACTATGGTTTTGACAATTCACATGGATAAGAACACATACACCATTAAATCTAAGTGTCCTAAGGTTTCTCTCCGATTCATGGAAATGATGGTGAGGAAACACTTTCACTAAGTAGATTTTAGCTAGATAGCAATTGTGATATTTGCATTCTCAAAGTCGTTAGTGGAGCGTGTGTGGTTTACCGACACACTAACCTGGACTTGTGAGAAGTGGAAAAAAGGTCTAACCATTATGATTACGGCATCCCTCTTCATAATTGCTTAGACACACAAGTGTGCTATCTAAGGGAAGGTGTATGATTTTGATAAAGTTTTATCAAAACAATCTAGTATCAGAATGAACTTTGGTAAGAAAGTCTACTGATTTCTGAGTACATGTCAAAGCTAGTGGGAGCATAAGTGTTATGCTAATAATCATCATGTTAGTGGGAGCATGATAATTATGATAAAGGTTGCAAGTTAGCAATGTTAATTATAGAAAACAAAAGGTTTCAATTGGGAAAAGTTGTTTTGCTATAATTAAGGGAGAGGAAATTAAACTTCATCTCAAATCTAAAAGCTTAGATTGAGGTTTTAATCGTATTTAGTCAAGGATATATATATATGAATTTCATGTTGGAATGGCTCAACATAAGGAAATTCGGTATATGGGTCCATTATTTGCGTTCTAGAATTCGATTATGATTACGGCATCCCTTCTCATAATCTGAATTATGAGAACATGGCAAATAGAAATGGAAATGTTATAGCAAAAGACTTGTTTAGTCTTTTTGTGAGACATCATGAAATCGTGTCCCATATGCTTCGGATATAGGATCGATTACATGTGCTATATTCATCCTTTCTAAAATTTTCCAAATGCCTAGGCCATTAAAAAGGGAAAAGGTTTAGAACTGGATATGACTAAAAGGATTAAACAATTGTCGAGGACAATCTAAGGTTTACCAAAGATTGGTTGCTCAAGGACAGTTGGAAGTATAGTGATAATTCTGGAAGGACCATATTGACATAGTCTGTAAGGAGGCAACTCTTGTTCAGAACTGATAGTCAAAATGGAATCTGGAAATGTTTCAAAGTTAGAATTTTCAATCTGTTTAAGATTAGGAAACTTAATGCAAGAAGGATGTTTCCAAGGAGCTGATCTCCTTTCGAATACTCTGTAATGATGGTTGTCAAGTCTTTCTGACTTTGTACATAATCATTACAAGAAGATCAATGCATATAAGTTTAGAATCTAACAGATTTCAGTAAATGGCATGAATTTGGAATTCTTGCATTTGTAGTAAGGATTTGGGACTGTGAAAAGAGGATCATTGGAGTTATGTTCAATTGATCTAGTTCACAAAGTGAAGATCATAGACAAACATAGTATGCACACTTGGTGTATGGCATGACTAGTGTTTAGAAAACATAGTGTAGATGCTTGGAGCATGGGACAACTATTGTTTTAAATTCAAGAATAAAGTTGATAGCTGAAACAGTATATACAATGAATAATGTGTAACCATATGGTGATAAATAAAAGGTGTTTTATTTATGTTCATAGGTTTTGATACCATATTGGATTCAATTATTATTGTGTTTCACTTTGCATGTTTTGACTTCCCGAATAAACTGGGTTATTCTTCCGGAATGACTAAGTTGTTCAAACCATCCACAATCGGTCATATGTTGGAAGTAGATATGAATTAATACTGTCATGGGTTGGCTTGTAGAGGTCTAAGGTGTTGGACAAAGGGCTACAACACTCATGAGTGCTCAAAAGTTCTGAGTATTGGATTGAACCCGTGCTCATTGGAATCACTTCATGGATTTTATCACGAGTGATCATGAGACGATAATATCTTATATTCTTCAAACCTAGAGATATGAGTTGTTACTATGAGTTGATAGTACATTGATTGCACGGAAACGCATTTGGTAACTCGGTGCTATAAAACGTGCCTTTGTGTATGATTCAACTAGTAGTAGAACAAGCCATATGAGTCGAAGTTTATCCATTCCTTTTACCTTCGGGATAAAAGCGATATCTATGGGCCCCTCGATGATTTGATGATGATAAATGGAAGTGCTCGGCCGAGCCAGGACTGAGTTGATTTGTTCAATTAGTCAGTCGTCATAAATCGGAAATCGGGAAACAACAAATGGACAGAGAGAATGATTATAATCCATGTCTCAGTCCATATGATATCTAGAATGGAGGAATATATGATCCCTTATCTAATGGACAAATTCGTTGACAAGATCAGAGTTCGACAGTAGCTTTAACAGCTATGATTCCCAGTTAGGTTTGAATTCATACGTAATAATAGTTTTAGACTTATCCAAGTGGGAGACTGTTGGATTAATGTCTAAGTCCATAACTATATTTGGTATGTACTTGACCCGACCCGGCATGGTCCATTTGGGTTGCACTTCACCAACACAATTTATATGGATAATCTTTTGAGAATAGTATGTTTATGATTAATATTAATATATTATAAGTTCTAATATATTAATATGGAATCATATTATTTAATTAGTATTGATCAAGAATTAATTTATAATTAATTAAGTGATCAAAAGGAACTAATTAAATATGGACTCTTATATATATGGAATGGGCCAAGTTCATTTAGGTTGGGCTAAGCTTTCATGGATAGTCCATGGAGTGTTTAACCCATGGATCCTAGGAAATGAAAGGTCATGGGTATTAGGGTTTAACCTTAATCCTGCATACTATATAAAGATGTCCTTGGTTGGTGAAATTGGCACTAGTGTGGTACACTAAAAAGGGCTAGCCAATTTCACTAGAGATAACCAAGTATCCATATTCTTTAAAGTCTTCCAAGGTGTTTTGGTGATTTGTGATTCCATTTGAGGCTTCCACATTATTGGGGCTAAGCTCTTAAAGCTTGAAGACATCAAGCTACATCAAAAGGTATGTCATCTAACTAGTACTTTGTAGTTTAAGAACTTCATAATATGCTAGTTAGGATTAAAGCCTTGGAAAGTTCTTATTTGTAGTTATTATAGAGAAAACATAGATCCAAGGTTTATAGGGTTGCATGTACACCATAGGAGTGTTAGAATGCTCAAAACCCAACAGAGACTACGTTGAAGCCCTTCATGGTTAGGCTCCATAGCTCTACCTCCAGCTTTTGGATCTTGCCCCTCAGGCAGTACTCCTCAATCATGAGGTCTTTCAAAGTTTCCCAACCCATCGCATTAGCCACTATAAGAGATAGTGACTTAACATGGACATTCCACCATGTTAGGGCTTTGGTTTCGAAGGTGCAAGTAGCGAACTTCACCTTGCTCTCCTCAGAACAAGAGCAGATTTTGAAAACCGATTCGGTTTTCTCGAACCATTGCGAGAGAGCAATGACTCCGCTAGTCCCCTTGAAGGACAATGGCTTACAGTTCGTGAAGTCCTTGTAGGAGCACTCTCTCGAGCGCACAAGAGCTACACCCTGAACAGACTGAACAAGGGTCCCTCCTCCAGTGTGTCACACCCCGAAACCCAGGGTGGAAACGTTCCGGGGTGGAGGACGTCATGAATATCGCAACTAATGTATATAGTAAGCATAGTAAACACAAAACATTACATTACATAGAAATATTTACATTGTTTGAAAATAAAGAGTTACAAAGGTTATACATATATATCATATGAACAAAAACAAAGACGAGTCTTCCAAGCGCTCCGTCTTCTCCAAAAGATGGCGGTGTACCTGTCTAATGCTGACCTGAGAATACAAGCAGTTTGAAAATCAGCATAAAGCTGGTGAGTTCATAAGTGGTTTAGTTTTGAAAAGCATGAGTTCCCTTTTGGTTTTCTAAAAAGTTGTTATCCAAGAAAATCCCATATTGTCTTATAAAAACAGTTTAGTTATCATTTATTACCAATTTGATTATCAGTTGTTATGTTATCCCAGGAAAATCCCATATTTTCCTATTAGTTTAGTTTTCCATTCGTTACTTAATTCGATTACGAGTTGTTATTGTTGGAATAGTGTCTAAGGCTGCAACTATATTAGAAAAGTATTTGACCGGGTTGTGCTTGGTCCTTTTGGGTTGCCTTCACCATAGCAACTTGATAGGATGATTTATTATGAGAGAAGGAATATTATTAATATATTATGAGAATAATATAAGGAATAATAATATTGTTATTTGATTAATATAAGTCATAAATTAATTAGGAATTAATTTGGTGACTTAAAGAGATTAATTAAATAAAGGGGGATAAATTGTCAATTTTTTGATAGTTGCACTTTGGGCTATATATCCTTTATGGATAAGGGGTGGACAATTTCTAGGGCTAAGGATAGCCATAAAATCGTCCAAAGCTTATAATGGAAAGGATTTGGATTGCTTAGGGCTTAAGTTATCCAATTAGGGTTTAAGGGTGAAACCCTAGGAGCCTTACAAGTATAAATAGACCCCAAAGGGTGAAGGGAAATCGGCACTTGTGCTTAGAGAAGAAACCCTGGCCAAATTTCTCTTCCCTCCTCTCTCTCAAATCATCCTCCTTGCTAGTTGGTGTTTGTAAGCCATTAGAGGAGTGACAATTGTGACTCTAAAGCTCCAAGAATAAGAAGATCAAGCAAGTAATTCAAGGTAAACTTCTAATTCTGATTTCATATTGTCTATTAGCCATTAGAAGTCTTGGATTGAATGCATGTTTAATTAGAGAAACCTAGATCCAAGCATTAGGGTTGCATGTGCACATAGGAATGTTCATATGGCAAAAACCCATAAGTGGTATCAGAGTCTAGATTGGTTTCTATTGAATTGATGCGTTGATTGCTTGTTTGTTGCTTGAAAAATCATTTTTTTCCCTCTGCTAGATGAACTCGGTGAGTCCCATGGTGGTACTCGGCAAGTAGGCTTAACTCGGCGAGTCCATCTGGGTACTCGGCGAGTTCGAGCGTCAGAAAGAGGAAACTTCGGGATTTCTTGCTGTTTATCTTTGAGATACTTGCCTTAATCATATTAGATCAATATAAATCCGATTTTATGATATATATGAGTATATTCTTAACCTAATTAAAGTATTTATCAATTAATAAAATATTTATTTCCTTATGTGATAATTGATTAATTATTTTAATTTAATTGGTAAATTGTTTTGCAAGAAATCATTAAATAAATCAAATATGGATAATTATGTGATTAATTGTTAATTTAGATTATTTGTTATTTGATCCCTTATGTTTTAAAAAGTTTAAAACTTGCCCTCAAGATTTGAAATTTATGTTTTGTAATTAAAAGTTTAATTTGGACAATTTAAATTTCAAACCCTAGAATTGTTACAAGTTTAAAATTCAACCCTATACTAATATAATATTACAAGATTAATATATATATATATATATATATATATATATATATATATATATATATATATATATATGTATAATTAAAATGCTAGTCTTACCGTTAGTAGGCCACATTCACGAAGCTGGTCTATAAGGTGGGTATAAGGTTGTTGCCTATAAAATGGCGCTTAATGGGTGTACACTCACACCCACCGCTTGCTTGATCGGTGGAGAGTCGTTAGCCGAACGGGTAGGATAGGGCAACCTCATCTCTTCATTAAAAGTATAATATGAAATACAAAGTAACTACATGTTTTTCAAAATTTCCCAATCTTAGTTACTTTAGGAAAAGTAAATTGATGCAATCCCATGAAATTACACTTTGCACCCTTGCTAAGAAGTTAGTGGAGCGTGTGTGGTTTACCGGCACACTAATTGGTTCTAAGCAAAGGTGGCAAAGGGTGATTCATTGTTTATCATAGTTCGATGGAGCGTGTGTTGTTTACCGGCACATCGAATAGGTGATTGTTACAATGAAGGCACCATGTGAATTTGCATGGTAATTCACAACCACTTTGTGATCCTCAGTGTCCCAGTCACAAACGAGAGGGGCATATCGAGATTTAAACATGTCATTGAAAAGTTTCAATGAATCTCATCAAAACCTAGGAATTCTCAATACATTTAGAACTTAAAGTTATGTTTTCATGGCGGAGAATTAGTGAATCGTCATTCAGTTACCTTCATATTATTTGCATGTTAGATTACGGCATCCCTTTTTTAATATGTAAATATTGTTGTTGGATCCCAGCCCTAATTTTCTTGTTGGGTGATAATTAGGGATTCATGTTCTAATCTATCTTTGTCCTTTCTATTTGTAGACGTCGAACGCAAACAACGCTCCTGCTAGTTCATTTACATTGATGAGCCTTTGTCAAAAGGTGACTTTCGATGGGACGAACTTTAGCGAATGGATAAGATACATTCGCACAATTGCTCGCTACGAGGACAAGGAGTATGTCCTCGATGAGAAGCTCGAGAAGATCAACCCATAAATCACTACTCCGACTGAAATGACTGCTTTTGAAACTCATGAACGTGATGCAACGAAGGTACATTGCATCATGATGGCCACCATGAATGCCGAATTCCAAAAGTCCTATGAGGACATGTATCCGTACGAAATGCACCAAGACTTGTTGCAGAGATACCACCAAAAAGCGAGGCTAGAGCGTTACGAGATTTTCACTAACATGATTTCCGCCAAAATGGGTCATGGAGAATCTCTTACCGTGCACCTGCAAAAGATGTAAAGGTATATCGATCGCCTTCGCAAGTTGAATGTTGACTTTGGGGAAGACTTGGCGATCGACAAGGTGCTTCACTCTTTGCCTCCGTGTTACAATCAATTTAGGATGACCTACCACATGAACAAAGAAGAGGTCATCCTAACCAAGCTCCAAGGTCTCCTTAGGGTTTCTGAAAGCAACCTCAAGGACAAGTCTGTTGCACCCGCTCCCAATCCACCCGTTGCTCCTGTTTTGGCTATTGGGCAAGGAAGAGGTAAGAAGAGGAAGGCTCCGTCTAAGAGCCACCGCAAAGGAAAGTCCCGAGATGGTTCCTCTTCTAGTGGGACCTAAGTGGATCCTGGTAAACCGTGTCCTAACCCTAAGGAGGCAGAGTGCCATCATTGCTATAAAATAAGGCATTGGAAGAGAAGCTACCCAGACTACCTGCAAGCCATCAGGGAAGGAAAGATCAAGCCATCTTTCGCAGGTATATATACAATTAAATCTAATGACTCATCTCATTCTATTTCTTGGGTCCTTGATACCGGTTGTGGTTACCACATTTGTTCTGATTTGCAGGGACTAAGAAGAAATAGGGATGTGGAGCATGGAAGAATAAATCTAATCATGGGGAACATAAGATCATCGCATGTGACCAAGATTGGAGTGTATTCTTTAGTGCTTAGGAATGGTTTACCTTTAGATTTAAACAATTGTTGCTATTCGCCAGAAATGGCTAGAAACATCATTTCTTTTCATGGTTTGTTTAGACAAGGCTTTAGATTTTCTTTTAATAATGAGAATGGTTCTATTCTTGCTTATCTAAATGGAGTCTTATATTTTGAAGCAATATCGTGTAATGGAATTTATGAAACTGTTATGATTATAGATAACTTAGGTAATGATGTTTTGGTTGCATTAGTGTCTAAGTCCATAACTATTTTGGTATGTAATTGACCTGATGGTGCATGGTCCTTTTGGGTTGCCTTTACCAAAACAACTTGATAGGATGAATTATGGAGAGAAAGGATTAAATATGATTTATTAATATATTATGAGAATAATATATTAAAGGAGAAATCGTATTGTTTAATTAATATTAGTCAATAATTAATTGGTAATTAGTTTTGTAACTAAAAGAGATTAATTAAACTTAAGGGACTGGAATTGTAATTATAACATAATTCCAATTTGGGCCATGGATTGCCTTTTATTAAGGAGTGGACGAATTCTATGGGGAAACCCATGAGGAAATCGTCCAAGGCCTTAAGGAAAGGAGTCCATTGGTTGCTTAGGGCTTAAGCATCCAAATTAGGGTTTCCTTGTTAGATAACCCTAATAGCCTCCTATATATATAGATCCCTGATGACTAAAAACCGTGGCTAAGCATCCTTCAAGGGTTTCACACATTTTAGGGCAGCCTCCATCCTCTCTCCGCCTCATCATCTTGCTCTTGGTGTTTGTGAACCATTAGAAGAGTGACATTTGTGACTCTAATCTTTCTAAAGTCAATACAAGGAGGAATTGGGATTGTTATTGCTATATAACAATCAAGGTATGATCTTAAACTCATTCTTATGTTAATATGATTACTTGTATGCTAGAATTAGGGTTTATAGTCTTGGATAACTTGCATGTACAATAGAGAAACCTAGATCCAAGCATTAGGGTTTGTATGAGCACATAAGATGTTCTTATGACATAAACCCATCAGTGGTATCAGAGCCTAGATTGGTTTCTATTGTATTGATGCCTTGTATGTTAAAAAGAATTCGTTTTATTGTGGTTTTGCTTGCTGAACTCGCCGAGTCTCTAGATGAACTCGCCGAGTCCATGCTGACTCGACGAGTCCATGCCTGACTCGACGAGTCGGCTGGTCAGAATGAGGGAAAACTGGGATTTCTTGCTGTTTTTGCTTGAGGATACTTACCTTATCATATTAGATCAATATAAATCCGATTTTTTTGATATATATGACTATATTCTTGATCTAATTGAAGATATTTATCAATTAATAAAATATTTGTTTCCTTATGTGATAATTGATTAATTATTTTGATTAAATTGGTAAATTGTTTTGCAAGAAATCATTAAATAAATCAAATATGGATAATTATGTGGTTAATTGTTAATTAAGATTATTTGTTATTTGATCCTTGTGTTATGAAAAGTTTCACGTTTTCCCCTTTAGGTTTTATATTTTAAATTTGACCTCAAAGGTTTTGTCGTTTTGAAATTTAAATAGTTGAAATTCTAATAGTTTGAAAAAGGTTTCAAAACTTGCCCTCAAGTTTTGGAATTTAAATTTTGATTAATAGTTTAATTTTGATGTATATTTAAATTCTAAACCCTAATGTTTTGAAATGTTTCAAAACTTGCCCTCTAGTTTTGGAATTTAAAAGTTGATTAAAAGTTTAATTAGGAATGATAAATTCTAAAACCCTAGTATTGTTTCGAAAAAGTTCAAATCACACCCTTATGGTTTTATTAATTAATTAAGGTGTATAATTAAAAGAGGTTTAATAAATCCATAAAAGTTTTGGTTTACAATTTAATTGAATTAAAAGTATAATTGTTAAATTAGACCACCTAGTATTTTAAAAAGTATAAAATACACCCTATACTATATATAACATTAAAAGTCTAACATTATATATATGTATGAGTAAAAGTCAGTCTTACCGTTAGTAGGCCTCAGTCACGAAGCTGGTCTATAAGGGGTGTTTAAGGAAATTGCCTATAAAATGGCAATTGAATGGGTATCCACTCTTACCCACCGCACTCTTGACTAGTGGAGGGTCGTTAGCCGAACGGGTAGGATAGGACGAAACCTTCCATTATAAGTATAATGAAGTATAAAAGTAACTAAATGTTTTACAAATTCCCAATCTTAGTTACTTAGGCAAAAGTGAATTGATGCAATTCCATGAAATTACACTTTGTGCCCTTGCGAAGGCGTTAGTGGAGTGTGTGTGGTTTACCGGCACACTAAAAGGTTCTAAGCAAAGGTAGCAAAGGGTGACTCAATGTTTTTCATAGTTCAGTGGAGCGTGTGTGGTTTACCGGTACATCGAATAGGTGACTGTAACATGTGGGGGCACCATGTAGTTTGCATGGTTATTCACACCTGCTTTGTGATCCTCGGCATCCCAGTCACAAACAAGAGGGGCATATCGAGATTTAAACATGCCATTGAAATGTTCAATGAATCTCATAGGATCTAGGAGTTTTCATAGATATAAAACTTAAATTTCCTTTTTTTCGTTTTTCATGGTGGAAATTAGTGAATCGCCATTCACTTACTTTCAAATGTTCTGCAATTTGGGTTACGGCATCCATCTCCCGAGTTGTAGAATATTGTGTTGGGTCCTAGCCTTAGTATCTCATTTGGGTGATTTACTAAGGACTCAATCAATCAACTAACTTGAATTCATTTTCTCCCGTTTTGTAGATGTCTAGTTGGACAACTATGGTCTTCCCAAATCCCGTGGAACAAGCATTCCACATGAAGATGGTATTCCACGATTCGATCGAGGAACAAGAAATCATGCTTCACATCCTCCATCTCCTCCAATTGTTCTCCCTAACCCACAAGATCGAAGAATTGAAAGGTTCAATATCACTAAATCCCTATTGGAAATGAAACATGAAGATGGTAAACCCGTGTGTGCCCACGTTCTAGGAATCAAATCACACATTGATAGGTTGATAATGTTGGGTGTGTCATTCCCGAATGAGTTGGATGTGAACTGGATTTTGCAGTCACTCCCTGAATCGTATAATGAGTTCAAAAGAAGGTATTGTATGATGGATCATGACGATAACCTCATTGACCTAACTTACATGCTCATTGCTGCTGAATCAGAAATGATTTGGCGGAGCAATGGAGCGTATTTGTTGGGAAAGTCAACCGACCATGCTTCCAAGGACGTTCTAGGAGAACCGACCTGCGTTTGCTGCCAAAAGAAAGGGCCTTGGATACAAGTCTGCCCAAGGAGCCTGAAGAGTCCAGAAGATGGGAGAGTCAAAGAGTATAGCTGCGCTTCAGGTAAAATCCACTATGTAACTTCGTTAAGTTCCTATTCATTGATTCTTAATACATGATGTGATAAGAATGCATTTGAATGTTTTGTAGGATCGGTGAAAAGAAAGGAAGCTTGGTGAAAGAGCAAGATGAATCTAATCACAAGAAATGGATCTTGATCGCATGGACCTGAAGATTAGATTTTGAGCTTAGATAGTTATGATAGAGTTGTTAGGATTCTTCTTTTTGAATACATAGTTTTCAGTTGATTTTGCATTCTAAGGACAAATGTTTTCCACTGCTTTTATAAATAAAATAAATTTTGGTTTGACTTATTTATTTATTTGTTTATTTCCTTGCAATGAAATCGTTATCAAAATTGATGTTTGCATATTTCTACAATGAATGGATATGATTCTTATTTATGTTAATTATGGAAATGACGAGAATTTACCAAATAGGGAAAGTTTCTCATCGACTAAGTTTCAATTGGACAGAAATTTGGAATCACGCAACATGGTTGCATGATGAATGAGAAATTTCATATTTGGAAATTAGACTAATTCGTTGACAAAGTGTCAAGTGAAATGACTAGGAGATCTGGTACACAAAGTTGTGTGTTGATCAAAGTCCACCATAAGAGTAACAAAGATATTCGTCATGATTTACTTACACTTATAAGATTAAGTGTAATTCTGAATTGATTGAAAAGGTTTAAATCAATAGCAGAACGAATAAGAAGAATAAAGTAGGCAGAAAGATAAAAGTTTCTCCATTCTAAGAAGAAGGGAGAGTACCTTTTATGTTTTATGATAGGTCTTAATGATTAAGTACCATATCTCAATTGATCCTCTAAGTGAGTCCTAGTACAATTGCATGTCTAAGAAGAGGAATCAAGGATTTAAGAAATGGTTAAATCAAGAAGTCAATCATACTTCGTTCCAATAACAAGTCTTAAAGTTAAGATTGTGACAATGAGTAACAAGTATTAAGAAGGTTTATAACATTCATCAAATGTAGAATATGGAAAAAGGTTTTCTTATTCTTGTACATTTGAAATTGGTAAGTTGTGATGTCTTGGATAAGACAAAGACCAACTAGGACCAATTTATGAAGTGTTTTGATAAAAGCTACACTAACTCTTGAATATTTGTTTGTCAAGAAATGGTTATTGACAAGAGAATCTTATATGTCAAGGAGTCAGTGGGAGTCTTAACGGTCTTGAAAGGTTTCAAGAACAAATCAAATAAACCTTATCGATCATCACTAGCACACGAGTTGAGGTTTACAACCTATCGTGTTGACATTATTTTGTTTTTGTGCCATTCCAGTTAAGTTAATTATGCATGTGAGTCCTATGAGTTCTCGTTTAAATGCATAAAAGGCAAGGACCTTGATAGGAAAGGGTGAACTGCTTAACTACTTGGAAGACATGGTGGGCAGCTGTGCTACCATAAGGCAAGAAATCAAGACTAAGAAAGTTCGGTCCATATGAGTTTGAATTTGTCGTGAACTTTGTTTTTGAAAAATTCACATGGATAGGAACACATACACCATTTAAATCTAAGTGTCATAAGATTTTCTCCTTCATGAAAATGACTGTGAGGAAATACTTTCACTAAGATAGATTTTAAGAAGATAGTGATTGTGAAATTGTATTCTCGAATTCGATTATGGTTACGGTATCCCTTCCATAATTTGAATTGTGAGTTCTGGCAATTATTCTTAATTGTTTAGACACACATATAAACTATCTAAGGCAAAGGTGTATAAGTTCAAGAAGCCTTGATAAAAGATCATCAAAGCATTAGGTATTGGAAACATGAACTTAAGAAATTCAATAAGTCTTGTTTTTCTGAAAGTTAAGCTGTTTCTGAATGCATGCCAAAGCTAGTGGGAGCATAAGTGTTATGTTTATAATAATCATCATGATAGTGGGAACATAAATGTTATGATTGTATGATTATTAAGGAAAATATTGCAAGTTGGCAATATTAATTATAGAAAACAAGAGTTATACTTTGCAAAGTCGCAAGAGTTGTAAAGTTGTGTTGCTATAATTAAAGGAGAGAATATTATGCTTCATTTCAAATCTAAAGGCTTAGGTTGTAGAATGTTAATAAATTTAGTCAAGGGTACATAGTGTGTTCTTAAAATTTCAATTATGATTACGACATTCCTCTTCACAATTCTAATTTTGAGAACATAGCAAATAAAATATTTATGTAAGACATTATGCATTGTGTCCCATACGCTTCGGGTATAGGATCGATTGCAAATGCTATAATATTTGACCATTCTAAAATTTTCCAAATGTCTAGCGCATTTAGAGGGAAAAAGGACAAGAATCGGTTTTGACTAAGATAATTAAACAACTATCAAAGGACAATCCAAAGTTCGCCGAGGCTTGGTCGCTTGTGAGTAGTTGGAAATATAGTATTGAAAGATATGGAAATGTTTCCATATTGGATGGACCATATCAACATTATTATGAATAGATAAGATTCTATTAAGAATGAGTTGTCATATGGGAAATATGGAAACATGTCCATATTGGGAATTAAATATTGAAAATCCATGACTAGATTAGAAACTTTTATGCAATAGGATGTTCAAAGGAATGTACTTTGAGTGAGAGACATCATATCTAAGGAATTCTATTGTAACAATCTCTGATAGAGGTTTTTGTAATATCATTGGCAATAGTCTTTGTGACTTTGGTGCAGTGACATTACGAAAGGATCATTGCATAAAATGTTAGAATCTAATATATTCTATAAGTGGCAAGAATTTGATATTCTTTTATTTATGGAAAGGAATTAGGAGTTGTGAAATGAGAATGATTGGAAATGTGTTCAATTTGATCTATTTCACAAAGTAAGAACCATAGGTAAACATTGTGTGCATGCTAAGAGCATGGGACAAGTGTAATAATTCAAGTAAGAAGTTGATTACCCGAAACGACAAATAATGAGTAATCGATATGGTGATAAATAAAAGGTGTTTTATTTATGCTCAAAGGGTTGAGGCCATATGGGATTAGTATTATTCTTGTGTTTCACTTTGCATGTTTTGCCTTCCTGAATAATTTAATTGGTTAAGAACAGTCAAATTATTCGAACGGGCCTTAGTCGTTCATATGTTGAAAGTAGGTATGAATGAAGACTGTGATGAATTGGTGTGTGGAATGTCTAAAAGAGTATTAGACATAACCAAATGTTTGTTGCAACGTTCATGAGTGCTTATGAATATGAATTTGAGCATTGGATTAAACCCACGCTTACTTGGATCACTCTATGGATTGTGTCACGAGTGATTGGAGAGACGATAACATCTTATATTCTTGAAACCGAGATGTGTGAGTTGTATCTTGCAAATCGGTTGCACATTGATAATATGTAAATGCACCAGTAGCTTGGTGTTATAAAACATATTGTTGTGTGTAATTCGGTGAGTGAGTGAAATCAAGCATTGAATCAAAGTTTATCCCTTCCTTTTACCCAAAGAAGGATAAAAGTGATATCTTTTGACCCCTCGACGATTTAGTGATGACAAACGTAAATGCTCGGCCGGGCCAGGGCTAATTTGATTTGTTCAATTAGTTAGTCGTCATAAATCAGAAGTCGAGAAATTGTACAAAGAGAATGATCATAAATCATGGCTCATATGATATCTAGAATGGAGGAATACATGATCCCTTATCTAAAGGACACGCGTATCTGATAGGATCAGAGTTGACAGCGGCTTTGGAAAGCTACGATTGCTGATCAGGATCTGAAGTCATACGCATAATAGTCATTAGACTTATCCAAGTGGGAGACTGTTGGATTAGTGTCTAAGTCCATAACTATTTTGGTATGTACTTGAGCCGATGGTGCATGGTCCTTTTGGGTTGCCTTCACCAAAGCAACTTGATAAGATGAATTATGGAGAGAAAGGATTAAATATTATTTATTAATATATTATGAGAATAATATATTAAAGGAGAAATCATATTGTTTAATTAATATTAGTCAATAATTAATTGGTAATTAGTTTTGTGACTAAAAGAGATTAATTAAACTTAAGGGATTGGAATTGTAATTATAAGATAATTGCAATTTGGGCCATGGATTGCCTTTTATTAAGGAGTGGACGAATTCTATGGGGAAACCCATGAGGAAATCGTCCAAGGCCTTAAGGAAAGGAGTCCATGGGTTGCTTAAGGCTTAAGCATCCAAATGAGGGTTTCCTTGTTAGATAACCCTAATAGCCTCCTATATATATAGATCCCTTATGACTCAAAAACGTGGCTAAGCATACTTCAAGGGTTTCACACATTTTAGGGCAGCCTCCATCCTCTCTCCTCCTCATCCTCTTGCTCTTGGTGTTTGTGAACCATTAGAGGAGTGACATTTGTGACTCTAAGCTTTCTAAAGTCAATACAAGGAGGAATTGGGATTGTTATTGCTATATAACAATCAAGGAATGATCTTAAACCCATTCTTATGTTAATATGATTACTTGTATGCTAGAATTAGGGTTTATAGTCTTGGATAACTTCATGTACAATAGAGAAACCTAGATCCAAGCATTAGGGTTTGTATGAGCACATAGGATGTTCTTATGACCTAAACCCATCAGTTTTATGCATGGATTCTTCCAATGGTATGGATAGAGCATCCTTGTGGCATTGTCGTCTTGGACATGTCAACAAGAAGCGCATAGCCCAACTCCAAAAGGATGGAGTGTTGGAGTCGTTCGACCTTAGGGAAGATCACACATGCGAGTCTTGTTTGCTTGGAAAGATGACTAAGTCACCCTTCACAAGTACATGTGAAAGAGGTGAGGGTCTATTGGACCTAATACATACCGATGTTTGTGGATCGTTTAGATCAACCACGAAGGATGGGAACCGCTTCTATGTGACATTTACCGATGACTATAGTAGATATGGGTATATCTACTTAATCAAGCAAAAGTTGGAAACTTTTGAAAAGTTCAAAGAGTTCAAGAATGAAGTGGAGAATCGATTGGGCAGGAAAATCAAGATGCTTCGATCCGATCGAGGAGGAGAGTACCTAAGTCTTGAATTCCACGATTATCTCAAGGAGTGTGGAATAGTTTCACAATTGACGCCACCTAGGACACCGCAGTTGAATGGTGTGGCAGAAAGGCGTAATCGAACCTTGTTGGACATGGTTCGCTCTATGATGATTTGTGCTTCACTACCTATCTCTTTTTGGGGGTATACCTTAGAGACTGCTGCCCATATCCTTAACCGAGTCCCTACTAAGAAGGTTGCCAAAACACCTCACGAGATGTGGACAGGGAAAGCTCCCTCATTGGCACATATCAAGGTTTGGGGTTGCGAGGCTTTTGGAAGACGAGATACTCATGACAAGCTTGAACCTCGTAGTGAGCGATGTATTTTCATCGGCTACCCGCAGAAATCCTTTGGATATCTCTTCTATAGACCGAAGGACAATGTTGTGTTTGTTGCGAGGAGAGGAGTTTTCCGAGAGCAAGAACTCATAAGCCAAGGAGACAGTGGGAGGTAAATCGAGCTTGAAGAGATTCAAGAGTTGATAGATGAAGGAACCTCTACCGTTGGCGCTCAACCCGAGGAGGAAACTCCGGTTGAGCCGATTAACGAGTCATTACCTCTTAGACGTTCCGAAAGAGTTAGAGTTCAACCCCAGTTTTATGGTTTTCGTATTACTACCGAAGGGGACACGTATATTAGTGATGGTACACTAATAAATCTAGATGAACCTAATAGCTATAAGGAAGCCATGGCAGGCCCGGAGTCTGCAAAATGGAAAGAGGCGATGGACAACGAGATCCAGTCCATGTATGACAACCAAGTTTGGAATTTGGTTGATAATGTGCCTGGACGTAAGACCGTTGGGTGCAAATGGATCTTCAAGAAGAAGACCGACGTGGATGGAAACGTACACATATATAAGGCACGATTGGTTGCGAAGGGATTTACTCAAACTCCCAAAGTTGACTATGATGAGACCTTCTCACCAGTTGCGAAGATAAAATTTATTAGAGTGATGCTAGCTATTGCTGCATTTCATGATTATGAGATTTGGCAAATGGATGTCAAGATCGCTTTTCTTAATGGGAAGTTGGCTGAGGATGTTTACATGGCTCAGCCAGAGGGTTTTGTCGATCTGAAGCATCCAAATAGAGTGTGTAAGCTTGAGAAGTCCATTTATGGACTTAAGCAAGCGTCTCGCAGATGGAATCTTTGCTTCGATGAGAAAGTCAAAGAGTTTGGATTTGTATGAAGCGAAGATGAATCATGTGTATATGTCAAAGCCAGTGGGAGTATAGTAAGCTTCCTCGTTTTGTATGTCGATGACATTCTACTCATAGGAAATGATGTCCCAACTCTACAGGAGGTTAAGTCCTGGCTCGGGAAGTGCTTCGCTATGAAGGACCTCGGAGAGGCTTCCTATATTTTGGGAATAAGGATAGTGAGAGAACGAAGTAAGTGACTAATAGGACTTCGTCAGAAAACTTACTTGGATAAAGTACTGAAACGTTTTAGTATGGAAAACTCGAAGAAGGGAGAATTACTGATACAAAGTAATGCCAAATTGAGTAAGACTCAAAGTCCAAGTACCGAAGCTGAAATAGCATAAATGAGCCGAGTACCATACGCTTCCGCAGTTGGCTCAATCATGTATGCTATGACTTGTACTCGCTCTGATGTAAGCTTTTCTTTGAGCATGGTTAGCAGATATCAAGGGAATCCTGGCAGAGCCCATTGGATTGTGGTTAAGAATATCCTTAAGTTCCTTCGGAGGACGAAGGAATGGTTCTTAGTCCTCGGATGGAGTGATGACTTGAAGGTGCGAGGGTATAGTGACGCCAGTTTTTAGACCGACAGGGACAACTACCGTTCGCAGTCGGGCTGGGTCTTTACCCTGAATGGAGGAGCAGTGACTTGGAAAAGTTCTAAGCAGGAAACTGTAGCTGATTCAACGTGCGAATCAGAGTACATTGCAGCGAGCGAAGCGTCGAAGGAGGCAATATGGTTGAAGAACTTCATCGGTGATCTTGGAGTTGTACCTGCCATAAAGGAGCCCATGGAAATTTTCTGTGATAATGAAGGAATGGTTGCCTTGACCAATGAACCGAGGGATCACGGTAGTTCTAGACATATCGACAGAAAATATGACTTTATTATACATCGTGTAGAAGAAGGACAACTCGTAGTGAAGAGAATATCATCAGAAGATAATCCAGCAGATCCGCTTACGAATGGACTGAGTAGGGTTAAGCACTTGCAGCATGCTAGGAGTAATGGGCTGAAGGATGATATTAGTATAGATTAGATAGTAGTAGAAACGTGTAACAGATAAATGTAATTAACATTTGATGATTAAATAAAAGAGTATTATTTATGAGTAATGTTACTGTCTTATGTTAATTTTTTAACTACTGTTTCACTTTGCATGTTTTGACTTCTAGAATAATTGAGTTTATTAAGAATAATCGAATTATTCAAATTGTCCACAATCGTGCATATGTTGGAAGTAGGTATGAATGAAGATTGTCATGAATTGGTATGTAGATTGTCTAAATGGTGTTAGACATAGCAAAAGTTTGCTTTAACGTTTATGAGTGCTTATGAATTAGTTTTGAGCATTGAAACAAACCCGCACTTGCTGGAATCACTTTATGGAATGTGATAGAAAGGGTGATCGCAAGACGATAATATCATATGGTCTTAAAACCAAGATATATGGTTTGTTATTTTGTTAATGGGTTGTACATTGATAATGCGAAACCGCATCAGTCACTTGATGTTATAAAACGCATTGTTGTGTATGATTGATAAATGAATAAGTAAATGCATATAAGTCGAAGTTTATCTCTTACTTTTATCCTAAGAGGGTAAAAGCGATATCTCGGTCGCTTGATGATTTGATTTGACTTATGTGTCGGGCCCGGTCAGAACTGAATTGATGTGTTCGATTAAGTTCTATGTCAAATAAATCGGAGATCGAGAAACCAAATGCTAGACTAATTGTTCCATAGAATTGTCAGCATGATATCTAACAAAGGTCTGTAGGATCCCTTATCTAAAGGACAAGATTGATTAGATCAGAGTTTGACAGCGTCTTTGAGAGATATGATTGCTAATCGGAATATACTTGTATATAGTTACTAGACTTATCCAAGTGGGAGACTGTTGGAATAGTATCTAAGGCTGCAACTATATTAGGCAAGTATTTGACCCGGTTGTGCATCGTCCTTTTGGGTTGCCTTCACCATAGCAACTTGACAGGATGATTTATTATGAGAGAAGGAATATTATTAATATATTATGAGAATAATATAAGGAATAATAATATTGTTATTTGATTAATATAAGTCATAAATTAATTAGGAATTAATTTGGTGACTTAAAGAGATTAATTAAATAAAGGGGGATT
Organism: Lactuca sativa; assembly: GCF_002870075.4. Lineage (NCBI taxonomy): Eukaryota > Viridiplantae > Streptophyta > Magnoliopsida > Asterales > Asteraceae > Lactuca > Lactuca sativa. The sequence goes on from NC_056630.2 coordinate 312,622,195, forward strand.
AACCGTCAATTGTTTGATAGTTCTACTTTGGGCTACATATCCTTTATGGATAAGGGGTGGACGATTTCTAGGGATAAGGATAGCCATAAAATTGTCCAAAGCTTATAATGGAAAGGATTTGGATTGCTTACGCCTTAAGTTATCCAATTAGGGTTTAAGGGTGAAACCCTAGGAGCCTTACAAGTATAAATAGACCCCAAGGGTGAAGGGAAATCGGCACTTGTGCTTAGAGAAGAAACCCTGGCCGAATTTCTCTTCCCTCCTCTCTCTCAAATCATCCTCCTTGCTAGTTGGTGTTTGTAAGCCATTAGAGGAGTGACAATTGTGACTCTAAAGCTCCAAGAACAAGAAGATCAAGCAAGTAATTCAAGGTAAACTTCTAATTCTGATTTCATATTGTCTATTAGCCATTAGAAGTCTTGGATTGAATGCATGTTTAATTAGAGAAACCTAGATCCAAGCATTAGGGTTGCATGTGCACATAGGAATGTTCATATGGCTAAAACCCATCAGTTATGTTTTCCCAGGAAAATCCCATATTTTCCTATTAGTTTAGTTTTCCATTCGTTACTTAATTTGATTACGAGTTGTTATGTTATCCCAGGAAAATCCCATATTTTCCTAAACATTGCGGTTAGTTCTTAGATTGGATTTCGATGTACTAGTATCTACCATACTTATAGTATTAGTTAGGTATTCTTATATCTTGGTTACCCTACATTCGAATATCGATTATCTACTATACTTAGTTGTATTTTCGAATATTTGGATACACTCAGAATCGTACATTAACTATATATTCGATGTTCTGCTGATTTCTAAAAGAGTACATTAGACGTATCTTTGAAACTCTATCGACATCCAAAGGCGTATGATTTCGAAACTCAGTCGATGTCCAGAGGCGTACTTTCGAATTATTTTCGAAACTCTGGTGACACTCAAGGTGTACACTAACTGTATATTCGAAGTGTTGGCGTCATCCAAAGGTGTGCTTTCGTATTCGTATCCATATACCTATTCGTATTCGTATTCGTATTCATATTCCTATTCCCATTCTTATTCGTATTCGTATTCGTATTCGTATTCGTCCTTTTTCTAACTATACTTTCGTATTCGTTCTATTCTTGGTTATACTTTCGTATTCGTTCTGTTTCTAACTATACTTTCGTATCTACGGGGAGCTTATATCAAGAACATTTTAATGTTTTAAGATTCATGCTTTTAACAACAATTATATGGAAAATCATTTGTGAAATATTAAATATAACATTTTAGAACGAGTTTCACAAACAACATGACGATTTACTCTGCAAGTTGAATGAATTGTTAATATGGTTTCTCGTGTTAAAAGCATACGACATATGAAATAGTTTAAATAAAATAATAAGTTTGATTACAAGATTTCCTTGTACTTTTGCTTGTATTCCCCCCTGAAAACATTGAAAAACATTGAAAAAAAGGTAGGGGTATGAACTCACCGATTGAAGAATGTACCTGATTTGTATGCTAAATGTTAGTTCAGGGCTTGAACACGTGTGAGGTCCCTATGTAATATGAAAAGGTACACATTTTTATCTAATTAGGATTTGAACTACAATTGAGATATGATTATACACTCTAAGACGCGAAAACACTTCATTACAAGTGTTTGGAGTGACCCGGGTGACATCTATGGACATACACGGCTTGGATATGGAGTTTACTCTTCATAAGAGGGTTTACGGCCCTAGTGAACCACTCCCCATGAGTTTACGGCTGTAAACTCATGGTGGGGTGTTCTAGGGTGCTAAATGGCCTTATATCACTTAAGGGTTTATGCTAGGCTTGGTTTTAAGGCATTGGAATGGGTTTTGAATATCCTAAGGACCGTTTGAGGAGTTTACAGCAGTAAACTAGGAGTTTACAGCCGTAAACTATTATATGCCAAGTCTTAAGGTATTTTGGTAGTCCTAGGTCCTTCACAAGTGTTTCTAAGTCATTATACAAGCCTTGGGATGAGTTTAAGGTACCATTTGACCATGTTTTAGGAGTTTACGGCCTAAGAACCCATTCTTGGGGGGGTTTACGGCCGTAAGCTCCTGTGGGAGTAGTTTTAGCATGTTTAAGGTCCTTAACTTGATTTTGGTTGCTTCTAGACTTCATTCTAAGGCTTATGAGGTGTGTAAGTGGCATTTTAAAACCTAAAAAGGAGTTTACTCCCCATGAATTGGTGTTTACGGTCCAAGCATATGATTGGGCTATAAAATCATGTTCATACCCTAAGTGAAGAGTTTAAGGTGTTCTAAGTCCATGCAAATAAGTCCCTTAGTCATATCTAAGCTCCAAATGAGTTTTGGAAGGGTTTTAAGGCTCAAAACCCCCCATTACATGTGTTCACGGCCTAAGGAGGTTCCAGGACCATAAACACATAATCATGGTCCTATTTCTCATACAAATCACGAATTTGAAGGCTAAAAGTGTTATACTAGGATCTAGGATAGTTACATTGATGATTTGGAGCTTGATTTGGATGATTTTGGATTGATTTCGAGTTTTAGAGAGAGAAAGTAAAGAGAGAGAGAGGGAGTAGAGAGAGAGTGGAAAAGGCTTCAAATGAGGCTCTCTCAACTTTATATATGCCTAAAGTTTGGGACACGGTGGAATTCTACCCGATACTGATGCTAAGTGAGGCTTTTGGTCACACCCGTTTTAACTGTTTTATAACGTGACGGAAAAGGCTTCAAATGAGGCTCTCTCAACTTTATATATGCCACGAGTTTCTAATATGTTTAGACAATTATTAAGTCATAATAGCAAACTCAAATTTAATGACTAAATTTAGAAACAAAACAGAAATAATTTAGGACGACGAATTACAACCTAACCAAGACCTACCAGGCCTACGATTTACAAGATAAGGAATTAGACCATATTTTTACATAACTAGGTTATATCTAAAAGGGAGAAGTTGATGAGAATCTATCGGCGACGAGAACTACCAGAGTGCGTCCTTGATCCCGACAGAAGATGTTCTATGTCCCTCATACGCCTATCAGCCCTTGCTTGCTGAGCTCGAAGTTCTCTGACTTCAGCTCACATTTCAGTGAGTTCCCTCTAAAGAGCTACATTGTGGACCAGAGTCCTTTCATGAACAGACTCTAGCTAGCAAATGCGGACAGTGTTAACACCAGTGTTGGCATCAATGTTCAAGACTCGGTTGATAGATGATTGACCCTGTATCGTGTTCCGAGAAATCCTACAAACCTTGATGGGTAGGACTTTGTCAGTAGAACCTCCATTAGTGAGGTTGTAGAAACTTATGTCTCCATTGTAGGGAATGGGTTGACCCTGTTCATGACTGCACATATTCAAGTTTGTTGCCCATAGGGGTGTGGGTCCTTGAAATGCTGGATGAGGGTCGGGGTTTTGATCAGCTGGGGGCAGGTTGTTGACTTCTGGCTCTGAGTCAGAACCATCAGAAAAGCCTTCAGCTTCATGATCATCCAAAGGAATTGGGTGATCATCTTCTGGTTCATCTTCTAGCCATCCTGCATTGTCGTGTTGGGATAGTACGGGTCTCCGGGAATGTGGAATCCAGCCATTAAATCTACGCGCGAAGGGAGGTATAAGAATCTAGCACATAAGTAACTTATAGTAATGGAAAATACTCCTATAGTATTTTAAGTTTAGGTTCTGTTGTTCTCATTGTGGTATTATAGGTAAGTTTTTAGACTTGTTGCAACCTCACAACCACACTTAGGCACATGCTAGTCAACCCTCGGATAATATAGTTGATCAGGCTATATCTTCGTAGTTTTGACCATATGTCTCTAAGTCTAATTGTGTTGCCCAACAATCGTAATACTTTTGTACAATCTTAGTGACATTGATTTTAGTATGAATATAGGCACGTATACTTAATTAAATATTTTAATATTTAAAGTATAAACTCTTAGTCAAAGTATTTTAATCCCAATGTATTTATAGTTAGTATATCTTTTATGGGTTGATATACTGAATTCACTATAAACAATGCTATGATACCAATCTGTCACACCCCAAAAGCATGAATGACGGAAACATTCTGGGGCAGAGGACGTCATGTACACTATCACAACAATGAATAGTAGTAAACAAGCAAGAACATCATCCATTGCATTAATAATATAATTTCATACATGAGTGTTCTGTCAAAGTTGTAGACACCAAAAATATACTTATTAAAAAAAAAGATGAGTCTTGAACGAACTCCATCTTCTCAATAGCCTGGCACCTGTACCTGTCTTGTGGTGACCTAAGAATACAAGTTATTTTGAAAGCGAGTATCAGCTTAATGCTAGTGAGATCATAAGTATATTAATGTCTGAGTTTGTATGAAAACGTTTGTAAGATGTTTATGTAAGATGTTTTGTACAATGTTTTGTATAATGTTTTGTATAATGTTTGAACTCTCCTAGAAAACCCTATGTTCCTACTAACTGTAGCCTTCTACCAAGGCATCTCGTGTCTGTGTGTATGTATCTTGTTAGAGTGTGTGTTTTCCCAATTCTCACTATCAATAACCAAAAATATAGTTTCTACATTACCATGCATCGTGTGAATATTCACGAAGTGAATGTAGTGGGAAAATATTATCGTACCGTAGTATTTGTAATAAGTGACTACCGTGGTACTAACTACCTTAAAACAAAAGGGGTTCCAAGTAACATGTGATCGACCTGTATCCTGCTACTGACTCTAGTAAAACGACGATGTAAGACGCTGTAAGAAATGACATTTGGCACCCATAGACTTGCAAGTCCCACCGTAGCGAGCAACAAGGTGTAGGATAGTCAATCCAGTATATATCTATACGCAAACTCATATGCTCCCCAATTATGGAGATTCGGGATACAAGAGCGGTCATGGCAGGAAGTGTCATGACCCGCTTAATGGTTCACATAACTGCATTAATGTATATGTACTAAATGTGCTAACTAAAAGTGTACTCTTTCTCTGTCTAGCCTGTATGTACAGAAATGTTCTGCGTGTGCTAGGTGTAATGCATGTTCTCTCTATCTAATATGTATAGTAATGTACTGTATGTATTACTCGTACTGACTCATGAATGAACTGACTCATTGTGTGTTTCATTGTTCTAGTAATAGTATTAGTATCCTCCTTTGCTACCCCTATGGTAACTTACTAGTGATGTAACTGGTACGTATGAACATGGAAGTATACCCTTGCTAACCAAGGATACTGAATGAACTGAAAGAACCTTTATGACTATATACGTACACATGATATATATAACTAATATTTAAACGACCTTCGGACGGGTACCCGATACCCCACCTGACCACATCTCAACGGCGAAAAGGAAATAAGGCGGGCATGCCTTCCTAAGCCTTTTAAACATTGATTATATAACTATACATACATAGACATGCAATTGATAATAAATATAACAGAGTTTAAGTAAATGTATTTGATAAGTATAAGAATTGGTAAAACAGTTTGAAGCAAAACAGTTTGATAAACAGTTTGAACAGTAAGAAAATCATTGGTTTTGTAGTTATTAATCACATGTGATTGATGTAATAACTATAAGTATTCAACTTGTATTCCCCCCCCCATAAGGCATTTAAAAACATTTAAACCATTGATTAAGGGGTATGAACTCACCTGCAGTGAGTGGTACGGATGAACTGAAGACGTAGGATTGCTAGGTGTTAAGTGAAGTCCTGAACATACTCTATGATCCTAGTTAACATATAATCACACATATATGTACCCAATTAGTCTAAGAATACTAATTGAAAATGTTAAGACATCATAGAACATGATAAACACATTATATAAGTGTTATAAGCCTTAAGGACTGCATCTAAGTTATTGTAGGACAAGGCTAGTGGGTTTAGGGTTCCAAGGGACTCCATTCTTGAGTTTACTCTCCAAGAACCAACACACAAGGAGTTTACGTTCATAAACCCTTGAGTTTACGTCCGTAAGCTCCTAAGCCTTAGGTTATTTGGTGCTTTGAAGCTTTACATGTTCCCTAGAAGCATTTCTACTTGATGGTTTAATCCTTGGAAGGTTTTAGGGCATTAATACACTCCTTTGAGGAGTTTACGGCCCCAAGGCCATTTCCTTTTGGGTTTACTGCCGTAAACCCATATGGAAAGGGGTATTTTTATGTTTTCAAGTCCCATGCTCTTCTAGGATAGGTTTTAGACAATTATCGAAGGCTAATGAAGGCCTTAGGCACAGTTTGGTACCCTTATTTGATGTTCACAGCGCAAGAACCATAACCCTTAAAGATTACGGCCGTAATCTCTCATGGGGGTGCGTTTTTGGTGATTTCAAGTCCCTAAATTAACTAGGAGTGAATCTAGGCTAGTGTCCAAGTATTTGGAAGGGTTTAAAGCACCTTTTGGCCCTTGAGTTTGGAGTTCACGGTCAAAGAACTTCTTGGGCCGTGAACACCTTACTCTTGGTGTTCTTAGTGTTCTTGGCACTCATTTGTCCCCTAAAGAAGGGTTTACGGTCCAAGATGTTCTTGGGCCGTAAACTCTTAAATCTTGTTGTTTTGATATGATTTCTAGGTTATTAAGCACATAATAAGCTCTATAATACAACTAGATGGAAGTACTCACATTTTGGGATGAAAGTCTGAAGATCCGTGAGAGAGAATTCGGCTTTTCTCTAGTTGGAAATTGAACTAATGAATAATTATGGCTCAGAATCATATATATAATCCTGGGATTTTTGGCAGAAAATATTTTATTCAAGCAATGAACTCTAATATCATAGAGTTTTGAAATAACAGAGTTGCACAAAACCCTAATGCATCCTCTCTCTCCTGATATCTCTTTAAGTGTATATCCTGAAATACTCAAATTTATTCTAAAAAGTCTGAAAATTTACTGCAACTGTTCTAACTTCTATTGACTTGACATTGTTTGTACAGAATAGAAATTTCGGGTTGTCATAGTTTTGACATTGAAATTAGCATGAGTTTGGGGTAATTTGGAGCTAAGGAATTCTTTTGGTTTTGAACGAACAGGAGGTTCGGAAGGTCTCTTCATGATCTTTGTAGGAATAAAGGAGTTTTGACTATGAGTGAAGACACGAGGATTTTGGAACGAACTTGGTTTAGAATTAGCAAGGAATCTGGAATCTTGTCTAGTTCTAACTTCCTTTTTGGAAGCATTTATAGCTTCAACCTTGGGATCTACAACATCATTTCTATTCAACGTTGGTTTTCTCATAGGATGAGGATAGGATCCAGAGGATTGTCCTTTGGATGGATTTGAAAATTTGGGAGTGATGGGAACCAATTTGTTTTTTGAAAGAACTAAAGAGTCCGATCCACATGAATCAGAGGACACAATACTTGAGACCTCAATTTTATCATCTAGGGATGCCCATACGAATTCTGAGGCATTGACTTCAGTTATTTCCGGAATAATTTCCACAATCATGCAGTTGTTGACGTGATTGCTTATAGGAACATGGTCCACAGAATTTGAGAGACTATGATGATATTCTGTGGTCCGATTCAGGTCCAGGTTTATCAAAGGCGGAGAGGCGTGGAATCAGGACACTTAACAACTATTGGTTGGAACTCAGGAATTAGGGACTCAAAAGACCTTTTATCCTCTTCAAGGGGTGATAATGGGGAAACAGGAGTATCTTAATTTTTGATGTTCGGAACCTCTCAAATAAATGACAAATTTTGCAATTCCTTCAGGGGACTATTAATTGGTTTCAGAAACTCGCTTCCAAGACCAGGAGCTTTTGACCATGGATGACGAAAATTATGAGTCATTCGAATGTTTGCTTCAAGCATGTCTATGGAGTTATGTAAAGTATCTATTTTCTCATTGAGACGTTTGTTATCAGAAATCAAAATGTTTCGTTCAGAATAAGTGATTTAACATTTATCCTTCAAAATGATACAATCATCTTTTGACATTACAAGTTCATGTTCTAGAGACTAGATTTTCAATTTCATATCCTAAAAACGTAGTCTGAGAGGAATTAGTTCACAATCTTTCTTCTCACTGGCTTCTATGGCAGACTCATAGGCTTTATAGATAGTGTTCATATCTGTTTGAATTTGAGTCAGATAAGTTTCACATAAAGTCAAATCAAAATTATTATCAGAGATCATGGATTTTACCTGCTGAACAATGCTTCGACCTGGTGGATCATTGGTGGCCATGTAGCAGTAGTGAGGTTCAACACCATCATCTTCATCTTCGGACCCATTATACCAATATCCTTCATCACATTCAACTGTTTATCTTGCTAGCAAACACATATTCCTTCCAGACACCAAATATTCATCATCTCCGGATGACCAATATCCTTCTACATCTCTTCAAACAGTAGTAACAAATGCTTTCTCACTTTCAGCCATTTCTTGTGCTTTTCGGACATAATAAGTTGTGTCCTTGATTTTTTGTTTTTGTGGAGCATTAGCTAGACAATATTTGGCAAAATGGTTTGCATGACCACATTTGTGACATAGTATCTTTGGTATTTCTGAGTTTGAGTTTTGAGAAGATTCCAGAGCTGAGTTTGGTTTAGAGAGGTTAGGCTAGTATGCTGGAGGGTTTTCGGAGGTATGTTTTGGATCCGAAGCAGAATATGGTTGAGGTTGGTTTTGGTGAGGAGCACTGAACCTGTTTTGGTATGGTTTGTAAGAGGGATTGAAAGGACGTTTGTATTTCATGGAAAGCAGAGCAAACTCTTGTTGAAAACGAAGTTTAGAATCCGAAGTTTTGGAATCATCGTTAGGATAGATATGAGTGGATAAGGAGGTAAGGATGACTGTGTTAGAGGAACAGTGGGTTTGTAAGGTTCCGGAGCATGTGGATTCAGAATGGTTGATTTAAAGGAACTAACTAGAGCAAGTTGTCCTCCGGAAAGTTCTCTTATGGTTTGGGAAACATTAGATTCGTGTCCCTGAAGCTCATCAAAAAGTTGATACAATTTCAATTTTTTTTGGGAACCATTACTTTGAAGACAAGATTTTACATTTCCCCATCCTTTACCAAGACTGTTAATGAACTTGAGATTGTACTTGAGAGGAGTTCGAACAATCCCATGAGCAGTCATGTTGTTGACAACGATTCGATATCGGTTAGAGGCTGAGGCTACGGATTCACCTGGAGTAGTAGTGAAAGTGTCAAAGTCATTGAGAACCGAGGTGAGACATTTGTCCTTCATATTTTCGGAACCTTAAATCAGATCTTGAAGAGTGTCCCAAATTTCTTTGGCTGATTTGCACAGCTTGATGTGCTCAAAGAGTGATGGAGGAACACCAAACACCATTTCCATGAAGGCAACTTGATATGCATGCAACTTTTCAACATCATCTGTAGTTAGAGGAGCTGGACGAGCTTCATCTTGACCCATAAGCTGAGCAGCAACATCTCTTACAACGGTTCTAACAGGAATATGTGGACCTTCTTTTATTGATATCCAAATCTCTTCACCTTTATCTTTGGGCAAAAGAAATCTTTCCATTCTGACTTTCCAGTGATCATATTCTTCCACAACTAGCAATGGGGCACGTGTAGGGCCACCCACGCTATTTGCGATTTGCATTGAAATCATTTGTTGAGGATTTGAAGCAGCCATTGAAGACAAGATATCTTCAAGCTTAAGTGGTATATAGAAGAAATGGTTGAAATACCAAGGTAAGTTCAAACCAAATATAATATGATCTTATGGATTCAAAGGACAACCACTCAAGCTCTAATACCAATTGAGAGAACAAGATCTTTGCACAGGGACAAGGTTTGAGAACTCAAACCTTGAGTGAATGCTTCAGGTCAATGTCTGCTTGCAAATAGATGTTCAAGTCAAGGCTGGAAAGACCAGTCAAGTCTTAGATAATTAATTCAACAAATGATCAAGACATTAAGTACGAATAAGTAAAAAATGATCAAGGAAAGATCAATAAATGAACAAGAAGAATGTATTTGATGTGATAAAGATAAAATTGCCAAAAGTGAGAGAAAAGATTCGTCATTAACTTGTATTGAATGCTCCTATATATAGGAGAGACTATTACAGCGAATTAACCAAGTAAGTTACATAGGACTGGACAAAAGAACTATTTCTGACATTCTGATTTCTATGAGTACAAAAAGCTAAGTCCTATGAGATGTTACATCAATACAAATATAATAAATGACAAGAGACAAAATAACATTCTTTGGACCAGAAAGCATTCCGGATGTGAGAGACACTCCAGAATGGATTTCTTCTATTCTTGTTTCTTCGCACCTTTTCTCCTACTCCGGACATGTTCCGGAGCATCTACTTCTTCTGAATCTACAGCCTCCGGAATATGCTTAGGATTGCTAGAGGTTCACTTTCAGGTTCCAACAGAGAGGCACAATTTTGGCTCTCAAGACTCTTACGGTTCAAGTGGCCGAAAATTGGATGCCATAGGGTGCTATTTATACTGGTGCTGCTAGGGTTTCAGTCAAAACCCTAATGGACAACTTGGGCCTTAAGCAATCCAAAGAAGCTTCTGGAATAGGAACTCTTAGCCGAAATTAGGATGGACACATCCCTAACTTCGTCCTAGCCTAGTTCCATAAGCCTTCTCAGCCCAATACTCAACTATCACACATTTGACAGTTTAGGTCCCCTTTATTTAATTAATGTGTTTTAGCCACAAAATTAATTCTTAATTAATTATTGTCTAATATTAATTAAACCATATGATTTCTCCTTTAATGTATTATTCATATAATATATTAATAAACGATAATAACCTCTCACTTGCTAAATCATCCTATCATGTTGCTTTGGTGAATGCAACCCAAAAGGACCATGCACAACCAGGTCAAGTGGTTACCAAATATAGTTATGAGCTTAGCAAACCAATCCAATAGTCTCCCACTTGGATGAGTCAAGTAACTACAAATGTAAGTACAATCCGATTAGCAATCGTAGCTCTCAAAGACGCTGTCAAACTCTGATCTTATCAGTAACCTCTCCTTTAGATAAGCGATCGTATATGTCACACCCCAAAACCGGGAACGACGGAATACGTTCTGGGGTGGAGGACGTCATGTCAAGTATCACAACATATGCAGTATAGTAATAAAAGTACAACTACAATCGCATTAATAGTAATAATTTGTACATATGTTACATTCCATAGCAACATCAAAGTAAATGCAGAGAATAACATAGATGCAGCTTGGTACTAGGCTGTCTTTGCAAAAGCTCCCAGGATGTACCTGACTATCGATGACCTGAGAATACAATTTATTTTGAAAGTGAGTATCAGCATATTTAAATGGTGTTGAGTTCATAAGTATTTAATGACATTAGTATAAATACACATATTTATTCAAGATAACCTTATGAAAGATAATGGTTTAGAATCTACAGAGTATTAGAATTCTTCCCAGAAAATCCTATATTTTCAAAATAAAAGCAGTCTTCTACCAAGACTCAATTGATTATGTTTAAGGAGTAATTTCCCCAAAAGTAGTATCATTATCAAAATGTAGTTTTTACTTTAAAAGGGTTATGAGAAAAGCCTCAAGTAAAAATAATAAGGGAAAATCATATTTTTCCTCAGTAGGAACATTGCTGGCTTCAAAGTAAATGAAATTTATACTCCAGGAGGGTATTGAAAGGACAATACGCTTGGCTCAGTCTAAGATAAGAAAACACAGACTCCTGATAGTATCAAATGAAGGATACAGCTAGCAAAGTTTGAAAGAAGAAACACAGACTTCAGACAATATCAAATGAAGGATACAGCTAGCAAAGTCTGAAAAAAGGGAAAACATAGACTCCAGGAGGGTATTGAATGAATGATACAACTAGCAAAGTCTAAAACAAGAAACACAGACTCTAGACAGTATCAAATGAAGGATACAGCTAGCAAAGTCTGAAATAAGAAACACAGACTCCAGACAGTATCAAATGAAGGATACAGCTAGCAAAGTCTGAAATAAGGGAAAACATACACTCCAGGAGGGTATGGAATGAACGATATGCCTGGCTCAGTCTAAATAAAAGAGTGGATAAAAGGGTGAATGTGAACTCGTATGTAACCATGCTGATTGACGATTGAATCCATGATGACCCTCCGGGTCACGCGTAGGGTTAGTAACATTATGTCACCCATGGGCGTTACCAGCTCTGTGACAACCCGAAGTTTGCTCCATCATCGTAACCCGTTTTCGTCCATAAAATTTATCTTTTTCGAATTGTTTCCGTTTATGTTTTTAAATTAAATCATTATTTTTGAGACTTCCATTATGACTTAATTGGTATCCAAACACGCTAGACACCCATGAAAACATCCCAAATTATTATTTAGAAAATTTATAGTTTCGACCACATCAGGTTACAACAACTTAATCAGGTGCGACTAAAACCGTCGTCTAATGTCGGTATCGGGTAGATTTCCACCGGGCCATTAACTCAACCCCTATATAAGGGATTGAGTGACCCCATTTTGAAGCTTTTTCACTCTCTTAAAACACTTTCTCTCACTACTCTCTCTCTAAAACTTGACTTTGATCCAAAATCATCCATTTCAAGCTCCAATTTGGTAAGAAATCCATCCTTGCTCATAATATAGCATGTTCGAATTTCAAATTCGTGTTTAAATCATAAAATAGGACGAAGAACTCGTGTTTATCGTCTAGGGACCTTCCCAAACCCTGAACACCTATAAATAGGGTTTTGGAGCCCCAAAACCCTTCGAAACCACTTCTAGTGCTTAGTTATGACCTTTGGACTTGCAGGAATGGACTTAGAGCACCAATATCTTACCATTTAGGGGGTAAACTTGAGTTTATGGTCTAAGAACATGCTTGGACCATAAACCCTCATTCATAGAACATAAAGACCTTTTAAGGTGTTAAATTGGCCCTTAAACACCTCCAAAAGCTTCTATGAGCTTCTATGAGTGCATAGAACCTTATATTCCTTCATGAGATGCACCAATACACACACAGGTGATTCACACTTGATTTTACGGCCTAAGAACATTCTTGGACCGTAAGCACCCCTTATTAGACCATAAACACCTCCAAAGGGTGTTAAAGTGCCCTTAATACCTAGTATGACATAGAATTGGACCTAGAACTTTGTGTGCTTAACCTACAACCACCAAAACTCATGATACATGGACAAACATGAGTTTACGGCCGTAAAATCATGTGTTTAAGGTAGTAAACTCACCAAGAACATCTTCTTAGACTGTAAACTCCTTTTTCTAAGTCAATTCAAGTCCCAATCACTTCCTAAGGCATTGAATCAACCCTAGAACCTTCCCTTGTGCATTGTAAGACCACTTAGCACCCAAGAACACTCCAACCATGAGTTTACGGCTGTAAACTCATGGGGATATGGTCATTGGACCGTAAACTCCCCTAAGGGCTTACTCTTGAAGAGTAAACTCCGTATCTAGGCCCTACAGACCCTCAAATGCAACCTAGATCATTCTAAACACTTGAAATAGAGTGATTTCGCCTCTCGGAGTGTATATTTTCAATTAAATAGTAGTTCCAAGCCTAATTAGATACAAATGTGTATCTTTTCATATGACATAGGAACGTTGTGTGTTTTCAAGCCCCGAACTGACATTTAGCATCCAAACCGACACATTTCGCGATTGGTGAGTTCATACCCCTACACCTTTTTCCGTGTGTTTCAATGTTTTCAGGGGGAATACAGGCAAAAGTACAAGGATATCTTGTACTCAAACTTATTATTTCATTTGAAATGTTTCATATTCCACATGCTTTTAACAATCAAAACCGTATTAACCAACAATTTGATTTGCAGAGTTAGTTTTCAAATCTTATTATATATTGTTATAATATATGTTTCTCACATGATTTTCCACTTTAGTACTGTTAAAGGCATTAGTTTAGTACTTTTGATTTTGTCCTCTAAAACACTCCACAGAGATACACGGGTGGAGGACCTCCCCTTGTAATTAGAGTCTAAAATAGGATTCTCCGCATTATTACTTGTAAATTCGTTAATCTTAATAATTGGAGACACGTCCTCTGTAACACTCCAGAGAGATACACGAGTGGAGGACCGCCAGCGTAACCAGAATCTCCTGGAAGGAGAGCGTGACTTGAGTGTATAGATCTATATGGGGCTGACTACCCTACACCTGGTTGCTAGCTACAGCCGAACCGAAAGGTTCAAGGGTGACGAAAGTCATAAATTGATGATGGACTACTTATTGCCATTTTTAGTCTATTGTATGGTTATGGAACTTGCAATTTTGATAACGGAGATTTACTTGTTGGTAATAATGAATTTAGTAAGCTAATAACCTTAAGAATTAGTTTACTTTCCACACAATAGTTTTATATACGTGTTAAAACTAACATACATTTCAAGGATAACCAGGCTTTCAGGAAACCTCACATGAACATTTTACGTATGGTAGATACTTGTTCATTACATTTTGGATTCGATAACCAAACACAAACTTTTAGGAAAATAAGGGTTTTTCCTAGGATAACTGAACTGCTCTTAACTAGACCGTGTAAATAATGGATAACTAAACTTTACTTTTAGGAAAATAAGGGTTTTTCCTGGGATAACTGAATTGTTCTTAACTAGACCGTGTAACTAATGGATAACTAAACTTTACTTTTAAGAAAATATGGGATTTTCTTGGATTCATAACTTTTACAGAAAACCAAAGGAAACTCGTTCATTTTCAGAAAAACAAACTGCTTATGAACTCACCAGGTTTATGCTGATTTTTAAACTTCTTGTATTCTCAGGTCCACATTAGACAGGTACCTCGCGATCTTTTGGAAGTCGGAGCGTATAGAAGACCCTTCTTAGCTTTTGTTCATATGATACTTATATGTATAACATGTTGGATTAGTGTCTAAGTCCATAACCATTTTTGTATGTACTTGACCCGATGGTGCATGGTCCTTTTGGGTTGCCTTCACCAAAGCTACTTGATAGGATGAATTATGGAGAGAGATGATTAATTATGATTTATTCATATATTATGAGAATAATATATTAAAGGATAAATCATATTTTTTAATTAATATTAGTCAATAATTAATAAGAATTAATTTTGTGGCAAAAAAGAGATTAAACAAAGGGGTCTAGAACTGTTAATTATGTGATAGTTGAATATTGAGCTAATGGACTCCATAGAGGATGGAGTGGAAAATTCTATGGGGAAACCCATTAGAAATCGTCTAAGGCCTTTAAGGAGGGAGTCCATGGGTTTCTTAGGGCCTAAGTTGTCAAATTAGGGTTTCCTTGTTAGATAACCCTAATAGCCTCACTATTTGAGGACCCCTAGGGCACCAAAAATGTGGCCAACAGTTTCCTTAGGGTTTCCACACGTTTTTGGGTGCCTTCTCTCTTCTTATTCTTCATCCTCTTGCTCTTGGTGTTTGTGAGCCATTAGAGGAGTGACATTTGTGACTCTAAGCTTTATAAATCCATTACAAGGAGGATTCGAGATTGTTATCGCTACATAACAATGAAGATAAGATCTAGAACCCCATTCTTATGTTAATATGTTTAATTGTATGCTAGATCTAGGGTTTATAGCTTTGGATATTCAATTGCATGTTCATTAGACAAACTAGATCCAAAAGCTATTAGGGTTTGCATGTACACCATAGGAATGATGTTTTGCTCATAACCCATCAGTGGTATCAGAGCCATGGCTGTTTGTTTGATGTATTTGATGCTATTGTGAATTATCCTTGCTTAAAGATCGAAATTTAGGGTTTCTGGGGGCTGAACTCGCCGAGTCCATAGATGAACTTACCAATTCCATGGTGAACTCGCCTAGTCCATGCCTGACTTGATGAGTTAGCTGGTCAGAAAGAGGGAAAATGGGGTTTTGTGCTCTTTTGGCTGTGGGATAGTTACCAAAACGTTTTTTATTGATACAAATCAGATTTTTATGATATTGGGTGATTATCTTTGCCAAAATTAAAGATAACTTCATATTAGTTAAATAATTTTTTCCTTATATGATTAGATTTAATTATTTGAATTTTTTGGTGAATTATCTTGCAAGAATTTGGACTAGGTCAAATTAGATAACCACCAATTAATTGTTAATTGCCTTATTTGAATTTTGTGATCTAGAATATTCTTGACAATGTTTGGAAAAGTTTCAAATTAATCCCTTTAGGTTTTATAGTTTAAATTTGAACTTAAAAGTTTTGGTTTTGCAATTTAAATAAGTTAAACCCTAATGTTTTGAAATGTTTCAAAACTTGCCCTCAAGTTTTAGAATTTAAAAGTTGATTAAAAGTTTAATAGAAATGTTAAATTCTAAACCCTAGTATTGTTTTGAAAAGTTCATATTACACCCTTATGGTTTTATTAATCAATAAAAGTGTATAATTAAAGGAGATTTAATAAACCCATAATGTTTTGGTTTATATTTAATTAAATTAAAAGTATAATTTATTAAATTAGACCACCTAGTATTTTAAAAGTGTAAAATACACCCTATACTATATATAACATTAAAAGTATATTATTATATATGTATGAGTAAATTGCCTACAAAATGGTGATTCAACGAAGCTGGTCTATAAGGGGTGTTACGTAAATTGCCTACAAAATGGCGATTGAACGGATATCCACTCTTACCCACTGCACTCTTGACTAGTGGAGGGTCATTAGCCAAACGGGTAGGATAGGACAGAAACCTTCCATTATAAGTATAATGAAGTAAAAAAGTAACTAAATGCTTTTACAAAATTCCTAATCTTAGTTACTTTAGGCAAAACTGAATTCATGCAATTCCATGAAATTACACTTTGTGCTCTTGCGAAGACGTTAGTGGAGTGTGTATGGTTAACCGGCACACTAAATGGTTCGAAGCAAAGGTAGCAAAGGGTGACTCAATGTTTGTCATAGTTCGGTGGAGCGTGTGTGGTTAACCGACACATCGAATAGGTGACTGTAACATTGGGGGCACCATGTAAGTTTGCATGGTTATTCACACCCTGTTTTGTGATCCTCGGCATCCAAGTCACAAATCGAGGGGCATATCGACATTTAAACATGCCATTGAAAAGTTCAATGAATCTCAAAAGATCTAGGAATTTTCAATAGATTTAAAACTTAAATTAATTTTTCTTTTTTCATGGTGGAAATTGGTAAATCGTCATTTACCTACCTTCAAATATTCTGCAACTAGATTACGGCATCCCTCTTCTAGGTTGTAGAGTATTGTGTTGCATCCTAGCCTCGATGATTCATTTGGGTGTCACATCGAGGATCCTAATCAACTTAACTTGAATTTTCTCCCATTTTGTAGATGTCAAAGTATGACAATTATGGTCTTCCCAAATCCCATGGAACATGCTTTCCACATGAAGATGATATTCCACGATTCGATCGGGGAACAAGAGATCATGCTTCACTTCCTCCACCTCCTCCTATTGTTCTCCATAACCCACAAGTTCGAAAGACTGAAAAGTTCAAACTCACTCAAGCCCTTTTGGCAAGTAAACATGAAGAAGGAAAGTTAGTTTGTGCACACGTCCTAGAGATGAAGTGACACATTGATAGGTTAAGAATGTTAGGATCTGTTGTCTGTGAGGAGCTGGCTGTTGACTGGGTTCTTCAGTCAGTTCCTGACTCATATAGTGAGTTCGTAAGAGAGTACTATATGATGAACCACGACGTAACCCTAATCGATCTCACCTATATGCTTATTGCTGTTGAATCAACAATGATTTGGCACACTGGAAAAGCAAAGTTAATTGGTGGATCTGCCTTCCAGACCTCTATGGATATAGGCAATGGCAACGAAAGGCATGCCATGATCGAAAAGTTTTATCATAAGAGAAAGGAAAAGTCAGAAGTAGTTCCATGTGTTGTTCCAAAAGTGTCAATTTGCTTCTATTGCCAAGAGAAGGTGCATTGGAGACGAAACTACCCAATTTACCTAAGAGATCTAAGAGATGGGAGAGTCAAAATGTATGGCCCAACTTTAGGTAAAATCCATTAACTAACTCTTTTAAGTTCCTATTCTAGATTCTTAATACATGATGTGATAAGATTACATTTCGATGTTTTGTAGGATCGAAGAAAAGAGAGGAAGCTTAAGGGAAGAAGTGAGTGAATCTAATCGTGAAGAAATGGATTTTGATCGCATTGCTTAAAGATTAGATTCTTTAGCTATTACTTGGAGTTAGAATAGATTGCTAAGGAATATGTAATAACATAGTTTTTCAGTTGAATTGCAAGGACAAATTTTTCCGCAATAAAATAAATTTTGATTTTATATTATTTATTTATCCTTGCAATGGCGTGTATGAAAAATTGATGTTTGTAAGTTTCTATTATTAGCAATAATGGATTTGATTCTTAATTATGCTAATTGTGGAAAGGTAAAGAATTTACCAAATAGGGAAAGTTTCTCATCGCCCAAGTTTCAATTCGACAGAAACTTGGAATCATACAACTTGGTTGCATGATGAATGAGAAATTTCATATTTGGAAATTAGACTCATTCGTTGACGAAGTGTCAAGTGAAGCACTAGGAGATCGAGTACACAAGGTTGTGTGTTGATCAAGTCAACCACAAGAGTGACAAAGATATTTGTCATGATTTACTAAAGGTGTAGTAAATATGATTCTACTTATAAGATTAAGTGTAATTCCGAGTTGATTGAAAGAGTTTAAATCAATAGCAGAACGAATGAGAAGAATCAAGTAGGCAGAAAGATAAAAATTTCTCTATTCGAAGAAGAAGGGAGAATACTTTTTATTATATTTTATGACAGGTCTTAATGA
This sequence comes from Lactuca sativa, assembly GCF_002870075.4. Lineage (NCBI taxonomy): Eukaryota > Viridiplantae > Streptophyta > Magnoliopsida > Asterales > Asteraceae > Lactuca > Lactuca sativa. The sequence continues at coordinate 312,640,981 of NC_056630.2, forward strand.
TTACGAAGCATATCTCAATTGATCCTCTAAGTGAGTCTTAGTGCAATTGTACGTCCGAGAAAAGGAATCAAGAATTTAAGAAATGGTTAAATCATGAAGTCAATCATACTTCGTTTCAATATCAAGTCCTAGAGTTAAGATTGTTAATTGAGTGAAAAGTCTTAAAAGGTATATAACATTCATCAAATGTGGAATTTGAAAAGGTTTTCTTATTCTTGCACATTTGAAATTGTAAAGTTGTGATGTCTTGGATAAGACAAAGACCAACTAGGACCAATTTTGTGAAGTGTTTTGATAAAAGCTACACTAACTCTTGAATATTTGTTTGTCGAGAAATGTTTATTGACAAAAGAATCTTATATGTCAAGGAGTCAGTAGGAGTCTTAATGGTCTTGAAAAGTTTCAAGAACTAATCAAGAATAAACCTTATCGATCATCACTAGCACACGACTTGAGGTTTACAACCTATCATGTTGACATTATTTTGTTTCTGTGCCATTCCAATTGAGTTAATTATGCATGTGAGTTCTATGAGTTCTCATTTGAATGCATAAAAGGCAAGCACCTTGATCAATGAAAAGTAAATTGATAGGAAAGGGTGAGCTGCTTAACTACATGCAAGACATGGTGGGCACTCGTGTTACCATAAGGCAAGAAATCAAGATTGTGAAAGTTCATTCCATATGAGTTTGGATTTGTCGCAAACTTTGGTTTTGAAAAATTCGCATGGATAGGAACACATACACCATTAAAATCTAAGTGTCATAAGATTCCCCCTTCATGAAAATGACTGTGAAGAAATGCTTTCACTAAGAGAGATTTTAAGAAGATAGTGATTGGGAAAATTTTATTCTTGAATTCGATTATGGTAACGGTGTCCCTTTCCATAATTCGAATTGTGAGATTTGGTAATTAGTCTGAATTGTTTAGACACACATATAAGCTATCTAAGGCAAAGGTGTATAAGTTTAAGAAGCTTGGATAAAGGATTATCAAAGCATTAGGTATTAGAAAGATGAACTTCAGAAATTCAATAAGTATTGTTTTCTAGAAGTTCAGTTGTTTTCTAAAACATGTCAAAGCTAGTGGGATCATAATTGTTATGGTTATATGATAATAATCATCATGATAGTGGGAGCATAAATGTTTTTCTTGTATGATTATTAAGGCAAGTATTGCAAGTTTGCAATATTAATTATAGAAAACAAGAGTCATATTTTGCAAAGTCATAAGGGTTGAAAAGTTGTTTTGCTATACTTAATGGAGAGAATATTGTACTTCGTTTCAAAATCTAAAGCTTAGATTGAGAAATTTTAAAAAACTTTAGTCAAAGGATACATATTATGTTCTTAAATTTCGATTATGACTACGGTATCCCTCTTCATAGTTCGAATTGTAAGAATGTGACACATAAAATATTATGGCAGAAGATTAATAAAATATCATATCTTTATGTAAGACATTATGCATCGTGTCCCATATGCTTCAGGTATAGGATTGATTGCCAGTGCTATTATATTTGACCATTCTAAAATTTTCTAAATGTCTAGCGCATTTAGACGGAAAAAGGACTAGAATCGGTTTTGACTAAAATAATTAAACAACTATCAAAGGACGATCCAAAGCTCGTTGAGGATTGGTCGCTTGTGAGTAGTTGGAAGTATGGTGTTGGATGACATTATTGTGAATAGATAAGATTCTATTAAGAATGAATTGTCATATGGCTAATATGGAAATGTTTCCATATTGGGAGTTGGATATTGAAAATCTATATCTAGATTAGAAACTTTTATGCAAGAAGGATGTTCAAAGGAATATACATTGAGTGAGAGACATCATATCTATAGAATTGTTTCTGATAGAGATTGGCCAAGTATTGATGATTTTGAGCTATGACTTTACGAAAGGATCATTGCATAAAATGTTAGAATCTAGCATAAGTAACAAGAATTTGATATTCTTATACTTATGATAAGGATTGGGAGTTGTGAAATGAGTATGATTGGAAATATGTTCATTTGATCTATCTCACAAAGTAAGGACCGTAGGTAAACATTGTGTGCATGTTGAGAGCATGGGACAAATGTAATAATAATTCAAGTAAGAAGTTGATTACCCGAAACAAGAAATAATGAGTAATCAATATGGTAATTAAATAAACTATACTATTTATACCCAGAGATTGGGGCCATACGGGATTAGTATTATTCTTTTGTTTCACTTTGCATGTTTTGACTTCTTGAATAATTAAATTAATTCATAACAATCAAATTATTCGAATGGACCATAGTCGTTCATATGTTGGAAGTAGGTATGAATGAAGACTGTCGTGAATTGGTGTGAGGAATGTCTAAAGTGTATTAGACATAAGCAAATGTTTGTTGTAACGTTCATGAGTGCTTATGAATATGATTTGAGCATTAGATTAAACCTACGCTCACTCGGATCACTTCATGGATTTTATCACGAGTGATTGGTGAGACGATAATATCTTATATTCTTGAAACCGAGATGTGTGAGTTGTATCTTGCGAGTCGGTTACACATTAATAATTTGTAAACGTACCAGTAACTTGGTGTCATAAAACATATTGTTGTGTATGATTTGGTGAGTGAGTGCAAGCAAACATTGAATCAAAGTTTATCTGTTCCTTTTATCCAAAGTGGAATGAAAGCAATATATGTGGGCCCCTCGATGATTTAGTGATGGCAACTAAGCGCTTGGCCAAGCCGGGACTAATTTGATGTGTTCAATTGTAGTCTATTGTCAGTTGTCATAAATCGGAATTCAGGAAAACAGTATAGAGATAATGATTTCAATCCATGTCTCAGTCTATACGATATCTAGAATGGACGAATATATGATCCCTTATCTAAAGGACGCATATCTGATAAGATCAGAGTTGACAGCGGCTTTTGAAAGCTACGATTGCAGATCAGGATCTAAAGTCATACGCAGAATAGTTATTAGACTTATCCAAGTGGGAGATTGTTCGATTAGTGTCTAAGTCCATAACCATTTTGGTATGTACTTGACCCAATGGTGCATGGTCCTTTTGGGTTGCCTTCACCAAAGCAACTTTATAGGATGAATTATGGAGAGAGATGATTAATTATGATTTATTAATATATTAGAAGAATAATATATTAAAGGAGAAATCATATTGTTTAATTAATATTAGTCAATAATTAATAAGAATTAATTTTGTGGCTAAAAGAGATTAATTAAATAAAGGAGACTAGAACCGTCAATTGTGTGATAGTTGAATATTGAGCTAATGGACTCCATAGAGGATGGAGTGGACAAATTCTATGGGGAAACCCATTAGAAATCGTCCAAGGCCTCTAAGGAGAGAGTCCATGGGTTGCTTAGGGCCTAAGCAGTCAAATTAGGGTTTCCTTGTTAGATAACCCTAATAGCCTCACTATTTAAGGACCCCTAGGGCACCAAAAACGTGGCCAAGAGTTTCCTTAGGGTTTCCACACGTTTTTGGGTGCCTCCTCTCTTTTCATTCTTCATCCTCTTGCTCTTGGTGTTTGTGAGGCATTAGAGGAGTGACATTTGTGACTCTAAGCTTTATAAATCCATTACAAGGAGGATTTGAGATTGTTATTGCTACATAACAATGAAGATAAGATCTAAAACCCCATTCTTATGTTAATATGATTAATTGTATGCTAGATCTAGGGTTTATAGCGTTGGATATTCAATTGCAAGTTCATTAGACAAACTAGATCTAAAAGCTATTAGGGTTTGCATGTACACCATAGGAGTGATGTTTTGCTCATAACCCATCATCACACTTGTAACACTTTACTTTCAAACAAATGTAAATTTCCTATGTAATGTAATGTTTTGTGTTTACTATGCTTACTATGTACATTGGTTGCGATACTTCATGACGTCCTCCGCCCTGGAACTTTTCCGCCATCGGTTTCGGGGTGTGACAGATTGGTATCAGAGCCCTTGTTTATAGTGAAGTAGTATACCAAACCTTACATGGTATAAGACTATAAACACTAAGGGGCCTAAGTGCTCTGAACTAAAGGTATACTTTTAAATATAAGTATTTTCAAAAGTGTACATGTATACCTAACCGCCGGATTCCGTAATTATAAGTAGAACAAAACATAAGTAAATGGGTGTTGCACATTGCAGTTAAACCTGGGTAGTTATGTAGTCGTGTCTAGGGTCAATATAGCCTGATCAACTATATGCATTCGAGAGACAGACAACATGTGCTTGGGAGTGACTATGGTGTCCAGCATGCCTAAAACATACCCAATACCCAAACAATGAGCCGTTGTCGCAGCGAAACATGTAATACTATGAGAGTATTTCTAGAGCCAACTTCGTTATAGAAATCCTTATTCCAGCGTTGCTCCTCAATCATTCCTTTAGCGATAGTTTATCTGCTTGGATAACTCTTTCCTGCTTTATCGCTTAATAGAATTCTATATCTGTCATAATGAGATATTCCTTGTATCATATCTCTTGATTCAATTTAGAGGACTGACCATCCTCTCTTTCCTGATCTTTTTAGATCAAGATGCATCCAAGAAAGAGACCTAGCTCAAATAACAACAATCCTCCACCACCACCTCCTCCCCAATTTGATCCCGTAATGTTCCAGGAAGCTGTTGCTATAGCAGTGGCAGCCGCCATGTCCCGAAGGAACCCCGGTGGCCCCGGTGGTCCAGGAGGTCATCCTTAGCCCCAAAACCAGGAAGGTAGCCAGGGACACCAAAAGTGAGTGTTCCTATAAGGACTTTATGAATGCGAAACCCAAATCTTTCGATGGCACTGGAAGTGTCATTGCCCTAACCCAATGGTTCGAGAAAATCGAATCTATTTTCGAAATTTATGTCTGTTCTGAAGCTGATAAGGTGAAGTTCGCCCCCTGCACTTTCACCGATAAAGCCCAAACTTGGTGGAACGGTCGAGTCAAATCCCTAACCCTACCTGTAGCCAATGCCATGGGTTGGGAGGCCATAAAGGAACTTCTGCTTGCAGAGTATTGCCCTCGGGGCGAAATGCAGAAGCTAGAGCACGAACTATGGAACCTGAAGATGAAGGGTTCCGATATCGCCGCTTACACTTCAAGATTTCATGACTTGGCGCTACTTTGTCTGGGAATGGTTACCCCGGAGAGTACAAAGATTGAGAGGTTCATCTGGGGGTTGACCCAGCCAACCAAGGGAAATGTCTTGGCTGCGAAGCCAGACACCTATGATAGCGCCAAATGATTAGCACAAACCCTGATCGACCATAGCGATTACCTAGAGGAAGCAGCCACCCCTCCTAAGCCGGTAGAGAGGAGAGGTGAGGAAAGAAAATTTTGGAAGAAGAAGAAGAAGAAGAAGAAAACTTTGGGTATAAGTTTGAGTATTTAAGGTTTAGCGCTTAAGGAGTTATCAGGAGAGTGGATGCATTAGGGTTTTGTGCAACACTGTTATTTCAATACTCTAGGATATTCGAGTTCATTCCGGGAATAAAAATATTTTCTGCCAAAAATCGCAGGACTATATATAGAAATCTGAACCATATTCATTCATTAGTTACATTTCCAACTAGAGAAAAGTCAATTTCTCTCTCACGGATCTTCGGGTTTTTATCCCAAATTGTGAGTACTTCTATATAGTTGTTTTGTATAGCTTAGATTGTGTTTTATAACATCAAAATCGGATCAAAACCCCAAGATTCAGGATTTTAACGCCCAAGAACACTTGGAGAGTAAACTCCTTTTTAAGGGCCAAAAGTGTGCCTAATGTCCCTCAAAGCCTTGGAACTTGAACTAGAAGCCACCAATACATGTTTAGACCACCAAATCAATTAGAAACAAAGGGTGAAAGTGAGTTCACGGCCAAGGAAGTTCTTGGGCCGTGAACTCCATTTTATGTGCCAAAACACCCTAAAAGCCTTCCTTAAGCCAAGAGACTAATTTAGACATGTACCTAAATGAGTTTAGGACTAGCAAACACCCTTAGAACACCAAGAGTAAGGTGTTCACGGCCCAAGAAGTTCTAGGGCCTTGAACACCACAAAATAGTGCCAAATGGTGCTATAAACTCTCCTAAAGCCTTGGAAAATTTCCTTGCTTCATTCTTAGTTAGCTTAGGGACTTGAAAGCACTATAAACATCCTCCCAAGGGAGATTACGGCCGTAATCCCCAAGGGATGTGGTCCTAGGTCTGTAAACTCCTAAAAGGAGTTACACTATGCCCTAAACTCTTCCATAGACGAAGCCATTAAGTAGAAATGCTTATTAGGGCCTTATAGAGCATCAAACATCAAATGGTAACCTAGGTACGAGCTTACGGCTGTAAACTCATGATTTTACGACCGTAAACTCATTTGGTAGTGTCATTAGGGTCGTGAACTCCCTTATCGGGTACTTGTCCAAAGGTCATTTAAATATTTGTTATATATCATGTGTACATATATAGTCATAAAGGTCCTTCCAGTTCATCCAATGCCCTTGGGTAGCAAGGATATACATCCAGGTCGATACATACCAGTTAGATTATTAGTAAACTACCATATGGGTAGTTTAGGAAGATACTAGAACTATTACTAGAACGTGATATCATACAATGAGTCAGTTCATTCATGAGTCAATACTTTCCAGTACATTACTATACTTGCTAGATAGAGAGAGCATATATTATAGCTAGAACATTACAATACATTACTATACATGCTAGATAGAGAGAGAACACACATTACAGCTAGCACACGTAGAACATTACAGTACATTACTATACTATTACATAGATACAATTAGATGCTCACACTTACATGAGTATAATTACATGATCACACTTACATGAGTACGCTTACATATACATAGAACAGACATCACCAGGTGTTACAGCATGGAACCAACTCAGGATCTAACTATACCGATGAATGACAATGCAATTGTGATCGTTATATCAGGTATACATGGTCAGAGTAATGTGGATGCTCATGGCTTGCATACATGCAGGCGTCGTGGGTAGGTCCCAAAATCCCTTTGACACGGGAGCATATAGCATGGGATCTAGACATCACATTATACCTTATCCATCAAATAAGGCAGTTGAGTACCGATGTAGTTATTTATATCAAATACTACAGTACTTAGAAGAATTACCCTAGACTTTAGGTAATTGGTACGGTTGTAGTTCGACACTACACCATAGTACTATTTCATATTCCCATTACATTCACTTCGTGAACATTCACATAATGCACGGTATTGTAGAAACTATCTTTTTGATTAATGGTAGTCAGACTTGGGAAAATACGCTCTTACAAGAGACACACACAGACACTAGATGCCTTGGTAGAAGGCTACGTATAGATGAGTTAAGTCTTGGTAGAAGACTCCCTGTTATAATAGGAATCATAGGGATTTCTAGGGTTTTTCAAACATTTACAGTTGTTTTACAAACTTTTTCATACTTATAATTCATATACATTTTAATACTTACAGTTCATATACATACAAATTCTTACATACAAATTAAGACACTAAAATACTTATGATCTCCCCAGCTTCAAAGTTGATACTCTCTTTCTAAATAACTTGTATCCTCAGGTCAAACATAGACAGGTACCGATGCAAGGTTAGAGAAGATGGAGCTCGTTCAAGACACGTCTTTCATTTTCATTTATGCTTTAGTGTTTATATAAATTTGACAGAACACACTTGTATAATAATTATATTATTAATGCAATGGATGATGTTGTTGCTTTTTTACTACTTTTCATTGTTGTGATACTGTACATGATGTCCTCTGCTCCATAACATTTCCGCCGTTCTTGGTTTTAGGGTGTGATAGATTGGTATCAGAGCATTGTTTATAGTGAATTAAGTATATCAACCCATAAAAGATATACTAACTATAAATACATAAGGGATTAAAACTACTCTAACCAAGAGTTTATACTTTAAATAATAAAATATTTAATAAAGTATACGTGCCTGCATTCATACTAAAATCAGTGTCACTAGGACAGTACAAAAGAATTACGATTGTTGGGCAACATAGGTGGGCTTAGAGACATATGGTCAAAACTGGAAACATATAGCCTGATCACCTATATTATCCGAGGGTTGAGTAGCATGTGACTAAGTTTAATTGTGTGGTTGCAACAAGTCTAAAATCTTACCAACCCTACCACAATGAGAACAGTAGAACATAACATTAAACATAAAATACTATAGGAGTATTCGGTGTTACTATAAGTACGTTATAGTTGAGAACTAAAACGGGATCTTCATTACTAAGTTGATAGTTGCTAAGTGGATACACTAAGGCTATATGTAATTAGGATGTTATAGACTTAGAATCTGTGAAAAATTTACTTTACCCTTATTCAGAGTGAATTTGGAGTTAAGGTCACTTATTCGAAGGCCTATCCTGTTTAGATTACATATAACTGGGATGCACTTCACAAATAGCAATGTAACTAATGAATATTTTCTAAATAATTTTCTAGATAGTTTGTCTAATAATTATTTTCTTACCCCAATTCTCGCGTAGATAACATGGCTGGACTCCATCCCCACGACAACCAGTATCTTCCGAACGAAGTCATTGCTGGTTGGTTTGGAGAAGAACCAGAGAATGATCATCCTATCCCTTTGAATGATCACCAGGATGAAGACCTTTCGGATGATGCTAACTCTGAACCCGAGGTTGAGAACCTACCTCAAGTAGCTCCCTTTCCAATTCCTAACCCTCGTCCGACTTTTCATGGCCCGACACCTGAATGGGTGGAATGCTTAGAAACATGGAGCCAAGGACAAGATCAGCCCATGCCATTTAATGGTGACCGAAGCTTTTATGACCTGAGCAATGGGGGCTCAGCAGACAGAATCTTGCCTATCTTGGTCCGTATAGTGGCCCAAAATGAGATTCAAGGCAGGACAGCCCTACATCATATCACCGAAGTTGTCACCGATGCGAGAATGCATACTCTCCGCACCATTCGTCTAGAAGATGCTCGCGAGAGATCTGAGAGAAACCATGAAACCCTGCTGCAAGCACCGGCTGAATCACGAGACGAAGTCATAGAGCTCCGAGTACGCCAGAGGGTGTACGAAAGACACCTACTTGATATAGAACGTCAACTGGCTAAAGTGAGAGTTCACCAGAGGGATGACCGTCGCCAGTAGTAGATGTTTTACTTTATTGTCCTTGTTAAAAGGAATCGTTTTTCTGTATATGCCCGATGAGGCATTTTCTATGAAATTATATTGTACTGTAAGTACTTTTGGTTCGGTCTTTATACTGTCAAGGACTATCTTCTCTGGATATGATGTAAGACCTTCTGCAAGGTCATTTTCCCGAACTTTTACGTCATGAATATCAAAGATTTTGACAGTCGGCTAACTTCCGTGTCCTTCTTTATTTAAGTACTCTCATCATACTTTCATTGGAGTCTATCTGAAACCTACGTTAGTCAAGTCATTAGACTATAGTAATTTATCTCCGGAGACATTCCAAGTCTCTTTTAGTGGTTGTATCTTGTTATTCACCAACCCACGATACATCCGCTTGAACGACAAACATCTTGAGACCATTCTATGAATTCAATTCCATTCCGTACTAGGATTGCATCATAGGGATGTAGGTCAAACCTTCACGATCATACCTCCAATCCCTACTAGGACTACATCATTGGGATGTAGGTCAATCTTTCAAGAACATACTCTTTGATTGAGCAATCGAAGTACATCTAGGGTCAGCCAAAATCGCTCACAAAATCCATGTCTTTCGTGTTACAGAATCATGTCTTCATCTGGAAGTAATCAGTCGAACAACGAAACCTCTACATTTCCTATGGACGCCGCTACCTTCCAAACCGCAGTTACAACTGCCGTGATGGCTGCCGTGACAGCTGTCCTTGCGCACCATAGCGCTATCAGCACAAGCAATGTTGATGTTGGGATTGAAGATTCCAATCATAGTATCAATCAAGGAAGTCGTCAAACGGTAACAGCCACAGGCTCGCAAAGCCGAAAAACAAGGAACAAAGAACGAAAGCGTCAAGCCCAGAAGGAACGCAAGAAATCCCAAAGGCTGGTCATGCAACAACAGCAAGCGGAAACCCCTGCCATCCCCGTACCGAACAGGCCATACGAGGGAAAACTCATGAAGTGTGATAAGTGTAGTTTCCATCATCATGGGGCTTGCCATGAGATGCAATGTTGCAATTGCCTAAAAATATGGCACCATGCTCGTAGTTGTGGAGCACCTACACGACCCATCACTCGAGTCCCTTTCATCGGGACCAACCCTACACACGAGAGGAGTGATAAATCCGAACTCTTTAGGAAGCAATTTCCAAGGTGGAATAATGAGGAAGGCACTCGTGTCCACATAACACTGGTTAAACACCTCACTTCCACCACCAATGTTGGTGCTGTGCAGATATGTCACCAATGCGGTGAAATTGGACACCGCAAGAAAGATTGCCCTATAACAAAGAACTTTGTCGCAGATGGGAAGATTCTCAGGATCACAGCTGCAGGAGAACCTACTCTGAAACCATGTTAATGTAACTTAGGCGTGTTGTTGTAACAGACTTATAAACTATCCAAAACTAGTGCAACTAGAGTCTTGTCTTTTGCGAGATCCCTTCCGTATAGGGCTGCTCGTGCTGCGTATACTTGTCTTTTGTAGTATACCTTATTCGCAGCAATAACCTTGTAGTAAGTCTAAAGTAATATAACTCTGTTAATGGTTACACGGTTGTGTTTTGTCTGTAAAACGTCTTATGTTCAAACCTAATGTCTTTAAGTTTCAGTATGATTCCGAGATTATCATACGACTCGATTCAATTTGATCCTCACAAAAACAGCTTCATACGTACGTCTCCTTATCATTATATGTCTTTTTAGCGAAACCGTCATTTCAGAACACCGAAGTAATCATGCGTGGAGTACCTCTTAGTTCTCGTTTCTGAAGAAATCCTCGAAGTACCACTCGTGTAGTACGTCAAGTTCAATCCAAGGATTCATACGGTTGATCTATCACTAAGGAATGTATACATAAGAATGATATATAATCAAGGTTCTACAGGTTTAGAATTGATGATTCCAATTTAACTTCTTTTTTCCTTGAAGGGATGTGAGCTTAAAGAAAAACTAGTTATTCGACTACCTTTTCAATCTTAATTATATACGACTCGTATACACGAAATTGTGATTGTGAAACCATGTATGAATTCTAATATGAACTTCAGACGGAGAACTTCTCAAGACTGCGAGTAATCGGATAGTCATGTGAACAAACTTAGAACCCAGTACGACTCCTGTAAACCGATCGCCCTACAGTCTAAACACCTACGGAGATACCAGAACAGCTCGTACAACTTAGCAAACCACACAGTGATAGAATAAGAAGAATATGCTTCTCACCCTAGAGAACCCTGGTCATATTCTTCTAGAGATCGACGGATTGCATCATAGGTGCCTCGGCTATCGAGGGCTCCGTCCAATTTTTTTCGTTAGCATCGTGGTCTCTGCCTCACATAGATGATTTGGTTAAGAAAACGCAAGGAAAGAATTACTTTTAGAAATGGACCTAAGATCCGAATATCACCAGTTCGAGTGTTAGGGAAGGATGTCTGGAAGACTATCTTCCGAACTCGATGCGGACACATCGAGTCTGTAGTGATACCCTTCGGATAGGACCAATACGCCCATAGTATTCATGAGCTTAATGAATAGAGTCCGTCTTTCTTACTTGGATCAGTTCGTCATTCTTCATGTAACGACTTACTTATCTATCCACGTGGTAAGAAGGAACCCATGGAAACATTACCTTCAGAGGAACTTTCGCGAAGTTCTCTAAGCACAAGTATTGAAATTGAAGAGTCAGGTTCTTATGACACACTGTTAGTGATGTCGGAATTTTTGAGTACTCTTTCAATTTGTCAAAACTGTTGAGAATTTGTCGACACCAGAGACGCCAACAACCATTTGCCAAATTCAAGGTCCTACAGACCTACTGTCATAGTTCATCCAGAATCCCTCGCAAATCACAGAAAACCGTACGACCTTGACCCAGCAAGGAGTGGCCCTTAACGGGGAAGTTAAAAAAAATAGAAGAAGAAACCTTGGAAATTCCAAGTGAGAGACCAAGTTCTTTAGGAAAAACTCACTCTGGGAATGGCTTAATACGCTTCGTATCGCGTGGAAAGCTAGATCCAATATAGTTGGGACCTCCAAGATTCTTACCAGAATCGGTCCTGTGCCTTGCAAACTAGACCTACTCCGCGAACTCAGTAACGTACATTTTACCTTTTGCGTCTCGAACTTGAAACCATACCTTTCTGTTAGGACTCTTGTAAGTCCACTCGTCGAGATCCTCGCCTTCGTATTAGAACCGTAGTAACCCTCGACCGAGAGGTCAAGCGGACAAAGCAACGCCGTCGCCCATTAGTGAAGGTTTGTTGGGATACGAACCGAGAACCTGATTTCACTTAGGAGCATTAGAACCAATCAATTAGGAAGTTTCCTCCTCATGACTCGATCATTCGTACCTACTTCCTTGCCTAAACTCTAATTTCGGGACGAAATTCCCTTCAACTGGGGGATGATGTGACAACCCGAAATTTCCATTCTGAACAAACGATATGAAGCCATATAAGTTAGAATAGTTACAGTGAAATTCCAGACTTTGGGTATAAGTTTGAGTATTTCAGGTTTAGCACTTAAGGAGTTATCAGGAGAGTGGATGCACTAGGGTTTTGTGCAACACTGTTATTCCAATACTCTAGGATATTCGAGTTTATTCCGGGAATAAAAATATTTTCTGCCAAAAATCCCAGGACTATATATAGAAATCTGAACCATATTCACTCATTAGTTACATTTCCAACTAGAGAAAAATCAATTTCTCTCTCACGGATCTTTGGGTTTTTATTCCAAATTGTGAGTACTTCTATCTAGTTGTATTGTATAGCTTATATTGTGTTTTATAACATCAAAATCGGATCAAAACCCCAAGATTCGGGAGTTTACCGCCTATGAACACTTGGAGAGTAAACTCCTTTTTATGGGCCAAAAGTGTTCCTAATGTCCCTCAAAGCCTTGGAACTCAAAGTTGAAGCCACCAAAACATGTTTAGACCACCAAATCAATTAGAAACAAAGGGTGAAAGTGAGTTCACGTCCAAGGAAGTTCTTGGGCCGTGAACTCGATTTTTAGGTGCCAAAACACCCTAAAAACCTTCCTTAAGACAAGAGACTAATTTAGACATGTACCTGAATGAGTTTAGGACTAGAAAACACCCTTAGAACACCAAGAGTAAGTTGTTCATGGCCCAAGAATTTCTAGGGCCGTGAACTCCATAAAATAGTGCCAAATGGTGCTACAAACTCCCCTAAAGCCTTGGACAATTTCCTTCCTTCATTCTTAGTTAATTTAGGGACTTGAAAACACCAGAAACATCCTCCCAAGGGAGATTACGGCCGTAATCTCCAAGGGATATGGTCCCAGGGCCGTAAACTCCTAAAAGGAGTTATATTATGCCCTAAACTCTTTCATAGGCATTTCTAGGGTTTCTCAAACATTTAAAGTTGTTTTACAAACATTTTCATACTTACAATTCATATACATTCTTATACTTATAGTTCATATACATACAAATTAATACACTAAAATATGTATGATCTCACCAGCTTCAAAGTTGATACTCTCTTTCAAAATAACTTGTATCCTCAGGTCAAACATAGAAAGGTACCGATGCGAGGTTAGAGAAGATGGAGCTCGTTCAAGACTCGTCTTTCATTTTGATTTATGCTTTAGTGTTTATCAAAATTTGACAGAACACACTTGTATAATAATTATATTATTAATGCAATGGATGATGTTGTTGCTTGTTTACTACTTTTCATTGTTGTGATACTTTACATGACGTCCTCCGTCCCAGAACGTTTCAGCCGTTCTTGGTTTTGGGGTGTGACAACAAGTGTAAATACCACCATAACCCCAGCCCCTGCCGTGAACTGTCATGCTCCAACTGTGGTAAAAAGGGGCATACTATTCGATTTTGCAAAGCGCCAACCCAATCAAACAATCAAGCTTCTGAAGCAGGTGTCGGTCAGACCTGTTATGGTTGTGGTGAAGTTGGTCATTACAAGAGAAACTTCCCCAAAACAGCAACAACTAGCAACACTGGAGGAGTCCTAGCTATGGGACAAAATGAGGCAGCCTCCGATCCTACCGTTGCCACATGTATATACCTCCTTAACAGCCCCTATACTTGCAAACCTTTTCGGTTATAGTGCTGAAAGAAAATCTGTTATCTATTCATTCAAACATCATCTTAATCTTTGTCCTCCACTAACAACCGAAACATGTTCCGTTGAAATGGTTATTAGTGAGAAAGAGAACGCCAGTGATATATTCATAGGTTGTACCCTTACCCTCGATGATCATTCTTTCCCCATCAATCTTATGCCGGTTTTCAATAAAGAGATTTGATGTTATCATTGGCATGAATTGATTAAGTCTCAATCGTGCTGATATCTTTTGTTCCGAAAAATCTATCCATCTCAACTTTCCCCTTGGTCAAACTCTTATAATCTACGACGATAAAATTAGTTTCAGCCTTTGCATCATTTCGTACATCGAATCTCAAAAGGCTTCCCTGAAGGGAGTGCCATAAATTCCTAGCCTATGTGACCATCGAGAAACAGGAAGTTGCATCCCCGAAGTCTGCAATTTTTCCTGGTGACTTTCCCGAAAAGCTTCTAGAAATTCCTACCGAATGTCAAGTCAAGTTTCGCATCGACCAAATTCCTGTAGCTACCTTTGTAGTCAAACCCTGGTCACGTGGTAAGCTAGGAAGGCATACACGTGGACCCGTCCAAGACCCAAGCGATAGAGAATTAGTCGGCACCGATGACACTCACAGAATTCTATAAATTCTTGGGTCTCGTCGACTATTATCATAGATTCACTCAAAACTTTTCCAAAATTGCCAAACCCCTAACCACTCTGATACAGAAAGGTGTACTCTTCTGTTGAAGACGGTGTCCTGATAAAGGTCTCTCCCTAGAAGGGCATAATACGCTTGGAAGATGCAGAAAACTTAACCTGAGGTGCATAGGATCGATTCCATAGCCTACAAACTCCGATTACCTTCAGATGTTAGCAACATTCACCCTGTCCTCCACGTCTCTATTATTAAATAGTGCTTATCCGATGAAACCCTAGTAATCCCTCTTATGAGATCGAGACCAACGAAAGTCTGAACCCCATGGAAGAACCAATCGAAATGATAGATCGAGAGATTAAACGTACGAAACAAAGCCGTATCCCGATAACTGAAAGATCCGAATCCACTTGGGAGCGTGAAGATCTGTTGAAACAGAAGTATCCGTATCTCTTTCCAAATCCTTGAGTCGTATCTAAAGTTTGAATTTCGGGACAAAATTCCCTCTAACGGGGGGATAATGTGACAACCCGAAGTTTTCTCCATCGCCGTAACGCGTTTCCGTCCATAAAATTCATCTTTTTCGAATTGTTTCCGTTTAAGTTTTTAAATTAAGTGATTATTTTTTAGACTTCCATTATGACTTAATTCGTATCGAAACACGTTAGAAACCCATGAAAACATCCCAAATTATTATTTAAAAAATTTATAGTTTCGACCACTTCGGGTTACAACAACTTAATCAGGTGCGACCAAAAGCCTCGTCTAACCTCGGTATCGGGTAGATTTCCATCGGGCCATCAACTCAACCCCTATATTAGGGATTGAGTGACCACATTTTGAAGCTTTTTCACCCTCTTAAAAAACTTTCTCTCACTACTCTATCTCTAAAATTCGACTTTGATCCAAAATCATCCATTTCAAGCTCCAATTTGGTAAGAAATCCATCCTAGCTCATAGTATAGCATGTTTGGCTTTCAAATTCGTGTTTAAAACATAAAATAGGACGAAGAACTTGTGTTTACGGTCTAGGGACCTTCCCAAACCGTGAACACCTATAAATGGGGTTTTGGAGCCCCATAACCCTTCTAAACCACTTCTAGTGCTTAGTTATGACCTTTGGACTTGCAGGAATGGACTTAGAACACCAAAATCTTACCATTTAGTGGGTAAACTTGTGTTTATGGTCTAAGAACATGCTTGGACCGTAAACCCTCATTCATTGACCATAAACACCTTTTAAGGTGTTAAATTTCCCCATAAACACCTCCAAAAGCTTCTATGAGCTTCCATGAGTGCATAGAACCTTATATTCCTTCATGAGATGCACCAAAACATACACAAATGATTCACACATGATTTTATAGCCCAAGAACATTTTTGGACCGTAAACTCCCATTCTTAGACCATAAACACCTCCAAAGGGTGTTAAAGTGCCCTTAACACCTAGTATGACGTAGAATTGGACCTAGAACTTTGTGTGCTTAAACTACAACCACCAAAACTCATGATTCATGGACAAACATGAGTTTATGGCTGTAAACTCATGTGTTTAAGGTAGTAAACTCACCAAGAACATCTTCTTAGACCGTAAACTCTTTTTTCTAAGTCAATTAAAGTCCCAATCACTTCCTAAGCCACAGAATCAAACGTAGAACCTTCCCTTGTGCATTGTAAGACCACTTAGCACCCAAGAACACTCCACCCATGAGTTTACGGCCGTAAACACATGGGGATATGGTCATTTGACCGTAAACTCCCCTAAGGGATTACTCTTTAAGAGTAAACTCCTTATCTAGGCCCTACACACCCTCAAATGCAACCCGGATCATTCTAAACACTTGAAATAGAGTGATTTCGCGTCTCGAAGTGTATATTCTCAATTAAATAGTAGTTCAAATCCTAATTAGATACAATTGTGTATGTTTTCATATTACACAGGAACCTCGCGTGTTTAGCATCCAAACCGACACATTCTGCGATTGGTGAGTTCATACCCCTACACCTTTTTCCGTGTTTTTTAATGTTTTTTTTTGGGGGGGGGGGGGGGAATACAAGCAAAAGTACAAGGATATCTTGTACTCAAACTTATTATTTCATTTGAAATGTTTCATATTCCACATGCTTTTAACAATCAAAACCGTATTAACCAACAGTTTGATTTGCAGAGTTAGTTTTCAAATCTTATTATATATTGTTATAATATATGTTTCTCACACGATTTTCCACTTTATTATTGTTAAAGGCATTACGTTAGTACTTTTGATTTTGTCCACTATAACACTCCACAGAGATACGCGAGTGGAGGACCGCCCTTTGTAATTAGAATCTATAACAGGATTTTCCGCATTATTACTTGTAAATTCGTTAATCTTAATAATTAGAGACACGTCCTCTGTAACACTCCACAGAGATACGCGAGTGGAGGACCGCCCCCGTCACCAGAATCTCCAAGAGGGAGAGTGTGAATTGAGTGTATAGATATATACGGGGCTGACTACCCCACACCTGGCTGCTAGCTACAGTCAAACCGAAAGGTTCAAGGGTGACGAAAGTCATAAATTGATGATGGACTACTTATTGCCATTTTTAGTCTATCACATGGTTATGGAACTCACAATTTAGATAACAAAGATTTACTTGTTGGTAATAATGAATTTAGTAAGCTAATAACCTTAAGAATTAGTTTACTTTCCACACAATAGTTTTATATACGTGTTAAAACTAACATACGTTTCAAGGATAACCAGGCTTTTAGGAAACCTCACACAAACATTTTAAGTATGGTAGATACTTGTACATTACATTTTGGATTCGATAACCAAACAAAAACTTTTAGGAAAATCAGGATTTTTCCTGGGATAACTGAACTGTTCTTAACTAGACCGTGTAACTAATGGATAACTAAACTTTACTTTTAGGAAAATAAGGGTTTTTCCTAGGACAACTGAACTATTCTTAACTAGACCGTGTAACTAATGGATAACTAAAATTTACTTTTATGAAAATATGGGATTTTCTTGGATTCATAACTTTTACAGAAAACCAAAGGAAACTCGTTCATTTTAAGAAAAACAATCTGCTTATGAACTCACCAGGTTTATGCTGATTTTTAAACTGCTTGTATTCTCAGGTCCACATTAGACAGGTACCCCTCGATCTTTTGGAAGTCGTAGCGTATAGAAGACCTGTCTTAGATTTTGTTCATATGATACTTATATGTATAACACTTGTAACACTTTACTTTCAAACAAATGTAAATTTCCTATGGAATGTAGTGTTTTGTGTTTACTATGCTTACTATGTACATTGGTTGCGATACTTCATGACGTCCTCCGCCCCGGAACGTTTCCGCCATCGGTTTCGGGGTGTGACAGGCTCGGACTGTGGCTAGCATTCAGGATGCGGGAGTGTCTGTCCCATTTAGATCTATACACATGATGTCCGATCTCCCTTCAAGAGACTCTGGTTACACGGCGATGGCGCTATGAATCGTCGTATCGGGGAATAGTGTGTCACATTCTATTTAAAGCATTACAATAATAGTATAGACTCACTACTGAACTGAATCCTAAGTAATTCTTCGTACTAGTGAGAGAGAGAAATAGAGTGAGAGAGAGTGAGTAAATAGAATCTCCTAACTATTCCTATAATAGTTACTGGTGTTTTAGACATATGAATAATGGAAGGATGCATTTGCTACCCAACAGTGATGAATGGGCTGAGAGAACTTTTACGAATACATATGTATACATGATATATAACCAATATTTAGACGACCTTCGGACGGATAACCGATACTCTAAAGCACATCCAAACAAGGAAAAGGAATTTATGCAAAGTTAGCCTTCCTAAGTCCTTCAAAGATTGCTTATATAACTATACGTACATAGGCATGCACTTTATAATATACATGCATAAAAGAGCTTTTGGTAAAACCTTTGGAAAATCTATCAATAAGAATTTATGACTTGATGTCATTTTATAAAACAAGCTTTGAAAACCTTTTGGAAATTCTTTAATAATCTAAAAGGAGATATTCATGCCTTAAACTAGATTTGAAAAGGAGAGTCAAAAACCTTTAGCTGAATAAAGCATCTTAACAAGCAAAATCTATTTTGCTATACAGTTATTAATCACATGGGATTGATCTAATAACTCTATAGTTCAACTTGTATCCCCCCCATAAAGCATTTAAAATCATTTAAAAGGTTGATTCAGGGGTATGAACTCACTTGACTTGGGTGATTCGGATGAACGGACGGTATAGGATGCTATGTGTCAATTGGGGACTTGAACACACACTCACATCCTAATTAAGCAAGTAAGGACATCCTAAGGCATGGAAACACTTTGCTAAAAGTTCTAGGAGTACCAAGGGTTGCTTATAAAGAGAGTATGGCCTCACATTGGACTTTACCCTTCAAATGATGGCCCTTAGGGATGTTTACGGTTTCTGGACCACAACCCCCATGAGTTTACGGCCGTAAACTCATGGTTGTGGTGTCATTGGGTGTTTGAAGGTCTTATATCACTCAAGGAATTATGCTAAACTATAATCAAGGGTTAAGGAAGTGACTAGGGCTTTAAATGGGAACCTTTTGGAGTTTATGGACCTTGGACCACTCCCTTGGGAGTTTATGGCCGTAAACACATGAGTTTATGGTCGTAAACTCATCTTTTTCCATTTCTCTTGTTCTTTGGTGGTTCTAGGCTATGCATGAAAGGTTCTAGTCACTTATACAAGCATTGGAAGGCGTTAAGGGCACTTAAACACCTTTAGAAGGTGTTTACGGTTTTGGGAGACCTTCCCAAACCGTAAACTCATCTTTGTCCTTTTATTTCATGTTCTTGGGATCCCTAGTTCATGCGAGTAAGGTTCTACTCCATTACGCAACCATTTGAAGGCATTAGGGCATCTAAACACCTTTTGGAGGTGTTTACGGTTTTGGGATGGCCTCCCCAAACCGTAAACCCATAAGAACATGGGGAAAATGATGATTTTCGAGGTTAAACTCATCAAGGAAGGGATCTATGCTAGTTGTCAAGGCTTAGAATGAACTAAGGCACACTTTGGCAACCATTTTAGGGTTTACGGTCCAAGAACACCTTGTTCTTGGTGTTTCTTGGATGATTTCAATTGTAAACAAGTTCCTATTAAGCACACAAGAAGCTAGGGTAAGTGTACTTACGATATAGGAGCTTGGATGATCGATTTTGCCGGATTTAACGGGATGAATTTATGATAGTTGAGAGAGAATCCTTGGGTGTTCTTGTGGTTGGAATTTGGATAATGAGAGAAAATGACTATGTTTTATATTTATACTCTCGGGGGTTTCCGGTCAACAACTCCGAGTTTACATCCGTAAATTCCAAATTTTTGGAGTTTCGCGACTTACGTTAAACACGACAACTCTAAATTATGCTTCCTTATTTTTGGTTCGCTTGATGAATATTATTTAAAATATTCCAACGAGCTTAAATCCGGCCAAAAATATTTTAGGATAAATTTGGCTAATTTTTAAAGTGCTTAATTACGGAGATAAAACAAAATGAAAATTTCGGATTGTCACATCATCCCCCCATTAGTGGGAATTTCGTCCAAAAATTAGAGTTTAGGCAAGGAAGTAGGCATGAACAATCGAGTAAGGAGATGAGGGTACTTCTTATTCGATTGGTCCTCAAGCTCCCAAGTGAACTAAGGTCTTCGCTTGGCGTTCCAGCGAACCTTCACTAACGGGATGCGGATTCGGTTCGTTCGCTTGACCTCTCGGTTCATGATTCCTACGGATTCCTACACGAAGTTGGGTTCTCATTGATTTCGACCTTCACGAGTGGGATTTGGAGAGTCACGTCGGACAAACACCTTGTCCATGCTAGAGACGTGAATAGACTAGGGTGGAATTTATGGAGTTCCAAAAGTAGTCAACGTTTGATGGAAGCTGAACCGATTCTTGACAAGAATCCTCGGTGGTCCTAAGCTCTTGGGAAGATAGGATGTTTTAGTACTCAGAACATGATGTACTTCAATGGTTAGATCATCACTTGGCGTGATTGCCATTCTGAAGTTTTGAAAGTTCTTTCTTACTGAAGGTGTAGTTCCCGAGTTTGTTCTTAGAAGACTCAGGTTAACTTCGGATTCGTATTCCTTACTGATTGGCCTTCGAAGGTTTTCTGGATCATCGGATGTATTGGTTGCTACTGGAATCTACTGGTTTTGTGGCATCTATCTCGACATAGTGCAAAAATGGACATGCACTTCTGACTCTCGAGGTGTTTCTATCGGAAATTTGCAAAGTCAGTGAGATAGGGTTTTACTAGATGATGTTTAGAAAGGTTTAGTTTTCATTATCGTCTAACAGATGCTTTCACAGTACGATTCCTAACTGGAAAGAATGATGCTCTTACTCGCTTCTTGTTTCATGGATATCAGTCTCTGATCATAGCTAATCTTAGCCTTTAGAGATTTTCTGAAGTGTTAGGCTATTTCAGGAGGTGGTTCTACTATCTCTTTCGAGATAGTATTCCTTGGAACACCTAGTAGCCCCAACGAATCTCTAAGACATGCCCGCATAAGGTGTCGGGACTGTCTCCGATTCGTAGGAAGCACGTGCTCTCGTATAACCCATCGACTAGCACTAACACCGGTGTCGAGTCTAAAATCTCTTTACAACCTGGGTTATATAGTTTGACACAACTTATCGCTTACTTTTCTCATGTACTCTTGGTCGCGTTGGTTATCCTGTGGTTCTTGGCAATCTAGTATTCACTCCGATGAATGCGGTCCATCGTCTAAAGGGTGTGGGTGACTTATCTCGCATGAGGAGGCGGTGTATCCTAGACACTACTCGTCTGTAATGGGATGGACGAAGTGCCTGAGTAGTGCGAGTATCTTCTGCAACTACTCTTCTGGTGTTTTAGAGTTTCCTCGATCTAGATTAAATCTAGAGAGTACAGGGTTCCATAACTCGGAACTTCTAATTTCTTCATCCACTCTTCTCAGAGTTTAACCTATCACAACTTCCGGGTTTTCGGGATATTTGCTGAGATGCTTAATTCGTGGGGTTAAGCGTGAACGGATGGTCATAGTCAATGTCCTTGACTCTTATGACTTGAGTTGCTTTCCTAACCGAGGGTGTTAGCTACTATGTTGGTCTGGCGTAGATGACAACAAATTTCCCATTTGTGGTCATTTTAGTAGCTCAACCCGCAGTGGTTCTCTTGAATCAAGCTCCTTTTCTATGGGATAGGATGAAGGGTATTATTATAAGGTTCATGGTAATCCTCATACTCGGTTTAATCACTAATACTCGGTGTATGCAAGTGATATATAATTGAGACTGACGGGGCATTCAGATGTGTGGCTCCACCCAAGACTCACAACCAAACAGGGAATATGGGGTAGGGAGGAAGCACACATCTTAAATCTTATTGATCTAAATTATATACTGCTCTAATTCATATACTCAGTATTACCAAGTTAATCCCACGAGCTCTTTCTCTTGATTCACGAATCTAGTTTGAGAGGTGCTAAGGGTCTTTCGGAGGGATCTACCGAGTAGGCTTCAGGCTGTTATTGTCTTCTAGGATACCTGCAGTGCCTTTCGCTTCGGGTTCTATTTCTCTAAGGGGGGGGGGTAGTTAATGGCGCGGGGTACCCTCCTTCTGGTTACCTCGGAAGGCATAAATAAGAGAGACGACTGACGGTTCGCATTAGGTTTTCTTATTAGGTTCGGAAGAATCTTTATTTGACGCAGAGGCTATGGTGAAAGTTCTATTTACACAACACTAGGTATTTTCACATGGTCGCACCAATTCGAACCATTATTGACGGCAATGTCGAATTTAACAGGCATCGACACGATATGGGATGAAGATCGATAGGACCATGTGCTGAACAGGGCACACAAGTTCTTAGCGTCTCCGGTTTTGTCCATGGTATCACTATCACGGATACTTGGGCCGATGGAATCGACGAGGAACTATAGGGGTCCTAATGTTTCGGAACAATGTACTTTTCATGATTGGATTTCTCACGAGGCCTCTCTATAATCGGCTAGTATACACTAGTCATGGATAATTAAATTTAAAAGGACTGTTGACCGAGCGACTCCGCCCTAAATCCACAACCAAACAAGCAATAGGAGATAAGGCAGCATCACTCACTCGAGGTCTATCAATATTAATTATAAATGGCCTTAACAAATATACCAAGCCATCATAATTTCACGTGATGGATTTTTGAATTTTACAATAGTGCTGCGACTTTCGCCTTAACGAGAGAGTAACTAGAATTAGGATTAATCATTTAATGTTTTCGGTTAACTACTCTGGATAGAGAGAGAGACGTACCAAAAATTCTACCGGGTTCTTTGATGCTTCTCTCTAGGCATTAGTGTTAGACTCCTCTTGCGCCCTTGTCACTTCTTTCAGTTGGGTAGTCCCTTTTGAAGTGTCCAATTTCACCACATAGGTGGCACGCTGGACCCTACCTCACATTGTTGGTTGATCTAATGAACTCAACCGGGGTTCTACAGACGTGAGCGGTATGTCCCTTCATGTTGCACCTAACACAAAAGAGTTCTCGGTAGATACCATGATGATGGTAGCTACACTTGCTGCAACGGGGAAGGTTTCCTAGGTATGGTCTTCTTGGAGTCGAGGCGGAAGTGTTGCCAGGGGATTTGACTACCTCAACTCGTTGCCCTTTGGGTGGTCCTTCAGTTGAGGTACCTCCTTCCTCGTTCTTACACTTTCTCTTCAGTGGATTTGGTTGAGGTTCTCGGGTGGCTGCACGCACTGGTGCTGGTTGCTGCTGTTCACTGCTTTGATCAGAGATCCCGATAGGGCTCCTTCTAACATTGGCGTTGTTAGCATTTAGGTGAGCCATGACAGCTGCTATGGGTGCTGAGACTTCATATTGAAATGTAGCTTCATCAAATAGAAGGACTGGTGTCTTACTAACGGGTGGGTTACTTTACTTCGGAGGCATGGTTTTTCCTACACGAAAACGAAAACAAGCTGATGAGAGATGATGGTTAATCGTAGACGTATCTTTCTTTATTACAATAGACATAAATTTTCCCATGCCTCAGATTATGGTTATCTGAGTGCCTACCTACATCCCTATGATGCAGTCTGGTAACAAGGTAGGAGTAAGTGCATCGGAAAGCCATAAAATGGGTGTTGTTCCTATTAAGTTGTCTTTAAACTAGAGAGGTTCGCTCTCTGGTTTTGAAAGGATCTGACAGAAGTTCGGAACGAAAACCACGGAAGAAAAGGCTCATGACAACTTATGGCTAGACACTCTTAATCGAGGTTCTGAGACCCGATCTATTCGTATTACTTGAGACGGGGAAAGGCGATTGGCCTAGCACATAGTGTGAGTTGTGTAATCACTAACTCCCTAAATTGTATTATTTTATGGGTGTATTAGCGTGACGATAATGAGGAAAAAACACTTCTCGGGTTCCATGTATTGGCTCCCTCTGTCTACCTCTTATTCTTGACTGGGACCGGCATTGGTTTTCTTCGGGTAGTTACCTAGGGTTCTCTTCTCGTGTAGACATATTGGATTTCTACTCCGTCTTACTTCCAATTTTGACTCTGAGTGTCATCACTGCCTTACTTCTGATCCTGAGCCTGAGTGTCATCGCTTCATGATGGATGACTGGAAATCTCAGAAGTTCAGGAGAATTTCCCTCCGATGTCCCTAAAAGGTATAGGCACTTGGTGGTTTCAATAGTCTCATCCTAGTTCATTTATTTCCGAACTGGAAATCTTCTCAGTGAACCTCTTCTAGGTCTGAATCAACTCTTCTGTCGATCACTGAAGTGGATAAGGTTCTCTAAAGGGTTTCGTGCGAGAATGGAAATGTCTAAAGAATCCTAAGAGATTATTAAAACGTTTCATTGGGTGATCCATATCGAGTCCTGCTACAATTCCAATGTGTATACAAATCATATATAACTTAGATCTAATAGGCCTTCGAATATGTGATACTACTCTATATCCACATCCAAACAAGGAAAAGGAAGTAGAGTGAAACCACACATTCTTAGCCTATGAGAACCTCACTATATATAACCTTGGGAGTACACACTTTGTAATCGTAGGTTTATCAATAAAGATCTTTTTAGTTCTTCACACAAGGTTATTTATGGTTCCTAAAATACCCCTATGGTATTTTTAATTACTTGTTTGACTCTTAACTTCTGAATATGATTCTGGGAATAATGTGAGTCTTTTAGTATCTTAAAATACTCCCATAGTATTTTAAACTTTATGTTTGGCTCTAGCATTCCTATTTGGTAAGTTTCAGATTCGTTGCAACACCACCATCACTCCCAAGCACACGTTAGTCGTATCTCGAATAAATGTAGTTGATCAGGTTACATTTATTCCAGCTTACAATTACATAATTGCCCAGGTTTGATGGTAATGGTCAACATCCAAAGACTTTTATTCTTGTTCTTCTTGTTATACTTTGTTCGGGTATTTAGATTCTGGATGTTCTTATACTTTTGTAAAATATGGTTATATTTTAAAGTATAATTCTTGGTCAAAGTGTTTTATCCTAGATTTATTTATAGGTTGTATATCTTTTACGATTAGATATACTGAGCTCACTATAAACAATGCTCTGATACCAATCTGTCACACCCCAAAACCGAGAACGGCGGAATACGTTCTGGGGTGGAGGACGTCATGTCAAGTATCACAACATATGTAGTATAGTAATCAAAGTACAACAACCATTGCATTAATAGTAATAATTTTTACATAGGTTACATTCCATAGCAACATCAAAGTAAATGCAGAGAATAAAATAGATGCGGTTTGGTACTAGGCTGTCTTTGCAAAAGCTCCCGGGATGTAACTGTCTATCGATGACCTGAGAATACAAGTTATTTTGAAAGCGAGTATCAGCATATTTAAATGTTGGTGAGTTCATAAGTATTTAATGAAATTAGTATAAATACACATATTTATTCAAGACAACCTTATGAAACATAATAGTTTAGAATCTACAGAGTATTAGAATTCTTCCTAGAAAATCCAATATTTTCTAAATAATTGAGTCTTCTACCGAGACTCAATTGATTATGTTTAAGGAGTAATTTCCCCAAAAGTACTATCATTATCAAAATATAGTTTTTACTTTAAAAGAGTTATGAGAAAAGCATCATGTAAAAATAATAAGGGAAAATCATATTTTTCGTCAGCAAGAACACTGCTGGCTTAAAAGTAAATAAAATTTAGACTCCAGGAGGGTATTGAAAGGACAATACGCTTGGCTCAGTCTACGACAAGAAAACACAGACTCCAAGCAGTATCAAATGAAGGATACAGCTAGCAAAGTCTGAAACAAGAAACACAGACTCCAGACAGTATCAAATGAAGGATACAGCTAGCAAAGTCTGAAACAAGGGAAAACATAGACTCCAGGAGGGTATCGGATGAACTATACAACTAGCAAAGTTTAAAAAAAGAAACATAGACTCCAGATAGTATCAAATGAAGGATACAGCTAGCAAAGTGTGAAATAAAAAACACAGACTCCAGACAGTATCAAATAAAGGATACAGCTAACAAAGTCTGAAACAAGGGAAAACATAGACTCCAGGAGGGTATCGAATGAATGATATGCCTGGCTCAGTCTAAATAAAAGATTGGATAAAAGGGTGAATGTGAACTCGTATGTAACCATGCTGATTGATGATCGAATCCATGATGACCCTCCAGGTCACGCGTAGGGTTAGTAACATTATGTCACGCATGGCCCTTACCAGCTCGGACTGTGGCTAGCAGTCAGGATGCAGAAGTGTCTGTCCCGTATAGATCTATACACATGAT
This sequence comes from Lactuca sativa, assembly GCF_002870075.4. Taxonomy (NCBI): domain Eukaryota; kingdom Viridiplantae; phylum Streptophyta; class Magnoliopsida; order Asterales; family Asteraceae; genus Lactuca; species Lactuca sativa. The sequence goes on from NC_056630.2 coordinate 312,667,776, forward strand.
GTCCGCTCTCCCTTTAGGAGACTCTGGTTACACGACGATGGCGCTTTGAAGCGTCGTATCGGGGAATAGTGTGTCACATTCTAGTTAAAGTATTACAATAATAGTATAGACTCACTACTAAACTGACTCCTAAGTAATTCTTCGTACTAGTGAGAGAGAGAGATAGAGAGAGAGAGAGGGAGAGAGAGAGTGTGAGAGAGAGTGAGAGAGAGTGAGTAAATAGAATCTCCTAACTATTCCTATAATAGTTACTGGTGTTTTAGACATATGAATAATGGAAGGATGCATTTGCTACCCAACAGAGATGAACTGGCTGAGAGAACTTTTATGAGTACATATGTATACATGATATATAACAAATATTTAGACGACCTCCAGACGGATAATCGATACTCTAAACTACATCCAAACAAGGAAAAGGAATTTAAGCGAAGATAGCCTTCCTAAGTCCTTCAAACATTGCTTATATAACTATACGTACATAAGCATGCACTTTACAACATACAAGCATAAAATAGCTTTTGGTAAAACCTTTGGAAAATCTATCAATAAGAATTTATGACTTGATATCAGTTTATACAACAAGCTTTGAAAACCTTTTGGAAATTCTTTAATAATGTAAAAAGAGATATTCATGCCTTACACGAGTTTTGAAAACGAGAGTCAAAAACCTTTAGCTGAAAAAGCAGCATAACAAGCAAAATCTATTTTTCTATACAGTTATTAATCACATGTGATTGATCTAATAAATCGATAGTTCAACTTGTATTCCCCCCCCATAAAAGCATTTAAAATATTTTGAAAGGTTGATTCAGGGGTATGAACTCACTTGACTTTGGTGATTCGGATGAACGGACGCTGTAGGATGCTATGTGTCAATTGGGGACTTGAACACACACTTGGATCCTATTTAACAAGTAACGATACATTTAAGTTTCTAAGTAGTCATTTAATACCTAATTAAGCAAGTAAGGTCATCCTAAGGCATGGAAACACTTTGCTACAAGTGCTAGGAGTACCAAGGGTTGCATACAAAGAGAGTATGGACTCACATTGGAGTTTACCCTTCAAATGATGGCCCTTAGGGATGTTTAGGTTTCTGGACCATAACCCCCATGAGTTTACGGCCGTAAACTCATGGTTGTGGTGTCATTGGGTGTTTGAAGGTCTGATATCACTCAAGGAATTATGCTAGACTAAAATCAAGGGCTAAGGAAGTGACTAGGGCTTGAAATGGGCACCTTTTGGAGTTTATGGTCCTTGGATCACTCCGTTGGGAGTTTACGAACGTAAACACATGAGTTTATGGTCGTAAACTCATGTTTTTCCATTTCTCTTGTGCTTTGGTGGTTCTAGGCTATGCATGCAAGGTTCTAGTCACTTATACAAGCATTGGAAGGGGTTAAGGGCACTTAAACACCTTTAGAAGGTGTTTACTTTTTTGGGAGACCTTCCCAAACCGTAAAGTCATCTTTGTCCCTTTATTTCATGCTCTTGGGGTCCCTAGTTCTTGCAAGTAAGGTTCTACTCCATTACACAACCATTTGAAGGCATTAGGGGCATCTAAACACCTTTTGGAGGTGTTTACGGTTTTAGGATGGCCTCCCCAAACCGTAAACCCATATGAACATAGGGAAAATGATGATTTTCGAGTGTTAAACTCATCAAGGAAGGGATATATGCTAGTTGTCAAGGCTTAGAATGAACCAAGGCACACTTTAGCACCCATTTTAGGGTTTACGGTCCAAGAACACCTTGGACAGTAAACACCTTATTCTCAGTGTTTCTTGGATGATTTCAAGTGTAAACAAGTTCTTATTAAGCACACAAGATGCTAGGCTTACGATCTAGGAGCTTGGATGATCGATTTTGGCGGATTTGACGGGATGAATTTATGATAGTTGAGAGAGAATCCTTGGGTGTTCTTGAGGTTGGAAGTTGGAAAATGAGAGAAAATGACTAAGTGTCATATTTATACTCTTGGGGGTGTGCAGTCAAAAACTCCGAGTTTACGTCTGCAAAATTCCAAATTTTTGGAGTTTCGTGACTTACGTTAAACACGACAATTCTAAATTATGCTTCGTTATTTTTGGTTCGCTTGACGAATATTATCTAAAATATTCCAACGGGCTTATATCCGGCCAAAAATATTTTGGGATAAATTTGGCTAATTTTTAAAGTGCTTAATTACGGAGATAAAACAAATGCAAATTTCGGGTTGTCACAGTATAGTCCTTTGTTCTAGATATCGTGCAGACGATTACATGGAACATAGTCATACTTATTGTCCAGCAGTTTGTTTTTCGATCTCTGATTCATTTGACATAGAACTTAATTGAACACATCAACTCAATCTTGACCAGGCCTGGCACATAAGTCAAACCAAATCATCGAGGGGCCTAGATATCGCTTTTACCCTATTATGATACAAGGAATAGATAAACTTCGCCTTATATGCATTTACTATTCACTAATTAAATCATACACAACATTGTGTTTTATAACATCAAGTTACTCATGCATTTACGCATTATCAATGCACAACCAATTAGAAAACAATAAATCATATATTTAGATTTTAAGACCATAAGATATTATCGTCTTGTGATCACTCGAGATAGATTCCATGAAGTGATTCCAGCAAGCGTGGGTTTAATCCAATGCTCAAATCAAGTTCATAAGAACTCATGAACGTTACATCAAACCTCTGCTATGTCTAATACACTTTAGACAATCTGCACACCAATTCATGACAATCTTTTTTCATACCTACTCCGAATGTATGAGCCACTGTGGAACATTCGAATAATCTTATTATTCAGGAAGTCAAAACATGCAAAGTGAAACAATAGGTAAACAATCAACATAAGACAGTAAACTTTACTCATAGATAATACTTCTTTTATTTAATCATCAAATGTCAATTACATTTATCTATTACACGTTTCGACTCTATCTAATATAAACTAATATCGTCCTTCAGCCAGATGCTCTTAGCATGCTACAAGTGCTTAACCCTACATAATCCCTTTGTAAGTGGATCTGTTGGGTTATCCTATGACGATACCCTCTTCACTACGAGGAGTCTGCCATAAATAAAGTGATATTTTCTAATGATATGTCGAGATCTGACATAATCCCTCAGTTCCTTGGTCAAGGCAACCGCTCCCTCATTATCATAGAAAATTTCCATGGGCTCCTTTATGGCTGGCACAACTCTAAGGTCTCCAATGAAGTTCTTCAACCATATTGCCTCCTTTGACGATTCACTCGCCGCTATATACTCTGGTTCACAAGTTGAATCAGCTATAGTCTCCTGCTTGGAACTTTTCCAAGTCACTACTCCTCCATTTAGGGTAAAGACCCAGTCCAACTGCGAATGGTAGTTTTCCCTGACGGTCTGAAAGCTAGCGTCACTATATCCTCACACCCTTAAGTCATCACTCCCACCGAGGACAAGAAACTATTCCTTGGTCCTATAAAGGTACTTAAGAATATTCTTGACTGCGGTCCAATGTGCTTTGCTAGGGTTCCCTTGATATCTGCTGACCATGCTCAAAATGAAGGCCACATCATAGAGAGTACAGGTCATAGCATACACAATCGAGTAAACTACAGAAGCGTATGGTACTCGTCTCATTTCTGCGATCTCGACTTCGGTACTCGGGCTTTGAGTCTTACTCAACTTGGCACTAATTTGGATCGGTGAATCCCGTTTGTTTGAGTTCTCCATACTAAAATCCTTTAGTACCTTGTCGAAGTAGGTATTATGACTAAGTCCTATTTGTGTTTTACTTCTGTTTCTCACTATCCTTATTCCTAGAATATAGGCAGCCTCTCCGAGTTCCTTCATAACGAAGCACTTCCCAAGCCAGGACTTGACTTCTTGCAGCATCGGGATACAATACGAGGGAGCTTACTATACTACCACTGGCTTTGACATACACACATGATTCATCCTCGCTTCGTAGAAAACCAAACTCTTTGAGTTTCTCATTGAAACAAAGATTCCATCTGCGAGACACTTGTTTCAGTCCATAAATGGACTTCTCAAGCTTACACACTCTATCAGGGTGCTTCGCATCGACAAAACCCTCTGGCTGAGCAATGTAAACATCCTCAGCCAACTTCCCGTTAAGGAAAGCGGTTTTGACATCCATCTGCCATATCTCATAGTCATGAAATGCAACAATGGCTAGCATCACCCTAATAGACTTTATCTTCGCAACCAGTTAGAAGGTTTCATCATAGTAAACTCCGGGAGTTTGAGTGAAAGCCTTTGCAACCAACCGCGCCTTATAGGTGTGTACATTCCCATCCATGTCGGTCTTCTTCTTGAAGATCCACTTGTATCCGAATGTCTTACGACCTGGTACATTGTCAACCAAATTCCAAACTTGGTTGTGATACTTGGACTGAATATCACTGTCCATATCCTCTTTCCTTTTTACAGACTTCGGGCATGCCATGTCTTCCTCATAACTGTTAGGTTCGTCCAAATTGACTAGTGTACAATCACAAATTAACGTATCCCCTTCTGTAGTAATATGAAAACCATAAAACTGGGATTGAAACATAACTCTTTTCAAACATCTAAGATGTAAGGACTCGTCAATCGGTTCAACCGGAGTTTCCTCCTCGGTTTGAGCGTCAACGTTAGAGGTTCCTTCATCGATCGACTCTTGAATCACTTCAAGATTGATTTGCCTCCCACTGCCCCTTGGCTTATGAGTTCTCGCTCTGGGAAAACACTTCTCCTCGCAACGAAGACAACATTGTCACTCAGTCTATAGAAGAGATATCCAAAGGACTTCTGCAGATAGCCGATGAAAATACACCATTCACTATGAGGTTCGAGCTTGTCGTGAGTCTCTAGTCTTATGAAAGCCTCGCAACCCCAAACCTTGATATGTGCTAACAAGGGAGCTTTCCCTATCCACATCTCGTGAGGTGTTTTGGCAACCTTCTTCGTGGGGACTAAGTTAAGGATATGGGCGGCAGTCTCTAAGGCATACCCTCAGAATGAGATACGTAGCGAAGCATGACTCATCATGGAACGAACCATGTCTAGCAAGGATCGATTACGCCTCTCAGCCATACCATTCAACTTAGGTATTCTCCACCTCGATCGGATCGAAGCATCTTGATTTTCCTGCCCAACTGATTCTCCACTTCTTGTTTAAACTCTTTGAACTTTTCAAAGGTTTCTGACTTGTGCTTGATTAAGTAGATGTCCCCATATCTGCTCTAATCATCGGTGAATGTCACATAGAAGCGGCTTGCATCTCTTGTGGTGGATCTAAAGGGCCCACACACATCGGTGTGTATGAGATGCATTAAATCCTCACCCCTTTCACAAGTGCTAGTGAAGGATGACTTGGTCTTCTTTCCAAATAAACAAGACTCGCACACGTGATCGTCCCTAAGGTCGAATGACTCCAACACTCCATCCTTTTGGTGTTGGGCTATCCGTTTCTCGTTGACATGTCCAAGGAAACAATGCCACAAGCATGCTTTATCCAAACCATTGGAAGAATCAATACACAACACATCATTTCCTAAATTGTCTACAACCATCACAGTTTCATATATTCCATTACAAGGCAATGCTTCAAAATAGAAAACACCATTAAGATAAGCATTAATAGAACCCTTTTCATTATTAAAAGAATATCTAAAACCTTGTCTATACAAAGCATGAAATGAAATGATGATTCTTGCCATATCTGGCGAATAACAACAATTATTTAAATCTAGTCCTAATCCACTACTGAGCATCAAAGAGTAAACTACGATCTTGGTGACAGAAGATGATCTTCTGTTCCCCATGATCAAATTTATATTCCCATGCTCCACATCCCTATTTCTTCTTAGGCCCTTCAAATCAGAACAAATATGAAAACCACATCCTGTATCAAGTACCGAAGAAATAGCATGTGATGAATCATTAGATTTAATATTGTATATACCTGCGTAGCATGGCTTGATCTTCCCATCCTTGATTTCTTGCAAATATTTTGGGAAGCTTCGTTTCCAGTGCCCTATCTTGTGGCAGTGGTGGCACTCTGTCTCCTTGGGGTTGGAGTTGTATTTAGCAGAACCAACCTTGGTTCCACTAGAAGACGTACCGTCTTGGGACTTTCCCTTGTGGTTGCTCTTTGAGGGAGCCTCCCTCTTCTTACCCTTCCCTTTCCCAATTGCCAAGACAGGGGCAGCAATAGGAGAAGGATTTGATGCAACAGACATGTCTTTCAGATTTCTCTCAGCAGTCCTTAGCAAGCCTTGAAGCTTGCTCACAGTGACCTCTTCTTTATTGATGTGGTCAGTCATGAGGAACTGGTTGTAGCAAGGAGGCAAGGAGTGAAGGATGATGTCAATTGCCAGCTCTTCATCAAAATTAACATTTAACTTTACCAGGCTATTGACATATCTCTGCATCTTTTGCAGATGAGCGGTAAGGGCTCTCCACTACCCATTTTGGCAGTGATCATCGAAGTGATGATCTTGTACCTTTCTTGCCTAGCGCTCTGGTGGTACCTGTCCAGCAGATCTTAATGCATCTCATAGGGATACATGTCCTCATAGGTCTTCTGGAGATCTGCAGTCATAGTCGTCAGCATGATGCAATGGACTTTTGTAGCATCACACTCATGGGCCTCAAAGGCCGTGATCTTTTCAGCAGAGGTAGTGTTGATGTTGATTTTGTTCAGCTTTTCATCGAGGATATATTCTTTGTCCTCGAAATGAGTGACCATTCGGATGTTGCGGATCCAATCATTGAAATTGGACCTGTCAAATAACACTCTCCCACACAAGTTCATGAGTGAGAACGAACCGGAGGAATTTGAGCCGGAAGCGTTATTGTTGACGTTTGACATCCGAAAAGGAAAAAGAACAAAGTTTGATTAGAAATGAATCCCTAATTAAACACCCAAGTGAGAAATTAGGGTTAGGATCCAACAACATTATTTACAAATTAGAGAAGGGATGTCGTAATCTAACAACTAAATAATTCGAAGGTAAGTGAACGACGATTCACTAATTTTCGTCCACAAAAAACGAAAAATAGATTAAGTTTTAAATGTCTTGAAAACTCCTAGATCTTTTGAGATTCATTGAATGTTTGAATAGCATGTTTAAATCTGGATATGTCCCTCAAGTTTGTAACTGGGATGCTGAGTATCACAAAGCGGGTGTGAATAACCATGAAAATGTACATGGTGCCCTCATTGTTACAGTCACCTACTGGATATGCCGGTTAACCACACAGGCTCCACTGAAATAGGAAAAACAATGACTCACCCTTTGCCACCTTTTCCTAGAACCCAATTAGTGTTTCGGTTAACCACACACGCTCTACTAACGTCTTAGCAAGGGTATAAAGTGTAATTTCATGGAATTACATCAATTGACTTTTGACTAAAGTAACTAAGATTTGGAATTTTGTAAAAACATTTAGTTACTTTCATAGATTCATTACACTTTTGATGAGGAAAGGGTTGCCCTATCCTACCCGTTCGGCTAATGACCCTCCACCAATCAAGGAAGCAGTGGGTGGGAGTGGACACCTATTAAACGTCCGTTTTATAGGCCATAACCTTATACCCCCTTATAGATCGACTTCATGAATGAGGCCTACTAACGGTTAGATTAGCATTTTAGCTATACACACATACACACACACACACACACACACACACACACACACACACATATATATATATATATATATATATATATATATATATATATATATTAAAGTATAAGGTTGAATTTTAAACTTGTAAAATTCTAGGGTTTGAAATTTAAATTGTTCAAATTAAACTTTTAAATAAAAATTTAAATTTCAAAACTTGAGGGCAAGTTTTGAACTTTTCAAAACACATGGGATCATATAGCAAATAATTTAAGTTAAACATTTAATTTAATGATTATCTAAATTTGATCTATTCTATTTTAGTCACAAGATAATTCTTCAAATAATCAAATAATCATGTTTTATCACATAAGAAATTTATTATTCAAAGAAAAGGTAATTATCTTTTGTTTTGTAAAGGATAATCGTATAAGAACAATAAAAATCATATTTTATTCGTCAAAAACACTTTTGGTAATTATCCTTTAGTAAAACAGCAAGAAATCCTAAGATATCCTCTGTCTGATAGCTATACTCGTCGAGTTCTCAGTAGAACTTGTCGAGTTCATCAGATAGAGAGCCCAAAAAACGAATTTCAAAGCATGAATAAACACACAAGGCATCAATACAGTAGAAAGCAAACAAGGCTCTAATACAACTTATGGGTTTTAGCCAAAATAACATCCTATGTGATCATGCAAACCCTAATTCTTGGATCTAGTTTTCCCTATTGTAGATGCAAATCATCCAAGACTTACAAACCCTAGATCTAGTGTATATATTTCGAAATTGATATAAGAAATCAGATCAAGATGATTACCTCTTCTTCAAAGCTTGAATCGTCTTGCCCTTGGAGCTTAGAGCCACAAGTGTCACTGCTCAAACGAATTACAAACACCACAAGCAAGAGGATGCTAATTGATAGAGAGGGGAGAGGCACAATTTCGGCTATGAAGACTCTTAGGGTTCAAGTGGCCGAAAATTGGATGCCCTGGGGTCCTATTTATACTGGTGTTGCTAGGGTTTCAGTTAAAACCCAAATGGACAACTTAACCTTAAGCAGTCAAAGGAAGCTTCTGGAATAGGGCCTCTTGGCCGAAATTAGGATGGACGCATCCCTAATTTTGTCCAACCCTAGTTCCATAAACCTTCTCAGCCCAAGACTCAACTATCACACATTTAACAGTTTAAGTCCCCTTTATTTAATTAATGTCTTTTAGCCACATAATTAATTCTTAATTAATTCTTGTCTAATATTAACTAACCATATGATTTCTCCTTTAATATATTATTCATATATATATATATATATATATATATATATATATATATATATATATATATATATATATAACATAATAACCTCTCACTTGACAAATCATCCTATCATGTTTCTTTGGTGAAGGCAACCCAAAAGGACCATGCACAATTGGGTCAAGTACTTAAAAAATATAGTTATGGGCTTAGACACTAATTCAACAGTCATGGCCTTCCTTGGCCACGTCGTGGCCCTCATACGATCGAAAAGGAGGGCAGTTCCCAGTCGCCACGTCGTGGCGACCTATGGCCATGCCGTGGGCACTGGGTTTCCTACAAGTTAATAGACTAAGCCGTTTTCTTCAATAAAGCTTAGATCTGGTCCATTCTATGGTGTAAATGGATAAAGTTTCCAACTTCATCCATTAAGACACCCAAAGAGATCAAGATCTCCAACCCAAGATCCAAATAAATCCAAATACCACAATAACATAACTATTAAGCCAATATTCTTAAAAAGTCCTTAACCCAACCAAGTCAAGGAGGGTTTTTAATACCGGACCTATCATAAACTTGGAAGCTTTATAGACATGCATATCCAAAACGTGTATAGAATCTATTTTAGGTCATAATAAGATAAAAATGCTCTAAAAATCATATAATGATAAGAACTTCAACCAAAGTCTTGATCTACAACATATGTTGCTAATGGGCCTCAGGACAGTTATAATGTTGCCAACATTATGTCTTCCTTCCTTTCAAACATGCTCAAACATGAAGAACATGGTACAATATCCTAGATTCAACCACTTTAAGCCATAAAGTTTGAGCCATTGGCACTTATAAAGGTCTATAAGCTACGTGAGATGTTGATGATGTTCGTTCCTTGCAAGTTCCACCAATAAAGCACCTTCTTCTCCTTCTTCTCTTCTTATCTAAGCCAACAATGCTCCAAAAAGGCCACAAATAACCAAGGGAATGAGAGCTAGGGTTTTTATGAGGTAAAACGGTGTTGGATGTTGGTAATGAACCTTAGAAATGGCTTAGAGGGGTTTAAATACGAAACAAACCCTAAAAGAATCATGAGCTTGGACCAGAACAGCTACCACACCGTCGCAATCCTTGGGCAAGCCGTGGTGGTCCACCAAGACACACGATCCTTCTAATAATTGCCACGTCATAGGCATCCCTACACTACGTCGTGGCACAGAGTTTCCTCGAAAACGTCATCTTTGTTCCTTAATAAAAGTAAGATTAAGCAATCTGAAACACGAGTGTTACAACTCTCCCCCACTTAAATTAGATTTTGTCTTTGAAATTACTCCGTACTACTTTCTAGGCACCTCAAACAATTTGATCAATTCTCCCAGAACCCCAATTCGAACTAAAAAGTCGACTCATGCATACAAAGACCTTCCTATACTACAATCAAAATCCAAACTTAGCAGGAATCACATACCCCGGCGAAGAACGCATTCTGGACTCACTAACTTTAATTAATGAAGAATAATCATCACTACTCTACCTGAAATCCGAAAATCCAATAGCTTGTCTGACTTCCAAACAAGCACAACCATTATGAAACACAATCAATATGACCTCACTCCTCAAGCCAAATGTTGAAACCACTAGAAAATAGAATCCGTGACCATTAATTGTTGTTGAAAACCTTTCATTTGAAAACAAGGGTGACTACCAATGCGAGTCTCACCTATAATTACCAAAGCAATATATAACTTACATCCCGATAACTAAAAATTTGCATATCCATTCTATCCGAGATCTTCTGATTCCATGGTGATCTTCTACTAAAATGGGATGCAAAATCCTCAACCATCCACTGAGACGGACAATCTCATGCTTGGTCGCACCACGAGACTCCTCCACAGAATATAACTGATAAAGGCTACCCTAGCCTAATTACCACATATATTCAATCCGTTGGTCACAAAGTCTCCATGCTGTAATCGTGATCTATAACCTTAACAAAGCCAATTACTATCGGGTCCCATTTTCAAGAGTCACGCACTTACTGCTTCACGATCAACCGCGATACCATCTAATCTGATAGGACACTCAAGATAGCAGATCACGATTATATCGCCATCATTCTGTCACTGGTCCGGAGGCTTACGAATATCACTTCCTGCCCTACGCATATCCTCAAACGTCTGGATAGTCATATCACCCAAGTTAACCTAACTAATCGGTCCTTTCCCATGGGTTTCACCCATACTATCATAACCAACCAGGCCTCGCCCATTGATCTCACTCAATCTACATAATCGAATGGGCCTCACCCACCTAAGGGATATACAAGACTAAAACATCATCACAACTCTAACAATCCTCATTCCCAACAAGGATTGGTCAACCAACAATAACGATCCAGCTCGACCCATGCTTGCACTGTGATCCTCTTACAGTTCATCAACCACTCCTACAATGGTTTATCTCATCCTGGTGAATGCTACAACTGTTAGATAAGGTGTCTAAGTCTATAACTATTTTTAGGATGTACTTGACCCGACCCGGCATGGTCCATTTGGGTTGCATGGCATCATGTAACTGAATAAACTAAATGAGAGAAATAACACTTATGGTTTATTAATATATTATAAGTTCTAATATATTAATAATATTATTTAATTAGTTTTGATCAAGAATTAATTTAGAATTAATTAAGTGATCAAAAGATAACTAATTAGATATATGGGTAGATGTGACATCCCCATTTTCACGGCCAGAAAAGACCGATGTTGTTTATGCTTTATAAAAATCAGAGTACTTCATTTTATAAAAATGTTGCGGAATTTGTTCCCAGAAAAACATGGTAAATACGTTATTAAAACATTTTCGAAGAAACGTATTTATTTCATTTTAAAACGTTTGGGATGTCATCGTTAATACAGAAACATAAGCATAAACAGAACTTACAATTATTTACACTAGTGATCTACATCTCTTTAAATCTCTCAGTGTAATGTCACTTCATATCAACACCTGTGATATAAATAAACTGAGTGGGTCAGGTTGGGAAACCTGGTGAGTACATAGGGTTTTCAACCCACAATAATATAATTATTATGTTTAAACAATCAAACAATCAACCCAATTACCCATCCCCATTATCTTCTTTATTCTTAAGGATCTACCCTAAGAATCAGCTATTTCTCATTCATTCATTCCTAAGGATCATCCTAAGGAAACAACATGAAGTCCATTGTTGCCAATGAAGTCTATTAGGCGCTTCTGCCGGTATTGACCTTTAAACACTACTGTCATGGTCATAAGGCTCCCTATTAGGCGCAGCTGCCGATACTATCCTTATAGCACAGCTGCTAGGACGTTTACCGTAGATCTAAATCATCTACGGGTTGTGGCGCAGCTGCCAGTGCTCATCTATAGGGTACTAGGTCCACTGCTGCCAATGTATACCTATAGGGCACTAGGTCCGTACGACTAATGTTCCTCTATTTCAGCTTTTATCCATCATCATTCATCTACCCATGTTTTACCCAACATATTTTGTAGATATAAAATACTTTATACAGTTTACATCTTTTAAAACATGTATAAAAATCTTTCACTAGCATAGACAACAAGTATTCAGACAATATGCACACATAACACGTAATTTATATTAAAATACTTCATATCTATGTGTAAGATGAAAGAGACCATGCACTCACCTGATTACGTGGTGATTCCGAACTCAGACAGCACTTCGTTATCTCAAAACAATTTTCCTCGACAAAACCTAGTATCAATACCACTAGGGTTTAGTTTTTAACGTTAACCACGACTAATTAATAGTCTAGCTATTATTACTATTATATAAGCGTTAAATAACACTCAATATAACTCATAATAATAGCTCACTTACAACGAGTTTTTATTAAAAACCGGGCTTCGCTGGAGCAACGTTTCCAAGCCGAAAGCTTTTCTTCTCGGAGCCGTCGGGCGCTCCGAGGCTTTCTTCTCGTGCTAGGGAGGTTCCGTAGACTTGGGAGGGGTTTAGGGAGGCTAGAGAGAAGTTAGAGAGAGAAAGAGAGGCTTATGGTGTGAAGAAAATATGAGGAGTTCACCCTTGTATTTATAGGAGTTTTATAGTAAAGTAGTCTCTAAGCTTCGTCCGTAACTTTTGCATACGAGCTCCGTTTTTGTCTGTCTTTTTACCGTTGAGTTCCTATTAATGAGATCTTCAACTTTCATTTAGACCTCGTTGGCTAATTCTCATTCTATCTCGGATTTACAAAACTGTATCGAATTCGCCGCGCTCGAAAAGTAGGGACTAAGCTTCGTCCATAACTTTCGCATACGAGCTCCATTTTTGTCTGTCTTTTTACCGTTGAGTTCCTATTAACGAGATCTTCAACTCTCATTTAGACCTCGTTGGCTAATTCTCATTCTATCTCGTATTTACGAAACTGTATCGAATTCGCCGCGCTCGAAAAGTAGGGACTAAGCTTCATCCATAACTTTTGCATACGAGCTCTATTATCGACGTTCTTTATATCCACGCGTTGGTATTTACGAGTACTACAACTTTCATTTAGATCCCGTCGGCTAAAAATCGACCGATCTAAAATTCAGATTTCGGGCTGTGCACTGCTATGCTAAATCTTAGAAAAATCATAACTTCCTCATACGAAGTCAGATTTGGGCGTTCTTTTTATTGATGTTCTTAGTTTAACATGTTCTACGACTTTCGTTTAGATCGCTAAGGCTAAATCTCGCTCTATCATAAATTCACTATTTACGTTTCCCGGTATCGTGCCGGTTCCGTCGCGAAACTTCAACGGGTCATAACTTCTTCGTTATAACTCGGTTTTCGGCGTCCTTTATATGTACGAAAACCTTATAACTCGGTTTTCGGCGTCCTTTATATGTACGAAAAGTCGTTTTCGACCCCTATTGCCTCAAATTTGACTAGCCCAGATTTGCGGGCGTTACAATTATCTCCCCCTTAGGATGATTACGTCCCGGAATCATCAATGAAACAGGGTCGTATAATGACTCCATACGTCATCTCTTCATCCTAGGTAATAATTATAACTTCTACATTCCTTCAATTCTATCTCTTAAACTCATTGACTGTAAGAGTACTCGATCGTGCACCTGCTCTCTACCTCAGGTTAGACTCCAAATTATGACCTTCAAGTCACAATCTCGATCCTTGCTGGATACGGACTTGAGATAAGTTCTTTTATTACTACTATAGATCGATGTGTCATATTCTAATGACCTATCATCGTATGTTGCAACACTTAGACTTAGGTCTCTTAGAGTTAAATTCTAAAACAGACTATGCCTTCCTTCATGTTCTAATGTGATATAATCACACTTTAACATTAGGCATTTCTAACCACCAACTTCTTTAACAACAAGTGCCATACTTCTATTGATCGCTTTGATTTCAACCGTTTGGTTTAAGTCAGACGCTACATCAAACTTGGTTCTCTGAACCACACAACATACTCATCGTAGTCGGACTCGATTCGATATGACCACTAGGGTCGGAATATCAACAATCTTCTTAGTCATTACCGAAACGATGGTAACAACACACTTGAATAAAACGAAATCAATTACTAGCTTCTTGGTAACCTTGTGACTTTCCCTGATCCAAGTGTGAGTCCTGTGCTTCCGGTAGTATAGGCCTCTACTACCATCCACACCTACTCATACCCGTCCCAAGTATTGTCTCGCAGTTTTCCAAGTCACCATACAAGAAAATCACATAATAGTTTAACACATAAAATATCAAAATGAAGGTTTTATATTATTCCTTAAAATGTTTTCATAGGTGTTCAAGTTCACCCTAAACTATGCCCCTAACAGGCTACATCGCGAGGTACTATCTACACGATTACTCCATAACTCGATCCTTGGATGTCAAGCGTTAACTCCTGAATCTTCGCATTGTCATCTGCTTCGTCAAGAATCATTTGAAATGTTCTCGCCTTTTGCTTTGGCGGCACATATGGCTTTGTAGCCCCCTCTCTCTTTGGGTAGTCTTGCTTTCCTTTTTGGATCTTGAAGATCCTTCAAACTTCCGCTTCTCTCCTGACTTATCTTTTTCTAGACCATTTTCTCTTACCTGGGCCTCTATGTTCTTAGCTGCCCTAACAACTGTTTTCAAGGTAGTTGCCATTTTGACCATTGGGCCAAAGTCAGTGGGCAGTCCGTTAGCAAACCTATCAATCTTGGAGAGTTTAGAAGGCACCAAGTAGGGGAATAGCTTCATCCTCTTGGTGAATGCGGTGGCATACTCATCAACACTCATCTTCCCTTTCTTCAGGTTCTGAAACTTGTTGTTTAGGTCTATCAGATCTATCTCCGAGCAGTACTGCATTTTCAACTGTTCCAAGAACTCTTCCCATGACATCCTTAAGGCTTCTCCTCGTGGCATCGTATCTGCCAATAGCTTCCACCAGCTCAAGACTCCAGTTTTCAGTTGTCTTACGGCGAAGACATTCTTCTGTTTCTCGCTACAGTCGCAGCTCTCAAACACCATTTCCATCTCGGAGATCCAATCCATAATCTCAACAGGCTTTGGGCTTCCTGAGAGACTTGGTGGTTTCGCACCCAAGAAATTCTTGTACATTCGCCCATCCTTGTCGTTTCTCCTCTCCAGGCCATCTTGAGTCCCCACTTGACTCACTTGGCGACTGTAGTTCCCTTCCTCCGATTGCTCGGGAATCAGCTCGGGTTGCTCATTGGGCATAGTAGGTTCGTCCCTATTCGACATCCTCCTCATTTCTTCCCTTTATTCAGTTCGCATAGCCCGAATCATGGCTTGAACTCTACCCATCGTGACTGGCTCAGGTGCAACTTCTTCTACAACAGGTATTTGCTGAACCACTAGGGGTTGGTTCCTATTCTCATTTGCATTCACGTTTCCGCTACGGGTCCTTGCCATCTTGATCTATACACCGAATAAGGTGAATCTAGACCTTTACTTAGGATTGACGTTTAAATCATCCTTATCACTCCGAAACGTTTACATGCTAGTTCTAATATCGTAGTCGTACGTTTAGAATCCTAAACATATAAGGTTTCCAGATCCGGTCGGCAACAGACCATAGATCCGAATAAATAACAGCATATAAGGCATAAAGCATTTAGCACATAAAAGCATTTTAGGCATAATTCCTAAAATAAGCTAGTGCTCACACCTCACAATCATCGCTTAGCATTCTAAGTTTAAGTCTAGAAATAAATCCATATTCCTAGTTCGCTTAAACTAATGCTCTGATACCAACTGTGACATCCCTATTTTCACGGCCAGAAAAGACCGATGTTGTTTATGCTTTATAAAAATCAGAGTACTTCATTTTATAAAAATGTTGCGGAATTTGTTCCCAGAAAAACATGGTAAATACGTTATTAAAACATTTTCGAAGAAACGTATTTATTTCATTTTAAAACGTTTGGGATGTCATCGTTAATACAGAAACATAAGCATAAACAGAACTTACAATTATTTACACTAGTGATCTACATCTCTTTAAATCTCTCAGTGTAATGTCACTTCATATCAACACCTGTGATATAAATAAACTGAGTGGGTCAGGTTGGGAAACCTGGTGAGTACATAGGGTTTTCAACCCACAATAATATAATTATTATGTTTAAACAATCAAACAATCAACCCAATTACCCATCCCCATTATCTTCTTTATTCTTAAGGATCTACCCTAAGAATCAGCTATTTCTCATTCATTCATTCCTAAGGATCATCCTAAGGAAACAACATGAAGTCCATTGTTGCCAATGAAGTCTATTAGGCGCTTCTGCCGGTATTGACCTTTAAACACTACTGTCATGGTCATAAGGCTCCCTATTAGGCGCAGCTGCCGATACTATCCTTATAGCGCAGCTGCTAGGACGTTTACCGTAGATCTAAATCATCTACGGGTTGTGGCGCAGCTGCCAGTGCTCATCTATAGGGTACTAGGTCCACTGCTACCAATGTATACCTATAGGGCACTAGGTCCGTACTACTAATGTTCCTCTATTTCAGCTTTTATCCATCATCATTCATCTACCCATGTTTTACCCAACATATTTTGTAGATATAAAATACTTTATACAGTTTACATCTTTTAAAACATGTATAAAAATCTTTCACCAGCATAGACAACAAGTATTCAGACAATATGCACACATAACACGTAATTTATATTAAAATACTTCATATCTATGTGTAAGATGAAAGAGACCATGCACTCACCTAATTACGTGGTGATTCCGAACTCAGACAGCACTTCGTTATCTCAAAACAATTTTCCTCGACAAAACCTAGTATCAATACCACTAGGGTTTAGTTTTTAACGTTAACCACGACTAATTAATAGTCTAGCTATTATTACTATTATATAAGCGTTAAATAACACTCAATATAACTCATAATAATAGCCCAAATAATTATTTTAAGGTCCTAATAATGTTACTATAATTAAATAAAATCTATATTAAATATAGTATAGGCGTAGCTCACTTACAACGAGTTTTTATTAAAAACCGGGCTTCGCTGGAGCAGCGTTTCCAAGCCGAAAGCTTTTCTTCTCGGAGCCGTCGGGCGCTCCGGGGCTTTCTTCTCGTGCTAGGGAGGTTCCGTAGACTTGGGAGGGGTTTAGGGAGGCTAGAGAGAAGTTAGAGAGAGAAAGAGAGGCTTATGGTGTGAAGAAAATATGAGGAGTTCACCCTTGTATTTATAGGAGTTTTATAGTAAAGTAGTCTCTAAGCTTCGTCCGTAACTTTTGCATACGAGCTCCGTTTTTGTCTGTCTTTTTACCGTTGAGTTCCTATTAATGAGATCTTCAACTTTCATTTAGACCTCGTTGGCTAATTCTCATTCTATCTCGGATTTACAAAACTGTATCGAATTCGCCGCGCTCGAAAAGTAGGGACTAAGCTTCGTCCATAACTTTCGCATACGAGCTCCATTTTTGTCTGTCTTTTTACCGTTGAGTTCCTATTAACGAGATCTTCAACTCTCATTTAGACCTCGTTGGCTAATTCTCATTTTATCTCGTATTTACGAAACTGTATCGAATTCGCCGCGCTCGAAAAGTAGGGACTAAGCTTCATCCATAACTTTTGCATACGAGCTCTATTATCGACGTTCTTTATATCCACGCGTTGGTATTTACGAGTACTACAACTTTCATTTAGATCCCGTCGGCTAAAAGTCGACCGATCTAAAATTCAGATTTCGGGCTGTGCACTGCTATGCTAAATCTTAGAAAAATCATAACTTCCTCATACGAAGTCAGATTTGGGCGTTCTTTTTATTGATGTTCTTAGTTTAACATGTTCTACGACTTTCGTTTAGATCGCTAAGGCTAAATCTCGCTCTATCATAAATTCACTATTTACGTTTCCCGGTATCGTGCCGGTTCCGTCGCGAAACTTCAACGGGTCATAACTTCTTCGTTATAACTCGGTTTTCGGCGTCCTTTATATGTACGAAAACCTTGTAACATACTCTACAACTTGGTTAAGATTATTTATTCTAAATAATCTTTTGTCGAAAAGTCGTTTTCGACCCCTATTGCCTCAAATTTGACTAGCCCAGATTTGCGGGCGTTACAATTATCTCCCCCTTAGGATGATTACGTCCCGGAATCATCAATGAAACAGGGTCGTATAATGACTCCATACGTCATCTCTTCATCCTAGGTAATAATTATAACTTCTACATTCCTTCAATTCTATCTCTTAAACTCATTGACTGTAAGAGTACTCGATCGTGCACCTGCTCTCTACCTCAGGTTAGACTCCAAATTATGACCTTCAAGTCACAATCTCGATCCTTGCTGGATATGGACTTGAGATAAGTTCTTTTATTACTACTATAGATCGATGTGTCATATTCTAATGACCTATCATCGTATGTTGCAACACTTAGACTTAGGTCTCTTAGAGTTAAATTCTAAAACAGACTATGCCTTCCTTCATGTTCTAATGTGATATAATCACACTTTAACATTAGGCATTTCTAACCACCAACTTCTTTAACAACAAGTGCCATACTTCTATTGATCGCTTTGATTTCAACCGTTTGGTTTAAGTCAGACGCTACATCAAACTTGGTTCTCTGAACCACACAACATACTCATCGTAGTCGGACTCGATTCGATATGACCACTAGGGTCGGAATATCAACAATCTTCTTAGTCATTACCGAAACGATGGTAACAACACACTTGAATAAAACGAAATCAATTACTAGCTTCTTGGTAACCTTGTGACTTTCCCTGATCCAAGTGTGAGTCCTGTGCTTCCGGTAGTATAGGCCTCTACTACCATCCACACCTACTCATACCCGTCCCAAGTATTGTCTCGCAGTTTTCCAAGTCACCATACAAGAAAATCACATAACAGTTTAACACATAAAATATCAAAATGAAGGTTTTATATTATTCCTTAAAATGTTTACATAGGTGTTCAAGTTCACCCTAAACTATGCCCCTAACAGGCTACATCGCGAGGTACTATCTACACGATTACTCCATAACTCGATCCTTGGACGTCAAGCGTTAACTCCTGAATCTTCGCATTGTCATCTGCTTCGTCAAGAATCATTTGAAATGTTCTCGCCTTTTGCTTTGGCGGCACATATGGCTTTGTAGCCCCCTCTCTCTTTGGGTAGTCTTGCTTTCCTTTTTGGATCTTGAAGATCCTTCAAACTTCCGCTTCTCTCCTGACTTATCTTTTTCTAGACCATTTTCTCTTACCTGGGCCTCTATGTTCTTAGCTGCCCTAACAGCTGTTTTCAAGGTAGTTGCCATTTTGACCATTGGGCCAAAGTCAGTGGGCAGTCCGTTAGCAAACCTATCAATCTTGGAGAGTTTAGAAGGCACCAAGTAGGGGAATAGCTTCATCCTCTTGGTGAATGCGGTGGCATACTCATCAACACTCATCTTCCCTTTCTTCAGGTTCTGAAACTTGTTGTTTAGGTCTATCAGATCTATCTCCGAGCAGTACTGCATTTTCAACTGTTCCAAGAACTCTTCCCATGACATCCTTAAGGCTTCTCCTCGTGGCATCGTATCTGCCAATAGCTTCCACCAGCTCAAGACTCCAGTTTTCAGTTGTCTTACGGCGAAGACATTCTTCTGTTTCTCGCTACAGTCGCAGCTCTCAAACACCATTTCCATCTCGGAGATCCAATCCATAATCTCAACAGGCTTTGGGCTTCCTGAGAGACTTGGTGGTTTCGCACCCAAGAAATTCTTGTACATTCGCCCATCCTTGTCGTTTCTCCTCTCCAGGCCATCTTGAGTCCCCACTTGACTCACTTGGCGACTGTAGTTCCCTTCCTCCGATTGCTCGGGAATCAGCTCGGGTTGCTCATTGGGCATAGTAGGTTCGTCCCTATTCGACATCCTCCTCATTTCTTCCTTTTATTCAGTTCGCATAGCCCGAATCATGGCTTGAACTCTACCCATCGTGACTGGCTCAGGTGCAACTTCTTCTACAACAGGTATTTGCTGAACCACTAGGGGTTGGTTCCTATTCTCATTTGCATTCACGTTTCCGCTACGGGTCCTTGCCATCTTGATCTATACACCGAATAAGGTGAATCTAGACCTTTACTTAGGATTGACGTTTAAATCATCCTTATCACTCCGAAACGTTTACATGCTAGTTCTAATATCGTAGTCGTACGTTTAGAATCCTAAACATATAAGGTTTCCAGATCCGGTCGGCAACAGACCATAGATCCGAATAAATAACAGCATATAAGGCATAAAGCATTTAGCACATAAAAGCATTTTAGGCATAATTCCTAAAATAAGCTAGTGCTCACACCTCACAATCATCGCTTAGCATTCTAAGTTTAAGTCTAGAAATAAATCCATATTCCTAGTTCGCTTAAACTAATGCTCTGATACCAACTGTGACATCCCTATTTTCACGGCCAGAAAAGACCGATGTTGTTTATGCTTTATAAAAATCAGAGTACTTCATTTTATAAAAATGTTGCGGAATTTGTTCCCAGAAAAACATGGTAAATACGTTATTAAAACATTTTCGAAGAAACGTATTTATTTCATTTTAAAACGTTTGGGATGTCATCGTTAATACAGAAACATAAGCATAAACAGAACTTACAATTATTTACACTAGTGATCTACATCTCTTTAAATCTCTCAGTGTAATGTCACTTCATATCAACACCTGTGATATAAATAAACTGAGTGGGTCAGGTTGGGAAACCTGGTGAGTACATAGGGTTTTCAACCCACAATAATATAATTATTATGTTTAAACAATCAAACAATCAACCCAATTACCCATCCCCATTATCTTCTTTATTCTTAAGGATCTACCCTAAGAATCAGCTATTTCTCATTCATTCATTCCTAAGGATCATCCTAAGGAAACAACATGAAGTCCATTGTTGCCAATGAAGTCTATTAGGCGCTTCTGCCGGTATTGACCTTTAAACACTACTGTCATGGTCATAAGGCTCCCTATTAGGCGCAGCTGCCGATACTATCCTTATAGCGCAGCTGCTAGGACGTTTACCGTAGATCTAAATCATCTACGGGTTGTGGCGCAGCTGTCAGTGCTCATCTATAGGGTACTAGGTCCACTGCTGCCAATGTATACCTATAGGGCACTAGGTCCGTACTACTAATGTTCCTCTATTTCAGCTTTTATCCATCATCATTCATCTACCCATGTTTTACCCAACATATTTTGTAGATATAAAATACTTTATACAGTTTACATCTTTTAAAACATGTATAAAAATCTTTCACCAGCATAGACAACTAGTATTCAGACAATATGCACACATAACACGTAATTTATATTAAAATACTTCATATCTATGTGTAAGATGAAAGAGACCATGCACTCACCTGATTAGGTGGTGATTCCGAACTCAGACAGCACTTCGTTATCTCAAAACAATTTTCCTCGACAAAACCTAGTATCAATACCACTAGGGTTTAGTTTTTAACGTTAACCACGACTAATTAATAGTCTAGCTATTATTACTATTATATAAGCGTTAAATAACACTCAATATAACTCATAATAATAGCCCAAATAATTATTTTAAGGTCCTAATAATGTTACTATAATTAAATAAAATCTATATTAAATATAGTATAGGCGTAGCTCACTTACAGCGAGTTTTTATTAAAAACCGGGCTTCGCTGGAGCAGCGTTTCCAAGCCGAAAGCTTTTCTTCTCGGAGCCGTCGGGCGCTCCGGGGCTTTCTTCTCGTGCTAGGGAGGTTCCGTAGACTTGGGAGGGGTTTAGGGAGGCTAGAGAGAAGTTAGAGAGAGAAAGAGAGGCTTATGGTGTGAAGAAAATATGAGGAGTTCACCCTTGTATTTATAGGAGTTTTATAGTAAAGTAGTCTCTAAGCTTCGTCCGTAACTTTTGCGTACGAGCTCCGTTTTTGTCTGTCTTTTTACCGTTGAGTTCCTATTAATGAGATCTTCAACTTTCATTTAGACCTCGTTGGCTAATTCTCATTCTATCTCGGATTTACAAAACTGTATCGAATTCGCCGCGCTCGAAAAGTAGGGACTAAGCTTCGTCCATAACTTTCGCATACGAGCTCCATTTTTGTCTGTCTTTTTACCGTTGAGTTCCTATTAACGAGATCTTCAACTCTCATTTAGACCTCGTTGGCTAATTCTCATTCTATCTCGTATTTACGAAACTGTATCGAATTCGCCACGCTCGAAAAGTAGGGACTAAGCTTCATCCATAACTTTTGCATACGAGCTCTATTATCGACGTTCTTTATATCCACGCGTTGGTATTTACGAGTACTACAACTTTCATTTAGATCCCGTCGGCTAAAAATCGACCGATCTAAAATTCAGATTTCGGGCTGTGCACTGCTATGCTAAATCTTAGAAAAATCATAACTTCCTCATACGAAGTCAGATTTGGGCGTTCTTTTTATTGATGTTCTTAGTTTAACATGTTCTACGACTTTCGTTTAGATCGCTAAGGCTAAATCTCGCTCTATCATAAATTCACTATTTACGTTTCCCGGTATCGTGCCGGTTCCGTCGCGAAACTTCAACGGGTCATAACTTTTTCGTTATAACTCGGTTTTCGGCGTCCTTTATATGTACGAAAACCTTGTAACATACTCTACAACTTGGTTAAGATTATTTATTCTAAATAATCTTTTGTCAAAAAGTCGTTTTCGACCCCTATTGCCTCAAATTTGACTAGCCCAGATTTGCGGGCGTTACAGTAGATTATGTAAATCTTCCATATCTTATATAGTGGGCTAAGAGGCTCCATGGATTTTCAAGTTGGGTTCCACCCATAGGATGCTCCATGGTGTTAACCCATGGATCATGAAATGAAGAGTCATGTTACATTAGGGTTTACCTAATGCAACACACTTGCAACACACTATGCAAGTGTTAGAGTTTTCTCTCAAGTTTGTTCATTGCATTTGGTGTTGTGTGAAGCATTTAAGGC
This sequence comes from Lactuca sativa, assembly GCF_002870075.4. NCBI lineage: Eukaryota > Viridiplantae > Streptophyta > Magnoliopsida > Asterales > Asteraceae > Lactuca > Lactuca sativa. The sequence continues at coordinate 312,691,150 of NC_056630.2, forward strand.
ATCATACTTGAGGTGCTAGGCTCACAAGGTTTTAAGGAACACTTTCAACAACAAGGTATGTAGTTCTATCTTTCATTCAAAGAAAAAAATTGTTCCCCATGTATGCTAGATAGGAACATAACCTTGGAATTCAACTTTGTATGATAATTAGACAAACATAGATCCAAGGTTATTAGGGTTGCATGTACACTTAAGAAGTGTTAGAATGCTCAAAACCCATTAGTGGTATCAGAGCCTAGGCTTGTTTGTTGATTATTTGTGCAAACTGCTTAAAAAATTCGATTTTCTGCTTTCTGCTCGTATAAACTCGCGACTCGACGAGTCCATGACAAATGCAAGCTACTCATCGATTTTGTTCTTGCACTTGACGAGTAGAAGCTGCCGTTTTCAGAATTTCGACTTTTGTTGCAGGAAATGGACTAGAAACATTACCCTAAATTGTTTTGGTACTTGAAAACATGTTTTAGACGGTGTAATGTTTATGCTAATCCATTTACAATGACAATTATCAAAATTACTAGTTTTTAAGTGTAATTTTTTATTCTTGAAAGTGTTTATATTCATGTTCTTGTTCTTATGATGTTTAGATGATCATAGGAATTGTTTATAACCTATGTGGTAGATTAATTCATGATCATTATGTGTTTTAATGGAGTCCATAACCTATCCTCAAGTTATGGAAAACGAAAAGTCACTTTGTTAAAAGCCATTACAAGAACACGTGAGTTATAAAAAATGAAGAGTATTCATTTTCAATACTCTATTAACTCATAAGTTACAAGAAACGAAAAGTTTTGAAAGTTTACAAAACTTGCCCTCAAGTTTGGGAACAAGTAAAGTCTTGATTAAAACTTTAGTTCCAACCCTTAGAATTTTAAAAGTTAAAATTCAACCCTTATACTTTATAATATTATAAGTTAATAATATATATGTATAAGATCAAGTCGTCATACCGCTAGTACGCCTCATTCACGATGCCGATCTATAAGGGGGGGTATAAGGTTGTTGCCGATAAAATGGCAACTTAATGGGTGTCCACTCTCACACACCGCTTCCATAATCGGTGGAGGGTCGTTAGCCGAACGGGTAGGACAAGGACTTATAAATTCTCATTAAAAGTATGATGAATATATTAAAGTAACTAAATGCTTTTATTAAATTACCAATCTTAGTTACTTTAGGAAAAATGTGAATAAGGTGCTAATCCATGAAATTACACTTTACACTTTGTTTAAGTCATTAGTGGAGCGTGTGTGGTTAACCGACACACTAACTTGAACTTAACAAGGTAGGTAAAGGGTGACTTAATGTTTATCATAGTATCGATCGAGCGTGTGTGGTTAACCAGCACATCGATTGAGGGGTAATACTTTAAGGGTACCAAGTGATTTGCATGGTTACTTCACACCTCGTTTTGTGATCCTCAGCATCCCAGTCACAAAACATGGAGGGCACACTCGAGATTGAAACATGCCATTGAAAATTTCAATTAATCTCAAAGAATCTAGGAATTTCTAAAAAACAATTAAAAACCTAATATCAATATTTCGTTTTTCATGGTGGAAATTGTTGAATCGTCATTCACCTACCTTTCAAATATGTTATTACTTAGATTACGACATACCTATTCTAAGTATAATATATTGTGATTGGGTCATAGACTTAATATTACATTTGGGTGTTTTATTAAGGACTATCTAAATATCTAAACTAAACTGTTCTTCTTTTCAGATGTCTACAAACACTGCTGCTTCTGGCTCTAATCCTAATGGCTCCTTTTCTATAATGAACTTGTTTGGGAAAGTCACTTTTGATGGGTCCAACTTGAATGAATGGATCAAAAACATCCGAATGATTACCCGCTATGAGGACAAAGAATATGTTCTCGATAAGGAGCTTAAGGAGATTGATGAGACAATTGCTACTCCTCAAGAGATCGCTGACTTTAGGGCACATGAAAGGGATGCCACCAAGGTGGCATGCATCATGATGGCTACTATGACAGCCAATCTCCAAAAGTCCTACAAGGACTTCTACCCTTTTGAAATGCACCAAGATTTGATGGAAAGATACCATTAAAGTGCAAGAGAAGAGAGGTATGAAATCATCTCCTCCATGATAACAACCCAAATGAAGGATGGTGAACCCATCACGGGTCACATGCAGAAAATGAAAAGATTTGTGGACCGGTAGCTGAAGCTCAATGTGAACTTCCCTGAGGAGCATGCAATAGATATCATTTTGCACTCCTTACCATCGTGCTACGATCAATTCCGCATGACATATCACATGAACAAGGAAGAGGTCACTCTCAGCCAACTTCAAGGACTCTTAAAGACCGCGGAAAGTGGTCTTAAGGGTAAGGCGGTTGTTACTACTCTTACTCGTACCAACCCCACCCCTGTCTTGGCAATCGGGAAAGGACGAAGGAAGAAGAGAAAGAGTTCTTCGAAGGGTACCAAGGCTAGGACCCTTGGTGGCTCTTCTTCAAGTGGTACCAAGAAAGGTTTTGTTACTCCTTCTTCTAACCCAAAAGAGGCTGAATGCTTCTATTAACATGAAAATGCACATTGGAAGCAGAACTGCCCAAAGTACCAGCAAGATGTGAATGATGGGAGAGTTAAACCCAACCATGCAGGTATTTACGCTATCTTATCTAATAACTCATCCCATTCTAACTCATGGGTCCTTGATACCGGTTGTGAAATTCATATCTGTTCTGATTTGTAAGGACTAAGAAGAAGTGAAAATGTGGAGCAAGGAAGAATAAACTTGACCATGGGAAACAAGAAAGCTTCACCTGTCACCAAGATTGGAGTTTATACTTTATCGCTAAGTAGTGGGTTTAGTTTAGATTTGAATAAATGTTGTTGTTCGCCAGAAATGGCAAGAAACATTATTTCCTTTCATGCATTGTATAAACTAGGTTTCACCTTTTCATTTGATAATGAAGTTGGTTCGGTTAATGCTTTCTTTAATAATGTTCTTTATTTTAAAGCATTACCTTGTGATGGCATGTATGAAACTGTATCCTTGGTTGATAACTTAGGAAATAATGTATTGTGTATTGATTCTGTTAATAATAATAACTTGGATAAAGCATCATTATGGCATTGTCGTCTTGGACATATAAGCAAGAAACACATAGGCCAACTCCAAAAGGATGGAGTCTTGGAGTGATTTGACCTAAAGTCAGATGACAGTTGCCATTCATGCTTACTCGGAAAAATGACAAAATCACCCTTCACAGGTTCCTGCGAGAGTGGTGAAGGGTTTTTGGATCTTGTACACATGGATGTGTGCGGACCCTTCAAACATGCCACAAGGGATGCTAATTGTTATTATTTGACTTTTACTGATGATTACAGTAGATATGGATATATCTACTTAATCAAGAATAAGTCAGAGACTTTCGAAAGGTTTAAGGAATTTAAACAGGAAGTCGAGAATCAATTCGGTAGGAACATTAAGATGCTTCGATCGGATCGAGGTGGTGAGTATCTTAGTTCAGAGTTCCTCGACTATCTTAGGGGATGTGGGATTGGCTCACAATTGAGACCTCCTAGGACACCGCATTTGAATGGTGTGGCTGAGAGGCGCAATCGAACCTTGTTAGATATGGTTCGTTCCATGATGAGTCGAGCTTCGCAACCAATCTCATTCTGGGGTATGCCTTAGAGACTGCCGCCCATATCCTTAATCTAGTCCCTACAAAGAAAGTTGCCAAAACTCCTCACGAGATGTGGACTGGTAAAGTACCCAAACTAGAGACTCATGATAAGCTTGAACCCCGAAGCGAGAGGTGTATTTTCGTCGGCTACCCACAAAAATCCTTTGGTTACCTCTTCTACAGACCAAGTGATAATGTGGTCTTTGTAGCAATAAGAGGAGTCTTTCGTGAGAGAGAATTTATAAGCCAAGGAGATAGCGGGATGCAAATTGACCTTGAAGAACTTCAAGTGTCAAGCGGTGAAGGAACTTCAAACCCTAGCCCTCAACTTGAGGAGGAAACTCCTGTTGATCCAATTGACGAGTCTGTACCTCTAAGACGTTCCACGAGAGTTAGGAATGAACCTAAGCATTACCATGGTTTTCATATTACTGCGGAAGGTGAGACACTTATTAGTGATGAGACACTAGTAGTTCTGGATGAACCTAACAGTTACGTGGAAGCCATGGCAGGCCCCGAGTCTGCGAAATGGAAATAGGCTATGGATAGCGAGATACAATCCATGTATGACAATCAAGTTTGGAACTTGGTTGAGAATGTACCAGGTCGTAAGACTGTAGGGTGCAAATGGATCTTGAAGAAGAAGACCGACATGGATGGTAATGTACACACTTATAAGGCTCGACTGGTTGCAAAGGGTTTCTCTCAAACTCCTGGAGTGGATTATGATGAGACCTTTTCTCCAGTAGCCAAGATTAAGTCTATTAGGGTTATGTTAGCCATAGCTGCATTTCATGACTATGAAATTTGGCAAATGGATGTCAAAACCGCTTTCCTTAGTGGAAAGTTGACTGAAGATGTTTACATGAGTTAGCCAGAAGGTTTTGTCAGCAACGAGTACCCTAATAGAGTGTGTAAGCTTGAGAAATCCATTTATGGATTAAAGCAAGCACCTTGCAGATGGAATCTTTGCTTTGATGAGAAAGTCAAGGTATTTAGTTTTTTCTATGAGTGAAGATGAATCTTGTGTGTATGTCAAGGCTAGTGGGAGTATAGTTAGCTTTTTGTATTGTATATGGATGACATACTACTCATAGGAAATGACATCCCAATTCTGTAGGAAGTCAAGTCCTGGCTTCGGAAGTGTTTCTCTATGAAGAACCTAGGAGAAGCTGCCTATATTCTAGGGATAAGGATTTTGAGAAACCGGAGTAAAAGACTAATTCGACTTAGTCAAAGTACCTACTTGGACAAGGTGCTGAAGAGATTCAGCATGTAGAACTCCAAGAAAGGAGAATTACCTATCCAGAGTAATGCCAGATTGAGTAAATCTCAGAGCTCAAGTACTGAGGCTGAGATAGCATAAATGAGTCAAGTACCATATGCTTCGGCTGTAGGATCGATCATGTATGCTATGACGTGTACCTGATGTAGACTGCGGTAAAGAATATCGTCAAGTACCTACGGAGGACTAAGAACTAGGTCCTTAACCTCGGCGGGAGTGATGACTTTGGAGTTATAGGCTATAGTGATGCTAGCTTCTAGACTGATAGGGATAATTTCCGCTCTCAGTCAGGTTGGGTCATTACCCTAACCGGAGGAGCAATCACTTGGAAGATTTCCAAGCAAGAGACAGTGGCTGATTCCACTTGTAAATCAGAGTATATAGCAGCGAGCGAAGCAACAAAGGAGGCAATATTCCTGAAGAACTTCATTGGAGACCTTGGAGTTGTAGCAGCTATAAAGGAGCCTATGGAAATTTTCTGTGATAGTGAAAGTGTTGTTGCCTTAGCTAAGGAACCAAGGGATCACGGGAGATCCAGACACATCGACAGAGAATAGCATTTTATCAGACATCGCATAGAAGAAGGAATCCTCGTTTCAAAGAGGGTATCATCAGATGAGAACACAGCAGATCCCCTCACAAAGGTACTGAGTAGGGCTAAGCATCTTCAGCATGCTCGGAGCATAGGGCTAAAGGATGATATAAGTTCTAGTAGTTAAATAAATTATGAAATTTGTAAAGTGTAATTGACATTTGAGGATAAATAATAGTTGGTTGTTTATTTATGAGTAAAGTGTTACTATCTTTTGTCAATCATTTACTATAATTTCTTTTGCATTTTTTGACTTCCAGAATACTATGTTATGTTTCTACATATTATTCAAATCTCTACAGTCAGTCATATGTTGGAAGTAGATATGAATTAAGACTGTCATGCAGTTGGTTGTAGGTGTCAAGGTTAAGGACAACACTTCATGACTACCCATAAGTTCTGAGTACTGGAATCAACCCACGATTACTGGAATCACTTCATGGAATTTATTTCGAGTGATCGTGAGACGGTAATATCACATAAGTCTTCAAACCAAGAGATATGATTTGTTACTTATGAGTTGGTTATGCACTGATTGTACATAAACGCATTGGTAACTCGATGTTATAAAACGTGATTTTGTGTATAATTCAATGAGTAGTAGAACAAACATATGAGTCAAAGTTTATCGGTTCCTTCTTGGATTAGAAGCTGATATATGGGCCCCTCGATGATTTTGTTTTGACCTATGAACCGGGACCGGTCAGAACTAATTTGATGTGTTCAATTACGTTCTTTGTTAAACAAATCAGAAATCAAGAAACAAACTGCTGGACAATAAGTAAGACATTGTTCCATGTATTTTTCCAGCTAATATGTAGAACAGAGGATTATGTGATCACTTATCTTTAATGGCGTATCAATATTTTCTCAGTTCGAAGAAACCTTGAAAGAGCTACGATTGTTGATCGGTTCCTGAAGTATTACAATTATAGTTATTAGACTTATCCATATGTGAGACTGTTGGATAAGGTGTCTAAGCCCATAACTATTTCTTGTATGTACTTGACCCGACCCGACATGGTCCATTTGGGTTGCATGGCATCATGCAATTGAATAAACTAAATGAGAGAAGTAACACTTATGGTTTATTAATATATTATAAGTTCTAATATATTAATAATATTATTTAATTAGTTTTGATTAAGAATTAATTTAGAATTAATTAAGTGATCAAAAGGTAACTAATTAGATATATGGGTAGATTATGTAATCTTCCATATCTTATATAGTGGGCTAAGAGGCTCCATGGATTGTCAAGTTGGGTTCCACCCATAGGATGCTCCATGGAGTTAACCCATGGATTAAGAATTGAAGATTCATGTTACATTAGGGTTTACCTAATGCAACACACTATATAAGCAATGTGTTTATCCCCAAAATCGGCTACACTAACTAGAAGAAGAGGGCTTGGCCGATTTTGCAAGTATTAGAGTTTTCTCTCAAGTTTGTTCGTTGCATTTGGTGTTGTGTGAAGAATTTGAGGCATCACACTTGAGGTGCTAGGCACACAAGGTTTTAAGGAACACTTTCAACAACAAGTTATGTAGTTCTATCTTTCATTCAAAGCAAAAAATTGTTCTGCATGTATGCTAGATGGGAACATAACCTTGGAATTCAACTTTGCATGATCATTAGATAAACATAGATCCAAGGTTATTAGGGTTGCGTGTACACTTAGGAAGTGTTAGAATGCTCAAAACCTATCAAGAACTCCATCATATACTTACAACACTTCCATAACTACATCTGAACCCTATGTATGCTTTGGTTACCCTTAGTCTTACAACACTTCCTTAACAACCTTTCAACCTTATGTATGTAATGGCTACCCGTAGTCATACAACACTTCCATAGCAGCCAAGGGCCCAACCATGTTCTTACCCTCCATATAACATAAAAAACCATAATCAATCATTAGTCGAACCCCCATCTGACTATACCCCATTATGTTATCGGGTTATGCTTCGAACCTTGAAGCCTTAATCAAACAACAACAGACAGAGAGGCTCTAACACAACCCTCAACCTCAACCTAATCGAATATCTGCCATTCGCCACTACTGATGTGTCACATATTTGGTACGATAACTTGAAACCTCATTCCTTGTGCAACCCTCAGTCCAAACGGTTCTCCTCCACATGGATTAAACTACGCTCCACGAACCATGTAATCAATATATTTTCAAACCATCTTCAAACCTTACCACCACACTACTATCCTCCTAAGCTTACAAGAGCTAAGGTTCCAAAACTAAACGACCTACGGTATCCACTCCCCAAACTGGATCAGAAATTTCGCTACCCTTGCAGTAAAAATATCGTTTCACCTAAAGCACATTCCCTTGATACTATTCCAAATCCTTGAGTAACATCAACTACTGAGAAAAGACAAATTAACTCATGATCGAATCAGTCAGATCACCAATCCAGCAACTTACTTGCCAAAGTCCGACGCACTTGGAACGCCGCGAACAGATACAGTTCGAATCCTTTGACCATTCCAGCGACTGAACAAACCCTCGCAAATGATGCTTCCCTCACACCTAGGAGTGATAGGTCACTACTACTGTTACCTCATAAATGGTAGTGATTGGATCAATTAGCTAATCAACTATCAACCAAAATCCAACCGGAGCGACATATGTACTAGGAAATCTTACTTCCCTTTCCAGAAGGAAAAACCAACTACCATCAGATTTTGGCATGAAATCTTATGATGCTAAAAACATGAACCTAGCAACATCTTGCCATACACTCACATTCTGATCAATTTGTTACACTTCTCGATCATGAGAGTGATGGGTTTTGAGCATTCTAACACTTCTTAAGTGTACATGCAGCCATAATAACCTTGGATCTATGTTTGTCTAATTATCATGCAAAGTTGATTTCCAAGGCTATGATCCTATCTAGCATACATGGGGAACAATTTTAACTTGAATAATAGATAGAACTACACACCTTGTTGTTGATAGTGTTCCTTGGAACCTTGTGAGCCTAGCACCTCAAGTGTGATACCTCAAATGCTTCACACAACACCAAATGCAAAGTATAAACATTAGAGAATACTCTAACACACTCAAAATCGGCCAAGCCCTCTTGTTTCACTTGTGTAGCCGATTTTGGGGAGAGACAAGGTCTTTATATAGTGTGTTGCATTAGGTAAAACCCTAATGTAACATGACTCTTCATTTCTCAATCCATGGGTTAACTCCATGGAGCATCATATGGGTGGAACCCAACTTGATAATCCATGGAGCCTTTTAGCCCACTATATAAGATATGGAAGATTTACATAATCTACCCATATATTTAATTAGTTATCCTTTTGATCACTTAATTAATTCTAAATTAATTCTTGATCAAAACTAATTAAATAATACTATTAATATATTAGAACTTATAATATATTAATAAACCATATGTGTTATTTCTCTCATTTAGTTTATCCAATTGCATGGTGCCATGCAACCCAAATGGACCATGTCGGGTCGGGTCAAGTGCATACCAGAAATAGTCATGGACTTAGACACCTTATCCAACAGTCTCCCACTTGGATAAGTCTAATAACTATAACTGCAGTACTTCAGGAACCGATCGGCAATCATAGCTCTTTCAAGGTCTCTCGGAACTGAGAAGATGTTGATACGCCATTTAAGATAAGTGATCATATAATACTCTGTTCTAGATATCAGTCAGACAATTAGATGGAACAATGTCTTACTTATTGTCCAGCAGTTTGTTTCTTGATTTCCGATTTGTTTGACAAAGAACTAAATTGAACACATCAATTAGGTTCTGACCGGGCCCGGTACATAGGTCATAACAAAATCATCGAGGGGCCCAGATATCAGCTTCTAATCCAAGAAGGAATAGATAAACTTCAACTCATATGTTTGTTCTACTACTAGTTGAATCATACACAAAAGCACGTTTTATAACATCGAGTTACCAATGCGTTTTCGTACAATCAATGCATAACCAACTCATAGGCAAGAAATCATATCTCTAGGTTTGAAGACTTATATGATATTACCGTCTCACGGTCACTCGAGATAAAATTCCATGAAGTGATTCCAGTGAGCGTGGGTTGATTCCAATACTCAGAACTTGTGAGCATTCATGATTGTTGTAGCCATGTCCAACACCTTAGACCTCTGCAACCAATCATGACAGTCTTGCTTCATATCTACTTCCAACATATGACTGACTGTGGAAAATTTGAATAATATGTAAAATCACAACATACTATTCTGGAAGTCAAAACATGCAAAAGAAATTATAGTAAATGATTCAGAAAAGACAGTAACACTTTACTCATAAATAAACACAACTTTTATTCATCATCAAATGACAATTACACTTTACAAATTTCATAATTTATCTAACTACTAAAACTTATATCATCCTTTAGCCCTATGCTCCGACCATGCTGAAGATGCTTAACCGTACTCATTCCCTTCGTGAGGGGATCTGCTGGGTTCTCATCTGATGATACCCTCTTTGCCATGAGGATTCCTTCTTCTATGTGATGTCTGATAAAATGATATTTTCTGTCGATGTGTCTGGATCTCCCATGATCCCTTGGTTCCTTGGCTAAGGAAACAGCACTTTCACTATCATAGAAAGTTTCTGTGGGCTCCTTTATAGCTGGTACAACTCCAAGGTCTCCAATGAAGTTCTTCAGCCATATAGCCTCCTTTGCTGCCTCGCTCGCTGCTATATACTCTGATTCACAAGTGGAATCAGCCATTGTCTCCTGCTTGGAACTCTTCCAAGTGATTGCTCCTCCGTTTAGGGTAAAGACCCAGCCCGACTGAGAGCGGAAATTATCCCTATCAGTCTGGAAACCAACATCACAATACCCTACAACTCTCAATTCATCACTCCCAACAAGGGTAAGGACCCAGTCCTTAGTCCTCCGTAGGTACTTGAGGATATTCTTTACCGCAGTCCAGTGAGCCTTGCCAGGGTTCCCCTGATACCTACTAAACATGCTCAAGGCAAAGGCTACATCAGGTCGAGTACAAGTCATAGCATATATGATCGATCCTACTGCCGAAGCATAAGGTACTCGACTCATTTCTGCTATCTCAGCCTCAGTACTAGGGCTTTGTGTCTTACTCAGTCTGGCGTTACTCTGGATAGGTAACTCTCCTTTCTTGGAGTTCTGCATGCTGAATCTCTTCAACACTTTGTCCAAGTATGTACTTTGACTACGTCCAATTAGTCTTTTACTCCGGTTTCTCAAAATCCTTATCCGTAGAATATAGACAGCTTCTCCTAGGTCCTTCATAGAGAAACACTTCCCAAGCCAGGATTTAACTTCCTGCAGAGTTGGCATGTCATTTCCTATGAGTAGTATGTCATCCACATACAATACCAAAAAGCTAACTATACTCCCACTAGCCTTGACATATACACAAGATTCATCTTCACTCCTAGAAAAGCCAAATTCCTTGACCTTTTCATCAAAGCAAAGATTCCATTGGCGAGGTGCTTGCTTTAATCCATAAATGGATTTCTCAAGCTTACACCCTCTATTAAGGTACTCGTTGCTGAAAAAACCTTTTGGCTGACTCATGTAAACATCTTCAGTCAGATTTCCATTTAGGAAAGCGGTTTTGACATCCATTTGCCAAATTTCATAGTCATGAAATGCAGCTATGGCTAACATAACCCTAATAGACTTAATCTTGGCTACTGGAGAAAAGGTCTCATCATAATCCACTCCAGGAGTTTGAGAGAAACCCTTTGCAACCAGTCGAGCCTTATAAGTGTGTACATTACCATCCATGTCGGTCTTCTTCTTCAAGATCCATTTTCACCCTACAGTCTTACGACCTGGTACATTCTCAACCAAGTTCCAAACTTGATTGTCATACATGGATTGTATCTCGCTATCCATAGCCTATTTCCATTTCGCAGACTCGGGGCCTGCCATGGCTTCCGCGTAACTGTTAGGTTCATCCAGAACTACTAGTGTCTCATCACTAATAAGTGTCTCACCTTCCGCAGTAATATGAAAACCATAGTAATGCTCAGGTTCATTCCTAACTCTCGTGGAACGTCTTAGAGGTACAGACTCGTCAATTGGCTCAACAGGAGTTTGCTCCTCAAGTTGAGGCCTAGGGTTTGAAGTTCCCTCACCACTTGACTCTTGAAGTTCTTCAAGGTCAATTTGCCTCCCACTGTCTCCTTGGCTTATGAATTGTCTCTCACGAAAGACTCCTCTTCTTGATACAAAGACCACATTATCACTAGTTCTGTAGAAGAGGTAACCAAAAGATCTTTGTGGGTAGCCGATGAAAATACACCTCTTGCTTCGGGGTTCAAGCTTATCATGAGTTTCACGTCTCATGAAAGCTTCACAACCCCAAATCTTGATGTGGTCTAGTTTGGGTACTTTAGCAGTCCACATCTCGTGAGGAGTTTTGGCAACTTTCTTTGTAGGGACTAGCTTAAGGATATAGGCGGCAGTCTCTAAGGCATACCCCCAAAATGAGATTGGTAGCGAAGCTCGACTCATCATGGAACGAACCATATCCAACAAGGTTTGATTACGCCTCTCAGCTACACCATTCAACTGCGCTGTCCTGGGAGGTGTCAATTGTGAGACAATCCCACATTCCCTAAGATAGTCGAGGAACTTTGAACTAAGATATTCATCACCTCGATCGGATTGAAGCATCTTAATGTTCCTTCCCAATTGATTCTCGACTTCCTGTTTAAATTCCTTAAACCTTTCAAAAGTCTCTGACTTATGCTTGATTAAGTAGACATATCCATATCTACTATAATCATCAGTAAAAGTCAAATAATAACGATTAGCATCCCTTGTGGCATGTTTGAATGGTCCACACACATCCGTGTGTACAAGGTCCAACAAACCTTCACCCCTCTCACAAGAACCTTTGAAGGGTGACTTTGTCATTTTTCCAAGTAAGCAAGATTCGCAACTATCATCTGACTTTAGGTCAAATGACTCCAAGACTCCATCCTTTCGGAGTTGGCCTATGCGTTTCTTGCTTAAATGTCCAAGACAACAATGCCATAATGATGCTTTATCCAAGTTATTCATCCACACCGTCACAAGCTAATGCTTTACTATAAAGAACATTATTAAAGAAAGCATCAATAGAATCAACTTCATTATTAAATGAAAAGGTAAAACCTTGTTTATACAATGAATGAAAGGAAATAATATTTCTTGCCATTTCTGGCGAGTAACAACACATATTCAAATCTAAATTAAACCCACTACTTAGCGATAAAGTATAAACTCCAATCTTGGTGACAGGTGTAACTTTCCTATTCCCCATGATTAAGTTTATTCTTCGTTGCTCCACATTCTCACTTCTTCTTATTCCGTGGAAGTCAAAACAAATATGAATACCACAACCGGTATCAAGGACCCATGAGTTAGAATGGGGTGAGTTATTAGATAAGATAGTGTAAATACCTACATGGTTGGGTTTAACTTTCCCATCCTTCACATCTTGCTGGTACTTTGGGCAGTTCCGCTTCCAATGTGCCTTTTCATGACAATAGAAGCATTCAACCTCTTTTGGGTCAGCAGAAGGAGTGATGAAACCTTTCTTGGTTCCACTTGAAGAAGATCCATCAAGGGTCCTAGCCTTGGTACCCTTCGAAGAACTCTTTCTCTTCTTCCCCCGTCCTTTCCCGACTGCCAAGACAGGGGTGGTGTTGGTAGGAGTAGGAGTAGTAACAACCGCCTTACCCTTAAGAACACTTTCCGCGGTCTTTAAATGTCCTTGAAGTTTGCTGAGAGTGACCTCTTCCTTGTTCATGTGGTATGTCATGCGGAATTGATCATAACATGAAGGTAAGGAGTGCAAAATGATATATATTGCAAGCTCCTCGAGGAAGTTCACATTAAGCTTTAGCAAACGGTCCACAAATCTTTGCATTTTCTGCATGTGGCCCGTGATGGGTTCACCATCCTTCATACGAGTTGTTATCATGGAGGAGATGATTTCATACCTCTCTTGACGAGCACTTTTATGGTATCTTTCCATCAAGTCTTCGTACATCTCATAGGGGTAGAAATCTTCATAGGATTTCTGGACAACCGCGGTCATGGTGGCCATCATGATGCATGCCACTTTGGTGGCATCTCTTTCATGTGCCCTAAACTCAACGATCTCTTGAGGAGTAGCAATTGTCTCATCAATCTCCTTAAGCTCCTTATCGAGGACATATTCCTTGTCCTCGTAGCGAGTAATCATTCTGATGTTTCTGATCCATTCATTAAAGTTGGATCCATCAAAAGTGACTTTGACACACAAGTTCATAAGAGAAAAGGAGCCACTAGGATTAGAGCCAGAAGCAGCGGTGTTTGTAGACATCTAAAAAGAGAAGAAATAAGGGATTTAGTTTAGATATAGAGATAGTCCTTAATAAAACACCCAAATGTAGTATTAAGGCTAAGACCCAATCACAATATATTATACTTAAAAGAGGTATGTCGTAATCTAAGTAATAACATATTTGAAAGGTAGGTGAATGACGATTCACCAATTTCCACCAAAGACGAAATATTAAAAAATATTTAATTTGGTTTTTAGAAACTCCTACATTCTTTTGAGATTCAATGAACTTTTCAAAGGCATGTTTCAATCTCGAGTGTGCCCTCCAAGTTTTTTTTACTGGGATGCCGAGGATCACAAAACGAGGTGTGAAGTAACCATGCAAATTACTTGGTACCCTTAATGTTTACCCCTCAATCGATGTGTCGGTTAACCACACACACTCGATCAATACTATGATAAATATTAAGTAACCCTTTACCTACTTTGTTAAGTCCAAGTTAGTGTGCCGCTTAACCACACACGCTCCACTAACAACTTAGACAAAGTGTAATGTGTAACTTCATGGATTAGCACCTTATTCACATTTTTCCTAAAGTAACTAAGATTGGGAATTTAATAAAACATTTAGTTACTTTATAATATTCATCATACTTTTAATGAGAATTTATAAGTCCTTGTCCTACCCGTTCAGCTAACGACCCTCCACCAGTCAAGCAAGCGGTGGGTGAGAGTGGACACCCATTAAGTTGTCATTTTATAGGCAACAACCTTATACCCACCTTATAGACCGGCTTCGTGAATGAGGCGTACTAGCGGTTAGACGACTTTGATCTTATACATATATATATATATATATATATATATATATATATATATATATATATATATATATATATTATTAACTTATAATATTATAAGTATAAGGGTTGAATTTTAACTTTTAAAATTCTAAGGGTTGGAACTAAAGTTTTAATCAAGAGTTTACTTGTTCCAAAACTTGAGGGCAAGTTTTGTAAACTTTCAAAACTTTTCATTTCTTGTAACTTATGAGTTAATTAGAGTATTAAAATTGAAGACTCTTCATTTTTATAACCCATGTGTTCTTTTAATGGTTTTTAAACAAAGTGACTTTTGGTTTTCCATAACTTGAGGACAAGTTATGCACTCCATTAAAACACATAATGATCATGAATTAATCTACCACATAGGTGACAAATAATTCCCATGATCATCTAAACATCATAAGATCAAGAACATGAATATGAACACTTTCATGAATCAAAAATTACACTTAAAACTTGTAATTTTGATAATTTGTCATTGTAAATGGATTAACATGAACATTACACCAACTAAAACAAGGTTTAAAACACCAAAACATTTTAGGGTAATGTTCCTAGTCCATTTTCAGCAATAAAGATCGAAATTCTAAAAACTGCAGCCTCTACTCGTCGAGTGCATTAACTGACTCGACGAGTAGCTTGCATTTGGTCATGGACTCGTCGAGTCCCCCCATGGACTCGGCGAGTTCATACGGGCAGAAAGAAGAAAACTCGATTTTTCAAGCAATTTGCACAAAAATCAAACAAGCAAGCCTAGGCTCTGATACCACTGATGGGTTTTGAGCATTCTAACACTTTCTAAGTGTACATGCAATGATAATAACCTTGGATCTATGTTTGTCTAATTATCATGCAAAGTTGATTTCCAAGGCTATGATCATATCTAGCATACATGGGGAACAATTGTAACTTGAATAATAGATAGAACTACATACCTTGTTGTTGATAGTGTTCCTTGAAACCTTGTGAGCCTAGCACCTCAAGTGTGATGCCTCAAATGCTTCACACAACACCAAATGCAAAGTATAAACTTGAGAGAATACTCTAACACACTCAAAATCGGCCAAGCCCTCTTGTTTCACTTGTGTAGCCGATTTTAGGGAGAGACATGGTCTTTATATAGTGTGTTGCATTAGGTAAAACCCTAATGTAACATGACTCTTCATTTCTCAATCCATGGGTTAACTCCATGGAGCATCATATGGGTGGAACCCAACTTGATAATCCATGGAGCCTTTTAGCCCACTATATAAGATATGGAAGATTTACATAAGCTACCCATATATTTAATTAGTTATCCTTTTAATCACATAATTAATTCTAAATTAATTCTTGATCAAAACTAATTAAATAATATTATTAATATATTATAACTTATAATATATTAATAAACCATATGTGTTATTTCTCTCATTTAGTTTATCCAATTGCATGGTGCCATGCAACCCAAATGGACCATGCCGGGTTGGGTCAAGTACATAGCCAAAATAGTTATGGACTTAGACACCTTATCCAATAGAGAGATCCCAACCATCTTGAATTACACTGATCCAACGTAAATAGACTACAACTCCTTCCGACCCATCATGTTGAATCTAACACATTGATCTGACTGCTGGTCCTCCGAGCAGGAAACATAGATTGCTTCTGTCTTTGCTCATACCATTGCTGCCCACCGCCACTCGAACTAACACATATCATCGGATCAACCAGCTAAACTTCAAGCATGACTCTCGATATGCAAAATAGCATACGAAGAACCAACGTTGATGATAACCATAAAATCATTAAGAACTAAAATCCTCAAGTTGTTACATTTGAAACTTTGAAAAATTACATCTTCAAACCCGTCGAAAGCGATCTATACACCATCTGTTTTATGAAGCACTCTACGGGTTGAATCTCAGATACATTGAAAATTATTGACGTTCCAATAATAATTTTAACCTACTAAAAAATAACATGCCGAAATTAGATATAATAAAGGCCAAATACATACTAGTGATTTCCTATGGCTCAACCTTGACTACCGGAACAATAGGTGCTGGGGTTGGCAATCTTTCCACGACCCATGCAGGACAGTCAAGATTAAGACGAAGCGGCTAGTAATATTGAAACACATCCGATCCATTTGGTAATCGCGCACTACATGCATTTTCTATCCACATCTCTAGCATTTGAACTTGTAGCAAGCAAACCCATGGGTTCCTCCACACTTGCTGCAAATGTCGAAGTCCCTCAGAAATCCAATACCCAGGACATCCACATTGAACTCCTCGCTCATCATCGGAAGTGCTAAATTACATTCCCACTTTTTTCCCTTGTCGCGTTCCCACTTCAAGATTACCCTCCCTAGTCGTCTCAGAAATCTTTGTCACAGTCCGAGTAACTATAATTCGTTCCTCAAGCTTGACTGCCAACCTGTCAGAGATTCGACCAATGATACCAGGCAACTCTTCCAGTAAATTTTTTGAAACCTCAACGACATTCCTATCACATAGTACTTCCTTGCTTGCATCAATCCCAGAGATATCCGCCTCCCTCCCAGTCATCAACATTTTAAAAAATAAAAACAAAATAACATCATCACAAAACTCAAGTGTCCCCATTAAGCTATCATGTTATGCCCACAAAATTTCCTCATCCTACAGGCTTCTTAAATTCTTGGTGACTTTCCTTGATTCGAGTCTGGATCCTATGCTTTTAGTAGTACTAGCCCAATACTACCTTCCACACCTATCCATACTTTCCTCAAGAATTATCCCAAATCCTCTAAGTCACCCTCTCAAACTGGTATTCTGAGTACCCGCTAACAGCACACCCAAACCCACTAAACACTTCCTAGGCTCTCCTAGGATCCCAAACTCACTCTTCCATCAGCTGCTAAAGAACTCCCACTTATGTTAGTTAACTACTTCATAAATACAATTTACATAAAACAAAGCTTAGATAATCGTTCGACCAAAATACTTAACCCTAGAATGGTTGGACTCAGACAAAATCTGCATAATACGGCCAAGTCAATCACTTTGAGATCATTTAACCTTTGCAGCATGTAACTTGACATATTCTTTTAATAGTTAACTCACATCAACAAGAGTCCCGCAAAGCACAAAGAAAGCAACATTTGTGCAGTAACACTCCATGCCACAAAAAATCAAAGGAAATCCCAAAGTCACTTACTACGACCATGCTAGGAACTTCCACTCTTACTACTAGTTGCCTTATGCTTGAAAATTTTACAAAATATAGGATCAAATAGATTGTCGAATAAATGACTCAACCTTAGGAACATGAAACAAGGCTAAATCAGTCATTCTAGGGCTATATGATCCTAAATGTATACTATTTTAAAGCATACACTAAGAAATCACTTCCATCAATACAAATTCCAAATACATCATAACATCCAATTCCTCCTACACTACAAGGCTTCACATAACAAGCAATCTATCATGCATTTCCTGAAAGCATCCTTAGTCTTATCCTAGAATGCAAATATTTCATATCATATAATGTATCAACATGTATGGGTATTTTCGGAATCACTTACTTGAGCTCAGCCGATTGCATGCATGCCACCCAATTTTTATTTATAAAAATCTTTTTACAAACAAGCATTCTTTCAACAATTTACCAATTCATCGGTTTGCGTTCAGTCACCCCCGACAGTGAGTCTAAATCCCTCAAACCAAGGCACAGATACAAACTTGTAACATCGCAAAAATTCATAGTAAAAATCATAATTAGTCAAATGCTGAAAAACTATGGGGGATGCGGTCTAGTCATGTCGGGCCTTCCCTTTGGTATCGGAAGTGCCTGAAACCATAAACATAAAACTGTAAGCACACAATATAGTAAGTTCCCCAAAATACCACATACCATACATACAAATGCCTGGGGCTATCCCCATATTCTTTTCCTTGATATGACATGGGCTACCCCCATGGTCTTTCTTTGAAATGTCATGGGCTACCCTCATGGTCTAATGTAAAAGTGTCATGGGCTACCCTTATGGTCTTTCATGCAATTGCCATGGCCTACCCCATAGTCTTTCGTAAAAATGTTACAGGGTACCCCCGAGGTCTTCCATGAAACTATCACGAAGACAACTAGCATCCTACACAATCCAATGGGCCGATATTAGTGCCTTCGACCCACAGGTACAACGAGAAGAGTCAACTAACTCATGAATCAGCTAAACCACAGTTGAAAGCCTTGCAATGCTGCTATAGGACTCCTATCACATCATACAAGGTCCAACCTTAGTCTACATACTAAAATCAACCATCTTGACCAAAAGCCATCTAGGTCAAAAGTCAACAGTTAAAGTTAATAGTCAACATGGCCTTCCTTGGACACGTTGTGGCCCTCATACGATCGAACAAGTGGTTAGTTCCCTGTCATCACGTTGTGACGACCTATGGCCACACCGTGGGCGATGGGTTTCCAACAAATTAATGCATTAAGTCGTTGTCTTTGATTCCAAGAGCTCCAAAGCTAAGATTTTTCCTTTCTATGGTCTGAATGGATAAAATTTCCCAGTTTATCCACTAAGACACCTAAAAACATCAAGATCTCCAACCCTTGGTCCAAATAAATCCAAATACCACAATGTCTTAACCATTAAGCCCTTATTTTGAAAAAGTCCTTAACCCAACTACTCAAGGAGTGTTTTATTACCAGATCTATCATAAATGCAAAAGATTTATAGAGATTCATATCCAAAACATGTTTAGAATCCATTTTAGTTCATAATAAGCAAAAAATTCTCAAAAAATCAAGCAATGATAAGAACTTCAACCAAAGTCTACATCTACAACATATATTGTTGAGGGGACTCAGGAGAGTCATATAGTTGCGAAATTTATGTGTTCAATCCTTTCAAACTTTCTCAAACATGAAGAACATGGGACACTATCCTAGATGTAACTACTTTAAGCCATAACGTTTGAACCTTTGGCACATAGAAAGGTCCAGAAGTTGTGTGAGATGATGATGATGTTGGTTCCTTACAAGTTCCACCAGTGGAGCACCTTTTTGTCATTCTTCTCTTATTCTCAAAGCCAATAATGCTCCAAAAATCCCACAAGTCACCAATAGAATGAGAGATAGGGTTTCTCTGAGGTATAAGGGTGTTGGAGGCTGGTAATGAACCCTAGAAATGGCTTAGAGGGGTTAGGCCAGAACACCTGCTACGTCGTAGCAATCCTTAGGCATAATACCTGCCACGTCATAGAAATCCTTGGTCACGCCATGGTTGTTCACAAGGACACATGATCCTTCTAATCATTTCCACGTTTTGGGAATCCTTACACTACATCGTGGTACATGGTTTCCTCAAAAAATACGTCTTTGGTCCTTAATAATAACGAGCTTAACCGATCTGAATCACGTAACGTCCCATTTTTATAACCATAATTTTCCATTTTTATTAAGGTAGAACTTTCCAATTTATTAATTCATTATTTCAGAAAAACCATTTATTCCAATTTACATTTATTAAAAGCTAGAGTATCATTGAAAACACAAGTTCTTCAATGTTTTTGATGAGTGTGTACAATCCCGCCTTCCTTTCTCGTAATCACCTATGATACCTGAAACCATAAACAATTGCGTAAGCATAAGGCTTAGTGAGTTTCCCTCAAAATAACCCGTACGATAAACATACAAGCACACAGAATTGCCACTCTTTGGCCTTTGGTCTAATCAGACCGAAATACTAGGGTTTATTAGGCTACCACCTCAACCCAACCGTTATGTCCGAGCTTCCGTATGTTTGGCTTACAGCTAGCCCGCACAAGGTATGTTTGCCTACAACACAAAGCAGGACTGCCTCAACCGACCACTACCACCACCACATATCAACATGTAAACAAGAAACAATCAAGTAGGCACATAAAACAGGTAAACATTAGTCATACAACTCACTCTCTCCTACTAATCCTCTCATAACATAGGGCCCCACTACAAGCTAAACTCCATGAAATACATAACCATAACTATCCAGAGGAGAGATAGACACCCGAACATATGATCCTACGCTAGAGCAACAACCAAACAAGGAACAAGCAAGTGAGCCTAGACCAAGTGTTCTCAGGCTATCCTACACAACCATAGATAGTTCCTAGGGCACTCCACCAGATGATAACCAGTAAGTATATATAACATACCGATCCAACAGTGCACTATAGTACAATAACATCCTACATACTAGGATACCGATCAAACATATCACTACAACATAACAACATACTCGACACCAAAATATAGATCTAACAGTTCACCCTAGCATAACAGCATACTCGATACCAGAATACATATCTAAAAGATCAATATAGCATAACAGGGCACTCGATAGCAGAATACAGAGCTAACAAATCACTAAAGCACCGTGTCATACTAGGTAGCAACAATCTATGAAATGCCTGACTGTTTATAACTAGAGGTGAAATAGCCACCCCGATAGATGATACTACCCTAGAAACACAACTAAACAAGGAATAGGAAGTGTGACTAGATCAAGAGTCCTTAGTGTATCCTATGTGACTATACACAGTCCCTATGACATCCCTCTACTAATAAATAACAGAAAACTAGTGGGCCGACATTGGTGCCTTCGACCAACGGTAAAATGAGGCAAAACTCACCTGGAATGAAGAATCCTATGAACACCGCATTCCAATTCCTACTACACTGCTTTCTCCAACGGATCCACTAATATCATAACCATATAATATCTCAATCACCAATCCAAACCCTTAAGTTTGACCTAAGTCAAACTTGGTCAAAAGTCAACAGGGTCAACAAGAATCAATGTCCAAGGTCAAACTGGTTAAAAATCCATAAGTTAGTTGATTCAACCAAATCCAGGTCAACCCAGTGAGCATACGCGGAAAATACTCTGGAGGTACGTTGGATGTACTCCACCATTGAAAGATATCGAGCTCTTGACCCTTTATGCTAGGCATACTCCCAGGTACACGGGGCGTAATTCCTAGACTTCAATTTCTTCCCATAAAGTGCTTAATATAATGACTTAATACGTCCAAATGCAGATCCAATGTCAAAATGTCAAAATGCTCAACAAGTTCTAAATCCATAAAAACACAACATCTTAATGCCTTAAAACTCTCCATAACATGCCTGCGACAACACCAACTATTGGGACTCAATTTTTATGACTTAACACCTCTACTAAGGTATGAAATACAACTGAATGGGTGAAGAGCATTTTATTGGATTAGGTGTTTAAGCCCATAACTATAATTGGTATATACTTGAATTGATAGTAGCATAGTCCTTTAGGGTTGCCTTCATACTAGCAACTAGACAGGATGACCTATTGAGAAAGAGGAAAAATTTATTATTTGATTAATTAATTGAAATGAATGATTTATTAATGTATTATGGAAATAATATATTAATTGGAAATCATATTATTAAATTAATAGTTAATCAGAAATGAATTGAAATTAATTTTGGGAATAATTGTATTAATTAAAACTACAAGGGGTGTTTCGCAATTTATTAATAGTTGAGGTAGTGGGCTATAGAACCTCCCTAGATGAGGCTGCAAAAAAAACTCTAGGAAGTCCTTAGAATTTTCATCCAAGGGCTCATGGATGGGAGTTAATGGGCTTGCTTGGTCCTTAAGCTAAGGAATTCGGGTTTACTCATAAAACCCTAGCTTTGGCTCTAAGCTAGCTCACTATATAAAGAGCCTCATCCTTGGCTTTTTCGGAGAGATGAAACCTTAAGAAGAGTAGCCGGAAATTGAAGCTCCTTCCTCCTCCCTCATATCTCATTCTATTAGTGTGTTTGTTTGTCACACCCCCGAACCAGACGGCGGAAACGTCCGGGGGCTGTCGTGACCCAATTGAATACCATAACATTGAATATATATGAAACATAACAACATTCGTCACCATTCATTAATATAGTACAACCAATAGCGTTTACATGTCATACATTGTTTAAACATTACATTCCCAAAAGTTAAATTGTTCGGTTCGTACATAAATAAACTGCAAGCCGTCACTGAATATGATTTCCTTTGATTCACTGGTTCCCTGAGAATACAAGTATTTTGAAAAAACGTCAACATATGAAATGTTGGTGAGTTCATAAGTAGTGTTTGAAATCCAATGTTTGTACTGTTTGAAAAACCACCAAAAAATCCGATATTTTCTGAAAAGAAAAGCTTTTGAAAAGGTTTGTGAAGATCCATAGGTATGCTTGTTTGTTTCTATACTTGTAAAAAAAATGTTCATTGAAGTTGTATGCATTTCAAATCTGTATGTATTGAAAACCCTAGGAAAACCCGATGTTCTCCTAGTTCCTTGAATTACATGAAGTTACATTGAAACCATTGCATAGCGTATAGTGTCAGTCCCAGGCGACGTTGGAAAGTTCTTGAGCATGATTAATTACTACAAACCCGCATTACACAAATGCCCAGTTTATAGCTATACTAACGATCCCGAAGGCGTCGTCCGTACTAATCACGTTATCCAATCGGCTTGACTAGGTGTAGTCCCACATCCGAAGAGAAAGAGGTCACGAAGACCCCGGTGACTCCATTAACCGGTTGGGGATAAAAATGTACGAGGGGTCCCCGACCCGCCTCGCATGAAATGTAGACTTTACTACCAATACCAAAGGACCCTTGGGGACCAGTAGTATACAAGCCATTGAAAGTCCATTTACGTTGTGTCGGATCGGTAAAACCCAACACTCCGTAAAAAAATGTCTTCGGGCCTTAAGATCAGGTCATTGGGCTAGCTAGGCTCAACGAACAAGATTTTACACTTTTGGGGCCCAAAGATGGTGCGTAGACGTCTGTGCACACTCGCATGTATAATGTATTACCAAACGTTACTTGTATGAATC
This sequence comes from Lactuca sativa, assembly GCF_002870075.4. Taxonomy (NCBI): domain Eukaryota; kingdom Viridiplantae; phylum Streptophyta; class Magnoliopsida; order Asterales; family Asteraceae; genus Lactuca; species Lactuca sativa. The sequence goes on from NC_056630.2 coordinate 312,714,766, forward strand.
GTATTGTCCTAGTGTTAGTAGTTGTAGATTTCTATTGGCTCGAGACCGAGCCAATTCGTTTAACAACGACTTTTGGTATTGTAATGTATTGTATTTCGTCGATAGCCGCGGTGCCATTATTTGATCAAATTGCGTATATTGAATTAGCCTTGAAATATTTCTGTTTTCAGCCCCTCATTATTTGTAAAATTTACATTTTCAACCCTTTTATTTAATATTTCCCGGTTTGGTCCTTAAATTAATTTTCTTGACATTTTAACACCAAAAATTATTAAAAATAATATTTTTTAGCATATTTTTCATAGAAAACAGTTTAAGTCCCTGAAAATGCAGTTTTCTCGGTTTTAATCCCTTCTTTTCGCAACTTTGACAATTTTGGCCCAAATTGGAAAATTTTTGCAACTTTGGTCCTTTTTAAATTTTAAAAAGCATTTTAAACCTTTGAAAAGGACTTGGATCACTTATGGTCCACTGTTTTACAGAAAATCACAGTTTTGGCCCTCCAAAACAGAAAAATTCGCATAATGGGCCTCATTGGGCCGAAAATGTCATTTTTAGCCCATTAAGCTTGGAATTTATGTTTTTAATCCCCTAAATGAGTATATTTCCAGAAATTGATTTATGGAAACTGTTTAATTTTGTATTTTTCACATTTTAGGCCCAAAATTTGTGTTTTTAACCCAAAGAAAATTGTTACTAAACCACTTAGACATTTTTCTTGAAACACTTTGTATTTAGAAATATATTTGAAGCTAAAATCATTTAACACAAGATATATCTCGGTTTTGAGGGGTTTATGGCTAGATCTAACATTATAACACACAAATGCATACATATAAGCATGGAAATCATACAAGGCATACAAAACACATATAGATCTACACTTTCACTTGTATCCCCCCCCCCCCACAAAACTCATAAAAACAGAAAATAGGGGGTATGAAGCTCACCTTGGGTGTGGGGGCTCGGTTTTGCAAAGAAAATGGAAGGAAAATGAAGTGTTTTCTTGGCCTTAGCTCCCTTTGATGAAGATCTCGAGTTTGAGATGGTTCTAGGATGCAAGATCACGATTTTTGCATAGATTAGGAAAGGATTTTGATAAAACAAAGAATTTAATTCATAGATCCAAGCATTTCTTACCTTAGATGAAGAATTTTGTGATAATTTCCTCTTGAATGCTTCCTAAAACTCGAGATTTTTAAGTGGAGAGGAAGGAGAGTTCTTGAGATGATCTAGAGAGAATTTGAGAGATTTTTGTGTGTGTGTGGGTGTTGTTGGATTAATGTCTAAGTCCATAACTATATTTGGTAAGACTTGACCCGACCCGACATGGTCCATTTGGGTTGCATACCATCATGCACTTGGATGAGAGAAATAAGACACTTATGGTTATTAATATATTATAAGTTCTAGTATATTAATAATAAGAATAATAAGATTATTTAATTAGTATTGATCAAGAATTAATCTAGGATTAATTAAGTGATCAAAAGAAGACTAATTAAATATATGGGTTGATTGTGTAAATCATCCATACTTGTATAGTGGGCTAATGCTCCATGGATAATCAAGTTGGGCTAAAACCCATAGGATGGTTCATGGATGCTCCATGGTGTATTTGAACCCATGGATCCAAGGAAATGGAAAGTCATGACAATTAGGGTTTGCCCTAATTGTAACACTATATAAAGATATTATTCTTGGCAAAATTGGTGACTAGTATGATTCTAGAGAGGGCTAGCCGATTTTGATGAGTGTAGAATTCTCTCAAGTCATTCCAAGTGTTTTGATGATTGTGATTCCATTTGAGGTGTCACACTTGGGGCACTAGGCACTCTAGCTTCATGAAGACTTTCTTCTCCAAAGAGGTATGTATTCTATCTTGCTATAGTCATTGTGTTTGTATGCTAGATTAGGATAATACCTTGGAAGTTCTTATTTGCATGTATAATAGAGAAAACATAGATCCAAAGTATTTAGCGTCGCATGTACACTTAGGAGTGTTAGAATGCTCAAAACCCAACAGTGGTATCAGAGCCTAGGCTTGCTTTCTCTTATACTTGATGCAAATTGCTGAAAAATGCTGAAAAACTCGATTTTCTGGCTTTCTGGGCACTGTACTCGCCGAGTCCACTGATGAACTCGCCGAGTACATGAGTAAAATCATCCTACTCGCCGAGTAGGTTGATGCCACTCGCCGAGTAGGAGCCCCAGACAGCATATATTCGAGGTTTTTGGCTAGAAATGGACTAGGAACATTACCCTAAGTTGTTTTTGATCTTATAAACTTGTTTTTGATGTGGTAATGTTCATGCTAATCCATTTTCAAAGATAATTGTCAATAGACTCATGTTTTGTATTAGTTTAAGGTTTAGACTAATTACATGAAAAAGTTTGATTTGAATTATCTTGTTCTTATGAGTTGCTTAGATTAACAGAAATGTTGAGTGAAATAGTTGTTTTCAATCCATTTTAATCTAAGAGTTAAGTATAAAATGTGTTTGTGTAACTTGTCCTCAAGTTACATAAAGAGTCACATTAAAGACTCATAAAATTCATAAGAGTTGGCAATGGTTACAAAATGAAGAGTCTTGTGTCATTGAATAATTTTTATGACTCCATAACTTGTCCTCAAGTTATGGAAGTTCAAGAGTCACTTCATTAAAGAAAAATATGTAACCATAATTAAATCCATAAGTTATAAAATAAAGGAAAAAGTTAGTTCTTTTATTAGTTTAAAGTCTTCCATAACTTGTCCTCAAGTTATGGAACTTGAAGAGTTTTTGGATTAAAACTACTTTAAACACATAAGTTATGGAATTAATTAGTTTTGAATAGTTTCAAAACTTGCCCTCAAGTTTTGGAATTTGAAAAGTTTTCCTTATGAATACTTTAATTCCAAGTTAGCCCTTAGAATTTTAAAAGTTAAAATTCAACCCTTATACTTTATAATATTATAAGTTAATAATATATATATGTATAAGAGTAAAGTCAGTCTTACCGCTAGTACGCCTCATTCACGAAGCCGGTCTATAAGGTGGGTATAAGGGTGTTGCCTATAAAATGGCAACTTAATGGGTGTCCACTCTCACCCACCGCTTGCTTGACTGGTGGAGGGTTGTTAGCCGAACGGGTTTGACAGGACTAGAATTCTCCCTTCATTAAAAGTATTAATGATAATACTAAGTAACTAAACTCTTAATAATACCCAATCTTAGTTACTTAGGAAAATGTGAATAAGGTGCTAATCCATGAAATTACACTTTACACTTTGTCAAAGTCGTTAGTGGAGCGTGTGTGGTTAACCGGCACACTAACTTGGACTTAACAAGGTAGGTAAAGGGTGACTTAACATTTATCATAGTATCGATGGAGCGTGTGTGGTTAACCGGCACATCGATTGAGGGGTAATTTATTAAGGGTACCAAGTGATTTGCATGGTTACTTCACACCTTGTTTTATGATCCTCGGCATCCCAGTCACAAAACCTGAAGGGCACACTCGAGATTGAAACATGCCATTGAACAGTTCAATGAATCTCAAAGATCTAGGAGTTTCAAAACCAATTAAAACCTAATAATACATTTCGTTTATCTTGGTGGAAACTGGTGAATCGTCATTCACCTACCTTCAAATATTCTATAGCTTGGATTACGGCATACCTCTTCTAAGTTATAAAATAGTTTGTTGGGTCCTAGCCTTAATATTTCATATTGGGTGTTATATTAAGGACTTTAAATCAACTATCTTGAATATCTCCCAAAAGATGTCTGGTTTAGACACCTATGATCTTCCCAAATCTTTTGAAACAAGCTTTCCTAAATGAAGATGATGTCCCTTGGAAATCATACTTCTTTCTCCTCCTCCAACTATTCTCCCTAACCCACAAGTTCTTGAAAAGTTTAAGGTCACTCAGGCCCTATTGGCAAGGCAAGTTCTAGGTGTGGTCACATCTTGGAGATGTAGTCACATATTGACAAGCCGGGAGAGTTGGGTGTCAAAGTCTTGAGAAAGTTGGTGGTTCAATCACTTTCTAAGTGACATAGTGAGTTCCTTTGGGACACCTATGAAACAGACTATGACAAGACCCTTAATGATCTTATCTATCTGCTAAGATCAACTTCCTAAATCTTTATGGACATTGACAATGATGACATTGGATATCTAGTAAAGCTCTCTCTTCCCAGTGGAAAGGGATCGGCCATAGTCAAATGGTAAAGAGAAAAGCTAAGTCTGTGATAGTCCTGTGTACCATTATCAAAGGGTCCATATGTTTGTATTGCCAAAGAAAGGGGCATTGGTTGCGAAGCTGCCAAAATTTACCTAAGGATGTTAAAGTCAATAAGTTTGACTCTACTTCAGGTAAATTCCACTATCTAACTCTGTTAAGTTTGTATTCTGAGATTCTTGATACATGATGTGACTGGGTCACATGGTGATGTTTAAGAGTCAAAGAAAAAGTGAAGAAACTTAAAGAAAGAATATGCTGAATCTGATCGTGTAGATGGATATCTATCGTGTAGCTTGAAGATCGAATTCTTGAGCTATTTCTTAGGAGTTATGAGATATTTCTTAGGAATCGATAACAACAAGTTTTCATATGGATTGTAAGGATAATTTTTTCCGCAAAGTTTTAAAATAAAAGAAAAATTTTTGATTTTATTTATTTTAAAATATCCTTACAATGGCATTTGAGGAAAAAATTGTTGCTTATATGATTCCATTAAGAGCAAGAGTGGAAATATGAAATTGATTCTTTCATTTGTGGTAATGTCTAGATTTACCAAATAAGGAAAGATTCTCATCACCCAAGTTTCAATTGGACCGGAACTTGGAATCATGCAAGTTGTATAGCATGATGAATGAGAACTTTCAAGTTTTGGAAAATTAAAACTAATTACTTGTTCACATGGATGTGTGAGTCAAGTAAAGGACTAAGGGATCAAGTACACATTCTTGTGCACTGATTAAGTCCACCACAAAAGATTGATAAGAATATTCGTCATAGTTTACTAAAGCTCAGTAAATATGATTATACTTACAAGCTTAAGTGTAACTCTGAGACATTGGAAAAGGTTCCAATGTATGGCAGAGCGAATAAGAAGAATCAAATTAGGCAGAAGGATAAAAGTTTCTCAAATCTGAAAAGATGGGAGAGTACTTTAGTATCAGTTTTGTGATCATCTTAATGATTAAGAAACCATATCAAAATTAGTTCTCTAAGGAAATCTTAGTGCATTCTTATGACTAAGAAGAGGGATCTTGAATTGTTGAAATGGTTAAATCAAGAAGATGAGTCATACTTCGTTCCAATACAAGTCTTAGAGTCATACTCCAAGATTGTAACTTGAGTGACATGTCTCAAAAGAAGGTTTAAAACACTTGTCAAATGTAAGAGTAAAAGTTTTCTACTCTTGTACATTTGAAATTGGTGAGTTGTGATGTTTTGGATAAAACAAAGACCAACTTAGGCCAATTGTGTGAAGTGTTTATCTTGATTAGAATCTACACTATCTCTTGGATATTTGACAAGGGAGTCTTATAGGTCAAGAGGACAGTGGGAGTCTTAAAGGTCTTGAAAGTCTCAAGAACCAATCAAGAAGAGAACCTGAAGTTCTTCACTAGCACACGACTTGAGGTCTACAACCTATCATGTTAACATATTCTGTGCCCATTCCAGTTAAAGTTGGCTTTGCATATGAGTTCTTAGAGTTCTCAATTGGTTGCACAACAACTTGGAAGCAATGGTAGGCCCTTGAGCTGCCAGGTGGCAAGAAATTAAGATTGAGTTCAGTCCATATGAGTTTGGATTTGTCATTATCCTTGTCTTGTGACTATGATTTTGACAATTCACATGGATAAGAACACATACACCATTAAATCTAAGTGTCATAAGGTTTCTCTCCGATTCATGAAAATGATGGTGAGGAAACACTTTCAATAAGTAGATTTTATCTAGATAGCAATTGTGATATTTGCATTCTCAAAGTCGTTAGTGGAGCGTGTGTGGTTAACCGGCACACTAATATGGACTTGTGAGAAGTGACGAAAAGGTCTAACCATTATGATTACGACATACCTCTTCATAACTGTTTAGACACACAAGTGTGCTATCTAAGGGAAGGTGTATGATTTTTGATAAAGTTTTATCAAAACAATCTAGTATCAGAAATCTGAACTTTGGTAAGAAAGTCAATGAAGTATTGATTTCTAGAAGTCCAGCTGATTTCTGGGTACATGTCAAAGCTAGTGGGAGCATAAGTGCTATGCTAATAATCATCATGTTAGTGGGAGCATGATAATTATGTTAAGTATTGCAAGTTAGCAATGTTAATTATAGAAAACAAAAGGTCTCAATTGGGAAAAGTTGTTTTGCTATAATTAAGGGAGAGGAAATTATACTTCATCTCAAATCTATAAGCTTAGATCGTGAGGTTTTAATCATTTAGTCAAGGATATATATATATGAATTTCATGTTGGAATGGCTCAACATAAGGAAATTCTATATATGGGTCCATTATTTGCGTTCTAAAATTCGATTATGATTACGGCATCCCTTTTCATAATCTGAATTATGAGAACTTGGCAAATTGAAATGGACATATTATAGCAAAAGACTAGTTTAGTCTTTATGTGAGACATCATGAATCGTGTCCCATATGCTTCGGATATAGGATCGATTACATGTGCTATAATCATCCATTCAAAAAATTTCAAAATGCCTGGGGCATTAAGAAGGGAAAAGGTTTAGAACTGGATATGACTAAAAGGATTAAACAATTGTCGAGGACAATCTAAGGTTTACCAAAGATTGGTTGCTCAAGGACAGTTGGAAGTATAGTGATAATTCTGGAAGGACCATGTTGACATAGTCTGTAAGGAGGCAACTCTTGTTCAGAAGTGATGGTCAAAATGGAATCTGGAAATGTTTCAAAGTTAGAATTTTCAATCTGTGTAAGATTAAGGAAACTTAATGCAAGAAGGATATTTCCAAGGAGTTGATCTCCTTTGGAATACTCTGTAATGATTGTTGTCAAGTCTTTATGACTTTGTGCATAATCATTACAAGAGGATCAATGCATATAAGTTTAGAATCTAACAAATTTCAGTAAATGGCATGAATTTGGAATTCTTGCATTTGCGGTAAGGATTTGGGAGTGTGAAAAGAGAATCATTGAAGTTATGTTCAATTGATCTAGTTCACAAAGTAAAGATCATAGACAAACATAGTATGCATACTTGGTGTATGGCATGACTAGTGTTTAGAAAACATAGTGTACATGCTTGGAGCATGGGACAACTATTGTTTTAAATTCAAGAATAAAGTTGATAGTTGAAACAGTATACAATGAATAATGTGTAATCATATGGTGATAAATAAAAGGTGTTTTATTTATGTTCAAAGGGTTGATACCATATTGGATTCAATTATTATTGTGTTTCATTTTGCATGTTTTGACTTCCCGAATAAACTGGGTTATTCTTCCGGAATGACTAAGTTATTCAAACCATCCACAGTCGGTCATATGTTGGAAGTAGATATGAATTAAGATTGTCATGATAGGTTGTAGAGGTCTAAGGTGTTGGACAAGGCTACAACAATCATGAGTGCTCATAAGTTCTGAGTATTGGATTCAACCCGCGCTCATTGGAATCACTTCATGGATTTTATCACGAGTGATCATGAGACGATAATATCTTATATTCTTCAAACCTAGAGATATGAGTTGTTACTATGAGTTGATAGTACATTGATTGCACGAAACCGCATTTGGTAACTCTGTGCTATAAAACGTGCTTTTGTGTATGATTCAACAAGTAGTAAAACAAGCCATATGAGTCGAAGTTTATCCATTCCTTTTACCTTCGGGATAAAAGTGATATATGTGGGCCGCTCGATGATTTGATGATGACAAATGGAAGTGCTCGGCCGGGCCAGGACTGATTTGATTTGTTCAATTAGTCAGTTGTCATAAATCGGAAATCGGGAAACAACAAATGGACAGAGAGAATGAATATAATCCATGTCTCAGTCCATATGATATCTAGAATGGAGGAATATATGATCCCTTATCTAATGGACAAGTCACTGACAAAGGTCAGAGTTCATCTACAAGGTCAGAGTTCGACAGAAGCTTTTGAGAGCTACGATTGCCAGTTGGTTCCTGAAGTCATACGCAATAATAGTTTTAGACTTATCCAAGTGGGAGACTGTTGGATTAATGTCTAAGTCCATAACTATATTTGGTAAGACTTGACCCGACCCGGCATGGTCCATTTGGGTTGCATACCATCATGCACTTGGATGAGAGAAATAAGACACTTATGGTTATTAATATATTATAAGTTCTAGTATATTAATAATAAGAATAATAAGATTATTTAATTAGTATTGATCAAGAATTAATCTAGGATTAATTAAGTGATCAAAAGAAGACTAATTAAATATATGGGTTGATTGTGTAAATCATCCATACTTGTATAGTGGGCTAATGCTCCATGGATAATCAAGTTGGGCTAAAACCCATAGGATGGTTCATGGATGCTCCATGGTGTATTTGAACCCATGGATCCAAGGAAATGGAAAGTCATGACAATTAGGGTTTGCGCTAATTGTAACACTATATAAAGATATTATTCTTGGCAAAATTGGTGACTAGTATGATTCTAGAGAGGGCTAGCCGATTTTGATGAGTGTAGAATTCTCTCAAGTCATTCCAAGTGTTTTGATGATTGTGATTCCATTTGAGGTGTCACACTTGGGGCACTAGGCACTCTAGCTTCATGAAGACTTTCTTCTCCAAAGAGGTACGTATTCTATCTTGCTATAGTCATTGTGTTTGTATGCTAGATTAGGATAATACCTTGGAAGTTCTTATTTGCATGTATAATAGAGAAAACATAGATCCAAGGTATTTAGGGTTGCATGTACACTTAGGAGTGTTAGAATGCTCAAAACCCAACAGGTGTATGGCCGAGAGTGAGAGAGATAAGAAGAAAGAAGTGATCTTGATATGATGCTTGCTTGGAAACATGAGTTATGTGCATGGAAACCCAACAAATAAAAGTGAGGTGGCAACCCAAGGTCAACTCTCCCTTTTTCCTTGGGATTGGGCCGAGAATGGGGAGAGAAGAAAGGATTTTTGGGCTTTTTGCCCCTAAACCCAATACTAGAAGTAGCTTGGGTGTTTATTGGCCTTATAAAATAAAATTGTGATTTTTATGCTTTATTAAACTAGATTAGGTTAATCATGGATCAAAGCTTTCAATTCATTTCATTCTAGGCCCAACATGGCCCAAAATGTTGAAATAAATTAGTGTGGGTCCAATTAGAGCCCAATTAGGGTTCTAAGCCCATGATAGTCTAATTGGAAGCTTATTGGTCCATTTGGATCCAATAGGGGAGTCCTAGTCCAAAATGGACTTAAACAAGGACTTTTAGGGTCTCCAATTGTTTGATGACTATTTGTAGTACTTGTATGATGTATTTGATTGAAGTTTTTGATTTACATTAGCTTGAATGTATAGATTACATGACACAAAATTTCCAGTTGTGACATTGTGATTCATTAGAGGTGTTACACTTACACTTGCTGTAAAGCTTCAACATCTTGAATGTTTTTTGGATTTTTATTACTACATAACAATCAAAGGTGTCTATTATAGGCCTCGTTATCTGATTTTCGACTGTTTACTAGAGATCTAGAGTTTACACATTGTTGTTCATATTGTATGTTCAATTAGAGAAAACATAGATCTATATTAGGGTTGCATGCACACATAGGATTGTTTGTGATATCCAAAACCCATCAGTAGTATTAGAGCCTAAGTTTAGTTTTCTATTGAACTAATACTAATATTAACTTGAATAAGGAGAAGCAAACATAATCCTCATTCTGTTCCGACACCACGATCTGGAGACCTTCGATTTTGCCTTCACCTCAACATGGTATAGTTTACAACAACCTGGTGGGTTGTCAGATCATAAAATTCTAATTTTTAAGATATCTCATTACTAGATTAGGATAATTACCTTTTATAATATTGTTTAATTCTATAAATCTGAATATTTCAAAATGTAATTTGATATCGTTATCCTAAATTCATAATTGGTTTTATTTTTCAATTTAATTAATTGGATATTAATTTTGAAATTTTAAAATATAACCCTAGTATTTTCAAAATTTTAAAATACATCCTTATGGATGATATTATTAATTTAATTAAATGATTAGTTAAAGGATAATTGATAAATCCATAAAACGTTTAAATTTAATTAAATTAAAGGTTTAACTTATTATAAGATTAAACCCTTACTATTTTGAAATGTTTTAAAATACACATTATATTATATGTAAAAAAATGCTTAATATTTACTACATCTATAAAAAAAGTCAGTCGAACTGCTATTATGCCTCATTCACAAACTTGATCTATAAGGGAGTTTAAGGAAGTGACTTATAAAATGACTGCCATTGGGTGTCCACTCTTACCCACCGCTCACTTGATTGGTTTAGGGTCGTTAGCCGAACGATATTGATAGGACATAACCTCATTAAAAGTATAATAATGAAAAGTGGCTAAACTATTTTCTAAAATCCCACTCTTAGTTGCTTTAGGGAAAAAAAATTGTGAATTTGATGCTAATCCATGAAATTGCACATTGCACTTTATATAAGTTGTTAGTGGACTGTGTGTGGTTAATTGAGATACTAATATGGACTAATAAAGGGTGGCAATAAGTGTCCCATAAATTATCATTGATTAATGGAGCATGTGTGGCTAACCAACACTAGTATGGACTAATAAAGGGTGGCAATGAGAGATCAATCACACATTGCGTGGTTATTCACATCTTGTTTATGATCCTCGACATCCCAGTCACAAAAGTGAGAGCATAATTGAGATTAAACTTGCCATTGAATAGTTCAATGAATCTCAAAGATCTAGGAGTTTCATAAGATTGAAATTGGTAAAGGCCTTACCAACCTAAAATAGTTTCAAAGTTAATTATGACATCCCTATTCAAAGTTCGAATTAAAAATATGGATCCTAGCCTTAATTTAAATTTATGGGTTAATAATTAATGGGTAAAATCTACTGGCTAGAATTCTCTTTTTCTCCTATTGTAGATGTCATGTTCAGACAACAATGGTCTTCCACATTCTTCTGGAAATGTTTTTCCTTTATCTGAAGATGATCTTCCACATGTTGATCAGGTGAAAGAATGTTCCCTTCTTCAAGAAATGGTGGAACTCAGAATCATGCTTCTCCAACTCTTCCTCCTCCTCCTCGAGTGACTCTCCCTAAGTCAAGTTTCCTTACAAAATACAAAGTTACTTAAGCCATGTTGGCATGTAAACATCAAGATGAAAAGTTTGTGTGTGCGCATGTTTTGAAAATGAAATCGCCTATTGACAAATTGGGAATATTGCGTGTCATTTTCCCAAGAGAGTTAGCCATTGACTTGGTTCTACTTTCACTTCCTGAATCATATAGTCACTTTATCAAAGACTATTATATGAAGGAGAACGATGTAACCCTAATTGGTCTAAGATATATGTTGATTACCGCTGAAGCATAAATGTTTAAAAGCACAAGTCAAGCAAAAATGTGTGAATTATATCTCTCCAAAATTTGCATGGAAATCAACAATAGCAACAATGGTAGGACAAAAAAGGTTTCTCTTCCCAATGGAAGGGGATCGACCAAGGCTAAACTGTTTGACCATTTGGTAAAGATAAAGGCTAGTTCTGAGATAGCTCCATGTGTTATTCCTGAAAAGTTCATATGTTTCTATTGCGAAACGAAGAGGCATTAGATGTGAAGCTGCCCATACTCTACTTCAGGTACATCCATTATCTAACTCCATTATTTTATTAAGTTCCTATTCATATATTCTTAATACATCATGTGGTGATCACATTTTGATGTTTTGAAGGATCTAAGAGAAAGAAGGAAGCTTAAGAAGAGTGAGCAGAATCTGATCATGGGAGATGGATTTCGGTCGCATGGCTCGATGATTAGATTTTGGAAGCTACTCATAAGAGTTAAGATGATTTAGTAGATTGTTTATAAAATGTCTAGAAACATTGTTTTCATCTTTTTGCATTGTAAGGATCAATTTTTTCGCTTATTATCAATAAAAGTGAATTTTTTATTTATATAGTTTACTTTATATTTCCTTGCAATGACATTTATGAAAATTAGTGGTTACATTTCTATTATTAGCAATGTTAAATGTGGATTTGACTCTTGATTATATCATTTGTGGTATTGTCATACTTAAACAAGTGAAAAGGAATTCTCATCACCAAAGTTTTAATTCAATAGAAACTTGGAGTCATGCAATTTGAATAGTGTGATGTATGAGAATCTTGATCATTGGAAAATTATGACTAATTTGTTGATCCCAAGTTCATCTGAGTCAAATGAAGAACTAAAGGATCCAATACACATTGATGTGGATTATTCAGATCCGCTACAAAGGATGATAACATTATTCTTCATGATTTACTGATGCTTCAGTAACCATGGTTGTGTTTATAAGATTAAGCATAATTCTGATACTTTGAGAAGTTTCAAAAAGTGCCAGAACGAATAATAAGAACCTGTTAGGTAGAAAGATAAAGGTTTCTCCAATCTAAAGGAAAGGAGAGTACTTTAGTATCATGTTTTATGATCATCTTAGTGATTATGGAACCATGTCATAAATTGATCCTCTAAGAACATCTTAGTGCAATTGTTTGACTAAGAAAAGGAATTGGATATTACTGAAATGGTTCAATCATGAGATGAGTTATACTTCGTATCTAGTTAAAATTTTAGAGTCATAATCTAGTGACTATAAATCGTGTCTTGAAGCTTGTTTTGTACTAATTAGATTTATAACACCTCATGAAATGTGGAGTAACAATACCCAAGCATATTGGAATTGGAATTTGTGATGTGTGGTTAAAACAAACGGTGAACTTAGGCCAATTCCATGAAGTGTTTCTTGTCAAGAATCCACACTAACTTTTGAATATTTGTTTTGCTCGTCAAGGATTGTTCCTTTAGAGAGAAACTTATATGTCAAGAAGCCAGTGGGAGTCTTATTGATTCTGAAGAATTTCAAGAGTTAATCAAGAATAAACCTTTTAGTTATTAGTATAACACAACCTAAGGTTGACAACATATCGTGTTAAGTTGACACATTCTTGTTTTTGTGCATCTTCCAATTGGGTTGGCAATGCGCATAAGTTCTATGATTCTCATTTGACTGCAAAAGGTAGAGTACATTGGTCAACAATAGTACATTGGTCAATGGGGGTGAGTTGCTTAAACAACATGGAAGTGCTGGTAGGCCCTTGTGCTACCAGAAGGCATGAAATTAAGAACAAGTAAAATGAGAGATAAATTAGAATTTGAATTTTTCATAAACATTACCTTTTGATTGTAGGTTAGAAATGATAGATTCACATGGATAGGAATGTATACACCATAAAATATAAGTGTCAAAATTTTCGCTCTAATTCATGAAAACTATTACGAGGAAACACTTTCGCTAGCAAATTTTAAAGATTTGATAAATATAATTTTGATTAATTGTTGTGTTAATTGTGTTCTCAAATTTGCAATATGATTACGACATCCCTTTTTATAGTTCGATTGGTGAGAAATGGAAACAAATATTTTGAACGTATGGGATTTATAACTATAAGTTCTTAAATGGGTTTAAACACACACATATTCTATCTAATCAAACGTGTATGAGCGTGAGAAGTATGGTTAAGACTTATCCAAGCATTACGTATAAGAAATATGCACTTTAGTAAGAAAGTAAAAAAGTATTCATGTGTAGAAGTCCAGTTGATTTTTGGATACATTTCAAAGCTAGTGGTAGCATAATTGTTTCACTATTGGAAGCATAATTATACTGGTAGGAGTACAGTTGTCATGCTAAGTGTTCCGAGTTAGCAATACTAATTGTGGGAAACAAAGATTTCAAATTTTGAAAATTGCAAACTTTGGTAATTATTTTGCTACATAAAGAATTACGGGAGAGGGCACTCATACTTCATTTAGAATCTAAAAGTTTAGAATGAAGTTTTAATGGAACTTATTCTTAGACATACATATAAATGTCGTGTTGAAATGGTTTAACATAGGAAATTCGGTATATGGAAATATTATAGAAATAAAGATTGAATAGATATCAGGTCTTTATGTAAGACATTATGAATCAAGTCTCATATGCTTTGGATATAGGATTGATTACATCTGCTATAATATTCACTTATTCTGATTTTTACAAATGCCTTGGATATTGAGGAAAAGGACTAGCACGTAATGAGACTAAAGTTGTTAAACAACTGTCAAGGACACTCTGAGGTTTACTGAAGATTGGTTGGTATTGGAAAGTTGGAAGAATAGTATTAATTTAGACGGACCATAATAACATAATTCTGAGTGGAGGTGACTCTTGTTCAGAATTGACAGTCATATGGGTGTATGGAAATGTTTCCATAATGGGAGTTGATGATTAGAGTCTACATATGAGTTAGAAACTTTAATGCATGGAAGGTTTTCAAGGAATGTGCCTTGAATTTGAAAATTCATTACTTTGGAATTGTTTTTGGTAACAAAGCTCTAATGGAACATTCTTTAATATCATTGGACGGGTCTTTGTGACTTTAAAGCTTTGACATCACCGAAGGACAATGTATTTAAGGTTGAACTCAAACACATTCAAGTAGTAACAAGAATTTGAAATTGTGAAATGAGCATCATAGGAATAGTGTCCAATTGATATGTTCATAAAGGAAAAACCATAGAGAGACATAGTATGCATGTTTATAATATGGCATGACTGATGTTTAATTTAGGTGTTTAGTTGATTAGGTGAAACATTATACAATGAATAAAGTATAATTAGTATGGTAATTAAATAATAAGAGTTTTATTTATATTCAATAGTTTTGAGCCCATAGTTAATTAGGTATTATTGTTTTTCACTTCGCATGTTTTACTTCCCGAATAATTGGATTACTCAAAACTCCAAAGTCGATCGTACTTTCGGAAGTAAGTAGCGAATTAAGATTGTCATGCATTGAATTGTAGATTGTCTATGGAGATTACACATAACAATGGTTTTCCTACAATATTCATGAGTGTTTTGAAATGGGGATTTTAAGTATTGGATTAACAAGCTCAGAGAAATACTTTATGGATTTTATCACGAGTAATTTTGAGACGATAATATCTTATATTCTTGAAACGGAGATATATGAGTCATTGTTTACAAGTCAGATATGCATTGATAATACGTAACCACATTAGTAACTTAATGTTATAAAATGTACTATTGTGTGTGATTTGATGAGTGAATAGTGAAAGTATATAAGTCTATGTTTATCCATTCCTTTTGCCCTAACAGGAAAAGCGATATACGTGGGCCCTCGATGATTTGATGCCAACATCTAAAGCGCTTGGCCAAGCCTGGATTGAATTGATGTGTTCAATTAGTAGTCTGATCTCAATCGTGATAAATGAGAAATTAGGAAACAAAACTTGGAGAGTGAAATTGATCATAATCCATGTCTCATGTCCGTACGATATCTTGTAGAACGGAGGGATATATGATCACTTATCTTAGGACACGTATTTGACTATGTCAGAGTTTGATAGCAACTTCGAGAGCTACAATTTACGAATTGCTTTTTGAAGTTATACTGACAATTATAGTTAATAGACTTATCCAAGTGGGTGACTACTGGATTAGGTGTCGAAGCCTATAACTATAATTAGCATATACTTGGATTGATAGTAGCATAGTCCTTTTGGGTTGCCTTCATACTAGCAACTAGACAGGATGACATATTCAGAAAGAGGTAGAATTTATTATTTTATTAATACATTGAAATGAATGATTTATTAATTTATTTTGGAAATAATATATTAATTGGAAATAATATTATTTAAATTATAGTTAATAAAAAATTAATTGAAATTAATTTTATTAATTAAAAGTGCAGGGGATGTTTGGCACTTTATTAATATTTGAGGAATTGGGCTCTAGAACCTCCCTAGAAGTGATTGAAATAAAATCTCTAGGAAGGCCGTAGAATTTTCGTCCAAGGGCTCTAGGATGGGAGTTCATGGGCTTGCTTGGTCCTTAAGATAAGGAATTAGGGTTTCCTCATAAAACCCTAGCTTTAAATCTATGCTACCTCGCTATATAAAGAGCCTCACCCTTTGTATTTTCTGGGAGATGAAACCATGAGAAGAGTAGTTGAAAATTGAAGCTCATTCCTCCTCTCTCATATCTCATTCTCTTGTTAAGTGTGTTTGTGATTCATCAGAGGTGTTACACTTATCACACTTACTCTCAAGCTTCAACATCTTCAAGGTTTTTTGTATTGATATTACTACATGACAATCAAAGGTATGCATTATAACCCTCATTGTGTAACTTTAGATTGTTTACTAGAGATCTAGGGTTTACATATTGTTGTTCATATTGTATGTTCATTTAGAGAAAACATAGATCTATACTAGGGTTGCATGCACACATATGATTTTTTGTTATGCTCAAAACCCATCACATTCCATGTTCAATATCTAACATTTCAGGACCAAAAAGCATCTTTAAAACACCTATTACCAAATCTATATGATAGAGGGGTAAATGTCACACCCCCAAACCGTGATGGCGGAAACATTCGGGGGTGGAGGACATCATGTACAGTATCATAACAATGCACATTAGTAAAACAAGCAAAAACATCCATTGCATTAATAATATATTTAATACATGTGTGTTCTTTGTATAGTTTTATGACACCAAAATGTATAGGAAAATAAAAGACGAGTCTTGAACATGCTCCGTCTTCTCAAAATTTGTACTAGTGTACCTACCTACTGCTTTCCTGGGAATACAAGTTATTTTTGAAAAGAGAGTATCAACATTTAAGTTGGTGAGTTCTCAAGTATTTAGTGTCTAATGTTTGTATTTTTTCATGAAAATGTTAGTATACTTCCCATAAAATCCTATATTTTTCTACTTAAAATGAAAAGTAGTCTTTTACCCAAGACCCACCAACTGTTTGTATGTTATGTTATCTTAAAATAGTGTAAAATGTATGTTTGTACTTGGAATAGTGTAATTGTATGTTTTCCATATTTGTGAACTATCTTTACTAGAAAAAAGTATGCCTTTTTTATGTGTGAACTGTTGGGTTTTGAGCATTCTAACACTCCTAAGTGTACATGCAACCCTAAATACCTTGGATCTATGTTTTCTCTATTATACATGCAAATATGAACATCCAATGTATTATCCTAATCTAGCATACAAAACAATGGATATAACAAGATAGAATACATACCTTTTTCATGTAGAAAGTCTTCATGAAGCTTGAGTGCCTAGTGCCCCAAGTGTGACACCTCAAATGGTTCACACAACACCAAATACACTTGGAATAACTTGAGAGAATTCTCCACTTCATGAAATCGGCTAGCCCTTTCTAGAATCATACTAGTCACCAATTTTGTCAAGAATAAGATCTTTATATAGTGTTACAATTAGGGTAAACCCTAATTGTCATGACTTTCCATTTCCTTGGATCCATGGGTTCAAATACACCATGGAGCATCCATGGACCATCCTATGGGTTTTAGCCCAACTTGATTATCCATTGAGCATTAGCCCACTATACAAGTATGGATGATTTACACAATCAACCCATATATTTAATTATTCTTCTTTTGATCACTTAATTAATCCTAGATTAATTCTTGATCAATACTAATTAAATAATTTTATTATTCTTATTATTAATATACTAGAAGTTATAATATATTAATAACCATAAGTGTCTTATTTCTCTCATTATAGTCTATCCAAGTGCATGATGCCATGCAACCCAAATGGACCATGTCGGGTCGGGTCAAGTCTTACCAATTATAGTTATGGACTTAGACATTAATCCAACAGTCTCCCACTTGGATAAGTCTAAAACTATTATTGTGTATGAATTCAAGAACCAACTGGCAATCGTAGCTCTCAAAAGCTTCTATCGAACTCTGACCTTGTCAATGAACTCTGACCTTTGTCTATGACTTGTCCATTAGATAAGGGATCATATATTCCTCCATTCTAGATATCATATGGACTGAGACATGGATTATCATCATTGTCTCTTTCCATTTGTTGTTTCCCGATTTCCGATTTATGACGACTGAGTAATTGAACAAATCAAATCAGTCCTGGCCCAGTTGAGCACTTCCATTTGTCGTCATCAAATCATCGAGGGGCCCACAGATATCGCTTTTATCCCGAAGGTAAAAGGAATGGATAAACTATGACTCATATGGCTTGTTCTACTACTTGTTGAATCATACACAAAGGCACGTTTTATAGCACCGAGTTACCAAATGCGTTTTCGTGCAATCAATGTACAACCAACTCATAGTAACAACTCATATCTCTAGGTTTGAAGAATATAAGATATTATTGTCTCATGATCACTCGTGATAAAATCCATGAAGTGATTCCATTGAGCGCGGGTTGAATCCAATACTCAGAACTTATGAGCACTCATGAGTGTTGTAGCCCTTTGTCCAACACCTTAGACCTCTACAAGCCAACCCATGACAGTCTTAATTCATATCTACTTCCAACATATGACCGAATGTGGATGGTTTGAATAACTTAGTCATTCCGGAAGAATAACCTAGTTTATTCGGGTAGTCAAAACATGCAAAGTGAAACACAATAATAATTGAATCCAATATGGTATCAAAACCTATGAACATAAATAAAACACCTTTTATTTATCACCATATGATTACACATTATTCATTGTATACTGTTTTAGCTATCAACTTTATTCTTGAATTTAAAAACAATAGTTGTCCCATGCTTCAAGCATGTACACTATGTTTTCTAAACACTAGTCATGCCATACACCAAGTATGCATACTATGTTTGTCTATGATCTTTACTTTGTGAACTAGATCAATTGAACATAACTTCAATGATTCTCTTTTCACACTCCTAAATCCTTACTGCAAATGCAAGAATTCCAAATTCATGCCATTTACTGAAATCTGTCAAATTCTAAACTTATATGCATTGAACCTCTTGTAATGATTATGCACAAAGTCAGAAGGACTTGACAACAACCATTACAGACCATTCCAAAGGAGATCAGCTCCTTGGGAACATCCTTCTTGCATTAAGTTTCCTAATCTTAAACATATTGAAAATTCTAACTTTGAAACATTTCCAGATTCCATTTTGACTATCACTTCTGAACAAGAGTTCCCTCCTTACAGATTATGTCAATATGGTCCTTCCAGAATTATCACTATACTTCCAACTGTCCTTGAGCAACCAATCTTTAGTAAACCTTAGATTGTCCCCGACAACTGTTTAATCCTTTTAGTCATATCCAGTTCTAAACCTTTTCCCTTCTTAATGCCCCAGGCATTTGGAAATTTTTTAGAAAGAATGAATATAGCACATGTAATCAATCCTATATCCGAAGCATATGGGAGTCGATTCATGATGTCTCACATAAAGACTAAGCCAGTCTTTTGCTATAACATTTCCATTCAATTTGCCAAGTTCTCATAATTCAGATTATGAAAAGGGATGCCGTAATCATAATCGAAGTTTAGAACGCAAATAATGGACTCATATACAAAATTTCCTTATGTTGAGCCATTCCAACATGAAATTCATATATATCCTTGACTAAATGATTAAAACCTCACGATCTAAGCTTATAGATTTGAGATGAAGTATAATTTCCTCTCCCTTAATTATAGCAAAACAACTCTTTCCCAATTGAAACTTTTGTTTTCTATAATTAACATTGCTAACTTGCAATACTTATCATAATTATCATGCTCCCACTAACATGATGATTGTTAGCATAACACTTATGCTCCCACTAGCTTTGACATGTACTCAGAAATCAGCTGGACTTCTAGAAATCAATACTTCATTGACTTTCTTACCAAAGTTCAAATTTCTGATGCTAGATTGTTTTGATAAAACTTTATCAAAATCATACACCTTCCCTTAGATAGCATACTTGTGTATCTAAACAATTATGAAGAGGGATGCCGTAATCATAATAGTTAGACCTTTTTGCCACTTCTCACAAGTCCAGGTTAGTGTGCCGGTAAACCACACATGCTCCACTAACGACTTTGAGAATGCAAATATCACAATTGCTATCTAGCTAAAATCTACTTAGTGAAAGTGTTTCCTCACCATCATTTTCATGAATCGGAGAAAAACCTTATGACACTTAGATTTTTATGGTGTATGTTTTCTTATCCATGTGAATTGTCAAAACCATAGTCACAAGACAAGGATAATGACAAA
Source organism: Lactuca sativa (assembly GCF_002870075.4). Classification (NCBI taxonomy): domain Eukaryota; kingdom Viridiplantae; phylum Streptophyta; class Magnoliopsida; order Asterales; family Asteraceae; genus Lactuca; species Lactuca sativa. The sequence continues at coordinate 312,735,147 of NC_056630.2, forward strand.
TCCAAACTCATATGGATGGAACTCAATCTTAACTTCTTGCCACCTGGCAGCTCAAGGGTCTGCCATTGATTCCAAGTTGTTGTGAAACACATTGAGAACTCTAAGAACTCATATGTAAAGCCAACTTTAACTGGAATGGGCATAGACTATGTCAACACGATAGGTTATAAACCTCAAGTCATGTGCTAGTGAAGAACTTTAGGTTTTACTCTTGATTAGTTCTTGAGACTTTCAAAACTTTTAAGACTCCCACTGTCCTCCTGACATATAAGACTTTCTAGTCAAACATCCAAGAGATAGTGTGGATTCTAACCAAGACAAACACTTCAAACAATTGGCCTAAGTTGGTCTTTGTTTTATCTAAAACATCACAACTTACCAATTTCAAATGTACAAGAGTGGAAAACTTTTACTCTTACATTTGAAAAGTCTTTTAAACCTTCTTTAAGACATGTCACTCAAGTTACAATCTTGGAGTATGACTCTAAGACTTGTATTGGAACGAAGTATGACTCATCTTCTTGATTTAACCATTTCAACAATTCAAGTTCCTCTTCTTAGTCATAAGAATACACTAAGATTTCCTTAGAGAACTAACTTTGATATGGTTTCTTAATCATTTAGATGAACACAAAACTGATACTAAAGTACTCTCCCATCTTTTCAGATGTGAGAAACTTTTATCCTTCTGCCTAATTTGATTCTTCTTATTCGCTTTGCCTTACATTGGAACCTTTTCCAATGTCTTAGATTTACAGTTAAGCTTGTAAGTATAATCATATTTACTGAGCTTTAGTAAACTATGTCGAATAGTCTTATCAATCTTTTGTGGTGGACTTAATCAGTGCACAAGAATGTGTACTCGATCCCTTAGTCCTTTACTTGACTCTCACATTCATGTGAACGAGTAATTCGTCTTAATTTTCCAATACTTGAAAGTTCTCATTCATCATGCTATACAACTTGCATGATTCCAAGTTCCGGTCCAATTGAAACTTGGGTGATGAGAATCTTTCCTTATTTGGTAAATTTAGACATTACCACAAATGAAAGAATCAATTACATATTTCCACTCTTGCTATTAATGGAATCATATAAGCAACAATTTTTACTCAAATGCAATTGTAAGGATATTTTAAAATAAATAAAATCAAAAATTTTCCTTTTATTTTAAAACTTTGCGGAAAAACATATCCTTACAACCCATAGGAAAACTTGTTGTTATCTATTCCTAAGCAATATCTCATAACTCCTAAGAAGTAGCTCAAGAATCCGATCTTCAAACTATGCGATAGAAATCCATCTACGCGATCAAATTCAGCATATTCTTTCTTTAAGTTTCTTCACTTTTCTTTAATTCTTAAAACATCACCATGTGACCCAGTCACATCATGTATCAGGAATCTCAGAATAGAATTTAACAGAGTTAGATAGTGGACTTTACCTGAAGTAGAGTCAAATTTATTTACTTTAACATCCTTAGGTAAATTTGGCAGCTTCGCAACCAATGCCCCTTTCTTTGGCAATATAAACATATGGACCCTTTGATAATGGTACACGGGACTATCACAGACTTAGCTTTTCTCTTTACCATTTGGTCAACCGAGTTGACTGTGGCCGATCCCTTTCCATTGGGAAGAGAATGCTTTTCTGGGATTTCCTGTGTCACTATTGTCAATGTCCATCAAGTTTTAAGGATGTTGATGTTAACAAATAGATAAGATCATTAAGGGTCTTGTCATAGTCTGTTTCATAGGAATCCCAAAAGAACTCACTATGTGACTTAGAAGGTGATTGAGCCACCAACTTTCTCAAGACTTTGACACCCAACTCTCCCGGCTTGTCAATATGTGACTACATCTCCAAGATGTGATCACACCTAGACCTTGCCTTGCCAATAGGGCTTGAGTGACCTTAAACTTTTCAAGAATTTGTGGGTTAGGGAGAATAATTGGAGGAGGTGAAAGAAGTATGATTTCCATGGGACATCATCTTCATTTAGGAAAGCTTGTTTCAAGAGATTTGGGAAGATCATAAATGTCTAAACCAGACATCTTTTGGGAGATATTCAAGATAGTTGATCTAAAGTCCTTAATATAACACCCAATATGAAATATTAAGGCTAGGACCCAACAAACTATTTTATAACTTAGAAGAGGGATGCCGTAATCCAAGCTATAAAATATTTGAAGGTAGGTGAATGACGATTCACCAATTTCCACCAAGATAAACGAAATGTATTATTAGGTTTTAATTGGTTTTGAAACTCCTAGATCTAGTGAGATTCATTGAACTGTTCAATGGCGTGTTTCAATCTCGAGTGTGCCCTTCAGGTTTTGTGACTGGGATGCCGAGGATCACAAAACAAGGTGTGAAGTAACCATTCAAATTACTTGGTACCCTTAAGTGTTTACCCCTCAATCAATGTGTCGGTTAACCACACACGCTCCATCGATACTATGATAAACAATAAGTTACCCTTTACCTACCTTTTTAAATACGAGTTAGTGTGCCGGTTAACCACACACGCTCCACTAACCGACTTAAACAAAGTGCAAAGTGTAATTTCATGGATTAGCACCTTATTCACATTTTTCCTAAGTAACTAAGATTGGGTATTATTAAGAGTTTAGTTACTTAGTATTTATCATTAATACTTTTAATGAAGGGAGAATTATAGTCCTGTCAAACCCGTTCGGCTAACGACCCTCCACCAGTCAAGCAAGCGGTGGGTGAGAGTAGACACCCATTAAGTTGCCATTTTATAGACAACAACCTTATACCCACCTTATAAACCAGCTTCGTGAATGAGGCGTACTAGCGGTAAGACTGACTTTACTCTTATATATATATATATATATATATATATATATATATATATATATATTATTAACTTATAATATTATAAAGTATAAGGGTTGAATTTTAACTCTTTAAAATTCTAAGGGCTAACTTGGAATTAAAATATTTGTAAGAGAAAACTTTACAAATTCCAAAACTTGAGGGCAAGTTTTAAAACTATTCAAAAGTAATTAATTCCATAACTTATGTGTTTAAAGTAGTTTTAATCCAAAAACTCTTCAAGTTCCATAACTTGAGGACAAGTTATGGAAGACTTTAAAGTAATAAAAGAATTAACTTCTTCTTTATTTTATTACTTATGGAATTAGTTAAGGTTACACTTTTTATTTATTTATTATTTAATGAAGAGATTCTTGGTCCTCCGTAACTTGAGGACAAGTTATGGAGTCATAAAACCATTTAATTAGAACTAGACTCTTCATTTTTGTAACCTTTGCCAACTTTTATGAGTTTTATGAAAATTAAATGTGACTTTTCATATAACTTGAGGACAAGTTAGAAAAACACATTTTAGAATCAACTCTTAGATTAATTTGGATTGAAAACAACTATTTCACTCAACTTTTCTATTAATCTAAGCAACTCATAAGAACAAGATAATTCAAATCAAACTTTTTCATGTAATTAGTCTAAACCTTAAACTAATAAAAAACATGAATCTATTGACAATTATCTTTGAAATTGGATTAGCATGAACATTACCACATCAAAAACAAGTTTATAAGTTCAAAAACATGTTAGGGTAATGTTCCTAGTCCAATTCCAGCCAAAAAAGTCGAATTTATGCTATTTGGGTGTCCAACTCGTCGAGTGCACGAACCAACTTGGCGAGTTGGATGCATTTTGCCTTGGACTCGGTGAGTCCATTCATGGACTCGGCGAGTCTGCTAGGCAGACAACATCAAAACTCGATTTTTCAGCTACTTTTGCAAGTATAACAAGAAAACAAGCCTAGACTCTGATACCACTGTTGGGTTTTGAGCATTCTAACACTCCTAAGTGTACATGCAACCCTAAATATTTTGGATCTATGTTTTCTCTATTATACATGCTAATATGAACATCCAAGGTATTATCCTAATCTAGCATACAAAACAATGGATATAACAAGATAGAATACATACCTTTTTCATGTAGAAAGTCTTCATGAAGCTTGAGTGCCTAGTGCCCCAAGTGTGACACCTCAAATGGTTCACACAACACCAAATACACTTGGAATAACTTGAGAGAATTCTCCACTTCATGAAATCGGCTAGCCCTCTCTAGATTCATACTAGTCGCCAATTTTGTCAAGAATAAGATCTTTATATAGTGTTACAATTAGGTAAACCCTAATTGTCATGACTTTCCATTTCCTTGGATCCATGGGTTCAAATACACCATGGAGCATCCATGGACCATCCTATGGGTTTTAGCCCAACTTGATTATCCATGGAGCATTAGTCCACTATACAAGTATGGATGATATACACAATCAATCCATATATTTAATTAGTCTTCTTTTGATCACTTAATTAATCCTAGATTAATTCTTGATCAATACTAATTAAATAATCTTATTATTCTTATTATTAATATACTCGAAGTTATAATATATTAATAACCATAAGTGTCTTATTTCTCTCATTATAGTCTATCCAAGTGCATGATGCCATGCAACCCAAATAGACCATGCCGGGTCGGGTCAAGTCTTACCAATTATAGTTATGGACTTAGACATTAATCCAACATGAACATCACTGTATGTATGTGATGGAAGAAAAAATCTTTTAGTAGTTTTGTTTAAAATAAAACCACTGAAGAAATGTTTGTCTTGTACACCGAATTGTTTAGTTAATGTTTAATGTGAATGAGGTTATAACCATACTTAATTGACTAGTATAATACACAACGTTCTTCAGACGTCGAAAAAGATATGGCATTTGTCACCCGTAGACCTGCCGGTCCCAACTGTAGCTAACAACCAAGGTGCGGGATTATCAGTCTCATATAGATCTATACACAAATTCACACTCTACCTCCAGGAGACTCTGGTTATAAAACATGACTTAGCAAGGATTTTGCTAAGTACCAAGAAGTAGTACTTCACATTCTAGTTAACTTGTTTACGTAGAGTATGTATGTGCCTTCTTGTTCTGTAAATGAATAGTTTACTTTGTAATGAAAAGTAATAGTATGTATGTATTGATTCATGTAATGTTTCTCTGATCTAGAAAAGAGTATGAATTGATTCTCTAAACTATACCCATTCTAGTTTACTAGTATGTTTGTTTGAACTGTTGATGATTGGGAGAAAATACCCATTTGGTCAGCATGTACAAATGAGTTAAGTATGTTTTTTAAATGAGTTTTAATACTCATGTATATATTTAGCATGTATAATTATGATTTAGCCGACAGTCAGACTAATGATCCTACCCTAAGCTCACAAACAAACAAGGAACGGAAGTTACAGTATTAGCAATAGTCCTCAGTCCGTTAAAGCATAATTAAACATAAATATACAAATGCATATGATTTTGATATAAAACAGAATTCTAAAATAGTTTAAAAAGAGTTTGAAAATGGTTTTAACAATATTTATAAGCATAAGAGTTCATTTGTTTGTTTGCTTTCACATGTAAGTGTTCACACAATTATATTGTCTTTTACTTGTATTCCCCCCCTAAAAACATTGAAAAGGGTAAATTGTGGGGGTATGAAGTCACCTCATGTGAGTGATTCGATTGAAGGTTCAATATAGGAAGTTAACTCCACAAGTGAGATTCTGTGACAAAAACGAGACCTAAAAGCATTTCTCGTAACATATATGTATACTATTAGTGAATATAATGACAAGTATGTTAAGGAAATAGACTAATTTTTAAGTTTTACTTACAAATAGGAATGCTAGAAGTGATTTCGTGAGGCTGCAATGTGTTTTCAGTCATCCTTGGAATTTCGGTCACATGAAGATTCAAGTGGTGTGTTCTTGGTGTTCTTGGTGAACCAAGGTGATTTAAGCGTTTTCGATTGAAGATCATGAAAAAAGGAAGGTGATATATTGAAGAAATGAAGAGCACTTGGTGTTCTTAGAAAGATCCTAAGGAGATACAAGGCTTTTTCGGTAGATAGTTGAGAGAGAATGGTGGATTTTCGGTTGAAGATCTTGAGAGTAAATATTGTGCTTTCGGTCAGAAGGTGAAGAAGTAAGGATGTGCTTTCGGTTTCTTGCCCATATAGGAGAATAAGCTTGACGTGACACATGCATGGAATTGCGAACCGAAAGGATAAGACCGAGGGTTCTCGGTTGGAGACCATTTGTGGTCCAAGCTTATTTGCGGTTTAAGGGTTCTGGACTGAAAATGGTTTGCAGTCTCACACGTTTTCGGCCCGAGGTGAGTTTTTGGTCCGAAGTCTTGAAGCCATGCGAAGGTTTTCCATTCTAGCGAGACATCTCAGATTTATGCAATTCACTTCCAATTTATGTAACACTTCTAATAAAAGGTTTAAACACATAGAGATTTTAAATCTAAACTTAATAAGATAGATCAAAACAATAAGTTTGACATTAGTTGACCCAAGTTTGAATTTTTGCAAGATTGAAATTAACGGGTTGTCATAGTAAATTTGCAAGCTTTATACCTTCAAAAGGATGCAAATGAGGTAGAAATCCTAGATTCAAAGTGCTTTACGCCTGCAAGATGAGCTCTACTTCCTTCCGTCTTCTCCAAGGCACAAAAAAACACTGCCTTAAGCTTGGAATGGCTTCACATGGTAAATTAAAGTTGCAAAACGTTCTAAGAGGATGGGGGCTGATGAAGTGATGGGAAGGGGGACAATAATGATGTTTAAATATGAGCTACACCCCAAAATAATAAGGTTTCCATATCTGGAAAGTACGACCAACATACGATATGTACATCCAACATACTAGGGCGTGTCCTAGTACACTCAACGTACATGTGTACGCATGGCTTACTCCCGAAGGCTAATTTTATGAAAATGCCACTAGTGCCCTTTTTGCACTCCTTCTTGAACTTAGGGACCAAAAGGCAACATAGATCAATTATTGGGTTAAAATTAGAATTATCTCATCATCGGGAAGTTACAATTTTCCCCCATTTGACTAACACTTCGTCCTCGAAGTTTGCTGCAACGAATACTCAGGATAAAGCTACCTCAACTATTATTTGGCATCCCAGACAGAAAAATCGTTGGCTATGATGAGCTCCCTGAACACCCACTTCCTGCTATGATACAACTTGTATATTTCCCAAACCGCCAATCAACCACCATGTAGTTGATTTAAGCTCAAAGACTTGTCGAAATTACAACTGATAATGACCTTGATGCGAAACCGAAAAATTTAGTAGTTGTGAGGAAGCCTTGAACTCGGAGAAAACTGATTGGCAACTGAACCTTTCCACAGGTTCTTCCTCCTGCTAAGTTCCACTCTCCCCCACTTGCAATATGCTATAACCTGACAACTTGATCCCAACCACAGGTATCCAAATACGCAGAGAATCTGATCCGCATGACATTCGTAAACCCCAATACACACACCATCTGATCACAAATATAATTTATTCATTCCCACATGCAATTTAATTAACCAAGACCAACTAAGATACTTCCATTTAACTTGATCACCCGAGATTACCATTGAACTTTTAAACATAAACGAAAATTACAGATGAATACCAACACTACCCCAAATTCTAAAAAGAAAAGATAACAACCTCAACTCCCGGTCTCAGGTACTTAGGGCGTCCCATGACGACCGTCGGGTAGCGGCCAAGCCAAGGGTGTAGGGCTCAGCACCTTACCGAACGCAAGAAAAGGACAACTAGATCTGAAACGGCCCTCCTGGATGGAATGGAAACAGACTAGCGCACCCTACCTACAATCTCCGCCCAAATGACCCTCCTCACCACACCTACGATGCATAATAGATTTGTGCCTCTTACCAAATGATCCCGAACTATGGATAACGCGCTTTAACCGCTTCGTTGTTGGCTGCGACTGCAACAGGGACTGCCTCTGCTCCCTCGCCTAGAGCTCCATGTCAATCTCCCGCCGCCTGATGGCCTTGTTCAAATCCAACAGTGAACCATAGCGTTGAGTAGACACAAATTACGAAATTTCTTACTTGAGCATGCCTAAATATCGGGTCATCTCAGATTGCTCAGAAGCTGCAAACCCAAAGAAAAACATAGCTCTCTCTGTGAACTTCTTGGTGATCTCCGTCACAGACTTGGACCTCTACCTCAGATCCATAAACTCCTGGGCCAACCTCTCCCACTCCACCAATAGAACATATCTCGAGCAGAAAATACTAGAGAACTGCTCCCTTGATACTGCAACTCACAGTTCCGGGGTGTATGAACTAGTAAACAGCCTCTACCAATCCTTTGCTCCCGACCAAAGAAGGTTTAGGGTGTACTTCAACTTCTGGTCAGCTGGGCAAGAGCAGGTAAAGAAATATCCCTCCACATATGGCAGCCACCTCATGGAAATGATTGGATCTTGCACTCTGACAAACACCAGGGGATTCGTATCATCGAAATCCCAATATTGGAAAGCTCTTTCTCCTCGAACCCTAACGGCAACAACCACCGCGGTAGCTGCAGCAGCATCAAACTTAGAAAGAGTATCATATCGGTCATTGAAGTACTCCATCATAGCATCCTTGATAGACCCAACCAGCTTCGGTATCTGCTCTAAGGAAAAAAAGAAACAACCTCCTCGCAAATGATCTCCCTGACCCGTTCTTAAGTCAATCCTGGCCCATCCTGGCCACCTGCTCTGGCTCCTAATCCTAAACCTCCAATACATCCCTTGTTGAAATATACCAAGAAAAGATCTAACATTACAACATAGAGCACTGCATGCCAGGCCCCACTCCTATTAGTCACTTAGCAGCCTCGAAATTCCTCATGAATCTCATATTGATCCTGTGATTTCAGTAGTACGGGCCCATACTACCTTCCACACCTATCCATAGTCGATTTAGAATTCCTCCCAAGGTCCTAAGTCACTGCACTAGACCACTCCTAGATAAGCTACTACCACTTCTGCTACGAGCTACAACTTACTTCCAAGGCACTCTTCCTAGGATCACCCACACTCTCGCACCACCAGTTGCTTTTGTGCATGCTTGTTGTACACAACACGAGATCAGATAGACTTTTGAATAATCGACTTTTCCCTAAGTTTACAACCAAACAAGGAACATGAAGAAGTCGAAGTAGATAATTCTAGGGCAATCTAATCCGGCCATATAAAACTAATCAACATACATGCAAAAAACACAAAACGACTAGTAGACATCAAACAAGCAACTTTCTATATCATAAGGCATCACAGAAATCAGGCATTTCTATCTAGTAGATTCTAAAAGAATCTTATCCACTAGCATGCTTCTCTAACAATTCACATATCATCAAAAATAAAAACTCAACAAATGTAAACAATATGCGTATTTGAGGAGCCACTCTCCTATTCAGGCTTTGGCTGACTGTACACACCGTATCCTCCTGAAAAGCCAAAGTTAAGCCAAAAGCCACGTTCCCGATCCCAAGCCAACAATCAAACAAGAACATGAAAAGAGATTGAGCCCATGTCCTTAGCACAACCCTTTTTATTAAAAATCATTTCTTTGAAAACATTTTACAAAAAGTCTTGGATCCTAGTTTGAGACTAGATTCACTCAAACCAGGGCACTGATACCAACTTATAACGTCCCATTTTTATAACCGAAATTTACCATTTTTATTAAGGTAGAACTTTCCATTTTATTAATCCACTATTTAAGAAAAATCATTTATTCCAAATTACATTTATTAAAAGTGAAAGTATCATAGAAAACACGGAATTGTCAATGTTGCAGATGAGTGTGTACAATCCCACCTTCACCTTCCCGTAATCAACGATGATACCTAAAACCATAAACAACTGGATAAGCATAAGGCTTAGTGAGTTTCCCCCAAAATACCCCATACGATAAACATACAATCATGCAGAACTACCGCTATTTGGCCTTCGGTCTAACTAGACCGGAATACCTCCTCCTCTTTGTCTTCTTCCTCCTCTGATTCCTCTTTAGGGTCTTCTTCCATCAAATCCTCAGGATCCTCTTCGGGATCCTTTACGATCTAACTAACATTTCCCTGGTTAGGGAAATAGGGGTCTCCAGGTAGATGAAATCCTACCATAGAGTCTATTCGAGAATAGACGTAAGAAGTACATAAAGAATCTAAGTGTGTGGTTTTATAGTATCATAAAATACTCCTATAGTATTTTAAATTTAGAGATTTTTGGTATGGTTTGTTGGTAAGTTTTAGACTTGTCGTTCATTATGACCATTCCTCGGCATACGTTGGTCACATCCCGGATAAATATAGTTGATCAGTCTATATTTATCCCCGATCTGATTTACATGCTCCCAGTCCTACCCATAGTGTTCAACTCATCTCAATACTTTTTGTTTTGTTACTGTTACGACACTGAACTAGTGAGTATGATTGTACTTATACTTTTATAAAAATATCATAATATTTTAAAGTATACTTGTATGAAAATGTTATGTCAGAGAGTTTTAGTCCCATTGTATTTATAGTTTGTATATCATATGTGGTTTGATATACTTAGTTCACTATAAACAATGCTCTGATACCAATGTGTCATACCCCCAAATCATGATGGCAGAAACGTCCAGGGTGGGTGACTTCATGTATAATATCAAAACAACGAGTATAATAGCGACCAAGTAAACACAAACATCATAAATATAATTGAAAAGGTTACATTGTTTCACGATTTGCATGTTTCAAAATCAATTACAATATGATGATAAAAAAATGGTTTTTCTGACGCCTTAGCATTCCATCCTCAAAAGCTGGTAGATACTTGTTTAAGGGATTACATGAGAAAAATAGTTGTTTTGAAAGATTATCAACAATTAACTTGGTGAGTTCATAAGCATTTGTATGAAGAGTTGAAATCCATTATTTATAAAAGTAGTGTTTGTTCCAGAAAAATCCATTATTTTCCTTATAAAATGATTTGTAGTATTAAGACCCAAAGACCGAAATGTTGAAGTATTACCATACTTATGATAGTGTATGCCGTTTTAAATTATGTAAAACTGATCGAGTGAAAATATCCTCGTAAACTTTATGTATTGTTTTTTCCCCATGTGAGTTATTATCACCGTGCTAAGTGCCATAGATGGCCTGTATCAACGTTCTTCAGGCATCGGAATGTTATGAAATTTGTCACCCCAGACTTGCCGGTCTGGCGTTGTAAGAAGCTTAGGTGCGGGATTATCAGTCCCAATATAGATCTATACACAACTATCACACTCTCTTACTTGAGACTCGGTTACAATATAGGACGTCTGTAGGTACACTAAATTTGTATGTGAAGACTTTAGCTCACAAATTTGATCCAACGAGTTTACGTGTAGTGTAAGTGAGAGACCCCTTTTTGTAGTGGAATAATAACCTTCCATAGTATGTTTTATAGTGTAACTGACCCATAAACTATACCGATTATAGTTTTTAATAGTTGTTTTGTTGTGATGAAAACCTTTATATGCATGATTATCCCTTTTTTATGGAAATAAAATGGCATGAAAATACTAAGTATACATTTCCTTAATATTATAAACATTGCTCAACATGTTACAAAGTGTTGATAAATCATAAATAATTTTCCTAGTTATTAACTTTTCTATCCATGTTGTTATAACATTTATAGAAAAATCATCGCAAGTCGAAATCAAGATCTGTAAACTTTGAGAGTGTATAAATAAGTCTACGTTTTCCATAATTTTTATTATGACCTTTAGTTGTCTCTAACCAGTGTGAAAATGTTCATTTTTACTTTCTGGTCTGATAACTATTCTGAAATCATAGGTTGTTTTGTAAAAATCGCCATAAATTGTAGAAAAATCATATGAATGCGTGCGACTAGTCCTTAGAAAGGTATAAACCTTACCTACTTTCATAATGTATTTTTTTTTAAAACATATTAAGTTAAATATGGGTAAAACAGTTCGTGAAAAGATCATAACTTTTATGTAGAAATTTGTTATTTAAGTTTAGATTATATTTTAGTGGTGTACCTTGTATTCCCCCCCCCCCCCCTAAAACTTAAAGAAAACTTGAAAATTTAGGGATATGAACTCACTTTATGTGATGTTCTGATGAGTGGAAGGTTGAGGATGAGGAGTTAAAAGTCAAGAACACTTGAAGATGCATGGAGATTTTGATGATCCTATTAACGTTAATGTGTGTAAATGATACAAGATTGTTACGGAGTTATCTAGGAATAATAGAATTTGGAAGAAATACTTACCAAAAATTAGGAAATAACTCAAGAACATGTCCAAAAATGTGGTTGGATTGGAGAGAAAACGAGAGTTCCTTTGTGTAGAAAAAGTGGGTTTTTGGAGTGAAGTGTGGAAAGATGAAGAAATAATCTCCTAGAAGTATTTTATATGCTAGAATAAAGCAAGTGGATGGTGTTAAAATGTGTAATGGATAATGATTTCACCAATGGAAGTGAAGAAGTGACATAAATGTTAAAAGTAGGGATCCACTTGACCCACTTGCATCATATAATATCCATTTATCATTAGATATTTCTTAATGTAAAACTATGATTTATATATAATAAATCCTCAAGATGTGGATAAAATATGTTTAGGGGGTCTAAGATGTGAAAAATATGAGTTGGATAAAAATCCCACGTCAAAAACTCCAAAAACTGACGAAAAGCGCGAAACTGCCAAAATCCAGAATAAGGTCCGAAGGTGCGAAGGCTGCTAGCCAGCGAAAAGGTGGTTCGCTGCGAGAAGTTTGCATGTGAAATTTCTTGGTTCGCTGTGAGAGGTTCGCATGCGAAAGTGTCTGACTGCTATATGAGGTTGTGTTGCAAGAGTTGCCCCCTGCGAAGGTACCCGATGCAAAACGAGCCGAGGTTATAAATGCGAAAGTTGTCGAGTACATGCGAAAGTCATCGAGCAGGATGCGAAAGTTGCCGGTTGGGATGCGAAAGTTTCCGATCAGAACTGAAAGTGGTCGGAAGGATGCGAAGGTCTGCGAAGGTGCGCAGGTAAACAGTAACCAGCGAACCATTCTTGGTCTTTTTGGTTTTCTTCTTCAGTTTTGAGCTATTTTCTACAAAGGGAGATTTGGGAGCGAGAGAGAGAGAGAGAGAGAGAGAGAGAGAGAGAGAAATTGAGAGAGATAGAAAGAGATTTTGTTTGTAGCCATTGTTATTGTTTTGCCCTGTAGCGTTAGGATTATAAACCCCATTACGTCGTGTTATGAGTGTTATACAACCTAGTAGGATACATGGTTGGGTTTTATCAAGTTGTTACATTATTCACTCTATTTAGAGTTTACATTTGGAATTTGAAATCCTCGAGTGTCACTTTGTAATATAATAGTAAGTTGTGCATTAGGAAAACATAACGTAAACCCTAACGTACTGGTACTAGATGAGTTGCCTTGGTAGACTTTTCTTGACCAAAATTGATGGTTGTTACATTCGTTGTGTGCATCCAATCCCAGAAAAATCCACCTCCCGCCCAGACATTAGCATTTTACCAAATAAAGATAAAAAAACATCATCACAAAACTAAAGTTTCCTCATCATGCTATCACGTTATACCCACAAAATTTCCGCATCCTACATGCTTCTTAGATTCACCGCGAATTTCCTTGGTACGAGTATGGATCCTGTGCTTTTAGTAGTACTGGCCCAATACAACCTTCCACACCTATCCATACTTTCCTCAAGAATTAACCTGAATTCTCAAAGTCACCCTCTCACACTGGTAGTCCAAGTACCCACTAATAGCCACTAAATACTTCCTAGACTCTCCTAGGATCCCAAACTCGCTATGCTATCAGCTGTGGAAGAACTCCCACTTATGTCAGTTAACTACTTCATGAATACAATTGCATGCAACAAAGCTTAGATAATCATTTGACAAAAATACTTAACCCTAGAATGGTTGGACTCAGACAAAATTTGCGTAATAGGGCCTAATCATTCACTTTGAGATTATTTAACCTTTGCAGCATGTAACTTGACGTATTCTCTTAATACTTAACTCGCATCAACAAGAGTCCCCAAAAGCACAAAGCAAGCAACATTCATGCAATAACACTCCATGCCACAAAAAAATCAAAGGAAATCCCAATATCACTTACTACTACTATGGTAGGAATTTCCTCTTTTACAACCAGTTGCCTTATGCATGCAAATTATACACAATATAGGATCAATATAGGATCAAATAGACTTTTGAATAAATGACTCAACCTTAGGAACATGAAATAAGGCTAAATTTGTCACTCTATGGTTATATGATCCTAACTGTATACAATTTTTAAATCTTACACTTAGAAATCACCTCCACCAATATAGATTCCAAATCCATCACAACATCCAATTGTTTCAATGCTACAAGGCATCACAAAAAAGGCAAATCTATCATGCATTTCCTGAAAGCATCCTTATTCTTATCCTAGCATGCAAACATTATGTATCATATAACATATCAACATGAAAGGGTATTATGGTAATCACTTGTTGGATTAAGTGTCTAAGCCCATAACTATTTCTGGTATGTAGTTGACCGAGTTAGCATGGTCCATTTCAGTTACATCTTCATCTCAACTGTTGGATAGACAGAATGAGAAAATGGACACTTATGATTTTTTAATATATTATAAGTTCTAATATATTAATATGAAATCATATTATTTAGTTAGTGTTGATCAAGAATTAATTTGCAATTCATTTGTGATAAAAAAAGAGACGAATTAAATATATGGGGCTTTATTTGTAAATCACTCATTCTTATATAAAGTGGTCTTATGGTTCATGATTCATTAGATTGGGCTACGAACCATTGGGTGCTACATGGAGGTTATAACCCATGGATCATGGGGAAAATGAAAAGCCATGCACATTAGGGTTTACATGGTGTAACCCTACATGTGACACACTATATAAGAAGCTCCATAGCTAGAAAAATAGGCCATTACTGCAAGACAAGGAGGGCTAGCCGATTTTTTGATCAATGTGTTCTTCTCTCAAGTTATTTCAAGAGTTGTGGTGTTGTGTGAAACATTTGATCCATCACACTTGAGGTGCTAGGCTCACCAAGTCTTAAGGAATCCAAGCAACTACAAAGGTATGTCATTCTACTAGTTTTTATATTACAAGTACCCCATGCCATGCAAGTTAGGATGTAAACCTTGCAAAATTCTTATTTGCATGAATATTAGAGAAAAAATAGATCCAAGGTTTCTAGGGTTGCATGTACATCATAGGAGTGTTAGAATGCTCAAAACCCATTAGTGGTATTAGAGCCTAGGCTTGTTTTCTTAATACTTGATGCAAATTGTTGAAAAAATTCAAAAAATATGCATTTTGTTAAGTGAACTTGCCAAGTCCATGCATATAGGTTTATGCACTCGACGAGTAGGAGGCCCTAAGTGCAGTTTTTCGAGTTTTGCACAGGAAATGGACTAGAAACATTACCCTAAACTGTTTTGGACTTATAAAACCTGTTCTTGAAACTATTTATATGAATGTTCATACTTATAAGTTTTAGAAGATCATAGGAATTATTTGCAAATTGTTTGTTAGTGGATTCTTGATCTAAATTTCATTGATGGAATCCATAATTTGTCCTCAAGTTATGGATTAGCAAAAGTCACTTCTTTAAAAGTCATTAAAGAACCATAGGTTACATAAAATGAGGAGTCTTCAATTTAATAAACCATTAAAATCATAAGTTATGAATATGAAAGGTTTTGAATAGTTTCATTACTTGCCCTAAAGTTTTGGAATTTGTAAAGTCACTTTATAAAACTTTATTTACATACACCTAGAGTTTTAAAAGTTACAATTCAATCCTTATACTTTATAATATTATAAGTTAATAATATATATATATATATATATATATATATATATATATATATATATATATATATATATGGCAGCTTAATGGGTCTATAAGGGCGGTATAAGGTTGTTGCCTATAAAATGGTAGCTTCATGGGTCTATAAAGGGGGTATAAGGTTGTTGCCTATAAAATGACAGCTTAATGGGTGTCCACTCTCACCCACCGCTTCCTTGACCGGTAGAGGGTCGTTAGCCGAACGGGTAGGATAAGGACTATAATCCTCATTAAAAGTATAATGAAAAATATAAACTAACTAAACCTATTATAAATTCCCAATCTTAGTTACTTTAGGAAAATGTGAAATTGGTGCTGACCCTTGAAATTACACTTTGTACCTTACCAAGTCATTGGTGGAGCGTGTGTCGGTAACCGACACACTAACATGGACTACTAAGAGTGGCAAAGGGTGACTTAATATTTATCATAGATTGTGTGGAGCATGTGTGGGTAACCAACACATTGATTAGGTGATAAACATTAAGGGTACAAAGTAAATTTGCATGGTTACTCACACCTTGTTTGTGATCCTCGACATCCCAGTCACAAACTTGAGAGGGCACAATCAAGATTTAAACATGTCATTGAAAAGTTCAATGAATCTCAAAAGAATCTAGGAGTTTCATTCCAATTAAAACCTAATAATTAATTTCGTTTTTCATGGTGGAAATCGGTGAATCGTCATTCACCTACCTTCAAATATTTTATAGCTTGGATTATGGCATCACTCTTCCAATTTATAAAATATTGTGTTCGGTCCTAGCCTTAATATTACATTTGGGTGTCTTATTAAGGATTCTATATCTAATCTAAACTTGTCTTTCTTCTTTTCAGATGTCTTCCAACAATGTTGCTTCTGGCTCAAACCCTACCGACTCCTTCTCTCTCATGAACCTTTGTGGGAGAGTCATCTTTGATGGTTCAAACTATAATGATTGGATCAGGAACATCAGGATGGTCACTCGTTACAAGGACAAGGAATATGTCCTCAACAAGGAGCTGAAGAAAATTGATGACTCTACTGCTACTCCAGAGGAAATCGCTGACTTTAGGGCACATGAGAGAGATGCTACCAAAGTGGCATGTATCATGTTGGCCACAATGAAAGTTGAACTCCAGAAGTCCTATGAGGACTTTTACCCTTTTGAGATGCACATGGACTTGATGGACCGCTACCATTAAAGTCCTCATCAAGAGAGGTATGAAATCATCTCTTCCATGATAACAACCTGAATGAAGGATGGTGAACCCATGACAGGCCACATGCAGAAAATGCAAAGGTATGTGGACCATTTACTGAAGCTGAATGTGAACTTCCCTAAGGAGTTTGCTATTGATATCATACTGTACTCCTTAGCTTCTTGTTATGAACAATTCTGAATGACATATCACATGAATAAGGAGGAGGTTACACTCAGCAAACTTCAAGGCTTTTGAAGACCGTTGAAACTGGTCTTAAGGGAAAATCGGTTGTTACTGCTCCTACTCCTTCCACCGCCCCTGTTCTAGAAATTGGGTAAAGTAGAGGGAAGAAGAGGAAGACCCCTTCGAAGGGTACCAAGGGAAAGTCTCTTAATGGATCCTCTTCAAGTGGAACCAATGGTGGTTCCATCACTCATTCTTCCAACCTAAAAGAAGCTCAATGCTTCAATTGTCAGGAAAAAGGGCACTAGAAACGAAACTACCCCAAGTAGCTGGAATATGTTCAGGATGGGAAGGTCCAACCTACCCATGCAGGTATTTACACTATATTGTCCAATAACTCATCACATTCTACTTGTTGGGTTCTGGATATAGGTTGTGGTATTCATATATGTTCTGATATGCAGGGCCTAAAAAGAAGTGAGGATATGGAGCATAGAAAGACAAACTTGATCATGGGGAAAAGGAAAGCTTCACTTGTTACCAAGATTGGACTTTATTCTTGGTTGCTAGATAGTGGGTTAGTGTTAGATTTGAATAAATTTTGTTACTCATCTGAAATGGCAAAAAATATTATTTCCTTTCATGGTTTGTACAAACAAAGATTTACTTTTTCATTTGATAATGAATTTGGTGGTATTAATGCTTTTTATAATAATATTCTTTATTTTAAAGCATTACCTTGTAATGATGTATATGAAACTGTGTCGGTTGTAGACAACTTAGGAAATAATGTATTACATATCGATTCTTCCACTAGTTTGGACAAAGCATCCTTGCGACATTGTTATCTTGGACATGTCAACAAGAAGCACATAGGCCAACTCCAGAAGGCTGGAGTTTTGGAGTCGTTTGACTTAGAGTCAGATGATAGTTGCGAGTCTTGTTTACTTGGAAAAATGACAAAGTCACCCTTCACTGGTTCTTGTTCTAGGGGTGAAGGTTTGTTGGACCTCATACACACAGATTTGTGTGGACCCTTCAGAACCACCACAAGTGATGCTAACCGCTTTTATTTCACTTTTATAGATGATTATAGTAGATATGGTTATGTCTATTTAATCAAGAATAAGTCAGAAATTTTTGAAAAGTTCAAAGAGTTTAAACAGGAAGTGGATAATCAACTGGGCAGGAACATTAAGATGCTCCGATCCGATCGAGGAGGAGAGTATCTTACTACAAATTTCCTTGACTATTTTAAGGAATATGGAATTGTTTCATAATTGACACCTCCCAAGACACCACAGCTTAATGGTGTGGCTGAGAGGCCAATCGAACCTTGTTAGACATGGTTCGTTCCATGATGAGTCGAGCTTCGTTACCAATCTCATTCTGGGGGTATGCCTTAAAGACTGCCGACAATATCCTTAATCTAGTCCCTACTAAGAAGGTTGCCAAAACACCTCACGAGATGTGGTCTGGGAAAGTTCCAAATTTGGACCAGATCAAAATTTAGGGTTGCGAAGCTTTTGTGAGACATGATACTCTGGACAAGCTCGAACCACGAAGTGAGCGATATATTTTCATCGGCTACCCACATAATTCTTTAGGTTACCTCTTATACAGACCCAGTAAGAATGTGGTCTTTGTGGCAAGAAGAGGGGTCTTTCATGAGACAGAATTCATAAGCCAAGGAAAAAGTGGGAGGCAAATTCATCTTGAAGAAATTCAAGAGTCAAGTGATGAGGGAACCTCAAACCCTAGCAATCAACCTGAGGAGGTAACTCCTGTTGATGAGTCCGTACCTCTGAGGCGTTCCACAACAGTTAGGAATCCGCCTGAGAATTACTATGGTTTTCATATTACTGAGGTAGGTGATGAATTTATCAGTGATAGGACACTGTTAAATCTGGATGAGCCTAACAACTTTAAGGAAGCCATGACAGGCCCTTAGTCCGCCAAACGGAAAGAGGCCATGGACAGCGAGATTCAATCCATGTATGACAATCAAGTTTGGAACTTGGTTGACAATGTACCAGGTTGTAATACGATCGGGTGCAAATGGATCTTCAAAAAGAAGACTGACATGGATGGTAATGTACACACTTATAAAGCGCGACTGGTTACGAAGGGTTTTACTCAAACTCCGGGAGTTGACTATGATGAGACCTTCTTACCAGTAGCAAAGATTAAGTCTATTAGGGTTTTGCTAGCCATAAATGCATTTCACGATTATGAAATATGGAAAATAGATGTCAAAACCGCTTTCCTTAATGGAAAGTTGGCTGAGGATGTTTACATGAGTCAGGTAGAGGGTTTTGTCAATGCAAAGTACCCTAATAGAGTGTGTAAGCTTGAGAAATCCATCTATGGATTGATACAAGCATCTCGCAGATGGAATCTTTGTTTCGATGAGAAAGTCAAAGAGTTTGGTTTTTCAAGGAGCGAAGATGAGTCTTGTGTATATGTTAAAGCTAGTGGGAGTATAGTTAGCTTTTTGGTACTATATGTGGATGATATAATACTCATAGGAAATGACATCCCAACCTTGTGTGTAGTTAAATCCTAACTTGGGAAGTGTTTCGATATGAAGGGCCTTGGAGAAGCTGCCTATATCCTAGGGATAAGGATATTGAGAGAAAGGGGTAAAAGACTAATTGGACTTAGTCAAAGACCTACTTGGAGAAGGTGCTGAAAAAGTTCAGCATGCAAAATTCCAAGAAAGGTGAATTAGTGATACATACTAACTCCAAACTGAGTAAGAATCAGAGCCCGAGTATAGAGGCTGAGATAGCTGAGATGAGTCAAGTGTCGTATGCTTCAGCTGTAGGCTCAGTGATGTATCCTATGACTTGTACTCACCCTGATGTGGCCTTTGCTTTGAGCATGGTTAGCAAATATCAAGGGAATCCAGGCAAGTCTCACTGGACTGCAGTGAAAAATAATCTTAAGTACCTACGAAGGACTAGGAACTAGGTCCTTACCCTTGGTGGGAGTGATGACTTGAGAGTGGTGGGGTATAGTGATGATGGCTTCCAGACTCATAGGGATAATTTCCGCTCTCAGTCCGGTTGGGTCCTTACCCTAAATGGGGGAGCGATTACTTGGAAAAGTTCCAAGCAGGAAACAGTGGTTGATTCAACTTGCAAATCAGGGTAAATAGCAGCACGCGAGGTGGCAAAGGAGGCTATATGGATAAAGAACTTCATTGGAGACCTTGGAGTTGTACCAGCTATTAAGGAGCCTATGGAGATTTTTTGTGACAACGAGCGTTACGTTGCCTTAGCGAAGGAACCAAGGGATCATGGGAGATCCAGACATATCGACAGAAAATACCATTTTATTAGACATTGGATAGAAGAAGGAATCCTCGAGGTGAAGAGGGTATGATCAGATGAGAACCCAGCAGATCCCCTCACGAAGGGACTATGTAGGATTAAGCATTTGTAGCATGTGAAGCGCATTGGACTGAAGGATGATATTAGTTTTACAGATTAGATAGCTATCTCTCAAACTTGTAAAATGTAAATTGAAATTAGATGATAGAATAAAAGTTGTTGTTTATTTATAAGTAAGGTTTGCTTTCTTGTGTTAATTATTTACTATTGTTTCAATTTTGCATGTTCCTACTTCCAAAATAGTTTCTTTATTCAAACTCTCCACAGTCGGTCATATGTTGGAAGTACATATGAATCAAGACTTTCATGAATTGGGTTTGTTGATGTCTAAGGTGCTAGACATAGCAAATGGTTGATACAAAATTTATGTGTACTCATAAGATCTAAGTATTGGTATCATCCCACGCTCACTTGTATCACGTCATAGAATTTATCTCGAGTGATCGTGAGACGGTAATATCATATAAGTCTTCAAACCTTGAGATATGAGTTGTTCACTATGAGTTGATTATACATTGATTGTACGAAAAGGCATTGATGACTCGATGTTATAAAATGTGCCTTTGTGTATGCTTCAAAAAGTAGTAGAACAAGCATATGAGTCGAATTTTATGTTGAAAGAAATACTTGAGACGCACTTGAACAAATGTTAGAACAAGTATAGTTGCGGAATTAGTTAATATCAAAGGATCTAAAATCTCAACAATAATAAGTTAACGAGTTAGATAGTTAGATAGTTACTTGCGGAAATGTATGGAAGCATAAATAACAGCAGGTGATATATCAAGTAAACACATAAGTTGATTCATAACATGGAATGCATTCAAACCAAGTTAGTGAGTGAGATCAAACTTAGTGATAAAGTCATGAATGACTTGCTCCGAAGTGAAGTAATTATCAGTTAGGTTCGATAGGATTTAGAGAGTAAGAAAGATATGGGATGCATAAGAGAAATTTAATTGATATACTTGAAGATAGTTTAGATTGAAAGATGTGAATGATTCTTATAAACTTTGAAAGAATTAGCTCTATATATAGAGACTCAAGAATTACATTTGATCCACTCTCTAAGAGTAGCCATGCTAGGCATACTAGACAATAGAGAGTATTATAGAAAAGATAGATAAAATTAAATTAAGTAAAGTAAGTAAGTCTGCAGTTGGATAGATGATTCAGATGAGGGTGCTGATGGGAGGTTGATTGCGGATCCTTGTGGGCTGCGGTAGACTAAGTTAAGATGGTCTTTATATATTTCAACAATTTCCCCCTAAGTGACATCCAAATTGTTCTTCACCTATCAAGTTCAAGGAAATTGATCAGAATCCACCAAAACTTCCTGATATTTTCCAACCAGGCGATCCTTCTTAAAATCTCGAACTTGACTTCGGCAGTCGTGTGTTTCGATTTTTGTACTGCGGTTCGAAAGATTTCAAGTTGCTTCTTTGAAAGACGATTCATGGAGGTCATGGGATTGAAGAATTTGACCTCATCGGTCTTCCTTTTGAAGATGACACCAAGTTCAGAGAAGTTTGTTGCACCGAGGGATCTTTCTTGATAACCTTCGGTAGGCATCGGTGTAGGATCTAGTGGTGGTAGATCGAGCTTCTTGGAAATGGTTTGGTGGATGTCCAGATCAATCTTTGCAAAGTCGCAGACGGTTTCCTTCAGATAAATGTTTGCCCTTTCAAGTGCTATCTTCATTTTAGGATACTTTTCACACTTGTTTTGGAACACCTTTGCTATAAGAAAGACTTCTTCTGGGTTCGTATAGGGGAAGTCAGCTTGGGCGCGGACATAATCCTGATTCCTTATTGTGAGTGTGTATTGAACGAATTCAACCTTCATAAATTTCTAGGGCTTGAAGTTCTTGACTGCAAATCTTAGACCAAATTTTCTCTATGGGAGAGGCATGTTTGGCATAGAATCGATTGAGTCTCTAGAATTCCATTAGCAGTCTTTTGTGATCCGGAAGGCTACATACAAACTGCTCAAATACTGTGAAGTATTTAGCATTTAGGGAGATTGGAACATCACAGTAGCCATCAGAGGGGGGCTTAGCATAGGTGAGATATGGTTTGTAGTCATCGTCTAGAAATCTGTGGTGGGGATTAATCCAAGAGTTTATCAAGGATTCATCCATGACAGTGTTGAAACCGCATTCTCTCCATATGAGCTCATCAAGTTTAGCTGCTTTCTAGTCAGCTTTCTTCTGTTTGGTGACAGAGAGTCATTTGAGCTTGGAGATGACATGTGATCCACTAGATTCTTGAAGTGAGGGGGGTATCAGGTCGTTTAGGAGAGGGAATGATTTTTTGTTGCCGTGGAGGAGACTGATTGCTTGGACACTTGTGAGGAGGTGGTTGTAGTGACAGTTGTAGTGAAGGAATTTTCTGAGAAGAACTGTTGGATTGATTTTCTTCTTCTTGAAGTTCTTTTTCTCGATGGTCTTCTTCACTTCCCCCTCTTGAGGAGTTCAGACCCGAAGCCTCCTCAAGCCATTGTTTGAGACCATCAACCTTGGCACACACCTCTTGAAAGTGAGCTTTGACAACATCAGTCAGTTGCTGATTGTCAGGAATGGTGGTGTTGAAGAGTAGCAGGTGAATCTGTTGATGGTTGCAGTCAGGAATGGTGGTGTTGGAGAATTTCAGGACCATGGAAATTTGAAGATAGGGATCGTTGGAGTCTGTTGATGGTTGCATGAAGGAATGAAATAGTGGACTCATAAGCAGTTTGAGTCTCAGCTATCATTTTATGAGAAAGAGAGGATTGCTCCGCAATTGTTTTTTGCAGATTGTATTTGATTGTGAATACCTTAGAGATGAGGCGCTCTGCAGCAGCCATGAATTCCTTGTTATCTGCTTGGCGATCGTTGTCAAGAGACTGAATTCCCATTTCTACTTTGAGAGAAATTCTCTTAGTAGCTAGACGTTCCCTGGTCTCCAATCATTCAATCCTTTCGATCAAGGACTACAGTAAGAATTTGATCTACTTTGGATTGTAGACTCAAGAATTCTTTTCTTGAAACAACCATCTTCTTCTTTTTCTTTTTCTCCTTGGGCTTAGAGGTTGATTGTTGAGAACCACTCGATTCCTCTTCTTCATCAAACATCATGAGTTCATCATCCGAAGGACTGGGTTGATTGACTTAATTTAGATCAATGTCATCAAAACCGAAGGTGGGAGCAGAGCTTACTTCGATTTTGGTGCCTGCATCTTGAGAGTCTTTGGTAGTTGGAGATGGAGGGGGTTTAAAGGAGTTTGATCAGCAGTCGCATGTTGAACTTTGCGGATGTTATCAGCCATGTTGTCCATTAACGCTTGAACTTTGCAGATAGTAGATACGATATTGGCATTATTGATTGCGTCTGCCCAATACTTCGCTACGGACTGGATTACTCGTTGTTTCTGTTGAAGCTGCTTTGTTTGCATGCCTTTCTTGTTTGGAATGCCCTACGGAAAGCTGCATATTTCTTGGCTTCGGCTTCATTTGATGGTTGATACTTGCTCCATGAATCATTGAGGTCAATTTCGTCAATTCCTTGGTATCGCACCGAGGTGTCCCTCGGGTTCACGGATCCTTGCACATTGGTGCTCACCGTGCCTAAACCACCTGTTACAGATGTAAGCAGAGTAGGATTTCCTAAGCTTCCTCAGTCTCCTTGACCTAGGGTTATGTCTGGCCTCGGCTTAGTTCTGGCAAAGGCTGAAGAGTCTCCTTGTGGTTGGGAAGGTGTTTGAAGTTTTTGAGTAACAGACAATAGTATGGAGTTCAACTCATATGGGGAAAAGAAATATAGACGGGAAGCCCTGGAGATCTTAGGGCAGGAGCCAGTTCCATCCCTTTGGGATTGACCTGGGGGTGAATCTCCATGTTGTGGTGAAGCAGACACACCACCTGCATCTGAGTGGTATTGGATGGTTGATTTGAATGGGTGTGCGGCTACCCCAAGGACTACCAGAGCCTTTTGAGAGGCTGCGGTATCAGTCCGGTCACACATTTGGCCTGTGGGATTGGTTTTTCTTTTCTTGAGGATTGAGATGGGTTGATCGTCCTCATCAGAATAATTACTAGAAGGAGTGGGAGATTGATCTTTGCTTGGTTCGACATTTGTTAGCACAGGTGGGGTGATTTTCCTTTTCTTTGAAGGATTAGCTTGATTGGGAACATCCTTTTACTTAGGAGTGCCTTGTTTCTTGGTGTGGCGGGGGCCTTGATGAGCAGAGGCTAACTGTTTGCATCTTTGTGATAAAGACAGGTTGGAAAGAGTGGTGGAAGACGAAACTGTAGTACTACCAGGGGCAGTGATTGCGGATGGGGTTTGTATAGGCGGGGTAGGAAGGTATGGGGCAATACCTTCCATAGCCTCAATATGGTCTGAGACATCAGCAGTTTCAAGACCAAGAGTAGAGAGAATGTGGACTGGTAGTCTTCTAATGGGTCCAAAAACAGATTGATCAGAAGAGGGATTGTACCTTTTGAGATCCTTGGTGACAAAGAGATATATCCTTGCCCATGCTGAGTCCTGCATCCACATGCAGATCTGAGATGCATAGAGACCAGAACCTTGCAAACGTATGTTCGGTAGGGTTCTCTCTTGGTCTTTCCTTTGGAATATATTGTAAGAAGCCGTCCCATAGTATCTGACCGTAGTTGACGTCATGGCCAGTGAAGATACTCCACATTAACTCTAGGAGCTTGAGTCCCATATTATCTGTGCCTCCAGTTCTATCGGACAGACTTCGGATCACAAACTGGCAAACAAATTGCCAAACCGCAGGCAATTGATTTTTCTTGAATTCTCCAATTCCTTTGATTGTCTTTTGATAACCCATCTAGTAAAGTGCAAAAAGGATGTCAGCCATGCTTGGAGAGAAATCCTTGATTGAAAGAAGAACAAAGAGATTGATGGCAGTGAGAAACTTTTCTTTAGTCAGAATGACCAAAGAATCATTAACTAGTTTAAGATGCACTTCTTGAGGATTATCGAGCGGTCGATAGGTTGAGAATGCACACTTGAACAGGGTTGAAAGAGGGACTACATCTTTGAACGAATCAAAGGGTCCAAACAGTGCGTGATTGGACAGAAACTTGATCATCAACTTTGTTGGAGCATTGTAGAAGGAATGCTCTTCAAACACAGCCGTGAAATTGCTTAAGGCAATCGTAGGCGTTGTATGTCTTGAAGCAGAGTCTGAACCAGTAGGGTTTGCTGATGAAGATGCCTTGGAGTGTTTCATGGAGATGCTTGATTTCACCATTGTAGGAGGTTGAAGGAACTTTGCAATAGAAAAACAGAGTGCAAGAGAAAGGTTTGAATTTCAGAAAGCGTAAACTTTTCTTGGGGAAGAAGAAGGAGGTTCTATAGTGGCTTATTGGAGCGGGAAACGATTTTACCCTAAGTGAATTTGGGTAAAACGTTTGGGTGTTTTTCTTGGATTAAGAGAGTTAATCTCAGCCACCAATGAAGAAAAAGGATTAAATCTATATTTTTGAGATTTACCAAAAAAGGGTTTGCATTTAATGATATGCCAGGATCAAAACCCATGTCTGGAGAACGTGTGGTGAGGGAGAGATTAATCCGTTGGGTAAAGGGAAGTTGTAACGGATTAGATGTTTTAGGGTAATTGGAAGAGACAGATTAAAACGGGTTTGATTTTGGGAAGTCTCTCTTTTTTTCATCATACCTAAAATAGGTCTGACAAGAGGTTTATTCAAAAAGAATGAGACAGTTATACAAAGAATTTTTTTAATGTTTTCTCTATTTAATGAAGGATCATTAAATAGCACACCATGTTTTTTTTTAAATGTAACAGTTTGAAAATCAATTAAGGTGACTGTAGATTGAGAAAGTGACTACGGATTGAAACTTCATTGCGGATGGATCATTTGTCGTCGGATGGATGACTGCGATAAAATAACTGAGAGGAGCACTTGAACAATGATTAGTAATAACAAACAAAAAGGACCATTGAAGTATAAGTATGATATATGGTTGCGGTACATAGGATATATCAAAACCATCTATCATAGATAACTTCAATTAGGACTGCAACAGAGACCAAGGATGGTATGCGGTACCTAGCGATTCAAAAAGAATTGTGGGTCCGGATTCATCATTCCTCATTTGTAATAAACTGTTGAGTTTTGTATATTCAAGTGCCTTTGTGAATACATCAGCAATCTCTTCATGAGTATGGACAAAAATTAGTTTAATGTTACCTTTAGGATGTGGTCTTTGATGAAGTGATATTGTAGTTCAATATGCTTGGTCTTAGAGTGTTGAATAGGATTGTGAGAAATCGCTATGGTGCCTTCAGAGTCACAATTGATTGGTATTCGCAACATTCTGTATCCGTAGTCTGATAGATGTGTTTTCATCCTTAAGACTTGTGAACAACAGCTGGCTGCGACCACATATTCAGCTTCGCGCGGTAGACAATGATACACAATTTTGTTTCCTTGATGACCAACTGACGAGCCTTCCACCCAGAAATTGACATCCACCTGAGGTGCTTTTGTGATCAAGTTTACATTCGGCATGATCCACATCTGTGAATGCTTGAAGACTGAAATCGTTTCTTGCAGGGTACCATAATCCAAGCGTTTTGCTACCCTTTAAGTACTGTAGAATTTGCTTTGCTACGGCCATGTGTGTCATTTTTGGGTCGGATTGGTACCTAGCGCATACACCCATTGCAAAGACTGTATATGGTCGGCTTGCGGTGAGGTACATCAAAGAGCCAATAATACCTCTATAAGTCTTCTGATCAACATATTCGCCTAAGGGATCAACAGATATCTTATATCCAAAGGCCATGGGGACCTTAGCCGAAGAACAATTGTCCATTGCGTATTTCTTTTAACGGGTCTAAGGTGTATTTTTCTTGATGAATGAATATCCCATGAGGGACTTGTTTCACTTGAAGTCCTAGAAAGAAGTTAATCTCTCTATTAATGTTCATTTGGAGTTTTTTGGTCATGAGCTTAGCAAATTCATTCACCATCTTCTGATCAGATGAGCTGAAAATGATATCATCCACATATATTTGTACAAGCATTAGATGATCACCATTTGCTTTTCTAAATAAAGTGGGATCAATCACTCCACGTTTGTATCTGGACGAAACAAGAAATTCAGAGGGATTATCGTACCATGCTCTTGGGGCTTTTTTTAGACCGTAGACTGCTTTTTCAAGCTTGTAGTAGTGGTCTGGGAATTCAAGTCTTTCGAAGCCCGGAGGTTGCTGAAGATAAACCTCCTCTTTTAATTGGCCGTTGAGATTAGCATTTTTCACATCCATTTGATGAGCCGTGATGTTCTTGTGCTCTGCGTATGCTATGAAGATCAGAATGGCTTCCATTCGTGCTACCAGTGCATACGTTTCATCATAGTCAATGCCTTCAAGTTGACTATGTCCTTTGGCAACTAGTCTTGCCTTGTTTCTGATGACCGCACTAGATTTATCCAACTTATTCATATACATCCATCTAGTTCCAATAATGGTGTGGCCTTGAGGTTTTGGAACGAGCTGCCATACCTTATTCCTTTTTGAATTCTTCTAGCTCTTCTTGCATTGCGGATATCCAATCTGGTTCAAGTAATGTTTCTTTTATTGTCCGGGGTTCGACCGAGGACAGAAACGTTGCATAGTGACAATGACCTGGTGGGTGGTCTCTTTTCCATACGTGTAGACGAGGTTGCAGATGATCAGCAGCTGCGGTGGAGGGAATGTCTTCAATATCAGAAGACTTTGTGGTTGGAGATGGCAGTTCCCCCTGGACATGAGAACCTACTGCTGAATTGTCTTGAACTGGGAAGAAGGGATCAGAGTTTTCTTGGGCAGATGGCGAAGGTTCCCCCTGGAGTGTAGAAGGGAATTCGTCTTGAACATGCGAAGGTTCCCTCTGGATTGCAGAAGGGAGTGTGATAATCCTCGAATCTGTTCTTGTGTCAATGTGTTCTATGTTTTCATCATCCGAATCTGAAGAAACGTTTGATGGTTCAAAACTCTCTGCGGATTGGAGTCTCATCTTCTAGTACTAGAACCTCGATGGTTGTTGTATGGTCCGGAGTTGAGTGTTCCCCCTCAACCGGCGAGGTGGAAGTATTTAGTGGTACTTCTTCGGACAATGTTGGACCAGATACATCAGCATGTTGTTGCTGAGCTTCTAGAGACACAAGAACTTCGGATAACTTGATTGTATCTACCGGATCGAAGATATCGTCATAGTTTACTTCAACTAGATTTAATGGACCGGAAGAGGCAGGAATATCACTTTCTAGAACTGTTGTGGTTTCGGTTGATGGAGCGGTGTTGCGGTTGTGATAGTCATCAAATTTCACATCGAAACTTTCAATTATCAAACTTGTGCGTCGAATGAGAACTCGAAAAGCAACCTTGTTAGTGGAGTAGCCATCCACTATAACCAGTATGTATTTTTTGTGATGAAGACTGACTATGATAGATGGACCACAGAGATCAATGTGTATGAGTTCCAATGGTTCAGAAACTGAGGAGTCAATTACCGTGGGGTGACTTTCCTTGAATTGTTTTCCAAACTCACATGCAGGACAGAGAGTATCATTGTTGAACTTGAGGATTGGAAGACCTCTAACTAGTTCTCCGGTGACCAAATTGTTGATGTATCTGAAGTTAAGATGAGCGAGCTTGCGGTGCCATAGCCAGCTGACTTCAGATACTGCTTTGGAAAGGAAGCATAACTGCGGTTTTCCTATGATTAGAGATACATCCAGAGGATACATAGTACCTTCGGATTAGGACTTGATCAGACAAGTGCACCTATCTCTTGTCATCACATAGAAAAATTGGTCATCAAATTCAACACGATAGCCTTCTTTACATAGTTGACCAACACTTATAAGATTGTGTTTAAGGCCTTCTACATAAGCAACCTTTCGAATAGAAAAATTTCTGGTAGTGAGGACACCATAACCTCAGATTATCCCATTCGCATTGTTCCCGAATGTGACATTTCCACCGTTGCAAATTGACCTGAAATCTCGAAGGTATTCTAACCTTCTTGTCATGTGCAAGGAGGAGGAGCTGTTGATTAACCATTCTTCTTCTTGTTCCTCCTTGCATAAGGCCTAAAAATTACACGGTTAGTTTAGGCATCCAAACTAGTTTGGAGCTTAGGACAAAAGATGAGTTTCTGACTGATGCATGAAACGAGGTTGCAGGGACTGGTTTTGTGTCAAATTTTAATCCTAGTCCTGGGTTTTTGTGAGTTTTTGGAGTGTTGTGCCTTTTTGAAAAGTTACGAGGTTTCTGAAAAGGATCAGTTTTGACATGAGATAACCTTTTCTGACAACTACATTGACATTGACAAGCTGAAATTTTAACCTTTGTTTTGGCATTTCGTTTGGTCAGCGGTCGGAAGGATGTGGTTGATTTGTGACTGGTCCGAGGTTGGTAAGATCTGACATGTGTGCTGTTGGAATTTGAAAAAGTTTGTTTCGAAGAAGATTTAGCACGTGTAGATACTTTGGACCTTTTTCTAGGATTTGGTAAAATGCCCTTCCACTTGTTGAAATTTTGATGTGATTTTAAAAGTGTTGGAGTGGGTAAGATACCCTTCCATTTAGGATCATCTGAGGAATAGATTTGAAAAACATAGCTTCAAAAAGACCTTTCTTTCTTTTGGGTTGTGTCGGATGAGTTAGGAATGGATATTGAAACTGTACATTTGTTTTTGCATGTATTCTTGATAGGAGAGTTTTTTGAAAAATAGTGAGCAAAAAAAAAATTTCTGTACTTTTAGATTTTGGAAATCTTATGTGTCTTTTATTTTTAGAAAAGGTTTGTCGATTTGTGCCTCGAGATCGAATATCCTCTTTGAAATCCTTTTTTGCTAAAGTTTTTGTAGAACCGCAGTCATTAGTGTTCAACTGCGGTTTCCTAGAAACATTTGAAAATTTTTGACAACGAGGGCTTGACTCATCAGAACTTGAAGATTCAGTGTTTTGAGAACATTGACCTACTTCAAAGTTTTCTATAGGTAATTCATAGTGAATTGGTTGAAGATTCACTGAGCTTTTGATTGTGGACTTTGGTGAGGAAGACTTTGTTACCGTAGCGTAAGTCTGAGTTGTGACTGGAGTGGGATCATGAGGATCATGACTGCGGTGAGGGGAACTTCAGTTTGAGGACAAAGGTGGAAAGTCACGTAAGACTTCAGGACTTTCTAGGACAATTTCTTCATCAACAACTGTAACAACCGAAAAATTCCAACCAATTTAAACTTTTTTAAAACAACCCGATTTCATTAAATTATTACAAAAAAGTTTTCAATACAATTCATTTAGACTATTCCCAGAATCACATCACAACATAAACATGAGGAGCGGTACGATCACGCCTTCCCCTTGCCACGGTCTCCTGAAGAACCTGAAAAAAACATAAAGCCACAACAGTAAGCCCGAAAGCTTAGTGAGATATCCCCAAAATACCAACCACATATACCATACACGCATAACATGCCATATCATATCCAATCACAGAACAGCCATGCACTTCGGGTCTACTGTGTGACTGGTCCGCCGCATCGGCCAACAGTCCACCTGGTGCACCCTCCGAGTCTAGCCATATACCTTGAGTCTGCAGTGTGATTGGTTCGCGCGCATCGGGCCTTCAGTCCACCTAGTCCACTCTCTGAATCTAGCCACATACAGCGAGTCTGCAGTGTGATTGGTCCGCCCACACCGGGCCTTCAATCCACCTGGTCCACTCTATGACTCTACAGTATGACTGGTCCGCCCGCACCGGGCCTTCAGTCAGCCTGGTCCACTCTCCGAGCCTCGGCACGTCTGGTCCGCCCTCTTGGGGCCTACAACCTATCTGGACCGCTCGCTGGGCCTTCGGGACAACCGGTCCGCCCTGGGTATCTTGGCCTACAGCACAAAGCAGGACCCGCCTCAACCGAACTCCAGTCCAATCAACCATGTGCACATAACCATACAATCATATAACAATTCACATACAACAAAACGATCAAACAGATCAGATAACAGATCATCAGCCTAACCAGGATACCGACCTAACCGGTCACTAGCATAGCATCACCCTACATCTCAGGATACCGACCTCAACCAGGTCCCTAACATATACCATCCTAGCTACCAGGATGCAACATATCAAAGCAATATCATAACAACAAATACCCGTATCTCAATCTGATAAAGGGCCAGCCTTGGTGCCCTAGACCCTGTTGATATAGTGAGGATAACTCACCTCGAAATTGCCGACTGAACAGATAAACCCGAGCTACTCCAACCACTGATACGATCTCCACCACTGGACAAACACCAAAACACTTAACTCAAAGCAATAACCAACAATTACCAAAATGCCCTTGGAAGTCAACTGGTCAACCCTTGGTCAAAGTCAAAGTCAACCCCTGACTTACTCTACTCGCCGAGTCAACCCGATGACTCGCCGAGTCCCCATGCTCAGAATTTTCGCCAATCCGCGACTCAACTCGCCGAGTCCAACAACTCTGAGTCCTTTCACACTCGAATCACCGAGTCATCCCTTGACTCACTGATTCACAGCTCAACCAGAAGAAAGGATAGGACCTTACGACCAGACTCGCCTAGTCCAAGAACAGACTCGCCGAGTCCAAGGCTATCTTCAACCTACTTGCCGAGTTGTTCTTCCAACTCGCCGAGTTCTAGAACATCTTCAAGCAACTCGTCGAGTACAACCTTGTGACTCGCCGAGTGCCTCTAGATCTCATTCCAAATAGAACCTTGCAGGCCATGCAATTGATCAAAAACGTAGATCTAGCCTCCTACAACCCATCTATCTAGTACAGTGGCAAACTTTACGTGAATCCAAAGAGATCTTGGCATTTTACACTTTAGGGTTTGGGTTTGGGACAAGATAGCTTCACCAATCAGTTATCACAGGGACTTTATGTGATTTTGGATCATCACTACTCCAGATCTGAGGTAGCATCCTCAGATCCATCTTCCAATCCCGAAATGACTCATGAAATCCTCCAAAAACCACAAAACAACTACCATGGATGATAATAAGGGAAAAAGGGGTTCAATACAGAGGATTCTTACCCCAAAGATCAGCCTAAACCTATGTAGACTTCAGATCCAGAAGCCCTCTTGGTGCTATCCTAGAATTCCTCGAACTTCTCTTCACAAATTCCTTCTTCCAAGCTTCAATCCTTTCAATAATGGAGTTTCTCATGATTAGGGTTTTCTCTGGAACTCTCAGGGTAAATAGAGGCTGAAGAGAAGGCATAATGTCATTTAAATACGGGGTAAACCCCGAAGATTAGGGTTTTCTTCACCCAGCACCAACTCGCCGAGTCCAGCCGCCGACTTGCCGAGTTGGCCACTTAACACGCGACCAGAGTCGCGACTCTACTCGCCGAGTTCACCCATGGACTCGCCGAGTTGTCCTTATACATTTTCACTTTGAACCCTGAACTTGTAGTCCTAAACTCGGGATGTTACAATTCTCCCCCACTTAAATTAGGCTTCGTCCTCGAAGCCTACGACAACTCAACTCCATAAATACTCCCGCAACGCACCACCTGGTCATTAACCAAACCAGGTTCCTCAAAGCACAACCATAGAAACCCGAAACTCACTTTTCCTTCCCGCGGTGTCCCGACCACCGCTTCAAGCCGCCCACCGGCTTTGACCTCTGAAAACCACACTTATCAACTGAGTACTACCCATAAAGCAACACTGCTCCAAATCACAACAATCACTTGGCCCATATGAGCTAGAAATAACCATGAACCACCGGAATCCTGATCTGAGTCCATCTCTAACCACTCCAGGTTGACAGAAGAACACATCCTTCAGTCTCAGAGCAACTCCCATGAGTTCTCTTTTTGCAATCACACGCACATGATGAACTATGCCTAGTACTCTCGGGTTTGGAAAACCCGACACACTGACTGTTGGATAAGGTGTCTAAGTCCATAACTTATTTGGTATATACTTGACCTGACCCGGCATGGTCCATTTGGGTTGCACTTCACCCGAACTATTTATGGATAATTTTATGAGAGTTATACACATATGTTTATTAATATATTATAAGTTATAATATATTAATATGAAGTCATGTTATTTAATTAGTCTTAGTCTTAAATTAATTATGAATTAATTTAGAGATTAAAAGGAAGACTAATTAGATGGTGGGCTATTGGTTTTATATAGTGTGGGCTAACACTCATTTGTTAATGGGCTAGGCTTATATGGAAGTCCATGGATGATCCATGGAGCTTTTAACCCATGGATCCTTGGAAAAGGAAAGGTCATGGGTTATTAGGGTTTCACCCTAACCATGTACACTATATAAGCATCCTTATGTTGCATGAAATAGCCACTAGTGTGTGTTTGTGTGTGGCCGATTTTATAAGTGTGTATACACAGTCTCAAAGTTTTCCAAGAGTGTGTGGTGATTTGTGATTCCATTTGAGGCATTCACACTATTGGTGCTTGGCCCTCAAACTCCTTAGGAATCAAACTCATCATCAAAAAGGTAATGTAATCTCATCTAATTCTTTTATGTTTAAAAGTACCCCATGCCATGTTAGATAGGTTATGAACCTTGGAAAAATTATTATTTTGCATGTATTTAGACAAACATAGATCCAAGGTTTATTAGGGTTGCATGCACACTTAGGAAGTGTTAGATTACTCAAAACCCAACAGTGGTATCAGAGCCTGGTTTGCTTGTTTGATACTCGATGCAAAATAGTAAAAAAAAAAAAAAAAAAAAAAAAAAAAAAAGGTAGAATGATCGGAATGTAGAATTTCGACTTTTGCTACTGGAAATGGACTAGAAACATTACCCTAAACTGTTTTGATGTTTTAAAACTTGTTTTAGTTGGTGTAATGGTTGTTCTAATCCATTTACAATAGCATATATCAAAATTCCATGATTTTTATGTGTTCATATAATTCTTGAAATTTTGATGATCATGTTCATGTTCTTATGAATTTAGAAGATGATAGGAATTATTTGCTGAATTGTTTGGAATTAATTCTTGATCATTTATGTGTTTTAATGGAGTCCATAATTTGTCCTGAAGTTATGGATATCCGAAGGTCACTTTTCTTTACCACATATTTAAACACATAAGTTACATGAAAATGAAGAGTCTTCATTTATGAACCTTTAATTCATAAGTTATGAAATGAAAAGTTTTTGGATAGTTACAAAACTTGCCCTCAAGTTTTGGAATTTGTAAAGTTTCACACACTTTAATAAACTTTAATTCCAACCCTTAGAGTTTTAATAGTTAAAATTCAACCCTTATACTATTTATAACATTAATGGTTAATTATTATATATATGTATAAGAATAAGTCGTTCTACCGTTAGTAGGCCTCATTCACGAAGCCGGTCTATAAGGTGGGTATAAGTTTGTTGCCTAGAAAATGGCAACTTAATGGGTGTCCACTCTCACCCACCGCTTGCTTGACTGGTGGAGGGTCGTTAGCCGAACGGGTAGGACAATGACTTTAAATTCTCATTAAAAGTATAATGATTATTATAAAGTAACTAAATGATTTTATTTAATTCCCAATCTTGGTTATTTTAGGAAAAATGTGAACTTGGTGCTAGCCCATGGAACTCACACTTTGTACCTTACCAAGTCGTTGGTGGAGCGTGTGTGGTTAACCGACACACTAACTTGGACTAGTAAGGATCACGAAGGGTGACTTAATGTTTTTCATAGATCAATGGAGCGTGTGTGGTTAACCGGCACATTGATTAGGTGATAATATTAAGGGTACCAAGTGAATTGGTATGGTTATTAACACCTTGTTTTGTGATCCTCGACATCCCATTCACAAAATTTGAGAGGGCACACTCGAGATAGAAACATGCCATCGAAAAGTTCAATGAATCTCAAAAGATCTAGGAATTTCAAATCCAATTAAAACCTAATAAATTATTTAGTTTTTCATGGTGGAAATTGGTGAATCGTCATTCGCCTACCTTCAAATATTTTATAGCTTGGATTACGGCATCCCTCTTCCAAATTATAAAATATTGTGTTGGGTCCTAGCCTTAATATTTCATATTGGGTGTTATATTAAGGACTTTGAATCAACTAACTTGATTTTCTCCCATTATAGATGTCTGGTTCAGACAACTATGATCTTCCCAAATCTCTTGAAGATGGTGTCCCTCAACATCATGCTTCACTTCCTCCACCTCCTCCAATTATTCTCCCTCACCCACAAGTTCTTGAAAAGTTTAAAGTCACTCAATCCCTATTGGCAAGCATAGTCTATGTGTGCTCACATCTTGGAGATAAAGTTACATATTGACAAGCCGGGAGTGTTGGGTGTCAAAATCCCGTGAAAGTTGGAGGTTCAATCGCTTTCTTAGTAACATAGTGAGTCTCTTTGGGACTACTATGAGGCGGACTATGACATTACCCTTAATGATGTTATCTATTTGCTTGGTGTTGTGGAATCAGCAATGATTTGGAACACCAGCAAAGCAAATTTGATTAAAAGAACAACTTCCCAAGTCTTAAATGGACATTGACAATGGTAGCATTGGATATCTAGAAAAAGATTTCTCTTCCCAATGGAAAGGGATCGGCCATAGTCAACTCGGTTGACCAAATGGTAAAGAGAAAGGCTAAGTCTGAGATAGTCTCATGTGTCATTACCAAAGGGTCCATGTGTTTTGTTGCCAAAGGAAGGGGCATTGGTTGCGAAGCTGCCCTATTCACCTAAAAGGTCATAAGGTTGATCAAGTCAAGAGGTTTGACTCTACTTCGCGTAAAGTCCACTGTCTAACTCTATTAAGTTCCTATTTGGAGATTCTTATTACATAATGTGAATGGGTCACATGCTGATGTTTTTAAGAATCAAAGAAAAGATAGGAAGCTTAAAGTAAGTATATGTTGATTCTGATTGCAAAGGTGGGTTTCGATCGCATGGTTCGACAATCAGAATTTTGAGTTGTTGCTTAAGAGTTATAATATATTGCTTATGAATAGATAACAACAAGGTTTTCATGTGGATTGTAAGGATAAGTTTTTCCGCAAAGTTTTAAAATAAAAAAAGGGTTTTAATTTTATTTATTTTAAAAATATCCTTACAATGGCATCTGTGGAAAATTGTTGCTTATATGTTTCCAGTAATAGCAATACTGGAAAGTGGATTTGATTCTTTCATTTGTGGTAGTGTCTGAATTTACCAAATGAAGAAAGTTTTTCATCACCCAAGTTTCAATGGGACAGAAGCTTGGAATCATACCAGTTGTATTGTATGATGAATGAGAATTTTCATCCATGAAAATTAAGACTAATTCTTTGATCACATGTATATGTGAGTCAATTGAAGGACTAAGGAATTAGGTACACTGGGTGTGCGCTGGTCAAGGTCCACCACAAAGATTGATTTGTCATGATTTACTAAAGATTAGTAAATATGATTATACTTATAAGGTTAAGTATAATTATATAACATTGGAAAGGTTACAATGTATGACAAAATAAAATCGAGAAGAATCAAATTAGGCAGAAAGATAAAAGTTTCTGAAATCTGAAAGGATGGGAGAGTACTTTAGTATCATATTTCATGATCATCTTAATGATTATGAAACCATATCACAAACTCATACTCTAAGGACGTCTTAATGTATTGTTATGGCTAAGAAGAGAGGTCATGAATTGTTGGATTGGTTAAAATCAAGAAGATGAGTCATACTTCGTTCCAAAACAATTCTTAGAGTCATACTCCAAGATTGTAACATTGAGTGACATAAAGTAAGGTTTAAAACACTTATCAAATGTGGTGTAGAATGTTTCTACCCTTGTACATTTGAGATTGGTAAGTTGTGATGTCTTGGATGAGACAAAGACCAACTAAGACCAATTGTGTGAAGTGTAAGTCTTGATAAGAATCCGCACTATCCCTAAAATATTTGTTTTGTCAAGGAATGGTTCTTGACTGGGGAAACTTATATGTCAAGGGGACAGTGTGAGCCTTAAAGATCCTGAAAGAGTTTTAAGATTTAATCAAGAGTAAAACCTGTAATTTATCAC
This sequence comes from Lactuca sativa, assembly GCF_002870075.4. NCBI lineage: Eukaryota > Viridiplantae > Streptophyta > Magnoliopsida > Asterales > Asteraceae > Lactuca > Lactuca sativa. The sequence continues at coordinate 312,772,816 of NC_056630.2, forward strand.
TAGCACACGACTTAAGGTTTGCAACCTATCGTGTTGACATAATTATTATTTATGTACCTACTTCAAATAAGTTGAATTTGCATGTGAGTTATCAGAGTTCAACTTGGAAGCATTGGTGGGCCTTGTGCTACCAAGGTGACAAGAAACTAAGACTGAACAAGTTTAATCCATGTAAGGCTGAATTTGTCACTAACCTTATCTTGTGATTATGGTTTTGACAAATTCACATGGATAGGAACTCATACACTATAAAATCTAAGTGTCATAAGGTTTCTCTCTGATTCATGAAAATGATGGTAAGGAAACGCTTTCACTAAGTAGATTTTACGTAGATATCAATTGTGTTATTTGCATTTTCAAAAGTCGTTAGTGGAGCGTGTGTGGTTAACCGGCGCACTAACATGGACATGTGAGAAATGGCAAAGGTGTAAGAAATTGAGACTATGATTACGACATCCCTTTTCATAGTTCTGAAAATTGTTTAGACACACATGTGAGCTATCTAAGAAAGGGTGTATGAATCTAAATTTCAGAAGTCCAGCAGATTTCTGGAAATATGTCAGAGCTAGTGGGAGTATAAGTGTTATGCTGATAATCATCATGTTAGTGGGAGCATGATTATTACGTTTAGTGTTGCAAGTTAGCAATGTTAATTATAAAAGAACAAAGTTTCAATTTGTGAAGTTGCAGGGGTTGAAAAGTTGTTTTGCTATAATTAAGGGAGAGGAAATTATACTTCATTTCAATTCTAGAAGCTTAGATTGAGATTTTAATCATCTTTAGTCAAGGACATATATATGAATTTTATGTCTGAATGGTTCGACTTAAGGAAATTCTATATATATTGCGTTCTCAAAATTCAATTATGACTACGGCATCCCTCTTCATAGTTAAATTTTGAAAACATGGCAAATAAAAAAAATATTGTTGCAAAAGATTGGTCTAGTATCATGTCTTTATGTGAGACATCATGAATCGTGTCCCATATGCTTCGGATATAGGATCGATTTCATGTGCTATAATATTCATCTTTTCTAAATTTTCCAAATGCTTAAGGCATTGAAAAGGGAAAAGTCTAGAACTGGATATGACTAAAGTGATTAAGCAATTGTCGAGGACAATCTGAGGTTCGCCAAAGATTGGTTGCTCAGGGAAAGTTGGAAGTATGATGTAAGTTGTCGGAAAGGACCATATTGACATATTTTTGAAAAGTAGTAACTCTTGTTCGGAAGTGATAGTCAAAATGGGACTATGGAAATGTCTCCATAGGTGCAAGTTATTCAATCTATGTAAGATTAGAAAACCTTAATGCAAGAAGGATGTTCAAAGCAATGTACTTTGAATTTGAGACTTCCGTTCCATAGAAGTTGACCTTCTTTGGAATACTCTGTAATGACTGGTGACAAGGTTTTGGTGACTTTGCAGATAATCATTACAAGAGGAACATTGCATAAAAGTTTAAAATCTAACAGACTTTTTGGTAAATGATAGGAATTGGGGATTCTCACATTTACAATAAGGATTTGAGATTGTGAAATGAGTATCAATGGAATCATGTTCAATCGATCTATATCACAATGTAAGGATCATAGACAAACATAGTGTGCATACTTGGAGTATGGCAAAACTATTGTTTAGAAAAGCAAAGTGTACATGCTAGGAGCATGGGACGACTGTTGTTTTTTATTCAAGTCTTAAGTTGATTGTTTGAAACATTATACAATGAATAATGTGTAATCAATATAGTGATAAATAAAAGGTGGTTCTATTTATATTCAAAAGGGTTCTGAGACCATATTGGATTCGATTATTATTGTGTTTCACTTTGCATCTTTTGACTTCCAAAATAGCTAGGTTATTCTTTCTGAATGACTAAGTTATTTAAACACTCCACAGTCGTTCATATGTTGGAAGTAGGTATGAATCAAGACTGTCATGAATCGAGTTTGTAGATGGCTAAATGGGTTTAGTCATAGCAATGGTTGCTACAACATTCATGAGTGCTCATAAGTTATGAGTATTGGAATAAACCCACGCTCACTTGTATCACTTCATGGAATTTATCTCGAGTGATCGTGAGATGGTAATATCATATAAATCTTCAAACCTAGAGATATGAGTTGTTACCTATGAGTTGGTTGTGCATTGATTGCACGTAAACGCATCAGTAACTTAATGTTATAAAACGTGCCTTTGTGTACAATTCAACAAGTAGTAGAACAAGCATATAAGTCGAAGTTTATCTGTTCCTTCTAGAAATAGAAGCGATATCTGGGCCCCTCGATGATTTTGTTGTGACCTATGTACCGGCCGGTCAGAACTAAATTGATGTGTTCGATTAAGTTCTTTGTCAAACAAATCGGAAATCGGGAAACAAACTGTTGGACAATAAGTACGACGTTGTTCCATGTATTTGTCCGGCTGATATCATGAGAACAGAGGATTATATGATCACTTATCTAAAATGGCGCTTTATAGTTCAACAGAGTTTTCGAGAGCTACGATTGCTGGTTGGTTCCTTATGTTATATAGGCAAATATAGTTATTAGACTTATCCAAGTGGGATTCTGTTGGATAAGGTGTCTAACTCCATAACTTATTTGGTATACACTTGACCCGACCCGGCATGGTCCATTTGGGTTGCACTTCACCCGAACTATTTATGGATAATTTTATGAGAGTTATACACATATGTTTATTAATATATTATAAGTTATAATATATTAATATGAAGTCATGTTATTTAATTAGTCTTAGTCTTAAATTAATTATGAATTAATTTAGAGATTAAAAGGAAGACTAATTAGATTGCAGGCTATTGGTTTTATATAGTGTGGGCTAACACTCATTTGTTAATGGGCTAGGCTTATATGGAAGTCCATGGATGATCCATGGAGCTTTTAACCCATGGATCCTTGGAAAAGGAAAGGTCATGGGTTATTAGGGTTTCACCCTGACCATGTACACTATATAAGCATGCTTATGTTGCATGAAATAGCCACTAGTGTGTGTGTTTGTGTGTGGCCGATTTTATAAGTGTGTATACACTCTCTCAAAGTTTTCCAAGAGTTTGTGGTGATTTGTGATTCCATTTGAGGCATTCACACTATTGATGCTTGGCCCTCAAACTCCTTAGGAATCAAACTCATCATCAAAAAGGTATGTAATCTCATCTAATTCTTTTATGTTTAAAAGTACCCCATGCCATGTTAGATAGGTTATGAACCTTGGAAAAATTATTATTTTGCATGTATTTAGACAAACATAGATCCAAGGTTTATTAGGGTTGCATGCACACTTAGGAAGTGTTAGATTGCTCAAAACCCACGGATGAACCACCATTACATACACAACTCCTTGATCAAAATCAAGCTGGAAGTCCAAGACTCCATCCTTGCATCCCTTCCGAGTCTCTTGGCTCTATACCCGCGAAATCCCTTCCTCGACCTCAGCCGACATCCCATCCGGATGTGATTCCATGCTACTGCTGCAATCATGCTGCTGAAAGACCATAATTAGATCACTCTAATCATAACTCTGCTCTCCCGCTTTCACTTCCGTGAATTTGCACCCCCTCTCGGAGTTACACTCCTCTCTCTTTCCTTTACCAAGGAAATCCACTTGGCCGCCTTATCACTACGACAAGTGCCACAGTGCTCGCCCAACGCTAAACCACTCCTTTATAGCTTAACCTCTATCCATGCAACACACATGCTCTGAATCTGCTCGCAATGACTCTCGAGTCCATGCACCATCTCCACTAATCAAGATCAATACCCGGGGCCAGACCTTCTAATGCTAACACATCGCAACAAACACAATCCCTTTCCTCGAACCCGTCTAACGATACCTACAGAGTCTTCAGCATGACCGGACCGCCTTACCAGGCCTTCAGCTAATCTGGACCACTCTCGGAACCTTCAGCCAATCTGGACCGCCCTCCAGGGCCTTCAGTCAGGCTGGACCATTCTCCGAGCCTTCGGCCTGACTGGTACGCCTACCGGACTTCAGTCTATCTGGACCGCTCCACTAACATTCATCATTCCGAGTTATCTCTCTGGGAAATCCTCCCATGCATACTGTTCTAGCCTTCTAGGGGTTCCGAACTCTATCTCCATCATACATACTTAATCTCAGCCTGATCCCAGGCCCTCCACAATCAAATACCCTTCGTCTGCATCCCGCCCCGCATGTCTACCACTTACCCATACCAGCCTACGCTCTTGGCTGACAGAACACTGCTGAATCCCAAACAGCTAAACAACCTCACATGCTCATCGATCCTCCAGAGAATTTTCCAATTCTCCCCCACTTAGGGCACTGACTAACAACCACTGGTCGCTATCCCGACCTCCCAAAACAACCGTGCACAAAACCAACACTTACACGCAGACTGATTCCCACTAGCACTAGCAATCTTCACAAAATCACATTTCCACACTGATCATCCCGCTCGAAAGAAACTCAATCTGCAGCTAACCTCTCCTCAGAAAACAGATACTACCCGACATTCAGACCAATGCCAGATTTCCACTAATAGCCCTCATGTATGATAACCAACGAAAATCCTATCACTAACCCACAACCATACCATAACCCTCAAAGAACAACGAATACCACACCGAAATCCACACAAAGAGACTAGCATTTAAACAATACTCCACAATAATCAAGACATCAAGAAAGAAACATACCCGCAGCCGCCTCTGGCACTGCTCTTACCTCCTCTGCTGCAAGCTGAAAAGCACGACCTTGAGCCCTTGGGGGCTCCGCTCCATCCTGACCTCCACCCGTGATCCTCAAAGCGGTCGGTGCTGGAGCCTGCACCGGTCCTGCAGCAAGCTGCGGACAGTTGGCCCTCAAGTGCCCAACCTGATGACAATGATAAAAAATCCTCAAATCCCGAACCGGCGCTGACTGTCGATAATCCCTCACATAGTGCCCCTACTTTCCGCACTTACGGCATGCACCAACGGACCTAAAAACTCCGGTGTGACCCCTCCCACACTTCCCACAAGTGTGGCTGCTCAAATATTCCACCCTATAATCAACGGTCTTAGACCGTTTCGGCGCCGTCTGTGACTGCACCGGAACCTGCCCCAGCTCACGTAACTGCAACTCAATCTCTAACTCACGCCGCCTGGCGGCCTCCTGCAACTCCAACAAAGTCTCGCACCTCTGCGTAGACACAAACTGTCTGATATCCCTCTTGAGAATGCTCAGATATTGAGACATCTGAGCCTGCTCCGAAGCGAACTCAGGGAAGAACATCGCCCTCTCACTGAACATCCTGGTGATCTCAGTCACCGACTCCGAACCCTGCTTCAGCTCAAGGAACTCCTGAGCCAATCTCTCTCTCTCAACCGGCGGAACATAACGAGTGCTGAACATCTCTCTGAAGTGGTCCCATGAAACCGCAGCCCTATGCGCATCCGAATATGACCCCGTGCTCAATCTCCACCAATCCTTCGCCCCGAGCCTCAACAGGTTCAGAGCACACCTCACCCTCTGATCAGCAGGGCATGAACACGTGAAGAAACACCCCTCCACGTCTGATAACCATCTCATAGCAACAATCGGGTCCTGAACTCCATCAAAGGTGGGAGGCTTCGTATTATCGAAGTCCTGATACTGAAAACCCCGACGAGCTCCTCCCCCTTATCGCTGCTACAGTCGTTGTAGCCGCCGCGGCAGCTGTCTCTGTGAGAGCAGTCTTGATTGACCCAAACAGTTCCGGCAACTCGGCCCGAAACAACGCAGCAACCTCATCATGCAGGATCTCACGAATCCTCGCATCCAACTCGCACATGCTCATCTGACCAATAACCTCGGGTGGTACTGACCCGCCCGGAACTCCCTCGCCTGCTCCCGATCCCGACCTGGATCCACTCCCAGCATGTCTCAAATCTCCATACTGAAATAACACCACAAAATCTCAGACACTTCCCACTAAGCCGAGAACCAACTCTCAACCCAACCCTAGAGGTCATGGTTTCCCTGATACACATATGGGTCCTGTGCTTTCAGTAGTACGGGCCCATACTACCTTCCACACCTACCCATATTTGCATGAAGTACTACCACAACACCCTAGTGAAAACATACAAAACAAGCGCTCAACCCTCACTACTAGAGGAACACTGGAAATCTCCCACAAGGAAACCCTAGGCTAATAGGCAACATTATCATGAAATCTTGAAGATCCCTAGCCTAGCACTAGCATGTTGTTCTAACAATACTCGAAAACAAATATCATGTATGGTATTTTGGGGTTACTTATTGGCTCTGGCTGATTGTACTCCCACGTCCTCCTTTTACTCATCTTCAAAACCGTTTTAAATTCTCTGTTGAAAACCCTCCTCGATTTGAGACTGGAGTCACACGAGTGTTCCTCCAATTCACTCAAACCAAGGCTCTGATACCAACTTGTAACAACCGAAAAATTCCAACCAATTTTAACTTTTTTAAAACAACCCGATTTCATTAAATTATTACAAAAAGGTTTTCAATACAATTCATTTAGAGT